>NC_072402.2:106865000-108115000 GCF_028858775.2 Pan troglodytes | reverse complement strand
CCTAGGTTTTATCATGCAGATGAAACCTCCAAGTGGCAGGCTTCAGAGACAATAGATTATAAATGTTCCTTATCAGACTTAAGATCTGTGCTGATGTTAATGCTGGTTGGCTTTTCCTAAATTCCAAAAGGGAAGCGGGTGTAATGAGGCATGTCTGCCCCACCCCCTTCCATTACGGCCTGAACAGATTTTCTAGGTTAACTTTGAAATGCCCTTGACTGAGAGGAGGGGTCCATTCAGATGGTTGGGGGATGCCTTAGAATTTTATTTTTAGTTTACACACCCTTTAATACGGTCACATTGGGGATTAGGTTTTAACATATGAATTTTCGGGGGACACAAACATTCAGGTCATAATACTTCCCCCTTCCTCAAAAAAGGTGGTAGATTTTGTTGCAGTATGGTGGATTCCTGAGGTTTATGAATAGAGATAATTATCTGGAAACAATGAAGGAACCCTCCAGAGTTTCCCAAGCATTATTAGCTTTCTCATCCTAATGTTTACTCAAGGACTGATTATTTGATATTTGATGTCACTCCCTGACTTCTAAAACAGCTGAATTGCTCTTGGTAACTAGGCATCATTGAAATTTGTAACTTCTTTTCAAATGAGCCAGTATCTGAGGAGTTTAAAAAGGGTAAAAATAGATGAGACTGGTTCATGTTGTTAAGATTTTTAATTCCCCCCTTACAATCCTATCAAATAAATGAGCTGTCCCATGGCATGATGTAACCTTGCTAGAGCTGTGATTTGACAGAAAGATCGGAGTTGTAAGAAGAAGGATCTCTCTATAAGTACTTGAAATAGTGTCCCATGGTAAGCTAAGGTTCCTGAGATGTAATAGTCGTGCACAAAAGACTCAGGGGACAGAAAGGTGTCTTTGTTTATTTCTTTGTTTTTGTGTAGCCCTTGATCTTTTGCCTCCAGGTATCAACAACTTTTTTTCCTATCAGTTGATTCAACTGCCCAGTCTTATTTCTTCTCTTCTTCCAGTAACAGGTTTTACTCTCTGGCCACAGAGATAGGACCATGAACCACGTCAAAGTAGCATGGACAGAATAGTTAGGACAGGATATGTTATCAAAGTAGGCAAGTTGGGTTATTCCCTGGGACTGTTGTAAATTGCAGTTGCCAAGAAAGTCCTAATTTCTCTCTAATTGGGTAGCTAAAAAGATGTGAGCCAAAAGTAGCAGAAATTCATGTTCCTTCTGCTTAGAGGAGCTGAAGATTTTAAAAAGCCACAATCACAATGCCCAGACAAAATTATAATTATATCTGACGCCTTAGTTCCAGATGTCTCATAGGCCAGCTTCCCCCTACTCTTTTCATACTTCTATTAGATAAGACAATACAATTATGTTTCCTTTAAGCAAATATAGTTTTTTTTCAGTTGCAACCCAAGAATCCTGACTAAACAATGACCTTAAATATAAAGGCATCTTATCCTCTTGCTGCATTGCATTTGAAATAAGCTTTATTTTCTCTAGCAATTAGTTCAGAATGGTATATTGCTACAGTGTAATATCTTGACATTATTTTCTTTCTTCCCATTCTTTCTGGCTGCCTCCAGAAATTGATGTTTGTGCTTGTTTAGGGAGGGCCTGGGTTTTAAGCATTCAGTGAGAAAGAAAACCTCTTTATTCATGGACAGACACTGTCAATGCCTTTCTCATATCCCTCTCACCCTACTGTTTTGTGTGCTCCAACCTTCTTCTAACTGACAATATATATCTGCATCCCTGGGCCTAAAAGTTTCCTCAAGAAGTGCAGAGAACCACTTTGCTCCTGTTCACAGTGGGCTGGAAATGTAAGGGAATTAATATCCTCAGGAGTAAGCCTCTATCAGTGGTGATCAGAAATTGTATAAAGTACCCCCATTTTCCTCATCTCTTTTTTTTTTTTTTTGGCCGGGGGTGATGGAGTCTCACTGTCACCCAGGCTGGAGTGCAGTGGCGTGATCTCAGCTCACTGCAACCTCTGCTGCCCAGGTTCAAGCGATTCTCTTGCCTCAGCCTCCCAAGTAGCCGGGACTACAGGTGTGCACCACCACTCCTGGCTAATGTTTGTATTTTTAGTAGAGATGAGGTTTCACCATGTTGGCCAGGCTTGTCTTGAACTCCTGACCTCAGGTGATCCACCTGTCTTGGCCTCCAAAAGTGCTGAGATTACAGGTGTGAACCACCGCGCCTGGCCTCCTCATCTCTTAAGTAGTATAACTTGGAAAAATATGTTTTGGCTTTTCTCAGTGTTTCCCCATAATACTGATCTCCAGTTGCCCACTCTGGTAGATGACTTACTAATACCCTTTTATTGTTTGCTTTTCCTTCCATGTGTCCTTTCCCTGCTTTCAACCAATGGTTCTTTTCTACACCACATAAGTAAGCAACTTGGACTTAGGCCCTGTTCTTAGAGTCTGTTTTGGGGAGAATCCAACTGAAGGTAGAACTTGAGAAACTAGTAATAAAGTATTTTTTGTACAGAGAATGTGGTTTGAAATTCCCAGGAGAGGGATCTTGTATTAGTCAATTTTCACACTGTTATAAAGGCATACCCAAGACTGGGTAATTTATAAAGAAAAGGGGTTTAACTGACTCATAGTTCTGCATTGCTTGGGCAGCCTCAGAAAATTTACAATAATGGCAGAAGGGGAAAAGGCACATCTTACATGATGGCAGGTAGGAGAGAGAGTGAAAAGGCCAGGGGAAGCTTCCATTTATAAAACCATCAGATCTCGTGAGAACTCCCTCACTATCACAAGAATAGCATAAGGGAAACCACCCACATGATCCAATCACCTCCCACCAGGTCTCCCCACCAACATCTGGGATTACAATTCAAGATGAGATTTGGGTGGGGACACAAAGCCTAACCATATCAGATCTCAAACTTGTTACTCTAAAGTCAACAAAGTTTGAGAAGATAGAAGGATAAGAAACAGTTATGTAAGAAAAAGAAGCCCTTACTTTTACAGTCAAATGATTCTTGACAAGGGTGTTAAGACAATTCAATGGAGAAAAATAGTCAACAAATGATGCTTAGTCAACTAGATATCTACATGCCCCCAAAAAAAGAAATAAAAAAAGAAATTTGGACTTCTTCATTGTATTAATTAAAAATAATAATTGAAAATGAATCACAGAACTAAATGTAAGAGCTAAAATTGTAAAACTCTTATAGGAAAACATAAATGTACATACTTTTTAACAATGGATTAGGCAATAATTTATTAGATACAGTACCAAAAGTGCAAACGACAAAAAAAAAAAAATGTAGACAAATGGACTTCACTAAGAAAAAAGAAACAATCAACTTTTGTACTTCCTAGGACACAATAAAAAAAGTGAAAATACAACCCAGACAATGTGATACTTTGGTATAAATCTTTGGCATAAATCAGATAAAATATATATAAGATCTACATGAGAAAAACTACAAAACTCTGTTAAAAGAAATCAAAGAAGAACTGAATAATTGGAGAGATATGCCATGTTCATGAATGGAACGACTCAATATTGTCAAGATGTCAGTTCTTCCCAACTTGATCTATAGATTTAATATAATTCCAACCCAAATCTCAGAAAGTTATTTTGTGGATATTAACAAACTTATTCTAAAGTTTATGTGAAGAAGCTAAACAATATTGAAGGGACAAAAAGAACAAAGTTGGAGGACTTACACTACCATATTTTAAGATTTACTATAAAGCTACAGTAATCAAAACAATACGGTATTGGTGAAAAAAATAGACAAATAAATCAATGGAACAAAATAGAGGGCCCAAAAATAGACCCAAGTAAATATAGTCAGATGATATTTGACAAAGGAACAAAGGCAATACTATGAAAAAAATTAGTAATTTCAACAAATGACTATCCACATGCAAAAAAAAGAAAATGAATCTGGACACAAACCTTCCAAAAACTAACTGAAAATGGACCAGTGAAATCTAAAATGGAAAACTAAAAAACTCCTAGAAGATAATATAGGAGAAAATCTAGATGGCCTTGGGTTTGATGGTGACATTTTTAGATGCAACACTGAAGGCCCAGTCCATGACAGAAGGAAGTGATAAACTGAAGTTCGTTAAAATTTAAAACTTCTGCTCTGTGACACTATCAAGAGAATGGAGACAAACCACAGACTGGGAGAAAATATTTACAAAAGACATATTTGGAAAAGGGCTATTATTAAATATATAAAAAGAACTCATTAAACTCAATAGTAAAAAAAAAAACCAACAACCGAATTCAAAAATGGGCCAATTACCTTAAGAGAAATCCCACCAAATAACATATACAGATGGAAAATAAACATGAAAAAATGTTCCATATGTCATCAGAGAAATGTTAATTAAAACAACGATATACCACTACACACCTATTAGAATGGCCAAAATCCAGAACACTGACACCAAGGGAAGGATGTGGAGCAATTTGAACTCATTCATTGCTTGTGAGAATGAAAAATGGTCTAGCCACTTGGGAAGACAGTTTGACAGTTTGTTACAAAACTAAACATGCTCTTTCCATACAATCCATGAATTGTACCACTTTGTGTTTACCCAGATGATTTGAAAACATCTCCACAGAAAAACCTGCACATGGATGTTTATTCATAACTGCCAAAACTTGGAAAACAACAAGATATCTTTCAATAGGCAGATGGATAAATAAGCTGGTAAATCCAGACAATGAAATATTATTCAGCATTAAAAAGAAACGAGCTATCAGCCAGAAAAGACATAAAGAAAACTTAGCATATTACTTGCTAAGTGAAAGAAACCCATTGGAAAAGGCAAAAGTATGGGACCAGTAAACAAAGAAATGTTTCCTGGAGTTAGTGTGAAAGGAAGGATAAATAGGCAGAGAGCAGAAGATTCTTAGGGTAGTAAAATTAGTCTACAAGATACTATAATGGTGGATACACGTCATTATACATTTGGCCAAACCTGTAGAATATACAACACCAAGGGTGAACTCCAGTGCAAACTATGGGCTTTGGGTGATTATAATATATTAATGGAGGTTCATCAATTGTAAAAGATGTACTACTTTGGTGAAGGATGTTGATAACAGGAGAGGCTATGCAAGGGTGGAAGAAGACAGTATATATATGGGAATTATTTATATCTTCTGCTCAATTTTACTGTGAACCTAAAACTGTTTGAAAAATTATCTTTCTTTGAGAAATAAAAAGATAACCTACACAGTGGGAGAAAATACTTACAAATTGTATAGCTAAGGAACTTGTATTCAGAGTATATAAAGGAGTTTTAAAACTTAAAAAGGACAAATAACCAATTTTAAATCTTGCAAAGTAGTTGAATAATTATTTCTCTAAAGAAGATATACAAATGGCCAAACACATAAAAAGATGCTCAGCATTGCTAGTCTTTAGGGATATGCAAATCAAAACTATGAAATAACTCTTCATACCCACTAGGATGGCTATAAACAAAACAACCGGCAATAACAAACACTGGTGAGGATGTGGAGAGATTGGAACCCTCATACATTGTTAATGGAAATATAAAGTGGTGTAGCTGCTTTAGAAAATTGTTTGGCATTTCCTTAAATGATTGGCTATGTAAATACATATAGTTACCATATGACCAGTAATCACTTTTAGGTATACACTCAAGAGAACTGTAAACATATGTCCATGCAAAATCTTGTATGCAAATGTTAACAGCACCATACATCCTGACAGCCAAGAAGTGGAAACAATCAAAATGTGTGTTAATTGATGAATGGCTAAACAAAACGTGGCATATAAAATATCATTTGATCTTATAAAAGGAATTAAATACTGAAATATGTTGATATGGATAAAGCTTGGAAATATACTACAGGAGAGAAGCTAGATACAAAAGGTCCATATAACATGATTCCATTTATATTAAATGTCCAGAATTGAGTCAGAAGGTAGATTGGTGGATTCCAGGGTCTGCAGAGAAAGGCAAATGGGGAAAGACTGCTAATGAGTTCAGAGTTTCTTTGAGGGGTAATGAAAATTTTAAATACTGGTGATGGTTGCAAAACTCTGTAAATATACTAATAACTACTCAATTGAAGATTTTAAAATGATAAATTTTATGGTATATGAATTCTATCTCAATAAAGCTGTTATTCAAAACAAAACAAGGTTGGTAAATGGGTATAAACTTATAGTTAGATAGGAGAAATGAGTTCTCATGTTTGATAGCCAACCAGGTGACTTGTTAGCAACAGTGTATTGTATATTTCAAAGCAGCTAGAAGAGAGGACTTGAAATGTTGCCAACACATAGAAATAAATAATAAATACTTGAGGTGATGGATACCCCCAAATACCCTGACTTGATCATTATACATTCTATGAATCACATGTACCCCATGTTATATAAAATATTATGTATCAATACAGTAAAATAAAAAAAGAACAGAAGTATTATGGGTTTTACAAATCCCAAAAGCAAAAGTCAGGAGAGAAGAATGTTTTAAAATTTATTTGCTTATTTCTTATTTATTTTTTAAAATTCCAAGTCACTGGAGAAAAATACCGTTCAGATAGAGCTCTGAGAATTCTAAAACAAATTGTTTAGATAAATAATTGGCTGCTGATCCAATTTTTTTTTCAGCAGATAGGCTACATGAATGAATTAAATTTCTCGGAGAAATGGCAAGGTAATTCTGAGAGAAAAGAGGATCGTAGCTCTGCAATCAGCCTATGCACCTGGAATCTGGTCTAGCTAAACCTCAGTTCAAATTCCTTCACTGCCATTTAGTGGTAATAAGCAAGTCAGTTGGCTTCTATAAAATGCAATTTCCTAATTTATTCACTGATAATAATTATACCCGTTTGCAGATTTGTTTTGCCACAAATGTTAGATGAACACTATGTGCAGGACAAAGTTGTGACAATAGGGCCACACTAGTGAGGTAGAAGACAGATAAACTCTCTCCCCTTACAGAGCTTACATTCTGAGAAGGAAGGCAGACAATAAGTAAACAAACTAGACAATTTCAGTCTATGAAAAGTGAAACAAAGGAAAATAAAAGGAATAGGTGGTCATGAGTGATGGTGAGGAAAGAGATGATTTTAGATCAGGTGGTCCAGAAATGCCCTTTGAGAAGATGCTGTGTGAGCAAAGGACAGAAAAGCAGGGACCAGCTAAGCATAAATATTCAGAAAAATTTCTATGCTAAGAGAACTGGAAGTACCAAGGCCATGAGGGGAAAGAGGGAAAGAGATGGAAAAAGAGGGCTAGAGGCATTTTTCAAGAAAGATCAACCTGGCCAGAGCATGGTGAGGGAAACTCTTTGGATAATATTGAAGGTAGGCACAAGCCATATAGGCCTAGGACTAAGATCCACCATGAGGAGGAAATGGGATCATATATGGAGAAACTTTAGTCTCCCTGTTTAGAAAATGGTACATATTGTTAGTATAGCACAATAAAGCCACTGTCCAATAGCTTGATTTCCCTTAAGGGAGGCAGCAGTGAGTGCCATATGGCTGTGACATCCTTCTGCACATTGACAATCAGGGATGATCTGATTGCTCTAGCTAGCAGGCTAGTGACCCATTTTCTTCCTCTCCACTCTATGTGTATTCCTCTAAGAATGTGGATTCCATCAAAGGAGGACAGGTCTCTTAGGGGAGAAACATGTAGAAAATGCTCTGGCTTCCCTGCTAGCAGCTCCATTAGTGGATATACCCTGTGACACACTGTGCAAAATGAGTGCTTTCTCTTTTTCAATTAAAAGTGATCAGCATGACTAATACTAAAGGGCCTGCTGCTTTAAATCTACTGAGGATTAGCATTTGGGCCATGGGAGAGCCTGAAACACAACCACAGAGGCTCTCACAGAGTTGCTCTAGATACTACAGGAAAAGCCCAGCCTCAAGAAATACGATGCAGGGAGCTCTCATAAGTAGCCAATCCACTTCTGTATCTTTGCATGTTTTTACTTCTGCCTGTGGTGGTGGGCTTCTTTCACCTGGAAAACAAGTTATCCTCAAGGCCTCTAAAAATCCAGAAAGGAAGTTTCTTCCTTTTATGCTTACTATAATGGCTCAGACCTTAGGAGAGGGGACAGTAAAATATGTTTATAAGTATCAGATGAAAATCTTCCTTTTATTTTCTTATGTCCAGCCTATTGGAAGGAAGTCTGCCTTTCCAGCTACTACCCACACCTCTCCAAGGGAAGATTAACTCACTCATTTCTTGCTTTTGCTGAGGTCATGAGTTGGGAATGACAGCTATTATGCTGCTATGTCATCTCTTTTAATTGAACTTTCCATGGACTGCAAGAAAACAGAAACTAATCCACATATTATTGTGTGTGTTTGGGGAAAACGGTGGTTAGGAATTGGGGAGGAGGTAAAGAGGAAGAGGGTATATTAGTTTGATCTGCAACTGTGCAAAGAAATGCATGGCACTAGGCTTGGGAAATCCTAATTCCTTTACAAAATGAATCTGGGGCTACAGCCAATATAGACACCTTATGAAATTGTGTCTTAATCATATGAATTTATTAATACCCCCAAAATGTATACATGGCAATAGTTCCTAAAAAAATACACTTTTCTTACAATCTGGTTTTGTGCAGTAACTATGTTTCATCATAGCATATCATCATTACTGTAACAGACTGAATTTCTAATATGACTTAAAAATGCAATTGCAGTCATTGTATTTTATTCTATGGTATTAGCCGTATATAGAAAAGTTGCTGGTGTAGGAGAATTTTTTAATTATGCAAGGATGGAAGTATTCAGTGAAAGGGCTATTTTTAAGTTATACCCTTCGGTAAATGAAGATAGATATAGTCTACCCGAATGTTTTCCAAGCCAGTTTCAGCCTCCTGTTCTATAGAATCAACCATAAGACACAAGTTCAAACTCTGCTGTCACAAATGATTAATGGGTCCAGTTCTCTCCTAACTGAATGTGGTCCATGGCATGGCCCATGAGCACACAATAGGAAGTCAGCTTCTAGGCTCTATTCAAATTATTAGAAACATCTCAGCTGATCTTCTGCCATATCCTCAAAGTGACCTTTCTTGTGACTCACATTTGAAACAGCTTATGAAAACCATTCCATATGTCAAACTTCATTTCATTCAATTTTCTCCTAGTTGAAAATTGACACTAAAGATGTTTTGTCTTTCAGAGCACTTTCCTCTGGGAGCCAAAGGCCTGATGATGTATAATCCTTCCTGAAGGTTTTATGGCAGAGCTTCACAAAGCAAACATTTTTTCCCCTTATTTTATATCACCCTGACAAACAGAAATGCTGAGCCATTTAATTACAGAGCCTGCCCGACACATCCAGAGAGTCAAATATTCTGGCGGCATCTAGCTGAAGGGGAAAAATGCACTGAATTCCCAGAGTTACTTGTCAAGACAATGACACCAAGGAAACTAGTAAATAATCTGGTGGGCCCGACAGTGGATGCTATGGTGTGCTAGAGCAGTCCCTGAGGCTCTGTGTCAGCAGCATTAGCCCTGCGGCCTTGCATCCCAGGACAGTGATACTTTGTTTAAGCTTCAGGCTGAGCAGCCAGAAAATGATGGGTATAGGTCAGAGGAACAAAAGTCAAGCCACAGGCCCACATGTCATGAGCTGGTCTGCGCTTTACAGAAACTTCCAGATGTAGAGCTTGCACTCTTAACTCCTAAACTTATTCACAAAAAGAATCTGCACAGATGCACAGATGCAACTGTGTATTCCTCCCTTAAAACTCTAAGGTGTGACAGACAATCCCCATGACCATGCATGAGCACACTAAGATATTAAATCCTGTCATATTTCTAAGCTCCAACACATAATCCAAATGTGTCAGGTTGCCTTTATATGACGCCATTTTCTCCCTTCAGAATTGTTAATTCATGTGATAATTTCCAGTTAATTTCACAGTTAACAACTAAACAAAAGTATGCACGTCACTCTCTTGAAAAGTTTTCATCTGTATGCTTTAATGTTTTCTCTCTTTTTACTTCTTCTGTCAATCATATAGTAAAAATGGAGTGGGGAAATACATCCAATATGATTCAGGCACTACTCTAAGCCCTGGGACTGAACAGTGGAATTAATAGACGAGGTCACTGTCTTAAAGGAAATTATATTCAGGTTCAAGGTTATTATCTTTTTACACATTTATTTTCTGCGTAAAATAAATATGATCAAAAATAAATGTGTAAAAGGATAAATAAAATTATTTGGGGGTTGTAAATGCTCTAAATAAAATAGTTTACAGAATGATGTAGAACGGTTTTAGTGGTGAAACTCTCTTAAAGTGGCCGGGGAACTTAACTTTGAAGTAATGATTTTTGAGACATAAATGATGAAAGTGATGAAAGGAGGCAGCTACAAAATATTTGGGTAAAGAGTGTTGCTGGCAAAAAGGAATAGCATATACAAATGCCCTAAGACAGAAATGAGGGTAGATACACCTTATGAAATAAAGGTCAGTGTGACCAGAAAGTAATGACTAATGAGTATAATGGACAGAGACAATGGGGTAGGTTTTCCCAGGTCAGATCATAAAGGCATTGTAGGCATATATTTTGAAAAGGAATAATTAAAATTTTCTGTATGTAAAATAACATAATCCTCCTGCGTGTAGACTATTCTAAAGAATTCACACACACACACACACACACACACACACACACACACACCCCTTAGTAGAGTTCATAACAAAATCGAAGTAGCCAGATACAAAATCGATACATATTATATTCCTAGGAATGTAATATGTAATTACATTCCTAGGAATCCAAAAGAAACATCCAAAAGTTCAATCAAGAAAATTATATTCAAATAACATCCAAATGAATAAAGTGCTTAGGAAAATTTCCAACAAAAAAGAATTGGAGTGTAAATTAGTTCAACCATTGTGGAAGACAGCGTGGCGATTCCTCAAATACCTAAAGACAGAAATACCATTCAACGTAGCAATCTCATCACTGGATATATACCCAAAGGAATATAAATCATTCTGTTATAAAGATACATGTATGTTCATTGCAGCACTGTTCACAATAGCAAAGACTTGGAATCCACCCAAATGCCCATCAATGATAGACAGGATAAAGAAAACGTGGTACATATGTGCCATGGAATACTATGCAGGCATAAAAAAGAATGAGAACATTTCCTTTGCAAGGACATGGATGGAGCAGCTGGAGGCCATCATCCTTAGCCAACTAACTCAGGAACAGAAAACCAAATACTGCATGTTCTCACTTGTAAGTGGAAGCTAAAGATGAGAACATGTGGACACATAGAGGAAAATAGCACACACTGGGGCCTATTAGACAGTGGAGGGTGGAAGGAGGGAAAGGATTAGAAAAAATAACTAATGAATACTAGGCTTAATACCTGAGTGATGAAATAATCTATAAAGCAAACCCCCGTGACACACATTTATCTATGTAAAAAACCTGCACATGTACCCCTGAACTTAAAAGTTAAATAAAGTATAAAACCTGTACATTGAAAACTACAAAACATTACTGAGAGTAATTTTTAAAGACATAAAAAGTGATAGACATACCATATTAGAATATTGGAAGACCAAATATTTTTACAATGACAAGTTTCCCCAAAATTGATTTTATAATTTAATTCAATCTCTATCAAAACTTCATCAGGCTTTCTTGTGGAAACTGACAAGCTGGTCCTAAAATTTATATGGAAATGCAAAAGACCTAGGTTAGCCAAAACAATTATGAAAAATAACAAAACTGGAGGACACACAGTCTATTTCAGGTAGCACTGGCATAAGAACAGACATGTACATCAATAAAACAGAATTGAGGGTCCAGAAATAAATCCTTAATATTTATGGACAACTTATTTTTGACAAAGGTGCCAAGGAAATTCAATGGGGAAAAATTCTCTTTTCAACAAACTGCTGGGACAACTGGATAGCCACATCTGAACAAAAAAAAAAAAAAAAAAAAAAAAAAAAAAAAAAAAGAACTTAAACTCCTCTTAAACCCTCATCTCATACAAAACACAAAATGAATTCAAAATGGATAATAGGCCTATGTGAAAGAGCTAAAACTATAAATATTTTAGAATAAAATATTGAAGGAAATTGTTGTGAAATTACTTTAAAGAAATATTTTTTAGTTAGGACACCAAAAGAACAATTCATAAAAGAAAATATTGAGTAATTGAACATTATCAAAAAAGTTTTAAAGCATAGCCTCTGAAAAACATACCATTAAGCAAATGAAGAGACAAGCCACAAAATGGAAAAAAAAATCTGCAAATTATGTATCTATTAAATGTTTTGTCTTGTATAAACATATAAAGAACTCTAAAAACTCAAAAATTTTAAAAAAGCAATTTTAAAATGGGCAAAATTTACATACAAATGGACAATAAGTACATAAAAAATTCTCATCATTAGACATTAGAGAAATAAAAATTAAAACCACAAGACAAAACTAGAAACTCATAAAAATGGCCTAAAACAAAAAGACAGACAGTCAAAAGCCTTAGGGAGCATGTGGAGAAACTGGAAGACATGTTTTGCTAATAGAAATGCAAACTGGTACAGTCACTTTAGAAAACAGTTTGGCAGTTTCTGAAATTGAAACATACACTAACCATGTAACCCAGAAAATTTGCTCCTAGGTATTTACCCAAAAGAAATGGAAACATGTCTACACA
Organism: Pan troglodytes; assembly: GCF_028858775.2. Classification (NCBI taxonomy): domain Eukaryota; kingdom Metazoa; phylum Chordata; class Mammalia; order Primates; family Hominidae; genus Pan; species Pan troglodytes. The sequence goes on along the minus strand of NC_072402.2, from coordinate 108,102,327 downwards.
AAGATGTGTTCACAAATGTTTATAGCAGTATTTTTTATAACTCAAAAATAGAAACAATCTAAATACCTGTGTAGTGATGAATGAATAAACAAAATGTAGTACATATAAACAATGGATTATTCTTCAGTAAAAGATCAAATTTCTAATACATGCAACAGCATAGATGTATCTCAGAAACTCTACATTAAATGAAAGAACCTACAAATAAGAAACTACATATTATTCAACTTACATAAAATTTCTAAAAAAATTTTAAAAGCCAATCCGTAGAGACAAAAAGCTAATTGAGGCAAGGGTGGAGACTCACTGAAAACATGCATGAAGGAAATTTCTTTTTAGAATGATGGAAATGTTCCAAAATAGAATTATGGATATAATTATACAATAGTATAAACTTACTAAAAATTATCTAATTGTACATTTACAATGGAGAAATTTTGTGATAGTTTAATTATATTCCTATAATGCTGTTTTTAAAATCACAATGGTCTCATTGCCTATAGTTAAATTATAACCTAAATGTTAATTATTAATTATTTTCACCATTTTTTTTAGTTTCATTTGCCAAGGTTGAATCCCAATTAAACATTTTATCCCTACTCACTGTGATATTATGTCCCTGATTTATATGACTTCCCCTTAAGTGTCCTTTTTTAAGTACCAGTTACCCTCAGATAATGAAAAGTTTTATATGGATATTACTTCATAGTATGCTATATCAGTTAGACATAGTTTAAAATATAAGTAAGATAAAAACCAATTTACAGTGGTATAAAAGCAGGTGAGTTGTTTCTTTTACACAACAGCAAGTATGGATGTAGGTGACCATTGGTAGGTTTAGTGACTCAATATAAAACAAGATGGTTGCCTCAGATTCAGGCATCATGTGAGTGTTTAAAACAGCAATGAAAGGGGAGAAGGAAGTACAAGAAGGAAAGAAAACTTTCCCAGATAACTCCACTAAACTTCTGGTGGCATCTCTGGTAATTAGACAAGTAACGTGACCACCTCTGGCTGTGGAGGAAGCTGAGGAAGAAGCAGGCTATAATAAAGGCAGAAATGGAGAAGATTCAGGATATGGTGTCAGCCTTGTCAACAGTGATCGTTACTTGTCCTGATAGTGTCATTTGGGAAATGTCAGAATATAACCTAATTGGATGAAGCTAAGCTCCTAGGTTATAGGATGCTATTGGTAATCCACGTAAGAAATGACGTGGGAACAAAAATATGTTGGACCTCACTTTTTATTGTCTGTGCCTCAAGAAATATGGTTGCATGAGGAAACCAATCCCATAATGTTAATCTAACACTCTAATTTTATGTATGAGGAACTTGTGGTTCAGAAAGATGACGTAGTTTGACCAAAGCTGTTCAGCAAGAAACTGGCAGAGCATGAAGCTCTACCCAGAGGTCTTGAATCCCAGTTCCATGCTTTTACTGTTACACTACTATAATTGGTTCCTTGTTTTTCTGATTGTTCTTATTTCAGCTTTACTACTAGATTATAAGGGAATAGTTTTTATTTCTACTTTTTTCAACTCCCTCAATTGTATCCATTTTAAGCACATAGACCTTGAGAAATATTTAGCTGAGTCATCATATGATAAAGGTAACAAGCATCTTCGATCATTCAATGAAATGTATGGGGAAAAGTATCATTGTAATGTTCAACTTTTATATGAAAATTTTCTATGAACTGCTGATGGCGTTTACTGAGAAAATTCAACTCCTGAGACATCCAGTTCAAAGACTTTGCTCACTAGTGTTCCTGGAATGGGTTTATTTAGAAGTACCTTTTTTGTTTGACATAACTTTCCAGAGGGATTGTTGAAATCCTTGGAAGGCTTGTGTTAATTGCAGTTGTAGTTTTCCTTTAGGAAGTCATTTGCACAATGTTTTCTATGTCGGATCTAACTTTCTGTTCTGATTCATTGAAGCCTGAAGTTCAAAGCAAAGAAGCCACTCAGTGTGCAATGAATAAGAGAATCAACCAAGCAAGTTAGAGCACATAAAATAACATACCTTTGTCTTTTCAGTCCCTGTGATCTGGTTATGGCCATGCCATCTAGCCCCTGTAACTGAAGGCTGTTTCAGTCATGTGACAAAACACTGGCCTTGGAATTTTGGATGAAGGAAGCAATGAAAGCCAAGGCCCTTAAGCCTGACTATAAAGAATGATTATATCTGAGAGAACCTGGGAGCAATGCTTGTATTTTCAGACAAGACTTTTAAAAGTAAGCAAGTCTATCACAGCAATTTAATGAGATAGAGAGAAATCAGGTGGATAAGACAGAGCTAAAGAATTTCTATGTCAACTCAGTTCATTTGAAACATTGTAAGTCAAATCGTTTTCTCTACCTTTGTTTCAGAACTCAGACACTCACAATATCTGTCAATGAAATACTTCTTAACAACAGCAACAATTGCATATAACTTTCATGAGATAATAACTTAAACCTCATAAGAAATGGGAACAATTTAATAGGCTTAAGTTCTGAAACACTTGAGAGACACCAATATCCCACACCAATCTCTACTCCATCATGCAATGGGCTTTATTTCTGCAAAACATCAGCAAGCTGTAATTACATAATAACGACAACAACATTAGACCTGTCACTGCTATATTAAAGATAAAAATATACAGAAAGAAAATCAGGCTTACAGAAGCAGAAGACAAATTAGTACCTCAAAATAACAGTCCATATTTCTACTTGAATACTACCCTAATCACCAGAGTTATCTATTGTACTGAGTAAACTATATAACCAATATAGCCCCCTAGCTGAGCATATTCTTAAAGAAGCACTAGACTTAAATGAAAAGATGTGGCCAGGTGCAGTGGCTGACGCCTGTAATCCCAGCACTTTGGGAGTCTGAAGCGGGTGGATCACGAAGTCAGGAGATCAAGACCATCCTGGCTAACATGGTGAAACCCTGTGTTTACTAAAAATACAAAAATTATCTGGGCATAGTGGCACATGCCTGTAATCCCAGCTACTTGGGAGGTTGAGGCAGGAGAATCGCTTGAACTAGGGAGTTAGAGTTTACAGTGAGCCAAGATCATGCCACAGCACTCCAGCCTGGCAACAGAGTGAGACTCTAAAAAAAAAAAAAAAAAAAAAAAGAAAGAAAAGTTGTAATTATACAGATATGACACAGAAGATTTCTGAAGGCCAAGACTGGGACTGCTTTAATTTGGATGTAATTAAATCATTCTTAAACTTTTTGTTTTCCATGTTACATACATGATTCACTGACAGAACCTTTTAATCATTACTAATAGGGATCAATTAAGTAATGAAGTTTGGACTCTCAGCAGGCACTCTTTAGTTTTCAGGGAACACTAAAAGCCATTGTATTGTTTTTTTCCTTGGCTCAGAGAATTATTTCAAGACTCATTTCTTACCTCCCACTGAACACTTCCTGGTCAGCACACAGGATTCATATTAGGTGGCACTATACACTGTAGGCTTTTTATTGTGAACTACCCTTCCCCTTCTTGCTGTGTTCCTTGTGAACATAAAATGCCAAATTTATGTATTATTTATACATAAATAATACTTTATGTCTACTTTATGTATTATTTATAAACTTTACTGGATATTCTCACTAGGGTTTCCTTCAGTTTTCACACTCCTTAAGCTTGAAAGAATAGTAAAACATCTAGTGTTTGGTTTATCTGGAATTTCTCTCCATTCCTCTGGTAACAAGTTTTCCATTCTTATGGGGAACTTTCCTTCCCCATTTTCTGTGGTCATAATGGAACATTCAGGTAAAGTCTCTCTCCTGTCTTTACCAAAAACATCATGGGACAGTGACTGGCACAATAGTAGAATTGTAATATTTTATATGTGGTATTAGAAAGGAAATCTATCTTTTCTACTGGCTCATGAACTGTAAGTAAGTGTTTCCGGAGCTGTGACAGCCTGACTACACCAATTTTTTATATTACTAAGTGTTGAGGAGGATATGGAGCAACTAGAACTTTCATTTGTTATTGGTGGTAAAATAGTATAAATATTTTTGAAAATAATTTGGTAGTGATAGGGAAAGGAGTCTGGGAAATTCTGGGCAGAAGTGGGCGTTGGTCTCCAGCAAGAACCCCACCCTTAAGCCAAAAAGCCTGATACCATGGTCCAAAGTGAGAACTTATATCCCTGTTTTCCTGTTCAAATGTTGTCTTTTCTAAAACCACTCATGGCCTACCCCACCCTCATCATGTACCAATAAAAGCCCTAGGCTCAGTCAGCAGAGAGAGTAGAAGCAGCTGGATGTTAGAAACTATGGTTGGACATTGGAGAGAAGCAGCTTGACTTCAGAGGGACAGCTTGATGGCGTAGCTTCAGAGAGGAGTCTGGCTGGGGATGGCCACACTTCAGCAGATTACTTTCCCACTCCATCCCCTGTTTGGCTCCCCCTTCCACTGAGAGCCACTTTCATTGGCAAAAAAAAATCCCCAGCATTTACCATCTTCAGTTCGTTTGTGCAACCTCATTCCTTCTGGATGGCAGACAAGAACTTAGACGCAGGTGCAAAAGGCTGTCACAGTGAGCCTCCACTGAGCTACTAACACTTAAGCTGTCCAGAGATGGCAAAGCTAAAAGGGCACTGTAACACTCCTTCCGGGGCTTCAGGAGGAGTGGGCATCCCCCTCACCCAGATGCTGTCATGGGGTCCACATGGAGTTTTCTCCTGCCAGTGCCCAAAAGCGCTCACCCCAGCTCCTATACTCACTCACCTGTGTGCTCCCCCTCCCACGAGGGGTGAAGAACAATGGGTTTGAGTGAGTGGAATTTGTTCCTGCTGGCCCCAAAGCAGCTGATTAGTTCCAGTGCCCCTGCATTCCAGTTCCTACCAGCAAAGGGGTCAAGGAAATATCCTGCTTCAGTAGTTTCTTAAAAAGTTAAGCATATTGCCACCATATGACTGAGACATTCTACTCCTGGGCCAACAAAATAAAATCATATGTGCTTACAAAGCAAACCTTCATAAGAATTTTATTTCTTATAGCCAAAAACTGGAAACAACCCAAATGTTCATAATCTTATAAATGGACAAACAAATTGTGGTATATTTATTTGAGTCAATACCTTTGAGTAATAAGAAAGAACTATTAATACACACAACATGGATGAATCTGAAATAATTATGCTGAGTAAAAGAATTCATACATAAAACAATAGATAGTGTGTGATGACACTTTCATACAGTTCTAAAAAATGCAAGCTAATCTGTATGGTTGCTTTGGGGAGCCACAAGGGACAGCAAGGAAGAAATACAAATAAGCACAAGGAATCTTTTAAGGGTAATAAATATGTACATATATATATATACACACACACCTCAAAATGTATTAAATTATATATTTTGTATATATTAATGTATTAAATTATGTATATATATATTAATATATTAATGTATTAAATTATATATGCAGCTTATTATGTCAATTATATTCCTATGCAACTGTTAGATAAAGAATATAAAATAGAGACAACGTTAAACTAAAAAAGTTACTCCCAACAGACTTTCACCAAACATCTAAAAGATATATTAACAACCCAGAAAAAAAGACTGAGATGCAAAGTGCTGCCTAACACTACAGAAGCCAAAAATACCAGTTTAGTTCTCATGATTCCTGCCATCTGAGGCATGGGGTGCTGCCTCCTGGAACTGTCAATGTGGATATAGTGACATAAAAAACTAGGAACAGGCCAAGCGTGGTGGCTCATGCCTATAATCCCAACACTTTGGGAGGCCAAGGTGGGTGGATCACCTGAGGTCAGGAGTTTGAGACCAGCCTAGTCAACATGGTGAAACACGATCTCTACTAAAAAAAAAAAAAAAAATAGCTGGGCATGGCGGCACGCACCTGTAATCCCAGCTACGAGGGAGGCTGAGGCAAAAGAATCACTTGAACCCGGGAGGCGGAGGTTGCATTGAGCCAAGATTGCACCACTGTACTCCAGCCTGGGTGACAGAGCAAGACTTTGTCTCAAAAACAACAACAACAACAAAAACCACACACACACACACACACACACACACACACACACACACACAAAAGACAAAGAATAGTCCAGAAGCAGCAGAGACAGAAACAGTAGCATCACGAAAGCAGTGGCAGCTCTGTGTGAGGAGGCGTCAGGACAGCAGTGGTATTTACTGTCTGATAGTCCTGCAGCAGTGGGGCCAATGTGGGTACAGGGGCCAAGATACAGGGACAGTGCAGGTGGTGGCATTCCAACCAGATTCCTCCTAGGTGTGATCTCAGCAGTAGTCCTCATCGCCTGTCTTACCTCAGCTTTTCATTTTCCAAGTCATTCCTTCTATTCCAAGAACTACCCATTATCCTTCCAAAATGGTCTGTCTTCTTCTATTAGAAAGGTTAGGGATTAAAACCTAAATTTAAAGGTCTGAGTAATACATATACTGATTAGTTGACTCTTCAACTATATTTTATGCATTCCATACTTTATAAATGAACAGCCAAGCTTCGTTCACAATGAAAATCACACAATGATGGAGAAACATGCCTACAGATAGATGTAAACATAATCAGATAAAACAGGCAGATAAAAGCACAGTATGCTAATTACCCTGATGTGACCACTATCATTATATATATCAAAATATCACCATGTACACCATAAATATGTACAATTGTTGTGTGTCAATTAAAATATTAAATTAAAAATATTTTTTAAATTTTTTAACAAAGCATAAAACAAGATACAAAAGGAAAAAAAAAAGTAGAATTGTATCCCACATTCAAATGGGAAGAAAAAGAACTGGAGCTCTGAATCCTTCCTCCAGGGTGGCAGAAATTCCAGATAACATATCTTAAAGTCAGTGTAGCAGGGACAAAAGCACTGAATATTGTGATTAAAGTCTCCTTTGGGGAAGTCGGGTTTCAAGTTGACTAGTTTAATCTCTCTTGGGCTGAAGGAATGTAGGAAGCAAGGAGTGCACACATGTGGGAACAGCCAAGCAGGGGGATGGCTATAAGTGTTCAGAGGTCTTTAAGAACTCAGGTTCCTTTATGTTCCCTCTCTAACAAGTGAAGATTTTAGTAGGCATTTAATTACATGCTGTAAACATTAAATAATTTATTTCATATGTAAGAACAATAAGAGTCACAGTGACATCTCCAAGACTCCAAACAATGACATTTATTTTGGCAGCACCTATTGATTCCATTCCTCAGTGTGTGAGCTAGCCGCAGGTGAGCAACTTCTTGTTTCCAAACAAATAGAAAAGTTGCATTTACACATGCAGGCTTTTAGACCACCAAGTTAAATACTTTAAGTACATGAGGAAACAGTGGGCTTAGGGCCTTAGAGAAGTCTACAGACGTGGGTCAAACGTCACATTAGGTAAGATGTTAAACACTGTTTGAGGCAAATCTTTTCACCTCCACTGGTGAAAATATACCCCAAATCCATCCATTCTTTTACCTTCCAAGCCTGGATTAGTGGTAACTAGTTAATCTGATGTCACTCTTGCATACTAAAATCTATTTCCCACAAAGAAGTGAAAGTGATATTTTAGAAATGTATATCAGATTGTGTCACTTCCCTGTTTATAACATTCAAATGTCTTTGCAATACTTGTGGAATAAAATCAAATTTCCTTACCAGGGTTTATAATGTGCAAGCCTGTTCAGCCCCTACTTAACCCCCCATCTCAGCCCTCACCAGTCTTCCCTGTGCTAACTCTGCTCCTGCCACACTGGGCTTCTTTCTGTTCCTCGATTATACTAAGCTTTCAGATGAAAACCTTTGCATATGCTGTTCCCTCTGACTGGAACCATCTTTCTCATATCCTTAAGTAGCTGATTTCTACTTATAAGTCAGTATTTAATGTAAATATTTGTCCCCAGAGAAGCCTTCCCTGACCACCAGTGTAAAGTGTCCTCTATCACATGACTGCTTTACTGTCATCATAGCATTTATTACTGTCTGAGACTGATTTTTTTCATCTGTTTGCTTGTTTGTTGCCTATCGCTCCCACTAGAATTAAGCTCTTTGAGGATAGGGATCCTGTCTGTTTTAACTGTTACTGCATCTCCAGTGACTACAACGGTGTCTGAAATATAGGAGGTATTCACTAATTATGTATTTTATGTATTAAATACATGAGAAGCAGAAAATGAACCCATTACCTGAAAGTCCTGAAACTCCTGAAAGTTCACCTGATGTAGAAGTTACTTGAAAGTTTACTTGATATAGAAATAGTATTTACTTATTGGCAACCTCCTATTGTTCAGGAAAACTTATCAATGATACTTTTTAAAGCATGGTAAGGAAGATTTTTTTTTTCTATTTTTTTTTTTTGAGAGGGAGTCTCACTCAGAGTGCAGTGGCGCGATCTCGGCTCACTGCAAGCTCCGCCTCCCGCGTTCACGCAGTTCTCCTGCCTCAGGGTCATGAGTAGCTGGGACTACAGGCGCCCGCCACCACGCCTGGCTAATTGTTTGTATTTTTAGTAGAGACTGGGAGGAAGACTTTATTCGGGACCATCACGATAGAAATAGGGACAACTGCAATGGGGTCTTGCAGTGGGGGAAACAGATAGGGCTCAACTCCAAATACAGGATGGGGAAAGTGGGAATTTATAGCCAAGGAGCAGTGTAGGGGTCAGTGGATGGAAAACTATGAAGAGGAAACTTCAAGGGTAAGGGAGATTCTGGCTAAACTGACCTCACAGGATTCTTGCTGAAGACAGGCCAGGGTAACTGGTCATCACCGGAGGGATAGTAGAGGATGAGGACCTGATCAGATATCAGGAGAGATAACACACTGAGGATGGAGGAGGGGGGTTCTTGCTAAACCACTAAACCAACTAAGCAGGGTTCTTGCTAAAACTTGATTTTTCAAGCAAGTACACAGATGGGGCTAGGGGGAAAGTTCAAAAGCCTGACAAAAGTGTGGCCAAGCAAAGAACCTTTGTCACCAAGGAGAAAATAATTCTCTATATCTAATTTTTGTACTCCCTTGAATCCCTTTGCTCCTGAGCCCCAGTGGCAAACCACTAATGACATTCCTTAACAGATTATCCAAAATTAAGTGTTTCAATGCACAGCATAAGGCCAATCTACTACTTTTCATCCAGTGCAAGTGTTGGCTTATCATAATTAAATATCAGAGCTCAAAGAGATATTAGGTATATAATCAAAATATAAAATTACAACCACAAAAAAAATGACTAACACTTACTGAGTACATTTTAAGTTTCAGTCACAGTGCTTTATATGTATCACCATATTTAATTTTCATAACAACTCCACAAGTTAGGTTCTAACATTATGCTCATTTACAAATGAGAAAACCAATTAAGTAACTTGTCCACAGCCACACAGTTAGTGAGGATTGAAACATGGTTGGCTGACATATGCATAGCCCTCAATCTGCAAACTCAACCTTCCATGGACAACATATATCAGTATTCAATCTAGGCATTCATTTTCTGGGCCAGAATGAGGCCTCCCAACTTTTAACAGCACTGCACTTTAAGCACGGCTTGCTAACAGAGTGGCGTTGGGACCCACAGAAAACCTTAGCCATTCTGGTATTAGAGATCATCTACTACAACCTTCTTCTCAGTGTACATATAAAAGATAAATATCCAACTAAGATAAGTAATTTCTCTGTTGTCATGTAGCAGCAGGATAGGAGCCTAATCAGATGCTCTGTTATTTACCAATCATCACAAATGGCAATCAGGCTATTGTAAACAGCAGAGAGCAACTGTTCAAGTGTTTTAATTTTGTGGTCATAAACAATCTCACTGATAGAGTTTGGATACTTGTCCTCACCCAAATCTCATGTTGAATTGTAATCCCCAATGCTGGAGGTAGGGCCTGGTGGGAGGTGTTTGGATTATGGAGGCAGATCCATCATCGCTTGCCACAGTCTTTGTGACAGTGAGTTCCCTTGAGATCTGGCTATTTAAAAGTGTGTGGCACCTCTCCCCACCACCCACCCTTGCTCCTGCTTTTACCATGTGATGTGCCTGTCACCCTTTCGCCTTCTACCATGATTGTAAGCTTCCTGGGGCCTCCTCAGAAGCCTGGCAGATGTTAGCACCATGCTTCCTATAAAACCTGCAGAACCATGAGCCAATTAAACTTCTTTTCTTTATAAATTACTCAGTCTCACATATTTCTTTATAGCAATGCAAGAACAACCTAATATACTCACCTAATGTGAAATGATAACTATGACATAGCTAGTAGGGTACATCCTTACACTAAGGATGCCTAGCATCTTCAAAGCCACCATTTCTAAATAGAGCCTACCTCAGATATCTCAGTTTCAAATGACTTTGTCTTGTTTTGATTAGTGCTGGGGAAAATAGCACCACTGAGTAAAGTATACAAATATTTACTGAACACTACATGCCCAGCACCCTACTAGGTGGTAGATGAAAGCAGGTGAGATGAAAATTGGTCCCTGGTCTCCTGCAAGGCAAAGCAGAATGGTTTTCTCCTGCCAAGTAGAGAAGATAAATGCAGTGAACAGGAAGTGGAGATATTATCCTTCCAGGAACAGGTAATGGCCTTCAGACTCATAGGCAGCTGTGCATAAGCTTTCCAGATGAATTGTTTAAAAACTACTTAGAGTGTATCTTCTTTTCCTCATTTGTTCCTTTATTTGCAATTCTCCTGTTACCTTTGGAAATCATTAACAGAAAAGAGCTAATCAAAATGGGCAGGCTCTGTTTGAGCTCATACTGAGTCAGCAAGACGTGCATAAATGCATTTGGGGTGGAGCACGAGCAGGGCAGAGGGCACTGCTTGCTTTTTTCCCCTCACATCATCTAGTGCAGCCCACTATTGCCTGCCAAAGCCCTAGGATGTGACCCCTGATGGATTCTAGGAATCTACTTTGCAACATTTGCTGATTCTACACTGGCAAAAGAGAATTGAATATCTGCTAAATCTCTAGAGAACTGCTAAGGCTCTTCCACTTACCTGGTGCTTTATCTTCAAAAGTAACTGTAGGGGAAAATCTTGGCCTAATTTACTGAAACCGTAATAAATATTTATTGAACAAATGCATAGGTCAGTTGTGCCTTCCTAGTATCACTATTAAACCAAGGAGCCAATATAGTGTGTCTATGTAGAAAGCTCTAAATCCTGAAAAGCTTTCTTGCAAACAATCCCTTTTGTAGGAAGTGGCCACATAGCCTTAGAGGACCAGCTTAATGTAAGTTCCCACTACAATGATTTCCTTATTCCCTTATAACAGAAGGGAGTAAAATGAAGCCTGAAAAAAACTTACAACTATCTGACTCCAATGAAAGCAAGAGAAAGCCCAGTCTGCCTTATTAAAAAAAAAAAAAAAAAAAAAACCTGAGTGGACTCATTATCCATACTTAGAGCAAGTTGCCAAGCTTGACAAAATAGCTTTTTGCCTTATCTCTGCCAAGGCATCTAACCCACAGCAGCATGAGTCACAAGGCAGGCAGGAGAACAAAGCTGATCATCAATCCTTTGTAATTTGGAAAAACAAAACTCCATGTCCAGAGTGCTTATGGTTCTTAAACTGGGAGCCTTCTGTTGGTTGCCATGACTACTCAGTGTCTTCTTGAGCCTGAGAGGTCGTCTTCATTCATTCAACATTTCCTGAATGAAATGTTGTTCAGCATTTCCTGAACACCTACTATGTACCAGGCACTGCATTAGATGACAAGGATACAGAAGTGAATAAGGTATGGCATTTGCCCTTGAGGAGCTCAAAGTCAGGAGGACCTCAAAACAAGTAACTACAATGCATTATGAAAAGTATAGCGATGGAAATATGCTCTTTTAACACAAGATGCTTTGGGAATGTAGATTAAAAAGCTGCTAACTCTGCAGGCTAAGCATATCTGTTTCTGCATATGGTGAAAGGATTTAGAATCTTTCATAAGAAAAAATTCTGCATCAAAATTGTTAATATAATTAATAACAATGAAGGGTTATTAGAAGTTTCTTTTATTTGTATTTGTATCCAAGCACTGTACTAACAGCTGAATTCTCACATTTTTCCAATGAGGAAATGGAGGCTCCAAATTTAATAAGCTTTTAATATAAAAATTGTCTTTGAGTTTCTACAGGGGAACTCAAACCATTCAAACTTTGAAGACATAACAAAGGAATTAGTTTCTGCCATCATCATGGTAAAGGACACCTGAGAAAAAGAGGAGAAGAACAAAGTACAGGAGTTTACAGTTGCCAACTCAGAGTGCATAAAGAGTCTGAGGATGGGATCAAGGATTGCCATCAGCTCTAACTCCAGGCATTCCGTGGCTATTGAACAATTTCTGGCACTTACATCTATCCCAGCTACTTCTCCTAGATCCAGTCTCAAGAGAAGAAGAGAAGGCAGAAATGGAAGAAGAAGTGGGGAAAGTGCCCAGATTCTACCACCTGGAATGATCTGACTTCTCAAAGAGCCAAGAGACAGCATCCCTGGTTCCTCTTCCTAGCAAAATCAGTCATGTCATTGGTGGTCAATTACAGAATTAGTTCTATGGTATTTGTATCATCAATGCAGGAGTCAGATGTGGTTGCTAAATAAGCAAAGATATCCTGATTGGCTATACATTGCCTAAGGCACAATATGTCAGTCAGCTAAAGAAGGTACGTTTAAGGAACTGCTAGAAAAGAAAAACTGAGATTTCCTGTCATGCCATCCTTTCCAGACTTGTATTCTTTTGGAGGCATCTTCCACTATCACCTAGGTATTTTGCCCTTTTGATATTGTAATATATTTTCCATGAGGATATGCATTACATAGTCTAAATCTTCAGTCATATGTTAAATAAATAATTTTCAAAATCTTATACAGATAGCATCAAACAAGGTGTTCCTAGGAACAGTATTCAAGTGGTGCATTCAGAACAGCCCTGGTAGTTAGAAGCCTTTTCTGCCATTATCCAGCTCTGTGACTTTGACAGTTGCCTTAACTCCTCTGCTCCTTAATATTCTCAACTGTGAAATGTGGGATTTGGACTATACAAGTTTATAGGATACCTGCACATAGGTAATCTAAAAGAATTCCCTAAGTCTTAGTCCTAGATATTTAGGGGTAAGTTTCAAGATTCTATATTTTTTAAGGTCCCACAAGAGGTGGGATGTACAGCAAGTTCGAAAAACCATGACATTCCTTCTAGCTCTGTCAAACAATGATTTGATGAGGTGAAGAGCCATGAAAAAGCACTTGGAAAAAAAAATTCACATTTTTCAAAGGGTTAAGCAAAACTGTCTTTATTTAATGACAAATGAATAATTCCCTGATAAGTTGCAGGGGCAATAGCTAGATATTTTTCACTTTAAATTCACTTTAAATAAGGTCTTGATAGCTAAAATATTATCTTTTCAGAAACCACAAAAACAAAAGGCAAATCCAGCAATTGAGGACAAGGCAATTAAGTTTGGGCTTTTGATGAAGATGGAGTTTTATAAAGTCAAAGGCGTTCCCAACCAATGAAGCAGGTGCATTGATCAGCAAGCATAGTTAAGAAAGAAAATTTAATTCTTTGAAAGAAATTTGGAAACCATATCCAAACAATGCTCTTGGTCTGACATTTCAAAATGTATTTGCTGTTTATTCTAGTCCCTTTGGTACTGTTATCAAAGTGAAGGCATGACATATGGAACCAAAAATATTCAGTGAGATGAAGGAGTAGTCAGATGCACACAGTTGGAAGAGTCCCAGAGATTACAATCTGGCTCACCTTATACATCCAATCTCGGCTCCCTAAAGGCTCATAAGAGCTGTCATTTTTGGAGAGTCTGTATTAAAACTGCACTGGATAGCTTTCTGCAATCCTCAGAGGAACTATAAGGAGACCAATGCCCAGAGAGATTAGCTATTTTACACAAGGTATCCTAGTTGATAACAGATGAAACCAGGATTCAAACTCAGTTGTGTCACTTCCTGCTGCTTCTGAAATTGATGCCCTTCTGATCATTCTTCTAACATGCTTTCTGCCCTGTTGACGTGCAAGTACAGGGAAATGTTAGCATGTTTAGTATTTTCTAAAGTATTTCCGTAGTATACATATTGTATTACTCCATTCTCATGCTGCTATGAAGAAATACCCAAGAATGAGTGATTTACAAAGAAAAGAGGTTTAACTGACTCACAGTTCTGCATGGCTGGGAAGCCCTCAGGAAACTTACAATCATGGTAGAAGGTGAAGGGGAAGAAAGGCACCTTCTTTACAGGGCAACAGGAAGGAGAAGTCCTCAGCAAAGGGGGAGAAGACCCTTATAAAACTGTCAGATCTCGTGAGAACATACTCATTGTCATGAGAACTTACTCATTTTCATGAGAACAGCATGGGGTAACCGCCCCCATGATTCAATTACCTCCCACTGGGTCCCTCTCATGACACATGAGGATTATGGGAACTAGAAATTACAAGATGAAACTTGGGTGGGGAGATAGCCAAACCATATCATTCCACCCCTGGCCCCTCCCAAATCTCATGTTCTCATATTTCAATACACAATCATGCCTTTCCAACCATCCCTGAAAGTCTTATTCTGTTCTACCATTAACTCAAAAGTCCAAGTACAGAGTCTTATTTGAAACAAGGCAAGTCCCTTCCTCCTATGAGCCTGTAAAATCCAAAGCAAGTTAGTTACTTCCAAGGTACAGTGAGGGTCCAGGCGTTGGGTAAATACACCTGTTCCAAATGGAAAAAATTGGCCAAAACAAAGGGGCTGCAGACCCCATGCAAGACTAAGTCTGAAATTCAGCAGGGCAGTCAAATCTTAAAGCTCCAAAATTATTTCCTTTGACTCCATGTCTTACATCCAGGTCATGCTGATGCAAGAGGTAGGCTCCCACAGCTTTGGACAGTTCCACCCGTGGCTTTGCAGGGTACGGCCCCCTCCTGACTGCTTTCATGGACTGGCATAGTGTATCTGCCACTTTTCCAGGCACACAGTGCAGGCTGTCAATGGATCTACCATTCTAGAGTCTGGAGGATGGTGGCCCTCTTCACTCAGATCCACTAGGCAGGACCTCAGTGGGGATTCTGTGTGGGGGCTGCCACCACACATTTCCCTTCTGCACTCCCCTAGTAGAGGTTCTCCATGAGGACCCAGCACCTGCAGCAAACTTCTGCCTGAAGATCTAGGCATTTCCATACAACCTCTGAAGTCTAAGCGGAGAAGGTTCCCAAACTTCAATTCTTGACTTCTGTGCACCCTCAGGCTCAACACCGTGTTCCAAGGCTTGGAGCTTGCATTCTCTGAAGCCACAGTCCATGCTGTACCTTGGCCCCTTTTAGCCATGACTGGAGTGGCTAGGACACAGGGCCCCAAGTCCCTAGGCTGCACAGAGCAGTGGGGCCCTGGGCCCAGCCCACGAAACCATTCTTCCCTCCTAGGCCTCCTGGCCTGTGACGGGAGGGTTTGCCACTAAGGTCTCTGACATGTCCTGGAGACATTTTCTCCCATGTCTTGGCAATTAGCATTTGGCTCCTCATTACTTATGCAAATTTCTGCAGCCAACTTGAATTTCTCCCCAGAAAATAGGATTTCCTTTTTTATCACATGGTCAGGCTGCAAATTTTCCAAATTTCTATGCCCTGCCACCACTTGAACTCTTTGCTGCTTAGAAATTTCTTCTGACAGATAACCTAAATCATCTCTCTCAAGTTCAAAGTTCCACAGATCTCTAGGGCAGGGGCAAAATGCCACCAGTCTCTTTGCTAAAGCATAGCAAGAGTGACCTTTGCTCCAGTTCCTATGAGTTCCTCATCTCCATCTAAGACCATCTCAGCCTGGGCTTCACCATCCATATCACTATCAGCATTTTTGTCAAAATCATTCAACAAGTCTCTAGGAACTTCCAAACTTTCCCACATATCTCTGTCTTCTTCTGAGCCCTTCAAACTGTTTCAACCTCAGCCTGTCACCCAATTTCAAAGTTGCTTCCACATTTTTGGGTATTTTTATAACAGCACCCCTCTCTCTGTGGTACCAGTTTACTGTATTAGTCTGTTCTCATGCTGCTATGAAAAAATACCCAAGACTGGGTAATTCATAAAGAAAGAGATTTAACTGACCCACAGTTTCACACGGCTGGGAAAGCCTCAGGAAACTTACAGTCATGGCAGAAGGTGAAGGGGAAGAAATGCACGTTCTTCACAGGGTGGTAGGAAGGAAAAGTGCCAAGCAAGGGGGAGAAACCCCTTATAAAACCATCAGATCTCATGAGAACTCACTCACTATCACAAGAACAGCATGGGGTAACCTCCCCCGTGATTCATTTACCTCCCACGGAGTCCCTCCCAGGACACATGGGGATTACAGGAACTACAATTCAAGATGAGATTTGGGTGGGGACACAACCAAACCATATAACAGATGGAATTACTATGAAGCAGTTTAACACCAATAAGGGACTGTTATTGAAGGGATGTTTTTCCTGTTATTTTATTTTCCTTGTTTTTATTATTGTTGTGGTTGCTTGTTTTCTCTGATAACTAATACAGCTCCCATTGTATCTGATTGCTTCTTCCTTATGAGACACTCAGCAATGCTGGAAAATCAGTTAAGAATGTAATCTTTTCTTAAAACTGTATCTTTTCTGCATAATTTCAGTGTGTTTATAATGTATTGTTCTTTCATAGTTGACCAATCAAACTTATCTGCAATAAGCTATTTCTGTATGAGATGATCTTTGTATTCTGAAATCACAAGTAACTTTTAATGAATTATTTTACATCTAGATGTAAGCCTATCATATACTGATGGATGGCATAGGCTGGGGCATACAATGGCTTAAAACAGAAAGATGTTTTGAGAAGACAGACTGAACAGATGACTTTTGCCTTTATGTCAGCAGCTTCTTTTCTAGGAGGGAAAACAGGCCATGTAGAATGGATCATTGATTCCACACAATATGAATCAAAAGCAGAAAAATGCAGTGATTTAACATGGTATCAACCAATCAAGAATGAATATAGAATCAACCATTGAAACTTGGGCCTTACTGCCAGAGCATCTGAGCTGACTGTACATTTCCTTACCCCAGCAGATGGATCCTGGCTCTGCTGGAGCCATCCTCCAAGTGCCCTCTGCTGCATTTCACTTCTCCATTCCTCAACTCATTCATCCCATTCTCAGGAGAGAGCAGCCTAGGTGGTTAACATTAGAACCAGAGGGTCCTACACAGGAGGATCTAAAGCTGGTGCCAGGTATATTGAAGGCATGTGGCTTCTTAGCCCAGGGAATGCAATCTCTCCAGGGACAATGCCTGCTGCCTTGCATGAGGACCTCACTCAGGGTGCCTGGAACCCCTCCTAAGAGTAGGAGTGGAAGGCAGAAGCTCCCAAGGGAGCTGGGCCTTGCCTGCCTCAGAAACCTAAGCCTTTCCCAGAAAGTGCAGCTCTGCCACCACCTGTGACTCTTGGAGTCAACAGTAGAAGCAGAAGCGGACTGTCTTTTCCAGGGTAAAGCTGTGAGAGATGCAGCCTAGAGAAGCCTACACCCTCCAGTCTCTGATGCCACCTCCTTTTGTTTCCATGAAGCTACTTAATGAGATTCTTCATGCATAAAATTATTTTTTGCCCTCTTCTATCAGCTTTTGCCACTAAAGGATTTACGTACAATTCTGTCAGATTTTATTTATATGTGCAATAAAGGGGACCCAGATCATAATGAAGGCTTTTATGGGCAATGATGGGAGATACAAAGGGAAGCTGAGAGCGGGCAGCCATCCAGGCTCCCTTTGGATGCCAAGATACATTATGCAGGAGATACCCCCTGCAGAAATGCACTAGGCCCTCCCTAATCAGAGCCGTACCTCAAGTCAGATCCTAATTTGTTGCTGGGGGAGAGGGGGAGGAACAGGGCTATTAATAAACAGCACAAATAATTAGGCTTTATGGGAATTTGGTTGTTTTCTTACATACTAGATTTGCTCTCAATCCTTTCTCAAACGTGTCCTGCTCAATTGCCCCTCAGCCAGCGGCTTACTGCATTGATTGCCCACTGGGAAGCTTTCTGGATCTGGAATGGGAGAAGGGCTGGACAACATGCTTGTTTGTAATAACGGCTCTTGTTCACTGAGCATCCCCTAAGGCCAGGCTCTGAGCCAGGCACTGAGCTGACATGATTTCACCGAATCACCAAAACAGCTGGTAGGGTAGCTATTGTCAGTTCCACTTTAAAGATAAGGAAACTAAGGATCAGAGAGGTTTCATAGCTGCTCGAGGTCACATACCACTCCTTGCAGAATTAGGCACCCCACTTCTTTATGTAAAGGGAAATTTGTTCCCTTCTCCCCACAAAATTCTAAGTCATCAGCTGTTCTCTAGACTAGAAAGGACAGTAGTGTGGTATTTAGAACAAACATCAGACTGGGTACAGGACGTGGCTCCTATTCCTCCTCCCATTTTTATTGCTGAATGCTGTGTGACCTTGAGAAAATCACTCCATCTCTCTGACTCACATTCTTCTGTTGAAAAATGAGAGTATGAACTCAAGGAGTCTGTTCAGTTCTGGCATTTTTATTCTGGAACACTCTCTTCACATAGTTAATGCAAGAGTGTGTGTAAAGTGCATATGTTAGCCCACAGACAGAAACTGCACTCATTTTTCAGAGCTAAAATACTTGGAGCTACGCCACTGCACAGAGAACACTGGGACGGTCTTCGGATTCCCAAAGCTGTAACTGACTGCCAAGCTGCGGGGGAACATCAGAGACATTTTTCTTGCTCACCCTCTTCTTGCCAACAGGAGAGATTAAGAATCACAAAGACAACCAAAATGAAAGTTGCATGAGATGGCTGAGGGCTGACAACTGAAGATGAAGAGCTCAGTGGTACAGTTTAGCCTTTTCCACGATGGGCACTTTGCTGTGGAGGTCCAGCCACTATATGGGGATTTCATTTTCAGGAAAACTACACTCTATTGGCATCTTACATTTTCAACAAGAAAAAAATTTCACTGGCCATTTGAGTCATAGGAAGGAACTTTTAAGACACAGTATAATGTTTGCCCCCTACCATGGGTTCTATGTCTTTTTATGCTGCAAGAGAATGACCACAGCCTCAATCGTCATTCAACAAATACCTAGATCCTACTGTCCTCTAAGCTCCATGCTAGGTTTCCAGGATGAAAAGAAAATAAAGTGCTGAAAAGTTCTGAAAGTGTTCAAAGTCTGGTGGCAAAAGTAAATAATTTCATACAATCCAAGACGAGGACTATGGTAAAGAGGGTGTTGTGGGTGTTTGGAAGATGGTCATCTTGCTAAATAGGAGTAGACCATGGAGAAAGGCATTCACCTGAGTTAAGGCAGGAAGGCATGATTAATTCCAAGAAGAGTAGGTTTTTCAGCTGATTCTTGCAAGATAAGTGGAAATTAGCCAGGCAAGTCAGTGAGAGGACAGTGTTCCAACAGAAAGGTAGATCACTCTACTCTGATTATGCCATGGCTACGAGGTAAAATGTCGCTTAAACAGAGGATCAGGACCCTGTTCCCTCAGAGGGGTTTTCAGGCATTACAGTGTGGAATGTTTAGGTCCCCAGTATATGTAGCTCTCCCAGTCTTTTTTTTTTTTTGAGATAGGGTTTTGCTCTATGGTGTGATCTTGGCTCACTGCAACGTCCTCCTCCCGAGTTCAAGCGATTCTCCTGCCTCAGCCTCCTGAGTAGCTGGGATTACAGGTGTGTGCCACCACGCCCAGCTAATTTTTGTATTTTTTTTTTTAGTAGAGATGGGGTTTCATCATGTTGGTCAGGCTGGTCTCGAACTCCTGACCTTGTGATCCGCCCACCTCAGCCTCCCAAAGTGCTGGGATTACAGGCGTAAACCACCACGCCTTTCTAAATGCAGCTCTTCTCTCTTTCCTCCCAGGAAATGTAATTACGAAATACCTTCCTAATGTCTGTGAAAACTCTTCAATGGGAGAAAAACCAGACATGTTATATATCTTTTTTTTTTTTTGAGACGGAGTTTCGCTCTTGTTGCCCAGGCTGGAGTGCAGTGGCATAATCTCGGCTCATTGCCACCCTGCCTTCAGGTTTCAAGCGGTTCTCTTGCCTCAGCCTCCCAGGTAGCTGGGATTACAGGCACCTGCCACCACACCCATTATATATCTTTCTAAAAGATGTAGAGGAAAAAAGAATGAGAGGAACCAAAGAAACTGGGATCCTCCCACTCCCTCCCGAGTGCTCCATGGAGTGAGGTTCCAGTCAAGGACTGATTCTCAAAAGAAAGACTAGGGAGAAAGCAGAGAAGAAACTTAAATTAAAAAGTCAGGAAACAACAGGTGCTGGAGAGGATGTGGAGAAATAGGAACACTTTTACACTGTTGGTGGGACTGTAAACTAGTTCAACCATTCTGGAAGTCAGTGTGGCGATTCCTCAGGGATCTAGAACTAGAAATACCATCTGACTCAGCCATCCCATTACTGGGTATATACCCAAAGGATTATAAATCATGCTGCTATAAAGACACATGCACATGTATGTTTATTGCGGCACTATTTACAATAGCAAAGACTTGGAACCAACCCAAATGTCCAACAATGATAGACTGGATTAAGAAAATGTGGCACGTATACACCATGGAATACTATGCAGCCATAAAAAATGATGAGTTCATGTACTTTGTAGGGACATGGATGAAACTGGAAATCATCATTCTCAGTAAACTATCGCAAGGACAAAAAAACAAACACTGCATGTTCTCACTTATAGATGGGAATTGAACAATGAGAACACATGGACACAGGAAGGGGAACATCACCCTCTGGGGACTGTTGTGGGGTGGGGGGAGGGGGGAGGGATAGCATTAGGAGATATACCTAATGCTAAATGACGAGTTTATGGGTGCAGCACACCAGCATGGCACATGTATACATATGTAACTAACCTGCACATTGTGCACATGTACCCTAAAACTTGAAGTATAATAATAATAATAATAAAAGAAACTTAACAAGGCAGCAACCTTCCCCTAAGCAACTCTTAGCCCAGACATTAAATCAGCAGCAGAAAAAGAAAGGTGAAGAAGTATAGAAAAAGGCATCTTTGCTCTCTTTAACTGTTAAGAAAGAAATAAAAAGATAGAAAATAGGTTGCCATGAACTAACAACTAGACCTGAGTACAATCAAGAATGAGATGTGTTTTCTATGTATTGTGGCAGTGGGAGGAAGATACTAAGCATGACTTAGAGCATCACCCTGCCCATCCTGTGCCAGATGAGAGATGCCACTTAAGGTGAGGGAGATGGGAAAAAAGTGCATACCTTTCCTTTTTAAGTTCTTGCTCGGCCACAAAATGTGAATTGGGCCGATGGGGTAAGGGAAAGAGGTGCTGTAAGTGTTCAGAAGAACAATCAATGCCATAATACTGGAAGAAGTCTTTCATAGCACCATCAAAAAATAGCATCTTCATTTTCCCCTCCATGAACTACCCTATTTCAACAGTAGGAACAGCGGTAAGGGGATGAGGTGAGAGTTATGCAAAATAGACAGATTGATAGAAATAAGAATAACAAAACATTGAGCAATTTCTTGTGACTTACATGCAGAGAAAAAATATTTTCATGAAAAAAAGCCAGATGAGGACCTCCTGGGAAGTATTGTGAGCTTTTCTTTTGCACTCTCATTATGACTTTAATAGTTTTTTCTGATTACTGAAATGATGGAAGTCCTTTGTATAATATTTAGAAAGTATATAAAAGCACAGAAAAGAAAATTAAAAAAACATTTCTACCTTAAAGAATTTTAACTCTTGCAGATCAAATATTTAAAAGGGAAAAAGAGAAGAAGAGATGGCAAAAAGCTATGAGTACTTTGATTTCTAAATTAGGTGGAAAATAATTGAATAACATAAGCATCATCTCTACTAATGAATACATATTAAATTACATAAATTCTTTTCAGATACTTAATCACCAAAAGTAAAAATAATTGAGACAGGGATTTTTGGCATGGTAGTCATTTACATCAAAATGTCAACATAGTTAGTACCATGAAATATTATACCCAGCAGAGCTCCCTGCTCCATCCCATCCATGAACCTCATTCGCTCCTTATTTCATCCATTACTTTTTCCTTTTTGGCCAGTCCTATACTGATGAAAGTGACATCAGTGACTTGTTGAGGCACAGAATAGGGTAAATGTCAAGGAGAGAATGAAATTAAAAGCCGAAAGTGATTTTTAGAACAGATCAAAATGTTTTATTAAGCTTTTCCTCTGCAATCCCCTTTTACTTGTAGATATGAGGCCTGGACTGGGCAAGGAAGTCTCTGTATGAGCTGTCAATAGGACAGGTTATTTGTTGTTGACATCTACCCTCACCTCTTACACTCAAGCTGCGGATACTGCAGAACTTGGTTAAAGTGGGCTTCTTCCCTCCCCTCCGTTAATGGTTCTCAACTGGCAGCACAGATTTTGCACCTATGACTGCCTGTGGTGCAGGCAGCCCCTCACCCTGCCCACTCATAGGTTAGCAACTGGAGCAGGTCAAGCCCAGGCTGGGCCCTGGGTTGCCCATGGAAAGCCCAGGGAGAAATATTGCCACTGCTCCCATTATCCCCCATTGGCTGCCACAAGGGCTAACCAGCTCAACCCCCATCGGATTCTATGTTCTCAGAGGGTTTTCTGGTATCAGTGTTATTATTGTCCCATGAATGACTGAGAAGCCATAGTGATTTTAGAGTTCCTAAAAAGAGGTGAGTATAGTCGTTCTTAGGAAAGAGCTCTGCTGTCAATCATCCTACCATCCAAGGATTATTGTCTGTAGTAAGCTTTCACTGGTAGGAAGCTTGTAAGGAAAACCCAAAAATGAATGTACCATAGAAAGATTACCAAGAAGTTCAGGAGATTCTCTTTTCAGAGGGCACTGTTTTTTACAAATTACTAGGTAAATGCATCAGCCTGTGGCATAGGGATATCAGAGCAATATTTTTTCAATTTCTAGACAAAGTGGGAGGAAGAAAATTAATTGCTTATCTATTCAATATTGACAAAGGGAGCTGGCTAAAAGACACATAAATTATCAAGATGTTTTTGTGATGCTATAACAGAATATCACGAACTGGGTAATTTATAAGGAAAAACATTCATGTCTCAAAGTTCTACAGGCTGAAAAGCTCAATACCTAGGTCCTAGCATCTTGTACGGGCCTTCTTGATGTATCATAACATGGCAGAATGGCAAAGAGGATTAGAGAGAGCAAGAGGGGGCTGAACTTGTTTTTTGTTTGTTTGTTTGTTTTTGTTGTTGTTGTTCATTTGCTTTGTTTTGTTTTGAGGTGGAGTCTCTCTGTCACCCAGGCTGAGGTGCAGTAGTGCAATCTCGGCTCACTGCAACCTTTGCCTCCTGGGGTCAAACAATTCTCCTACCTCAGCTTCCCAAGTAGCTGAGATTACAGGCACACCACCATGCCCAGCTAATTTTTGAATTTTTCTTAGAGATGTTGGCCCAGCTGGTCTCAAACTCCTGACATCCAGCGATCTGCCTGCCTCTGCCTCCTAAAGTGCTGGGATTACAGGTGTGAGCCACCATGCCCAGCCTCTAAGTGATTTTTTTTTGTAGTTTTACGCATTTAATCCCCATAACAAACCTAGGAGGCATGTAATATTATTATCACCATTTTAGAGATGAGGAAATTGAGGCAGATAGAGGTTAATTTGCCCCCATCACACAGGTAAAACAGGAGGAGGCAACATGGAATGTCTGCCCCTAGAACCCGTGTCCTTGTTACTATGCAGCTGAAATAAGCTCTTTCTGCACATTAGGAAGGATCACTAATTCCCAAGTTAATATCCATGTTGTATCTCAAGGACTGGACCCACTTCTCAATCACCAGATTTAACTCCCAAAGCCATGGTGGGGGAACACCCAGGCCTGCATGTGGAGACAAGAAGACATGATTCTATGCTTGATGCTGGGAATAGATGGGACCAAAAATGGCTCTGACTCAGAACTCTGCTTGTCAAGAAATGAGTCTGAACTGCTTTGTCAGCCAACAGATAATATGCTTAAGGAGAAAGCAAGTTTATTTGGGAAGAAGCTTTCCTCCAAGACATTGCTGGGGATTTGCAACCAGCAGAGTGATTTCAAAAAATGAACCAGCCCATATAGTCATGCTTTATTTGAGCATCCAACCCAAATAGGGTATTATCTTGCTCACTTCTTTGAAGTCACCAACAATTCTTAAGGAATTAAATAATTTTCGAAACATTTTTGTCTGTGGTGCTGAGTTTTCTAATCCAGAAGCCCAACTCAAAATTTTCCAAGAAAATCCAGATAATTAATGGTTGAGTATTTGGGGTGTCAGGTAAAATTAGTATTTTCTATAAGAAAGCTAATTTACTTGTTTTTTCCATATATTGGGGGCTACCTTCTGCTATTACTTCCTGCTTTATAGAAAATCCCACTACAGCTGAAGTTTTGATTTTTTTTCTCTCATTTTTTATTTTGGAACCGTAAGAGATCATCAGTCTACCTGTTTTATTTTCAGTAAAATGCAAATAGTATATATATTTAGAATAACGTAGTAAATAATGTATTGCTTATACAATAAATTATTTATTTACTCCAGGCATACATAGTTAGAATTTGAATATAAATATTTTATAGTCTGTGCCACTGCTAATGAAAAAAATTAAATCAGCCTGATGGCAGCTCTGGATTATACTGTACCTACACTC
This sequence comes from Pan troglodytes, assembly GCF_028858775.2. Taxonomy (NCBI): domain Eukaryota; kingdom Metazoa; phylum Chordata; class Mammalia; order Primates; family Hominidae; genus Pan; species Pan troglodytes. The sequence continues at coordinate 108,077,644 of NC_072402.2, read as the reverse complement.
CACATCATCAGCAACCTGCAAACAATCACTCACCAGCACACACTTCCACAGTTATTTGCAGGATTTTCCAAAACATTCAGTCTTTGAAATCTTTTTCAGTCTCCTTTCCTCTGTATACTGCCTTCTAGCTCTCACCCTTTCCTCTTAACCTGCCTTGCTGTAGTCTAGTAGGTGTCTGATTAGTCCTTTGTCAATCAACATGTATTTATTGAGCACTGATTATATATAATGCTTGCTAGGAACTGTGAATGAATATTGGAGGAATATTAATTGTGGGCCTTTCTAGAAGAGTTTGTACTTGGCTAAGTTACATATATTAGTATACTCCACAAACCCCCAAAATAAATAAATAAATAATGAAGATTTTAATAATCAGAACACCAACCAATTGTTACAAATATTTTTGAAAAGTGATAGCATTTGAACAAACTACATGGCTACCATTTGGCTACTGTGAGATTTTGTAAAACCTAAATTAAAATATATATGGGAAAGAATCTGTGTGACCTTTGGCTCTTCTCCTGAACTTTGAAGCTGCTCCAGTAACTTTAGTGAACTCACCATCCAGCAGCAACTGACATTATCATGCTCAAAAAGTAGAATGCAAATAGAGAAATTTACAATGATTGAAGAACCAGGAGTAGAATCTCTTGGTATTAAATATTTGTAGTATTTAGACTGTAAAGGACAGGGCAGAAGCAGAAAAAATTTGAAATCACATAAAACCACAAAAATTAGGGATAAATTGTATATAAACTTATGTTCCAAATCTTCGATATATTTGAACAGCTTTTTGAGGGCTTTTTTTGAAACATGGGCAAGGTAAATGTTTTTTCTTATAAAATGCATGGACACCATTTCTTTAGCAGTCTCTACATTCCAGGTCTTAGGCATACATTGCTTAATATAATATTCACAATACCCTTGTGCAAGGTAACTGCTACTACTATCATTTTAAAGTTGAGAAAGTTGAGACACAGAGCTTTATAATTACCCCAAAGGGGAGAAAGCCCTTAAGTGACAAACCCCAAGTAGCTCAAAGTCCTGAACTATTTTCATTGTTATACATTGCCTCTCAGATGTAGTGTGGCATCACTTAATGGGAGGTAAACATTAAGATATCAATACCACCATCCCCTGCCACAAAACAAAGAAGTATGTTCAGGAGAAATTAAGAAGTGAAACAGGTTTTTGGCAGTTGTTCCTTTGAAAGCCACCATGACTAATAGTGTTTGTACCCAAGTATAAAAATTATGTCTTCTGACAAATATGTCTTCATCACTATTTTCAAAAGAGTTTTGTGACCAGTGTGAAAGACAGACATTTTACCCAAATAATTTCCAAGAGTAAATGAGACCATAAGTGATAAGAAGGACCAGTAGGGAGGAGAAGGTCCAGTGACAAAGGAATTGCCGGCCAAGGGTCCAAGAGTCCAAATTGCATCATTTACAGGAATGAGAGACAAGAGAGGTATTTATTGTTTTTGCTGGTGGTTTTCCAAAGAGCTGACCTTGGCTTTATTGGTCTTTCCAACTGCATGGCTCTTTTAACTTTACAAACTTCTATTTTTATGCATATTATTTTCTTACTTCTCTGTGTGAGTTTATTTTGCTATCCTTTTTCTAACCAAGCATTTGAAAGTTGTTGACCCTTACTCTATAGTCCAGTACATGGTTATTTCTTATAAAAGTTTCACCTGTTGTTGAGAATAGTGAGGCCTCTGTCATTGTTGGTTGGGATGTCCTGTTATCTTGAGGTTGCTAGTTGTCCTGTTAAAATTTCTATGCTCTTAGAATAGATTTATTTTTTCTGCTTGATCTATCAGTCAGGATGAGAGATATGTTAAAAACCTCTAAATTAAATTATGGACTTGTCTGATTATTCTTGTAGTTCTGACACTTTGGGGTTTAAAAAATATGAAGCTGCATTAAGAAGTGCATAAAAATTTTAGATTGTTATATGTTCTCAGTGAATTAAACCTTTTATCATTAGGAAGTGTCACTCTATCTCTACTAATGACTTTTTTATTGCATTCTATTTGGTCTGAAATTAGTATGACTACCCAAACTATCCTTTATTCATATTTTTATAGTATACCCAGCTATTTTAGATGTTTTTTGTGGGAAACATATTCCAGTTATTTATCCCACAGTGTTGCAAATTCAGAATGCTGTGATTTTATTTATTTTTACTATAATGTGGTTTTTTGAGTAGTTTTTATTAATGTTTTTCTGCTATTTTTTCGTTCTAGTCTTCTTACTTCAATGCTATCCCAATAAGAATGTTACAGACTTTCCTAATTTGGGTGGATTATCATCTGTAACCTGTACCTCTGAGGTTTCAGTGTGGCAATAAATTAATAGAGTGACTATAAATACATACATATTAGCACAATCTGTTTTCTCTTTCTAATGACTGAAGAACATTTTCTGTTTATGTTTTATTTATGGACATTTCTAGTGTTTTCTTGCAACCAAACAGTAGAAACATCTTAAACTATCTTCTTATATTTAGAATAATACCTTCAAAATTTCTAAGTCATAAATCATTCATGCCAAAATAAAAATAAAATTTTGAGCCAATAAAGAGATCCGGCCAAAAAAAGGAATCAAAGAAGTGAGCTGAACTCCCCAGAGAAGAGTGCTTGCTATCTACTTTCACTCTTTTGCTCTCCTATTCTGGCACCATAAGGACAGACCCTTGCCAAACAGGTCTCCATTCCACCAAGACTTAGGACTCAGCCTGGCACTACCAGGAATTTACAGCAAAAACAACTTGACTCCTCATATCCCATCTTCCTTTCATTTAATGTAATTACATCCCTTAGGCACTCCATATTTACTTTGTTTCCTATATGAGATGGTAAACAACAGCAGCCTCATTAGGATACTGAAGAAACTGAAAAAAAATTACAAGGTTTCTGGAAATAATAAATAAGGGGGCCGGGTATGGTGGCTCTTGCCTGTAATCCCAGAACTTTGGGAGGCTGAGACAGGTGGATTACTTGAGGTCAGGAGTTTGAGACCAGCCTGGCCAATATGGTGAAACCCCATCTGTACAAAAATACAAAAAAATAAAAATAAAAATTAGCCAGGCGTGGTGGTGCACACTTGTAATCCCAGCTACTTAGGAGGCTGAGGCCTGAGGACCACTTGAACCTAGGAGGCAGGGGTTGCCGTGAGCCGAGATGACAGAGCAAGACTCCATAGCATGTTTTCAAGTTCACATTTTAACTTAATGTTTACCAGATATGCAAGAATGTACACACAGATATATATTTCTTGAAGTACATGCACTCACATACATACTTGTGACTATCCTGGATATCCAGGATATGCAGGCCCACACATATACGTGTATCCATGCATACCACCGAACTATAGCAAACATCGTACAGGTAAATTCCAAATTGGAGGGTGATACAATTGCGTGTTATCATTGACTCATTAAGAATAAAAAGTAAAATGCCATTGAGCTCTGCAGTGAATTATATTGGACTTTGAATAGGACCAGTTTTCCTTGCAACTGATCTGCATTTTACTGGGTAGTAAGATTCTGCTTGTAAATATGTTAATTAAATTAATTTAAATACTGTTACCTATTTCATCTAGAAAGAATTAACCTGATCTGAAAGGAAAGTAACTGCCCGATATCTTCTATAGGCTCAGATGAAAGAAAATAGATTTTAGGCTCACCATGTACAAGGGAATAATCCTCACCTGCATCAAGTTTAGGATAGCTTATTTCCAAACCAAGGAATTCCGCAAGCAGTCTCTTTTTTTTTTTTTTGCCAGGCTGGAGTGCAGTGGCGCGATCTTGGGTCACTGCAACCTCCACTTCCCAGTTCAAGCAATTCTCCTACCTCCGTCTCCCGAGTATCTGGGATTACAGGCACCAGCAGCCACGCCCAGCTAATTTTTGTAGTTTTAGTAAAGACAGGGTTTCACCATATTGGCCAGGATAGTCTCCATCTCCTGACCTCATGATCCACCCACCTTGGCCTCCCAAAGTGCTGGGATTACAGGCGTGAGCCACCGCACCTGGCCAGCAGTGTCTTAATAAATGGGCCCTGCTCATCTCCATTGCAGACAATTATCGCAGTGGGTAGAGACTGAAAACTGTTATCCACAGAGAATAAAGGAAAAGGATGTTGCCATCCTGGAGAAGTTCTGATTATAAAAATTATCTAGATTAAAGCAAATTCTGAACAAAAATTCTTGGGCTTCAACAATGAGATAGACATCTGAATAAACCACTTACTAGTGAACTGGGACCTGGAACGTTCCCAGGTACAAATGTTCATCAAGCTTAAAGCAAGTTATATACTTAAAGTGAAATATTCCAAGTTAGAATTATGTGGAGTTGAAAATTTATTTCCTCATTAAAATAAAGTTATAAGAGTTATATTCCCGGACAAGCTTTTACCATCAGCTTTATGAAAATTACCATTAACATTCTGTTTTACAAACTCCAAACGGTATACCTGAAGAAGATGAAGATTTCTAATTTGCATTTAAATCAGAATTGTAGGAAAATTCAGTAGCCATTTACATTAAATTTAACAGAATACAGTGTACCATGAAAAGTTCTCATCTTCATTATTCACAGTTTTTGTTTTATTTTTACTGCCTCCACTCAGAAACCATTAGAGTCCTTAATATAGATCAATGATGGAATCCGCAGTGGAAGTTTTTGTAGTCAACTTAAGAAGATAGATGGCCACATTGAGTTTTTTCAAAACTGTTTTAGGATTGCCTGTTCTTTATTCTGGCTTATTTTTCTCATTGTACATTTACATATAGCAAGCATAAAGATTGGAGAGAAAGTTATTGGTAATTTTGCTGCTTTGGAAACAAAATGTTTATACTTTTAGTTGCCATTTCATCCTCATTAACAGTGGTGATTTCTACCTTAATGAAAGATAAGATATATCTGTCTTTAAATATATGACCCAGACTGTATTTTCACAAAATTGTTTTCTTCGAAGAAAGAATACAGTCAGAGGATTCCATTCATGTAGACAAATCAAGTCTGTCTGTTTTTTACAATTGTACTCTGGGTTTTATAATAAGTGGCTGCAAATTCACAAAGAGCTCTATTACGTCTTTCAGTCATTTTAATAGGATATATTACTATGAAGAAATGATATCTTTTCATTAAAATACATGCAAGATATATAGATAAATTATGTATTTTTACTATTTACAACAGTAGTTCTTTAGAAGACATGACATCATGTAAACAAAAACATTGTCCTAAAATGTGGGAGACCTTTGTTTGATTTCCAAGCCTCTGTCATGTAAAATTATGACCACAAATCTTAATATTTCCTATCCCTAGCTCTCTTATCTTTGAAGTGAGGAATGGAATTGGATGATGTATAAGGTCCTCTCCAGTTCTGTAATACTGTGATTCTAGTCCCACTTATTTAAATACTGTTTCTATTATTGATGGTAAAATACTTGCACAATTCCCCCTCTGCAGCTGAATTTGAAAAATCAGTTTCCCCTTTGCAAAACATCATGTTCTTTCCTTCTCTTGGCATACCTCCTGCTTCTCAGCTGCTGAGACTTCTGTTTTCTTCCCTGTGGTGTACACCAATCATCTCTGCCCTGCGTTAACCCCCATGGGACCCCCATGAGTAGGGTAATTAACAGAAAGAGGACTTAGATAGTGCCAGGGCTATCTGGGCTAGGCTGCAGAGGGGAGCTGGCTTCATGCCTCCCTAGTCTAAGTGTTGTGAGGTAAGGACCATGTTCAGTAAAAAGAGCACTCAATACACATCAAAAGACCAGAAGTTCAAATATTGGCTCTGTCCCTTGCTAGCTTATGTGAACTGGAGAAATCTGTTTAACCCGTATGAATCACAATTTCTTCTTTGTAAAATGAGGGTGATTGTGAGAATTAATGAGATAATGTGAAAGTTCCTGTAACAGTGTTACACTGTGGTGGTCATCAAACACGAGTTGAATTTGGATCAGACACTAGCATTATTGATTGAGCAGTGGAACCAAGAGCATTGCTGATAGGCAAGAACTGTGTGCATAAGTTAAATTCCTATACTTTAGTTGCTACCCATAAGTGATGTTAGAGTTCACAGGGATTTGCAACAACGAGTCCCGTAAAACAAAATCTATTTCCCAGGGAGACTCAAACAAGACCTGATCCCCTCCTTGAGATTTGTTGACAGAGAGGATGCTACAAACATTAGCTAAGCAATCACCTTGTTTAAAGTCATCTGTTATACCTAAGTCAGCTGCTTGTATTTGAAAATGTGTAAGGATTTTTCAGTTTGGAGTCTGTGAAGGAGAAGAACCATGCTTCTAACACAGGTTTTTTTTAAAAAAAATGTGCTAATAGATTGTTCTCGCCTTGAGAGAATAAGTACTGATTAGCATCTATCAATGCAGGCGCAGCTCTGGACAAGAGCCAAAGGAATGGGGCTGTGGCCAAGGATTGGTGTCTGTCAATATCAGCATGATCTTCTGGTCAGAAATCAATAAATGTGAATTCCAAATTAGAGTTTTGAGCTTAAATCTGACAATCCTATGCCTCTGTATTTGTTTTTTTATTTCATGTCTTAAGGGACACAGCCATAAAACAGATGGTACAGCAGCATGGACAATTGGCTGAGTACTTGCTATTGAAATAGAAAAAGTTTTTTTCCTAGATAAAGAGGGTATCGGTGAGGTGAAACAGAGCTGGGGACTTGGATGCTGGAGTGTTATATTCCTTTCTTGTGGCTGCTGTTACTAATTACCTCTAACTTGGTGGCTTAAAACAACACAACTTTATTATCTTACATTCTAGCGATCATAAGCCCAACATGTGTCTCATTGGGATAAAATCAAGTTTTGGCACCCCTGGTTCCTTTTAGAGTCTCTAGGGGAGAATCTGTCTCCTTGCTTTTTTCCCCCCAGTTTTTAGAGGGCCCCCATATTCCTTGGTTCGTGACCCTCTTTTATTTTCAAAGCCAGCAATGACCATTCAAATCTTTTTCATATCACACGACTCTGACACTAACATTTCTGCTTTTCTCTTTTATTTATAAGTACTCTTGTGATTACACTGTGTCCTGGATAATGTTGGATAATCTTATTTTAGAGTCAACTGATTAGCAAATGTAATTCTATCTACAACCTTAATTTCCCCTTCCCATGCAACATAACATAGTCACAGATTCTGGGGATTAGGACAGGCACATCTTGGTGGAGGTGGTAGGGTGGGAACATTATTTTGTCTACCTCAAGTGTGTCATGTTGGTGGACACAAAGCCAGGAGGGTCACTGCATAGGGTCAGAGGCCTCTTAAATATGCAGAAGCTTCTGGAAGCTCACTAGATTAAAAATATCCATGAAGCAGGAAGCTGAATAACAAAAAATAGTAGAGTGTAAACAGCCAGATAGAATTGTAAGGCAGTTACTCATTGGAAAGAAGGCAGTAATTCATTTCTAAAAGTTCATATCCTTCAACACAATGATTTCACTTTAGAAATCCAGTCTAAATGTGATGGAAGTAAAGATTTGTGAGGATATTCAGCATGGCACTATTGGAAATAAACAAGATGTCCAACAATAGGAGATTGTTTAAACACAACCTGGCACCATCCACATGATTGCATATTATACAGCTATGAAGTGTCATTTTTGAAGAAGAAATATTATTCCCAGCTCTGATTAAATCCACTTTAACACTCCCCTATATTTCTGGGTTTTTTTTTTGTTGTTGTTGTTGTCTCTGTGGTAAATGACAGAATATACTAGTAAACTTCCTGACCAATTTTTATGGAACTCATAGTTAAATACACACAAAAACCAGACAGTATGTAGGCAACCATAAGTATGCTGAATTTTTTGAAAGAGATAGTGCGAGATGCTTGAGGAGCAAGCAGGACAGAAATTTGTCTACCTGGGAGCCTTCCAAAAATAGAGGTCCCAACTGCTGGCCTAAACCCTGCTAGCCTATCGTTATCAGGGGTTAAATCACCACCAGGGACATTTGATTTCTTGGCAGAGTTTGGTGCTTTAGAATCTAAAAATGTCCTAGGGAATCATTTTTCTCTACTTTATTCCTCATTTCATTTTATGACCTCCCAACTTGTTCTTTTTAATTTTTTACCTGCATTCAATAAATGTTATCTTGTAATGTACATAGCTTACAGACTACCATAAAACCTTTCTGAAACAAGATGGAATAAATCAATTAATATTTGAAAATATAAGGACCACACTCATCAAATCAATGTGTCATTGACAAAGGGACTGCGAGACCATCAGCACAAGATTCTCAACTACTTGCTTCTAGTTCTTTACCCTTTGCTTCTAGTCTCTGATTAAGAAGGGCAGCCAGTTAGTTCTCTTGGAGTGTGGAATTTTACCCTAGTAATCTTCCCTAGCCCCTTGGCTTTTCCGTGAATTTGCCTCTATAAACCAAAAACAAAATTCTAACTCCTGCCAACTGACAGAATGGACCCCCTGCTTGGCCAAGGGGACCCAAACAAACCAAAAAAAAACAAGTTCAGGTCATCACCACAGGAAGGGAGCAGGGGCCACATATGCCTCATTATACCCTCCTCTTTTTGGAGTTCAGGTAACACAACTGACCAGCATTAACAGTAAAATAGAAATCCCAAGACAGACAGAACAGACTCTTTGTAGCAATAAGTTACCAACTTCGACCTGATTTGGGTACAGCAACACAGGACAGATAACAGGCCCTAAAAGGAAATCAAAGTATTTTACCCCCAAAATATATTATTCGACGTATTTTGAAATGTCCCTGAAAACTCTCTCTTATAGGGGAAATTTGCATTCTGTAGAGAATCACCTTCCCTTACTAGGTCTCTCCAGAGAACCTTACACATGTATTCTCTCTGAAGCTGGCTACCTGGAGGCTTCATCTACATGATAAGAACCTTGGCTTTCACAGCACCTTCTTCCAACCTTACCTTAACTCAAGCTAATTTCAACTCTTCAGGCAGAACTTAACTCTTCAACCAATTGCCAATCAGGAGATCTTTAAATCTACCTATGACCTGGAAGGCCGCCTCCCTCCGCAACCCAGCTTTGAGACATTGTTTCTTTCCAGACTGCTCCTTTCTTTCAGTGTATACCTTACATGTATTGATTTACATCTTTGCCTGTACCTTCTGTCTCCCAAAAATGTATAAAACCAAGCTGTAGCCCAACCACCTTGGGCACATTTTCTCAGAACCTCCTGAGGCTGTGTCATGGATCATGGTCCTTAACCATGGCACAATAAACTTCTAAATTTATTGAGACCTGTCTCAGATACTTTTTTGGTTTATACCTCTTAAGAGGAATGACAAATGCAGACCTAGCTTCATCTTTTGAAGAATGACAGAGGTTAGAGTTACTATCTTTTCTTACATACTTCAGATAGTCTTCAAATGTCACAGTGCTTGGCACAACTCAAGCTTTTAATAAATGGCAGCTTATTTTTCTTCATTTTGTTTTGGCAGGAAGAGGAAAACTTTCATGAGATTAATTAGTGAAATGGTTTTCATAGACACCAGCAACTACAGCAGCTGCAGAATCCTAGGGTTTGTTTTGACAATGAAATCACCTTTGCGAAAATCAGAACTGAGGAAATTATGACAGTGAAAGAGATCAGACCTAACCAACCCGATCTTGTTTCTAACCTCTAAGCTGTCTTTGTTCATTCATGGGTGTAGGCCAAACTAGCCTTGGGAAGGAATTTAATTTATAGTTTAAACTCTGAAACAAAATTGATAAATAGCCCTTTCCCAAAAACAAAACAAAACAAAAAACCCTTCTTGAATGTGGACCAACCTGCCTTTGTAGGACTAGCAAATTAGCTACAAGATTAGAAATTACTGTTTGGAGGCCATGAAGCCTCTGGCTGCAAGAGTTTCAACTTCCCCAAATTGCTCCTGGGAATAACATCACTGTTGCAAAACCTAAGATCAGTGCTTGAGATAATTTGCAGACCCTGCATTCCAATGCAGCAGATGATACCATCCAGACCTACAATCTGGCTCAACCAGTCCTGCGATCCCATCCAGGAACGGAAGTCAGCAAGAAGAACTCACTTTGACCCCCTATGATTTCATCTCCAACCCAATCAATCAGCACTCCCTACTTCCCAAGCCCCAGACAAATTATCATTAAAACTCTGACCCTCAAATGCCCCAGGAGACTGATTTGAGACCCTCAAAAACTCCGGTCTCCCACACTGCCTGTTCTGCAATGAATTACTCTTTCACAATTGCAATTCCCCTGTCTTGGTAAATTGGCTCTGTCTAGGCAGCGGGCAAGGTAAACCCATTGGGCAGTGACAATAAGATCTATAGATTCCATTGTTATTTACCATCTCATATGGGGGCTCACTTGAATCATGCCAACCTCCAATGTCTCTCTTACTCTCCTTTACTGCATGTGAAAAACTTCTAATGAAACAGAAAAATGCATACCATATAAAATTTAGTTAAAAAAGAGAAATACGAAGCATTTTTATCAGGGGCATCTCTGACTAAATTAATTCATAGGAAAGTTTTCTTGCATTGTCTCCTTGCTGTATATAGTGATCCAGACCAAAATGTCAACACTTCAAATTTTAGCCGAAATATTCATTCACACACACACACACACACACACACACACACACACACACACACACGGAGAAGTAGGAAACCGTCACATGATGCAGATCATTTTTGGAGAAATTCAGGATATTTTAGCCTGATCCTAAAAGCAATACAAAAATCATTGAAATATTTTACTTAGGATTATATCTGATATGCATTTTGAAAAGATAACTCTCAATGCATGTGTGATACATGTGGAGATCTACTTTGTGGGAGCAAAATCAGACAGCACAGGAAGCTAATTATAGTCCTGGTAGACTATAATGGTGGTTAAGCAAATGTGGGGGTGGTACTAGAAATGGAAAGAAATGGTCGAGCACAATATTTAAGGCAACACTGGCAGAGGTTGATGATGAATTAGAGGTAAGAATGAGGGAGAGAGAGATGTTTAGGATGACTGCCAAGTTTCTGGCTTGGTAGCTATATAAGACTGCGTGTAAATGTATTCCTTGATGGGTTTATTAAGGAGCCCAGGGAAAAAAAGGCTTTACAATCAATGCAATCCACCATTCTTGGAGCAGAGTAGGAATTTTAAATAAGTTTTGTTGTTGCTGTTACATAAACACATTAAATCCCAATTATTCTGCGTGTATGTGTATTTGTGTGTGTGTATATATACATACACACATATACACTGGCTGACTGCAAGGCTGTGTTTCTTTATGGAAGTTCTAAAAGACAATTCATTTCTTTCCCTTTTCCAGGTTCTAGAAGCCACCTGCATTTATTAGCTCATGTCCTACCTCTTCCATCTTCTAAGCCAGTAACATCACATCTCTCTGACCCTTCTACTCTCACAATTCTCTTTGACCTAACCCGAAAGGTTTCTGATTTTTAAGGACTCGGGTGATTAGATTGGGCCCACCCACACAATCCAGGATAATCTCCCCATCTCCAGGTCCACTGCCTTACCCTCATCAGCAGTGTCCCTTTTGCCATGTAAGGTATCATATTCAGATTAGGGAGACTGGGATGTGGACATCTTTGGGGAATGATTCGTCTCCCTACCACACCTTCAAAGGTATAAACCCTTTTTAATAATATATTTCTTGACCTGACTGCTTCTCAGTTGCTCTATAATTATTTAATACAGGACTTGTAAAATACATGTAAAGTAAATAGCACTGCATGAAATGAGAAAAGGTTTCTTCCAATTTTAACTGCCCAACTCCTAATATTTAGCTGCTATCTGTAGTTCTTCTTCCCAGTGTATGAATTAATTTAGATCTTTGTCCTCTGAGAATGGCTCTTTTATACTAACCATGTCAGGCTACTTAAACATGTGAGTTTGACTGCTTTGGATAATTTCCATTTAAAATTTTTCTGAATTAAAAGTATCATCATATAATGTAAGAAACTGCCAAGTGTGAAAAGACTCGGTTGTCAGAGAGTCTGAGATCCAAATCTCCAGCCCCCTAAAAGAGAGCTTTGCATGCAAAAATAATAAATGAATATAAATAAAAAATATATTTTTAATTGGTATATTTTGAATGGAAGCTGGTAATTTGAGGGAGTTGTCAACATTTGTCTGAGGGAAGGTTGATGGAGGCTGCAAAGGCTTTCAGCAAAGGGTCTTTCCTGTGTAATGTTTTATAAATGGGCTCAAATGAACATTTTTAGAGGTGGAAAGCTGGACCATTAAAAACCACCTCCACCTGTAGGATCTATTTTCAATCCGATTGCAATAATTTTATCAGCATGCCAATGGGTACAGGTGCTGCCAGAGTCAATCTTTTTGCGATATCTTTCTGTCACAGGGCAGATTTCCCTTTAATTATTCCCCAAATTGGCAAGCACCCCTCTTTTCCAGGCTTGCTGACATTTTTCAATATGAATTTAACAACTAGAACAACAAAAACCTCCCCTCACCCTCTCATCATTCCATTTGTAAAATGGTGTAACCATTTCTGGTTCTCCAACATAATCTGCTCTGTCTTAAAGCCAGACTCTTAATGAGGCATCTGGCTCAGTCTACCCCACAGTCAGAGTATGAGGAAAGCTTGCTGACAAGCTAGTATGTGAATTTGATGGTTAATTCTTTCAGGAAAGCTTAGCAGTGCAGTAAGGAGAATCATCTGCCCCATTAATGAGTTAAGCCGAGAAGGTCAGATTTTGTAGCCCCTGAATAATATTAGAGCCATTTCCAGTTGAGTGTGCTCCTCACGGTTGTGTCTTATCTAATTTCCTTGAAAATCCATGATTTACAATGTCAACGGTGGCACTTCTTCCTCTGCCTTCTTCTCAAAATGACTCCCCCTGAAACAGTTGCTTCCAGCAGCCCAAGAAGCAGAGCCTTATGGAATGTTAAGAAATGGGAAGAACTGAAAGAGTGCCAGGCAAACAACTTGCTCCTTTATCGCATGTTTTACCATACCAGACATTGGTTTGATTCTGACTCAGGCTTTGGTATATAAGTTTTAATTAAAGGCGGATGACTACTTTCCTAATATGCCAGCCCAACCAGGCAGAACAAAAATAAAATGATGAAATGTAGTAGGTTACGTGCAAAGTTCTATCTTCAAGTCAAAAAATAAATGTTATATATACAAGTTTCTATGCTCCTCCACTATCTCCTTCTATCCAGCCTGCTCTTCCTGCAGCTTTCCACATGCCCGAGCCTAAAATTTAGGAGTCATCCATTTTGCCTCTCTTTATCCTATTTCCCACATCTAATTAATCAGCAAGTCATTTTGTCTATACTTAAAAATAGATCCCAAAGTATATTCATCCTGTTTGTTAAAAACAATAAGGAATGGGAATATTTAGCAGCTCAGTCATGCCTTTCTTCTTTAGGTCAGGGCTGACTGTAACAAAAGCTGTTACTCCTTGAGAGCAATGGGAACTTAAAAAAATCCTCTAAGTAATAGAGGTCAGATGATATTTATCCAGTAGAAGCAAGTTAGACACAATTACCTAAATTAGTGGCATACTCAGAGTGGGAACCAGCATAACTTGACCCATAGAAAGGTATGGAACATGCGGTTGCTAGGAGCAAAATATATGGTATTCAACAAGTATTATTTAATTTGTATATTCAAAAGAAAAGAAAAGTAGAAGATTAGAAAGTTGAAGGCAGTCACCTCAATGAAAAGTCATGATCCCTTGCTCAGATTCTTGAAGTTAGCCCATTCTGGGGCCCAGAATTCATTTTCTAAAGAAGAGGACCAGTCTGCAGTAAGGACTATGCAATATCATATACCAATGACTACAGTTCACTCAATCCTCTGCCAAAGGAACCAAATGGAGGGGAAAAAGCCATGTAAGACTTGTTCATGGATGAGTTGGTTGAATACATTGATATAAGTCAGAAATGAATTGCAGCTACACTATAGTCCTACTCAGATATGGTGTTGAAAGACAATAGTAAGAGGAAATTTCAACAGACAAAACTTCAAGTAGTGAACTTGGTCATTTACATTCCGTAGGTAGAGAAGTAGCCTGGTATAATAATATATAAAAATGCACTGAAAGTGAAGAGTAGCTTAGTTTGTTAATCTGGGGGCTGAATGGAGAAACAGAAGATTAAAAGATTGTGACAAGGAAATCTCAAAAGAAGCATGTGAATACAGCAACAGAAACATGCAAAATGGTGAAGATCTTCAGATTGCATATTAACGGACACCAGAATTTATCTACTATGAAAGAGACCCACCAACCAATTTGACATGGTGGCTTAGCCAGTTGATTTTAACCTGCTTAATCAATCAATTTCAATCTGCAATTAACATTCATGCAGTCATTTTGGTGGCAGGAGTGGAGGCTATGCATAGGACTCTACTCACAAAAGCCATTCTAGTTTTTGCCACTGCCAAATGTCCAACCTGCCAGAAAAAAAGACCAATGCTGAGTCACTGATATGGTACCATTCCATGAGGAGCCTAACTAGCCCTTAATGTTGGCAGGTTTATTATACTGAAGCTTTTTCATTCTGGTGGAATTGTTGAAAGGGTCAGCATTTTATCTTGAGCAAAATTGACATATATTCTTGGTATGTATTCCCAGAGAGTCTTATCTGTTTAGCTTATCAGAGGATTTACAGAGTTTTAATTCACTGAAGAAGGATGTTTTACAACATGCATCTACCTAAAGATACTGCTTTATAGAAATAGATATGTGGCAATGGGCATATGGCTATAGAAGCCACTAATCCTATCACATATAACAGCCCTTGGAAACCAGCAACATGACAGAGAAATCAAATGGCCTTTAGAAGGCACAGCTGAGGTTCCATCTTGCTTATGGTGCTCTGCTACTCACCCACCAGAACAGAGTATATGCTCTAAATGAACGACCACTGGAAGGCGCTATGTCCTCGAATGTGAAACAGAGATAAAAGCAGTGGTCCTGCTTACTTTTATTCCCAGTGACCTACTTGGAGAATTTTTTTTTTTTTTTTCACAATTCTAGGCTTCACGTCTATAGAAGTACTGGTTCCTAAGAGGAAATACTTTTACCAGTGGATGCAGAAGGAATCATGTTAAACTTTAAGCTATGTCTGCCACTCTATTGCCTCAGGTTCTTTGTGCCAAGAGACAAATAAGCAAGGAAGAATTAACATCCTTTCAGGCATAATTTACCCCAATTATAAGGAAAAGGTAGGTTTGTTCTTTCAAAGTGAAGGTAAGAAAGAACACCTGGGAATTCAGGTGATTCATTGGGGCATATCTTGCTACTCTTCTGCATAATTTCAACAATAAATAGACAATTGCAGCAAACAAAGCCTGAAAGAAGTAAGGTGAGTAGGGACTCCAACCCTTCAGTGATGAGTGTTTGAGTCACCTTATCAAATAATTCACCTAGACCAACAGGGGGGCTAACTGAGGGTGGGGAGAATCTAAATTGAGTAATACAAGAGAAAGAAAAGAGAATGCATTGCCCCTCTGAGATGAACTTTAGTGGCAAGAGGCTGTGGTTCATGCCACTAAACTTCTTTTTATTTCTGCAGGAAGGAAAACCAACCAGAACCCTGGACAAGCTTTTTCTCTAATGGGAGAGAAGTTTTATATGAAGCAATGGATCTTAGGAGCATAATAAATGGACTTTACAGACTGCTGTCAGGTGCCACCAAGATCCCCTGAGATGCTCCTTCCCCTGCTGCCAGGGGTATTGCCAGCCAAGGGCTCAAAGATTAAAAATTGACCTCAGCAAAAGCTGTCAACATCATGCAAGTTTATATCTCCTCTCTGGGAGCAGTTTCATCAGTGATTTATTAGTTGATGTGAGATATAAAGGTCCAATCCCCATGCTTCAATTTGGGACAATCTTGAAGGCCATCAGAGCTCCAGAGCTGCCTGTGTAACAGGTTGAGGCTCTGTTGTGCCTGCATTACACTTCAATGCCTCCTTGGCCTCACTCTGCTTTCCTCAGGACCTCACTGATGTTCTCCCTGGGAGTACTCCCCACTGAATTATTTGCAAGTGAAACTATGTGTTGAGGTCTGTTTTCCAGGGCAGCTACCCTAAGATAAATACTGACAATCATTAGTTGCTACACACGCAGAAAGGAGAGGTGATGAAAGCACAGGGTCTGTACTTATAAGACCATACCTTGGGCGGTGTTGTAGGTCCATGTTTTAAGTGTCTGACAAACTCAAATGCACAAGCTGGTGAAATAGCTATAAAAAGCATCAAATGAGGAAGCATCAGTCAGGAGCTTGGATTTTTAAATGAAGTACATTAGATTTAGGTTGATTGTGATAGCTGTCTTTAGATCATTGAAAAACAAACATATGAGAGGAAGATTGGGAATTTGTCTTACATTACTCATAATATAGATCTAAGATCAATGAGTAAACATTACAGAGCAGATTTCAATTCAGAATGAAAAGAAACATAATGCCTGATAATTAAAAATTTCAACAATTGAATGAGTTGCTTTGAAAGAGAATGAGTTCCCTGTTATTGAAGCTATTTGTCTTAGTCTATTCAGGCTGCTATAACAAAAATATCAGAAACTGGGTAGCTTATCAATAATAGAAATTTATTCATTACAGTTTTGGAGGCTAGGAAGTCCAAGAGCAAGGTGCTAGCAGATTTGGTGTCTGGCAAAGGCCTGCTTTCTGGTTCATCAGTGATGTCTTCTAGCTGTGCCCTCACATGTGGAAGGGGAAGGGCAGCTCTCTGGGATCTTTTAGGATGGCACTAATCCCATTCATGAGAGTTCTGCCCTCATGACCTAAGCCTTACTGTCGCCTTGGGAATTGGGATTTCAATATAGGAATTTGAGGATGAGGGAACACAAACATTGATACCATAGCAGTATATAAGGAGAAGCTGCATAATCATTTTTGTGGACATTGTTAGTATAGTTTTGGGGTCATAAATTAAATGAATTATGAGGTGTGTGTTAGTTTTCTATTACTCTATAGCAAACTATCACAAAAGTAGCAGCTTAAAACAATACATATTTATCTCACTGTTTCCATGGGTCAGGAATCTGGATGTGTGTTATCTGCAGCTCACCAGTTTGAATCAAGGAGTCAGCTAGGTCTGGGGTGTCCTCTTAATGCCTGGGGCCCTCTTCCATGCTCACTCTGGTTGGTTGCAAGGTGCACAGTTTCTTGGAACTCTTGAATTGAAGTCCTTGTTGTTTTGCTGTTTGGACAGGGGACTCTCTGAGATACTAGAGGCTACTCCTTGTTTCTTGCCACATACCACCCTCCTCTGCCCCCCGCTTTGGCCCTCTGTATTCTTACACTCAAATCTTTCTCCAGGAAGGGACCATGGCCTTTTAAGGGCTAACTTTATTAGGTCAGTCCAAATCAGATAAGTCAACTGATTTGTAATGTCATCGTAGGAGTGATATTCCATCATATTCACAGATTCTACCCATATTTAATGGAAGACAATTATACAAGGCATGTATACTAGAAGTCAGGAATCTTGGGTCTAGGCCCATCTCAGAATTCTGCCGGCCATATTGTGCTTTCCACATATACATCGCCAGAATTCAGGTCACCACAATCATTCATGGATGATCACTAAATTAAAGATCTCATGGGATGACAAAGTGTACTTCCTGGGCTGATTTTTAACATGACATCAGCCTCAGTCCTGAGTTAATAAGACCATCTCCAGGTTAGTGATGCCTCAGAGGTTCCTGGTGAGGTTGGCATGGGATATGAGTGTTTAGAGCAATGCCTGTAGCACTCCAGGCTTCCCTAGGTATCTCCGAAACATCGTGGATCTAGAGATGATTTGGAATCCCCAGAATTTCTGAGGACCCAAAAGAATAGTTGCTGAACACCCAGAACAGTGTGTGGTACTAGAAGATTTCTGGAAATAGACTACAATTTTTCAGGGTTAAGCCATGAAGAGGTTCGATTTCCCTCCTTCTGTTCTTTGTCTCAATTTTCAGCTTTTCATCTGGAGACTAAAGGGTTAGGATTTTGTGCAGAATTATGACAGTAGCTCAACCGAGACCCCTCCATAAAGAGAGAAAGGATGGAATTACTGGATAGAAATTTAGATATGGAAAGCCATACACACTAAGGATCTGGCTACAAATGCCTCCGGGCCCTGGAGGAGGTGATACAGAGAAGATTATCTGTCACCCACAATAAACCAGCCTAATCTGCTTTCATTGTATGTGTCTGTTGCTTCCTGTGACTGTGCCCCTCCAAATCAGACTGAAAATAACCCATTTGGCTTCACCAAGGTGTGAAACTAGGAGAAATCCTGGCTCTCCTGACATTTTGGCTTCCAGTTCCTATATCACTGGCCCTAAGAGAGCTGAGCCAAGCAAATAGATCTTTATCTTTGTTCAGTGAGCTGCTTATCTCACCCTTGAGCAGGAACCAAGCAACCTTTTTAAATAAGGGTGTAATGTTGGACAGACCCTAAACAATGAGTCTTGCTTTGTACAGAAATTCTAAAGAAATGGACACTCTATATAAAATTATACAACCACACGAACACTGTTCTAAACTAATATTCAAGCAGAATCAAAGCATGCTTTTTTTTGGATAAGCAGTTAACATATTTGAGCTAAGGCTTTTGATTTTACCTCTAAACTTATACCCACATAATTTGAAGTAGACTCCACCCTCACTTATTTTTTATTCGGTGGGCATGTATGTTTGTGTGTATTAGTCTGCATATATGTCATTGTCTTGATAAAAAAAAATCCTTATAGAAAATGCAGGAAATAAATAGAAGCTATTTATATTTTCTCCAATCAGAGATTACCACTATAAATGCTTTGAATTATATCCATTGCATTTTTGATATATTTTATTTGTATCATGCACGCTGTTTAGTAGACTAATTTTTTTATATAAAATATATCATGCATGAGATTGAGAGACAGCAGGGACCATAAATTCTCAAAACCTTGAGCATCTGCTCTTGTTATTACTGTTAGGCTTTAACTTTAAGCCTCTTTGTATAACCCCATCTCCAGTGAATTTCACTATATCTGATAGGCGTCAAGGGACTATGTCAGTCCCTCTAATTTAGGATTAGACTAATAGACTTCGTTGTTTCCTAGCTCCTAACTCCTATACTCATGTACTTTTAAAAGACAAAATTTAGAGAAACAAGAATTCCAAGAGCAAAGAAATTTAAAGGATGCTTTCTTTGTAAATGTCAGAATTACTGTCTTTTTCTTTCTCCATAATAAAAACTCCACCCTCTAGCACAATGGCCAATGACCTAGTAATGTCCTTCTCCCATGTGAAAACTTCTTTTTATAAGGATAGAAAATAATCTTTGCAACCCCTTCCTCATGCACAGGGATCAGTACACGCCATTTTTAATTAGCATTTTTTCAACCAATTACATCTTTGAAGACTTTTTTTTTCATGGCTGTAGAGTGTCCCATACACTCCACATAGTTGGATGTACCATATTTCTACTATAATGGAGTATTAATTGTTTCCATTTTTTCCTTATATGTAAGACCATATTAAATGTCTATTACATTACTCTCTAAAAATGTTTTTCCCAACATTTCAAAAGTCTATTTAACAAAAAGAAAAAGAGAAAGAGAAATGAATCAATGCATACTACTTCAAAAAACATTCACAAAGGAAGGCACCAAGAGAATAAGAAAGGAACAAAGGAACTAAAAATCAATTAGAAAAGAAATAACAAAATGGCAGTAGTAACTTCTTGCCTATCATTAATTACTTTAAGTGTAAATGAATTAAATTCTTCAATCAAAAGGCACAGAGTGGCTGCATAGATAAATAAAAACAAGATCCAACCATATGCTGCCTACCTGAGACACAATTTAGCCTTAAGGACATATATAGGCTGATAGTGAAGGACTGTTGAAAGATATTACATGAAAATACTAATAAAGAAAGAGCAGAAATAGCTATAGTTATATCAGACAAAATAGACTTTCAATCAAGAGGTATCACAAAAGCCAGAAAGGTCACTATATATTGATAAAGGGATTAGTTGATTAAAAGGATATATGTCCAACATTGGAACACCTAAATATAGAAAGCAAATAATAACAAAATTAAGAAAAAATAGGTGGTAATATAATAATAGTAGGGGAATTTAATACCCCACTTTAAACAATGGATAGATCATGCAGATAGAAATAAATAATGAAACAGCAGATTTGAATAATACTATAGAACAAATGAAAGTAACAGATATATACAGAAATTCCCTCCAACAAAGCAAAATATAGTGCTTTTCTTTTTCTCAAGTGTACACAAAACAGCCTCCAGGATAAGTCATATGCTAGGCCACAAACAAGTCTCCGTAAATTTAAGATGACTGAAATAATCTCAAGTAGATTTTCAGACCACAATGGTATAAAACTAGAAATTAATAACAGGATAGATTTTGGAAAATTTACAAATACATGCAAACTGAACAGATCTTGAGAAACCAATTGATCAAAGAATAAATATGAATGAAAATCAAAAAGTATCTTGAGGCAAATGAAAATAGAAATACAACATACAACAACATACAATATGCAAAAAGAA
Source organism: Pan troglodytes (assembly GCF_028858775.2). Lineage (NCBI taxonomy): Eukaryota > Metazoa > Chordata > Mammalia > Primates > Hominidae > Pan > Pan troglodytes. Next base: position 108,057,068 of record NC_072402.2, on the reverse strand, counting down.
GTAGTTCTAAGCGGGAAGTTTATAGTGATAAATGCCTACATTAAGAGAAAAAAAATCTCAAATAAACAACTTAACTTCACACTCCAAGGAACTAGGAAAAGAAGAACAAAGTAAGCCCAATGTTAGCAGAAGGAAGGAAGTAGTAGAAAATAGGGCAGTTTGATTACATCAAACTACAAAGCTTCTTCACAGCAAACAAACAAAATTAAAATAAAACATGGAATCATAGAAAATATTTGTAAACCATATATCTAATAAGGGGTAAATATCCAAGATATGTAAGAAACTCACACAACTCAGCAAAAAACAAATAATCTGATTAGAAAATGAGCAAAGGACCTGCAAATATTTTTTTTTTTCAAAAAGGCATACGAATGTCCAACAGATATGTGAAAAGGTGCTCAACATTACTAATCATCAGGGAAGAGCAAATCAAAACCACCATAGGCTATCACCTCACACTGGTTAGGATATCTATTACCAAAAAGACGAGAGATGACAAGTGCTGGCAAGGATGTGAGGAATCCTTTATCCACTTTTGGTCAAAATGTAAATTAGTATAGTCATTATGAAAAACAATGTGAAGGTTTCCTCAAAAAATTAAAAATTAAAAAAAAGATTATACTATCCAGCAATCACACATTTGGGTTTATATCCAAAGAAAATGAAATCAGTATCACACACATACATGCAAAAAAATCTGAGCTATGCATGATAGCTCATTCCTGTAATCCCAGCACTTTGGGAGGCTGAGGCAGGAAGATTGCTTGAGGCCAGGAGTTTGAGACCAGCCAGGCAACGTAGCCAGACACCATCTTTACAAAAAACAAACAAATAAAAAAATTAGCTGGATGTCGTGGTACGCACCTATAGTCCCAGCTACTCAGAAGGCTGAGGTGGGAGAATTGCTTGAGTGCAGAAGATCAAGGCTGCAGTGAACCAGGATCACACCTGGGTGATGGAACAATACTCCATCTCTTTCAAAAATAAAATAAAATTAAAATTAAATTAAATGTTTAAAAATAAAAATAAAATCTCTGCACTCCATGTTCATTGCAGCATTATGCACAATAGCTAAAATATGGAAACAACCTAATTGTTCAGTGAAAGATGAGTGGATAAAGAAAATATAGAATATATACAGTTGATTCCTGAACAATGCAGGGTTTGGGACACCAACCTCCTGTGTAGTCCAAAATCCATGTATAACTTCTGACTGGCTAAAAACTTAAAGACTAAAAGACTACTGTTGACTTACTGATAACATAGGCAGTCAATTAAAACATATTTTATATGTTATATATATATATATAATGTACTGGATTTTTACAATAAAGTAAGCTAGAGCAAAGAAAATATTATTAAGATAACCACAAGGAAGAAAAAATATATTTGCTATTCACCCAGTGAAAGTGGATCATCATAAAGGTCTTCAATGTCACTGTCTTCAAGCGGGGTGGGCTGAGGAGGACAAGGAAGAGAGGGGTTGGTCTTGCTGTTTCACGGATGGCAGAGTCAGAAGAAAATCCACATATAACTGTACCCACGCTGTTCAAACCTATATTGGATAGAAAATCCACATCTAAGTACCCATGCTGTTCAAACCTGTATTGATCAAGGTCCTTGATGTGTGTGTGTGTGTGTGTGTGTGTGTGTGTATGTGTTCATATACACACAGACAACGATATCTTATTCAGCTAAAGAAAAGAAGAAAAATCTGCCATTTAGAACAACATAAATGAACCTGGAAGACATATGCTTAGTGAAATACATCAGACACAGAAAAACAAATCCTGTATGATCTCACTTATGTGTGGGATCTAAAAATGTCAAACGCACACAAGAAAGTAGAATGGAGTTTGCCAGGGGCTAGAGTGTAAGGTAAATGGGGAGATGTTGGGCAGAGCATACAAAGTTTTAGTTTTGAGTTCTGAAGATCTAATATACAGTATGGTGACTATAGTTAATAATAATATACTATCTACTTGAAATTTGATAGGAAAGCATATATTAAATGTCCTCAACATACACACACACATGCACACTGGTGACTGTGGATGGTGATGGATGTGTAACTTAATTTTGTTATGGTAATCATTATACAATGTGCACACACATCAAATCATATTGTACACTTTGAAAATACACATTTTTATCTGTTATTTAAATATTTTTAAAAGTTAAAAAAGACGTATTCTAAATTTTAAAGAGTAAATACAAAATGGATTGAATGAACTCAAAGAATAAAGTTTTCTAGCATCAGGGATAGCAAAAGGGCAGCACAGTGACAGAAAGGTTTGGGAGGAATCTAGAAAGTAGAGACAGCAGAACTTTGGAGAAGAAAGTGCTGGCTTGTAGACTTCCCAAGGGAGCCTTTCTCTGGACACTTCTCCTCATCACTGCAAGACAGGTTGCTGTTTGGCTCTCCTTTCATCTCACTCCTAAGGCTTAATTTATCTGGGAAAACCATCAAACTATATTCAAGTTAGGGTGTAAATGTTATGCTAGCAAATAACTTTGGAACTAGATTTGACTGTGTCTTAAATAGGTGGTAAATCATACCTCCACTATGCTGCTGGTGTCAAAAGCAGTTACTGGGATAGGAGAACAGAGGAAGAGATAGTTTTGTAAGTAGATATAGCACATATATATATATATATATATATATATATATATATATATATATATATACACACACACACACACACATACAAATATAGACACATGTATATACATACACACAAGTGTTCATTACTACTATTAAGCCTCATTATAACAGTCTCCACAGACATGGAATTTCCTTAAAATAAGCATTCCTTGCAATCTGATGCCTTCCTCTAATTTCTCAATCTTACACCCACAGTGTTATATGCTTCTATCTAAAAATACAGCAGCACATGTTTATGTAAAAATACCATGTCATGAAGATAACAAGAGAGGGCTCCCTTGAAAAGCGGGGTAGTAAGAAGAGAACTGAGCTGAAAATTGGGAGCTTTGGTTTCTAATTTTGCTTCTGCCTGTGATTAACTCTGAAGATGTAACCAAGTCAAACAATGTCCCTAAGTCCCAATTTCTTCATTTGTAAATAAGTGGTTTGGACAACATGCTATCTAAACTCCTCTTAGCGCTATTGTTGTATGTGTCTGATGACAGCTGATAGTGAAGGCTCTTTACAACAGTATGGTCCATAAATTCTTGCCTTATGTTTCCTATTTTATGAAGTTCTTTCTTAAAATTTTTGAATTAAAACATCACTTATTGGGGGTATCCACAAGTAGTCTTGGAGGGGAAATGCATTAAAACAAGCTAACATATCCATTTCTACTTCCTGAGATAACAACTTAAGTTTTAAGTTGAAAGAATCTTTTCCTATTTAAATGAAAGCAAATACATCTCATGAAGATGTCTTCAACTATGAAAGGACTGAGGAACACTATTGCGACAAAAAAAACTTGCCTCAGAGAAAAATACTTTTTTTAGTTATAAATTTATTAAAACCCAGTGGTTCTTAACCAGAAACAATTCTACCCTCAGGGGACACTTGACAATGTCTGGAGATGTTTTCGTTGCCCACTAAATCTATTGACATTTAGTGGGTAGAGGCCGGGGATGCTGCTAAGCATCCCACGACGCACTGGACAGCCCCCTACAACAAAGAATTTCTCTGCCCAAAATTCTAATAGTGCTGAGGTTGAGAGACCCAGATATAACCCTCTCAAGTTCACTAACCACATTATATCAAGCTTGAAATACCCAAGTTGACACTGAGACCAGGAGCCTCACCAGAAAATGTTCATTTTAGATTTGCCTAGAGAGAAACCATCCTCTCAGATAAAATTCTGTAAGAGAGTTTGGCAAAAACCTGATTACTTTTGTGCATGCAGGCATTTATTCTTCTGTTCTGAGTTAAAAATCCTGCAAACTCAGCTATTTTGTGTTTCATATATTGCTATTTCATATCTTGATTTCTAAAGATTCTTTTTCAATCTGTAGCAAAAAATGTACCTAATATTAGTTATGGTTATATTGAGAAATATGAAAATCCAAAAAGCTAGTCAGATTCTTAGGCATTCCTGCACACTATCATATCAGAAGGTATTAGTGGAGAGTCATACTATGGTTTCAAGTTCCTCCTCTTCAAACTAGTTGTGTTCTCTGTAACTGATAGATTTTTGTGATGGGCTTCAGCCTTCTATTTATCTCAAATAATCACTAGTAACTGACATTTATGATGAAGAAATTGATTATTCAACAAAGAAGGAGTTTGTACAATTTTCTGAAATAAATACTGAAGACTATATTGACCAAAGATCAAATTTCTAATATTACTCATTCCTACTTTCACATCTAGTATCCTCTGTTTACACTGTGGGGATTTACATGCAAAGATGGCACTATTAATTTAGTGCTTTTTTATACAGGCAGGCAACTCTCCTTTCAAGTGGAGTTTATTCCTTCCTTCACCCTCTTGCATATGAGCTGGCCTAGGACTACTTTGACCATTAAATTCAGTGGAAATTCTATTGTGCCAGTTTGGGGCCTAGACTTTAACAAAACTAGCAGTTTCTGCTTTCTTCCTTTTGGAACCCAGCCCCTGTGCTGTGAGGAAGCCCAAGCAACCTCATGGAAAAGTCCATAGGAAGAAGAATCAAGGCCTGTAGACAGCAGAGCCAACTGAGCTACCAGCTGGCAGCCATCAACAATTTGTTTGCCACTGAGTAAGTGAGCTTAGACATGGATCTGTCAGCCTTATTTGCACCACTCCAGGTGACACCATATAGAATAGAGACAAACTGACCACACCTAATCCTGCCCAATTTACAATTTCCATTGTTTGAAAAACTGAAATGGCCAAATTACAATCTCCAGAGTGAATAATTGTTTGTATTTTAAATCATTAAGTTTTGCAGTAAGTTTTATGCAGCAATAGACTACCAAAGCACACATCAAAGTCTGAATTAAAATGTGACTCCTATTAACAGCTTGTTAACATCATATGAAGAATACTCAATTCCTATTCATTGCGAATGTCTCATGAGTTATCTTTCTTATAAATTAGATTCCTTGGGAGCTTTGAGATGTTCAGATATGCAGATGATGCCAACTGAATAATCTGTTGATAAGTACATAGATTTCACTGCAAAGTTTATAGAGTTTTCATCATGTTTTTATGACCACAATGTTCTACACCCAGCTTTCTGTGGTGGTATAGGCGAAATGAGAACATAGCACTGTGTGAATTTGGAATCCCTGAACTTTTTTTTTTTTTTTTTTTTTTGAGACAGAGTTTCACTCTTGTTGCCAAGGCTGGAGTGCAATGGCATGATCTCAGCTCACTGCAACCACTGCCTCCCAGATTCAAGCGATTCTCCTGCCTCAGCCTCCCGAGTAGCTGGGACTACAGGCATGCGCCCCCACACCTGGCTATTTTTTTTTGTATTTTTTAGTTGAGATGGGGTTTTACCATGTTGGCCAGGGTGGTCTTGAACGCCTGACCTCAGGTGATCCACCCACCTCGGTCTCCCAGTTTGCTGGGTTATAGGTGTAAGCCACCTTGCCTAGCGTTTTGCTGTTTTATTTGTTTGTTTGGGTTTTTGTTTGTTTGTTTGTTTGTTTGTTTGTTTGTTTTTAGCAACAGAGTCTTGCTCTGTCACCCAGGCTGAAGTACAGTGGTGAGATCATCGCTCACTGAAGTCTATACCTCCCGAGCTCAAGGGATCCTATTGTCTCAGCCTCCCAAAGTGCTGGGATTACAGGCATGAGCCAGCACCCAGCTTAGATTCCTTGATCTTTTACGTGGCAGTTACTACCATAATATTGACCCCCTCCACTCAGCAAAGTAATGACTCTGAACCTATATCCTGTAAAGAAGCACAGTCAGAAAAAAGTTGGTGTGGGGCTGTAATGCAAAACCACTTGAGTTTGTCTTTGTAGGCAGTCATCATTGCTACTTTCTGCTGACTTTTTATTTTGCCCTCACCACCCCTGAACCAGCAAGCATTTAATCAGATGTTTTCACATATCAATCTACACTTCATATTTTAAGTACAACTTAAAGAGTCTATTTTAGGGTGAAAGTACTAAATTTGAAATGTCTCTTCTTGTTTTATAAGAACACCCAGAACATTAATAACATTTGTAAATTCGAGTTGGTTGTTCTGATGTTCTTTAAACTATGATTCAAGCTGATAAAGGATTATTTTATCAGAAACTACAATCAATTCCAACGATTACATTTTTGGCTAATTTTTATCAAATGCAATACCAAGTCTAGATGCCAGAGGTCATGGACTATAATAACATCTACCTAAACTTATACACTTTAGAAAAGATAAAATATTGAATGAAAATATTTGGAGTAGACAATATACATCTATAAATAGCATTTATTTTTTAATCACTGTATATTGAATATGGAAGGCATAGGTAAAACTTAAAAATAGGTAGCATATCAGGAAAATGCATCCTTTTCACTAACTGCAGTAACTGGAGCCACCAAAGTATAGAGCAGCAAGCATTTCTGTTGATTTCTCTTGGGCCTCTAAATAACCTGGTAGATGCTTGAAGAGATAAAAACAGAAAGTTTCAATTTTACCCAGCTAAAGAAAGGCATTCACAATGAATGTAACTAGACTTTTGTTTCAGAGACAAGAACTTGATGATTCATAAAACTTTGTGAAGTGTGGTTACTGCAAGACTTGGAGTAGTTTGAAAGAAACTTGTGACTTCTAAAAGCAGCTGACAGAAAGGTCAGTAGAATGGACCATTGGAGTAAGTTGTCCAAAGAACCTGAAAATTTCTACTGAATCAGTCAACTAGAATGGGGAATTGAAATGATACAGGTTATTTGAAGGCACCACATTCCAAATGACCCAATCTCATTCTGCTTATATTTGCTTAACTATGCCTTTCATTGATTAGTTATGTGTCTACCACTACTACGATATGTTTAATTCATAAATTGGGTAGCCTCTCAGCATTATCTTTGGAAATAATTATAAGATATGCTATAAATAAGTGTAATAAACATTGTTTTTTATATTGTAGTAAGCACATTTAACATGAGATCTACTTTTAACAATTTTTTAAGTCTAAAATATTATCAAGTATAGGCTAATTGCTTTTGTTTTTATTCAGTTTTCTCACATCATTGTAACCAGAAGATAATAAAAGTTCTATGAAATCAAAAAAGCACCTCTTCTATCATTAAATTTATTATGATTATGCAACCATCTGGGATGAGGCTGTGAACACAACTGGTACTCATCAGATGTGTGAGGACTGCGATGTCAATTAGAAAAGTGTTTAGTGCTTCCCTTGGCAAATGAACAAATACTATTGGAGGTAACAGAGTGTAAAGTCTAGGAGAATGAATTCTGACCTGGGTGTAAGCCCCAGCTCTGTCATTTTAGAAGCTACTGCCCTGGTACAACTTCATTTCCCTGAGCTATTGTATCCTTATCTACAAAACAGATGTAAATGTGGTAAATTTGTAGGTTTGCTTTAATGATTCAATGAGAAGATGCAAGTGTGAAGAATGTTAACATATAAATAGTTAGAGCCCCTTCCCTTCCCTTACCCACCAGGGATAAATGTATAAGTAAAAACAGGTTAGGTTTTCTGTGATAACAAACAACCTCCACCATCTTCAGCTAAGTTGTGTGCAGACAACTCTCTGAGGAGCTGTCCTCTACTGTTGGCTCAGCATTTTCTGCTCTCTGGATCTTATGGCACCTCTATATCAACACATGCTTTCACAACATGCTAGCAGGAAAACAGAATGCTAGAGAATCAAGCACCCATAGTTGATATTTCCACCCAAAATTAATGCATGTTTCTTTTGTTTTCACTATATTGGTCACGGCAGTCACATGGCCACACCTAAGTTCAGGAGCTGCGCAGTATAATATTGTACGTACTTGGAAATAGAGGAGAAACATATATTAGTAAACATTAGTATTGCCCACCACAGTGAATTTTTGACTTTGTCATAGCCTCTGTGTTTATTCAAGATAACACATGAAGATAAAAACTAGGGAGTGAGTTGAAATTAAATTGGAAATAACAGACAAAAGGGATGACATGGCTGAAGTTATAAAAGAGTTCTGAGGACTTTCATGTAGAGAGAGAAAAACTTCAGAGACAATTCGGGGGCAGGTGCTCCAGTGGAAAGACATTAGAAGGAGAGTGAGGAGCATGATTCTAAGAATTTTTACTGTGTTTTATGACCATGAGTTCTGTTTTGAATTTTTTTGAGGAAATAATTTATTTAAATTATGTTCTAATTGTTTTGAACACTGGATTGATGTTTCTATGAATATATTGTCAAGATGAGCCTGTGGTTTGTATGTTTATACATATAATGTTTTAGCATGATATCTATCACAAATAAATTGTTCAATAAATGATATCAGTTGGGAATTCTCTTTGATTCATGAAATTTTAAAATTGGCTTAAAGGAAAAGTTTATTTTTATTGTATAAGTAGAAATCTATTTTTAAGTAACTACTATTGGTTAAACATCTCACTGATGTTGAAATATAGCGATTTCTCCTAATCTTTGCCTGTACTGGAGAAAAATATAAACACCATGGAATACTATGCAGCCATAAAAAGGGATGAGTTCATGTCCTTTGTAGGGACATGGATGAAGCTGGAAACCATCATTATCAGCAAACTATCGCAAGGACAAAAAACCAAGCACCACATGTTCTCACTCATAGGTGGGAATTGAACAATGAGAACACTTGGACACAGCAAGGGGAACATCACACACCGGGGCCTGTTGTGGGGTGGTGGAGTGGGGAGGGATAGCAGTAGAAGACATACCTAATGTAAATGACGAGTTAATGGGTGGAGCACACCAACATGGCACATGTATACATACGTAACAAACCTGCACGTTGTGCACATGTACCCTAGAACTTAAAGTATAATAAATAAAATTAAATAAATAAAATAATAAAAAAATAAAATTAAAAAAATCTGTAACTATGACTATTATGAACAATTAAATAACTTTTTATTGATGTATAAGAGATATACATAGCTTCAGGGTATATGTGATAATCTAATACACTCATATAATTCATAAAGATCAAATGAGTATACTGTGAATATCCATCACCTTAAATATTTGTCTTTTCTCTATGCTGGAACCATTCAAGTTCTTCTCCTCTAGCAAATTTGAAATGTACAATAAATTATTTTAAACTATAATCCCCCTACTGTTCTAATACCAGGTCTTATTTCTCTATCAGTTGTATACTTGTATCCAATTATCAAATTCTCTTCATCACCCCCATTCCCTGCCTTTCCAAGCCTCTGGCAACCACTAAGCTACTCTCTGTCTTCATGAGGTCCACCTTTTTAGCTCCCACATATGACTAAGAATCTGTAGTATTTTTCTTTCCTTTTTTTCTTTTTGAGACAGAGTCTCCCTCTGTCACTTAGGGTGGAGTGCAGTGGTGCTATCTCAGCTCACTGCAGGCTCCACCTCACAAGCTTAAATAATCCTCCCTCTTCTCAGCCTCCTGAGTAGCTGGGACCACAGATGCACGCCATCGCACCTGGCTAAATTTTGTATATTCTTGTAGAGATGCAGTTTTGCCATGTTGCTGAGGCAGGTCTGTAACTTCTGGGCAAAAGCAATCCACCTACCTTGGCCTAACGAAATGCTGGGATTACAGGCTACTTGGTTTGTTTCATTTAACATAATGACTCATGTTCCATCAGTGTTGCTGCAAATAACAGGATTTCACTATTTTTTATGGCTGAATAATATTCCATTGTGTATATATATCACATTTTCTTTTTTTTGGAAGTTGTGAAGATATTCACAATTTATTTTTTTAATTTTTTATTTTTATTATACTTTAAGTTCTAGGGTACATGTGCACAACGTGCAGCTTTGTTACATATGTATACATGTGCCATGTTGGTGTGCTGCACCCATTAACTTGTCATTTACATTAGGTATATCTCCTAATGCTATCCCTCCCCCCTCCCCCCACCCCAGGATAGGCCCCAGTGTGTGATGTTCCCCACCCTGTGCCCAAGTGTTCTCATTGTTCCGTTTCCACCTATGAGGGAGAACATGCAGTGTTTGGTTTTCTGTCCTTGCGATAGTTTGCTGATAATGATGGTTTCCAGCTTCATCCATGTCCCTACAAAGGACATGAACTCATCTTTTTATGGCTGCATAGTATTCCATGGTGTATATGTGCCACATTTTCTTAATCCAGTCTATCATTGATGGACATTTGGGTTGTTTCCAAGTCTTTACTATTGTGAATAGTGCCGCAATAAACATACGTGTGCATGTGTCTTTACAGCAGCATGATTTATAATACTTTGGGTATATGCCCAGTAATGGGATGGCTGGGTCAAATGGTATTTCTAGTTCTAGATCCTTGAGGAATCGCCACACTGTCTTCCACAGTGGACGAACTAGTTTACAGTCCCACCAACAGTGTAAAAGTGTTCCTATTTCTCCACATCCTCTCCAGCACCTGTTGTTTCTTGACTTTTTAATGATTGCCATTCTAACTGGTGTGAGATGGTATCTTATTGTGGTTTTGATTTGCATTTCTCTGATGGCCAGTGATGATGAGCATTTTTTCATGATATATCACATTTTCTTTATCCATTCATCTGTTGATGTGCACTTACGGTGATTCCACATTTTGGTCATTGAGAATAATGCTGCAATAAACATGGGAGTTGTGATGGTTAATGCTGAATGTCAGTTTGATTGAATTGATGGATACAAAGTATTGATCCTGGGTGTGTCTGTGAGGGTGTTGCCAAAGGAGAGTTAACATTTGAGTCAGTGGGCTGGGAAAGGCAGATCCACCCTTAATCTAGGTAGGCACAATCTAATCAGCTGCGAGCATGGCAGCAATATAAGCAGGCAGAAAAATGTGAAAAGAGAGACTGGCCCAGCCTCCCAGCCTACATCTTTCCCCCATGCTAGATGCTTTGTGCCCTCGAGTATCAGACTCCAGGTTCTTCCATTTAGAAACTCAGACTGGCTCTTCTTGCTCCTCAGCATGAAGACAGACTACTGTGGGACTTTGTGATCATGTGAATTAATACTTAATAAACCCTCCTTTATATATACACATATTCTATTAGTTCTGTCCCTCTAGTAAACCCTAATACAGATTTTGGTACCAGGAGTGGTTCTGGAGGAACAGAATATTAAGGATGAAGTTCTTTTATTGGTTTTGGGGTTTCTGGAGTTGGCTGCTTAATATTATTAGACCCGAAAATGCTAAGGACTCTAATTCTAATAGTATGGAGAATATTGATGATCTTTGGCATGAACTATTTAGAGAGTTATACAAAATAAATGCATTTGACACTCCTGATTCACCTCTCATGAGAGACAAGGAGTTTAGTGACTCTACATATGATACCTTTGACCATATGTGGAGAACCAAGGAATATAATGAAGCTGGTTGGTTGCTCCTAAGTTCAGTGGACAAAGTGATGAAAGAAAATGATGAACTCAGGGATTCTATCTCCTGGCTTCAGAAGCAGATACTGAGCCTCAAATATGCCAAGATTGCCGTGAGTCAGCATCTTATCTCCTGTAGAGAAAGAGCTAAAATTGTGGAAATTCAGACACAAGCTCTTATCATGAGAGTGGCTGACCTGCAATGAAAGGTTCATGCACAGCCTTACCAGGTGTCTACTGTTAAAGTCAGGGCATTGATTGGAAAAGAATGGGACCCTGCAACTTGGAATGGGGATGTATTCAAGGACCCTGATGAGGCTGGGGACCCTGAGCTTATAAACTCTGATGAAACTTTTTCGCCAGAAGAAACAGCTTCCCCATCCCCAGTAGTGGTAACGTTCCCTCCCCAACCCATGCTGCCATCACCCTTTCCACCTTTGTCTGAGGAGATAAACCTTGCACTGCCTGAAGCCGAACAGTGATGGCCTCCCCTTAGGCAGTTGCCAGGCAAGATAATGTTGATTCTCCTCAGGAGCCACCCCCAGCACCCCTGTTTACTTCTAGACCTATAACTACACTGAAGTCCTGGTGGGCCCCTAGAGGGGAGGTTGAGAATGTGACCCATGAGAAGGTGAGCTACACTCAAAAAGAACTGCTTGAGTTTTCTAATTTTTTTTTTTTATACTTTAAGTTTTAGGGTACATGTGCACATTGTGCAGGTTAGTTACATATGTATACATGTGCCATGCTGGTGTGCTGCACCCACTAACTCGTCATCTAGCATTAGGTATATCTCCCAATGCTATCCCTCCCCCCTCCCTCCTCCCCAATAACAAGCATCAGAATGGATATTAAGGGTGTGGGATAATGATGGAAGGAACATAGGGATGAATTAGGCTGAATTTATTGATTTGGGACCACTAAGTAGGGATTCTGCATTTAATGTTGCAGCTCAGAGAGGTAAAAAAAAAAAAGGTTCTAATAGTTTATTTGCTTGGTTAGCTGAAATATGGATTAAAAGATGGATTGAAAGATGGATATTAGAAGAAGGTAGTCATTAATACCAGCTATGACCACATGGTCAACTGCAGAAACAAGGACTGTAATTGTCATATTTCCTCCTTTTGTTAAAAACATGTTTGTGCATTCATATGCTTGTACTAAGAAATATCTTCATTTCATTTCCTTTCTCCTTTATCATGTGACATAAGATTTATTGGCTTCACCTCAGCGTTTAAGTATTGTTAACTTTATTTAATGGTATTTGGGTTGGGGATTGGTGCATTTCTGCTTGTACGAAGGATAGTTGTATTATGTTAGACGCAGTTATGAGCTTATTGTCTTTATTCGAAGATTATGTATAATCTCAGAAGATGTGTAAGGGTTCACGTTGACAACGGATAGACTTGTGATGGTTAATAGTGAGAGTCAACTTGATTGGATTGATGGATACAAAGTATTGATCCTGGGTGCGTCTGTGAGGGTACTGTCAAACATTTAACATTTGAGTCAGTGGGCTGGGAAAGGCAGACCCACCCTTAATCTGGATGGGCACCATCTAATCAGCTGCCAGCATGGCTAGAATATAAGCAAGCAGAAAAATGTGAAAAGAGAGACTGCCCTAGCCTCCCAACCTACATCTTTCTCCTATACTGGATGCTTCCTGCCCTCAAACACTGGACTCCGAGTTCTTCAGTTTTGAAACTTGGACTGGCTCTCCTTGCTCCTCAGCCTGCAGACAGCCTATTATGGAACCTTGTGATCATGTGAGTTAATACTTAATAAACTCATATATATGTGTGTGTGTGTATATATATATAATATTCCATTAGTTATATGGAATATATATATAATATTCCATTAGTTATATGGAATATATATATAATATTCCATTAGTTATATGGAATATATATATAATATTCCATTAGTTATATGGAATATATATATAATATTCCATTAGTTATATGGAATATATGTTATATATATTCCATTAGTTATATATAATATATATTCCATTACTTCTGTTCCTCTAGAGAACACTGACTAATACAGGAGTGCAAATGTCTTTTGATATATTCTTTTTGGGGGGTATATACCCAACAGTAAGATTTATGGATCATATGGTAATTCTATTTGTAGTTTTTTGAGGTAGCTGTATATTGTTCTCCATAGTAGTTGTACTAATTAGTAATTTTACTAATTTACATTTCCACAATAGTGTATGAGGGTTCCCCTTTCTCTGAATCCTTGCCAGCATCTGTTATTGCCCGTCTTTTTGATAAAAGCCACTTTGTGGTCAGATAATATCACATTGTGATTTTGATTTGCATTTCTCTGATGATTAGTGATGTTGAGCATTTTAAAATATTAATGTTGGCCATTGGATGTCTTTTTGTGAAAAAATACCTATTCAGTTCTTTTGCTCATTTTTAAATTGGATTATTTGAATTTTTGCTATTGAATTGTTTGGGCTCCTTATATATTCTGGTTATTAGTCCCTTGTCAGATGGGTTAGTGTGCAAACATTTTCTCCCATTCTGAGTTTTTTTTTTTTTCACTTTGTTAGTTGTTTCCTTTGCTATGCAGAAGCTTTTTAGCTTGATGTAATCCCATGCATCTATGTTTGCTTTGGTTTCCTGTTTTGTTTTTTTTTTTTTTTTGAGACGGAATCTTGCTCTGTCACCAGTCTGGAGTGCAGTGGCATGATCTCGGCTCACTGCAACCTCTGCCTCCCGGTTTCAAGCAATTCCTCTGCCTCAGCCTCCCAAGCAGCTGGGACTACAGGCATGCGCCACCATGTCTGGCTAATTTTTTGTATTTTAGTAGAGATGGGGTTTCACCATGTTGGCCAGGATGTTCTTGATCTTGTCATCTCATGATTCACCTGCCTCGGCCTCCCAAAGTGCTGGGTGGTTTTTTTTTTTTTTTTTTGCGATCTTATTCAAGAAATCTTTGTCCAGATCAATGTCCTGGAGGATTTCTCCAAAGTTGTCTTCTAGTAGTTTCATAGCTTTAGGTATTTGATTTAAACCTTTAGTCCATTTTGATTTGATTTTTTTGTATAGTGAGAGTTATGAGTCTATTTTCATTCTTATGCATATGGTCATCCAGTTTTCTCAGCACCATTTATCTAAGAGATTGTCCTTTCCCCATTTCATGATCTTGGTGCCTTTGTCACAAAGATTAGTTAGCTGTAAATGCATGTTTATATCTGGGTTCACTACTCTGTTCCATGGGTCTATGTTTCTGTTTTTATGCCAGTACCATGCTAATCAATCTTTTTACTCTAGATTTGTAGTAAATTTTACAGTAGGTACAGTAGGCAGTGTAAGGCCTCTAGTTTAATTCTCTGATTAGGATTGCTTAGGTTATTGGGCTCTTACTGGTGTCTATATAAATTTTAGATTTTTTTTCCTATTTCTGTGAAAAATGTCATTGATAGGAGTTGCATTGAATCTGTAGATTGCTTTTGATAGAAGTGTCATTCTTCCAGTTCATTAATATGCAATGTATTTATTTTGATGTCCTCTTCAATTACTTTCATCAGTGTTTTATAGTTTTCCTTGTACAGATGTTTTACTTCTTTGGTTAAATTGACTCCTAATTAATCTATATTCATTGTAGCTATTGTAAATGGGTTGCTTTCTTGCTGTCTTTTTCAGATTGTTCACTGTTGCCATATATAAATGCTCCTGATTTTTGCATGTTGATTTTGTATTACTGCAACTTTACCAAATTCATTTATAAGCTCTGTTTTTTGCCAGATTTTTTTGATTTTTTTCTAAGTACAAGATTATGTCATCTGAGAACAAGAATAATTCGACTCCTTTCTTTCAGTTTGAAAACCCACTATTTCTTTCTCTTGCCTACTTGTTCTGACAAGAACTTCCGATTATGTTGAATAAAAGCATTGAAAGTGGGCATCCCTGTTTTGTTACAGATCTTAGAGGAAATGTCTTCAATTTTTCCCCCTTCAGTGCAATGTTATCCGTGGGTTTGTCACATATAGTTTATTATTTTGAAGTATCTTGCTTCTATTCCCAGTTTGATGAGGGTTTTTAATCATAAAGGGATGTTGAATTTTATCAAATGCTTTTTTGGCATCTATTGAAGTATTCATGTTTTTGTTCTTGGTTCTGTCAATGTCGTGTATCAGTTTTATCAATTTGCATATGTTGAACCATCCTTGCATCCCTAGGATGAATCCTGATTGATCATGGTGAATAATCATTATATTGCATTGTTGAATTTGATTTGCTAGTATTTTGTTGAGGATTTTTGCCTCTATGTTCATCAGTGATATTGGCTAGTAGTTTTCTTTTCTCACCATGTCCTTGTCCAGGTTTGGTTTCTGGGTAATGCCAGGCTTGTACAATGAGTTTGTAAGTATTTCCTCCTCTTCTATATTTTTGAAGAGTTTGAGGATTGAGGATTGAGAATTGGTATTAGCTCTTTTTCACACATTTGGCAGAATTTTGCAGTAGCAGTGAAGCCATGAGGTCCTGGGCTTTTTGTTTTGTTTTTTTCATGGGAGATTTTTCATTATAGCTTTTATCTCATTACTCATTATTGATTTATTGGGGTTTTAGATTTCTTCATGGTTCAATCTTGGTAGGTTATATGTGTCCAGGAATTTACTCATATATTCTAAGTTTTCCAATTTTTTGGCAAATAGCTGTTCATAATATTTTTAATGATTTAGTGTATTTCTATGGTCTCAGTTGTTATTTTTCCCTCTGATGTTATTTATCTGAGTCTTCTCTCTTTTTTTTCTTAATCTAGCTAAAGGTACTTTTTTTAGCTTTTTGAAAATCAAATTTTGTTCCATCGATCTTCTGTACTTTAAAAAAATTTCAATTTTATTAATTTCTGCTCTGATCTTTATTATTTCTTTCCTTCCAATTTTGGGTTCAGTTTATTCTTGCTTTTGTGGTTTACTGAGGTGCATCATTAGATTTATTTCTTGAAGTCTTTCTACTATTTTGATATACATGTTTATTGCTATAAAATTCCTTTTTAGTACTGGAACTTATAGATTTGGATATTTTGTATTTTCATTTTCACTGGTTTCAATAAATTTTAAAAATTTTGTTAATTTCTTCATTGATCTATTGATAATTCATGAGCATGTTTAATTTCCATGTGTTTGTGATATTTCTGAGGTTCTCTTGTTATTGATTTGTAGTTTTATTCCATTCTGGTCAGAAAAGGTACCTGATATAATTTCTAACTTTTTGAATTTCTTCAGACTTGTTTTGTGGCCTAAGGTATCTTTTCTGAAGAATGTTCCATGTGCTGAAGAAAAGAATGTGTATTCTGCAGTAGTTGGGAGAAATGTTCTGAAAATGTCAGTTAGGCCTATTAGATGTATTGTATAGTTTAACTCTGATGTTTCCTTATTATTTGCTATCTGGATGATCTGTCCATTACTAAGAGTGTGGTGTTAAAGTCCGCTGCTATTCTCATGCTGAAGTCTGTCTTTCCCCTCAGACTTTTTAATGTTTGTTTTTTATACTTGGATGCCTCAATTTTTAGTCCATAAATATTTAGGATTGTTTTGTCTTCTTACTGAATTGACACCTTTGTTACTATGTAGTGAAATTCTTTGTCTCTTTGTACCATTTTAGATTTGTAGTCTATTTTACCTTGTATTAGTATAGCAACTCCTGCTCTTTTTTGATTTCCAGTTGCATGGAATATCTTTTTCCAGTCCTTCACTTTCAGTCTGTGTGTCCAGATAAAGAGGATATCTTATAGGAAGCATATAGATGGTCTTATTTATCCATTTAGCCACTGTATGCCTTTTAATTGGAAAATTGCATCCATTTATATAAAATGTTATTACTGATAAGTAAAAACTTACTACTGCCATTTCTATGCTTGTTTCCTGGTTGTTTTGTAAATTATCTCTTTCTTTCTCCTTTCTTATCCTCTTCCTTAATGGCTAAGTGATTTTCTCTGGAAGTATGTTTTAAACTGTTGCATTTTTTCTTTAGAAAATCTATTACAGGTTTCTGCATTGTGGTTACCATGAGGCTTGCAAAAGCCATCTTGTAGATATAATGCTATTTTAAAGAGATGACAACTTATCTTAGATCAAAAATAATAGAAACAAAAGGAAAATGAAAAAAAGTCTACACTTTAACTCCATCTCCCCAACATTTTACTTTTATATTCAACTTACATATTTTTATATTACCTATCTCTTAATAGGTTGTCGTAGCTATTATTGTTTCGATGGATTTATCTTTGGGGCTAGAGTTATGAGTGTATTGCACACCACAATTACAATATTAGAGTATTGTGGGTTTGTCCAGTTACTTAATTTTACCAGTGGTTTTATAACTTTAAATGTTCTGTATGTTTTTTATTATTTTATTTTTGAACATTGGTGTTGTATTAGTCCATTTTCACAATTCTATAAGGAACTACCTGAGACTGGGTAATTTATAAAGAAAAGAGGTTTAATTGACTCATAGTTCCATATGGCTGGGGAGGCCATGGGAAAATTACAATCATGGCAGAAGGCTAAGGGGAAGCAAGATATGTCTTACATATGGTTGCAGGACACGGGAGAGGGGTGAAGTGCCACACTTTTAAACCATCAGATCTCGTGAGAACTCACTATCATGAGGACAGCATGGGGGAACAACCTTCATGATCCAATCACCTCCCACCAGGTCCCTCCCTCGACAAGACATGTGGGGATTACAGTTTGACATGAATTTTTTTTTTTTTTTGAGACAGAGTTTCTGTCTTGTTGCCCAGACTGGAGTGCAATGGAGTGATCTCAGCTCACTGCAACCTCCGCCTCCTGGGTTGAAGCAGTTCTCCCGCCTCAGCCTCCCGAGTAGCTGGGATTACAAGTGCCCACCACCACTCCCAGCTAATTTTTGTATTTTTAGTAGAGACGGGGTTTTGCAATGTTGGCCAGGCTGGTCTCGAGCTCCTGACCTCAGGTGATCCACCCGCCTTGGCCTCCCAAAGTGCTGGGATTACAGACATGAGCCACTGCGCCCGGCCTCGACATGAAATTTGAGTGGGGATACAGAGCAAACCATATCAGTTGTTTTATTCTTTCAGCTTAAAGAAGTCCGGTTAGTATTTCTTGTAAGACAGGTCTGATGGTGGTGAATTCTCTCAGCTTTTGTTTGTCTGGGAAAGACTTTATCTCTCCTTCATATTTGAAGGATAACTTTTCTGGGTACAATATTCTTGAATGACAGTATTTTTCTTTCAGCACTTTAAAAATGTCATTTCACTTTCCCCTTGCCTGTATGGCTTCCTTTGAGAAGTCTGTTGCCAGACCAACTGGAACTCCTTTTCATTATCTGCTTCTTTTCTCATACTGCTTTTAGGATTCTCTCTTGTCCTGAACCTTTGAGAACATGATTATTATATACCTTGGGATTGTCTTGTTTGGGTATCTGTTTGGTGTTCTCTGACTTTCCTGTACCTGAATATTTTATCTTTCTCAAGTTGAAAATTTTTTTGTTATTATTTATTTAAATAAACTTTCTACCCCATCTCTTAATCAATTCCCTCTTGACCATCAATAATTCTTAGATTTAATTCTTTGAGGTAATTTTCTGTATCTTGCAGGAGGTCTTCATTCATTTTTACTTTTTTTCTCTCTCTCTTCTGACTGTGTGTTTCCAAGTAGCCTGTGTTCAATTTTACTGATTCTTTTCTCTGCTTGATTCCTTTGCTGATGAAAGCCTCTAGTGAATTTTTCAGTACAGCAAATGTGTTTCTCAGTTCCGAGGATTTCTGTTTGGTTTTTAAAATTATTTTAATATCTTTGTTGAGTTTCTCTGATAAATTTCTGAACTGCTTTTTTTGTGTTATTTTGGAGGTCACTGAATTTCCTTAAAACTACTACTTTGAATTCATGGTCAGAGAGCTCACATATAGCCATATCAACAGGGTCAGTTACTGGTTTTTTGCTTTGCCCATTTGGAGAGATTATGGTTTCCTGTTTGCTGTTGTTTCTTGTGCATGTATGTCTATGTCTTTGTATTAAAGAATTTATTCTAGTCTTCTCTGTCTGCCTTGTTTTGCTTTTTATTGGATATGTTTTTCACAGAGATCCCTTTATCTCTTGGTCGTTGCCTCCACCCCCAGCCAGATCCTTAAGTCCAGGTTTGCTTTGCCTCTGGTAAATGATTTGAACATTAACCTTTCCAAATGGGGAAGGATTGTAAATAGCATGTCCCAGCAGTGTGAAAAGGCTGGTGAGGGAGTTGCTCCTGGGGACCTATGAAACAAACTTCCTACAGTATGCTGCTGCTAAACAGCCACTCTGATTTGGCATCCCTTTGGCTGAGTTATAAAGCAGAGTTTCCAGGACTGGGGATGGTATTTCTGCCTCCCCGCTTTTTCTCTGCCTGTTTTCAGGGATATTTCTCCTTTCTGGCACCTGAGATGTTTCTTATGGGTTAAGGCAAGGACAAATATTCTGCCAGGGAATTCGAGAAGGTGAGAAAGTTGTTGTCTACCTTGATATCACTTTTTTCAGGGTGAGAGCAGTGAGTTGGGGCAAAATTCTCTGTACATCTGGTACTGGGCAGAATGGGAAGGAGGAGTGTCATGGATGTGGAATTTTGGTTCTCATACAATCATCTCTATGTTTTTTCACTTCTCTGTGGCCCCAGGAATTGTCTTATATTTATGTTTGAGTTTGGGGATATTTCAAGTACTAATCTCAGCACTGTATATTTGTTTTTTGTTTTCTGGGATTATTGATGGGGGCGGTTCAAGCCTGCTTCTATGCGGCCATTTTGGAACTGGAAGTCCCCTCATTTTTAATTGCTCTAGAATGACAGAAAACCCTTAGGAGAGAGAGGGAAAAGAAAGATGGCAGAATAGGATCCACCAATCACCCCCACACCATCACAAGGACAGCAAGTTAACAGCTATCTACATAGAAAAGAAAAAAAACTTCGTAAGTATCAAAAATCAGTTGAGCACTCATAAAAACAGTCCTGAATCACTGATGCCACCCCTTTCCAACACCCAGCAGTGGCAGCATGGTGCAGAGTGTCTCTGGGCCCTGGGGGAGAGAGAACACAGCAACTGTGTGGCACTGAACTCTGTGCTGTCTAGTTAGAGCAGAAAGGAAACCCAGACCAAACTCAGTTGATGCCCACCCATGGAGGGAGCTATTAAACCAGCCCTAGCCAAAGGGGAATCACCCATCCCAGTGGTCCAAACGTGAGTGCCTGCAAATCTTGCTACTGAGGTCTACAGTACTCTGAATCTCCAAGTAAACTTGAAAGGCAGTCTAGGCCATAAGGACTGTAACACTTAGGTGAGTCCTAGGGCTAAACTAGGCCCACTCAGTCCACTGACTGAGGTGGCATGCAACATACTGAGAAACCAACTGGGCCAGCCAAGGGAGTACTGGTATCACTCCTCGCCTAACCCCAGGCTGCACAGCTTGTGGCTCCAAATCTTCCCCTTGAGGAGAGGAGAGAGAAGAATGAGGAGGATTTTGTCTTGCATCTAGGATACCAGCTCAGCCACAGCAGAATAGGGCACCAGTCAAAGTCATCAGGTCCTTGTTCCAGGCACTGGATCCCAGACAACATTTCTAGATACACATTGGGCCAGAAGAGAACCTGCTGCCTTGAAAGAAAGGACCCATTCCTGGTTGCATGCATTGCCTGATAACTGAAGAGTCTTTGGGCCCTGAATAACCAGCAGCAATAACCAGGTACTACATCAAGGGCCTTGAGTGAGCCTCTGAGACTTTCTGGCTTCAGGTGAGACTCAGCATATTACCAGCTGTGGTGGCTACAGAGGAAAACTTCTGCTTAAGAAAAGCAGAGGGAACAGTAAAGGAGACATTGTCTTGCAACTTAGGTACCAGCACAACCTCAGGGGGGCTAGAGTACCAAGAGGAATCTTGGGGTCCCTGATTCCAGGACTTGATTCTTGAATGGCATTTCTGGACCTGCCCTGGGCCAGAGGGGAGTCCATTGCCCTGAAATGTGAGTTCTGGGCCAGGCAGTGTTCATGAAAAGCGGACTTAGGAGACTTTGGGTCTCACGGGAACAAGTAGCAGTAGTCTGGCAGTACTCCTTGGGCCTAGGGTGGCAGCGGCTATGGGGTGAGGCTCCTCTGCCATTAGAAAGGGGAGGGAAGAGTGGAAAAACACTGCATCTTGTGGTTGGAGTGCTAGCTCAGCCACAAGACAATAGAACACCAGGTAAACTTCTAAGGTTTTTGATGACTCCCTAACTCCCAGACGGTGCTTCAGGACGCACCCATGGCCTGAGGAACCTCACTGCCCTGAAGGGAAGGGCACAGGCCTGGCTGGCTTTGCCACCTGCTGAATGTAAAGCCCCAGGGCCTTGAGTGAACATAGGCAGTAGCCAGGAACATAGGCAGTATCCAGGAACACAGGCAGCAGCCAGGAACTGGTCTTGGGTGAGATCCTGTTCTGTACTGGTTTCAGGTCTGATCTAGCTCAGTCATAGTGATTATGGCCACAGGGGTGCTTGTGTCACTCTACCCCCAGCTTTAGATGCCTCTGAAGAGAGAGAGAAGAGAGAGGAGAGAGAGGAGAGAGAGGAGAGAGAGAGAGAGAGAGAGAGAGAGAGAGAGAGAGAGAGAGAGAGACTATATGTTTGGGGGAAAGTAAGGGAAGATTAAAAGAATCTCTGCCTGGTAATCCAGATAATTCTCCTGGATCTTGTCCAAGACTATCAAGGCAGTACCTCTGCAAGAACCAAGTGTTGCTGGGCTTGGGGTGCTCCTAAAACAGATACAGCTTAGATCACGACACTTAAGTCCTTTCGAATATATAAAAAGCCTCCCCCAAAAAACAGCTAAATATAAGCCCAGACAGTGAAGACTACAACAAACACCTAACCCCTCAATGCCCAGATAATGAAGAACATCTGCTAGCATCAACGCCATCCAGGAAAACATAACCTCACCAAATGAACTAAAGAAGGCACCAGGGACCAATCTTGGAGAAACAGAGATATATGACTTTTCAGAGAGAGAATTCAAAATAGCTGTATTAAGGAAATTCAAAGAAACTCAAGATAACACAGAGAAGGAATTTAGAATTCTATCATATAAATTTAACAAAATGACTGAAATAATTAAAAAGGATCAAGCAGAAATTCTGGAGCTGAAAAGTGCAATAGGCATACAGAAGAATGCATCAGAGTCCTTTAATAGAATCGCTCAAGTAGAAGAAAGAATTAGTGAGTTTGAAGACAGGCTGATATAGAAAATACACAGAGAAGACAAAAGAAAAAAGAATAAAAACAATGAAGCTTGCCTACAGCATCTAGAAATTCATCTCAAAGGGCAAATTTAAGAGTTATTCACCTTCAAGAGGAGGTAGAGAAAGAGATGGGGTAGAAAGGTTATTCAAAGGGATAATAACAAAAAACTTCCAAAACCTAGAGAAAGATATTAATATCTAACTACAAGATTATAGAACATCAAGCAGATTTAATCCAAAGAAGACTACCTTGAGGTATTTAATAATCAAATTCCCAAAGGTCAAAGATTAAAAAAAAGATCCTAAAAACAGTAACAGAAAATAAACAAATAACATAAAATGGAGCTTCAATATGTTTGCCAGCAGACTTTTCAATAGAAACCTTACAGGCCAGGAGAGAGTGTCATGACATGTTTAAAATCCTGAAGGAAAAAAACCTTTACCCTAGAGCAGTATATCCAGTGAAAATATCCTCCAAACATAAAGAAGAAATAAAGACTTTTCCATACAAACAGAAGCTGAGGAATTTCATCAACATCAGACTTGTCCTACAAGAAATGCTAAAGGGAGTACTTAAATTGGAAAGAAGACATTAATGAATAATAAAGAATCACCTGATGGTACAAAACTCACTGGTAATAGCAAGTACACAGAAAAACACAGAATATCATAACCTTGTAACTATGGTGTGTAAACTACACTGATCTTATGTAGAAAGACTAAATAATAAACCAATCAAAATAATAACTACAACTTTTCAAGACATAGTAAAATAAGATATAAATAGCAAAAACAAAAAGTTAAAAAGCAGGGGGTTGAAGTTAAGGCATAGAGTTTTTATGAGTTTTCTTGATTGTTTGTTTATGCAAATACTATTAAGTTGTTATCAGGTGAAAAGAATGCGTTATAAAATAGTACTTGCAAGCCTCATGATAACCTCAAACCAAGAAAACATACAATGGGTACACAAAAAATAAAAAGCAAAAAATTAAATCATATCTTCAGAGAAAATCACCTTCACTAGAGGAAGACAAGAAGGAAAGGAAAAAGGAAGAAAATAACATAAAAAAAAAAACAGAAAACAAACAACAAAATGGCAGGAGTAAGTTTCTACTTATAGACAATAACATTGAATATAAATGAACTAACCTTGCCAATTAACAGACATAGACTGGCCGAATGGATGAAAAAACAAAACTCATTGAACTGTTGCCTACAAGAAACACACGTCATCTACAAAGACACACAGAGATTGAAAATAAAGGGATGGAAAAAGATATTTCGTGCCAATGGAAACAAAAAAGAACAGGAGTCACTATAATTATATTAGAAAAAAAGATTTCAAAAGAAAAACTCAGAAGAGACAAAGAAGGTCACTATACAATGATAAAAGGGTAAGTTCAGAAAGAGAATGTAACAATTGTAAATATATAGGCACCCAACACTGGAGCATCCAGATGTATAAAGAAAAGACTGTTAGAGCTAAAGAGAGACATAGGCCCTGATACACTAACAGCTGGTGGCTTCAACATCCAATTTTCAGCACTGGATGACTTCCAGACAGAAAATCAACATAGAAACATTAGACTTAATCTCCACTATAGACCAAAAGGATTTAATAGATATTTACAGAACATTTCATCCAAAGGTTGCAGAACACACATTTTTTTCCTCAGCGTGGATCATTCTCAAGGATAGACTATATGTTAGGTCACAAAACAAATCTTAAAACATTCAAAGAATTGAAATAATATCAAGCATTTTCTCTGATCACAATTGAATAAAACCAGAAATTAATGAGAAGAATTTTGGAAAGTATACAAATACACAGAAATTAAACAATATATTCCTTAATGACCTGTGGGTCAATAAAAAAATTAAAAAGGAAATTGAAAAATTTTTGAAACAAATGATAATTTAAAGACAACATACCAAAACCAAAGGGATACAGCAAAAGCAGTACTAATAGGGAAGTTTATAGCTATAACTGCCAACATCAAAAAAGAGGAAAATTTTTAAATAAGCAATCTAACAATGCACTTTACAGAACTAGAAAAGCAAGAGCAAACCAAACCCAAAATAAATAGAGGAAAATAAATAATAAAGATCAGAGTAGAAATCAATGAAGTGAAAAAAATACAAAAGATCAATGAAGCAAAAAGTTGTTTTTTTTTTTAAAGTTAAACAAAATTGACAACCTTTAGCCAGACTAAGGAAAAAAAGAGTATCCAAATAAATAAAATCAGAAATGAAAAATGAGACATTAAAACTGGTAATGCAGAAATTCAAAGGATCATTAGTGGCTACTATGTGCAACTATATACCAATAAATTGGAAAGTCTAGAAGAAATTAACAAATTCCTAGATACATACAGTCTACCAAAATTGAACAAGGAAGAAATTCAAATCCTGAACAAACAGCAAGTAACAAGATAAAGGCTGCAATAAAAAGTTTCCCAGAAAATAAAAGCTTGAGACCTGATGGCTTCACTGCTGAATTCTACCAAACATTTAAAGAAGAATTAATACCAATCCTACACAAACTATTCAAAAATATAGAGGAGGAGGGAATACTTCTAAACTCATTCTATAAGGCCAGTATTATCGTGAAACCAAAACAGAAAAAGACACATTGCAAAAAGGAAACTATACTCCAGTATCTCTGATGAACATTGATGCAAAAAGCCTCAACAAAATAATAGCAAACAATTTTCAACAGCACATTACAAATGTCACACATCATGACTAAGTGGAGTTCATCCTGGGGATACAAGGATGGTTCAATACAAACAAATCAATCAATGTGTACATTATGTGAGTAGAATGAATGATAAAAATTATATGGTAAAATGATAAAACCATTTCAAGTGATGCTGAAAAAACATTTGATAAAATTCAACATCCCTTTATGTCAAAAACCCTTAAAAAATTGGAGATAGAAGCAACATACCTCAATGTAATAACCGCCATATATGACAAACCCACAGCTAATATTATACTGAAGGAGGATAAACTGAAAGCCTTTTCTCTAAGATCTTCAACACGACAAGGGTACCCAATTTCACTGCTATTATTAAACATAGTACTGGGAGTTCAAGCTAGAGCAATCAGACAAGACAAAGATACAAAGAGCATCCAAATTGGAAAGGAAGAAGTGAAATTATTCTTGTTGGCAAATGATATGATATTATATTTTGAAAAATTTAAAGAGTCCAGAGAAAAACTATTAGAACTGATAAACAAATTTGTTAAAGTTGCAGGATACAAACTGAACATACAAAAATATATATGCCAACAGTGAACAATTGGAAAAAAACAATAAAAAAGTAATCCCATTTATAATAGCCATTATAATGGCTATTATAAACCAAATAATCCCATTTCTAATAGTTTAAGATCTTACACATAAAATTAAAAAACTAAGAATTATCTTAATCGAGGAAGTGAAAGACCTCTATAATGAAAATTATAAAACACTGATAAAAGAAATTGAAGAGGACACTAAAAAAATAAAAAAAAACCTCTGTTTATGGATTGGAAGAACCAATTGTTAAAATGTCTGCACTACCCAAAGCAATCTACAGATTCAATGTAATCCTAATCAAATACCAATGAAATTTTTCACAGAATTAGAAAGAAAACCTAAAATTTACATTAAACCACTACAGACCCAGAATAGCTACATCTATTCTCAGCAAAAAAGAACAAAACTGCAGGAATCACGTTACCTAACTTCAAATTATACTATAGAGCTATAGTAACCAAAACAGCATGGTACTACCATAAAAACAGACATATAGATTAATGGAAGAGAATAGAGAACCCAGAAAAAATTGCATACATCTACAGTAAATCCATTTTCCACAAAGATGCCCAGAACATATATTTGAGCAAGAACAACCTCCTCAATAAATGGTACTGGGAAAACTGGATATCCATATGTGGAAGAATGCATCTAGACTCCTATCTCTCATCATACACAATAATCAAATCAAAATAGGTTAAAGACTTAAATCTAAGACCTCAAACTATAAAAATACTAGAAGAAAACATTGCGGAAACTCTCCAGGACATCAGAGTGTGCAAGGATTTCTTGAGTAATACCCAACAAGCATAGGCAACCAATGCAAAAATGAAAAAATAAGATCACATCAATTTAAAAAGTGTCTGCAAAGCAAAGGAAACAATCCACAAAGTGAAGAGAACCCACAGAATGGGAGAGAATATTTGCAAACTATCCATATGATGAGGGATTAATAACCAGCATATGTAAGAAGCTGAAAAACTAGGAAAAATCTCTAAATCCTATTAAAAATGGGCAAAAAATCTGAATAGACATTTCTCAGAAGAAGGTGTACAATTAGTGAACAGGCATATGAAAAAGGGCTCAACATAATTGATCATCAGAGAAATGCAAGTTAAACTGCAATGAAATATCATCTCACCCCAGTTAAAATGGCTTATATTTAAAAGACAGGCAATAACAAATACTGGCAAGGCTATGGAGAAAAGCAAATTCTCATACACTGTTGGTGGGAATGTAAATTAGTACAACCACCATAGAGAACAGCTTGAAGGTTCCTCAACAAATTAAAAATGGAGCTACCATCTGATCCAGCAATCCCACTGGTGTGCCTATGCCCCAAAGAAAAGGAATCAGTATTTCAAAGAGATATTTGCACTCCCATGTTTGTTGCAGCACTATTTACAATAGCTAAGATTTAGAAGCAACCTAAGTGTCCATCAACAGATGAATAGATAGAGAAAATATGGTACATA
Source organism: Pan troglodytes (assembly GCF_028858775.2). NCBI lineage: Eukaryota > Metazoa > Chordata > Mammalia > Primates > Hominidae > Pan > Pan troglodytes. The sequence goes on along the minus strand of NC_072402.2, from coordinate 108,029,586 downwards.
TACACAATGGAGTACTAATCAGCCATAAAAAGAAATGAGATCTAGCCATTTGCAACAGCATGGATGGAATTGGAGATCATTATGTTAAGTGAAACAAGCCAGGCGCAGAAAAACAAGCACTGCATGTTCTCACTTATTTGTTGGATCTTAAAATCAAAACACTTGAACTCGTGGACACAGAGAGTAGAAGGATGGTTATCAGAGGCTGGGAAGGGTAGCAAGGGGCTGGTGAAGTAGGTGGGGATGGCTAACAGGTACAAAAAGTGGTTAGAAAGAATGAATAAGACCTACTGTTTCATAGTACAATAGGATGACTATAGTCAATAATAACTCAACTGTACATCTTAAAATAACTTAAAGAGTGTGATTGGATTGTTTATAACTCAAAGGATAGATGCTTGAGGGGATACCTACCCCATTCCCCATGATGTGTGTATTTCAAATTACCTGACTATATCAAAATATCACATGTACTCCATAAATATATACCTACAGTGTACCCACAATAGTTTAAAAAATAAAAAAGGAAAAAATTGTAAACAAATAACCAAACTCTTGGAAAAACTATAAAGATTTATGCTCGGTCCAGAGCATAAAAAAATGAAGAGAAAAAAGATAAAAAGAATAACAATATAAGGAAAAATAAAATCACCTGGCTCCTTCCCACTTTCTGGTATATTTCATACTTGTAACCCCCAATGAATCATGCCTTGCAGTATTATAACCCTCATGACATCTCCTCTCACATTGACCCTGTACCTGACTACAAGATTTCTTTGCTGTTTAGGACATCAGCAAATGTGATGCAAGCAGAAGCATGTTATGTGCTTGGGAATTAGGGCTTACTCTCTTAGAATACTGACACTACTATGTAAAGCAACTCTGACTGGGGATACATGAGCAGCCAAGAGCCAGGGACCAGCCATCAGATATGTGAGTAAGACCATCTTAGGTCATTGGCTCCAATCAAGCCACCAGATGATTGCAGTCTACACACAATCAACAGAAAATCATTTAGCTGAGCCCAGCCCAAATTGCAGAATTGTGACCAAACGTGGTTGCTGTTTCCAGATATTAATTGTGCATAATAGATAATAATAGATAACTAAAACATCTATCCAACTTTACCTTCTACCATTTTCCTCACTTCATCTTTGTCTAAGGTTTTCTTGCTCTTCATTGAACATGACAGCACATTTTTGTTTTAAGTTCTGTAACTGGGTGTTATCTCTATCTGGGAAGCCGAGATCCTTACATGATTCACTTTTTGCATTCAATAGTAATCAAAGGCCACCTCTTCAAGGAAGCCTTAACACCACATCTAATATACTCCTATATGCTTTCTCTCCATTTTCTTTTTCACTTCATTTTTCTTGAGAACTTATTTTGAAAACATATCATGTATTCATTGGATTTCTCAGTCATTTTATGTCTACTCCACTGAAAGTTCCAGGAGGAAAAAGACCATTTCTGTCTTGTTTATCACTCTACTGTCTATGGCTAGGATGATTCTGGCATATTATAGGCATTTCAGTGATGTCTTTTAAATTAATTAATTAATAAATAAAACATAATTTATTGAGAAGAGATTTTGGCAGAACCAGAGGGAATGAGAAGTTCATATTCAGAACAAAGACTAAAAGAGTTCTTAATTGGGAAATACACTTCTAATAATTTTCATGTAAGTGCAGTAAATTTTTTTATTGCCTTCCATTTTATCTTTTGATTTTTTTATTTGACATATTGATTCTTTAACCCGTTGCTCAGTGCAGAGCCTTTACAGTGAATTTATAATACTTTATTTAATTATAGTGGAATATTTAGCTGCTTGGTTGCTGTAATTTACAGATAACTTTTTTTTTTTTTTTGAGATGGAGTCTCACTCTGTCACTCAGGCTAGAGTGCAGTGGCGTGATCTTGGCTCACTGCAACCTCCGCCTCCCGGGTTCAAGCAATTCTCTGCCTCAGCCTCCCGAGTAGCTGGGATTACAGCCACCCGCCACCACGCATGGCTAATTTTTGTATTTTTAGTAGAGACGGAGTTTCACCATCTTGGCCAGGCTGGTCTTGAACTCCTGATCTCGTGATCCACCCGCCTCGGCCTCCCAAAGTGCTGGGATTACAAGTGCAAGTCACCGTGCCTGGCCCAGATAAAATTTTTAAAAGGTGAAACTACTATTTTAAATCAGTTTTTCTTCATGTGGTTATAAATATTCTTTCTAATAAGACACCTTATTACCAGTATTTTATGGATTCTTAAATTTACAATTTCTAATTAATTATGAAATTATACTATACTCGTGTTGAAAAAACTTAATTATCCACACTCTTAACTCAGGCTTTCTCAATAAACATCCTTAATACTAAAATCCAGTAACTCATTATTTCCATATGTGACAGTTACGTACACAAAAATCTTTACTCTCCTGAAAGAACATAAAATAGTAATCTTCAAGAATCTATTATACACATCGAACCACTTGTGGATTCACAACTGTTTAACTTTAATGTGAACAACAGTCTAACAATGTTTTTGCCTGGATTTTTAAGGCCTAACAGGGTATAGTAGAAAACTTTAAGGAAAAGGAATTTGGGGGTCTTCTTAAGACAAGCAGATGGCAATTCCTGCCTACTCTGTCCCCAGCCCTTTAAATTGTTAATGTCCTTTAACACAAATTTACCCTCTATACTCATAAATGACCACACAACATCACTGACACTGTCACTTGTATTTAACTAAGCTGCCTTTTGTTCTAACTAATTTACTTATTCTTTTATCTTTAGTGGCTCTGTGTATCTTGATACCCATCATGTGTTGCCCTGGTCCCTCTAACAGTCTTCTGTCTTGACTGTTAGCTAGCAGTCTCTCTCTCTCTCTATTTCTCTCTCTCTCTCTCACACACACACACACACTTCTCTCTCTGAGACACACACACACTTCATTTTGATGCTTCCCTTACTTATACAGGCACTAGGATTGTAACCAAAAGGAAGACCCATCTTTGATTTTAATTTCTTAGAACCCATAGCCATCAGGGTAATTGTGTCCATTTTTTTTCCAGTAGGATACAGTAGTTTACAACAGAGAGATATGGTTAATGGGAAGATAGGGAGAAAGGAAACCATGAAGTCCTTAAAAACAAAAACTGGAGAAAGTTAAAGAAACATCTATGTGTGTGTGTGATATACACATGTATATTTGTATATGTAATATGTATATGTGTATGTACATACATACATTGATCCACATATGCTGCACAAATAAATATGAGTTGAATTTTATTTTAGATTTTTATGTCTTTTCTCACAATTCTACCTTGTCTTTATAAATCATAGTCTCCTGGAACCACTCAGTATAGGGTCAAGTAAATCTGTACAACATTCATGGTGACCAGTATAAATGGTGTACATATGAATGTTGTGGCAAATACAGTGACTTTTTTCTCGAAACAGAACAGTGATTACAGGTGAGCTGAAGTTAATGTCATCCCTACTGATTTATTTGTCAAAGACAACATATTATGGGTAATTTGGTCCACAGGAGACCTCCTCTGAAGACCTGAAGTTCTGTTTTCAATCTCACCAGCATGCTTTTTATGGGTGTTGACTGATTTATACATAGCATTTAGCATAAGATACAAACACTAGAAAATATACAAGGAAAAAGATCATATAATATGAGCTCAGTCCAATTATCGGTTCACGAACCTGTAGGCAAATTGCACTCTGTCATTCCCACAGAATTGAATCTCAGCTTGAGCAAATGAGTTTTATGCTTTTACAATACCATTTAGGGATGTGACAGAAGTGTTACAAGATCCATGTTTAAGGGCATGGACCTTTAAATTCAAGAGAAAAAAAGGAAGCATTTTTAGGAAGAGATAAGAAGAAACATTTGACATGCTATCAAAGCAGGAAGTAATATTTCTCTTCTAAAGTAAACAGCCGTGGAAAGAATAAAAGAAGGTAATATGTAATCTTTTTAAGGAATATTTCCAACAGAAGCAGTTAAATATGAACAAATATTTGATATTCAGAAATTCAGTTATCTTGAACTGAATAAAGCAAACATCATTGTGACTTGTCATGGTTTTATTCTAAATGGACAAAGGACAACATGAACTATACTGTAGACCGTTCAATACATGATTACATATTTTATTAAAAATCAGTTCAAGTACCTTTACCATTTATTCACTTTCCTCCCTGTATCAACATCCATCCCCCAACAGCCCCCATACACACTCTCAGCTCTCTTGTTTTCCTAACCTTTCCCCATTTCTTGCTTTCTCTCACCTTTCTTCAGTGCTATATAATTTGCAAAGTCACTTTCTTTCTTCCTCTGAATTTGATCCCCTTTGTGGAAATAATAATAACTAACACTTATGGAACATTTACCAGGTGCTCAGAGTTTTTCATAGAGTGGCCCTTTTGATATTTACTGCAACATCATGAGGTGAACGCTTTATTATACTCATTTTACAGATAAGGAAATTAAAGCTTAAAAGGATTAAATGACTTGCCTAAAGCAGTACAGCTACTAAGTTGCAGAATTGGGATTTGAACCCATCTCTGTCAAATTCCAAAGCTCCTGGTCTTTACCACTATGCTTTAAAGACTACCCTCTTGCTATATTATGGCATCAAATTAAATCAAACTGAGACACATTTACTAAGCACATATTAAGTGCAAGATGCCATTCTAGCATCAGAAGCAAAAGTGGCTCAAGCAAGAAAAATTACCTTGTGTCCATCAAGGTCTAGTCAGGAAATAGAAAAAATATGAGTTACATTAACAGGGAAAATGTTACATACAGAATGTACAGAACAATTAACTAGCTATGATAGTTCTCCCTTACAAGTGGGGAATACATTTTAAGATCCCCAGTGGATTCCCAAAACCACAGAGAGTACCAAACACTACATATACTATGTTTTCCCCATATGTAAATACCTGTGATAAAGTTTAATTTATAAATTAGACACAGTAAGATATTGATAACAATAATAAAATGGAAAAATTATAACAATATACTGTAATAAAAGTTACATGAATGATGTCTCTCTAAATATCTTATTGTACTGTACTCACCCTTTTTGGATGATGTGAGATAATACAATTCCTAAATGATGAGATAAAGTTAAGGTGAATGATGTCGGCACTGTGATATAACATTAGGCTACTATTGACTTCTGACAATACACCAGAGGTGTATGATGAATCAGTTGCTTCAGGTGATTCTGGATCATCAAGGAGCCATGGTAATGTTAATGGTTGGAAGTCAGGAGCAGATGATATCAGTGACCAATGGACAAGTAGGATATACAGCAATGATAGGCTGAACAAACAGATGATTCACATTCCGGATGGGACAAAGCACAAGATTTCATTATGTTATTCAGAATGGTACACAACTTAAAACTTATGAATTATTTGTTTCTGGAATTTTCCATTTAATATCTTAGGAACATGAATGACTATAGCTATAGGTAACTGAAACCATGGAAAGCAAAAGCAAAGAAAGGGGAAACTACTATATTAAAAAACTGAAAAGGCATCAAAGAGATGCTTGGCTATCACAACGGTAGTAGGACATAGATTTTATGCCTAGAATTGAAAAATTAGAGGGAAAAGGGTGGAATATTAAAGATTTGAAATCTTGGAGGTAGGAACCACCGATCTGAAACTCAGACCTTTAAGGAAGAGTCAGCCTGCAGGTACTAGTGTCTCTCAGCTCAGCAGAAGAGATATATGTGGTTAGTGATCTGATCTATGATAAGGGCTGGCTAGCTGATGCTGGAATCTGAGAGGGCAAACTCCTGTTCATTTTTTAAGTGGGAAGACAACAAACTCAAATCAAGTGCTCCTACTAGAATTTCCTGACACATTTGGGAGGCAGGAGTGTTGTTAGAGTAACACTGACAAAAACAGGAAGATAATCAAAAGGTAAGTGCCTCTTCCTTGTTTTCTAGCCTTCCATCTCCTTCTAGTTCCCTGTGGGCAGAACCTAAAAGGAAATCAATAGGGCAAATCATATATGTGGCTATAGAGTCTCAACCCTAGCATCACAAAGCAGGGCACAAAATCAGGGATTTGAAGCTCTCAGCTTCAAAGAGTAGCAGGCTTAGTCCATTTAGACATTACCACTCCAAAAGGGAGAAATAAGTAAGAAAAGAGGACTAACTTGTCTCAACTAAATTCCAAACCCAACAGAGAAAAAAACATTAAGTCTTAAAGCTAGAGAATAATCTCCTTTGGCTGCATGTCATACTTCCTTAATACACTGGAGTGAGGATTGGGCCCCAATGCCTCAGACAACCCAGCCCCCCATGGCTTTGCTAGGCTCAGGACACATGTTAGCTTTCTTGGGTTGGAGTCACATGTCTGCATCTTCCCAAGCTGGAGTAACTTGCTGGTAGCTCTACAGTTCTGAAGTCTCATGAGTGGTCCTGCTCCCACTCTGCAGCTTCACCAGACATTATTCTAGTGGAGAATCTATGGTGGCTCTGCCCTATGGTAGGTTTCCTCCTGGGTTCCCAAGCTATCTGCCACATCCTTTGACATCTAGGTGGAGACAAGCATATTCCCACAACTCTTGATGTTGTACACCTGCAGAATTAGCACCTTGTGGGTGCCACCAAAGTTTACAGCTTGTACCTTCTGGAGCAGTAGGTGCAATTGCACCTGGGCCCACTTGAGCTACAGCTGGGGTGGCTGAGGAGCGCTGTGCTGAAATATGTGGAGCAGAGATGTGAGGCAGCTCTGGGAACAGTTTGTAGAGGGCACCTCAGGGCCATCCGCCAAAATCATTTTGCCTTTCTAGAGCTCTGGGCCTGTGATAGGAGGAGCAGCCTCATATACAGATATTTGAAATGCCTTTGGGTTCTTTCTTTCATTGTCTTGAGGAATCGCACCTGGCTCCCTCTATCTATGGCAATCTCTTTAATAAATAGTCATTTGGCCACTCCCTTGGTTTGATCTCCTAAAGCTGTCTTTGTCCTCTTTACATGGACAGGCTATGAATTCTCCAATTCTTTCCCCTCTGCCTTCTTTTTAATTATAAATTCTGTGTTTAAGTCATTCCATTTCCTTCATGTTTTACTATTTGCAGTTAAAAGTAACCACACAACAGCCTAAAGGCCTTCATGTTTAGATATTTATTCTGTTTATCACTCTCACATTTTTCATTCCACAAAGTCCTAGAACAACTAAACAATTCAGCCAAGGTCTTTGCTACTTTATAGAATGGGTGGCTTTCTTATTCCTCATTTCCATTAGAGATTTCATCAGAATGGCTATTACTGTCTGTATTTCTACTAATATTCTGGTCACAATCATCTAAGCAATCCTTAAGAAGATTCAGACTTTTCTACATTTGCCTTCTTCTGAGCCTTCACCAGAATTTTCCCCAACACTCTATTCACCACAATATCGGCTTTTTGTTTTTAGCCTGCTCCTCCAAATTCTTCTAGCATTTACTCCTTGTTAGTTCTGAAGCTGCTTTCTCATTTTCAGGTTTTTTTTAAAATGGCAACAGTCCTACTTCTTGATACCAATTTTCTTAGTTCATTTTCTGCTGCCATAACAGATTACCACAGACTGGGTAATTTATAAAAAAAGAGATTTATTTGACTTATGGCTTTGGAGGCTGGGAATTTCAAGAACATGGTGTTGGCATCTGGTGAGGACCTTCTTACTGTGTTATAACATGGCAGAAGGGCAAGAGGACATGCAAGACAGACAGAGAAATGAGGTCCAACTTATTCTTTTATCAGGATCCTACTCCCATCATAATTAATCACTCTTCAGTAATGCCATTAATCTATTCATCAGGGCAAAGTCCAGATAACCTAGCCATCTTTTAAAAGGCCCCACCTCTTAATACTATTATAATGGCAATTCAGTTTCCAACACATAAACTTTTTGGGGATGCATTCAAACCATAACAGTAGTTTATTCATTAGCTCACCCTTATGGCTTACAATTTTGTAGAATGACTTATGCAAACTATTAAAAGACGTATCACATAATCTCCAGAACACAGAAAATATATGGTAGGGTATTATTGCATCCTGTAAACTCTATTATATAGGAAATATTAACTATGTTCTCTTTAAATAAATTTAAATCCAATATTTAGTTTGATTACAGACATGACTGTGGCTCCTTCTTCCCCCAGGGTTTTGCAAACATCATTTTTTGTGCTACAGCATCCAGAAGGTTTGCACTGGTTACTCCTAAGTAGCCCATTTCCACCTCCTTTTTCAGTGACACCAATATCATTCCTTCAAAGAACTTAGGCCCATACAAAAGGCAAGAAAAAACAGACTTTAGGTGGTGTATTAGCCTGTTTCACCCTGCTGATAATGACATACCCAAGACTGGGTAATTTATAAATAAAAAGAGGTTTAATGGACTTACAGTTCCATGTGGCTGGGGAAGCCTCACAATCATGGTGAAAGGCAAAAGACACATTTTACATGGTGGCAGGCAAAAGAGAATGAGAGCCAAACAAAAGGGGAAATCCCTTAAAAAACCATCAGATCTCATGAGACTTATTCACTACCACGAGAACAGTATTTAAGAAATGGTCTCATGATTCAATTATCTCCCATGACATGTGGGAATTATGGTAGCTACAATTCAATATTTGGGTAGGGACACAGAAAAACCATATCAGGTGGCTTTGCTTTTGGCCCTACAAAAACACCTTGAAGCATGAAAAAAATAAGGAGCTGTCTAACTGCTGGGAAAAAAAATGGGAAAAACAAACAAAAATTAATATTTTAATATACTCTCCTGTCACACAAAACAATGCCAATGGGTTTAGAACAATTTAAGAATATTCAAAGACATGTAGTTGAAAAAAAATGGCAAGTGTTCCAATATAGCATGTATCAGATTATACCTGCAGTAAGCTATCTTGAGTCTATCAGCCTCTGAAGGATAGGGATTTAATCTAGAATGTTCTTCCTGCTATGCCAGGAGCAAAGAGCATATGAGAGAACTTCCTTCATGATATCAGTTCAGTTGATGTGATTTACCTGTTAAATTGTAAATATTATTGAGAAAAGAAAAAACACTCCCCTTTTGTTTTAATCATCATTATTATTTTCAAGAAGTATGAATCACTAGTTTCACTAAGGGTTGCATTCCCAAACTACAGTATTATTGGTGTCCCTGAAAAGATTCCCAATTATCTGCTGTTTCTCTCAAAGCAGAACAAAGGCAACCTGAAACTCAACTTAATTTCCAGTGCTAGCTTCAAGGTCCTTGGAGATAATGGGTGTGCTATTTGATTTATATATTAAATGTTGTTTGCCAGCATGATTCCTGCTCTTGAGATTCTGGGTTCATTGGAGAGTTTGTGCCAGTGTTAGAGTGTCACCTCAAGAGAGCCTCTGTTTAGGAAGGGCCTTGGGAAAGGAGATTTATGTTCTGCAAAACAGTGCCAAGGACACCTATTACTGGCAGGTGTGAGGACTTCTAGTGGTACTGTGAACACCAATAAATCACTTTCTGAGGGACTTCCTGTGGCTTCATGTCTCTGATATTGCTGCCACAGTGTTAAATGAGATGTTAAAGCATCTATGCTTTGGGTTTGGTGTCTGCCAGAGATGTGTTTTAGTTACTGTTGCATCCCGAAGATAACTGGAAATAATAATAATAAAAAAGACTCCACCACAGTGCTGGGAAATGGGCCCATATATCATTATCAGAAGCAAAACCACAGTCTGGAAGCTTTAGGCCTCTTTTAGCACATCACAAACAAGTAACAGATCACAGACAAAAGAGGTTGTTCTTTTCTACCTGGTTTTTATATTTTGAACCTTCTCCCCCAAAAAGCATGACAAATCCCAGTGAGAAACAAGAGTACACAATATATCTCTGTGTATTTTGTCACTCACTATATTTTCAACACTACTTCATCTATCACACATTACTTCAAGAGAGACCAAAAAAATGGGCACACGTAAAAAGATACGCTTGGGAAAATAATTCTCTTTAGTTATCCCAACATGACAGAGAACTTAACCATTCAAAGTACCAGACTAGTCTTTGGCATTTGTGTGCAGTTCAAAAGAAAATTAATGGAGCTGCAAGACTTCTCAATTTTGCAAAGAAATTTTACTCAGTCTTTTTGATAGCAAGCAAATGCATGATGATAAGCAACTCTTGAATCCTCCCTTCTCATCCCTTTTTCCAATAAAAGAGTAGTGCTCCTTGTAATAAGGTTTCTCCCTCCTGTTATTCCTCAGTGGCACCCAGGAAAAAATAGTAAATTAAAGTGTGTGCCCATGAATCCCTAAGATTTTTTCAATCTCTCTGAGGCAGGGAGATTTATGTGATGAAACCAATAGCTTTTTGCCACCTGTCTTACAGTGTACATTGTCTGCACAATAAGATATGTCTTCCTCTCTTCCTCAGTGTTTAGCTAGCCTCTAAAGGTCACAAAAGCTAAATCCAAAAATAATGACATTTAGTAACATCTCTATTGCTGAGAGACCACTACTAGCCAACTATAATGCAATGCATTCATTAATGCAGAGTAGCATTTCTCTTAGTATTTATTATGCTTCTGTGCATAAATTCAAGTCAGTTTATGTTTGTGCTCAAGAATAAGCTATACTGAACTTAAAAAAAGTGAAGGTGTTAATCATCATCATTATTATCACAGGCTAGATTGGACTTCACTGTTGTTTTAGCTTGTATAAAAAAACTGAGAAGAAATTACCCAATAGGTGACTTCGTTTTAATCCCAAGAGCCAACCCCTATGTGTAGATAAAAAATATTTATACCCATGAGAAGTGGATATTGCCTTACATAAAACTCTAAATTGAATTCCCAATAGTGCTGTTAGTCTAGGTGCTCCTTAACCTGTAGGAGCTCAGAAATCCTTCAAACTGAAAATCTGTTTTGGCCATCCCACTGGTTTTAGGAGTAACTTAAGAACAGTGTTGGAGTCCACTCCCAAAGCATTAAGAACAAAATGGGGAGGTTTCTTTATGTTGTTATTTTTCCCTCATTCTGAAACCAGCAATTTTTCTTGTTCTCTCTGCAACCCAGCCTCTCTAGAGAGACTGAACCCTGGCAGCTAAGTTCTCATAAAGCCTAAAATTAACTGTAATCACCTTTGTATAGTATATTATTTAAAATCCCGTAATGGCAGAATGCAAACAGGAAACCTTCTTCTCTCCTTCCCTCATAAGACCGTAGACCAAGTAAAGCTTATTCCCCATTTCCCTTTCCAATGGGGACTCTTTAATAATAAAATGAAAAGATTTCAGCCTTCCTTTGCTGCAGTAGCTCCCAGGTCTACCTAACTTAATAGCACTGTAAAGCTCTACTAGTTGCACTCCACAGATAACACATTAAAGTGTAGCTCTGGGTGAGAAATAACCTGCCATCAAAGCCTCTCAAGAAAAACACATTCATTAGACATGAAAACAACAAGAGAGAAAAGCTCGTTTTCCCTCAAAGGAAGTGTGAAGTGTTCAAGATTCTGAGGTCACACTAAATCCTAGAAAGCCATGAACAACCTTGTATCTTTGATAAAGCTGCTTTGGTGTGAAGGGGTTGAGTACTTAAGGTATTATGTCACATTTAACCCAAATCGCAGGTTATGGTCTCCACTGACTGTTTCTGCTAAAGTTCCAACCCATCAGGTCCCCTGAGGAGAAATGAAAATGATGTTATCTGCTAATGATGTGACTTTCAATCCTGACAGGAGGAAATAGCTAATGCAACAAGCCTTCCTCTCACAAAAGGAAGCCATTTACATAACTCTGAGCTTCTGAAGGAAGACACAAAGTGAGATGAATGAATTTAAAATTTCCTCAACTTGCTGTCAAGAAAGGAGCTGGAAGCAAAGCCAAGGATCTCAGTTTTCATTCCTGTTTATACTTCTGGCTTATTAAAACATCCATGAGCAACCAATTCACTTTGCTTCTCTTGATTTCACGTTTATTAAATCTTAAAACACATGAGGCTCTGGTGTTCCCAAGTCATTCAATCCCTCCAAAAAGTCCATAAAGCCCTATTCTGATCATCATTAAAGCCTCTAAATAGTAAGTAGATTACTCACATATGAAACTGGTGTTTGTGGTTTAGCTAAGCTGGAACTACACTTCTCGGAGCTCCCTTCTCTGTGTGGTTCATGTTAGGATTGGCCACAGGGGACATCTGTATAGGATTAGGAGGTTTGGGTGTAGCAGCAGCCATTATTCCCAGGAGGAGCCTCTAAAGCTCTTACACACTGCTGCTGATTTCATAACCCACCTTGTTGCATTACTCAGCAGAAAATTGGGCCTGCAGCCCTTTGACTCCCACCTAATCTCCTTTCATTTATTTCCAGGCTCATATGCAGCTCTACAGCAAAAGGCCTCAGATCCTCCAGCAATATTCCCCATCATCAAGGCGAGATGTAGGGAGAGGCTAACGTGGGTTCCAGTTTGTCCTTGTGGATTCCATTTGTCCCTGCAGGTTCCTATGTCCCTGGCCTACATCCAGCTTGTCTTCCCCATTGCCTGTCCTGTAACCGCAGTGATTACAGCCTGCTCCAGTTGCAGAAGCAAGAGCTTTTCTTAGACTTCTTTCCCTTTGTGGTCCCTGATTAGTTTCTCTGATCATCCAATCATCCCTTCCAGGCTTATGCTTCCCCAGGTTTCTTACAGTATTATAACACCTAATCTCTGTAATAAATCATTTATTTCATGTCTTTTATTTCCTGATCAAAACCATCTCACAGTTTCATGAGTCAGGAGTTTGGGAAGAACTCAGCAGGGCATTTCTCCTGGCCTCAGTTGTTGACTGGGTCACTAGGTAGTCCCCAGCTGGCAGCTGGACTATCTTGAGAGTTGAAAGCAAATTCTGCCATATCTGTGACACCTCAGCAGGGCATCTGAAAGCTGGGCTCTACTCGATGCCTCTACTTCTCATGTAGTCTGTTCCACAGAATATTTGAACTTGTAATAAGGAGATTTATGGTTTCAAAAGAGCAAGAAACTGCCCAGTCATCTTAAAGACTAGCCTAGAAAGAGCATAACACCATTTCCACTGTATCTCCCTGGTCAAAGCAGTCACAAACCAACCCAGATCAAGGGGACAGGAAAGAGACCCAACCCCTCAATGGGAAGAATATCAAAGAATTTTCAACCATTTCTTATTCTACCACAAAACTAAACCGGCCTCATTGAAGTGTTAGAATTAATTTGGTTAGAATTCTGTCCTTTCCTCATATTTTCTCCTCACCACTTTCACTGCCTTTTTGTTTATTTACTTATCTACTCATTTACAGTTATTTCATGTGATACCTGGGAGGGCCAAATCCTTTCATTTGGCCTCTTCTGCTTCCCAGATGAAACTATAAGCTCTTTGGGAGCAGCACTGGTCTCTCCTATAGCTATCTTCCATTTGTCAGTGTCCCCAAATCTGTAATCTCTGGGAAGTTCAGAAATAGAAAATCTAGTCTATGGGAGGCTTAAAAGTCCCAGCTGCTCAGGAACTAGAAGTGAAGTGTAGTGTAGTGCTTTACATGTAGTACATATCCCCTGGTGGCAACTGACTGACAGAAATGAAGTCAGTAGCCTCTTTCATTCCGTCAGTCTCAGGCTCCTTTTATACAAACCAAGAGTGTGGAAACAGATGGTTTTCTCACTCATTATTTAAGTAATGTCCACCATGAACCTAAGTTTAAAAACAATGAATAAGATTTAAAAAAATGTTTGATTTTGAAATAATTCCAGTCTCATGTATAGGTTTCAAAAAATATCCCCAAGAGCTCCTGTGTACCCTTCACCCAGCTTCTGCAAATAACATTTTATGTAACTATAATAAAATGATCAAAACAAGGAAGTATATTTGATATAATGCTATTAACTAAACCATAGACCTTATTAAGATTTCACAAATTTTTACATAATCTTTCTTTTAATTAATTTAGGGTTTATGAAATATTATCACATGTATACATTCATGTAACTATCATCACAATGAGAAAATAGGACAGAAATTTCTTTACCCCACAGAAATTTCCTCCTGCTAATGCTTTATGGTCACACCCTCCCCCACCTCTATCAAAGACAGCCCAGAAAACAATGGTACAATGGGAAGTGGATAATAGCAGTGAACAGGTCCATCTAGAAGAGGGAAGAATGAGAAATATGCTACAGACATTAATCTGTGGCAATGAAGTAACTATCAGGACAAGCCTTCTGAGGTCCCTTCTCTGACAGTAGAACAAGTTCTTTAATTAAATCCTGATTCTGCTATTTGGTAATGTCACAGGAAGCAAGAAGCAAACTGTATCACAGAGATTAATAGCAGGGGGTTTGCTAGAGAATGTTCTTGTGAACAACATCTGTGAAGAGAAGCCAAAAAATAGGACTAAGAAGATGGAGAAGTAGGTCTGTGATACAGCCTCAGTGCAAGTTTCAGCTACCCCATGGAGAGTTCCAAACATAAAGGTGGAACGTGCCTTTAGTACTATCCTGAGGTGGATTGACAAAACTGGGTCTTTTTGTCCCACAGTGAACAGTCACTAGACCTGAGAGGGCATCATGATGTTGGAGAAGGCAGCTAATGCCTATCAGAGATCAGCACACCTAGTGCTGGGGGTAGCATATTCTAGAATCAGGAATGGAGGTCCAAATGGAGCACCCCAGCATCCCTCTCAAGACAGGCATTGTCTTTTAGATCCTGAGTTGCTGGACATGAAGCCTCTTTAAACCTAACATATGGCACAGTACAACACCCAGATATTGAAGGCTTTGAGCTGGATGGGGTAACCATTTTAGACTTATGAGGAGGAGAATGGTCTATATGTGGGCACAAAGTGCAAAAGTATATTTGGAAGCCAGTGGGGTAGACTTTGTCAAGGACAGGTAGCTGTCCACCAGAATTGCATGTCCTCACTTCATGGATGCAGAGTTATCTCTGGAATTTGGCTTTCCAGGCCTCAACTGCATTTCTGACTCTGCCCTCATTCAGCAGTGATATGTTTTGGCTGTTTCCCCACCCAAATCTCATCTTGAATTGTAACTCTCACAATTCCTGCATGTCGTGGGAGGAACCTGGCGGGAGGTGATTGAATTATGGGAAGGCGGGTCTTTCCTGCACTGTTCTCATGATAGTGAATGAGTCTCTTGAGATTTGATGGTTTTAAAAATGGAAGTTTGCCTGCACAAGCTCTCTTTGCCCGTTGCCATCCATGTGAGACATGACTTACTCCTCCTTGACTTCCACCATGATTGTGAGGCAACCCCAGCCATGTGGAACTGTAAGTCCATTAAACCTCTTTCTTTAGTAAATTGCCCAGTCTCAGGTATGTCTTTATCAGCAGTGTGAAAATGGACTATTACAAGCAGTTAAGATGGCCCAGTGTCCAAGTGCTGTCCACTGCGATAAAATAGAAGCGGTGAACACTATGTGCACCCAAGACCTATCATGCCTCCAGCAGTGTCCTCCAAACTGTTTTCCCTTAGTCAAGATGCAATGGATTCAATCCCTCAGGGCAACTTGGAAAACTATGTTTCAAAGATAACAGAATCTCACTGAGCATGAGTCCCAGGAAATGGATGAAGGAGTGCCTTTTTCCATCCTGATCACCTGCCAAATACTGTCATGTGAGCAGGAAATGAATTTGAGGCCTTATACTGCTTTGGTGTTTTTTTGTTTGAGCAGCTATCACTATCTGATCTAATACAACCCACATGCTGACATGCACACACAAATAGTTAAAAATGTAAAATTAAAAAGATATTACTTATAGTAGCCACAATGATATAATATTTCCTGGTGGAAATCCAACAAAATTTATAAGTTCTTAATGGGGAAAATTATTAAAGTTTATTAGAAGACATTAGTGAAAGCCTAAATGAGAGAGATAAAGAAACGGAGTGGAGGGGCAGTGGGGAGAGAACGGAGGTTTATATCCATGTAGAGGAAGATTCAATAATGTAAAGATGTCACTTTTCCTAAAATTATGATAAAGATTAAATGCAAGCCCTATCAGTTGTCAACCAGGTATTTTATTAAACTTGACAAGTTTATTTTAAACGGACATAGAATAAAAAATGGTCCAAAATAACTGAGACACTCCAGAAAAAGAATAAGGCAGGGAAACTCTCCTTTCTAGATATCATGATTTTCAAAAAAATTATTAGGATTAAGATAACATGGTATTAGCACAGATATAGATAAAACCAGTGCACCAGAATACAGAGTCCTGAAGTAGATCCACGCATATATTGAAACATGATGCATGATGAATCAGGGTGGAATGAATAGACAATATTATAAATGGAACTGGGGAAAGAATTTGTCATCCAAAATTAGATTTGACTTTAAGGGGAAAAGCAAAGCTTTTTAAAACTTTTAGGGGAGGAGCCAAGATGGCCAAATAGGAACAGCTCCAGTCTACAGCTCCCAGCATGAGCGGCGCAGAAGATGGGTGATTTCTGCATTTCCAACTGAGGTACCGAGTTCATCTCACTAGGGAGTGATAGACAGTAGATGCAGGACGGTGGGTGCAGCGCACCGTGCACGAGCTGAAGCAGGGCAATGCATCGCCTCATTCGGGAAGTGCAAGGGGTCAGGGAATTCCCTTTCCTAGTCAAAGAAAGCAGTGACAGATAGCTCCTAGAAAATCGGGTCACTCCGACCCTAATACGGCCCTTTTCCAACGGCCTTAAAAAATGGCACACCAGGAGATTATATCCTGCACATGGCTTGGAGGGTCCTACGCCCACGGAGTCTCGCTCATTGCCAGCACAGCAGTCTGAGATCAAACTGCAAGGCAGCAGCGAGGCTGGGGGAGGGGCACCTGCCATTGCCAAGTTAGTTGTTTGATTAGGTAAACAAAGCAGCTGGGAAGCTCGAACTGGGTGGACCCCACCACAGCTCAAGGAGACCGGCCTGCCTCTGTAGGTTCCACCTCTGGGGGCAGGGCACAGACAAACAAAAACACAGCAGTAACCTCTGCAGACTTAAATGTCCCTCTCTAACAGCTTTGAAGAGAGTAGTGCTTCTCCCAGCACGCAGCTTGAGATCTGAGAATGGGCAGACTGCCTCAAGTGGGTCCCTGATTCCCAAGTAGCCTAACTGGGAGGCACCCCCCAGTAGGGGCAGACTGACACCTCACACAGCTGGGTACTCCTCTGAGACAAAACTTCCAGAAGAATGATCAGACAGCAGCATCTGCGGTTCACCAATATCTGCTGTTCTGCAGCCACCACTGCTGATACCCAGGCAAACAGGGTCTGGAGTGGACCTCTAGCAAACTCCAAAAAACCTGCAGCTGAAAGTCCTGTCTGTTAGAAGGAAAACTAACGAACAGAAAGGACATCCACACCAAAAACCCATCTGTACGTCACCATCATCAAAGACCAAAGGTAGATAAAACCACAAAGATGGGAAAAAAACAGAGCAGAAAAACTGGAAACTCTAAAAATCAGACTGCCTCTCCTCCTCCAAATGAATGCAGTTTCTCACCAGCAATGGAATGAAGCTGGATGGAGAATGAGTTTGACGAGTTGAGAGAAGAAGGCTTCAGAAGATCAAACTACTCCGAGCTACAGGAGGAAATTTGAACCAATGGCAAAGAAGTTAAAAGCTTTGAAAAAAAATTAGATGAATGGATAACTAGAATAACGAATGCAGAGAAGTCCTTAAAGGACCTGATGGAGCTGAAAACCAAGGCATGAGAACTATGTGATGAATGCAGAAGCCTCAGTAGCTGCTGCTATCAACTGGAAGAAAGGGTATCAGTGATGGAAGACGAAAGGAATGAAATGAAGTGAGAAGAGAAGTTTAGAGAAAAAAGAATAAAAAGAAATAAACAAAGCCTCCAAGAAATATGGGACTATGTGAAAAGACCAAATCTACGTCTGATTGGTGTACCTGAAAGTGACGGGGAGAATGGAACCAAGTTGGAAAACACTCTGCAGGATATTATCCAGGAGAACTTCTCCAATCTAGCAAGGCAGGTCAGCATTCAGATTCAGGAAATACAGAGAATGCCACAAAGATACTCCTCGAGAAAAGCAACTCCAAGACACATAATTGTCAGATTCACCAAAGTTGAAATGAAGGAAAAAATGTTAAGGGCAGCCAGACAGAAAGGTCGGGTTACCCACAAAGGGAAGCCCATCAGACTAACGGCAGATCTCTCGGCAGGAACCCTACAAGCCAGAAGAGAGTGGGGGCCAATATTCAACATTCTTAAAGAAAAGAATTTTCAACCCAGAATTTCATATCCAGCCAAACTAAGCTTCATAAGTGAAGGAGAAATAAAATACTTTACAGACAAGCAAATGCTGAGAGATTCTGTCACCACCAGGCATGCCCTAAAAGAGCTCCTGAAGGAAGCGCTAAACATGGAAAGGAACAACCGGTACCAGCCACAGCAAAATCATGCCAAATTGTAAAGACCATCGAGGCTAGGAAGAAACTGCATCAACTAACGAGCAAAATAACCAGCTAACATCATAATGACAGGATCAAATTCACACATAACAATATTAACTTTAAATGTAAATGGACTAAATGCTCCAATTAAAAGACACAGACTGGCAAATTGGATAAAGAGTCAAGACCCATCAGTGTGCTGTATTCAGGAAACCCATCTCATGTGCGGAGACACACATAGGCTAAACATAAAAGGATGGAGGAAGATCTACCAAGCAAATGGAAAACAAAAAAAGGCAGGGGTTGCAATCCTAGTCTCTGATAAAACAGACTTTAAACCAACAAAGATCAAAAGAGACAAAGAAGGCCATTACATAATGGTAAACGGATCAATTCAACAAGAAGAGCTAACTATCCTAAATATATATGCACCCAATACAGGAGCACCCAGATTCATAAAGCAAGTCCTTAGTGACCTACAAAGAGACTTAGACTCCCACACAATAATAATGGAGACTTTAACACCGCACTGTCAACATTAGACAGATCAACGAGACAGAAAGTTAAAAAGGATACCCAGGAATTGAACACAGCTCTGCACCAAGGGACCTAATAGACATCTACAGAACTCTCCACCCCAAATCAACAGAATATACATTCTTTTCAGCACCACACCACACCTACTCCACAACTGACCACATAGCTGGAAGTAAAGCACTCCTCAAAATGTAAAAGAACAGAAATTATAACAAACTATCTCTCAGACCACAGTGCAATCAAACTAGAAATCAGGATTCAGAATCTCACTCAAAACCACTCAACTACATGGAAACTGAACAACCTGCTCCTGAATGACTACTGGGTAAATAATGAAATGAAGGCAGAAATAAAGATGTTCTTTGAAGCCAACGAGAACAAAGACACAACATACCAGAATCTCTGGAACACATTCAAAGCAGTGTGTAGAGGGAAATTTATAGCACTAAATGCCCACAAGAGAAAGCAGGAAAGATCCAAAATTGACACCCTAACATCACAATTAAAAGAGCTAGAAAAGCAAGAGCAAACACATTCAAAAGCTAGCAGAAGGCAAGAAATAACTAAGATCAGAGCAGAACTGAAGGAAATAGAGACACAAAACACTTCAAAAGATTAATGAATCCAGGAACTGGTTTTTTGAAAAGATCAACAAAATTGATAGACCACTAACAAGACTAATAAAGAAAAGAGAGAAGAATCAAATAGACCCAATAAACAATGATAAAGGGGATATCACCACCAATCCCACAGAAATACAAACTACCATCAGAGAATACTATAAACACCTCTAGGCAAATAAACTAGAAAATCTAGAAGAAATGGATAAATTCCTCGACACATACATCCTCCCAAGACTAAACCAGGAAGAAGTTGAATCTCTGAATAGACCAATAACAGGGTCTGAAACTGCGGCAATAATTAATAGCTCACCAACCAAAAAAAGTCCAGGACCAGATGGATTCACAGCCGAATTCTACCAGAGGTACAAAGAGGAGCTGGTACCATTCTTTCTGAAACTATTCCAATCAATAGAAAAAGAGGGAATCCTCCCTAACTCATTTTATGAGGCCAGCATCATCCTGATACCAAAGCTGGGCAGAGCACAACAAAAAAAGAGAATTTTAGACCAATATCTTTGATGAACATCGATGCAAAAATCCTCAATAAAATACTGGCAAACCGAATCCAGCAGCACGTCAAAAAGCTTATCCACCATGATCAAGTGGGCTTCATCCCTGGAATGCAAGGCTGGTTCAACATATTCAAATCAATAAACATAATCCAGCATATAAACAGAACCAAAGACAAAAACCACATGATTATCTCAATAGATGCAGGAAAGGCCTTGACAAAATTCAACAACCCTTCATGCTAAAAACTTTCAATAAATTAGGTATTGATGGGACGTATTTCAAAAATAATAAGAGCTATCTATGACAAACCCACAGCCAATATCATACTGAATGGGCAAAAACTGGAAGCATTCCCTTTGAAAACTGGCACAAGACAGGGAGGCCCTCTCTCACCACTCCTGTTCAACATAGTGTTGGAAGTTCTGGCCAGGGAAATCAGGCAGAAGAAGGAAATAAAAGCTATTCAGTTAGGAAATGAGGAAGTCAAATTGTCCCTGTTTGCAGATGACACGATTGTATATCTAGAAAACTCCATCGTCTCAGTCCAAAATCTCCTCAAGCTGATAAGCAACTTCAGTAAAGTCTCAGGATACAAAATCAATGTACAAAAATCACAAGCATTCTTATACACCAATAACAGACTAACAGAGAGCCAAATCATGAGTGAACTCCCATTCACAATTGCTTCAAAGAGAATAACATACCTAGGAATCCAACTTACAAGGGACGTGAAGGACCTCTTCAAGGAGAACTAGAAACCACTGCTCAATGAAATAAAAGGATATAAACAAATGGAAGAACATTCCATGCTCACGGATAGGAAGATCAATATCGTGAAAATGGCCATACTGCCCAAGGTAATTTATAGATTCAATGCCATCCCCATCAAGCTACCAATGACTTTCTTCACAGGATTGGAAAAAACTA
Organism: Pan troglodytes; assembly: GCF_028858775.2. NCBI lineage: Eukaryota > Metazoa > Chordata > Mammalia > Primates > Hominidae > Pan > Pan troglodytes. The sequence continues at coordinate 108,008,580 of NC_072402.2, read as the reverse complement.
CTTTAAAGTTCATATGGAACCAAAAAAGAGCCCTCATTGCCAAGTGAATCCTAAGCCAAAAGAACAAAGCTGGAGGCATCACGCTTCCTGACTATACTACAAGGCTACAGTAACCAAAACAGCAGGGTACTGGTACCAAAACAGAGATATAGATCAATGGAACAGAACAGAGCCCTCAGAAATAATGCTGCATATCTACAACTATCTGATCTTTGACAAACCTGAGAAAAACAAGCAATGGGGAAAGGATTCCCTATTTAATAAATGGTGCTGGGAAAACTGGCTAGCCATATGTAGAAAGCTGAAACTGGATCCCTTCCTTACACCTTACACAAAAATTAAATCAAGATGGATTAAAGACTTACATGTTAGACCTGAAACCATAAAAACCCTAGAAGAAAACCTAGGCAATACCATTCAGGATATAGGCATGGGCAAGGACTTCGTGTCTAAAACACCAAAAACAATAGCAACAAAAGACAAAATTGACAAACGGGATCTAATTAAACTAAAGAGCTTCTGCACAGCAAAAGAAACTACCATCAGAGTGAACAGGCAACCTACAAAATGGGAGAAACCTACTCATCTGACAAACGGCTAATATCCAGAATCTACAATGAACTCAGACAAATTTACAAGGAAAAAACAAACAACCCCATCAAGAAGTGGGTGAAGGACATGAACAGACACTTCTCAAAAGAAGACATTTATGCAGCCAAAAAACACATGAAAAAATGTTCATCATCACTGGCCATCAGAGAAATTCAAATCAAAACCACAATGAGATACCATCTCACACCAGTTAGAATGGTGATCATTAAAAAGTCAGGAAACAACAGGTGCTGGAGAGGATGTGGAGAAATAGGAACACTTTTACACTGTTGGTGGGACTGTAAACTAGTTCAACCATTGTGGAAGACAGTGTGGCGATTCCTCAGGGATCTAGAACTAGAAATACCATTTGACCCAGCCATCCCATTCCTGGGTATATACCCAAAGGATTATAAATCATGCTGCTATAAAGACACATGCACATGTATGTTTGTAGCGGCACTATTCACAATAGCAAAGACTTGGAACCAACCTAAATGTCCAACAACAATAGACTGGATTAAGAAAATGTGGCACATATACACCAGGGAATACTATGCAGCCATAAAAAATGATGAGTTCATGTCCTTTGTAGGGAGATGGATGAAACTGGAAACCATCATTCTCAGCAAACTATCGCAAGGACAAAAAACCAAACACCACATGTTCTCACTCATAGGTGGGAATTGAACAATGAGGACACATGGACATAGGAAGGGGAACATCACCCTCTGGGGACTGTTTTGGGGTGTGGGGAGGGGGGAGGGATAGCATTAGGAGATATACCTAATGCTAAATGACGAGTTAATGGGTGCAGCACACCAGCATGGCACATGTATACATATGTTACTAACCTGCACATTGTGCACCTGTACCCTAAATCTTAAAGTATAATAATAAATAAATAAATAAAAGACAACTAGGAAATACATGTCATAATGTTCATGCTTCTAATAGTTAAATGCTTTCAATAGTGACAAACTTATGGGAACATCCTTAAGTGTCTGTAGGCAGAGAATGGATGAATTGTGGTATATCATACAATGATATGCCAGTCTGAAGTGAAAATAAATATGCTGTAGCTATAGGTCTCAATATGGATGCATCTCAGACACAAAATGTTGAGTAGAAAGCAAGATTTAGAAGAATACATAAATATCTTATAGTTTACATAAATTTCAAAGCATTCTTTTTTAAATATATATTTAAATGTATTACAGCCATTCCTCAGTATCCCCAAGGTATTGGTTCCGGGACACTGCCCCCCCCCATACCCAAATCCATAGATACTGAAGTTCCTCTATAAATTATCTCTACATTATTTATAATGCTTCAAATACAAGGCAAATGCCATGTAAATAATTGTTATATTTTTATTCTTTCATTGTTACTTTTTATTATTTAAAAAATGTATATTTTTTATCTAGAGTTGGTTGAATTTGTAGATGCAGGACCTACAGATACAGAGGGCCAACAATAAAACCGTAACAAAAAGCGAGTCAATACTAAACCTGAAAACCAGAATAGCAGTTAGCCCCCAAGGCATCTGTGGGGGCATATAGGAAGGACACCTAACTCATTCTGGGAAGCTAAGGGTGAAAACGACCAGGAAACAATTCCTGAAGAACATGACAGCTGAGGTGAGTTTGTAAGAAATAAGATGTGTGCAAGCAAAGGTTGGGCGGGAAAAGGAGAGGAGGGAGAAGAAACGGCAAGGAGGTGAGAGAGATGTAAGAGAACATTCAGAATAGTGCTGGGAGTTACACCTGGCTGTAGTGAGAGATGAGTGCAGCAGTTTGCTGGTAAACGTTTAATGACTGAGTCTTCAGGGAGGAAAATGTGCGTACACACAATATAAATGTATATATAGACGTAATATATAAAAACATATAAATGTAACCTTATTGTAAATTTTACTGACATGAATGATGTGTAGCTCATTGATACGGTTTGGATCTGTGTCCATGCCCAGATCTCGTGTAGAATTGTAATCCCCAGTGTTGGAGATGGGGCCTGGTGGGAGGTGATTGGATCATGGAGGTGGTTTCTAATGGCTTAGCACCATCCCCTTCATGCTGACTTGTGATAGAGTTCCCACAAGATCTGGTTGTTTAAAAGTGTGGCACCTCCCCTGATTCTCTCTTCCTTCATCTCCAGTCATGTAAAAAGTACCTGCTTTCCTTTTGCCTTCTGCCATGATTGAAAGTTTCCTGAGGCTTCCTCAGCCATGCTTCCTGTTGGTGGCAGATCCATGAGCCAATTAAACCTCTTTTCTTTATAATTACGCAGTCTCAGGTATTTCTTTATACCAGTGCGACAGCAGATTGATAGCCCCTTATTTACAAATATTAATGAAATACACAGTACTCTTTATTGTAAGTCCCATATAGCCAACTAATTCTCTAAAAAAAAAATGCTTTTGTTGATTTTTACCAAACTCTTCTATCTTTGATCAACCTATAGTTTCAAATCACCTACGATGTGACAATTGGTGTTACATCTCAATCCACTAACTTTTCCTAATAATTTATTGTCATTACATCTGTTTCTTATAACAAACTTTTTTTTTTTTTTGAGACGGAGTCTCGCTCTGTCTCCCAGGCTGGAGTGCGGTGGCGCGATCTCGGCTCACTGCAAGCTCCGCCTCCCAGGTTCAAGTCATTCTCCTGCCTCAGCCTGCCGAGTAGCTGGGACTACAGGTGCCCACCACCACGCCTGGCTTTTTTTTTTTGCATTTTTAGTAGAGACGGGGTTTCCCCATGTTAGCCAGGATGGTCTCGATCTCCTGACCTCCTGATCCTCCCGCTTCAGCCTCTCAAAGTTCTGGGATTACAGGCGTGAACCACTGTGCCCGGCCCAATAAACCTATTTTTTAAGCAGCTTTATTAAAGGGTAATTTGTATACAAATAGCTGCACATATCTAATGTACAATTTGATGAGTTTGGACATAGGCCAACAGTTATGATAACATCTTCACAATCAAAGGAATAGATGATATCTAACACCTCACAAAGTTTCCTTGGGTACTTTGTTTTTGTTTTTGGTTCCAGTTTTGGTTTTGGTTTTGTTTGGGTTTTGGTGTTGGTTTTGGGAGTTTTTGTTGTAAGAATGCTTAATATGAGATGTGCCCGGTTTAAGTGTACAATATCGCATTATTAACAATAACCACTATGCTGTACAGCAGATCTCTAGAACTTACTCATCTTGTGTAACTAAAACTTTATACCTTTTGAACAACTCCCCATTTCCCACCTCCCCGGTCTGCTGTCAACCACTATTATATTCTCTACTTCTGTGAGTTTGACTGTTATATACATACTTCATATAAGTAGACTTATGCAGTATTTGTCCTTCTCTAAATGGATTATTTCACTTACAAAAATGTCCTCCAGTTTCATCCATGTTATCACACATAGCAGGATTTTATTCTCCTTTAGGGCTTAATAATATTCCATTGAATGGATATGCCACATTTTCTTAATCCATTTATCTGTTAATAGACACGTAAGTTGTTTTCATATCTTGGCTATTGTGAATAATGCTGCAATGAACATGACAGTACAGATAACTCCTTAAGATCCTGATTTCGATTCTTTGGATATATACCCAGAAGTGGGATTGCTGGGTCATTTGGTAGCTCTATTTGTAATATTTTGAAGAATCTGTATGATCTAGTTTTAAATTATGTCTCACCCTAATACAAATTATGTTCATTAACTCAAAACCTCCTTCAGCTTCTGTACTACCACATTTCAGAACTCCACGCTTTCCTCAACTATGTGAACACTTTGCTGAATTGGGTAATAGTTTGACTACTGAAAGAATTTTTAAGTTTAGTGCTATCTAGTATGTAATGGTATGTAATGACTATAGATGCAAAACTTTTAAATTTAATCTGAATTATCATTATTTTCTCAATCACTTTCTTAAATTCAAACAATCAACAAAACAGTAAATCAAGCCCTGATTTGTAGTATTTGCCTATTGCCAGAGTGTGCATACTCCCACCATGACTGATTTCAAGCTAGCAACGTAAAGCCAATGAATTTGGGGAGAGTAGTACAGTAGCATGCTGTTATGTAGGATTTCCTCCACACAGACACATCAGATATAGCCTCAAGAGCATAGTTAAGAAAAAGTATAGTAAAATAATTTAAAAGTAATGCATTTTCAATATTTGTCTTTAATTTTAAAATAGCAAGTGATTTTTAAATAGGTTTTAAATAATAGATGTATAAATTTTTAATAATGGCTATGTTTAACAATTGGCTTTCAAAATTCCTGGAAATTTGACAGTTGGCTTTTGTGAACTGGCACTGGTCCTCTCCAGCCCTCCACTTGGTGGATGGGCTTAGTGACAGCAAATGGGCTGGAAAGAAGCAGACACAGGATACACGTGGCAGGGCTTGCTGGTGCCACCTGGGAAAACAGATGTACCACAGTTTCCTTGCATTTGGATGTGGCCTTTTGCACCAAGTTTTGACACATGGAATAGAAGTAGAAGTGATACACACCACTTCGAGGCTGGGCCAGGGACCTCACACACCCACTTCTCTTCCACATGAGATCAGACCTCTCCCCATTTGCCATCAGAATGAGAAGACAGAGAAGACATTCCCAGAAGACAGGGGCATGAAAAGCAGGAACCTGACTCCTTAGTAATTGTGTAGAACAGAATCGCCTCCACCTACGGGCTGGTTTACATACTGGCCAGAACAAGTCTGAGAGGAACAAGACAAAAATTTCACTTTATTAAGTTACTGAGATTTCCAGGCTTATCTATGATAGCACCTGTTGTGTTTTTATCTCAACAAATACAAAATCAACTCAGGGTTTTATTTTGCTGTGCAATAGGATTCTCACCTGTGTTTTGTGTCTGTCTTCTATCTTTCCTTCAGGCTTAAGCTACACTTTGGATTCTGGATTAAAGGCCTGGGGCAAGAAAACTGAATCCTGAAAAGACCCCCACAGAGAGGGAATTATATTGGAAAGGAAAATCTAGCTGTGTATGATAGCCTCCTATGAGAAACAGCTTTCAAGCTTGGGAGTATAAAATTCTTTAGGGCCATCAGAGAAGTGAGTGGGATATCATAGATACCTCAGGAAGGGAAGAATGTCCTCCAAAAATAACCGATCAAATTTGTATATTTGAACAGTAATGCTAAAGGAAGTGGCAAGTAAAATGTAATAGTCCATTCTCACACTGCTATTAGCCAGGCATGGTAGCCAGTGCCTGTAATTCCAGCTACTCAGGAGGCTTGAGGCAGGAGAATTTCTTCAACCCAGGAGGTGGAGGTTGCACTGAGCCAAGATCACACCACTGCACTCCAGCCTGGGCGACAGAGCCAGGCTCTGTCTTGGGGGAAAAAAGAAAGAAAAGAAACAAAAAATGAAGAAGAAGAAGAAATACCTAGGACAGGATAATTTATAAAGGAAAGAAGTTTAATTGACTCACAGTTCCACATTGCTTGGGAGGCCTGAGGAAACTTTCAATCATGGCCGAAGGCAAAGCCATCAAATCTCATGAGACTCACTACCATAATAGCATGGGGGAAATTGCCCCCATGATCCAATTACCTCCACCTGGTCCCACCCTTGTCACGTAGGAATTATGGGGATTAAATTCAAGATGAGATGTTGGGTGGGGACACAGACAAACCATGTCATAAGACCAGGATGGAGAAATTAATTTTTAGAAAATCAGACCTCCCCAAGAATACATGGATCCCACGAGACAGCCAGCCCTACAGCACAGCCTGTGTGTATTGTTTCAAGTTAAGATATTTCCTCCTCCCTTACCACCCCAAATGGGTGTAGATTAGTCATCTGATCTTTGAGTGATGCGTGCAGCATTATTCTTCTCTGTTTGAGGTGTCCTTATTTCTTGTTTATCTTTATTGGGAATTCTTCCACAAAACTTTAACAATATTATCTTTCACAGTCTGGGGTCTCTTCTTTATTTTTCTCTTTTAGTGGGTTATTTTTAAATGCCTCCTGACTTGAGTTCTTTCTCTGTATTTGCTGACCCTCTGCTGAGTGAAAAGATACACACAGTTTCTCCTGAGTCTCACCTTGTTATTGATCCCAAAACACAAACAGGCAGACGTGTCATTCTCTTATCTTCTATTGTGGTGTCAGGCCCTCCAAAGGTGGTGTCAGGCCCTTTACTCTCAACAATTTTTCTGTTTTCTCCAAGGTCCTCCTTTTTTTTTTTTTAGTTATTAAGACATAGGTCCTTTGAAAGTGATCAGAAATTGAAATTAGCTCACAGAAATTTTTATGATATATTCAGATCCCAAATAAATTGAGAGATATGAAATATTTAAAGTGCTTCATTCAAATCATAAAGCTCTATTCATAGATACATCAAAATGCTAAATAAATGCCTGACCCTATAACAAATTGCTCAGCAAAAATTATTATAATAAGTCAACATAATCAAGTCCAGCAGGGTATCTTCTCAAAGTTTGCTATCAGGTTTTCTATTTTCAATATTTTTCATCTCAAAGCATTTGTGCTTTTTTATCTATATTGAAGTTTCCAACAAAACTTGAAAAGCTCATCATTCAATATTATAGAAAAATATAGAGATTTTAACATACAAGACCCAGCTGTTGTTGTTTTTAGATCCAATCTTCTGTAGATTTTTAAAAAGGAAGAACTATAAAGATTATAGTTCTATTGTTTAGAGGTGATTAGGACATGGGGACTTTCCTCATATGAATGGATTTATGCCATTATCATAGGAGTAAGTTCATTATCACAGCAGTTGGTTTTTTATAAAAGGATAAGTTCAGTTTTCCTTCTCTCACTCTCTTCCTTATTCCCTCTCTTGCTCTTCCACCATGTGATGCCTTCCACCATGCTATGGGCAAGGCAGCAAGAAGGGCTTTGCCAGACATCAGCACCTTGATTGTGAACTTCCCAGCCTCCAGAATTGTGAGAAATAAGTTTCTGTTTACTTACAAATTACCCAGTCTCAGGTATTCTTTTATAGGAGCACAAAACAGACTAAGACAACAGTTGAAATTGCCTTTTGAAAGTTAATTAAAATCAATAAATCCTGCTAAAAATATTCCAGTAACTTTATTTTACTACAAAACAAAAGTGAAACCAAAACCCCTTTTTGTGATGATCTATAGGGGTCCATAAAGTATAACCCTGTCAACCTCTGAGCTTCTCTTCCTCCAAACTCTATCATTGACAAAATAATACCTTGGACTGGGTAATTTATAAAGGAAAGAGGTCCTTTATAAATGGCCTTCTTGCACCTAGAATATGTCAAACTCATATTTGTCTCAGGACATTTGTACCTGCTGTCTCTTCTGCTTTGGATAATCAATCTTTTTTTTTTTTTTTTTTTTTGAGACAGATTTTTACTCTTGTTGCCCAGGCTGGAGTGCAACTGTGCAATCTCGGCTCACCACAGCCTCCACCTCCTGGGTTCAAGAGATTCTTCTGTCTCAGCTTCCCAAGTAGCTGGGATTACAGGTGCCTGCCACTATGCCGGCTGATTTTTTGTATTTTTAGTAGAGATGGGGTTTCACCATGTTGACGAGGCTGGCCTTGAACTCCTGACCGTAGATGATCCACCCACCTCGGCCTCCCAAAGTGTTGGGATTACAGGCGTGAGCCACCACACCCATCTTTATTAGGACATTCTTATGACTGTTTCCTCACGTAGCCCTTACTTAAAAAAATCATCTTCCAAACAGTTAGAAAAAATGAAAAAGACCTAGTATTTGACAGCACAACAGCATGACTATAGTCAACAATAACTTAATTATACATGTTAAAATTACTAAAAGACTGTAGTTGGATTATTTGTACTACAAAGATAAATGCTTGAGGGGATGGATACATTCTCCGTGATGGGATTATTATGCATTACATGCCTGTATCAAAACATCCCATGTACCCCATTAATATATATACCTACTATGTACCCACAAAATTAAAAAATTAAAACATATATATGTAAAATCACCTTCCCAAAAGTTCTGACTCCATCACCCTGTCTAAAGCATTCATCTCGATTACCAATTATCAATCATAATTCTACAACTGATGTTTATAAATACCTAAGTTTGTTTTACTCTGATCTTTTCTTTGCCCCCAGACTAGAAGCTAAAAATAAATCAAGAGCTATGGGGATATGTTATGGAGCTGAAGTGAGAACCTGCAGGAGAATAGAACCGATATGAAGAAGAGAGAGCTGACATACAGAGAGGGAGAAACCAGGTCTAAGTGACATCCTTTGCTCCTGATATAAACAGCAGCAGAAGCCACGGTATTTTTGCTTTGCTCAGTTAAGTGACATATTCTCTCTTAAGTCAGTTCAAATTGGGTTTTCTTGCACTTGAGTTAACAGATAATATAGACTCCATAATACCAAGGAAAAATTAGTAGTAGCATCATTTAAAACAAAACAAAAAAAGCACAGGATGCTCCTTAGGGAAATCGTTTTAAGTGTCTTAAAGGAAGCATATCAGCACAAAGAAGACAAAGCAAATAAGACTTAAACATAAGTAGGTTAAACAAAAATTTTTATACAGTATTTTGGCACAAATTACAAATGGCAATGTGCAGTGCTCTTCTCTGAAGGTACTTTAAAGAGTATGTCCAGTGTCTAAACTGAGTGCACTGGCATCCAATCTGTTGGTAGAAGGAAAACCTGAGTGACCTCTGTGATACATGCAAAATATGGAAAGCATCTGTTCTAGTTGTCTATTAAAGTTGTCTATTAAAAGGCGGGCATTTTAAGGGATTAATGCAATGTAAGTAACAAGGGACATCAGACTAAGTAAGAACACATACTTGGAGTATGAGAGTTAAAAAAAAAAAAAAAACAAAGTGAGAGGGCAGTATTCTTTTTATTTGGGATGGTGGTAACTAGTCTAATGTCCCTGCAGGCTGTACGTTCAGAGAGTCGTTTTCTGTCATAAATAATCTCAAAATTTCTAACACCTGATATCTGGAACCAAATGTCATTTAAACCATGCCCATTTCAATAACCAATTTAATAATTATTACAACAACAATAGCGACTCAACATTTTGGAGCAGTCTCTAAACGTCAGGTGCTGTTCTGTGTAGCATCTCATTTAATCCATCAACAATACAATTGCTATTAATTTCTCCATTTTATAAATGAAGTAACTTAAGCAGAGAGAACATGTATTCTCCCGATGAATGGAATGTCAGAACCTCAAGAAAAGTAACTGAGGTCAGATGCATAAACTAAAAAGTACAAAACAAGTTGAAGAATTTAAGAGCCAAAAAGTTTGGTCCTTACCTAAATTTAGGTCTGACGACTTTTTGGACCTCAGCTCTTGGGAATATTTTCCTGGAGTTTAATACTTATTATGTTTAATACTTAATAATACTATGCACAAACCAGATAAAATCAGAAACACTGTCATTTTTCATGCACTGGAAAGTGGCAATTTGCATTCAGCACAGAGCAAAAACTCTCAATGTCAGAGAAGAGTCTGTTGAAGCTGGGGCACTTAAGGAGATCAAATGGCAAAGAATTCAATGAAGCCAAATTGAGTATGACAGAAGAAATGACAATGTGCCAGTCAGGAAATAAAAATAGATGTCCAAAGAACTTAACTCACGCAAGGATTTTTTTTTTCCCTGTGAATGAAGTCCATTTGAAGAGCTTCTGAAAAAATGAAAGTTATTTGTTGAGCTGAGATTGTAGATGAGCAAAAAGTTCAAAATACTTTCAACCTGGCATGATTTGGCTTTAAAGAATAGCAGTTTCATTATGAAGGAGAGATGATATAACTACAAGCATGAATTATACCATGAACCAACCGACTTAAAAGTTAAGAAAAAACATTTAATTGCATACATGCTTGCTAGCTTCCTCTATGATGAGGAGAAAGCCCCTCCCTTTTTTTCAAACTTTTCACACTCCCTCATGTACCTGACATACTTTCTAACAACTAAATAATTCTTCACTGGCAAATCTGCACTTAAGAATAAAATCATGGGTGAGCACACTGGAGGAGCAGATTTTGAGGACCAGTAACAAAGAAGAAAGACCCCAGAGGGTATACTCAATCAGAGTTATCTTCCGAATGGAATGATAACTCAGGGAGATAACTCAGTCTATGTCTCTTGGGACTTAGTCTATGTCATATACATGCTGTAGTTCTAGTTTATAAAAAGAGGTAGTGGGAAACACAGTTTGACTGAAAATATTTGGATTCAAAGCTGTTTGAGTTTCCAGAATACCTCTCCACTGAGACATGAACTCGTAATCTTAAGGTCCCAGGAAGCCAAACAGGGTTTCTTTTCCACATTCTGACAGATAAGGTTGTAGGGGTCTGCAGAATCCAGGGGTTTATACAAAGGCCTCAGCTGAAAAGACAGACAGCAATGGCAGCCTGGAGCTGGGACAGATGGAATCCTGAGTACTGTGGTTCTCAGCTTGAGGTTTCAGTAACACAAGACTGATCTTTTTAGTGGTGGCTTTTAATTCCTCTTTTCTTGTATTTTCCATTTATTCTGATGAACAGTAATAGCTATCTATAAAATATCATATAACAAGTACAGTAAATCCATTTGAAATCCTGTGACATGATTCCAATCTGCCTGCCTCCTTTTCTGCTGGCTTCTGCTAACACACCTGGTGAAACTCAGAAGGTACAGCTGGAATCCTTCTTTGAGTCTTTTTAAGGCATCAATTGGAGGCTGAAACTCAAAGCAGTATGACCCCTGCATAACATAAAACCTAAAAGTTCCCCAAGGCTCTTCTGTGAATTAAATGGCCAAGTTTCAGATACACACACATGGCATTTGAATGAGGTTCAGGGCAGCTGGTCAGAAAAAGGAATTGAACAAAAGAAGGCCAAACTGAAGCTTAGTAAAAGAGCAGGGAATCCAACAACAAAAGCAGGCAGACAATGACACTGTGGCCATGCAGACCTTCCCAGGCCTCTAAGGGAGCCAGGGCTCCTGAGGTTATGGCAACAGTAAAACTAAATAGGGAGTGTCAAAGCACCATTTTGGTTTCCCAGACATGTCATATTATAGCTGCCACCTTTTCTTTTTTGTTGTTGTTGTTTTGTTTTTTTGTTTGTTTGTTTGTTTTTGAGACGGAGTCTCGCTCTTGTTGCTCAGGCTGGAGTGCAGTGGTGTGATCTCGGCTCACTAGTAACCTCTGCCTCCGAGGTTGAAGCAATTCTCCTGCCTCAGCCTCCTGAGTAACTGGGATTACAGGTGCCCGCCACCACGCCCAGCTAATTTTTGTACTTTTTAAATAGAGACGGGGTTTCGCTATGTTGGCAAGGCTGGTCTCGAACTCCTGACCTCAGGTGATCTGCCTGCCTCGCCCTCCCAAAGTGCTGGGATTACAGGCATGAGCCACTGGTGGCCTATAGCTGCCACCTTTTCTAAAGACACCTTGAAACTGTCTGATCCAATTTGAATCCAATGTCCTTCTAGTGGTGCTTTTTGGGATTGCTCATGTAACTCTATCTTTTGAATGTGCCCTGGAATTAGGACAGAAACACTACCTGGCCTCCTGTTCCTCTCAATTCGCAAAATAGCAGCCTAGACAGACTTGTATAGCTCTAGAACCTGTAAGGCTCCATAACACTTAAGCCACCATTTTCCATGAGGGTTTATTATGTATCTAGGACTGCATAAGTTACTGCCACTAAAAACATCAGAGTACATCACACAATCCCTATAATTCACAATCTTTTTTGTATGTAAGATTTACAAACCTGAAATGATGCTATGACAACACAATATTGTCCTGAAAGCCAACATAGTGTTAATTATGTTATGTGATAAATAGAATTAGTCTCATATCCCCTCCCAGAATATAAGGTCCCAGAGTGCAAGGCCATGTCTTCTGTGTCCCCTATAGCATTTAGCATGATGCTGAGCACAGCAGGTACACAATGAATAAGGGATGGTTTAAAAGATTAATCAATTGGGAACCTGAAACACCTGCTTTTTTTTTAGTAGGTTAGGCCCCCTGGTAGCACTAGAGATGGAGACAGGTGGAGAATGCCACAAGCTTGTACCAAATCTTCATTTTGGGTTACAGAGCAAAGTTTATCTTATTTTTTCCCTTCTATTTTGAAGTCTGTGAATGATTTCCCCTCATTACTGGGTGTTGTCTGCTATTCAAGTTCTAGCAGAGAGTTACTCAACAAGGTTCCTGGCCCACCCCAACCAGCATCTGGCCCCTGTCACATGTATTCTCCTGTTGGATTCATCTAGAGGTAGGACAGACACTAAAGCACCTTCTAGCATGATACTGTATTAGATGGCATCACACATGCATATGCATATGTACAAGCTCACACACAGACACACACGCAACCCAAAGAAAGCACAAAACAATTGCAGAAAACAGAACAACTAGCTCAGGAAGAGTTTGTCATTTTTCTTCGGGAGGCAAGAATGGAGGGAGGGCATAGTTTCTCTTTCAAAACTATTAGAAGAAAGTTGGGAGGCTGAGGTGGGCGGATCATGAGGTGAGGAGATCGAGACCATCCTGGCTAACACAGTGAAACCCGGTTTTTACCAAAAATACAAAAAAAATTAGCCAGGCTTGGTGGTGGGCAACTGTAGTCCCAGCTACTCTGAAGGCTGAGGCAGGAGAATGGCGTGAACCCAGGAGGCGGAGCTTGCAGTGAGCCAAGATTGCGCCACTGCACTCCAGCCTGGGCACAGAGTGAGACTATGTCTAAAAAAAAAAAAAAAGAAAGAAAGAAAACAACTATTAGAAGAAAGCTATAAACTTTACTATAAACTATATAGCACACACATTTATTGTAAAGTGAAATGCATACTACATTTTGTCCAACCTATGCCAACTCTAGTTGTTTCTGACAGCCTGTTTTAACTAGTCCTATCAAAAGAATATAATTGGACTCATTCATCCATCTTACCAATGTTTAATAACCACCTCTGTATACCAGGCACTAATTGTCGAAGCTGAGGATTCAGTGTGAAACAAGGGAAAAGACCCCTGTCCTCAATGCAATTATAACTAGTGATAACAATGCACTTATAACTAGTGATAACTGTTATCTATCACTAGTTATATATATATCATTAGTTATGTAATTAGTGATATGACTAGTATATATCATTAAAACTGGTGATAACTATAACCACGTAGTATTGTAACTAGGGATTTCAGAGTAAAAATACTTTCTCTGAAGAAAATTAAGCAGGGTTGGATGATATTGGAGGGAGATATTAAAGACTGGCTGCCCAGAGAAAGCCTAGATGAGGAGGTAAAATTTACATGATAGGTGAATTGTAAGAAGGGGAGAGCATTTCTGACAAAGAGAAGAGCAAACATAAAGCCCATCACTTTTCCTAATTTACTTTTGAGCATTATGAACTTGATCCCTGACCCAGACAGTCTTCCATAGCCATAAGAGCTGTGTATGAGTGTGACCTCCATTCTGACAGGTTGTCCTTTCAGGTGGTCCAAAGGCACAAGATGACAGTCCAGCAGACTGTCTCTCCACTTCAAATGAAAGGAGATAAACATCAGAAAAGGAAGAATTACAGATAACCAGTGCATGTCTCCCACCCCTCCTGAAGTAATACCCACCCTGGTCTTATGTAATGAAAATTACCTTCAAATGTCTGGCAGAAGCTGGTTAGAGGCTTTTACTGGTCATATAGCACAGCCTATCATGAGACTCACACCGGGGCCTGGATCATGGCCCAATCAAAGAGTTAGACTCTCATGGCAGATATCATATGCTCAAGTTTACATTAACTTATCTTCCAGATTCCTCCTTCTACAAGATCATAACCTCCCATGTCCATGTGACAGAAAGAAGAAGACAGGAGGCAGCTTGCTCCAGAGGCTTTAGCTCCCTGTCCTGACAAGGTTCTGGTCCTTTCTTATGCTTGTGAGCTCTTATCATTTGACAAACTTCAGCATCACAGTTAAAAACAGAGTTGAGGAGTCAGGCTGCCTAGAGCGAAATCCTGGCTACAGCACTTGCCGGCTTCGTGACTTGGCACAGGTTACAACTCTCCAAGCATCAGTTTCCTAACCTGTAAAACAATGCTTATATTACTTTACAGAATGGGTATGGGGATTAAAAAGGTCATCTCCTTAAAGCCATAATGCATAGTATCTAGTGCACAGTGTGCACATCAAAGCTGGTAGTCATAGGAGTATGAAGAGGAGGAGGGCGGCGAGTCAGTATCATAATACTCCTCATACACTCAACCCTCAGCTTTTATCCCGCAAGCTTCAAGAACACTTGGCTTAACTGGACATTTTAATCCTTATAACCAATCTCAAAAGAGAAAAGAGGTAAAAAGAGCAAGGAGTAAAAGAGAAAAAATGATATTTTTTCCTTGTGCACATTCATCCATGTTTTCAGAAGGCTCTAACAGGGCTCAAAGATTGAAAGTACTGCTTGTTTCAAATATGTATTAGAACGATTGCAAAAATTAGAGAAAAGAAAATCTGTTTTGCAGATGTCTGGCCATTCATAGTCATCCAATTTTTGGATTGCTCCCAGTCAGTGAAGGGAAGAGGGAGTACAATTTGAAAGTCCTGGACTCCCTTTGAGGTCACTGCTGACTCCATTTTAATAGTAGACCTCCAGGTGATTAGTAATTTTTCAACAATAAGCCTGAAAGCAAAAGAGGCACTAATCTAGCTCTCTCCCTGTATGCTTATAAACATTTATTATTTTATGCCCTTCTGTTCTCCTTTTCTATTAGGATAAATTTTTCCAAAGCCAGAAACCAGGACTGTTCTTTTTTTAATGCTTACAGCAAAGCTGATTTTTGTGATACTAGTTATTCATCTTATGTCCCTCATCTGTGCCTCTGTAGACCAAGGGAGCAATGAGTGTTTCAAAGCTATGAAGTATTATTTTACTAATCTTTGTTTTCCAATAATCTGGCATAGTTCCTGGAACAATGGTTTTCACTGAAATTTGTTTAAGGGAAAGGTTAAAATGGAAGAAGATATATAAAGATGTTAATAGCTACAATAAAAATATAATACAGAATAACAATAGGAGAAAATCAAGCCCTGTATGTTAGCACATGCTAATAATGTAGTTAAAAGATTATTAAAAATTGTATTCCAACTAGAGTTGGAAAGGCTAATAAAAATTTATTTCTTAAACATATTTGTAAAAAGTATGAAGGTGGCCAGGCCTGGGCTGGAATAATAGCTCCAGAGTCACTGGAGACTCAGGCTCTTTCTGTCATTACTAAGATATGACCCCTATGATAGTGCAAAACGCTGCTGCAGTTCCAGCCATCACAACCACATTCTAAGCATCAGTGTAAGTAGTTAGGAAGAGAGGAAAGAGACTTCCCAGGATTTCTATACATCACGTTTACTTACTTTTAATTAGTAAGAAATTAATCTCATGGTCTCAACTAAATGCAAAGGCAGATGTTGCCCAGTGGGAGGCAAGATGTTTGGCAACATGATCATAAGGACAATAACTCTAAATATACAAATCTTTAGGAGCTTGCTGAAGATTTCATATGTGCATGTGTTGTTATTTTTTTTTTTTTTTTTTGGTAGCGGGTGGGAGAGTTGACTCTTAGGAATCTATAGCTTAAGGTAGCTGGAGTAGCAGCAGCTCATCTGCAGCTTGCTCTGATTAAAAGTTGATATGCCTATGGAGACAGTGGGATAGAATGCTCTAAAGGTAAACAGGCAGTCTTAAAATGGTCATTGTTGAAGTTGTCCAGTCTGGTTTATTATAGGGAAGAAGCAGGAAGAGATCCAAGGAAGAAACTCAGGCTGAAACAATCAGCTGTTAGTGTTTGTTGTCCCTTTGTTCTATATCTCTTAGAACCTGAGTAGAAAGTGAAAACAGTGAAGGACCCTCACCTTGGACAACATGTCAAAAGTGGTGGGGAGCCTGATGCTGTCTATCTCTTCTGCCTGTATTTCGGGTCTGTCATGGGTGGTCTGGGCCCCTTGCACTAGGATCAATCCTTCCCTAGACTTTCTATAGCCCTGAATAGTGACACTGCTATTTTCGCAATAATAAGTTTCAGCAAGACCTTGCTGTTGAACGACTTGAAATGCCACCATCACTGTAAATATACCACAAACACATTCACACAAAGACACACACACATTCTACCACCACACTCAGATACCATCCTTATTTCAGAATAGGCAGGTTTCTGGAGACTACTTGATTAGATATTTTAAGGGGAGATTCAGTAGCCTACTAACAAGACTTGTTTTCCCCCCGTGATTCTTCTTTCCTATAGCTGGGATGAAGGCATAACCAAGGTCCTTCTGTATTCCTGGCAAAGAGAGGAAGAAGTCCAAGGCAACTGGGAGGTAGCACCAGACTGAGGCAATCTGGGAAATCTCTGTCTTCTGGAAAATAGCCCTGAGGCCAAGAGCAGCAATTCTATTGTGAAGAAAACCATTCCCAGAAGAACCCATACTGACCTCCACTTCATCTTGGCCAACAATGAAGAATAGATGAAAATGGCTGAGAGTGTTTTTTAGTTTTGTTTGTGTGTGTGTGTGTAGTGGAAGAAAAGTGAGTCATTAAGTATGACTATAAATCTTATCTCTAATGTCTTCTTTTCCACTCTAAAAATTGGGACTTATTCAAGGCCTAAAGGGGTGTGGAACCAAGGACTTAAAGCCATTCTGTAAAATTTATCAACTCTCAATTATTCTCAGCAACTTAAAAAAAAAAAAAAAAAAGGAAAAACAGCCTGCTTTCACCTTGCCCTTCAGCAGATTTCTGTGTGCCCTGCCTCCTAGCTGGCACATTAGCTCAGGATGCAGCTAACCTTGGATTTTGGTTTGCTGCCCACCTCAGGACTCATAACACATCACAGTGAGTTTGGAATCATTTGGTGTTTTGGATGACCCCATCCCTTCCTTAAGCCCCAACTATTTTTTGTAGTTGGTACAAAAATCAAGAATTCTCTGAACATTTTCTGGTTTGTCTATAAACTGCCGAAAGGATTATAATAATCATATTTGGGATTTGCATGCCATGGTAGGATTTTCATAATTTTTTCAGAACTCAGTCTGAATTTAAATCCATTGAATCAAAGGGCTGGAGAGTTTTTAAGACATGGGATGGGGGGACCACAGGCCATCTATGTTTGTGAACTGACCTTGCCTAAAGGAAAAGTAAGTTTTTATCTTCATGACAGGAGATAATTTTACAACTTAGAGTAAAAGGAAAAGGCACTCACCCAAGTTAGGCTCCCACTCTCCCACAAGGAGAGGGTCTAGAGACTCTATATTCCTTAATAATTGATTACATTTCAAAGGACGGATCCCAGGTTCTTAAGAAAAACAGTCCTGGGTTGTCAAACTGAAAAGAGGCTTTTTATATTACTTACATCTCAAAGTGGCAGAAAAAGAATTTATATTTATAGTTTTCTAAAGTAGATAATCTAAGAAAAGGGAGGACAGGGACCTTAGTGGTTAGGCCATGTAGACTAAGAATCAAGGATCAAGATAAGAAGATGGCCAGGGCCTTAAGACAGGAAATTTGGTCTAAAAGGTACTTAAGCTGAAAGAAACATTAAGGCCATCTTGATCAATCCTTACTATAACACAATGGAGCACCTATTAATATGCTCATTTTACAGACTAGGAAACTGGGACACAGAGAGGTTGAGACTTGTCCTAATTTATCAAACCTGAGAAATACCAAGCCATCCCCAAGTTCACATCTCTCTTACTATGACCAATTGCCTAAATATGCAAATGCATTTTGTTGTCATTGTTGTTTTCTTATTTTTACTGTTTGTTAGGAACCAGTTCCACTGCATTACATCTAAGTGTTGCCTCGATGACAGTTGTTTTGAAGTCTCAGCCTGCAGGTAGTTTTATGGAAACAGAGAGGAGAAAAGGATGGAAAAGAAGAGGTAAGGGTGAGAGTAGTCAGTAATCATCCCCACAACTCATCTCACACATAAACACAACCTCCAACCACATGTTCAGAACAGGGTTGGCAGTAAACTAGGTAAAATGAGATGAAGCCCTGGATGGAATTAGTGGCAAGGGGAATAAAATGGACAGGGCAACTTTAAGAACACATCAAAAGAATGGCAGGAGCTGGAAATAGGCTAAAAGGCACATAGGACAGGGACCTTCCCAACCTAACTTTAGTCCTAGAAAGACAGAAATTGAAACAGGAGAGGGAGCCTAATTTAAGGGGAAATAAATAAGAAATGATTATACATGTTGACTTTAAGGTGCTCTGACAAGTTTATAACTTAACATTAGATCCTTACTGTAGACATTAAATTGGTGCTGTTGATTTCCAATTTTGAAGTCCTCTTCTTTACAGTGATATTATAGATACAAAAATAAATGACCTCAGCAAAAGATGAAAATATAGAGAGAAAGGGAAATGACAAGATAAGGAATCATGAAGAGCTACCATAGCTGAGGACCAAGAAAAGAGAGATGAAAAAGCAAAAGCAAGGACGGGGGAGAAGGAACAGAAAAAGAACCATGAAGAGCAGTAGCAGAGTCCAGGAAGTCTTGTGTAATAGAAACCAGGACAACATAGAGATTAAAGAAGAAACTTTCTCCAGAGTCTAATGGTACAGTTAAAGAGAATTGTGTAAGGTAGAGGGAGACACTAGTGACTCTTAAGACAGAAGCTCCAGTAGTTTTGAGGATAAAAATCACATTGCACAGGGATAAAGGAAGTAGCAGACATATCAGAAGCAGAGGTATTGGGCCGCAGTTAAGCAGTGCAAAGAAGAAAGTTTGGATGCTAGTTGGAAAAAACAAAAAACTTTTTGTTTTCCAGTAAGAGTGAAAATATCATAAAATGTGTTAAAAAAAACTGAAGTATTAGCCCAATATTCCTCATAAATTTATAGATCCAATAAATGTATAGAAACTCCTATACCAATTGCTAATGCATACACAAAATGTATACAGATCCATAAAAACAATCCCTGTTTCTCTACCACACTCTGATCAACCCATCTCTAACATGTAGCATTCATAATATGAGCATTCTAACCCAAAGAGGTCTAGCCCTGTGATTAGTGTAGAAGGCAATTCCTCTCAGTCTGTTCTTCAATCCAAGACACTTAAAGTTGTTACCATTTGAGGAGATTCTACTGTTGGCCTAGGGACAGCTACAGATTGCTTATTTACCTTGGCATCATCAGTCACAGTTTTCAGGGCTTCAAGGAAGGATGTTCAAAAGGTCTTGGAGACATGGCAGTAGTTGCCATACCTGAAACTAAGGCATGTCTGCAGAACATTAAATAAGAAACTTATCACCTTGTCTAATGTGTTTCCCTGTAATGGGTACTTGTTTCTAGATGGTGATCATTTGCCAGCCTTTGACAATTCCTATATATTTGTTCTAAGGCTGCTGTGCCCAGATTTTGTTGAACAAAGGGTAGTACTGTCTTATTAATTTTTGTGTATATATATCCTTTTCCAGCTATGGCTAGCAGATGCACTTGAAAGAAGGTAACATATCTTTCTATCCCTGACTTTCAACACCCCTTAAAGCTATCTGCTTCTTTAAAGCAGGTCCACACCAGATCAATAGTTTAGTAGATTTATTTCAGTTCTTCCCTTTGATCGTTTCCTGTTCTTGACCTTTGTGTAATTTCTTCTCTGTGTTTTTCCTGAGAGCTAGGTCTCCCCTCACCTCCATATCTCTCACCTGGAAAATGAACTCTTTGTTGTTCCATTTTTATGTTTTCAATTCATCTTTCTCAGTGACCATCCTAAATCTGCTCTCCCTGGAAACACTCTCAATGATATCTCTGTCCTCCAGGGCTCAGAAGAAGCTAAGGGGCAAGGAACAATTAAAAGTAGAAATCAAGTGTTTTCAATTACCTCTGTGCTTTTGGCTATAATAGAAATTGTCCTGTGTGTGCATGTGCACTGGGAGAATTTTTAAGCCAATGAGAAACAAAACAACAATTAAACTCAAATACTATAAATTAATATCAGAAATAAATGAAAATTAAAAAGTATATTTTGTTCATACTTGGATAAAACTTTATCTAAACCATGTGATCACTTTGGAAACATTATATACAGAAAAGAAGAAAATTCAGGTCAAGGAGCTGATTAAGGAACCAGTGATATCAAAAGCGACTGTGCTACTCACTGTTCTGAGGATATTTGAAAAGTTAAAAGCTTTTCAGATTCCTGCTTAATGTCATTGGTTAGAACTGAATAAACTATGTTATTGACATCTCTCAGACTTGCCAACCATTGTTTAGGATGTTAATTAACTCCGAAAGTGGTTGGTGTCCCATCAGTGATGTGAGACCCTAATTTGTCCTGGGAGGCTGAGGGGCTGTCGGGGAGGGGATGGCACGGAACACTGCTGCCTCTGACCTCATGGGGTTGGAGCAGAGCTGATATCCCTGGTCTGGCAAAAGAGAGGAATACAATTTTTATAGTTCTTTGTCCTTTTACACATATACAAACTCAAAAGATCCATTTCTGTGCATGTGCCTTTTACCTCTCCTTTTGAAAAGCTACATAATGAAGAGAGATTTATCCATTTTAAAATGCTGTCTGTGCACAAAGTGAAACCTGCTCTCATCCTTCTGACTTGTAACATTGCTCTTTCTCTGAGCCTTGTAAAGCCTGCATGAGTCAGACCACTTATGGCTTGCCCTTATACTGTCAGGACATGGGGCAGGGAGGGGCAGCTGGTGTGTGCAATCTGTCAGCTATTGTACAGCCTAATGAGGCACAAGAATAAAGGTTCCCCATGTGGAATGGTCTCCTTCACATTAGAGGCACTGAGAAGGCACTTTGCAGATTCCAGCGGCTCTGGGGAGACTGTCACCGAAGCCAGACAAGCTCCTCTGGCTGCAGTGGCAACATTTCAGTCAGTTGGCCTGTGACATGAAATGACCATGCTACAGGCCTGGCATCCCCTTAGACCAGTGTTTAAGGTTTGTGCTTATTCCCAAGGCCAGACTCACCTCAGCTAAAGTGACCTCCTCCAAAGCCTGCTTGAGTACACTAAGGAGTGATCCCTATAAGCTCATAACTCCTGAGAAAGACAAAAATAAGTCAGCATGAGAGATGGAGGATGGAAAGGAAAGGAGCTGGGAGCAAGGCAGAGATGCCACTAAGGGTCTCTCTCTCTCTCAGCCTTCAGAGAAAGCTTTAGAACTGGGACTGAAGATTCAGAGAGCAGTGCTATGGGCCACTGAGGGTTGAATGCATGCAAACCAGCTAGTACAAAAGCAAAGAAGAGAGCTGGACTCCAGAGCAGCACCCCGTGGCTGTTACTGAAAAGATTCACAGACAAACGGCAGCTGCACCTGCAAGTATAATGGAAAGGGTGGATATGACGATGACATCTTATTTTTATTAGGACATATGAACACTAGGCTGTGTAATAGGAATGGGAGTAGCAAGAATTAATCATCTCATATTCCTAACATGGTGGCTTGTGGTGTTGCGGGGAGGAGTGTGTGTTTTCCTGGGTGTTGCAAACAATTGCTGCATGTTCTTCAGGGTAGCATTAATAAGTCAAATGGTTTGGAAAGAAAAAAGTATCGGTGGGCAGAGAGTCTGGAAAAAAATATTTAAATGATGAAGGGGCTGATGTCTGGTTTGAGTCATGCTAGGAGCTATAAATATGCAAAGAGCAGAATCAAGAGTGGCTGCTCAAGTCTAGCCTCCTAAATGGCATCCCTCCCAAGCAGGCAAGCAGAGTGAGAAATTGAGCCTACCCTAGCAGTCCTGTGTGGTACCCTCTTTCTACATGACTGTGCCCAATCATGTGTGGACTCTCACAGAGTTAATTAACCCAAGATGGAGATTCTCAAATTTGAATGTGCAAAGGATCATATGGGAACTTAGACAAATGCAGATTCCTGTATCTTGCCCACCTCCACCAGAGACTTGATTCATACATCAAGTGTGATGGGGCCCCAGAAATGTGAATTTTTAAAGCACTCCAAAACTTTGAAAAATAATATTTTAGGCAATGTAGAGACTAACACTGGATGAAACTAAATGATAAATATTTTCCTTACAACAGACTAATGTCTTCTTCCTTTGAGGGTGCTCTACTTACTGCCAGCTCCTATAGACCATCCATAGCTAAAAAATGGTCTCAGAAGTTTTCTGCAGACAGACATTTATACCTTAGGTTAAATTTAAGTCAACATGTTACCTATGTTAGGAGTGTTTGCCATTTTAAACATCTTATTTTAGAATGAGGGGTTGTGTTGTTGGGTGAAGGGATTTCTTGCAGCAGCAGATGGGAAATGTAGCTGAGAAAGGAACATTCCTTCCTGCTGCCCCCAGAAATTATAAAATATCTGGCAGAGCCTACAGATAATTATGGACTATTTTACTGGGATCATTCCGCTATGAATGGTATTATATCCTCCAAAGTCAGACTTCCAGCACTATCAGCTCAGGCAGATGCCCAAGAGGGCAAAAAGATTTTCTACCAGGTAGTACACCCTAAATTTTGATAATATCTCAAACCACATTACTTGAGCTAAGATTAGAATTTAACTAGAGTTTCATAAAAAATTTTCTCACTATTTCTAGAAATGGGAA
This sequence comes from Pan troglodytes, assembly GCF_028858775.2. Lineage (NCBI taxonomy): Eukaryota > Metazoa > Chordata > Mammalia > Primates > Hominidae > Pan > Pan troglodytes. The sequence continues at coordinate 107,985,434 of NC_072402.2, read as the reverse complement.
ATCTCTACCATGAGTCACCAGGAAGATTTCTTCTTCTCTGTAATCAAATAGCCCATTTCACCCTACTATTTGCTGAGCCTATAAATCACAATAAATATTAAAGCATAAAGATAAGGCCGATTAGAGGAAACAAACATCACACTAAGGGATTCATTAAAGAAGATCAGATTCCTCTATACATAACTGCTTTTACATTTGCCTCTTTATCAGACTGGGGATTATTCTGGCCCATGGAGAAACTGGCCTTTATAAAACCCTCCCGCAATGATCTGCCATCCACCCAGCTCCTGGCCACATGGAAAGCCTGCTTTTATTCTAAATAAAAGCCGGCTTTTATTCTAAATAAAAGCATGCTTTTATCCCTGTAACCACCAAGGAAAAGCAATAAAAACTAATTAACACCCTTTCCATTTTGTTCTCATTTGTTAGAAATCTAATTAGATTCAAGCAGAAGGGAAACCTTGCTATTGTGGTCAATCTCACTGTGCTTTAGAAAGGCTTGGCCATTGGATTAAGTAAGGAAGCCAGCAAGATGACAGGGTCTTTAATTTACAAACTTACCCAAGAGTAAAAAAGAAAATATTTGTTGGGAAAGTCAATAGTGGTTACCAGAGCCAAATCAAAATATCTGCAATATTTCTGAGATGGTGAGAATTATGCTTCTCTGAATATTTACAAGAAAGGAAATGGGAATAATAATCCTCTTCATGTAACAGTTAATAAATATTGAGCACATAATAAGTTCCAGGCACTGTGTTAAAAGTTGACTCAAATGATCTCTTAAATTTTCATAACAATTCAATGAGTAAGTTATTTTTAATATTCTCATCTTACAGATAAAAAATACTTGGGGGATTTTTCTGTAGAGAGGGGCGTTTCACTGATTTGTAAGAAACTATAGGTAATAGAGGTCACTAGGACCCAGATCTCCCTTATAAAATAACTAAGGCAAAAAAAGATTTGAGAATCCAAAAGGTTAGAAAACAACTAATGCAAAGCCAAGCAAGAACCCAAACAATAGGAAGTGTTTTGATGACAAAGCTCATCTTCTTAAGGTTTGTGCTATATTGTCTCTTTGTTTGTTTCATTGGATAAATTAACAGTGAGGGAAATTATAGTCTTTATGTTAACAGCATATATGGTTCATTTTTAAAAAAGTCTCCTCTACTATTTTGGGCAACTACTATCAAATTGATAACTGTTACCTACTTCTTTGAAGTGGAAATTCTCTTAAAGTTAGGACTATACTTGTAAGCACATGTGGAAGTTGATAAACTATAATTCAATTGTTGTTGATGAAAAATGTGAATCATGGGCTCAGTGAGTTAAAAGCCAGCTTTGTTTCCTTCTTGTAGAACCTGACTCAATGCTGGAATTCCATCTGCAACATCCCCAGTGGGAAAGCCTAGTAGGGCAGGAAACAGGAGCTCCTCTTCATGTTAATGCTTCAAGGTCAAGAAGCATTCATCCCTGGTAGATGAGTTAGTGCTCTTTAGCATGATTTAATCAGAGTATAGTTTAGGTTGAAACAATCATGTAAATTTTCTTTCTCTATTAATGTAGATAGATTGATTTTTCAAGCTGTAAACAAACCCTACATATCTGGGATAAGCTGCATGTGATTGTAAAGTATTGTGTTTTTTAAATATATTACTAGATTGAATTTGCTAATTTCGGTTAAAGATTTTTGCATCCATGTTCATGACAGAAATAGGTCTGTAGTTTTTCTCTCTTAAGAGTTGAAATCAAGTAAGCTGACCCCATAAAAAGTATTAGAAATTGATCCTTCATTATATTTTCTTGGGAAGAGTTTGTCCAAGTTGAGTGTTATTTTTTTTGGAGTGAATAGAATAACCCACTAATAAAGTAATGTGAGTCTAAAGTTTTCTTTGAAAAGCAATTTTTAATACCAGATTTCTTTCCTTAGCAGATAAAAGGTTATTTGGATTTTTAATTTCTACTTTTGTCAGTTTGGGTTATGTGGTATTTTTTCATAGAAATTGTCCATTTAATTTGAATTATCAAGTTTATTTGCTGAAAGTCCATAACATCTTCTTTATCTGTAAAATAAAATCTGTACTGACACTTTCCTCTCTCCCTTACTCTTTCTCTGTGTAAAATATTTATTTTACTAAATCATCTTTCTGTATCATTTAATTGTGCCCTTACCTTTATAATTTCTTGTTTTCTATTTTATACAATTTTTTATTTGCTCTTTATTTTCCAGCTTCTTGAAATGAAAGCTTAAAATATTTATTTTTACCTTTTTTATTTTGTTTAAATGCATTTAAGCTAATAATTTTCCTGTAAGCACTGAGATTCATTTTTAAAGTTTTGATATGCTAATATCTTTTGTCATTCCATTAAAAATATTTTCTAAATTATTTTCTAATTTCCCTTTTGATTGCGTCTTTTACCCATGGGTTACTTAAAAGTTTTTTGTTTAATTTCAATGAGCTTGAGATTTTCTTGAATATGTGCGTGTTAGTGATTTTTAACTAAATTCCAATGTATGAATAAAACAATAATTTTAACCTTTTGAAAATTTTGAGGCTTTTTTTGGCACAACATATAATCGATTTTATCATGTGCACATGACAGTAATTTAAATTTTATAAAGTGTTCTATATATGTCAGTAAGGTCATGTTAATTAATTTTGTTGTTCAGATCATCTATACTATTAGTTTTTGTCAGCTTTTAAAATCAGCTTTAATTGGAATTTTCACACGTGATTTTAGCTCTGTTTTTTGTTTGTGTGTTTCATCTAATTTAAAGCTAAGATATTAGCTCTATACAAATGAAAAATGAGGATATCTTTCCTGGATTAACCTTATTATACAATATCCCTGCTTCTTATTAATATTGTCACTTTGTCTCTTAATACAGATATTTTCTTTTGATCAATGTTTGTAAAGTAACATATGTTTCTGACCTCTTACTTTAAAACTTACTATGTCCTTATAAGTAATGTGTGTCTCTGGTCAGCAGCATAAAAGGGTTTTTAATTATTATTCAGTCTCAATATCTTAGATTTTCATTGGAGAATTTATTCCATTTATATTTAATTTCTAATGCTAGCTTGGTTTATATTTTCCTTCTTACTCATTTCCCATTTTTTCCTATTGGTTCCTTTTCTTCTTTTGTTAATTTATTTTGGTTAAATCATGTGTTTATTCTCTATATTTTCTTTCTATTATGCATTAAACATATTCTTATAATATTCTGTTAGCAGCATCCATAAATATTACAAACACACCCTTGAATTACATAGTCCAACACAGGTTATTACATATACCATTTTATAGTACCTTAGGACTTTATATTCCTTTTATTGTTTTAGTTATTTAGTCATTTTAGTTCTACATATAAACTAAACTCCACAGACATAAAATTGTTGTTTTGTAGAAGCAATGTTGATATATAAATATATTATCAAGGTTCATATCTATATCTATGTATCTCTATGTATTTGTGATATATTTATTCTTCACTCTTTCTGGTCTTTCATTCCTTCTTGCCTTTGTTTCTATCTGTGATCATCTTCCCCTGGCTGATGAATTCTACTTAGGTTTCCTTTTACTGCAGACTTACTGGAAAAAAGTTCTCTTAGCCTTTGTGTGAAAACATTCCAGTTATGTTGTAAGATATTCTTGCAGGGTATGTAATTCTAATTTTGCAGTTATTTTTATTCAATGCTTTAAAGATATTATTCTACTACTATTTGGCTTTTATTGTGTTTGTAAGGAAGTTGGCTAAGAATTTCATTTCACTTTATTTGAAGGCAAGGTGACTGTTTCTCTGCTTTTAAGATTATTTTCCTTTTCTTTATTTTTACCAAATTTATTATGATGTGCCCATATTTGTGTCATTTTGGATGTTTTCTACTGACCTGTTTTGAACTAATTCTGTGTTCTATTACATCCAGGCTGCTACTGGTAAGCCCAAACATTTAATTTTCAGTTTTAAAAATTGTATATTTCTTAGTTCTTTATTCGATTTTTATAGACATCCTTTCATCTGTTTGGTCCTTTCCTATGATTCTTTAACATATTATTTATAGTTATTCTAAATACTTCACCTGATAATTCTTTTACCTAGATTTGTGATTTAACATCTATTTTCTACCTTCTTCCATCTTCCCTCTTCACAGGTCTACTAATTTTTTATCGCATGCCAAATACAATGAATAAAAGAACCATACATGGTCCCAATCATTTTATCTCCAATGTTCTCACCACATTTAAGTGAATATCATAAAGAAATTATCATCTCAATTGAGTTAGAAATTAATTTGAGACAAAACTAGATTGCAATATTTATAATATTTAGTCCATTTCTGATTTCACTGCTTCAAAGGAATTAGCCTCCTTGATTGTTCATTAGAACCCTGCTAAGTCTCTGTCTGCTGAGCCCCAGACAAGTACACTTTTTTTCCATCTCTGCTATTTTTAAGTTTCAGTAAATGACTCAAGCCTGCTAACAAACGTCTTGAGTTGCTGACAGGTGACGCTCTTGATGCTAGCTCCCTTATTGGCAGATCTTTCTTCTCAAACACCAACAGACTCTGAATATTTTATTCTGCATTTAGAAGCTTCTGGTTTAGCCCCTCTGGAACTCCAGCAAATGTTCTTTGAGGAAAACAAGCATTTGAGTCTCAAGTTTCCAATTTGCCACACTAGTCCTAGTTGACTGCTTAAAGCTTTGGTGGTTCCTCCTGCCACCAGCAGAGTCCTGCTGCTTCAGCTCAACTAGCCCTTGGGTCACACCAAAAATTGGCAGATGGCCCAGGTTGAAAAATGGCTGGAGGTAGTCAACTCACTTCTCCTCTCTAAGGAATTAGAGTTTATCTCAACTCTGTTACTTGCACTGCTCTCTCATGCAGCGAAAAATGTGATTTTTTGTAATTTACCTGCTTCTAGCTATTGTAGTAGGAGCATTACTTGCCAGCGCCTACTGTGCCGTATTGTGAAGCAGAAGTCTACGGCACCCTACAGAGAAACAAAATAATCCAAGTGAGAAAACTTTTGGTTGCAAGTAGCAAGCAACCCAGTGCCAAGTGGCTTAAGAAAAAGATAATATATTGTTTCACCTAATTGAGAAGTCCTTGTATAAGTGAGTCTTCAACTACAGGAAACCTAGGAATATTTTTTAGATATCCTCATTGGCCCTAATTCAATTGTGGACACATTTCTGTCTTAGTCATCAACCAAACTAAATGGTCTGACAGGGGAGATGCATGATTTCTCAGAGCAAAACCTGCATCATGTCAGAAGAGGTAAAATGAGGAGATTGTGGAAAGGAAGAGCAAATGCTCACTGTGCCTGACCATTCCTGCCATCATTCATCTCATTATGGTCTCGATAGCTATAGTTTCTGCCAGCCATTTAAGCACTGAAAGGCATTATCTTGTCTTGTGCATTGCTCATTGTTTCGCTTATGTTAAGCTGAAACTTTGTTCTTGATACCCAAATCATAAAAATTCACACTGATATCCAAATCATAAAAATTCACACTGAACTTCTAATAGGTACTTAATACAGTGCATTCTTGCTTTCTGGTAGGTCCTCAGGAAGGTTATCCAACTGCATTTCACACTGTAGGTCACAGCTGAAGAAGGATTGGTTTCTCAGTTTTCAACTCTAATCATGTGCTAATATGTGCTGTCAGAAGAAAGCACTTTAAGCCATAGGTTATTATTGTATATTGTAAGCAGTATTTCTTTGAATCAAACAAAATGAGAAAATGGGTAAGGGTGCCTCACTAATCCCTGAGCCATCTCCCTGATGTGCAGTATTGGGTTCAGCATGCCTTCATTTGCTGTGACATTGCACATCCCATGTTCCACCTTCTAGGCAGGCAATTATGGGAAGACTTCAGTGCTGCCCTCCAAGAGAGTAGACTACAGGCTGAATGGAACTCTGTCAGACAGGCAGCCTCACTTCCTCCCAGCTACTTGATGTGTCTCTCTCAACAAAAGAAATGATTTTGAATTCTTTCTTTCACCAGCTTGCTGCCAGAAATCTCATAAAAGAGGCTACACTTTGAGCCTGAGCTTGAAACTAGGAACTGTCTTACACAGTCAGCTGGAGGGTTGGAATTGAACAGACCATGCTATTTCCAGTAGGTGTGCAGATCCCACAGAAGGTATGTTCTGTGGATTAAAATCATCGGAACATAAGACATAAGGAATGAATAAATTAGAGCAAATGCATAGTGTGATGATAAAGGGCATAGTCACTGGAGTCAGAATCCTTTCTCTGCTGCTGAGTGGCCTTGTGCCTGAGATTCCTAATTTGTATCATAGAGCTATTGTGATTAGTTAAAATTATGCATGTAAAGTGCTTAGCATGTGAAATGCAAGCTCCCAGGCATAACCAACAATAAATAGTTATTGTGGATATTTTTATTGGCTTTGTGCAGGAAATTTTAGGGATAGCATCACCAACTATTTATCACCATGGTAATGAGCTAATGTGACTACATCATGCTACGTAAGTGTAGAAAAGACTTAAAAATTCATCCATTGTATACATGTCATTACATATTTTTTCTGCACATTAAAATGCCCAAGCACATTGTTTTGAATGTCTGCAGATCCAAGTTCAGAGGCTATCATTAAAAGTTAAGGCTATAAATTGTGACAGGGAAAAAAATTAGGTGTACATTCCTATGAATACTTGTTTTGCTCAAGGTTCATACAAATGCCCAGATCACCTTAAAACGCAATACACAAACTCATATTTTTCATTTTTCCCCAAAAATAATTACAAAGAAACTATGTGGAATGGCTTACATTTTTCTTATTTATTTAGCCTGCATTTGTTTTAGTCCACAACTCATCCTAGCTTCAAAGCAATTAGTATGCGTGCTGTATTTGTTTCTCTGTCCCCATGTTTTGACTTCTCTCCTCTTTCCCCATTTTGAACCTTTCCCCTGGAAACATTCTTCTCACCTTGTTATCCTGCCTATTTATTCATTTGTTATTGATTTGAAAGGTATCTAATATGTGCCAATCCCTGTGCTACAGACACAAGAAAACAGACCCTGATGATACTCCAGTGGAGGAGAAGGTAAGGAAACTGTATATTTTATTAACACAGTCAGAGAATGTGCACATATTGGGAGAAAGTAATTGGATCTGTGTCTTAAAGGATGGATGAGGGTCAGGCAGACTTGTAAAGGAAGAAGGATTTTGGCATGATCAAAGGTACAGAGAGAAGAAATAGTTCAGCATAGCAGGAAACTAACAATCATTTGATGTTGCTCAAATATGAAGCTCAGAGAAGTACAAGCATGCATCTCTTAACAATGAGGATATGTTCTAAGAAATGTGCCATTAAGCAATTTCATTATAGAGTATACTTGCACAAAGCTAGATGGGATAGCCTACTACACACCTAGGCTATATGGTATAGCATACTGCTCCTAGGATACAAACCTATACAGTGTGTTACTGTACTGAATACTATAAGCAACTGTAACACAATGGTAAGGATTTGTGTATCTAAACATATGGAAACATAGAAAAGGTAATGTTTTGCGCTACAATGTATGACAGCATGATGTCACTAGATGATAGGGACTTTTCAGCTGTATTATAATCTCATGAGACCACTGTTGTATATGCGGTCTGTCATTAACCAAAACATCATCACATGACACATTACTATAATTGGCAAAGAGATCCTGGATAAGCAGAAAAAAAATAGTGAAGGAATTTTTTTCCATTTTAAGGTCATTGGACTTTTTTTCTGTACATAGTTGGAAGCCACCAAAGGACTTTGAACAAAGAAATGGCATGGTCAGATTTCACATATTAGATATATTACAGCCTGGAGGAGAACATTCAAGGCTATGGCTAGACACACTGACGAATTTGACCAATAACCGTGCTAGAAACCTGAGAGCCTGAATGCAGGCAGTGGTACTTGACAAAAAGGAGGCTAGGCAAAGATATGCCTAGAGAAGGTGAAACTTGACATTTTTCCAAAATAATCCTTTAAAAAACCTTAGGAAAACATTTTTTAATGAGATAAGGACAAAGCACAAAACACATAGAAGCCAACGAGTCTGTAAAGATAAAGCATAAAACATAGAAACCAATGAGTCTATATAATATGGATTCTATATCCTAAGGTAAGTAAGTTATCCTAGCCTCACATTTACCAGACACCCAAGCCCCAGAAATTTTTCTGACCTCTATCATGTCACTCTTTTATCCTAGAACAGATAAGGGATGGCCTTGCAGCTACCCTGGAGACTTCTGCAGCAGCCTCCATTTCTCTCCCTAGAAGTATTTTGGAGTCACAGGCCTTAGACTGTGAGGCCATTGTTCTGTATCTTCCCTGGCCCCTACACCTGATGGTTGGAGTCCTAGGCTCTAAGCCCTCAAATGAGAAAGTTGCTTCTTTATCTGCTTTTCCCCATCTTTTCCTGGACTTTAGGCCATTCTTCTTCACTTTATGTTTTTACTTCCAGCATCCATCCTAACACTTCTATTCAAGGTAAAGTTTATTGGATTTCTAACCAGAGAGGTTCTCCTTTGAACCCTGACCAATGTCTTTTTATTCTGCAGCGTTTAAAAGAAGCATAGTAAATGGTGAGAAGATGAGTTACACTCTTTAGTGGCAATTGGCTTTTTCACCTATGGCTTTAAACTAGGGATCAGCAAACTATGGCCCACAGGCCAAATCTGTCCCACTACCTATTTTAATAAATAAAGTTTTACTGGAACATAGCCACCCCCATTCATTCAGGTATTGTCTCTAGCTGCCTTGAGCTCCAGACGCACAATTGAGCAGGTAGTTTTGACAGAGACCATGTGGCCCAGAACCCTAAAATATTTACCACAGAGCCTTTACAGAGAAAGTTTGTTGACCCCTTTTCTAACCCATTATGAAGACTAATTTTTCTCTAATAGTCATATTTATTCTGTAGTAAAGGTCTATATGCTTTTACTTTGGAAGTTTATCTATTTCCCTACCACAGCTGATATGTCACAACCTTAGTGCCTGTTTCCTATGTGAGAATGATCTTCAGCATCATCAACTCCCCGTCTCTCCCTATAGTCCACCCTGGTAACCATCTGGAATTCTATTAATAAATTCTACATACATTTCTATGGAAAATTGCTTTACATATATAGCATTAAATTTTAAAATTTCCCTGGCATCAAGACATGGAGGAACACTGAGTGGTTAGGCCTAATGAAATGGTGCAATTCATTTTTCCTCTTTGTTCTCTTTCATACAAGGTATATCAACAGAGCCAAAATTGTCCATAGAGAGGAAGAAAAACTGAAACATTTCAATAATCTATATACCAGAAAATCAATTCATAATAACTAAAATTTAACTGGGCCAACTTTCAAACAATCAAGTGCTTTCAGAGCACTTGATTTTCCTGTAATGTAGTAAGATAATTTACATCAGTTTTCACTTAAAGTATTTTGTTAAGAGAGTTTCATTTAGTAATTCAGAACAAGGACTCTGGAGCTATACTTCCGGGGTGCAAATCCTAGCTTTGTCCCTTATTGACTTATGTAACTTCTTTGTACCTCAGTCTTCTCACCTATAAAATGGAGGTTATACTACCAACTACTTTATGAGGTTTATAAAAATTATATGAGTTAATATATGCTGAATACTTAGAACAGTATTGCATGATAAGTACTATATGCTTTTATTGTTATTTATTTATTTATTGCTTTTTGTGTTTCTCTACTCTCAAAGTGATATGAATACTTTTGTTAGAGGAAAGTATATATACATTCTGGCAGAATTTCCCCATTTCTTCTCCTTGCTAGGCAGGCATCTGCCTCATTGTTTTCTACTCATTTCACCTATTACCCTAGCCTTACTAGTCCCCTCTCAGAATCCCTTCACTCTGTTTTGCTGTTGTTTAATGGACAAATGAAAATTGTATTATTTATTATGTATAACATGATGTTTTGATTCATTGTGGAAAGGCTAAATCAAGCTAATTAACATATGTCTTACCTAATGCACTTATTGTTATTTTATGGTCAAATACATAAAATTTGCTTTCTTAGCAATATTTAAAATACAATATTTTGTTATTAGGTCTAGTTGCCATGATATACAATAGATCTCTAGAAATTATTCTAACTAAAAATTTGTATTCTTTGACCAACATTTCCCCAATCTCCCCATCTCTCAGCCTATGGCAATACCATTCTACTGTCTGCTTCTAAGAGTTTGACTTTTTAAGATTCCACGTATAAGTGAGATCAAACACTATTTGTCCTTCTGTGCTGGGCTTATTTCATGTAACATGATGCTCTTCAGGTTCATCCACGTTGTCACAAGAGATGGAATTTCCTTAATTTGTAAGGCTGAATAGTATTCCATTGTGTATATATACCACACTTTCTTAATCCATTTATCGTTTGATGGACACTTAGGTTATTTCCATATCTCAGCTATTGTGCATAATGCTTCAATGAAAATAGGAGTTCAGCTATCTTTTCACCATTCTGATTTTATATCCTTTGGATATCTACCCGGAAGTAGGATTGCTAGATCATATGGTAATCTTATTGTTAGTTTGAGGACCTCTTATACCATTTTCCGAAATGACTATACCAATTTACATTCCTTCCAACAGTGTGTGTGGGTTCACTTTTCTCCACATTCTCACTGACAATTGTTACCTCTTGTCTTTTTGATAACAGTCATTCTAACAGGTGTAAGTGACGTCATTGTGGTTTTAATCTGCATTTCCCTAATTATTAGTATTTTAAGCATTTTTAAATATAGCGATTGACCATTTGTATGTTTTCTTTTGAGAAATGTCTATTCAGATCCTTTGCCCATTTTTAACTGAGTTGTTTTCTTGCTACTGAATTTTTTAGTTCCTTATGTATTTTAAATAGTAATTCTTTATCAGTTGTATGATTTAAAAATATCTCCTTCCATTCTTTAGGTTGTCTCCTCACTCTGTTGATTGTTTCCCTTGCTGTGCAGCTTTTTAGTTGATGTAACTCCATTTGTCTGGTTTTGCTTCATTTACTTGTTCTTTTGGGGTCATAACCCCCAAAAATCATTGCCCAGAGCAGTGTCATAAGGCTTTTCTCCTATGTTTTCTTCTAATAGTCTTATGATTTCCTGTCTTGCATTTAAGTCTCTAATTCATTTTGAGTTAATATGGGGTAAAATAAGGATCTAATTTCATTCCTCTGCATGAGGATATCCAGTTATCCAAACACAAGCTATTAAAGAGACTGCCCTGTCCCCATTATGTGTTCTTAGGATCTTTGTCAAAAATCAATTAGCTATAAGTTCATGAGTTTATAACTGGGTTCTCTGTTTCATTAGTCTATGTGTTTTTAGGCTGATACCATGCTGTTCTGATTACTTTAGCTTTGTAGAAGATTTTGAACTCAGGCAGAGTGATGCCTCTGGCTTTGTTCTTTTTGCTCAACGTGATTTTAACTTCTTGGGTAATACCTTCACTATTATTGATCACAACCAAAGTTTCTAGGCTTAGCAACTGGTCTCAGCAAGAGTGGAATCAGGAGAGTGAAAGTGGAGAAACCAAGACTTTAAAACAGTGGTTATTTGCTTGCTTTTCTCATGCTTACTCCCCCTACCCTATGAGGGAAGGAAGAGTATCTTTCTTAATACTTTTCTGTGCCCCTGGAACACTGTTTCACAGGTAGAAGTTGCTTATAAATATTTATGGAAGGATCAATTAAACATCACAGGGAATTAGAGACTTGTGAGGGAGGAAAGGGTAAGAAATGAGTGCTGATCCTTCACCAGCAGCTGTTCCTCTGACCTCATGGTCCATGATTTCTATGGAAAATGACCAGACCAGAGTAACATGAAGGCAACAGCAAAAGTTGAAGGTAGAAGTGAAGCAAAAATTGGAGACGTTTTTCTAGGAAAAATGTCCTATGGCTAATCCTGGGTATATTAGCAGTTTACCCTCTCCAGATGTTATATATAATAGTAACAGCTAATTAGATCACACCACACAGATAACATCTTTAAATTTAGATAAATAATTACCATTTATTTTGAATATGTTTGATAATGTTTCTACTCTTCTGATGTTTGATAATCATTTATGCTGCCAATAATTTATTTGCATTTATTAATTCAACATAAGCCTATCAAGTACATATTAGATATCATACATTCTGCTATGGATGAGTGATATTAACAAAACGAGTAGCACATTGTTTCTGTTACTCTTCTGAAGGAACACCATTTGAAAGATAGCAAAATTCTGAATGATATAACATGATTACTGCCATTCAGAGCAAGGAGTAAAGGCTACTGGAGAACTGAGACAGGAATAATTACCTTCTCTTGCAATTATGTCTATATTGACTTTAGAAATAGTAGATATTACAATCAAGCTTTGAAGCTGAAATATGCCAAACAATAAAGAGACGAAGTGTACATCAGGTAAATGAGGACAAGATGAGTCAAACAGCATTTTGGAAATGGTAAATAATCTGAGTGCCTAGAATATAGAATGTATGGGGCAGTAGCAGGTGATGAGACAGGACCAGACTAGTAATGATTTAGTTTACACAGCAATGGGAAGCCATCAAAGAGATTTCAAGGAAAAGGGTATTATATTGAATCCCAGAAAATTCAACTCTGAGGTTCAATTCTCTGTTCTGGGACTGAGGAAAATTCCTTGAGTTCTACATGTTTTTATGTGTGTTCCTAGTTTCTTCATCTGTAGGGGATCATTTTAGTACTTATCTCTTATGGTTGTTGTGAGGACTAAATGAATTAACACACATACTTAAAACAATGTCAGACTTATATTAAGTGATTTTCTTAAACGCTTCTGATTGTCTTCAAGAATGAAAATCTCATTTGCGACCCATTATTAATGCATATTTGGTAGATTACCAAGTATCTATCCTAGGTCACTCAACACTGTGCACCAACAGAATACACACTCTGTCTTGAGTACTGTTCCTGTCAAGATCCAGTGCCAAAGTAAAAGCTATGATAGACACCACCTCTTCAGCTCTGTGGACTGCACATACATCAGGGTGCTGAGAGCGCAGTGTGGGAGATGACAAATTATGGGCAGAACCAGTTATTAATCACTCATGCCAAATAAAAGAGAAGGCCATCTAGAAGTTTCTGTAAGGTGAAACCTTATTTCATTACCTAACCAACATTATTTTACATTGTGCTTTCCTTCCTTGAAGATTTTCTTCTGCAATACTTTTTGAAAGGCATCTTATTCATTGAATTTGCGGTAATTTTAAAAATGCTTCCTTTTCTGATTTTTTAAAAAATAATTCAGCTATCTCTGAGCATCCTGAGTGCTGAAGTTCTAGGGATTGTCAGCAGAGCAAATTGATTTCCTTTATTATATAAAATCTGACTTTTATTTTCCTTCTATTATATTGGTAGGTGGTATGGTTTTCCATTTTTATAAGCACCAACATGGTAAAAAGAAACCATTAGTGTCCAATATGCTAAACGCCAATTCTACGAATTGACTGCCCAGAGGCTAACTTGAAAATAGCTGTCTTTGTTCACTTGCTGCAACTTCTTCATTTGAAAAATGATCTCATCATATTGCTCAGCTAGGCCACAGTCCTGAGAGCAGTCATCTAAAATGATTAATTCTCAAAATGATTCTATTTCAGCCAAGAACATTTGCATTAGCGCACATCAGTATTCCATGGTGCTGCCTTCCTACTTTTCTTTCATGCAATCTGCTTCTACTCAGGTAGACCAAAGTATCAAAGTGCTGCTTACTTGTCTTCCAAGGGCCACCAGTATAACCTTATTCTGGATTTCACTGAAGTAAAGTGATTTGTTCTTAAATTAAAATGGAAAGTGAAATAATTTTCTTGCCTAGATTCCAACTTGAGAGTGTTAATATGGACCAGATTTTGATCAATTATTTTATGAAAGAAAAGCTTCAAAATCAATAATAGATGCAAGATAGAGTATAAGAAACGGCATGTTTCAAGGAATGCAACCAATAAGACTAATCATGTATGTATAAATGACACATGTTGATATAAAGTACATTTCTAAGTACAACATTCAACGATTTTACTTATGTGCCATAGGTTAAATGAATTTGCAACAGGACTAATATAGTTTGGATATGTGTCCCTATCCCAATCTTATGTTGAACTGTATTCCCCAATGTTGGGGAGGCCTGGTGGGAAGTGATTGGATCATGAGGGTGGATTTTTCATGAATGGTTTTGCACCATCCTTTTGGTGCTGTTCTCGTGATATTGAGTCAGTTCTCATGAAATCTGGTTGCTTAAAAGTGTGTGGCACTTCCCCCACTCCTCCTGCTCCTGCTCCTGCTTTCGCTATGTGATATGCCTGCTCCCCCTTGGCATTCTACCATGATTGTAAGTTTCCTGAGGCTGCCCCAGAAGCTGAGTGGATGCCAGCATCATGCTTTCAATACACCCAGCAGAACCATGAGCCAATTTAACCTATTTTCTTTATAAATAACCCAGTCTTGGATATTACTTTATAGCAATGTGAGAATGGCCTAATTCAAGGACTATTTCTCTAATTCATTCAACCATTGATATGGTTTGGCTGTGTCCCCACCGAAAATCTCATCTTTAATTGTAATCCCCATAATCTCCATATGTCAAGGGTGGGACCAGGAGGAGGTAATCGGATCATGGGGGCAGTTTCCCCCATGCTGTTCTCGTGATAGTGAGCCTCATGAGATTTGATGGTTTTATAAACATCTGGCAATTCCCCTGCTTGCACTCACTCCATTCTGCCATCCTGTGAAGAAGGTGCGTGCTTCTCCTTTGTATTCCACCATGATTGTAAGTTTCCTGAGGCCTCCCCAGCAATGAGGAACTGTGAGTCAATTAAACCTCTTTCCTTTATATTAAAAAATTAGCCAGTCAGGTATTCCTTCATAGCAGTGTGAGAACAGACTAATACATTTATTTATTTATTTATTCACTAAATTACTATCTGAAGAAAGCTACCCCATAAAAATTTCTTTGCTTTCCCTTCTGCATTCCCATAGCTCTTTGCTAATTACTTACAATACTATTTGTTTTGAATACATAACCTCTAAGTAAAGACACATGCACACGTATGTTTATTGTGGCACTATTCACAATAGCAAAGACTTGGAACCAACCCAAATGTCCAACAATGATAGACTGGATTAAGAAAATGTGGCACATATACACCATGGAATACTATGCAACCATAAAAAATGATGAGTTCATGTCCTTTGTAGGGACATGGATGAAACTGGAAATCATCATTCTCAGTAAACTATCGCAAGGACAAAACAAACACTGCATGTTCTCACTCATAGATGGGAACTGAACAATAAGAACACATGGACACAGGAAGGGGAACATCACACTCTGGGGCCTGTAATGTGGTGGGGGGAGGGGGGAGGGATAGCATTAGGAGATATACCTAATGCTAAATGACGCGTTAATGGGTGCAGCACACCAGCATGGCACATGTATACACATGTAACTAACCTGCACATTGTGCACATGTACCCTAAAACTTAAAGTATAATAATAGTAATAAAAAAATAAACAGACTTAAAAGAAAACAATATGCTGAGAACTTTTTACGATGCTAACAAGGTTTATGTGCAATGATTTTTACTGCAGCATTACTTATAGCAAAAAATGTAAAAACAACCCAAAATTCTGCAGTAGAAAAATGGCTAAGCAAATGATGCATATTTGTATAATCAAGTGCTATAAACCCATCTCAATGTTCATGGGAAATTTTTAATGATGGCAAATATTTGTTTTATAATGTTTGCAGAAAAAATATAAAAAACATTACTCCTATATCTAATGTACTTCAAATTATATTTAAATATTTATGAATAAAATATACTGTTAATAGTGATAATTTCTGAATTAGAAAATTAAGAATATTTTCTATCTTTTTTATATATGTCTGTACTTTGCAAGTGTTGTATAATAATGTGTATAATTTTTATAACCACAAAACAAAACCACAAATTTTGTTTGTTTATTTGGCTTTCAGTACAACCATTTTGCATCTCATACTGTGTTGCCTCTGGAAACAAGTCTAAAGAAAACTAAAATAATAGACCGGGTCTCATAGAGCTTACAATTCAATGGAAGATACTAAAGAGACAAACAGGATTTTAAAATAGCAGTACAAAAGAGGATTAAAATTGAAACTGAGAAATTGTTTACTATAAGCTGCTACCACTGAAAAAGTTAAAAATTGTGGCTATGGTGGGGACTCAGGAGCAGGAAATATTGCATGGAGGCAGACCTAGATGGATTGGAATAGGTAAAACAAAGGGAAAGATAGGAAATGGACCAAAGCATGGTGTCAGTTCATGTTCTGCCTTTTGTTTGATGAATCTTTTTTAGAGGAGGGTTTATATTACATGGTCAGTGTTCAGTTAGAAAAACTGAAGCCATTTTATGTATTTAAAACAGGAAAGGATATAATACAGGGAATTAAAAGCTTATAAACTATAGAAAGGCCTGGACAGAGTCAGAAACTGAAATCTAGAGGTTAAAAACTTGCAGAAAATTAACAACAATTTCAAAGTTCCTTCACATACCTGTGTTAGGTTAATGGCAAATAAAAATAAATCATTACAAAACTTATCTCTGTGAAGCCCATAGTTCACTGTCAGAGTAAAAACAAAATGGCTTCCATCTCCCTACTTCTTTCCATATCTTGCCTAATTATATCTGCTAGGCAAAAGGCCAATCTATTCAGAACACTAAAGAAAAAGTTGTCTGGAAAATATAGTTCCCAAGCTTGTAGCGTTGGCCCACAGCATAAAGCAGAAAAAGGCATAAGAATAAATGCTGAGTGCCAAACTCTCTCTCCAGATATCTACCACAGATAGTCACAACAAAACCTCGAAAGCCAGGGTGAAGAGTTTAGTTTTAGAAAAAAAAATAGGGTTTATTATGCATCTGAAAAGAATACTATGTTGAAAATGAGTTGGTTCAGAAAACCTCTCTTCACCAGCACAAAGTAAAATGAAAACTACCAACGACCTCAAAAAACTAAAGGGAACTTGGAAGTGGAGTCAACATTATGTGGGGTCAGAGTTAAGGGCAGTGTGCTCAAATTTCACTTTGGGCCTTAAGCTGATTTATATCAGCCACACAGCCACTTTAGCCCTCTTAACAGGTCAATTTCTCAATAAATGCACTAGAAGAAGCATGAAATCCAGCTAGTTTTTAAACTATTGCTCTGGTTGCACGATATAGACTTAATTTACAGCTCCTATAGTTAAAACTCTGGTAGAAGGAGAAACATCACATTCATGCACACTAGTCCTTCATGGTGATGTTTCCATCCAAACACTGTTTTCATATAATTGCATATCTGATTTTCAAAATTTCTCCTTAAGTGGTTTAGAAAATTATATTTTAAATCTCCAATGGATTATGAATAGAATGATTTTAATATACACTCACACTTATTGAAAGGTAATTTCTATTTACAAACAAAGACATTTCAAACAAGAAAAAAATGAAGTCCTTTAGGACTGCTCTTTTCCTATGTGTGTGGGTGAGGCAAGGGAACACTTTAGAAAAGAGAAAGAAAGTGATTTTTAAAAACTTCACCAATACACCTTACTGTCTCTCCCACTATCCTGCCTTTACAACCTACTTATCTGTAAATTCTCTGGACGCAGGAAATGTGCTCTGTGTTTTCCAGCACTGCTGACCTCAGAGACTTGCCTACAGATCATGCCAATAAATTTTGTTTGATGAATAAATCTATTTTAATAGTATCAATATCAATGATGCTAGATTACAAGTCAACATTGAGACTTAAAGTGATGAAACCTTCTCAGCTTGGAATCCTATTGCATTAGAGGGTATTCAACAGAAACATTAAAGAAGAAGAAAGTGGAGAAGGAAGAAGAAGGATGGCAAAAAATAAGAACAGAATAAAGAAGGAAAGAAAGATGAAAGGAAAGGAAGTGTGACATAAAGTTTTTACCAAAAGGCTTGAGCAATATCTTCCTTGAAAGAGTTATAACAAGAATTGAGGTGAAACATGGAATAGGACAAAATCCAGTTTTAAATGTCGTTTTCACAAAACTTGCCTAAAACATCTGTCTAACATGCTTAGAAAGCAAAGTGGAAACTATGGAAAAGACTGTAGGTATATTCCTAAAGTATGTTTTTGAAGACATTTTGAACTATGACAGGTCTCTTGAGTGAAGGTAAATAGAAATTCTATGTAGAAACTCATGAAAAATAGTGTTCTCTGCAATGTATAATTTCCTAAATTGATTTATTTTTTCTAAGTGTTCATATTATTGTGATTAATATATTGTTGGCTTATGATTTTATCTACTCAGCTCAGCTACCAGGAACTATGATTAAAGCAAGTACTTCTGCTACATTTGGAGGAACCCTTTCAAGTTATTGTTCCTTGTATCAGCTATCAACATAAATTTTGTCCCATGTAGAGAAATTCAGCACAATGTATGCAGACCAATAAAACAGAAAAGGCTGTTTTCATCAAGAATGTAGGATGCTGCATATTTATGCACAATGTCCAATTGTAAATCAGGAAACCACAAAACTAAAAGCACTAAAAACTCCAGGTCTTTCTGTGGAACACTGTGGTTGGCATTTTTATGTGAAACAAGTTTGGGTCTCAAACTTCTATGTGGCTGCAATGCTTTTGCCTTAATAAAGATCTGAGACCAGAAAGAATTGCTATCAATTCACATTTTTTTTTAAAAAAATTACATTTCTCTTATAAATATCCCTGGACCATTTATTAAATAGGGAATCGTTTCCTCATTTCTTCTTTTTGTCAGGTTTGTCAAAGATCAGATGGTTGTAGATATGCGGCATTATTTCTGAGGGCTCTGTTCAGTTCCATTGGTCTATATCTCCGTTTTGGTACCAGTACCATGCTGTTTTGGTTACTGTAGCCTTGTAGTATAGTTTGAAGTCAGTAGCATGATGCCTCCAGCTTTGTTCTTTTGACTTAGGATTGACTTGGCAATGCGAGCTCCTTTTTGGTTCCATATGAACTTTAAAGTGGTTTTTTCCAATTCTATGTAGAAAGTCATTGGTAGCTTGATGGGGATGGCATTGAATCTATAAATTACCTTGGGCAGTATGGCCATTTTCATGATATTGATTCTTCCTACCCATGAGCATGGAATATTCTTCCATTTGTTTGTATCCTCTTTTATTTCATTGAGCAGTGGTTTGTAGTTCTCCTTGAAGAGGTCCTTCACATCCCTTCTAAGTTGGATTCCTAGGTATTTTATTCTCTTTGAAGCAATTGTGAATGGGAGTTCACTCATGATTTGGCTCTCTGTCTGTTATTGGTGTATAAGAATGGTTGTGATTTTTGCACATTGATTTTCTATCCTGAGACTTTGCTGAAGTTGCCTATCAGCTTAAGGAAAACTGGCTAGCCATATGTAGAAAGCTGAAACAGGATCCCTTCCTTGTACCTTATACAAAAATTAATTCAAGACGTATTAAAGACTTAAATGTTAGACCTAAAACCATAAAAACCCTGGAATAAAAACTAGGCAATACCATTCAGGACATAGGCATGGGCAAGGACTTCATGTCTAAAACACCAAAAGCAATGGTAACAAAAGCCAAAATTGACAAATGGGATCTAATTAAACTAAAGAGCTTCTGCACAGCAAAAGAAACTACCATCAGAGTGAACAGACAACCTACAGAATGGGAGAAAAGTTTTGCAATCTACTCATCTGACAAAGGGCTAATATCCAGAATCTACAATGAACTCAAACAAACTTACAAAACAAAAAAACCCATCAAAAAGTGGGCAAAGGATATGAACAGACACTTCTCAAAAGAAGACATTTATGCAGCCAAAAGACACATGAAAAAATGCTCATCACCACTGGCCATCAGAGAAATGCAAATCAAAACCACAATGAGATACCATCTCACACCAGTTAGAATGGTGATCATTAAAAAGTCAGGAAACAACAGGTGCTGGAGAGGATGTGGAGAAATAGGAACAGTTTTACACGGTTGGTGGGACTGTAAACTACTTCAACCATTGTGGAAGTCGGTGTGGCGATTCCTCAGGGATCTAGAACTAGAAATACCATTTGACCCAGCCATCCCATTACTGGGTATATACCCAAAGGATTATGAATCATGCTGCTATAAAGACACATGCACACGTATGTTTATTGCAGCACGATTCACAATAGCAAAGACTTGGAACCAACCCAAATGTCCAACAACGATAGACTGGATTAAGAAAATGTGGCACATATACACCATGGAATACTATGCAGCCATAAAAAAGGATGAGTTCATGTCCTTTGTAGGGACATGGATGAAGCTGGAAACCATCATTCTCAGCAAACCATCCCAAGTACAAAAAAACAAATACCACATGTTCTCACTCATCGGTGGGAATTGAACAATGAGAACACATGGACACAGGAAGGGGAACATCACACACCGGGGCCTGTTGTGGGGTGGGGGTAGGGGATAGGGATAGCATTTGGAGATATACCTAATGTTAAATGACGAGTTACTGGGTGCAGCACACCAACATGTCACATGTATACGTATGTAACTAACCTGCACGTTGTGCACATGTACCCTAAAACTTAAAGTATAATTTAAAAAAAAGAATTATTTCTATGTTTCCAAAACCAAAATAAAATAAAATAAAATAAAATAAATATCCCTGGAAAACCTTAAAAATCTAATAAACCCTGAATCAGTTTACCAGTAACCTTATTTCTGGTTGAATGCTCTCATCAGCATCCTGGAGGAAAAACTGAAATTTGTGATCTTTTGATGGTCCATAAAGATGAAACCTTGACTTAGAACAGTGAGTGTGAGGCATTTTCTCAAAAGAGAACAGGCTCCTGATACCCAGGGTCCTATAAAATGCTTACCTGTTCATTCTCATCACTCTGTTTCTTTTGGTCACCTCTGTGGGCTCAGAAGAACTTTTGTGGCAATACTATAATTAAGCAGCAGGTTTTTGGTTTAAATGTGCCAGGATTGGTTTTTATCCCTCTTTCTGTGCCCCACACCCCCTCCACCCACCAACTTTCCCACTACATGGGCAGCAGCTTTGCAAAGCCTGCTTTATCGTCCACTCTGATGTATTTTTATCTGGTTAGGAATGACATACCTACAGAAGCTTTACTTTTTACCCTCTCCTATATTTTAAAGCTTGTTTCTTCCTCAGTACTGACATTGGAAATCCTTTGTGGTTTTCCCTGAGCCTCAAAAGCTTAGTGGTCTGGCACAGAAATTGAACCATTGGAAATATAACCCAACCAACTCTAACAGCAGCTTCAGAGAGGTTCAGGGAGCAGCCACTCAAAAGATAATAAGTTGTGCCCATGGTTAAGTGTTCCAGGGAGATTTCTCCCTTTAGAATAAAGGGAATATCTTCAAAAGTTTCTTAAAAATCTTCAGAACTCATCCAGATGACTTAAATAGAGTTTTAGATTCCCTAGTGGTAAGTAAATGAAACTGAGTTCAGAGGTTAATTACCTCTCTTCTTGAATATTTGGTGGGCCCTGCATTGAGAAAGAGGAGAAGAGAAGGCCATCATTGAAGGAGGAGAATTCTTGCATGAAATTAGTTACTTGGATATTAAATACCTGGTTGCCTCACAAGAGCACAGACACAACTGCAGCAAATGCAGTTAAGCCACTGTGATTGAAGGAGGTGTCTTAGTCAATTTGGGATGCTATAACAAATATGCCATAAAGTAGGTGGCTTGTAAACAAAAGACATTTAAACTTCACAGTTCTGGAGGCTGGAAGTCTGAGATCAGGGTACCAGCATGGTCAAAGTCTAGTGATGGTCCTCTTGTGGATTGCAGATGACTGCCTTCTCACTGTATCCTCGTGTGGCAGAAAAACAGTGAGCTAGCTCCCTGAAGATTCATATATAAGTGCACTAATCCCATTCATGAGGGCTCCACTCCCATAACCAAATTACCGCCCAAAGGACCCATGTCCAAATACTGTAACACTGAAGAGTTGATTTCAGCATATGAATTTTGGTAATTCAATCTGTAACATGAGGTATTCTATTATTATCATTAAGGCTTACTTGTGACACTTTTTAAAACTTCAAATGAATTAAACTCATATTTTAATTTTTTAGATGTTAATATTTTGGTCATTTCTTTATCATAGATTGTCTATTAGGGAAGATCAGACATGAGAGGAAGGGAGGAAGAGAGAGAGAGAGAAAGAGAAAACTAACATTTACGCTACCTAAATGCCACAAACTGTTCTTAACACTTTACAAATATTAATTTATTTAATCCTCAACAACACTGTGCAGAGTATTATTACTATTCCTGTCTTATATATGAGGAAACTGAGATACAAAAAGGTAAATAACTTGCCCACAACCACACAACTAGTGAAGCTGCAGAGCTGGCATTCAAACCCAGGAAATCTGACCTCCGAGACAGCACTTTACCAACTAGACTTTTATTTATTTATTTATTTATTTATTTTTGGAGGACAGAGTCTGCTATTGTTGTCCAGGCTGGAGTGCAATGGCACAATCTCAGCTCACTGCAACCTCCGCTTCCTGGGTACAAGTGATTCTCCTGCCTCAGCCTCACATGTAGCTGGGAAGTACAGGCATGTGACACCATGCCCGGCTAATTTTGTATTTTTAGTAGAGAAAGGGTTCCTCCATGTTGGTCAGGCTGGTCTTGAACTCCCAACCTCAGGTGATCTGCCCACCTCGGCCTCCCAAAGTGCTGGGATTACAGGTGTGAATCACCGTGCCCAGCCTCCTCATCTCTTAAGTAGTATAACTTGGAAAAACACCGCCCATGGCACCAACTAGATTTTTGACAGCAACATTAGAGCCCTATTTTTAAGACCAGTCAAGACTAAACACACATACACAGACACTGACAACACACACACACACACACACACAGAGCCAAATCTCAATGGCTCAATACAATAGAAGTCAGGTTCTCAATCATGCTTTTTCCTACATAGGCTGCTGTACAGCTTTTCCTGCATAGGCCTTTTCCTAAATAGAAGCTCTGCTCCCAGGGACCCAGGCTCATGGAGGCTTCATTTCACCATATGCTTCCACAATAACGACCTCAGTGGAAAGGGAAAGTGACAAGTCACACCATGGCTCTTAAAGTTAAACTTATCACTCCCACTCACATTGTATTTGTCTGTGTGAGTCATATGGCCACATCCAATCTCAATAACACTAAGAAATACAATCCTAGTTTTAGGGTGGAGTCAAGATGGCTGAATAGGAACAGCTCCAGTCTACAGCTCCCAGCATGAGTGACACAGCAGATGGGTGATTTCTGCATTTCCAACTGAGGTACCGGGTTCATCTCACTGGCGAGTGCCTGATAGTGGGTGCAGGACAGTGGGTGCAGTGCACCGTGCATGAGCCAAAGCAGGGCGAGGCATCGCCTCACCTGGGAAGCACAAGGGGTCAGGGAATTCCCTTTCCTAGTCAAAGAAAGGGGTGACAGACGGCACCTGGAAAATCGGGTCACACCCACCCTAATACTGCGCTCTTCCAATGGGCTTAACAAACGGCCCAGGAAGAGACTATATCCCACACCTGGCCCAGAGGGTCCTACACCCATGGAGACTCGCTCATTGCTAGCACAGCAGTCTGAGATCAAACTGCAAGGCAGCAGCAAGGTGGGAGGAGGGGAGCCCGCCATTGCCCAGGCTTGAGTGGGTAAACAAAGCAGCCTGGAAGCTCGAACTGGGTGGAGCCCACCACAGCTCAAGGAGGCCTGCCTGCCTCTGTAGGCTCCACCTCTGGGAGCAGGGCACAGACAAACAAAAGACAGCAGTAACCTCTGCAGACTTAAATGTCCCTCTCTCACAGCTCTGAAGAGAGTAGTGGTTCTCCCAGCACACAGCTTGAGATCTGAGAACATGCAGACTGCCTCCTCAAGTGGGTCCCTGACTCCCGAGTAGCCTAACTGGGAGGCACCCCCCTGTAGAGGCAGACTGACACCTCACACGGCCGGGTACTCCTCTGAGACAAAACTTCCAGAGGAACGATCAGGCAGCAGCATTTGTGGTTCACCAATATCCGCTGTTCTAAAACCACCGCTGCTGATACCCAGGCAAACAGGGTCTGGAGTGGACCTCCAGTAAACTCCAACAGACCTGCAGCTGAGGGTCCTGACTGTTAGAAGGAAAACTAACAAACAGAAAGGACATCCACACCAAAAACCCATCTGTACGTCACCATCATCAAAGACCAAAGGTAGATAAAACCACAAAGATGGGGAAAAAACAGAGCAGAAAAACTGGAAACTCTAAAAATTAGAGCGCCTCTCCTCCTCCAAAGGAATGCAGCTCCTCACCAGCAATGGAAGAAAGCTGGAAGGAGATGACTTTGACGAGTTGAGAGAGGAAGGCTTCAGAAGATCAAACTACTCCGAGCTAAAGGAGGAAGTTCAAACCCATGGCAAAGAAGTTAAAAACTTTAAAAAAAAAATTAAGACGAATGGCTAACTAGAATAACCAATGCAGAGAAGTCCTCAAAGGACCTGATGGAGCTGAAAACGATAGCACTACAACTATGTGACGAATGCACAAGCCTCAGTAACCAATGCGATCAACTGGAAGAAAGGGTATCGGCGATGGAAGACAAAATGAATGAAATGAAGTGTGAAGGGAAGTTTTGAGAAAAAAGAATAAAAAGAAATGAACAAAGCCTCCAAGAAATATGGGACTATGTGAAAAGACCAAATCTACGTCTAATTGGTGTACCTGAAAGTGACGGGGAGAATGGAACCAAGCTGGAAAACACTCTGCAGGATATTATCCAGGAGAACTTCCCCAATCTACCAAGGCAGGCCAACATTCAAATTCAGGAAATACAGAGAACTCCACAAAGATACTCCTCAAGAAGAGCAACTCCAAGACACATAATTGTCAGATTCACCAAAGTTGAAATGAAGGAAAAAATGTTAAGGGGAACCAGAGAGAAAGGTCGGGTTACCCTCAAAGGGAAGCCCATCAGACTAACAGTGGATCTCTCGGCAGAAACTCTACAAGCCAGAAGAGAGTGGGGGCCAATATTCAACATTCTTAAAAAAAAGAATTTTCAACCCAGAATTTCATATCTAGCCAAACTAAGCTTCATAAGTGAAGGAGAAATAAAATACTTTACAGACAAGCAAATGCTGAGAGATTTTGTCACCACCAGACCTGCCCTAAAAGAGCTCCTGAAGGAAGTGCTAAATATGGAAAGGAACAACCGGTACCAGCCACTGCAAAAACATACCAAATTGTAAAGACCAGCAAGGCTAGGAAGAAACTGCATCAACTAACGAGCAAAATAACCAGCTAACATCATAATAACAGGATCAAATTCACACATAACAATACTAACCTTAAATGTAAATGGGCTAAATGCTCCAATTAAAAGGCACAGACTGGCAAATTGGATAAAGAGTCAAGACCCATCAGTGTGCTGTATTCAGGAAACCCATCTCACGTACAGAGACACACAGAGCCTCAAAATAAACAGATGGAAGAAGATCTACCAAGCAAATGGAAAACAAAAAAAGGCAGGGGTTGCAATCCTAGCCTCTGATAAAACAGACTTTAAACCAACAAAGATCAAAAGAGACAAAGAAGGCCATTACATAATGGTAAAGGGATCAATTCAACAAGAACAGCTAACTATCCTAAATATATATGCACCCAATACAGGAGCACCCAGATTCATAAAGCAAGTCCTTAGAGACCTACAAAGAGACTTAGACTCCCACACAATAATAATGGGAGACTTTAACACTCCACTGTCAACATTAGACAGATCAACGAGACAGAAAGTTAACAAGGATATCCAGGAATTGAACTCAGCTCTGCACCAAGCGGACCTAATAGACATCTACAGAACTCTCCACCCCAAATCAACAGAATATACATTCTTTTCAGCACCATACCACACCTATTCCAAAATTGAACACATAGTTAGAAGTAAAGCACTCCTCAGCAAATGTAAAAGAACAGAAATTATAACAAACTGTCTCTCAGACCACAGTGCAATCAAACTAGAACTCAGGATTAAGAAACTCACTCAAAACTGCTCAACTACATGGAAACAGAACAACCTGCTTCTGAATGACTACTGGGTACATAATGAAATGAAGTCAGAAATAAAGATGTTCTTTGAAACCAGCAAGAACAAAGACACAACATATCAGAATCTCTGGGACATATTCAAAGCAGTGTGTAGAGGGAAATTTATAGCACTAAATGCCCACAAGAGAAAGCAGGAAAGATCTAAAATTGACACCCTGACATCACAATTAAAAGAACTAGAGAAACAAGAGCAAACACATTCAAACTACAAACCACTGCTCAATGAAATAAAAGAGGATATAAACAAATGGAAGAACATTCCATGCTCATGGATAGGAAGGATCAATATCATGAAAATGGCCATACTGCCCATGGTAATTTACAGATTCAATGCCATCCCCATCAAGCTACCAATGACTTTCTTTGCATAATGGGAAAAAACTACTTTAAAGTTCATATGGAAACAAAAAAGAGCCTGCATAGCCAAGTCAATCCTAAGCCAAAAGAACAAAGCTGGAGGCATCACGCTACCTGACTTCAAACTATACTACAAGGCTACAGTAACCAAAACAGCATGGTACTGCCACCAAAACAGAGATATTGACCAATGGAACAGAACAGAGCCCTCAGAAATAATACCGCACATCTACAGCTATCTGATCTTTGACAAACCTGACAAAAACAAGCAATGGGGAAAGGATTCCCTATTTAACCAATGGTGCTGGGAAAACTGGCTAGCCATATGTAGAAAGCTGAAACTGGATCCCTTCCTTACACCTTATACAAAAACTAATTCAAGATGGATTAAAGACTTAAATGTTAGACCTAAAACCATAAAAACCCTAGAAGAAAACCTAGGCAATACCATTCAGGACATAGGCATGGGCAAGGACTTCATGTCTAAAACACCAAAAGCATGGCAACAAAAGCTAAAATTGACAAATGGGATCTAATTAAACTAAACAGCTTCTGCACAGCAAAAGAAACTACCATCAGAGTGAACAGGCAACCTACAGAATGGGAGAAAAGTTTTGCAACCTACTCATCTGACAAAGGGCTAATATCCAGAATCTACAATGAACTCAAACAAACTTACAAGAAAAAAACAAAAAAAAAACCATCAAAAAGTGGGCAAAGGATATGAACAGACACTTCTCAAAAGAAGACATTTATGCAGCCAAAAGACACATGAAAAAATGCTCATCATCACTGGCCATAAGAGAAATGCAAATCAAAACCACAATGAGATACCATCTCACACCAGTTAGAATGGCGATCACTAAAAAGTCAGGAAACAACAGATGCTGGAGAGGATGTGGAGAAACAGGAACACTTTTACACTGTTGGTGGGACTGTAAACTAGTTCAACCATTGTGGAAGTTGGTGTGGCGATTCCTCAGGGATCTAGAACTAGAAATACCATTTGACCCAGCCATCCCATTACTGGGTGTATACCCAAAGGATTACAAATCATGCTGCTATAAAGACACATGCACACGTATGTTTATTGCGGCATGATTCACAATAGCAAAGACTTGGAACCAACCCAAATGTCCAACAATGATAGACTGGATTAAGAAAATGTGGCACATATACACCATGGAATACTATGAAGCCATAAAAAAGGATGAGTTCATGTCCTTTGTAGGGACATGGATGAAGCTGGAAACCACCATTCTCAGCAAACTATCACAAGGACAAAAAACCAAACAGCTCATGTTCTCACTCATAGGTGGGAATTGAACAATGAGAACACATGGACACAGGAAGGGGAACATCATACACCGGGGACTGTTGTGGGGTGGGGGCGGGGGGAGGGGTAGTATTAGGAGATATACCTAATGCTAAATGACGAGCTAATGGGTGCAGCACACCAACGTGGCATATGTATACATATGTAACAAACCTGCATGTTGTGCACACGTACCCTAAAACTTAAAGTATAATTTTAAAAAAAGAAAAAAAAAGATGTCAGGTTTTTAGGTATGTGAGCCTGAATTTAGGGACAGTTTGGATTGGAGGTATTTGGTAGGCAGATTTTAGTTACTCCCCAAAGTTGTCCACATTCTAATTCCCGGAATCTGTATGTCATGTTACATGGCAATCGGGGATTAAGGTAGCCGATGGAACTGAAGTTGCAAAACAGCTGACCTTAAAATAAAGAGATATCCTGGATTATTTAGGTGGACCCGATGTAATCAAAATGATACTTAAATGAAAAAGAGAGAGGCAGAGGACTCAGAATCAGAGATACGGCATACTCAACTAGCCAATTCTGGCTTTGAAAAGGATGAAAGCTGGTTTTTGCAGTTGGTGGAAGTGGTCATGAGCCAAGGAATTGGGGCAGCTTTCTAATATCTGGAAAAGACAAGGAAACAGATTCCTTCTGAGAGCCTCCAGAAAGGAACACAGCCCTGCCAACACGTTGAGCGTAGTTCAGCGAGAACGATTTCAGACTTCTGAGCTAAAAAGCTGTAAAATAATGAAAGGTGTGCTGTTTTAAGCGCCACCCCCACCCCCAAAAAAAGAAATACAATCCTACTATGTTTCCTAACATAGGGGTGCAGGTTAAGCAGATATATTGGATATGCAGCACTAATGACCAATAGCACACTTCTTTGGGACCCACTCACAACTCTAATCTCAGCAGTTACCTTCTATGTAATTTTTTTAACTGGGAAATTATTTTTAAATTTCCAGGGGAAGATCCACTTTCCTTATATTTTTGTTTCCCAGGTGCTTATTCATTGCATAGTTGTGTCCATATTACCTTAAAGCCCAAGGGCTTTTGAACATATAATCTAGAAAGAGGCTAAAAATCAACGTGCTTTCTGCTCTGTATTTCTCCCTTGTGGCAGTATGTATAGACCAGTATCTGCTTGAAAGGGAGAGAAAACGTGAGTTAACATTTCAAATATATTACTTACCACAATGCTACTGGATGATGATAAAATCTTGGAGTCCAGATGTTGGTGCAAATATTTCTTTCCATTTTCAATCAAATTACCTCTCAGTTCATTAAATTCAATATCACATGAAAATTTATGAGTCTTTATTCCTTCCTAATCTTTCTCTCTCTCCAAGCAATCTGTGCAATTTTTTGCTCCCTCCTTCCACTAGCATTACCTCCAGAATCCAAACTCTCGACATCAGTTTAGAGGGGCGAGGAGTAGGGCCTCTGGATCCTATACATCATTGAATAAGCCTTAGCAAGTTCAGAGTGTAATTTCCCATAGAAAACAAGTATTTCTCATGTTAATACTGACAGCCTTCTTCAGAATGTATATGTATTATTAGACTAGGAAGATTTTTATCCTTTTTCTTCATCTGACCAAAAAGACCTCTCCCAGGGAGTGAGAGAACAATAAACCTGCATTCTGCTATTGCTGTATAAGAATACTTGGTACATCCCAGGTATCTGATAAACTACCCCACACACCTATTGCTGGTTTCATCCCTCTAACTTTTAACACCGTTCTGACTCATGAATTAAGTAACTGAAATGTGGGCACTGTCTAATATCTTAGTAGCACTGCCAAGGTCAGTAGTTTTAAATATGCCTAAGCCAGTAGTTTTTAAATATGAAGATTCATTTCAAAATAAAAATATAGTTAAATCTACATGAAAATATGTATGCTTTTCGAGTCTCTTGACTGGGAGCTTGTACAATGGCAAATCTTACTAAGATTTCAACAATGAATTTTAGGTCAATTTTAATGTTATGAATGACTGCAGCATCCATACATATTTAGAAATGCATATGGAAGATAAATTTTTGGTTCATCAAGAAAGCTGAACATAGCTATAAATTCAATAACTATTGGACAAAACTGCAAAGTCTCCCAAGAGTCCATAGCTCACAAATCAGAACCAATGACTTGGATTTGACAGATTTCCATGAAAAATTTTACAATAGGATACTTTTCTAATCACACAGGCAATACCCCTTCCTTTCCGTGTTACAGGATCTCATGCTTTTTCTACATGTAGATGATAGCTAATTTCAGAAGTGTTGGTGATAATTCTTATAATTTTTGAAAATTTCTTTTTAATATTAGAATTTGGGCAAAAATAACAAAAATAAAATAAACAGTATAAACAAAAAGGTTGCTTTTGTTATATATGGATTATTGCTTTTTAAAGAATAATATGTTTTAAAATATGTTGATTTAAAGCAGACCACATGTGCATTTTCTGCATGAAGCTATACTGTTGGGTGAGAGTTGGGTAGAGACAAGAGTAGAGTGTATTGTATCAGTTCAACAATAGATCATGATTCTTTGTGACCTTGCAGCCAATTCAATGTTAACTTTCTTTCCTTTTTAAAATTTTGGTTTGGCTGACTTCACTTCTCTTCTATCAATTCCTAGGTTGATCATTGTCTCAATAATCAATCTTCATAGTTTTATATCATTCTCTGAAAACCAATAATCTATATATAACAAAAATATTTTTGATAATATTTAATTTTTATATTCTATTTTGTAATTGGCAAATAAAAATTGTGTATGTTTATTATGTACAACATAAATACCATGCAGTTTTCATAACTACTTTATTCTTATATGTTTCCAATTCTTTTATTTTAACTGTTATTTGTATACATTTATGGGGTACAGTGAAATTTTGTTACATGTATATAATGCATAGTGATCAAATCAGGATATTTAGGGTGTCCATCACTGAAGTACAATACATTTTTTGTTAACTATAGTCACCCTACTCTGCTATCAGAAATTGAATTTATTACTTTCATATAAGTTTGTGTATCTTTTAACCTACTTCTCTCCACCTTTGCCCCAACCACCACTCACCATTCCCAATTCTTGATCTAAGTTTCCACTCTTTACCTCCACGTGATCAAATTTTTTAGCTCCCACATACAAGTGAGAACATATGATATTTGTCTTTTTGTACCTGGCTTATCTCACTTAACATAATGTCCTCCAGTTACTTCCATGTTGCTGCAAATAACATAATTTCATTTTTTATGGCTAAATAATATTCCATTTGGTATATATGCCACATTTGCTTTATCCATTAATTCACTGATGGACATTTAGGTTGCTTTTATACCTTTGCTACTGTGAATAGTGCTGCAATAAATGAGCAAGTTTAGGTACCCTTTTCATATATTGATTTCTTTTCCTTTGAATAGATATCCAATAGTGAGATTGCTAGATCAAATGATAATTCTATTTTTAGTTTTTGGAGGAATCTTCATACTGCTTTCCATAGGAGTTGTTCTAGTTTACATTCCCACCAACCGTGTGTAAGAGTTCCTTTTTCTCCACATTCTTGCCAACATCTGTTTTGGATTTGGGGTTTTCTTGTTTTTCTTGTTTTGTTTTGTTTTGTTTTTGTCTTTTTAAATAATAGCTATTATAACTGAAGTAAGATGATATCTCATTATGCTTTTGACCTGTATTTCTCTGATAATTACTGATGTTGAGCAGTTTTCATATACCTGTGGTCATTTTTATGTCTTCTTTTGAGAAAGTCTATTCATGTCCTAGGCCTACTTTTTAATGAGATTGTTGATTTCTCTCCTGTTGACTTGTTTAAGTTCCTTGTATTTATGTGATATTAGTCCCCTGTCAAATGAATGGTTTGCACATATTTTCTCCCAATCAACAGTTGTCTCTTCAATCTGTTGATTATTTCTTTTGTTACACAGGAGCTTTTGATTTAGTTAGGTCCCATTTGTCTATTTTTGTTTTTGTTGCCTGTGCTTATGAGGTCTTAGTCACAAATTCTTTCCCTGGACCAATGTCCAGGAGAGTTTTTCTTAGACTTCCTTCTAGTATTTTTAGGATCTTCATTGGCTATTCAGTCTCTTTTTTGACTTCCTATGAATTTTAGTTTTTAAAAATTTATATTAACAATGGTGTTGGTGTTTCCCTAGAGATTGAATTGAATCTGTAGATTGCTTTGGGCAATATGATCATTTTAATGATATTCATTTTTGCAATACATGATCAAGGGATATTTTGCCACTCTTTTGTGTCATCTCCAATTTCTTTCTTCTGTATTTTGTGGATTTTTAAATAGAGATCTTACACATTCTGGGTTAAAATTTTTCCTAGATATTGTTTCTAACTACTGTAAAGGGAATTGCCTTATTTATTTCTCAGGTAGATTATTATTGGTATATAGAAATGCTACTAATTATTGCACGTTGATTTTGGACCCTGCAACTTTATGGTATTTATTTATCAAACCTAAGACTATTTTGGTAGAGTCTTTAAATTTTTCTAGTTATACAATCATATCATCAGGCAGGGACAATCTGACTTCCTCTTTTTCAATTTGGCTACCTTTTATTACCATAGCTTGCCTAATTTCTCTGGTTAGGATCTCAGTACTATGTTGAATGGGAGTGGTGAAGATGGGTATCCTGGTCTTTTTTCTTGTTCCACTACTTAGAGAAAAGGCTTTCAACTTTATCCCATTCAGTATGATGTTAACTATGGGTATGTCACATTTGGCCTTGATTATTTTGAGGTGTGTTCCTTCTGTGCCAAGTTTTCTGAGAGTTTTTATCATGAAGTTTTGAATTGTATCAAATGCCATTTCTGCATCTATCGAGATAATCCTATCTTTGATTCTGTGATTTGATGTAGTATGTGTATTAATTTGCATTATGTTGAACCATCCTTGCATTCCTGGGGAAAATCCCCCTTAATGATGGTATATTATCTTCTTGATGTACTTTTGAATTTGGTTAGGTAATATTTTGTTGAGGAGTTTTCATCTATGTTCAAGAATATTTTCCTGTAGTTTTTGTTGTTGTTGTTCTTGTGTCCTTGTCTAACATTAATCTCAGAGTGATACTGGCTTCTTAGAATGAATTAGCTAGAATTCCCTCCTCTTAAGTTCTTAGAATAGTTTCAGGAGACTAAGCATTAGTTCTTTGTACATTGGGTAGAATTTGGATGTGACTTCATCTGGTCCTGGGCTTTTCTTTGTTGGGAGACTTTATTACCGATTCCATCTTGCTGCTCACTATTGCTCAGTTCATATTCTATTTCTTCCTGATTCATTCTGGGTAGGTTGTATGTTTCCATCAATTTATCCATTTCCTCTGGGTTCTTCAATTTGTCAATGAACAGTTGTTAATAATAGTCTCTGCTCATCCTTATGTTTTTGTGATATCAGTTGTAATGTGTCCCTTTTTATTTCTGATTTTGTTTGAGTCTTCTCTCCTTTTTTCTTGGTAAGTCTAGTTAGAATTTATATATGTATATAATCTTTATGAATAACTAACATTTTGTTGATTTTTTGCACTTTTTTGGTCTCTATTTCATTTTGTTCTGCTCTGATATTTATTATTTCCTTTCTTCTGCTAATTTGGAGTTTAGTTTGTTTTTGCTTTTCTAGTTTCTTGAGGTATATAATTAAACTGTTAATTTGAAATCTTTCTACTTTTTTGTTCCAGACATCTCTTGCTATAAACTTCCTTCTTAATACTGCTTTTGCTGTATCCTACAGGTGTTGGTACATGATGGGTCCATTTTCATTTGTTTCAAGAATTTTTCTGATTTCCATCTGAATTTCTTCATTGACCCAATGGTCATTCAGGAGCATGTTGTTTAACTTCCATGTATTTCTATAGTTTCTCAAGTTCCTCTTGGTATTAATATCTAGTGCTATTCCACTATGGTCTAGAGAAGATACTTGATATGATTTTTATTTTTAAAATTTTTTTTCAGATTTGCTTTGTGACCTAACATATGGCTCAGCCTGGAAAATGTTCCATGTGCTGATGAAAATATGTATATTCTGCAGCTGTTGAACAGAATGTTCTATAATTGTCTATTTGGTCCATTTGTTCTAATGTCCAGTTTACATTCAATGTTTCCTTGCTGGTTTTCTGTATAGATTATCTGTCTAATGCTGAAAGTGTGGTGTTGAAGTAGTTCACTATTATTGTATTACAGTTCGTCTCTCTCTTTAGATTTAGTAATACTTGTTTTATATATTTGGGTGCTCCAATTGTTAGGTACATACATATTTAGAATTATTATATTCATTTATCAGATTGATTCTTTTATCATTATATAATGGCTTTTGTTGTCTTTTTAAATTTTTTTTTGACTTAAAGTTTGTCGTATAGATACTCCTGCCTTTTTTGTTTCTGTTTGCATAGAATATCTTTTTCCATATCTTTACTTTCAGTCTGTATGTGTCTTTACTGGTAAGGTGAGTTTCTTCTAGTAAGAACATAATTGAATAATGTCTTTTTATCAGTTGAATCATTCTATATCTTTAAAGTAGATAATTTGATCCATTTACATACATGGTTATTACTGACATGTGAGGCTTTGTTCCTGTCATATTGTTCATTGTTTTCTGGTTGTTTTATATAATCTTTGCTCTTATTGCTGTCATTATGGCTTGGTGGACTTCTATAGTGTTATCTTTGAGTCCTTTCTCTTTCTCCTCTGAGTCATTGCTTAACCAGTGAGCTTTATACGTTAGTATTTTCATAATGGTAAATATTGTCTTTTCACTTACAGATGTGGGACTCCCTTCAGCATTTCTTGTCCAGTGGTAATAAATTTCTTCAATATTAGCTTGTCTGTGAAAGACCTTATTTCTCTTTCATTTATAAAGAATAATTTTGCTGGATGTATTATTCTTGGCTGGCAGTTTGTTTCTTTCAACACTTTGAATATTTTGTCTCATTCTTGTCTGGCCTGTAAGGTATCTGCTGAGAAATCTGCTGTTATTCTGATAAGGTTTCTTTTATAGGTAACCACATGATTTTCTCTTGCTGTTTAGTATTAATTCTTTATGTTTGACTTTAGATAATCTGACTGCAATATGTCATGGAAACCGTTTTACATTGTATCTGTCTGGGGATTGCTAAACCTCCTGTATTTGGATTTCTAAATCTCTTGCTAGACTTGGGAAATTTATATGTATTATTTTATTAAATGTGCTTTCTAATTCTTTCATTTCTCTTTAAACTCAGGGATTCTAAAAATTGAAATGTTCAGTTGCTTTATGTTCCAAATGTCACAAAGACTTTGGTCATTTTTTTATTCCTTTGTCTTTATTTTTGTTGTACTGAATTATTTCAAAAACCAGTTTTCAAGTTCTGAGTTTCTTTCTCCTGCTTTACCTAGTCTAATGTTGAAGCTTTCAAGTGTATTTTGTGTTTCCCTCAATGAATTTTTTTCAGTTCCAGAATTTCTATTTGTTTCTTTTAAAATATCTATTTGGTAAATTTCTCATTCATATACTGAATTGTCTTTCTTGTTTATTTGTAATTTTTAAGAATTCTTTTGTATCTTACTAACCTTCTTTAAAAATCAATATTTTATCTGGAATTTCAAAAATGTCTTTTTGATGAAAATATACTCCTGGAGAATAATTTGGTTTCTTTGGGATGTCATATTTACTGGCTTTTTAATGTTTCCTGCATCCTTACATTGATATCTGTGCATCTGGTGTACCAGTTGCTTCTTCCTATTTTTGAATTTACTTTCACAAGGTAGGACTTTTTCATAAAGGTGTATCTATGGTGTTTGTTGGGTAGCACACTTTGGCTTTGATTCTGGGTGCATGCAGTGGTGGTATCTGTATGATTTCTTTGGCTGTAAACAGTGCTGGGGTATACGTGATTTATTTGGCACATTGGGGTGAGATTATTAACGGAAGCTGTTTGGTGAAGTTGCACGGGGGCTTGGGATGCCAGTTGAGCAAATTTCCAGGCTCCAGTGATGGCAGTGGTGTGCTAAGCATGCCTATATTTGTGCCAAATAGTGATTTATACTGGCACTGGGTTGGCAGTTGTTGGTGGACCAATTCTTTGGCCTCCAAGCGGCTTGATCAGCTGCTAATGGCAGCAATGGTGAAATGGGTAGGTGCGTGGGTTCTGGGGCCCCTTGGAAGCTGGCATAGCATGGGTAATGGCAGTGGTGGGATGATTATCTGAGTCTTGAGCAGCATACATTGATGTTGTCAATGGCTGCAGTAGGCTGGGTGAGTTAGTCTCCAG
The DNA here is from genome assembly GCF_028858775.2 of Pan troglodytes. NCBI lineage: Eukaryota > Metazoa > Chordata > Mammalia > Primates > Hominidae > Pan > Pan troglodytes. The sequence goes on along the minus strand of NC_072402.2, from coordinate 107,949,328 downwards.
GCCTGCTGATGACTCTTGAAGGTAGGTATCAGTTGAGGTAACAGCAAATGGGAGTTTAGGCCCAACTCCAGGCTTCTGGGAGGAGTGCTGAGGTGCCCAAGATGTTGACTGGGCTGGGCAATCCCCAAGACGCTGGGCTATGTGCTCTGTCTTGGGGAGGTGTAAAGCAGGCTTGTGCTCAGGCATCCTAATGGTGAGAGTAGGAGGCACCGCCCATGGTGGGCAGGGGGGGATGATTCTCAAACACAAGGCAGAGTGTTCAAGTGAGCCATGCTGAGGTCCTTCCACTGGAGAGGTTGGGGTGACCTTGCTGGCTATAGCCTGGGTAAGCAGGTAGGGAAGATGTTTTTCTCTTATGCCCCAATTTGACAGGGCTTACTCCCCAACCCCAGCTGCAAAAGCCCTTGCCCAGTCCCTAACTAAGTCTCACTGGCAACTTATGCCCTGCTAGCATTTCAGTCTCAGTCCTGGCAGTGCTTACTTCCCAGCACCAGCAGCTGCAGTTCATGCCTCACTGGCTTCTCAGCCCCAGCTGCAGGAGCACTCCCAGTTTGCACTGCAGTCTCAGTAGCAACAACACATTTCCCTAATGCCCCAGACCCAATGCTTCTGGGTCCCAGAGCAGAATGCAGTCTGCCAAAAGATAGGTTTGAAAATGGCACCTTGCAGTGGCTGCTTAGGTCTCAGAAAGTGTATAGAATCCAGCATGAGCTCCCTCTCAAGAGCAGTTTCATACCATGGTCTCCTGGTGGCTGCCTGTGTCAGCTTCAGGAGTTAGAAAGGTCAAGGGCCTCTCCCATGACCAGAATTGTATGATTCTTTGGAGGGAATATGGGCCACTAGAACTCTCTAACTTACCTTTTCCCTGCATTAGGAAGTCACTTACAGGTTCCATCTGATCCTGACCAAGTAGGCTGTCTCTCTTACCTCTCTGCTCCCAGTGTTTCCTGTCACTTTTCTGCTCAATTCCATTGCCCTCTCTTGGATATTGCATTTGAGGTGTGCTTATCTGTACACTCCTTTGGCTCTTTTAAGTGCATGAAGTGAGCATGAAATGCAACTAGTCAACCATCCTAAAGCTTCTCTTTCTCTGTTTCAATAGGATATAAAACTGTTATTTTTTAAAATGAAACATTTTCATGTGGGAAAAAAAGCAGACTTTTCAGAAGTAAATGAAAATCATGTGAAATCCTATTACCCTGAAATACTTGGAGTTGACCTTTATCTGACTACTCTTTAGATATCCCTCTAGGCAAAAATATTTACAGTACTGAAATATAATTTTTAAATGGCATCATAGTACACATGCTCTTTTGATTTCCATTATGGTCATTTATTTGACCCATGAGGTATGTAGAGCTTCCATTTTTTCACTTTCAAAAATATTGGGTGTTTTAATCATATTTTTATTATCAATTTCCAAGATAAATTTAATCCGGTGACAGAATTTGATCTGTATGATAGTGATTGCTTTTATATTAATTGTTGAGGCTAGCCTAGTATATGACAAATTTGGTTACATTTTATAGACATGGTTGAAAGGAATGTTGGTGTATGTTCATTGTGTCAGGAGAAATCTGTAAAGATCTTCCACTGTGATTTAAGATTTGTCTCTCCTCTGGTAGTTCTGGCCATTTTTTCTTTATGGTCTTTAAGGCTCTTCTAGTAGATACAAGCTTAAAATATTTATATCTTCTGAAAAAAAGTAATTATTTTATCATTTCATAACTTTAAACTATATATTTTGTCTATTATTATAACCATGTAATTTTTCCTTTCATTAGTTTTTATCTAATACTAAACTTCCATTATTTTAGTCTAAACCTTTATTTTAATTGTGTTTTAAATATGGCTCTGATAAATGGCACAAATTTGCATTTTTATCAGACTTAACAATTTCTGTTCTTTTTTTTGGTGACTTGAGCCCATTTACATTTATTGTAATTATAAGTATATTTAAATACTTTACTACCATTTTTGCTTTCTATCAAACTTGATTTATCGATGCTTTTTTCTAATTTTATTTCTCATGTTAACATTTTGGGATATTGACTTTTTTATTTCACATTAAAAACTCTTGCACATGTTTAACATTATTGGCCCTTTTGTACTTACGTGTACTTTTTCATAAAATTTGAGTTCATGACCTTTTTTGAAGTCCATTTTATGAATCTCTTTTCTATGATCATCATTTTTTCTGTTTCACTTCAGCAATATCTTTGTATTTCAAGCATGTTAAAATATTATCTTCAGAAGATTTCATTTTGCCTTTTGCATTTAGATCCACTGTTCATCTGAAATTAATATTTATGTATTTGTGAAGCAGTAGGCAAGCTTTATTATTATTATTATTACATTGTTTTGGTTATTTATTTGCCTCAATATTATTTATGAAAAATATCTTTCTTTATTCACCATCCAGCAGGCCCAACTTTTTTTTTGGAAATCAAAAGGTCTTATATGCCTAACATGTAGACTCTCCATTCATTCCATTGGTTACTTTTTCTGTCCATACACCATGCATTAGTTAAAACAACAATTCTATATTTAGTTCACAATTTTGTGGATCAAAAATTGGGGCGAACTCTAGTGGAAGTTATTCTGGTCCTGAATGGGTTGTCAGCCAGCTGCTAGTCAGCTAGGAAGCTCTTATGGGGTTTGCCTGCCTATTGATCGGAGCAATAGGAGAAAGAGAGCCTCGTCTTTCTTATCATCTAGAAAGCTAGCCTTGGTTTTGTACACAATATTAGCAATAATTCAAGACAATGAGTAGATATGTGCAAGTGCTCTTAAGCCTAGGCTCAGAACTAACACAATGTATCTTCTGCCACATTCTACTCACAAACTTAACTCAGATTCAAAATGTAGACAGAAAGACTTCAATCTTGATGGGAAATGTCTCAAGGTGAAATTACAAAAGGTAATGGATACAGGAAAGGGCATAAATAATGCCTCTTTTGCAAATAATCAGTAAATAAATTTTGCAAATAACCAGCATCTCTGGATATAATTATTCACATTCTTCCCATATTAAAAATATGCTGAGCCCAGCTTAATACCTTCTAAAAGTTCCATTCAATCATAGTATTATATGTGAAGCCTGGGTCTCATGATTTACCTCATGTCTAAATGCAGATTTTGGAATTTAGCTTCTCTTAATCTGGGATCTATAAACTAAAAAGAAAAGATTGAATATCTGACCTCCTACACACCCAAAGAATAAAGTGAATACAGCCTTTATCTGGTTTTGAGAATGTTCTAGATCCCTGAGTCCAATTCATTCACTGTCAGAATGTTTTTCTGGTCAAAATTTATGCAATAGTACCAAAAATGAAATAAGCAGAGCTACATAAAACTCTATTAGTTGTTTTTATAGTACTTCTGTTTACATCAAAATTATTCCCAGCTGTATTGTTTGTCACTATGTGAGTTGACAGAATTCAGTGTATTCGATAAGTCCTGATCATTTCTATTAGAAGTGCAATGGATTATAAACTAGAGAGATAACTGATTCCCAGCTACCATTTGCTGTGAGGTCCCCAACACAGACATGTCTTTTTCATACTACCGAAGTTCACGAAAGAAGATATAGAAAAAAGTTTCTGGTACTAAGCTAGGTATTGAAAATAAAAACTTTAAAGATTGATATGGGTCCTAAATTTTTGGAGAGTAATGGTGTTTATAAAGGCTCTGTTAGACTTCTAAAACTCTTTTTTTTAACATGAATATTTGTTTTAAGATGAAAGAAGAGATATAGCACAATAGCTCCATGGCATAGTGGTTATGTTTAACAGAGATGCTGTTGTTTGATGTTAGTAGTGGGTTTATTGATCCTTTTCAGCTACAGCAGTTGGTCTCTAAGAATTTAGAGTGATAACAGATCAGTTATGTTCCATTTATCCAATGAAGTCCTGTTCATCTTTTTCTTTTATTGCTTTTCTTTTATTGTTTCCCAACACAATATATTTTCTGGCAATAAGAGTGATATTCTGTTGGAAAAAGAGGACAAAAGGAAGAACTAATTTGTCTTCAATAATTATTGTCAAGCAATTGGGTAACAGAATCAATAACTTCTGTTAAATTTTTGGTGTCTCAACCTAGAATTTATTCTCTTGAAAAGCTTAAATCCAGGAGACACTTGCTGAAACCTAACACCACTAAATTGTAGAGTAGAAAAAACAGGTCATTCCTCTGTAACAGCCATTCATAACAATATATCTCTTGAAATGAAAAAGTAAGTCTCTTTGGTTTCAGGATTACAAGGAGCTTGGCTAATGGAAATGGCACATCCTAGAGTTATATGAAAAATCAATAATCTTGGAACAATGACCATCAAAACGATTGTTGATTAAAAAACAAATACGCATTAATAAGATGGCTGACTAGAGTTATCTGTACTTGTTCCCCCCATGCACACACATAAAGAGACTCAAACAATAAATGAACAGCTATAACTTTACTAGAGGAACTGGGAAAGTATACTGGAGAGCACCAAGAAAGCAGTAAAATCCCTGCTGTGTATGGAAAACAGGGTAGCACCATAGAGGGGGGCAGTGAGACATACTGCCTCTACAGCGCTGTCTCCCCTGTCAGGATTGGCTCAGAGTCAGGAGGAAATTCTTATGGGGAAAAGGTAAAATAAGACCTCAGTAGTTGCCACTGATGCCACAGGGACTAGCAGTCCTTGATACAGGAAAGTCCCTAAGTCCTCAAAGACCCTGGATCCAGTTTGGCTAGTTACCCGAAGTTTGTGCAGCTGCACTGTCCCAGAGTAAGAGCCCATGGTGACCCCCACTCCCCACTTTTTGCAATCTAAATTGTTACTGCATGGAACCATCTTGAAACCAAAATCACTGCTAGAGTGCACCTTATCCTGAGTGCAAGTAGCCACTGACTCTCTTCATGCTTAGGCCCCATTGTCATTCTACCACACTCATGTTGATGACTGCAGCACCAAGATCTTGGCTGCCTGGAACCTAGACCCAACAGAACAAGCAAGGACCCAGTTTCTAAACCCATGCAGCATAACACTCTCTTCCAATAACAGGTGGACTTAAACAGTGGGGAAGCTTCCTTACAGCCAACTGTCCAGCTATGCCCACATGTGCCTGCACTGCTCAGCCAGCCAGCCCACCAGCACACCTGCATCCATGACTGGCCCAGTGGTGTCTGCCAGCAGCCCTGCATCCCTGAAGAGTCAGCCACACAGCCTGCTGGCTTACTTCTCCCATGAACAACCAGAGTGACAACCAGCCCAGTAGAGACACTCCACTCCCACCCCCAGAAATCCTATTGTACAAACTTATTGGTTTGCCATGACTGCACGTACTATGTCTGACAAACAGCTCAGTGCATCTACTCCCAGCAAAATCATGTCACCACCATCACAAACTCCTGTAGCCTAGGTCACTGAGGCAATTGCTAACATTGCTGACAAGGACTACAGCTAAAGAAACTTAATGGAGATTCAGTTAAGCTGCTAAGTTCATTCTAAAACAAAGCCAACTCACCATACCCAACTGACATCCTGGGACCTATCTACAGGAAAAAGTCTCTCTTTACAAGAACTACTCCATAAAATTGGAAAAACCAACTGTCCTGCTAGATGATCAGACATCAGTATAGAAACACAATGAAAAGAAAAATCTAGGAAATGTGACACCCTCAATGGAATACAATAAGTCTCCAGTAATAGACCATGAAGAAAAACATATTTATAAAATTTCTAAAACAGAATTCAATGTAATAATCTTAACGAAACTCAGCAAGATATAAGATAATGTAGACAAACAGTTCAATAAACTCAGGAAAGCAACTGATAACCTGAATAAGAAACTCAGAGAGATATATATCATTAAATAAATCTTGAAGAATTCAATGAATGAAATAAAAAATACAACTGACAGCTTCAACAACAGACAAGATCAAGGAGGAGAAAGAATTTCTTAAATTGAAGACACATCCTTTGAAATAACTCAGTAAGAAAGGAAAAAATAATGAAGAACAAAAAGTGACTGAAGAAAGTCTATGGGACTTTGAGACAACATTAAGCAAGCAAAAATGGCCATATACCATCTAACGTTTCAGTCAATGATTTAAATACATATAAAACAGTGGTCCCATAAGATTATAATACCATAGTTTTTACTGCATCTTTTCTGTGTTTAGATATGTTTAGATACACAAATACTTAACGTTGTGTTGCAGCTGCCTACAGTATTCAGTTTAGTAATAAGCTGTACCAGTTCGTAGGCTAAGAGCAATAGGCTATACCATATTTCCCAGGTATGTAGTAGCCTGTGTCATCTGGATCTGTGTAACTACACTCTATGGTGTGTTCCAAACCAAAAAAATTTAATGACACGTTTCTCCAATAGTGTTCCTATCATTAGGTGATGTGTGACTGTGATTGTTTATAGGAGTGTCAGAGGGAGAAGAGATGGGGAAAGGAACAGAAAATTTATTTAACAAAATAATAGCTAATAATATCTCAAGTCTTTGGAGAATTGTGGACATCCAAATCCAGGAAGCTCAAAAGTTCCCAACTTTATTTAACTCAAAAAGATCCTCTCTAAGTAACATTACAGGCAAACTGTCAAAAGTCAAAAGCAAAGAGAGAGAATTCTAAACGTTGCCAGAAAAAAGCATCAAGTCACATGTAAAATAAATCCCACTGGCCTATCAGCTGATTTCTCAGCAGAAATCCTATGGTCCAGGAGAGAATAGAATGATATATTCAAAGTGCTGAAAGAAGATGAACTGCCAATCAAGAATATTATCTCTGGTAAAGCTATCCTTAAGAAAATTGGAACTGGAAGGAGAAACAAAGACTTTCCCAGACAAGCAATAGCTGAGGGAATTTATCACCATTAGGCCAGCTTTACAAGAAATGCTTAAGAAAGTGCTCCTGCTGGAAATGACATGACAATTACTATCATAAAAACCCATAAAACTATAAAACTCGTATGTAGAGGTAAATTAATAATCAAATTCAGAATATCCAAGTGCTGTAATGGTGCTATATAATAAATCTGTCAATCCTCTAGTGTGAAGATCTAAAGTAAAAATGGCCAAAAACACAAAGCTATAATTAATGATTATTACACAATAGACTAAAAGATAAGTCAAGGAAACAATGAATTGGATGTTTGGGAGGAAGTGTAGAGAATTGTTATGAGATCAAAAAAGGGCTGATTTCAGGGGGCTCAACAGTGATGGTCTGCAGACCTCGCTTCCATGACACCTCTGTAGGTTAAGACCCACTGACCTAGGATTTCAGCCACCCACTGCCGGTGTTCTCAGGCCAGCACCAACACCAACGTCACACTCCCCAGAGTTGAATCTCCTAGAGGGAGGGACAGGTCACCATCTTTGCCATTTCCTGGTCTTTTCTGCTGCTGCCTTTGAGATCTACAGAGTCCAAGGTGACCAGAGACTGGGAGTGGATCCCCAGCACAGTGAAGCAGCCCTGTGGAGAAGCAGCCAGACTGTTTTTTTTTTTTTTTTTTTTTTTTTTTTTTTTTTTTGCATGGGTCCCTGATCCCATACTGGGTGGGATTTTCTGAGCAGGGACTTCAGCCTCCCCAACCAGCATTCTCAGACTGGCAGTGGCTCTGTACCTCCCTAAGACAGAGCTCCCAGAGGAAGGGGTGAGCCACCATTATTGCTGTTTTGCAGCCTTTGCTCTTGCTCCCTCCAAGTTCTGGAGAATCCAAGGGGATGAGGGGCTGGTGTGGACCCTCCTGCACCATGCAGCTTCTTCATGGACAATTGGTTAGACTGTCCTCCATATAGTTCCTAGACTTCGTTTCTCACTGGGCAGGGCCACTCTACCTGGGACTCCAGAACAACCACCCTGGCCCTACCTGAACACCTCAATCAAAAGAAGCTCAACATTTCTCTGCAGAGGAAATCACAGAGTCAACCCACAGCCCCTTTACCATTGCAGCTGCAGTGCTACTGCCTTAACTGCCCTCAGGCTGGGGAAGGGAAAAAAAGTCAAGTCACTATGCTGGCACCTTCAGCACACAACAGCCACCATATTGAGAGGAGTCCCATCCCTCTACACTGGAAACCCCCAACCCCCACTTTTCATCAGGCAGGGCCCCCAGCTCAGAACCACAGAACAGCCACTTCACCCACAGCTGAGCACACTCACTGGTAGTGGCTCTAAATTCCCCTGGGGAGAGGATCTCAGAGGTAACTGGCAACCCCTCTGCCACTGTCACAACAGCACTTCTGCCCCTGATACCCTCGGTCTGGGGAAAAAACAAAAAGCCTGAGGGCTACACTCAAGCTTATAGCATGCCATGGTCACCATATGGAGTGGAGACTAATCTCTCCTCTCTGTCAGCCCTCAACCCCCTGCTCCCCTAAAAGTGAAGCCCCCAGCTCAGACCAGCAGTCCAGCCACCCCACACCTTGGCTGAACACTCCCAGTAGTAACAGTTCCATGTTTCTTGGAAGTGGAGCTCCCAGGGACAGCTGAAAGCCCCGCTACCACTGACCTTGCAGTGATACTGCCCCTACTGCCCTAAAACTGGGGATGAGCAAAGACTCTAAGTGCCCTATCCACACCTCAAGCAAGCTGCAGTTATGCTAAATAGAGGAGAACAGCCTGTCTCTCACAGGTCACACCCATCTCCCGTTCTTGTCCCTAGGCAGGACTTCCCTAGCTTAGGACCACAGTGCAACCCCCTCATCACAGCCCAGTTGCACTGATTGACTGCAGCTCTGCATCTCTCTGCGGTGGAGCCCCAGGAGAAAAGTGAAAAACCAACAACCACAACCACTGCTAAGTTCCCTTCCTCTGCTGCCTCCAAGTTGGAGAGAGAGCACAAACCCTGAGATTGCCCCAGAGCATCAGTGTGGAGACACGGAGTGCCAAACCATGAACTACAGCCAGCACTGAAGTGGAAGAGAAGCCCACACTTTCAGAGCATTGAGAAGGAGCACAGCTGCAACTACCAGGAAATGTAGAGAAACCACATCACTAAGAACCTAACTACTGATCATTACACTTAAGTAAAACCTAATGGATCTCACCCTAATATTTAAACACCTAAAATACTTTGCTAACACACCCTCATGTGAAGCCAAGGACAAGAAGCTAGCTATAAACAAAAACCCTGCATGAAGCCTCAGTCCTCTGAAAACCTCCAGAATATAATTCTGACTGTACTCAATCTATACCACAGTTAAAGGAACAGCCACATGCACAAATGAAAATTAGCATGTGCAAGAACTCCAGCAACTCAAATGGCCAGAGTGTCTTCTGTTCTCCAAATAACCACATTTGTTCTCCAGCAAGGTTTCTTAACCAGGCTTTAATGGCTGAAATGACGGAAAAGAGAATATGAATAGGAACGAATATGATTGAAATTCAAGAGAATGTCTAAACTCAATCCAAGAAATCTAAGAATTACAATAAAATGATACAGGAGCTGATGAAATAGCCAGTACTGAAAGGAGATAACCGACCTAATAGAGCTGAAAAAAAGACACCACAAAAATTTCATAATGCAATTGCAAATATTAACAGCAGAATAGACCAAACTGAAAAAGAATCTTAGATCTTGAAATGGGCTCTCTGAAATAAGAAAGACAAAAAAAGAAAAAAAAAGAAAAGAGCAAACAAAACTTCTGAGAAAAATGGGATTATGTAAAGAGGCCAAATCTATGAGCCACTGGCATCCCTGAAAGAGATGAGGAGAAATCAAGCAACTTGTAAAACATGTTTCAGGATATTATCCATGAAAACGTTCCCAAACTTGATAGAAAGACCTACAGTCAAATTCAGAAAATGCAGAGAACCCCTGCAAGATACTACACAAGATCATCTCCAAGAAACATTATCATCAGATTTTCCAAGATCAAAATGAAAGAAAAAATGTTAAATGTAGCTAGAAAGAAAGAGCAGAACATAAAGGGAATTCCATCAGGTTAACAGAAGGCCTTTCAGTAGAAAGCTTACAAGCCAGAAGAGATTACAGGCCTATATTCAATATTCTTAAAGAAAAAAAATCTGACCAAGAATTTTATATCCAGCCAAACTAAGCTTCATAAGTGAAAGATAAATAAGATCCTTTTCAGACAACAAAATACTAAGAATTCACTACTACGACTGCCTTATAAGAGCATCTGAAAGGCACACTAAATGTGGAAAGGATAGACTATTACCACCTGAAACAAAAACACACTTAGGTACACAGATCAGTGACATTATAAAGCAACCACATAAACACGTCTGCATAATAACCAGCTAAAAACACAATGACAGTATTAAATTCACACATATCAATACTAACCTTGAATATAAATGGGCAAAGTGTCCCAATTAAAAGGCATAGAGTGGAAAACAGGATATAGAAGCAAGATTCAATAGTATGCTGTCTTCAAGAAACATCTCACATGCAATAAAACACATAAGCTTGGGGAGGTCCCAAGACGGCTGAATAGGAACAGTTCCAGTCTACAGCTCCCAGTGTGAGTGACACAGAAGACAGGGGATTTCTGCATTTCCAACTGAGGTACCAGGTTCATCTTACTGGGGCTTGTCAGACAGTGGGTGCAGCCCAAAGAGCATGAGCTGAAGCAGGGCAGGTCATCACCTCACCTGGAAGCGCAAGTGGTCAGAGAATTCCCTTTCCTAACCAAGGGAAGCTGTGACAGATGGCACCTGGAAAATCAGGACACTCCCACCCTAATACTGTGCTTTTCCAATGGTCTTAGCAAATGGCACACCAGGAGATTATATCCCATGCATGGCTTGGAGGGTAGCACGCCCACGAGCCTCACACACTGCTAGCACAGAAGTCTGAGATTGAACTGCAAGTCAGCAGCGAGGCTGGGGGAGGGGCGTCCACCATTGCTGAGGCTTGAGGAGGTAAACAAAGCGGCCAGGAGGCTTGAACTGGGTGGAGCCCACCGCAGCTCAAAGAGGCCTGCCTGCCTCTGTAGACTCCACCTCTGGGGACAGGGCATAGCTAAACAAAACGCAGCAGAAACTTCTGCAGTCTTAAGTGTCCCTGTCTGACAGGTTTGAAGAGAGTAGTGCTTCTCCCAGCACGGAGCTGGAGATCTCAGAATGAAAAGACTGCCTCCTCAAGGGGGTCCCTGATGCCTGAGTAGCCTAACTGGGAGGCAACTCCCAGTAGGGGCCGACTGACACCTCATACGGCTGGGTACCCCTTTGAGACAAAGCTTCCAGAGGAAGGATCAGGCAGCAACATTTGCCGTTCTGCACTATATGCTGTTCTGCAGCCTCTGCTGGTAATACCCAGGCAAAGAGGTCTGGAGTGGACCTTCAGCAAACTCCAAAAGACCTGCAACTGAGAGTCCTAACTTTTAGTAGGAAAACTAACAAACAGAAAGGACATCCACACCAAAACCCCATCTGTACATCACCATCATCAAAGACCAAAGGTAGATAAAACCACAAGGATGGGGAGAAATCAGAACAGAAAACTGGAAAATCCTAAAAATCAGAGTGCCTCCTCTCCTCCAGAGGAATGCAGCTCCTCACCAGCAATGGATCAAAGCTGGGTGGAGAATGACTTTGATGAGCTGAGAGAAAAAGGCTTCAGATGATTGGTAATAACAAACTTCTCTGAGCTAAAGGAGGATGTTCGAACCCATCGCAAAAAGCTAAAAACCTTGAAAAAAGATTAGATGAATGACTAACTAGTCTAAAGAGCACAGAGAAGACCTTAAATGACCTGATGGAGCCGAAAACCATGGCACAAGAACTATGTGACACATGCACAAGCTTCAGTAGCCGATTCGATCAAGTGGAAGAAAGGGTATCAGTGATCGAAGATCAAATGAATGAAATGAAGTGAGGAGAAAAGTTTAGAGAAAAAAGAGTAAAAAGAAATGAACAAAGCCTCCAAGAAATATGGGACTATGTGAAAAGACCAAATCTATGTCTGATTGGTGTACCAGAAAGTGCCAGGGAGAATGGAACCAAGTTGGAAAACACTCTGCAGGTTATTATCCAGGAGAACTTCCCCAACCTAGAAAGGCAGGCCAACATTCAAATTCAGGAAATACAGAGAATGCCACAAAGATATTCCTCGAGAAGAGCAACTCCAAGACATGTAATTGTCAGATTCATCAAAGTTGAAAAGAAGGAAAAATTATTAAGGGCAGCCAGAGAGAAAGGTCGGGTTACCCTCAAAGGGAAGCCCATCAGACTAACAGTGGATCTCTCGGCAGAAACTCTACAAGCCAGAAGAGAGTGGAGGCAAATATTCAACACTCTTAAAAAAAAAGAATTTTCAACCCAGAATCTCATATCCAGCCAAATTAAGCTTCATAAGTGAAGGAGAAATAAAATACATTACAGACAAGCAAATGCTGAGAGATTTTTTGTCACCACTAGGCCTGCCTTACAAGAGGTCCTGAAGTAAGCACTAAACATGGAAAGGAACAACCAGTACCAGCCACCGCAACAACATGCCAAGTTGTAAAGACCATTGAGGCTAGGAATAAACTGCATCAACTAACAAGAAAAATAACCAGCTAACATCATAATGACGAGACCAAATTCACACATAACAATATTAACCTTAAATGTAAATGGGCTAAATACTCCAATTAAAAGACACAGACTGGCAAAGATTGGATAAAGAGTCAAGACCCATCAGTGTGCTGTATTCAGAAGATCCATCTCATGTGCAGAGACACACATAGGCTCAAAATAAAGGGATGGAGGAAGATCTACCAAGCAAATGGAAAGCAAAACAAAAGCAGGGGTTGCAATCCTAGTCTCTGATAAAACAGACTTTAAACCAACAAAGATCAAAAGAGACAAAGAAGGCCATTACATAATGGTAAAGGGATCAATTCAACAAGAAGAGCTAACTATTCTAAATATATATGCACCCAATACAGGAGCACCCAGATTCATAAAGCAAGTCCTTAGAGACCTACAAAGAGACTTAGACTCCCACATAATAATAATAGGAGACTTTAACACCCCACTGTCAACATTAGACAGATCCACGAGACAGAAAGTTAACAAGGATATCCAGGAATTGAACTCAGCTCTGCACCAAGCGGACCTAATAGACATCTAGAGAAGAATATACATTCTTCTCAGCACCACATCACACTTATTCCAAAACTGACCACATAGTTGGAAGTAAAACACTCCTCAGCAAATGTAAAGGAACAGAAATTATAACAAACTGTCTCTCAGACCACAGTGCGATCAAACTAGAACTCAGGATTAAGAAACTCACTCAAAACTGCTCAATTACATGGAAACTGAACAACCTGCTCCTGAATGACTACTGGGTACATAATGAAATGAAGTCAGAAATAAAGATGTTCTTTGAAACCAACAAGAACAAAGACACAACATACCAGAATCTCTGGGACACATTTAAAGCAGTGTGTAGAGTGAAATTTATAGAACTAAATGCCCACAAGAGAAAGCAGGAAAGATCTAAAATTGACACCCTAACATCACAATTAAAAGAACTAGAGAAGCAAGAGCAAACACATTCAAACTACAAACCACTGCTCAATGAAATAAAAGAGGATACAAATAAATGGAAGAACATTCCATGCTCATGGGTAGGAAGAATCAATATTGTGAAAATGGCCATACTGCCCATGGTAATTTATAGATTCAATGCCATCCCCACCAAACTACCAATGACTTTCTTCGCAGAATTGGAAAAAACTACTTTAAAGTTCATATAGAACCAAAACAGAGCCCACATGGCCAAGTCAATCCTAAGCCAAAAGAACAAAGCTGGAGGCATCATGCTACCTGACTTCAAACTATACCACAAGGCTACAGTAACCATAACAGCATGGTACTGGTACCAAAACAGAGATATCGACCAATGGAACAGAACAGAGCCCTCAGAAATAATACCACACATCTACAACTATCTGATCTTTGATAAACCTGAGAAAAACAAGCAATGGGGAAAGGATTCCCTGTTTAACAAATGGTGCTGGGAAAACTGGCTAGCCATATGGAGAAAGCTGAAACTGGATCCCTTCCTTACACCTTATACAAAAACTAATTCAAGATGGATTAAAGACTTAAATGTTAGGCCTAAAACCATAAAAACCCTAGAAGAAAACCTAGGCAATACCATTCAGGACATAGACATGGGCAAGGACTTCATGTCTAAAACACCAAAAGCAATGGCAACAAAAGCCAAAATTGACAAATGGGATCTAATTAAACTGAAGAGCTTCTGCACAGCAAAAGACACTACCATCAGAGTGAACAGGCAACCTACAGAATGGGAGAAAGGTTTTGCAACCTACTCATCTGACAAAGGGCTAATATCCAGAATCTACAATGAACTCAAACAAACTTACAAGAAAAAAACAAACAACCCCATCAAGAAGTGGGCGAAGGATATGAACAGACACTTCTCAAAAGAAGACGTTTATGCAGCCAAAAGACACATGAAAAAATGCACATCATCACTGGTCATCAGAGAAATGCAAATCAAAACCACAATGAGATACCATCTCACACCTGTTAGAATGGCAATCACTAAAAAGTCAGGAAACAACAGATGCTGGAGAGGATGTGGAGAAATAGGAACACTTTTACACTGTTGGTGGGACTGTAAACTAGTTCAACCATTGTGGAAGACAGTGTGGCGATTCCTCAGGGATCTAGAACTGGAAATACCATTTGACCCAGCCATCCCATTACTGGGTATATACCCAAAGGATTATAAATCATGCTGCTATAAAGACACATGCACATGTATGTTTATAGTGGCACTATTCACAATAGCAAAGACTTGGAACCAACCCAAATGTCCATCAATGATAGACTGGATTAAGAAAATGTGGCACATATACACCATGGAATACTATGCAGCCATAAAAAAGGATGAGTTCATGTCCTTTGTAGGGACATGGATGAAGCTGGAAACCATCATTCTCAGCAAACTACCACAAGGACAAAAAACCATACACTGCATGTTCTCACTCATAGGTGGGAATTGAACAATGAAAACACTTGGACACAGGAAGGGGAACATCACACACCAGGGCCTGTTGTGGGGTGGGGGGAGGGGGAAGGGATTGCATTAGGAGATATACCTAATGTAAATGATGCATTAATGGGTGCAGCACAGCAACATGGCACATGTATACATATGTAACAAACCTACCCATTGTGCACATGTACCCTAGAACTTAAAGTGTAACAAAATAAAATAAAATAAAATAAAATAAAACACATAGTCTCAAAATAAAGGGATGGAGAAAACCTAGCAAGCAAATGGAAATTAGAAAAACAGCAGAGGCTATAATCATAATTTCAGACAAAACAGACTGTAAACCAATAAAGATAAAAACAATAAGGAGCTTTACATAATGGTAAAGGGTTCAATTCAACAAGAAGACCTAACTATCCTAAATATATACAGACCCAACACAGGAGCACCCAGATTCATAAAGCAAGTTCTTGGATATCTATGAAGAGACTTAGATAACCACACAATAACCGTGGGAGACTTCAACACCCCACTGACAGTATGAGACAGATCATCAAGACAGAAATTAATAAAGATACTCAGGATCTGCACTCAGCACTTAACCAAATGAATGTAATAGACATCTACAGAACTCTCCAATCAAAAACAATAGATATACATTCTTCTCATCTGAACATGTCACATATCTAAAATTGTCCACGCAATTGGACATGAAACAATCCTCAGCAAATTTTTTTTAAAAGAGAAATTATACCAACCACACTGTCAGAAAACATCACACCAAAAACAGCAATCAAGACCAAAAAAATACTCAAAACCACACAATTACATGGAAATTAAACAACCTGCTCCTGAATGACTTTTGGGTAAATAATAAAATTGAGGTAGAAATCAAGAAGTTATCTGAAACTAATCAATACAAAGGACTTAGAATATAGCTAAGGCAGTGTTAAGAGGAAAATTTATAGCACTAAATACCCACATCAAAAAGCTAGAAAGATCTGAAATTAACAACCTAACATCATAGCTAGAAGGACTAGCAAATCAGGAGCAAACAAACCTCAAAGCTTAGAAGATAAGAAATAAGCAAAATCAGAGCTGAACTGAAGGAGATAGAGACACACAAAAAAAGTTCAAAAGACCAACAAATCCAGGAACTGTTTGCTTGAAAAAAAAAATAATTAGATAGACTACTAGCTAGATTAAGAAAGAAAAGAGAGAAGATCTAAATAAACACAATTAAAAATGACAAAAGGGATATTGCCACTGACCCCACAGAAATACAAATAATCATCAAAGACTACTATGAACACCTTATGCATATAGACTAGAAAATCTAGAAGAAAGTAATAAACTCCTGGACACATACACTCTCCCAAGACTGAACCAGGGAGAAACCGAATTCCTAAGCAGACCAATAACAGGTTCCAAAATTGAATCTTCAATAAAATGCCCACCAACCAAAAAAAAAAGTCCAGAAACAGATAGATTTAAGGCTGAATTCTCCCAGATGTACAAAGAAGAGCTGGTAGCATTCCTATTGAAACTATTGCAAAAAATTGAGGAGGAAAATCTCCTCCTTAACTCAATCTTTGAGGCCAGTATCAGTATCATCTTGATGCCGAAACCAGGCAGACACACACACATATACACACACACACACACACACACACAGACACACACACACACACAAAAACTTCAGGCCAATATCCTTGATGAACACTGATGCAAAAATACTCAACAAAATACTAGCAAACCAAATGCAGCAGCACATCCAAAAGCTAATCCACCATGATCAACCCTGGGATTCCAAGTTTGTTCAACAAATGTAAATCAGTAAATGTGATTCATCACATAAACAGAATTAAAAATAAAAACTACAGGATTGCCTCAATAGACGCAGAAAAAGCTTTTGATAAAATTCAATATCCCCTCATGTTAAAAACCCTCAATAAACTAGGTGTTGAAGGACCAAACATCAAAATAATAAGAGCCATCTATGGAAAACCCACAGCCAACATCATACTAAATAGGTAAAAGCTGTAAGCATTCTCCATGAAAACTAACACAAGACAATGATACCTTCTCTCTCACTATTCCTATTCAACACAGTACTGGAATTCCTGGCCAGAGCCACCAGGTAAAAGAAATAAAAGGCATCAGTCCATAAAGAGGAAGTCAAACTCTCCCAGTTTGTAGAAAATATGATTCTGTATATAGAAAACCCCACAGTCTCTGCCCAGAAACTCCTTGAGCTGTAAACTTCAGAAAGGTTTCAGGATACAAAATCAGTATACAAAAAATCAGTAACATTCCTAAACAAACAATAGTCAAACCAACGGCCAAATAAAGAATGCGATCCCATTCATAATTACCACAAAAAGAATAAAATACCTAGGAATACAGCTAACCAGTGAGGTGAAAGATCTCTACAACAAGATTTACAAAACACTGTTCAAAGAAAACAGAGATGACAAAACAAAATCTGCCCATGAATAGGAAGAATCAATATCATTAAAATGGCCATACTGCCCAGAGCCACATACAGATTCAATACTATTCTTATCAAACTACCAATGACACTTCTAACAAAATTAGAAAAAACTATTTTAAAATCCATATGGAACCAAAATAAGAGCCCAAATAGCCATAGCAATCCTAAATAAAAAGAATGAAGCTGAAAGCATCACGTTACCTGACTTCAACTCTACTACAGGGCTACAGTAACCAAAAAGGCATAGTACTGGTACCAAAACACACAGGTAGACCAACAGAACAGAATAGAGAGGCCAGAAATAATGCCAAACACCCACAATCATCTGGTCTTCCATAAAGCTGACAAAAACAAGCAATGGGGAAAGGACACCCTATTCAATAAATGGTGCTGGGATAAGTGGCTACTCATATGCAGAAGACTGAAACTGGACCCCTGTCTTACACCACATACAAAGTCAACTCAAGATAGATTAAAGACTTAACTGTAAAACTTAAAGGTATAAAAATCCTGGAAGATAACCTAGGAAATACCATTCTGGACATAGATGTTGGCAAGGATTTCATTATAAACATGCCAAAAGTAATTGCAACAAAAACAAAAATTAACTAATGGAATCTAATTAAATTAAAGAGCTTCATCACAGCAAAAGAAACTATCAACAGAGTAAACAGACAACCTACAGAATGGGAGAAAATATTTGCAAACTATGTATCTGACAAAGGTCTAATTCAGAATCTGCAAGGAACTTCAATAAGTTTACAAGCAAAAAAAAACCATTCCCATTAAAAAGTGGGCAAAGGACATGAACAGACACTTTTCAAAAGAAAATGCAGCCAATGAGCATATGAAAAAATACTCGACATCACTAATAAGTAGAGAAATGCAAATCAAAACCACAATGAGACACCAAAGGCCTGGTGGGCCTATTCGGATTTTGGAGCCAACACATTCCTAATGTGGGTGTGTTACTCCTGCCCGTTTACTGAATGACCTGAAAAGTTGCCAGTTTTGAGTGGGGTCCAAAACAGGAGATACCATCTCATACCAGTCAGAATGGCTATTATTAAAAAGTAAAAAATTAACAGATGCTGGTGAGGTTGTGGAGAAAGAAAGAATGCTCATACACTGCTGGTGGGAGTGTAAATTAGTTCAGCCATTGTGGAAAGCAGTGTGGTGATTCCTCAAAGAACTTAAAACAGAATTACCATTTGACCCAGTAATCCCATTATTGGGTATATATCCAAAGGAATATAAATTATTCCACCATATATATGGTACCTATCATATGTGGGTACCATATTCTACCACTTGTAGTCACATGCATATGTATATTCATCAAAGCACTATTCACAATAGCAAAAACAAGAAATCAACCTAAATTCCCATCACTGGTTAAAAAAAAATGATGGTATATATACACCATGGAATACTATAGGAAATATTATACTTCCCTATGTACAGCCATAAAAAAGAATGAGATAATGTCCTTTCCTGCAACATAGATGGAGCTGGAGGCCATTCTCCTAATTAAACTAACACAGGAACAGAAAACCAAATACTGCATGTTCTTATTCATAAGTGGGAGCTGAACAATGAGAACATGTGGACACTAGGAGGGGAACAAAAGACACTGGGGACTCCTTGAAGGGGGAGGATAGGAGGAGGGAGAGAATCGGAAAAAATACCTATAAGGCACTATACTTATTACCTGGATGATGAAATTATCTGTACAAACCCCAGTGATATATATATTCTAAGTGATATATATATTCTATTAGTTCTGTCCCACTAGAGAACTCTAATACAGATTTTGATACCAGGTTCTAGAGGTTCTAGAGGAGCAGAATATTAAGGATGGAGTTCTTTCATTGGTTTTGGGGTTTCTGGAGTTGGCTGCTTAATATGACTAGACTGAAAAATGCTAAGAACTCTACTTCTAATAGTATGGAGAACACTGATAGTCCTTCATCGGAACTGTTTAGAGAGTAAAACAAAATAAATGCATTTGACACTCCTGATTCAGTGCTTATGACAGACAAAGAGTTTAGTGAAACTATGCAGAATACTTTTGACCATATGTGGAGAACCAAGGAACATAATGAAGCTGGTTGGTTGCTCCTAAGTTCACTGGACAAAGTGATGGAAAAAAATGAACTCAGGAGTTCTAACACCCAGCTTCCGAAGCAGATACTGAGCTTCGACTCTTCTAAGATTGCCCTGAGTCAGTGTCTTTTCTCCCGTAGAGAAATAGCTGAAACTGTGGAAAAACAGACACAAGTTCTTATCATGCAAGTGGCTGCCCTGCAACAAAAGGTGGATGTACAGCCTCACCAGGTGTCTACTGTTAAAGTGAGGGCATTGATTGAAAAAGAATGGGACCCTGCAACTTAAAATGGGGACGTGTGGGAGGACCCTGAGGAAGCTGGAGACACTGAGCTTGTAAACTCTGATGAAACTGTCTTGCCAGAAGAAACAGCTTCCCCATCCCCAGTAGTGGCAGCATTCCCTCCAGACCCATGCTGCCATCAGCCTTTCCACCTTTGTCTGAGGAGATAAACCCTGCACTGCCTGAGGTCGAACAGTGATGGCCTTCCCTGAGGCAGCTGCCTGGCAAGATAATTTTGATTCTCCTCAGGAGCCACCCCCAACATTCCTGTTTGCTTCTAGACCTATAATTAGACTTAAGTCCCAGTGGGCCCCTAGAGGTGAGGTTCAGTGTGTGTCCCATGTGGAGGTGAGCTGCACTTGAAAAGAACTGCTTGAGTTTTCTAATTTATATAAACAGAAATCTGGAGAACAGGCATGGGAATGGATATTAAGGGTGTGGGATAATGGTAGAAGGAAACGAAGTTGGATCAGGCTGAATTTATTGATTTGGGCCTACTAAGTAGGGATTCTGCATTTAATGTTGCAGGTCAGAGAGTTAAAAAAGGTTCTGATAGTTTATTTTCTTGGTTAGCTGAAATATGGATTGAAAGATGGACCACTGTGAGTGAGCTGGAAATACCTGAACTTCCTTAGTTTAATGTAGAGGAAGGGATCCAAAGGCTTAAGGAGATTGGGACTGTAAAGTGGATTAGTCACTTTAGACTTACTCAGCTCAGCTGGGAGGATCCAGAAGCTATACCCTTGACCAATGCCTTTCAAAATAGATTTGTGAGGGCAGCACCTGCATCTTTGAAGAGCCCTGTAGTTGCTCTTCTCTGTATGTCAGATCTAACAGTGGTAACTACAGACACTCAACTATGAAATTTAAATACAATGAGAATAAGTGAGTCCCGAGGTGGCAGGACCAAGTGGCAGCACTCAACTGTCAAAGGCAAGGTGGGCCATAGCTACTGTAACAGACAGCAGAGGCAAATCGGCAATCAGAATAGTCTGACTTGTGTAGAGCTCTGTCACTGGCTAATTAATCATGGTGTTCCTTGAAGTGAAATTGATAGGAAACCTACTGCATTCCTACTTAATTTATATAACCAGAAAACTTCCAGGTCAAATGGACAAAAGATGAATTTGAATAATAAAAACAGAGACTCACAGCCCCTCAATCAATTTCCAGACTTCAGCCAGTTTACAGACCCAGAACCCCTTGAAAAAAGAGGAGACTGGGAACCCTTGAGGAAGGACCCCACTACGCTCCTAACAATTTATGCTGTTAATCTTTCTCCTGTCCATGCCCAAGGAGACCTCCAGCCTTTTACCAGGGTAACTTTGCACTGCGGAAAAAAGTGATCGGACATTTCGGGGACTACTGGACACTGGTTCTGCTGACGTTGATTCAAGGGGATCCAATGGGTCATTGTGGTCTTCCATTTAAAGTAGGGGCTCATGGAAGTCAGGTAATTAATGGAGTTTTAGCTGAAAAACGTCTGACTTACAGTGTGTCCAGTGGGTCCCCAGACTCATCCTGTGGCCATTTCCCCAGTGCCAGAATGTATAATTGGCATACACATACTTAGTAGCTGGCAGAAGCCCCAAATTGGCTCCCTGACCATTAGAGTGAGAGATATTATGGTGGGAAAGGTCAAATGGAAGCCATTAAAGCTGCCTCTACCTAGAAAAATCAAAAACAATATCGGATCCCTGGAGCAACTGCAGAGATTAGTGCCACCATTGAGGACTTGAAAGATGCAGGGGTGGTGATTCCCACCACATCCCCATTCAACTCTACTATTTGGCCTGTGCAGAAGACAGATGGATCATAGAGAATGACAGTGGATTATCGTAAGCTTAACCAAATGGTGACTCCAATTACAGCTGCTGTACCAGATGTGGTTTCATTGCTTAAGCAAATTAACACATCTAGTACCTGGTATGGAGCCACTGACTTGGCAAATGCATTTTTCTCCATTCCTGTCCATAAGGCCCACCAGAAGCAATTTGCCTTCAGTTGGCAAGGTCAGAAATATACCTTTACTCTTCTACCTCAGGGGTATATCAACTCTCCAGCTTTGTGTCATCATCTTATTCAGAGATACCTTGATCACTTTTCACTTCTGCAAGATATCATGCTGGTCCATTACATGGATGACATTATGCTGATTAGATCCAGTGAGCAAGAAGTAGCAAACACACTGGACTTATTGGCAAGATATTTGTGTGCCAGAGGATGGGAAATAAATTTGACTGAAATTCAGGAATCTTCTACCTCAGTAAAATTTATAGGGGTCCAGTTGTGTGGGGCCTGTCAAGATATTCCTTCTACAGTGAAGGATAAGTTGCTGCATTTGGCCCCTCCTAAAACCAAGAAATAGGCACAACATCTAGTGGGCCTATTTGGATTTTGGAGGCAATACATTCCTCATTTGGGTGTGTTACTCCAGCCCATTTATCGAGTGACCCAAAAGGCTGCCAGTTTGGAGTGGGGTCCAGAACAGAAGAAGGCTCTGTAACAGGTCTGGGCTGCTGTGTCAGCTTCTCTGCCTCTTGGGCCATATGACCCGGCAGATCCAATGGTGCTTGAGGTGTCAGTGGAAGATAGGGATGCTGTTTGGAGCCTCTGGCAGGCCCCCATAGGTGAATCAGGGTGGAGGCCTCTAAGATTTTGGAGCAAGCCCTGCCATCTTCTGCAAATAGCTACTCTCCTTTTGAGATATAGCTCTTGGCCCAATACTGGGCTTTGGTGGCAACTGAATGTTTTGACTATGGGTCATCAAGTCACAATGTGACCTGAACTGCCTATCGTGAACTGGGTGCTTTCTGATCCATCTAGCCATAAAGTGGTTCATGCCCAGCAGCATTTCATAATCAAATGGAAGTGGTATATATGTGATAGGGCTCAAGAAGGTCCTGAAGGCACAAGTAAGTTACACAAGGAAGTGGCTCAAATGCCCCTCATCTTCACTTCTGCCACCTTGCCTTCTTTCCCCCAGCCTGCACCGATGGCTTCATGGGGAGTTCCCTTTGATCAGCTGACAGACGAAGAGAAGACTAGGGCCTGGTTCATAGATGGTTCTGCAGGATATGCAATCACCATCTGAAATTGGACAGCTACAGGAGTACAGCCCCTTTAGAGGACATCCCCGAAGGACAGTGGTGAAGGGAAATCTTCCCAGTGGGCAGAACTTTGAGCAGTGCATTTGGTTGTGCACTTTGCATGGCAGGAGAAATGGCCAGATGTGTGATTTTATACTGATTCATCAGCTGTAGCCAATGGTTAGTCTGGATGGTCAGGGAAGAAACAATTGGAAAATCAGTGACAAATAAATTTGGTGAAGAGATATGTAGATGAACCTCTCTGAGTGATCAAAAACTGTGAAGATACTTGTTTCCCATGTGAGTGCTCACCAACGGGTGACCTCAGCAGAGGACAATTTTAATAATCAAGTGGATAGGATGACCTATCCATTCTGTGGACACCACTCAGCCTCTTTCCCCAGCCACCAGTCATTGCCCAATGTGTCCATGAACAAAGCAGCCATGATGGTTATGCATGGGCTCAGCAACTTGGACTTCCACCACCAAGGCTGACCTGGATATGGCCACTGCTGAGTGCCCAATTTGCCAGCAGCAGACACCAACACTGAGCTTTTGATATGGCACCATTCTTTGGGGTGATAAGCCAGCTACGTGGTGGTAGGTTGATTACATTGGACCTGTTCCATCCTGGATAGGGAAGAGGTTTGTCTTCACTGGAAAAGACTTTCCAAATTTGGGTTTGCCTATCCTGCACGCAATGCTTCTGCCAACACTACCATCTGTGGACTCACGGAATGCTTTATCCACCATCAGGGTATGCCACACAGCATTGCCTCTGACCATGACACTCACTTGATTGCTAAAGAAGTGCAGCAGTGGGCTCATTCTCATGGAATTCACTTGTCTTACCATATTGCCCATCATCCTGAAGCTGCTGGATTTATAGAATGGTGGAATGGCCTTTTGAAGTTACAATTACAACAACAACTAGGTGACAATACTTTGTAGGGCTGGGGCAAAGTTCTCCAGAAGGCTGTGTATTCAGTCCTAACAGGGATGAAAATTTAATGGGAAACAAAGACATATGAAGATATATTTACAAAATTATGTTATCTGCAGTGATAGAGATAACACAAGAATCTAGGATGGGATATTTGGAGAGAAAAAAAAGGAGATATACTATAAGAAGTGAGGCCTGATTTGAATTTTAAATTATGACTCAGTGAGTCCCACAAAAATATGAAGTGGTGTTATTTCACCCAGGGAAAAGGAGAGAATTATAAGCAGTTCCTCCTTTTGGAAGAATAAAGTGTGAGTCAGAAAGTAGGATATGAGGACAAGAGGAAAGGGCTAGATCATGGGTTTTTTTAAGCAACATCAAGAGCTTAGGAAACATTGAAAGGTTTTAAGAATGGAAGTGACATAGTCAGTTTTCTACTATGGATAGATAATGTTGCCATCATGAAAAATGGTTTGGAGACCACACTCCTGGATACCAGTGACAGAACTCTGCCATAGTCCAGATGAGAGACACCAAAGACATAATCTAGGACAAAGATAACATAACCAATAGAGAAGAAATAAAATGTCAAATATTTAGGTAATAAAAACAGCAAGACTTGGGGAAGTAATGGCTCTTGATGGTGAAAAAAAGAGTCTGGGATACTTTTTGCGTTTTGAGTTTGGTTGGCTGGATGGCCAATGATACAACCAGATAAGAAATGCATGCCAATATTGTCAATATTGCAGGCTAGGTAGATACAAGAATACCTCCCTCCACGAACCATCAATTCTTCATACACTTACCCTTTAAACATAGAAATTCTAGTTAGCTCTATTTTAATTTTTTAAAAAAATCTCCAGAAGCCAGTCAGTCAGTCATGAACTTTGAAGTAAGTCTGAGGGGAGAAAGTAAGATAAATGTAGAGGAGGAAACGATCTGGATAAAATATTCCTATATTAAATGCTGGGGTTTTAATATCTACGTAAGGTCAGAGTTTGTAGGGCATCTGTCTGGGTATTGTAGGAAACCAGATCTAGTCTTGTGTAAAGCTAGAAACAGGGATAATCACCGCCATGTCCCTGAACTTGGACCTAACCAGGACCTGGATCTACTGCCAGTTACACTAGAAACTTCTCAATTATTCTTTGTAAATTTTGTTACTTCTGAATTGCTCAAAAAAGATGGTGGAAGCGCCCATCTACATTTTAGAGATAAAACTGTTAAGTTTAATTTGAAACATACTGAGTTTGTGGAGTGGTCCAGACATCTAAATGTCCCAAATTTCCAGCAAGTTTACCTTACCTAGGGAAAATTGAAGAAAATAAAAGTAGCCTAAAGATAATGCTTCGGGAGTCATCAAGGAAAGGGCTGAAGTTAGATAATATAACGACAAAAGAATATGTAGAAAAAGAGCATTGGGCAAAGGTCAGAAGCCTGGGGTTCAACAACACTTACCAAATAAGGGAAAGCATACATTGTCACTGTAGAAAATGTTCACTGGAATTGGCAATTAGACAGTAACTAATAATTTCTAATAGTAATTTCCAAAGTGGAGGAAGCTGAAAGCCAATCACAGGGATTAGGGAGTGAAAAATAAATGGAGGACTAGAATATAGTTACTATTATAGAAAAAGAAGAATAAGAATAGAGCAAGATACATTTACACAACATGGAGAGCTGCAAAGCTAAATAGTGTCAAGTGGTAGATACAGTGTCAAGGTAGGGTAGTTTGAGAATGAAAGACACTAGAGTTTCTCAATAAGTGAGAAAAATGAGCCAGTGAAAATAAATTAATGATGTATAAAAGAGAAATGCTAACAAACTGAACCAGGTTTGTAAGGATGAAGAAGGAGGTGAATTTAAGGAAACAGATGAAGAAATGAGCTGTGATAATGAGAGACCTCTTATTTTTAAGAATTGGAGGAAAATCTGTCAAATGATTATAAGCACAGATAAGCCTCCTACAGGGACAAAAGGTTATTCAAAAGGGAGTGTATAAGGAGCCCCTGAAGCAATCAAGGATATTTGAAATGTATCAACCCCAAAAGAATGCTTTGCATGAGAAAAGTCTATTTATTTGAGCAAATAGTGATATCATCTCAGCCATGCTATATCCAGTATATCAAGAAAATGTTAGTATTTAAAAACATTCGCAAAATATGTGTAAGTCTCATGGGTAAAATTAACTTTACCAGTAAAAAGTCTGCATAGGAATGCAAAGTATTATTTTCTAAGTATATCTTTCCCAAAGGGACTGACGTTCATAGAAAATAAAGAGTTGGACCATGGTGAATCATGGACCCTGAATCTTACAAGATTGGTCTTACAAAATAATATCCTTTCTCCAGTTAAATATTATGTTATATAATGGAAGTGCTGTTTATGTCAAGAAGCATTGTTTTTGCATGTTGGTGGGTATATGAACATATGGAAGAAAACAAGGGATGGAATAAAGTCCTGTCTTTCTTCATCTCTGTTTCTTACTGTGGAAATTACAGCAAAAAGATGCCAGCTACAATCTCAGCCATTGCTGCAGAAATGGTTTCTCTTTTAACTCTTAGAAGACCTAACTGCACTATTTCTCTGTATTGAACTTCCTTTTTCTTCAGCTCAGATACATAGATACATCCCATTATTTAGACTTATCCTGAAATCCCTTCTATAGAGAAGGGGAGGCTTCCTTGTTTGCCCACAGTTAAGCATCTTCATCCATTAATGCAGAAGACATATACGTAAAACTACACACAATAAAGGACAATGCAAACAGATTATAATGATCATTTCTTTGTATTGGCAAATAGCATTTTTAGTTACTAAAAACATAAGACGTTTCACCCCCCTTTACCTAGTGTGTGACTCTTTGACACATAGCGTCAGTAATTGAGGCAGTTTACTGACATGATTACAATTTTAAGTCTATCAATTATACTGCTGTTTTCTTTACTCAGGTGAATTGTTTATGACAGGAAAAAGTGTTAGCAGTGAATGTAAAACAAACATGTTGGTAAGTTAAATATTTGTTCTTCGGTGAAACTCTCTCTTCTATTATTATGGTGGTCTATGAAAAATCAACAATTTAGTTGGGGATTTGGGGAGATTCTCTTAACTTAATAAGAATGATATATTGCTGTTCAAGTCACACACTTAGTCCAAGTCTGTATGCCTGGGGTTTTCTAGAGCACGATTTCATACCACTTTCTGTACCACCACACACCCAAAGCAGGAATTAATTCATTCTGGACACAAACAGTTTTCTACAACTCGCTATTTTGAAGTGATCAGGTATTAAGTAGGTTTCCTGTCCAAGAGTTAATTCCTCATTGTGCCCCCTGCCATGGAGTGCTGTGAGTCTGAGATATGGTACCCTGACCAAAAGGGATTATGTGAACAGACATTTTACAGAAATAGTGACTTATGAGTGCCTGCCTCATTTCCCCTTGCCTGGTGATACCCTCATAAAGGCCATTTAGAAAGGATTCAGCAGTTTGCAAGATACATGGTTTGAGTTCTAAAACATCCAAAGATGAGTACATGTCACTTTTTCTTCTCTGGAGCATTTCTAATCACAATTTTGTTACTGCAGCCTCTATGCTGAATGAGATAAACCTATCTGAAAGTTTAAAAATAGCATCTTGTGAGCTACTTCTCTGTCTTGTGAGGTTCCCACAGGAAAGCTATTGAATGATTTGCAGCTTATCACAACCAGTATCGTCATAGATAGGGGGATTGTTTTTTAATCCTGGAAGAATCCAGATTGACAGTGTTTGTGGCTAGG
The DNA here is from genome assembly GCF_028858775.2 of Pan troglodytes. Lineage (NCBI taxonomy): Eukaryota > Metazoa > Chordata > Mammalia > Primates > Hominidae > Pan > Pan troglodytes. The sequence continues at coordinate 107,921,651 of NC_072402.2, read as the reverse complement.
GCCTTTGATTTAGGATTATACTCCTGGTAAGAGAGCTACTAAAGTGGCAGTGAGTCTGTGGGCCTCCGCCTTCCATGAAGCATTGGAAAGTAAATTTCTCAATTTGAGCTGAGAAGAGCAGTGTATGGATTCAACTCTGGCCACCATTCTGTAGGCCACAGAGTTTTTCTAACAGCAATAAATTAGGTATAACCAACATCTCTGCCTCCTGAGTAGCAATGCCTCCAATGGTTTGACTGAAAATGAGCAGAAAGTTACTAGTTCTTTAGTGCTTCCTAAATTTCACCATTTATAAAGCTGAAGCATTCTATTATTCTCTTTCTGAGTCTGTTATTTATGTGTCATTTCTAGAAATAAAATATGGGAGTATAAAAAAAGGGGAAAAGGACTTTGTTTCTCTCCATGTCCCAGTTATCAAGTCTTGCTATCATTACTGAGACAGACAAATACAATATTTATATACATTATTTTCAGTTTATTCCTTTAAGAAAACTTTAGTAATTTATTCTATCACAATTCTTGAGGCTAAAAGTCCAATATCAAGATGTCAGTGGGGCCATGCTCCCTCTGACACTCTGGGTAGAATCCTTCTTGCCTCTTCCTAGCTTCTGGTGGTGGCTAGCAGTCCTTGGCTTGCAGCTGCATCACTCCAATCTCTGCCTGCATCATCACTTGGAGTTCTTCCTCAGTGTCTTCATATGATCCTCCTATGAGGACACCAGTAACATTACATTAAGGGCCCACCCTACTCCAGTATGACCTCATCTTAATTAATTAGATCTACAACAACCCTTTATCCAAAGAAGCTCACATTCTGAGGTCCTTGGGGTTAAGAATTCAACATATTTTGGGGGAAACACAATTCAACCCATAACAGGGAGATAAGGCAAATGTGCAAATTTGTATAAATGTGCAAATGTGAGAGAAGTCAGTGTTCCTCCAGAGCCCTCCCTTCCCATTCCCTCTCTTTGTTTTCCTTAGAGGCTGCACACTTTTGCATTTCCACCAGTAGTGTGCAAGAGTTCCAATTTCTCCACATCCTCACCAATACTTGTTATGTTTAGAGATTTTTTTACAAATAATATTTATCCTGACAGGTGTGATGGGATATCTCATTGTGGTTTTACTTTTCGTTTCCTTGATAACTGGTAATGTTGAGCAAATTTTCACATGCCTGTTTGCCATTTGTATGTCTTCTTTGGAGATATGTCTATTCAAGTTCAAGTCTAGTCCATTTTTTTTAAACAGATTATTAGCTTTTTGATATTGAGTTGTAGGATTTCCTTATGCATATTGAAGAGAAACTCATTATCAGATATATGGATTGTAAATATTTTCTCCCATTTCATGGTTGTCTTTTCACTCTGTTAATTATTTCCTTTGTTGTGCAGAAACTTTATTTTTATGGTCAATTTCACATTTATCTTGTTAATTTTAATTTGTTTTGTTTTGTTTTGTTTTTTGAGATGGAGTCTCGCTCTGTCGCCAGGCTGGAGTGCAGTGGCGCAATCTCAGCTCACTGCAACCTCTGCCTCCCGGGTTCAAGTGATTCTCCTGCCTCGGCCTTCCGAGTAGCTGGGACTACAGGTGCCCACCACCATGCCCGGCTAATTTTTTGTATTTTTAGTTTCACCATGTTGGCCAGGATGGTCTCAATCTCTTGACCTCATGATCCACCCACCTCAGCCTCCTAAAGTGCTGGGATTACAGGCGTGAGCCACCGCGCCAGGCCTAGTTTTAATTTTTGTAATTGTAAATGGACAAATTATAGTTGTATATATAATTATATGTACAAAATACACTTGTATATATAATATATAGTTATTGTATATATAATATATAGTTATAACTATATAATAATGTATAACTATATAGTTATACATACATAATCTCTATACACATATAAATATATATACACACACACATATATAATTTGATATATGTTACAAAGTAATGTTATACAGAAACTTTATTTTTGATATAGTTCCACTTACTTGTGTTTGTTTTCGTTGCCCATACTTTTGGTGTAATGTCCAAGAAATCATTGCTAAGATAATGTCACGAAGCTTGTTTCCTATTTTTTAAGGAGTTTTACAGTTCCAGATCTTACATTTAAGTCTCTTATGAACTTTGAGTTGATTTTTATGTATAGGTAAACTTAAGAATCCAATTTCATTCTTTCACATGTGCTATCCAGTTTTGTCAACATCATTTATCGAAGATCCCATCCTTTTCCCATTGCGTATTTTTAGCACTATTTTCAAAGACCATTTGACCATACACGTGTGGATTTATTTCTACACCTTGTATTCTGTTCCACTAGTCTATAAATTTGTCTTTGTGCCAGAATCATACTGTCTTACTTTATCTATGTAGTATATTTTGAAATAAAAAAAATGTAATACTTCCAGCTTAATTCTTTTTTTTTCTCAAGTCTGACTTGTCTTTTCATGTTTTGTGGTTTCATATGGATCGTAGAATTGTTTTCCATTGGGATTTTGATAGAGATTGCATTGAATCTGTAGAGGGCCTTAGGTAGTATGGATATTTAACAATAATGAGTCTACCAATCCTGAACACATAGTCTTTTCATTTGTTTGTCTTTAATTTATTTCAGCAATGTTTTCTAGTTTTCAGTATACAAGTCTTTCAAACCCTGAGTTCAGTTTATTCCTAAGTATAGTCTTTTGGTGCTATTGTAAATGGGTAATTTTTTCTAATTTCCTTTTTAGATTGTTCATTGTTAGTATATAAAATGAAAATGACTTTATTATGTAGATTTTCTATCCTGCTACCTTACTGACTTAGTTCATTGGTTCTAACAGCTTTTTGGTGAAATCCTAAAGGTTTTCTATACATAAGATTATGTCATATACTAACAGAGACAATTTATTTCTTAAATACTATTTTTTAATTGCCTGACTGCATTGGCCAGGACTACTAATACTGTGTTAAATTGAAGTGGCAAAAGGGCATTTTTGCCTTGTTCCTGATCTTACAAGTAAAAGTTTCCATTTTTCACCATTTAATATGGTATTAGCTGTCAGCTTTAATATATGCATTTATTATTTTGAGGTAATTTCCTTCTCTTCCAAATTTGTTGAGTTTTTAACCATGAAATGGCGCTGAATTTTTCCAAATTTTTTAACTGCATCTACAGAGACAATCACGTGATTTTTACTCTTTATTCTGTTAATGTGGTATAATGCAGTTGAGTTTAATATGTTGAACAATACTTGAATTGTAGATAAGTCACTTTTGTCATGGAATATGATCCTTTCAATGTCCTGTTGAATTCACTTTGTTAATATTTTGTTGAGAATTTTTTCATCTGTGATTATCAGCAATATTGGCCTGTCGTTTTCTTGTTTTGCCTTTGTCTGACTTTGGTATTAGGGTAATGCTAGCCTTATAAAATGTGTTTGAAAGTGTGTCCTTCTCTTTACATTTTTGGAAGACTTTGAGAAGAATTGACATTAATTCTTCTTTAAAAGTTTGGTAGAATTCACCAGTGAAATCATCTGATCCTTGACTTTTTTTTACTGGGAGGTTTTTGATTACTGATTCACTCCTCATAGTAGTCATAGGTCTGTTCTGCCTTTCTATTTCTTCATAATTTAATATTGGCAGGTTGTATATTTTTAGAAATTTATCAATTTTTCCTAGATTATCCAGTTTGTTGGTATATAATTCTTTATAGAAGTCTCTTATGACTGTTTTTATTTCTCTAGTATCAGTGTTAATGTTTCCTTGATCATTTCTAATTTTATTTATTTACAGCTCTCTTTTTTTTTAATGTAGCTAAGGGTTTATCAATTTTGCTTATCTTTCAAAAAACTAACTCTTGCTTTTATTAACTTTTTCTATTGTTTTCTATTTTTTACTTTATTTATGTCCCAATTTTTATTTTATTGATTCTACTAACCTTGGGCTTACTTTGTTCTTTTTCTACTTTCTTGTATGTAAAAGTAGGTTGTTTATTTAACATTTTTTCTTTTGTAATATAGATATTTATTGCAATAAACTTCATCTTAATACTCTGTTTATCATATCACGTAAGGCTTGTTATATTGTGCTTTCATTTTTGTTTGTCTCAAAGTATTATCTAATTTATCTTTTCACCTCTTTTTTGACCCAGCAGTTGTTCAAGAGTATGTTCTTTATGGGTACATGTCTACATATTTGTGAATTTTCCATTCTTCCTTCTGCTGTTAATTTCCAGTTTCACTCAATTATGGTTAGTAAAAACAAAAACAAAAACATGGTATGATTTCAATCTTCTTATTAAAGTATCATATTTACCCTGAAACTATAATATATACAACACATCAATAATAAATAAATAAACTTCAAGACTTGTTTTATGGGAGGAGGTGGAGCAAGATGGCTGTTTAGAGGCTTCCACCTCACAGGAAAACAAAATTGAAAAACTATCCACACAAAAATGTACCTTCATGAGAACCAAAAATCAATTGACTGATCACAGTATCTGGCTGTAACTTCATATTACAGAAGCAGACTCTGAAAAGAGTAAAAAAGACAGTCCTGAATCGGCAATGCCACCCCTTCTGATTCCCGTAGCTATGGCTGTGTGGTGTGGAGAGAGAATCTGTGCACTCAGGGGAGGAAGAGTGCAGTGATTGTGGGACCTTGCAATTGGAACTCAGTGCTGCCCTGTCACAGCAGAAAGCAACACCAGGCAGAACTCAGCTGGCATCCACAGAGGGAGCATTTAGACCAGCCCTAGCCAAAGGGAACTACCCTTGCCAGATGTCAGAACCCAAGTTCTGGCAAGCCTTTCCACTGCAAGCTAAAATGATCTGAGGTTCTGTATGAACTTGACAGGCAGTCTGTACCACAAAGACTGCAACTCCTAGGCAAACACTGGTGCTGTGCTGGGCTTGAAGCCAGTGAACATGGACAGCATGCATCCTACTGAGACACCAGCTGGGAGTGCCAAGAGAGTGCTTGTACCACCTCTCCCCCAACCCAGGCAGTGCAGCTTGCAGCTACTGGAGGCACTCCTTCTTTAAGCTTGAGGAGAGAAGAGGGAAGAATAAAGAAGACATTGTCTTGCAACTTGGATACCAGCTCAGCCACAGTAGGACAGGGCAACAGGCAGAGTCCTGAGACCCCCATTTCGGGACCTAGCTCTTTTTCCTGGGCCTGAAGGAAACCCACTGTCTTGAAAGGAAGGAACCAGTCCTGGCAGGATTCATCACCTGCAGATTAAGAGCCTTGGGCCCTGAATAGTCAACATTGGTAGTCAAGTAGTACTCACATGGGCCTTGGAAGAAACTGAGAGACAGGTTAGCTACAGGTGTGATCCAGCACATTTACAGATGTGCTGGCAATGAGAAGAGACTCCTTCAGTCTGAGAAAAGGAGAGGGAAGAGTAAAGGGGACTTTGTCTTGCAGCATAGGCATCAGATTGGCCACAGTACAGTAGATTACCAAGTGGGTTCTTAGGGTGCCCAGTTCCAGGTCTTGGTGCTTGGATGGCATTTCTAGACCTGCACTGGGCCAGAGGGAAGCCTGCTACCCTAAACAGAGAGTCTGGCCTGAGCATTCACCATAAGCTAACTGAAAAGCCCTTGGGCCTTGAATGAAAACTGGCAGTGGCCAGGCCACACATGCCATGGGAGTGGAGGGGTCGTGGCCATGAAGAGAGACTCCTCTGATTGTGAAAATTTGGCAGGAAGAGTAGAAAGGACTTTGTCTTGTGGCTTGGGTGACAGTTCGACTGCTGTAGATTAGAGCACCAGGTAGATTTCTAAGATTTCTGACTCCAAGACCTGGCTCTCAGACAGGATGCTTGGACCTGACTGGGGCCAAGAGGAACTCACTGGCCTGAAGGCAAGGACACAAGCATGGCTGGCTTTACCATCTGCTAATTGTAGAGTCCCAGGTCCTTGAATAAGCATATGCAATAGCTAGTCAGTGGTTACCCTGAGCCTTGTGAGACACTCAAGGCTGTGTTGGCTTGAAGTCTGACCCAGCACAGTTCCAGGGGTGGTGGCCATAGGGGTGTTTCATCACCACTTCCCCAAGTTCAGGCAGCTCAGAACAGACAGACTCTAATTGTTTGGGAGAAATTAAGGGAAGAGAACAAGAGTCTGTGTCCAGTAATCCAGAGAATTCTTAGAGATCTTATCCAAGATCATCAAGGGAGTACCTCTACAAGTTTGCTAACACCACAGCATTCCTGGGCTTGGGGTGCCCCCTAATACAGACACTGCTGTAGTGACAAAAAAATTAGATCACAACACCCAAGTCCCTTCAAACGCCTGGAAAGCCTTCCCAACAGGGATGAGTACAAATAAGCCGAGACTGTAAAGGCTACAATGCCCAGATACTGACAAACATTCACAAGCATCAAGATCATCTAGGAAAACATGACCTTACAAAACAAACTAAATAAATCATCAATGACCAGTTCTAGAGAAAAAGAAATATGTGAACATTGAGACAGATAATTCAAATAGCTTGTTTTGAGGAAACTCAACAAAACTCAAGATAACACAGACAAGAAATTCAGATTCTTATCAGATAAACTTAGCAAAGAGATTGAAATAATTAACAAGACTCAAACAGAAATTCTAGAGTTGAAAAATGCAACTGACATCCTAAAGAATACATCAGAGTCTATTAAAAGCATAATTGATCAAGCAGAAGAAAGAATTAATAAGATTGAAGACAGGCTACTTTTGAAAATATACAATTAAAGAAGATAAAAAGAATAAGAGCATGAAACACACCTACAGGATCTAGAAAATAGCTTCAAAAGGACAAATCTAAGAGTTATTGGCCCTAAAGAGGAGGTCAAGAAAGGGATAGAGGTAGAAAGGATATTCGAAGGAATAATAACAGAGAACTTTCCAAACCAAAAGAAAGATATCAACATTCAAGTACAATAAGTTTATAGAACACAAAGCAGATTTAATCCAAACAGGCTACCTCAAGACATTTAATAATCAAACTTCCAAAAGACAAGGATAAAGAAATGATCTCAAAATCAGCAAGAGAAAAAAAGAACAAATAACATAAAATGGAGCTCCCATATGGCTGGCAAAAGACTTTTCAATGGAAATTTTACAGGCCAGAAGGCAATAACATGACATATTGAAAGTGCTAAGTGAAGAAAACTTTTATCCCAGAATAGTATATCCAGTGAAAACATCCTTCAAACATGAAGGAGACATAAAGACTTTCTGAGACAAGCAAAAGCTAAGGGATTTCATCAAAACCAGACCTATCCAACAGGAAATACTAAAGTGAGTTCTTCAGTCTGAAAGTAAAAGACATTAATGAGCAAGGTGAAATCGCCTGAAGGTAAAAAACTCATAATAGTCAGTCCACAGAAAAACACAGAATATTATAATACTGTAATAATTATGGTATGTAAACTACTCATATCTTGAGTAGATGAACTGATAAAAAATTATAACTGCAACAAATTTTCAAGACATAGAGGGTACAATAAGATATAAATAGAAACAACAAAAAGTTAATGAGCAGGGGAGAAGAAGTTAAAGTGTAGGCTTTTATTAGTTTTTACTTGTTGGATAATTAATTTATTATGCAATCAGTATAAAATAATGTCATCAGTTTAAAATAGTGTGTTATAAGATAGTATTTGCAAACCTCATGGTAACCTTAAAAATCATACAACAGATGCAAGAAAAAATTTAAAGCAATAAATTAAAATATACCACCAGAGAAAATCATCTTTACTGAAAGGATGCCAGAAAGAAAGGAAAGAGGAAGAGAACACCACAAAACAACCAGAAAACAAATAATGAAATGGCAGGAGTAAGCCCTTACTTATCAATAATAACATTGAAAGTAAATGGACTAAACTCTCCAGTCAGGACATATGGTGGGTGAATGGATAAATAAAACCCCAATGATCTGTTTCCTACAAGAAACACATTTCACCTGTACACACATAGACTAAAACAAAGAGATGGGAAAAGATATTCCACGCAAATGAAACCAAAAAAAAGCAGAAGTAGCCTGATTCATATTAGACAAAATAGATTTCCAGACAAAAAATATGAAAAGAGCCAAGGAACATCATTCTATAATGATAAAGCCGTTCATTCAGCAGGAGAATATAGCCACTGTAAATATATATGCACCCAACACTGGAGCACCTACATATGTAAAGCAAATATTATTAGGACTAAAGAGAGAGATAGACCCCAACACAGTAATAACTGGAGGCTTCAACACCCCACTTTCAGCATTAGACAGATCACTCAGACAGAAAATCAACAATGAAACATTGGACTTCATCTACACTATAAAATAAATTGATCTAATGTATATTTCCGAACATTTTATCTAATGGCTGCAGAATACACATTCTTCTCCTCAGCACATGGAACATTCTCAAGGATAGACCATATGTTAGGCCACACAAAAAATCAAAATTTGAAACTATATCAAGGATTTTTTCTGGCCACAGTGGAATAAAACTAAAAATCAATAACAAGAGGAATTTGGGAAACTATACAGACACATCAAAATTTAAAAATATGCCCCTGAGGCTGGGCGGGGTGGCTCACGCCTGTAATCCCAGCACTTTGGGAGGCCGAGGCAGGTGGATCACGAGGTCAGGAGATCCAGACCATCCTGGCTAACACGGTGAAACCCTGTCTCTAATAAAAATACAAAAAAATTAGTGGGGCGTGGTGGCTGGTGCCTGTAGTCCCAGCTACTCGGGAGGCTGAGGCAGGAGAATGGCATGAACCCAGGAGGCAGAGCTTGCAGTTAGCCGAGATCATGCCACTGCACTCCAGCCTGGGTGACAGAGCAAGACTCCATCTCAAAAAAAAAAAAAAAAAAAAATGCCCCTAAATGACCAGTGGGTCAATGAAGAAATTAGAAGGAAATTGAATAATTTCTCAAAGCAAATGATAATGGAAACACAATATACCAAAATGTATGAGATATGGTTAAAGTAATACTAATGGTAGTTTATAGTTATAAGCACCTACATCAAAAAAGTAGAAAAACTCAAATAAACAATCCAACAATGCATCTCAAAGAAGTAGAAAATCAAGAGTAAACCAAAACCAAAATTAATAGAAGAAAAGAAATCATAAACATCAGGACAAAAATAAATACAATTTAAATGAATACAATACAAAAGACAAATAAAATAAAAAATATGGTGTTTTGAAAAGATAAACAAAATTGACCAAATTTTAGCCAGACTTACTATTGAAAAAACGGAGAATACCCAAATGAATAAAATCAGAGATAAAAAAGGAGACATTGCAACAGATACTACAGCATTTCAAAGAATCATTAGAAGCTACTATAAGCAACTCTATGCCAATAAATTGGAAAACCTAGAAGAAATGAATAAATTACTAGATACATACAAGCTACCAGGATTGAACCATGAAGAAATCCAAAACTTGAACAGAACAATAAGAAGTAATAAGATTGCAGCCATAATAAAAAGTCTTCCAGCAAAGAAAATCCTGGGATCCAGTGGATATATTGCTGAATTTTATCAAATATTTCAAGAATAATACCAATCCTACTCAAGCTATTCTGAAAAATAGAAGAGGAAGAGGAATACTACCAAACTCATTCTACAAGGCCAATATTACCCAGACATCAGAAGCGGACAAACACACATCAAAAACAGAAAACTATAGGCAATATTCCTGATGAACATTGATGCAAAAATCCTCAACAAAATACTAGCAATGGAATTCAACAATACATTAAAAGATCATTCATCATGACCAAATGAGAACACTGGCATGAAAGAATGGTTCAATATATGCAAACCAATCAGTGCAATCAATACATCATATAAACAGAATAAAGGAAAAAAACCATATGATTCTTTTAACTGATGCTGAAAAGCATTTGATAAAATTCAACATCCCTTTATGAAAAAAACCCACAAAAACACTGAGCATAGAAGAAACATAACATGATAAAAGTCATATATACTACAGACCCATAGCTAGTATCATACCAAATGGGAAAAAAACTGAAAGTTTTTCTTCCTAGGTCTTGAATATGACAAGTATGCCCACTTTCACCACTGTTATTCAACATAGTACTGAAAGTCCTAGCAAGAGCAATCAGATATGATTCAGAAATAAAGTATATTCAAATTGAAAAGAAATAAGTCAAATTATTCTTGTTTGTGGATTATATAATCTCATATTTGGAAAAACCTAAAGAATCCACCGAAAATCTATTAGAATTGATGAACAAACTCAGTAAAGTTCTAGGATATGAAATCAACATACAAAAATCAGTAGCATTTCTCTGTGCCAGCAGTTAACAATCTGAAAAATAAACCAAAAAAGTAATCCCATTTAAAATAAAATAAATAAAACATCTGGGAATTAACCAAAGAAATAAGTCTTTACATAAAAACCATAAAATATTGATGAGATAAATTAAAGGGAACACATACAAAAAAGGAAAGATATTTTATGTTTATGGACTGTTAGAATCAATATTGTTGAAAGGTCTATACTACCCAAAGCAATCTATGGATTCAGTGCAAACCCTATGAAAATACCACTGACATTCATCACAGAAATAGACAAAAAAATCCTAAAATTTATATGGAACTACATAAGACCCAGAATAGCCAAAGCTATCCTAAACAAAAAAGAACAAAACTGGTGGGCATTAACCTGACTTTAAATTATACTACAGAGCTGTAGTAACCAAAACAGTATGTTACTGGCATAAAAACAGATACGTAGACCAATGGAACAGAATAAAGGCGCAGCAACAAATCCATACATCTATAGTGAACTCATTTTCAACAAAGTTGCCAAGAATACACATTGAGGAAAGGACACTCTCTCAATAACTGGTACTTATAAGGTGGATATCCGTATGCAGAAGAATGAAACTAGACCCTCTCTCTTGCCTTATAAAAAATCAAATAAAAATGGATTAAAGATTAAAGATAAGACCTCAACCTATGAAACTACTAAAAGAAAACATTGTGGAATATCTCCAGAAGATTGAACTGGGCAATGATTTCTTGAGTAATGCCCAAAAAGCACAGACAATCCAAGCAAAAACGGACAAATGGGATCACATCAAGTTAAAAAGCTTCTGCACAGCAAAGGAAACAATCAATGAAGAGGCAACCCATAGAATGGGAGAAAATATTTGCAAACTATGCATCTGGCAAAGGATTAATAACCAGAGTATATAAGTAGCTCAAACTCTAAAGAAAAGTGTCTAATAATCTGAGTTTAAAATGGGCAAAATATCTGAATAGACATTTCTCAAAAGGAAACATACAAATGGCAATCAGGTGTATGAAAATGTGATCAATATCACTGATCATCAGAGAAATGCAAACCAAAACTACAATGAGATGTCATCTCACCCCAGTTAAAATTGCTTTTATCTGCTTAAGGAGATTTTGGGTTGAGATGATGAGGATTTCTAAGTATGCAATCATGTCATCTGCAAAGAGAGACAATTTGACTTCCTCTCTTCCTATTTGAATGCCATTTATTTCTTTCTCTTGCCTGATTGCCCTGGCCAGAAATTCCAATACTACGTTGAGTAGGAGTGGTAAGAGAGGGCATCCTTGTCTTGTGCTGGTTTTCATAGGAAATGCTTCCAGCTTTTGCCCATTCATTATGATATTGGCTGTGGGTTTGTCATAAATAGCTCTTATTATTTTGAGATACATTCCATTAATATCTAGTTTATTGAGAGTTTTTAGCATGAAGGGCTGTTGAATATTATCAAAGGCCTTTTCTGCATCTCTTGAGATAATCATGTGGTTTTTCTCATTGGTTCTGTTTATGTAATGGATTACGTTGGTTGATTTGTGTATGTTGAAACAGCCTTGCATCCCAGGGATGAAGATGATTTGATCGTGGTGGATCAGCTTTTTGATGTGCTGCTGGATTCAATTTGCCAGTATTTTATTGAGGATTTTCACATCGATATTCATCAGGGATATTGGCCTGAAATTTTCTTTTTTTGTTGTTTTTGTTGTTGTGTTTCTTTTTGTTGTTGTTGTGTCTCTGCCAGGTTATGGTATCAAGATGATGAGTAAGGGAGGAGTCCCTCCCTTACTATTCCCCTATTCCATTGTTTGGAATAGTTTCAGAAGGAATGGCACCAATTCCTCTTTGTACCTCCGGTAGAATTTGGCTGTGAATCTGTCTAGTCCTAGGCCTTTTTTGGTTGGTAGCCTTTTAATTACTGCTCCAATTTCAGAACTTCTTATTGGTCTATTCAGGGATTCAAATTCTTCCTGGTTTAGTCTTGGGAGGGTGTATGTGTCCAGGAATTTATCCATTCCTTCTAAATTTTCTAGTTTATTTGCATAGAGGTGTTTATAGTATTCTCTGATGGTATTTCTGTGGGATCAGTGGTGATATCCCCTAATCAATGTGCAAAAATTACAAACATTCCTATACATCAATAATAGACACACAGAGAGCCAAATCATGAGTGAACTCCCAATCATGATTGGAACAAAGAGAATAAAGTACCTAGAAATACAACTTACAAGGGATGGGAAGGACCTCTTCAAGGAGAACAACAAATCACTGATCAAGGAAATAGCAAGGGCACAACAAATGAAAAAACACACCATGCTCATGGATAGGGGAAACAATATCATGAAAATGGGCATACTGCCCAAAGTAATTTATACATTCAATGCTATCTCCATCAAGCTACCATTGACTTTCCTCACAGAATTAGAAAAAATTACTTTAAATTTCTTATGGAACCAAAAAAGAGCTCATATAGCCAAGACAATCCTAAGCAAAAAGAACAAAGCTGGTGGCATCACGCATGCTACCTAACTTCAAACTATACTACAAGGCTATAGTAACCAAAATAGCATGGTACTGGTACCAAAACGGATATATAGACCAGTGGAACAGAAAAGATGCCTCAGAAATAATACCACACATCTACAATCATCTGATCTTTGAGAAACCTGACAAAAGCAAGGGCGAAAGGATTCCCTGTTTAATAAATGGTGTTGGGAAAACTGGCTAGCCATATGCAGAAAACTGAAACTGGACGCTTTCCTTACACCTTATACAAAAATTAACTTAAGATGGATTAAAGACTTCAATGTAAGACCTAAAACCATAAATATCCTAGAAGAAAACCTAGGCAATACCATTAAGGACATAGGCATGGGCAAAGACTTCATGACTAAAACATCAAAAACAATTGCAACAAAAGCCAGAATTGACAGAAGAGATCTAATTAAACTAAAGAGCTTCTGCACAGCAAAAGAAACTATCATCAGACTGAACAGGCAACCTGCAGAAGGGGAAAAAATTTTTGCAATCTATCCATCTGACAAAGGGCTAATAACCAGAATCTAAAAGGAACTTTAAAAAATTTACAAGAAAAAAAACAACCTCATCAAAAGGTACATGAAGGATATGAACAGACACTTCTCAAAAGAAGACATTTATGTAGCCAACAAACATGAAAAAAAGCTCATCATCACTGGTCATTAGAGAAATGCAAATCAAAACCACAATGAGATAGTATCTTATGCCAGTTAGAATGGCGATCATTAAAAAGTTAGGAAACCACAGATGCTGGAGAGGATGTAGAGAAATAGGAACGCTTTTACACTGTTGGTGGCAGTGGAAATTAGTTCACCCATTGTGGAGGACCGTGTGGTGATTCCGCAAGGATCCAGAAATACCACTTGACCCAGCATTCTCATTACTGGGTATATACCCAAAGGATTATAAATCATGCTACTATAAAGACAAATGCACACATATCTTTACTGCAGCACTATTCACAATAGCAAAGACTTGGAACCAACCCAAATGCCCATAAATGATAGACTGGATAAAGAAAATGTGGCACATATACACCATGGAATACCATGCAGCCATAAAAAGAATGAGTTCATGTCCTTTGCAGGGACATGGATGAAGCTGGAAACCATCTTTCTCAGCAAACTAACACAGGAACAGAAAACCAGACATCACATGTTCTCACTCATAAGTGGGAGCTGAACAATGAGAACACAGGGACACAGGGAGGGTAACATCACACACTGGGGCCTGTAGGGGGGTGGGGGGCATGGGGAGAGATAGCATTAGTAGAAATACGTAATGAAGATGATGGGTTGATGGGTGTAGAAAACCACCATGGCACATGTATACCTATGCAACAAACCTGCACGTTCTGCACATGTATCCCAAAACTTAAAGTATAATAAAAAATTTGCTTTTATCCAAAAAACAGGCTATAAAATGTGCTGGTGATGATGTAGAGAAAATGGAACCCTTGTACACTGTTAGTGGGAATGTACAATAGTACAGCCAGTATGGAGAACAGTTTGGACATTCCTCAAAAAACTAAAAATACAGCTGCCATATGAGTTAGCAGTCCTACTGCTGGGTATATACTTAAAAGAAAGAAAATCAGTATATAGAAGATTTATCTGTACTTTCATGTTAACTGCAGTACCATTCACAATAGTCAAAATCTGGAAGCAACCTAAGTGTCCATTGAAAAATGAATGGATATAGCAAATGTGGTACATATTTACAATGAAGTACTCTTCAGCCAAAAGAAAGAATGAGATTCTGTCATTTCCAACAACATAGGTGAAACTGGAGGTCATTATGTTTAACATAATGTATGCTTAAACATGAACATAATGCGTGTTTAAACACAAACATATGATTAACATAACTTAATAAGTGAGGCACAGAAAGACAAACTTCACATATTCTCACTAATTTGTGGGAGCCAGCAATTACAATAATTAAACTCATGGAGATTGAGAGTAAAAGGATAGTTACCAGAAGCTGAGAAAGCTGGTGGGGGACATGAGGAGGAAGTGGAGATGGTTAATGGGTAAAAATAATAGAGTTTGCTAGTATGAATGAAACCTAGCATTTGATATTAATAGTCACATCAAGGTGATTACAGTCTACAATAATTTAGTATATATTTAAAAATAACTGCAAAGAGTATAATTGGATTGTTTGTAACACAAAGAATAAATGTGTGAGATTATGGATACTTCTTCTACCCATTACTTATTGAATGCCTTTAAAAATATCTCATGTACCTGATATATGTATACACCTACCATGTACCCAGAAAAAATAAAAATTAAAAAAAAAAACTTGTTATGTGACTTAACATGTTATGTATCCAGGAGAGAGTTCTGTGTGCTCTTGATAAAATGTTTATTCTGCTGCTGTTGGATAAGATGTTTTGTATATATTTGTAACGTCCATAGTGTTGTTCAAGCTCTCTGCTTCTTTATTGATATTTCTGTCTGAATGTTTTATCCTGTATTGCAACTGGGGTATTAAAGATTCCTACCATTATTTAATATTATATTTGTATTTCTCCCCTTGGTTGTATTATATTCTTTTTATGAATTCACACATTTTCATTATATTGTCATTATTTGTATGTTGTGACAGTTTTTGACATAAAGTCTATTTTATCTAAGTATAGGCACCCTTACTCTCTTTTGGTTACCATTTGTATGAAATATCATCTATTCTTTCACTTTCAGCCTATGTGTGTCCTTAAATCTAAAATAATTTTCTTAAAAATAGCATATAATTGTGTTTTTCAAATCCATTCAATTGAGGATTTTAATCCATTTACATTTTAAGTATGTATTAATGAGACATAATTTCTTATTGCCATTTTGTTGTTTTCTGTTATTCTTGTAGTTCATTTGTTTTTTTTTCTCTTGCTATCTTCCTCTGTCTTTCGTTCATTTTTCCCATTCATATGCTTTCACTTTTGTGTAATTTCTATAGGAATTTTTGTTTGAGTATGGTTACTTTAGGGCTTACATAAAATATCTTATAGTTATAATAAGTCTATTTTAAGCTGATAACAACTTAAATTCAATTACATTTTAACACTCTATACTTTAACTTCTTATAAACATACAATTTTTGTTATTGTCCCAATTTATATCTATGCAATTTATATCTATGCATTATATCTGTCGTGTATCTTTTAACATATTTTCAGTTATAGCTGGTTTTGTTCAATAATTTTTAGAATTAAAAGTAATTTATGTAATTTACACACCTCAATTACAATAATATAGTAGTCTGCATTTGCCTGTATATTTAACTCTACTATTAAGTTTTATATTTTATTACACTATTACATTGCTGTTTAGTGTCATTTTATTTTAACCTGAAGAACTCCCTTTAAAATTTCTTGTAAGGCAGGTCTAGTGGTGATTCAATCTCTCAATTTTTATTTTTCTGGGAAAATCTTTATCTCTTCTTCATTTTTAAAGGACAGTTTTGCTGGGTATGGTGTTCTTGGATAACACTGATTTTTTTCTCAGTTCTTTGAATATATCATTCCACTCCATTCTGGCTTGCAATGTTTCTGCTGAAAAATTAGTTGCTAGTTTAACAGAGCTTACCTTGTATGTGGAAAGCTGCTTTTCTCTTGCTGCTTTCAAAATTCTCTCTTTGACTTTTGGCAATTTGAATATAATGTGTCTCAGTGTAGATTCTTTCAGTTTGTCTTATTTGGTGTGACTTGGGCTTCTTGGACTTCATTGTCCATTTCCATTCCCAGATTTTGGAAGTTTTTAGCCATTATTTCTTTGAATAAGCTTTCTATTCATTTTTCTTTCTCTTCTAGTTTCTGGGACTTCCATAGTGTGTATATTGATCAGCTTCATGGAGTCCCATATATCCATTAAGGTTTCTCTTCTCTTTTTTAATTCTTTTTTATTTTTTCTCTTGACTGAGTCACTTCCAATGACCTGTCTTTGGATTTACTGATCCTTTCTTTTGCTTGATCTAGTCTGGTTTTGAACCCCTCTAGTAAATTTTCAGTTCAATTATTGTGTTCTTCAGCTCCATGATTTCTGTTTGGCAATTCTTACCATTTTATCTCTTTGTTGAGATTGTCACTTTGTTTATGTATTGTCTCATGACTTGACTGAACATCTTTGTGACAGCTACTTTGAATTCTGTATCAGGCAAAGTGTACGTTTCATTAGGGTTTGTTTCTGAAGATTTATATTGTTCCTTTATCTGGAACATGTTCACCTGGTTATTCATTTTCCTTGATGCTGTGTTGATATTTCTGCATTAGAATAGTCACAACCTGGACTCGTTTGGAAGACCCTATCAATCAGTACAGCCAGAGATTCTGGGTCCTCTACCAATTCTTTCCCCCCCTAGAGAGAAGCAGATTGCTGTATTTTTGTTCTGCTCACTTTGTGCTGAGCCATAGGAGGGGAGAAATTGTTTCTATCAATTCAACGTACTGCATTCATTCTCTCCTAGGTAGCTAGACTGGACTGGTCCCATCAGAGCTCCAAGACTGGAAAGACAGATGCCAATTTTGTGGGGAGCCTCAGAGGAGTTGGGATGTTGGACACATGAGCCAATATGATCTTTGGCTGGAGAAGAAACTGGGAGCTAAAGGATCTCTTCCTGATTACGTGGTGCTGTGGAGGAAGTAGTGATTCTGGTGAGAAGGTATTTTGAATCTATCAGTTCTGTGCATCTGGTTTCACTTTTTCCCAGAATACAGGAGCCTTTCTATTTGTTTCTGTGTTTCTCACAAAGGGAATTTGTTCATAATGCTCAATCACTGCATTTTGGAGACTGATTAGGTCTCACTGTTTATTCTTTTTACCACTCACTGGGACTAGAAAACTGCTAATTCCATAATATATTCTAAACAGGAATGACATGAAACAGAATTTCTAAGAGAGTGATGGAATGTTTCATCAGAACCATTGAGCTTCTGGTGAAGTAGTTAATTATTTTATTTTTAATAACTTTTAGTAATTTAACAACAGCCTGGCTGCTAACAGCATTCAGACTAGTTGGGATATCAACTTTTACTAGAAGAAAATAATGTCCGTGAAACTTTTTTAACTCTTGAAACAATTAAGAAATATTCTCACTTCAGACAAATTCAGAAAAGGGATGTTCTTCTACTGATCAAACTATGACTTATCAGAGCCTGAGGATGTTTCCAATAGAGCTTCTGGTCCTAGCTTATCAAGGGTATACCTTACAAGCTGCTGGTTATGATGTGCTATTTCTTCAGGTGTCTTGGATAGGGTACCTTCTCCCTTCTCCTCTTCACCCCACTAGTTTAAAAACAAAAAGAAAGAAAACGGACAAAAAATGTTTTTCTCGCCCACTGGGCCAATAATTGTATTTTTCTTTATAGGAAAAAAAGGTTTTGTTTCCCAACTGAAAGAATACCTAATCCAATATCGTTGCAAGGTAGACTGTATCTCTTTACCTGAGAAGTGATTTTAATATCCAGCTGGCCAACTACCATAAGAGTAACCATTTTGAAAGAATGGATGTGATAGTGTGGAAAAAATAAGAAATAAATAGAAAGTTAAGAAGCATTTAAGAGAGATTTTGGACATCCCACAAAGTAACCCAGGATCTGACCTCTAAAGGGTCAATTCAGGAAGTAAAGTACAGCAAGAATGGCCTCATATTTGTTCACAACTTCTTGTACGAATGGCCTTTTGCAGTGAATGGCCTTTGCCACCCCTTCCATCAAGAGGTGCAATCTTTATCTCTAACTTTTAAATCTGATCTTGGTTTTATGTCTTACTTTACTCAACGGGACATTAGCCAACATGCCAGAAGCAAAGTCTTCAAAAGTGTGCATTGCGGCTTGCCCTCTCCTACTTGCTTCTGGGACTTCTACTGTCACCAAATAATGAGGACCTACCTTGAGAGCACACAGCTTCCCCAGCTGAGTTTTCAAACATATGAGTCCACTGTATCCTCAGCTCAACTATCACAGCCTAGAACATCCAGCCAAACTACAGAATCATGATAAATGATAAATACATATTGTTTTAAATGTCTGAGTTGTACTTTAACATAACAAAAGCTATTACTATCTGGATGTTACATTTACTAAGAAACCACTAGTGAGTTCCTAACAGAGAAATTACAAAAATTAACTGGAGGAGGGATTTCCAAGAAAACATTCTTTCATAATGGTAAGTCTCAAATCTAGCATGTTGGCTGGAATTTAAAAGAAGTTTTTAAAGGTAATTTAGAGACTCATAGAAAATCAATCTCTCTGTAGGACTAAAAATATCTCAGCTTTGAACACTTTTTTCATTCTTATTAGACTTGAAAGCATAACCATTGATCTAGCAAGAGCAATTTGCTAATAATTAGGCTTGTGAGGGAGGCTTAGGATTGTTCCCTATAGGGTGGGTAACAGGCCCTTTAATTCACGGAAGCCACTGCCCTAACAAGAAGAAAAAAGATGTAGAAGAATCAGCAACCGCAATGGTTCTGTTCACTAAAATCCAAGTGATATTGAACTCTGCCACAGAAAAATGACTTTCAAGCCCAAATTTGCCCTATTCTATACTTGATGCCATCTGCGAAGAAGAAATAAACTTCAAGTCTATTTACCCATTCCCAAGACATTCCGCAATACTTTTATATTCCTTTCACAAGGCAATTATTATTATTATTTTGCCTTTCAGGAATATGAATATTCACTCTCCGATTAGACTTGAAGCTCCATGAGGGCAGGGTCTGTGTTTACTTCACTATTTTATCTCCCACAGCACAAGGCCCAGGGAAGGTGCTCAATTATTCTTTGTAACATAAATGAGTGGAAGAGGGCAGGCTTTATGTAGTGCAGGGACTAATGTCCAGCTGACTGTCCCCATGGCCTGAACAGAGAGCTTGGCCAATAAATGGCCACTCTTTTGTATAAAATAAGGTTTCATTACGAAAAGTCACATAATTCATAAAATCTGTCATTTTTTTATGAGGGTAGCTAAACTTTCACCAGAAATCATGACACATCTCTGATATGTTTTCCTTTGAGTGATTTCCCTGTATTATTTGTTATTTGAATCTCTTCTTTTGTTTGAGATGTCAGAAAGCCTGAGCAGGAGACAGACTATGATCATCTCTGGGGAAAAAATTCTCTTCCCCAGAGAGCATCTGCCAAATAAATTACATCTCAAGGTGAATTTTTTTTTGGAAATGCAAACTGATTAAAAATAGTATTGTTTTGTGTTCAGTTGGTTAATTTAGTAAGACTATTTTTACTGTTTCAGTTGCTTATATCCCCAAAAAGAACAAAAAACTACCCTTTCCCTGATAAAATATTTACCATTTTATATCTTAAAAGAAAGAATCAAATCAATTCTATTTTGAAAGGCACATTAAAAATGTAAGCACAAAGCACAGGGCACATTTCACAGAAGATTGGAACTGCTAACAATCTTTTTTTTTTCATCTACCAGAAGAAATCAAATGAAGCCCATTTGCCTCTGGGGTTTTAAACATCATTACAATTTATCTTAATAATGAAGTTAAAATTAACTGAAAGAAGACAAAATGGAAAGAAAAACCCTCACATTGTTAACATGGGTTATTCATGGGAAAATAGATAAAAGTAATATCCCTTGGGCACACTTAAGAAAAAAATCAAAATAATCAAAACATAGGTGACCCATGATTGAAGCAGCATCTCACTCAGTCATTTCATGTTTATTGAAGCGTAAACTACTCCATAACACACATACTTTATATCCATATAGAAACATATGTTTGGAATACACACATACACACACACAATAAAAAATAAATGCAACCACCAAGAGAGCTTTAAAATTATATTTGAAAATATCACAAACAACGATCTGCTTACCATGTAATTCTGTTTCTGTCATCACATATAACTAACTGCAAGAGCTTAGTTCTGCTTCACATAAGATTCTCAAATTGTCTTTGTGGAATCTTCCTGGTGAGGAATGAAAAGACTGATGAAAAGGTCAAAGGGGGCACCTCCACTCCACAGGGGCCTCAAAATGCCTCCTTGAGCATTCTTGCTTAGACTTTCCTTCCCCTCTGAGAGAAAGAACAAAACAGGAAGAATCCTTCTTGATAAAGGACAGGGGATTTTTTTAACCAATTAAAACCTTTTCAGAAAACTAAAGCTGTCACATTGGAGATAAAATGATGGTAACAATACTGAAGAGCGGAGCCAAATTACACAATAGACGATGTCATGTGTGCTTGTTTATCAGGTGGGAACACCTCTTAGTCATGCACATGCCTCTATGATAAAGTTTAGAATTCAATAACCTCTCTTCAAACCAGGACATTGTTTCGGTTTTGATTTTTTTTTTTAAAAACCTGCACATTTCTAGAAGAGGTATTCTAAGCTCCAAATTACAGGACTGAAAATGTTGGTTCTTTTTATTTTTATTTTTGGAGAGTGGGAGAGATAATTGATGTACTATCTTAAATTTTCTTCAGTGTTTTTGAGACAACAAATATGACTGTCCATTCCTAACAGAGAGTGATTTTTTTCTCTCCCTCTCTCTCTCTCTCTCTTCATCTACAACCGTCACCCCAGTCATTCAGTTTCCACCATTTCTTTCATCCATTAATTCTGATTCCCTTAAATATTTGACATTTAAAATTTATACTATGTGCAGAATGATAATGAGGTATCAAAAAGCCACAACTAGCACACTGCCTATGTTCCAAGACTTTGGCTAATCGATAACTTGGTCATGTGGTTAATTTTAAGTACAGTTTGAGGGAACACTCAAAAAACTACATCAGCCTGCATAGATTGCTAATATATGCACAGAAGGCTTCTTCACAAAACATATAGTCACATAATAAAACTAGAGATGACATAGAAAAAATTAACATTTTGGGGGCTTGATATTTAAGGAAAGATTAAAGTGATGTAATACCTTTCCATTCAAAAGAAAGAATCATAATGAATGAGCAGTACAGAATAGAATATGCGATGAAAAGTTTTGGAATCATAGTGTTCCAGTATGTATGCACAATAAATTGTGTGTCATCCTCAAGTTTAGGACAAATATGAAAGCATTTCATATCACATAGTTAAAACCTTATGGAACACAATAGATTTATTATACTCACATATAAGAAACAGCTGAGCATAATGATTAGGTGCATAGGCTCTGAAATCACAATGCTTGGATTCTAGTATCAGTTTTCTTCTTGCAAGCTGGGTGAACTTGCACAAATTTATAATACTTCTTGACATCAGTTTCATTTGTAAAATGGAGAGAATTCTACAAGTTAGGATTCAATAGGAGAGAGGAATTACATAATAACTTGAATGAGAAAATGTTAAAATAAAGAATTGACTGTACAAGGGGGTTAAAGTACAGAGGCATTGACTAATAAAAATCACAAGAACTCTAAAGAATATAGGAATTGCAGGTATAGGGAAGGCCTTAGGGCTGATATTGAGCAACCAAAGTAACAGTTGTCCCGGGCTGAGATCCAGACCTTATGAGAGAGGAAGGACACATTCATGGCTCACCAGATGGCAGACAAGTTGCTGTGGTTGGTTTGTGGAACTAGCTAAAAAGCTACCCTCTGCAACTTACCAGAAACCTACTGTCTAGAGTTCCAGAGAAAGCCGTTTACTAGGAGGTGCTCAATGAAAACACTCCACTGTAAAACTGCACAAGAGGAGAGTCAGTGGCCCCAGGTGCTAAAGTGAACATGCTTCAAGAGCCTGCCTAGAGTACACTGGAATCAGGAAGGAAAAACCTTCCTCCTGCAATGCTTTTCCAATGCCCTTTATTGACAAATATTAACATCATGTCAGCTGATAAAGAAAATATATTTAAAGGGCCCCAGTTTTACAGAGCAGAAATGAAGGCTGGAGAATTTGAAGGTCTCAGAATTTGGAGCTGAGAGGCATGAATTGATAACAGGGAGATAAATAATGATAGAATTGTTGGTAGCATTATAAGCATAACAGCTCCTGTAGAGCACTTAGCACAGATTCTGTGACACAGTAAGTATATCTTTCATTCACTCAACAAATATTTAAGAAGTACTCACTAGGTTCCAGGTACTGTGTTAAGTACCAGGCATGCATCAATGAAGAAAATTGGCACAGTTCCTGTCTCAAAGAAGAGTAATATGAGCTGTTAAACTGTACCTCTTAAAATAGTTTAGATAAATAGCAGATCCATAATGTCTGTTAAGATTGTGTGTGTGTGTGTGTGTGTGTGTGTGTGTGTGTGTCTGCCTATGTGTGTTTGTACATAGTGGTCTGATGCAATACCATATTTATTCTTTTCATGAGTTTTTCTTGTATCTGAATCCATAGAATTTGAAGGTATACATGGAAGAGGTGTGGAACAGAGTGTATTAGTGTAATACTGAATGGATTCTCATCACAGCTTGAGGTTACTACTGCCATTAAGTTCTACCTATCTGGAACACTGAAAAAGAAAGAATAGCCAAGTAGAGAGTGGGTGAGCAGAGCAGTAGACCTATCTTAAGATAACATCATGAAAATTCTGCACAGCTTAAGAGATGTGGATTCTTCATCATTATTCATGCTTTTCTCTTAAGGTACAGATCATATCTATTAAGGATTAGAGTTAAAAATGTAAAGGAGTAATTATAAACACCACTAGGGTTATATGTTTAAAGTCACTAAGAAAATTTCGTGCTCAGCTATAGGTCCTAACACCCAGGGATCCCTTTTGTTAGTGTCAGATGGCATAGAATAAGAAAACTGCATCTGCAGATTTTAACTAGAAGATTAGCTATACTTTAAAATGGCATTGTAGTAGGCATCCACCAACAAATTTTTAAGGTTCTGTTATGAGGTAGACACTGTATTAAGTGTTGGAGATTAAATATTGAGCAAAAATGCAGTGTTCTCGGATTGTGGTGGTGAGAAATGCAATTAATAAAATGATCATGCTGATGATTATAAGGAATACCATCTCAAAGGAGTAGACAAAACACAAACATGAACCAGAGTACATCAGGGAAGGAGTCCCTGAAAAAGCGATACTCTAACCAATGAGGGAGTAGCCATTAATGAGTCAGAGATGAGAAGTGGGAGTAAGAAGAGAGGAAAACACCAAAGGGGGTGAGGGTGACAGCAGCATGATAATAGGCCCCATGTAGAAGCCCTTAGGACATGGACAAGGAACCTATGAAAGACTCCAAAATGAGAGGGACAGACTTCTATGATGGCAGCAGAGAAACTGGCAGGGTAAAATCACAAAGACTTGTAGGCTGAGCAGATGAATTGGTCATTATCTAAACAGAAATAGGACAAAGAAAAGCCATTGGTAGATTTTAAGTGTCTAAGTGTGGAGAATAGGATTGGGTGACACAATCAGATTTTTATTTTATGAGATATAATAACTTTGGATGCAGGATGAAGAATGGAGTGGAAAAATCCCAGAGTCGATGCACAGATGTCAAGGGAAAAGAGCATCTCAGGAAGGAGTCACCAGCCATGTCACATGCTGGGAGAGGAAATGAGATGAAGACTAAATAATGTCTATTGAATTTTATACGGTTGACTTAAATTAGAACTGTTCTGGTGGAATGGCAAGAAAAAAAATGAAGATTAAAGTGGATTACAGAGTGAGTTGAAAGTAAGGAAATAAAGAAAGTGGGTACTGATAACTCTTTTAAGAACTCAGGTTAAATATTTCACTTGAGAATACTCATCGCCCTGCTTACAGAAATCACTCCCTGGTAACTGATTCACTCTGGAAAGATAATCTTTCGTCAGTGAATGGCTGGCAGATTTGAAAAATGAGACAAAGATTTTTAATTTCCATCTTCTCAAATTGACTCTAATTTATTTTCAGTATTTTTTATTAAACCCTGAGACAACAGTCCTGAAGATCACCTCACCTCCATGAATGAAATAAATTAAGATTGTAAGCGCCTTGGAGATAGGAACTATATCTTCACATACTTTATGCTGAATAAATCCTTGTTGAATTGTTGAAGAATACAAAAGCTGATGCAAAACTACAAAATTGTGTTATAAAATCTTCAGTTCAAAAGGGCCTTCAAATCCATCCAGTAAATTATTACTCTGACCCAGCAATGAATGTATGATCTAAAAGAAAGTGTGCAAAGTTTTAGCAATAACTAATAATGTCATAAATATCTCAGTACTTGGAATGTTCTCACATAACCCATAAGTGTCTTTATTAACAGGGAGCTTCTCCTCTCCTCAAATATTAACGTTCCCTCCTCATTCTTTGCTGTTGATGCCTTTTCATTTATTTGGGGGAAAAAATGACCAAAGAAAACAACTCCCTTTTCCAATATCACATCTAGGAACCAAGAGGGATCTGTCTCCATCGATTCTGTTTACCTCCTATTTGAATTGTGGACCTGTCCATCCTCCTTTCCAAGGCCAATTCTTGCAATTGTGCCTGTAGTCTCATTCCCTCTCATACACAAGGAATGCATCTTTTCTCCCTCCTGCATGATTATTCTTCCCCTTCTTTACAAAAGCATTTCTAATCACATACAAACATGACATAACATTTCCTATTTCTAAAAAATTTTCCCTTGACTCTCTCACACTTTTTGTTACCTACTCCCTTTTATAATAAGAATTCCTGAAAGAATTGCAGATGCACACTTTTTCAACTTCCTTAGCTCCAATTTTCTCTTTAACATTTTGATCCTACTCTACATCGAAATTGCTTTTTTCATAGTCACAATGAATGCATCTTGCCAAATCCAGTGCCCACTTCTATCTCAATTATTCTGATCTTCTCAATACAATAATATTTGACATAGTGGCCACATTTTTCTTCTTGAAAAACTTTCTTTGCTTGGCTTCAAGAATATCATGCTCATATGGAATTTTCCCTATTCACTGAATATCTCTGAAGATTCCCCTTTCTCTTTATGTTGAAGTACTCATGGCTTAATCCTAAAATGTTTATATCCTAGCAAAATAATCTCACCCAAAGCAATAACTGTAAATGTTCTGTATGTGCTGAAGACCTATGCATATTTATCACCAGCACTTCCTTCTCTGAGTTGCAGATTCATTTATATAATCACTTACTTTATGTTTAAATAACTGTTAGGAAGTTCAAAAGAAGAATTCTTGACTTCTCACACCTGGACCACAAATCTGCTCCTCTCCATGTCTTCCTTATTTCAAGAACTGCCAGTATCTACCCTCTACCATTTGCTCAAACCAAAATTTGAGAGAAATCTTTCTCTTTTCTTATCATCCCATACAGACTCCATCAGCACCTCCTCTTGACTATCTTCAAAATATATCCTGAGCACAATAATTTCTCACCACCTCTACTTTGATTTCTCCTGCCCCAGAAGCCATTATTTTCTACCTATATTGTTTTAATAGTTAGTTGACTGGACTTCAAGGTTCTATTTTTCCTTCCACATTCTATTGTCCACATGAAGACCAGCATGATCTTTTTAAGAATAGCTCAGGGCAATTAGGCAGGAGAAGGAAATAAAGGGTATTCAATTAGGAAAAGAGGAAGTCAAATTGTCCCTGTTTGCAGATGACAAGATTGTATATCTAGAAAACCCCATTGTCTCAGCCCAAAATCTCCTTAAGCTGATAAGCAACTTCAGCAAAGTCTCAGGATACAAAATCAATGTGCAAAAATCACAAGCATTCTTATACACCAATAACAGACAAACAGAGAGTCAAATCATGAGTGAACTCCCATTCACGACTGCTTCAAAGAGAATAAAATACCTAGAAATCCAACTTACAAGGGATGTAAAGGACCTCTTCAAGGAGAACTACAAACCACTGCTCAAGGAAATAAAAGAGGATACAAACAAATGGAAGAACATTCCATGCTCATGGGTAGGAAGAATCAATATTGTGAAAGTGGCCATACTGCCCAAGGTAATTTATAGATTCAATGCCATCCCCATCAAGCTACCAATGACTTTCTTCACAGAATTGGAAAAAACTACTTTAAAGTTCATATGGAACCAAAAAAGAGCCCGCATTGCCAAGTCAATCCTAAGCCAAAAGAACAAAGCTGGAGGCATCACACTACCTGACTTCAAACTATACTACAAGGCTACAGTAACCAAAACAGCATGGTACTGGTACCAGAACAGAGATATAGATCAATGGAACAGAACAGAGCCCTCAGAAATAATGCCACATATCTACAACTATCTGATCTTTGACAAACCTGAGAAAAACAAGCAATGGGGAAAGGATTCCCTACTTAATAAATGGTGCTGAGAAAACTGGCTAGCCATATGTAGAAAGCTGAAACTAGATCCCTTCCTTACACTTTATACAAAAATCAATTCAAGATGGATTAAAGACTTAAACGTTAGACCTAAAACCATAAAAACCCTAGAAGAAAACCTAGGCATTACCATTCAGGACATAGGCATGGGCAAGGACTTCATGTCTAAAACACCAAAAGCAATGGCAACAAAAGCCAAAATTGACAAATGGGATCTAATTCAACTAAAGAGCTTCTGCACAGCAAAATAAACTACCATCAGAGTGAACAGGCAACCTACAAAATGGGAGAAAATTTTCACAACCTACTCATCTGACAAAGGGCTAATATCCAGAATCTACAATGAACTCAAACAAATTTACAAGAAAAAAACAAACAACCCCATCAAAAAGTGGGCAAAGGACATGAACAGACACTTCTCAAAAGAAGACATTTATGCAGCCAAAAAACACATGAAAAAATACTCACTATCACTGGCCATCAGAGAAATGCAAATCAAAACCACAATGAGATACCATCTCACACCAGTTAGAATGGCAATCATTCAAAAGTCAGGAAACAACAGGTGCTGGAGAGGATGTGGAGAAATAGGAACTTTTACACTGTTGGTGGGACTGTAAACTAGTTCAACCATTGTGGAAGTCAGTGTGGCGATTCCTCAGGGATCTCGAACTAGAAATACCATTTGACCCAGCAATTACATTACTGGGTATATACCCAAAGGACTATAAATCATGCTCCTATAAAGACACATGCACACGTATGTTTACTGCAGCACAATTCACAATAGCAAAGACGTGGAACCAACCCAAATATCCAATGATAGACTGGATTAAGAAAATGTGGCACATATACACCATGGAATACTATGCAGCCATAAAACATGATGAGTTCATGTCCTTTGTAGGGACATGGATGAAATTGGAAATCATCATTCTCAGTAAACTATCGCAAGGACAAAAAAGCCAAACACCACATATTCTCACTCATAGGTGGGAATTGAACAATGAGAACACGTGGACACAGGAAGGGGAACATCACACTCTGGGGACTGTTGTGGGGTGGGGGGAAGGGGGGAGGGATAGCACTGGGAGATATACCTAATGCTAGATGACGAGTTAGTGGGTGCAGCGCACCAGCATGGCACATGTATACATATGTAACTAACCTGCACATTGTGCACATGTACCCTAAAACTTAAAGTATAATAATAATTAAAAAAAAGAAAAGCATTGTATTATGTAAAAAAAAAAAAAGAATAGCTCATGCTCCATGCCAGAGAAGAGTTAGTTGTTTAACAATCTATCTTTTCTTCTTATTTTCAAAACTAGAGTCAATTTTGCAATTTCTCTTGCAGTTAGATGTGGTATTACCACTCAGTTTTAGCCAATGAAATATGAGAAAAAGTAATATTTGCCACTGCCAAGTCTAAATCCCCAAACCCTTCTATTAATATGTATGATTCCCTGTGTTCTTTCCCTTTCTGCTAACTTGATGCTGCAAGCATGCAATTTGCCTCCAGATGGAAGGCTGGGTCACTGAATCACTCTCTGAAGGAGAATTTTCCACTGGTCAGGAATAGATTTTCTGAATTTTACATAAATGAAAAATAATATTGTACTGCCATTGGTGCCATGGTATATTTTGGGTTTGTTACTGACAGTAGCTAGAATTACCCTAATTAGTACATTCTCAAATACAAAATACTCCAGTGGCTTTCCACTACATTTAGAATACATTTAAAACCTCTTTCTTCCCATGCCCTTTGGGGCTCTAATGGCCTGGGCCTTGCACAGCTGTGTGTGTTTATTTCCTCCTCATTCATTTCTCACCATTCACACTAGCCTCTTGCTATTTCTACAATACTCCAAATGAATTCCCACGCCATGAACTTCGTGTTTGTTTGTATTAGTCCATTCTTATGCTTCTA
Source organism: Pan troglodytes (assembly GCF_028858775.2). Lineage (NCBI taxonomy): Eukaryota > Metazoa > Chordata > Mammalia > Primates > Hominidae > Pan > Pan troglodytes. Next base: position 107,892,636 of record NC_072402.2, on the reverse strand, counting down.
TAAAGAGGTTTAATTGGCTCAGTTCTGCAGTGCTGGGGAGGCCTCAGGAAACTTATAATCATGGCAGAAGGGAAAGCAAACACTTCTTCTTCACATGGCAGCTGGAAGGAGAAGTGCCAAGAAAAGGGGGAAAAGCCCCTTATAAAACCATCAGATCTCATGAGAACTCACTCACTATCATGAGAACAGCATGAAGGAACCACCCCCATGATTACATTATCTCCTACCGGGTCCCTCCCAAGACACATAGAGATTATGGGAACTACAATGCAAGATGAGATTTGGTTGGGGACACAGCCAAACCATATCATTGCTATTCTCCCAGCCTGGAATGCCCTACTCCCACATATTCATGTCTGCTCAAATATCAAATTCTCAGAGAATCTTACCTTATATCTCATTAAAAGTGACATTTCTATATGTATCATTGTACCTATCTTGCCTTCATAGCTCTTAGATATACCTGTAACTATGTCAATTATTTATTCGCTTACTACCTTACTATCTACACCTTTCAATAGAATGTTAGTTCCGGAAGCAACCTGTTTCTAACAGGTAGAATGCAACCACATTGAAGAGACAGCACGTCTGTGATTACATTATATGAGACTGTGACTTCTATCTTGCTAGCAGAATCTCTCTGTTGAATTTCTTGGCTTACACACTTTGATGAAGCAAGCTGCCACATTGCAAGGAACTGTGAGCAGCTGCCAGCCAATAGCTAGGAACTGAGACTTTCAATATGGCAACCCATAAGGAACTGACTTCTGCCATGTGACCTTGGAAATATATTCTTCCCTAGTCCAATCTTCTGATGAGACCTCAGCCCTGGAAGATATTTTAAGCTACTGAGTTTGTGGTAATTCGTTATACAAAAAGAGGTAACTAATTCAACCCTTGTAGTTCAATTGATCTTTGTACAATAAATGAAAATTGTTTTTTTTTTCCTGGTAAAACCAAATAGGATAATATAAAACTAAAAAAATGTGCTACTTGCTTGGATGCCTGATGCCCCTAAAATATAATCTGATATCTATTATAGTGTCCAGCTTAGTTTTCAGATTTGGTACAAAACGAATAAAAGTAAATTCTTCTTATCATCTTTACAGTCATCCTGAATGCAGTGTGTGGTACCACGGAAACATGAATACTGCAATATTTTCCCTTCTCCCAGACAGTAGTAACATCAAGGAACATAGCATTAATGCTCTCTTTCTGAGACACTGTCATTTCTTGGATGACTGGCTCTACCTCTTCCACTTTAAGAATAATATAAGGAAAAAATTGAAAGTCCAAGTTATTTTGTTCTTGTTGTTTCTTTCCTTACAAGGTTAAAAAGAAAACTTTAGAGAAAAACATATCATGGAAAACTTAGCTTTTGTCTCACATATATTGATGGGGCTTGGCCTGGTTGTGCACTTACAAAATATTTGGTTCCACTAAATAACATTGGGAGCTATAATAATGACACCCTTGATGCAATATGTTGTATTACTTCTATGTTAGAATATATGTCCCAAAAATTAAATCTCTGCTCCAGAAACAGAAAATGATGTAAAAAAATTTACTTAAATGGAAAAGTAGTGACAAATTTTCACTTTGAAATAAATGTGTGAGATTAGCTGACATCAGGAAAGCCAGCTCTGATTCTCACTGCATTAGTGGCATGGTTTAACACAAAGCCTCTTAAGCATTTAGCCAGATGACTAGGGCAGAAGACGGTACCTAGCCCGTAAATACCTATATCTGTGAGAATGCATTGAAAACACTAAAATTATCATTGAAGAATTGAGATTAGTATCAAATGTGGAGAATGGGGATGTTTTTTCTTGGAAGAGGGATTAGGCTAGATAAACAGATAAGTTTTGGCTCAAATGGCACAGTGACTGAGTGTTAGATAGTAAGAATAATCTCTGATAATATGGATAGGGATTATCAAAATAGCTGTATCTGCAACAAAACTTGGAGGTCTCATTTCTAGCAATCAAGTATCCACTGAAGATTGTAAATCATTTTTCATTTTACTATCATTAAGAAGAACAAAGTCCGAAACCTGTGTCTTCAAGTGAACCAACAGACAGCTACTTAGGTTTAGAAAACAAAATAATGCCTCAGCATAATGCAAAAGTAATAAAAAGTAATACCAGTGCTTAGGTCCTTAGAGGGAAAAAAGTACTACAGCAAGAAAAAAATGTAAATCACCTAACTGGGTGACTTTTTTTTTAGTTGTGTGGCAGAATTCATGGACTTGCCAATAGATACAATGGACTTAACAATATATTAGATGGAAAATGTTGAACTTTCTGCTCAAAAAATAAAAGACCATGAACATCAGTCCCTATTCAATCCTATGAAAATGAAAGATAAGTTAGGAATTAAGGTATATCTGAATCCATTCTATCTGCAGGGTGAAAAGCAAGGACAGAAAGAATATTTCATCAATAACCACATCAGTTCCTCTCAGAGCTAATTATGCCTTTGAATCACATTCAGAAAGGAAGACACAAAGTTATCTTTAGCAAATACCTATTTTAATTGCTTAATAGTGAATACTTCTTTTGGAGCTAATTGGCTTATTTTTCTAAGAGGTACAAAATCTCTCTCCTCAGTAGAATGTTGAGATGAACAATGTTATTTCTTTAGAAGAAAGATTTGGAATATTGTAATTTTTGACATCAGATTATTTTTATCAGAAGATAATGTAAAATTGAACTTATTTTGCCAATTAAATTATTCTGTGGAGGTTGTGAAAGAACCAAACTCTTAACCAAGGAATTAATCCACAGCTGTAATCTGTGTCTTCACACAGAAAAAAAAAGCCTTTTATAACCTTATTTCTGCAAACTCATATAGAGAACTGAGAAGCTAGGGCTGAGCTTGTCTTATCATCCAGTCTCAGTTGCCCTTCCAAAAAATATATGCACACATTGATATCTCTTATAAAAGAGGCTGATATCTCTTAACTACTCCATGGTATATCAAAGTAGAAATGATGGGAATCAGTTACCTGGTAGGGTGGAGTATTTTATTGCTGAAAATGTTTAGAATTGATGACACATAGTAATCAGGAGTTAAAACCCCACTTTTAGTAAGTGTTACTATTTTAAATTCTTCTCAGACAATGCACACTCTATTATCTGCATCTGGGAAAACCACTCCACTATCACCATCTTGGTATATCACTTGGTTTAACTACATGACACTTATTATCATATTGAATTATTACAGCTGAGGAAAGTGAGTTCAGAGGTTAAGTAATTTGCCTGTAGTTACTCAACTAGTTAAACAAGTTACTTATTCAACTAGTAATTGGTAGAACCAGGATTAAAACCAATTAATACCAAGAGCTTCCTAATGCCAAAGCCATTATAATAATCACAAGTTATGCTGCTCAAATGAAGACTCTGAGTTTCCCAACTATCGCCTCCTTCTTAATTCCTTAAATGTCACATTCCCAGTATGGGAGTGCTCATGCCAATAAAAAGGCTAAGAGAAATGATGTGTGAACCCCAACTTTCCGGTGAGGAGGAAATTTTTTCTTATAATATGTATGAATACTGCTGCCGGAAAGAGTTGCATGTGTGGGAGAAGGAAGTGAACTGGCCTCGCCTCCTCTGCTAAGGACGCAATAGAGAGGGGATTGTGAGTATATACAAAAACTGCATGTGTCAATAATCCTACCACTCTACATGAAGGATAAAATTTTCTTAATTTGAAGAGGCATATACCTCTCATCAACTAAATATCTCAGACTCAGTTTATTATTTCTTCAAGTCAGCAAAATGTAGTAGGGAGTAAAATATAAGATGAAGGTATATAGAGGATTTTCTACACTCCTTACTGTCTATTGATTTCAAAATTAAATTCTAAACATTTTCATACTACAACAAGAATGAGATTAAACCAGATTTTGAGAAAAATACTTGTATAATTGCTTTGTCAGGCTAGAAACTAACTGGACTACTCTCAAGTGGACAGTCTACCTAAAAGGGAATGGATGTTCTCACAGCCGAACATTCCAAGAGGGATGTGTGAAACAAAGGGCTAAAGAGAAACTTGCTTCTCTCTTGGGGAATGGGATTAATTTTGCTTTGACTCTTGGATGTGGAAGTGCCTGGTGCATTTATGGTTATGGTTGTTGAGCTCCCCTAGTCACACAGAAGCAGGCAGAGATGAGATGAGAAATTAGCTCTCAGAGGTCCATAGGACAGGCTTGGGCCTCAGTCTGTGAGCTTGTAAATACTACATTTGTGTTTCCTTAAAAGTTACCAGCTGCTCTCTGCTACATGGGAATTTAATAAGCGCCAAGCTCTTGATTAGGATAAAGGCATAGGGAAAAGCAGAGCCCCATCTCCTGAGACCAAAATTATAGGAACAGAAACACATGTAGAGAACAACTTAGCCCAGTAGAGTCATGACATTAAGGGTGGCTGCAGTAGCAGAGGCAGCATGATAAGGCTGGACTGGAATAAGGTGAGGGCTCTGTTCACAAGGAAAGTAACCTGAATACTTTTAGAAATATCTAAGACATTAGAGGGGGATGATAATTGAAAGGTATAAAAGGATTCACACCTTTGTAGTTAGAATATTTCAATGGACAATGGTGAATTCAATTTCAAATTTTCTATAGTGAAAAATCTTATCCTGCTTGTTTGTCTCAACTGGTAGGATGATTAAGTATCTCCACCCTCCTGAGTCTTCTGGTCTAGGGCAAAGACTTCCTATCTATGTAATTAAAATATCATAATACTGCACAGCAGAAGACCATGGGCTGTAAGGTCAAATCGTTCTAAACTCAAATCTCAGCCCTGACCTGGTCATAATTGGTCAGTCAGTTTTTGATGAAGATGCCAAGGGGATTAAATGAAGACAATGTAGTCTATTCAACAGTGTTGGAACAATTGGACAGTCATATGAAAAAAATGAGCCTTGACTCTTACTTTTTGCCGTATAGAGAAATTAACTTAAAATGGATTCTAGGCTCATATATAAAAGCTAAAACGATAACATTTCTCAAAGAAAACATAGGACAAAAATCTTTTGACTTTCAGTTAAACAAAATTTCTTAGCATGAATCATAAAAGAAAAAATGATAAATTGAACATAATGAAAATTCTGGCTGGGCGCGGTGGCTCACGCGTGTAATCCCAGCCCTTTGGGAGGCCGAGGCGGGCAGATCACGAGGTCAGGAGATCGAGATCATCCTGGCTAACGTGGTGAAACCCCATCTCTACTAAACGAGAACAAAAAAAATTACAAAAAATTAGCCGGGCTTGGTGGCAGGCGCCTGTAGTCCCAGCTACTTTGGAGGCTGAGGCAGGAGAATGGCCTGAACCCGGGAGGCGGAGCTTGCAGTGAGCCGAGATGCGCCACTGCACTCCAGCCCAGGTGAAAGAGCGAGACTCCGTCTCAAAAAAAAAAAAGAAAAAAGAAAAAAGAAAAGAAAATTCTGCCCTTCAAATGATGCTGTTAAGAAAATGAAAATATAAGCCATAACCAGGGAAAAATATTCATGAAATACTATATATAATTAATAGAAGTCTTGTATCTAAGCTATACAAAGAAGCCTTAAACTCAAAAGAAGAAAAAAAAAACCCAACTGAATAACAGACAAAAGCTTTGAACAGAAATTTCAGGAAAGAATTGAAAATAAGATCATGGAAAGATGATTAGCACCACTAAGCATTAGGGAAATGCAAATGAAAACCACAATGAAATCCCACTGAAAAGGTTAAAAATAAAAAAGATTGACAATACCAAGTGCTCAGAAGGATTTGAAGCAGGTGAAAATCTCATAAAAGGCTGGTGGGAATGCCAAATGGTAGAGCCAGTTTGAAAACAGTTTGCCAGTTCCTTAAAAATGTACAGATACACTTACCAAATGATTTAGCAATGCCACTCATAAGTATTTACCCTAAGTAAATAAAAACTTGTGTCCTTATGATCATGCAAAGACCTGTGTGTAAATCATATGAGTTTCTTTCAGCCCCCAACTGAAAGTAATTCAAATATCTATCCGTTGGTAAATGGATAATCAAAATCCATAGAATAGATTACCACTCTATAATAAAAATGAATGAACTACTGATACACTAATTAATCTCAAAATTATTATCCTAAGTGAAGGAAGCCTGATGCAAAAGGCACACTGATGATTCCATTTATGTGACATTTGAAAAAAAGGCGAAACTCTGGGGACAAAAAATAGTTTAGTCATTCCCAAGAACTATGGATGGAGAAAGAGATATACTACGAAGGGGCAGGAGGGTGTGTGTGTATATATACACACACACATATATATAAATGTATGTATATATATAAATATAATTTTCTATAAAAAATATATTTCTATATTATATATATATATATAATTTTTTTGAGACAGATTCTTGCTTTCTCACCCAGGCTGGAATGCAATGGAGTGATCTCAGCTCACTGCAACCTACATCTCCGGGTTCAAGTGATTCTCCTGCCTTAGCCTCCTGAGTAGCTGGGATTACAGGTGTGAGCCACCGCGCCCAGCCCAGGAGGGTATATTTTTGGAGTAACAGAAATGTTTCATATCTTGATTGCAGTAGTTATTACACAACTGTATATGTTGGTCAAAAGTATCAAACTGTATACTTAAAATGGGTATTTTTATTATATGTAAATTATACCTCAATAAATACTTCTTTTATAAAAAAGCAAAATCAAAAGAAAAAATATTCCATTTCTGCAGTTTACAATCTTGTGCAAATTATTCAACTTCTCTGAGCTCCATCTCATCTGTAAAACTTACCACACTTGTACTCCCAAAGTCTTTGTATTCTGTAGCGTGTTCATTTTTATTGCTGTGTAGTAATCCATTATGTATATGTAATACCTTTTATATATCCATTTTATTTCAGTTGTTTTCAGTTTTTGACTATTACAAGTAGTGTTGCTATGACATTATTGTGAATGTCTTTGACATACAAATATTTGATAACATGAATATGACTACCAAGAGGTAAATATTACTCCTGAGCTCTCATTTCCGTATGACTGGTGAACTCAGATAATATATCACACAGCTAATTAGGCCAAGGTACTGACCACTGAAATTCCCTTTGGCAGCTTGTGTTATTATTACTGTTTTGAGATTTGGATACATTCTTCATATCTTCAATTAAATTTCCATCATGTTGCTTAAGCAGAGCCCTATTCCCCACCCCGACCCCTAGAACCTTCCCATCTGATACATGGCTTTGATGTACACATTTCTGATCTTGAGTCCCCATTAAGACATTCACCAAATCTTGGAGCTCAGCTGCTACTTGGATTCCCATTGGCCTATACCATAGCTACAGAAGTTTCCCCTTCAAAAACTGGGGACCTATACAACCCCTTTGGAAAGATGCTTGTCAATATCTATAAAAAAGGAACATAAACATGATCCAATAATCCCACTCCTTGCTGTATACTCATCAGAAATGTATACATATATTCATGAAAAGATATTCACAGTAATGTTCATAGCAACACTATTTGTCATATCCAAAAACTGGAAACAACCCAAATAGAATGAATATAAAAGGTGTTATATACACATAATGGTTTATTGCATAGCGATAAGAATGAACAAACTACACTGTGCAATAATGTGGATAAATCTCACAAATATAACAAAAAAGGTAGACACAAAAGAGTACATATTATATGACTTCATTTCTGTAATATATAAATACAGGAAAAGATACTATGTGATGCTAGAAGTCATGATAGTGGTTACCCTGACAGGAAGGGGTGAATAATGACTAGAAGGGGCTAGAGGGATCTTCTTGGAGTCTTGGTAATATTGTTTCTTGATATAGGTCTTTTGTTCAGTTTATGAAACTCATGGGACAATAAATTTATGAATTGTGTGCTTTTCTGAATGTTACCATAAAATGGTACAATACTTCAATTTTAAAAGCATACGTAAAAACCATAAAATATTTAAAATATTACATTAATAAATTCATGGTTAAAAAGCATATGTAAAAACAATAAAATATTTAAAATATTTACATTAGCAAATAAATTCATGGTTCATACAACCTCCCTCTGCCTCACTCCATTCCTTTAGCCACACAGTGTGAGATCATATTCTCTCCCCAAACTGATCAATCTGATTTAAATAAAGCAACCTTATAAAGCAAGTCCTCTCCATTCACCAAAGTTCATGACTGACACAGATGCCAATGGACCATGGCTGTCATGGTTGCCATCATTCAATCAAACCTAGTTTTGAAAGAGGTTAGAAGTCAAACACATGAATTAAAATGAGTCCAATATATTTCCAGTGTATATAAATAATTTTTTAACGAAAAGGATCAGAACCAGAAATACGCTTCTAATGCCTACCTAGAATTTACTTTCTCTTAATTGGGAATCGTCGTATCTTAAATTTCCAGAAGTTTTTAAATGTTTTTTGTTTCTTTCCCCATGAATTAACAAAGCCAGTTTAAGGGTAATTTGGACTCTAGCATTCATGTTTTGTTTTTTGTTTTGTTTTGTGTTTGTTTTGTTTTGTGTTTAATTCTTTTGTGTTTAACTCTAGCATCCATGTTTTGTTTTTTGTTTTGTTTTGTATGCTTGAGATTTACAAACTGATGTTATGAGAAACAAAAGGTTTTTAGAGGGAAGAAAATTAATATATATATATAACTTCATATCGTTACTTTTTTCTATGACAAGAGCTTCTAAAAATCTTAACAAAAATCCTGAATACAATACAATTTTATTAACTATAGTCCTCATATTATGTTAGATCTCTAGACCTATTTATCATACATATCTGCTACTTTGGATCCCTTGACCTACATCTTCTCGTTTTCTCTCTTCAAATCCCACCACCCCTAGTAACCACTGTTAATTTTCTGTCTTTGTATATTTGACCTTTGTTTTTATATCCCACATATAAGTGAGATCATGCATTATTTTTCTTTCTGGGTCTAGCTAATTTCATTTAGCATAATGTCCTTGAGTTCAATCTATGTTGTGACAAATGGTAGGATCTCCTTTTTTAAGGCAAAATAATATATACATGATATTTATATACCATATATAATCTCACATTTTCTTTATCCATTTGTCTGTTGATGGACACTTTTTATCAGTTGTTTCCATACCTTGGCTTTTGTGAATGACAAATGCAATAAACCTGGGAATGCAAGTATTTTTATAAGGCTTGGTGATGTAATTTCCTTTGCATATATACTCAGAAGAGGGATTCCTGGATCATATGACAGTTCCATTTTTAATTTCTTTAGTAACCTCTATAGTGTCTTCTATAATGACTGCGCCGAATTACATCCCTACCAACAGTGTACTAGGGTTCCCTTTTCTCCACACCCTCACCAACATTTGTTATCTCTTGTCTTTTTGGTAATAGCAATAGAAGCCTTTTTTTAAGGCCTAAAAAATAAAAGAAGCATATAACATTTCTCTGTGAATTTATAAGCTTCATTCATTAGCAACATGCTGAGTTTAATAATATCAAATAATAACATGGCCCATTACCGAGGATTTTAGTTTTTCAGAATAACACACATAGCTATATTTGCATCAACCTTTTGGGCAAAACTCATAAGATGGTATAACATTGCCTTGTTGCCAGATTCAACCCATTTCCCAGCAAACCTGATAGTCGAAGACTCTGAAGACACTTTAAATTTAGATTTGTTAGAAAATAGATTTGGACACTATTTGATATATCCACACTCCAAAGAGAATTCTAAATATACTTTTGAATCTACCACTTCCCATTCTAGTCTCAGTGATGATTCCCACTTATATTATCAAGAGCATTAGCACAAAAATGTAACCAGACCCCTAAGGCTAAAAATTGTCTACATTTGTTTTCAAAGAGGCTTTGACATCTCCAGTTACATACACATTGGATACACCGCTGCCCTCTGCCCAGAGGAAATACATTTCCAGACTTGATTCCCACAGATGACACATACAGATTTTGCTTCACCTCCAGTCTGATCTTTATTTTGAATTCCCTTGCATTAATTAGCTTGAGGCATTTTTAGGAAAACCAACAAAGAGCACACTTCCTTTTCTTTCTTCTTTTCCTTCTCTTCTTTCCCCAAACATTTATTGAGTACTTCCTATATTTCAGACATAGGTAATACAAAGACAAGTAAGACACTGACCTACACTACTATAAAATTCCTACCAAGCTACCAATTTTAGACAACTTGAGTTTCCTTAGCATCTTGGGATCTGACTCTGAGTTAGTTTCTGATGAATAACCTGCACTTCTTTAAAAACCCAGCTTTGCTACAGACCTTTGCCTATTACAGACTACAGCTGAAACAAAGGGCAAGGATTCCTCCACTATGTTCTTTAGTACTCCCAACACCTCCTTGACCACCCCCTTCTCATTCACTCCACCCACTGACTTTCATGGCCAAATTGGTAAGGTGATTTTACTAGGAATCCCAAATGACTGGAAATAGCCATGCATCTTCCCAGAATCCCCAGAGCAATTTTTGTGGTAAGATTTTCTGATGACTGTATTTCACAGATGAGGACCGGGGATTAGATGCAAGGCACAGAAAGCCAGCACTGACCCAGGAAGAACCTCAAACCATCTGAGCCCTACTTTGGTGGTTTTCAACTTTGTTCTAGAATATTTATGGGGATTTGTCATTGTAAAGATACAGTGATGAGGGAAACAGCCTTTAATCTCTTAGTAACTATAAAATCATAAATAAATATGCTATAACTATCCCAACTGATTTTTCCCCCAATCAATTTTCAACTTGATTTCATTTCAGGGTCAACGCTGAGAGTCATTTTATATGCAGACAAAGTCCTTTATTGCAGAATTTATTGCTTCTCAGTCTCTCAACGAGCTTACTAGTCCTGGATCAGAATTTCAATTGTGCTAACACTAAGGGCTACATGTTTTTCTGGTTGGGTAGCTGGCAATTAGTACTAATAATATGAGAATTGTGACATAGCCTTACATTCTTCCAGTAGATTGATACCTACCTTAAGGAAAAAGCAGTGGTGCTTTTATTAAAATTTGAGGTGTTCTTCCTAAGCTCAGGGTATATCTGCTTATTTCATAAGACACAAAAACAAGGTATCTTTCTGCAGAAAGTGAGACAGTTATTTTAAAAATAAAACTATATCTGCTTCTATTGTTTGGTATTTCAAGTAAAAGTAATGTTTTAAGCCCAATTATTTGGATAATTGCCCAAAGAACTATTTACTGTAAGATGTGTGTGTGTGATCCTATGAAAACAAAAAAAAGTACACATTGTAATTTTTAATTATTCAATACATGGTACTTAAAAGTCTACCAAAAACGAATCCAGTTAAAAATAAACCAAATGTGCATAGAAAATAATGAGGGAAAGTGTGGTTAAGATTTTATCTTGAAAAAGGAAACTAAAAATTTTGAAATTTAGGTCATTTTATCTAACTATTAGTAAAATACAAATTATAATTGCAACTAGGCTATAGAACACAAGCAGGCAAACTGTAGCCTGTGGGCTAAATTTGCATGGCCTAGAAGCTAAGAATATTTTTTAGATTTTCAAAGGATTATTAAAAATATATATATATGGCAGAGACTATATATGGCCCACAAGATATCATTCCATCATTCCTTTTTTGTATTATACATTTTTTGTTGTTTCTGTGTCTTTTTCCTTATAAACTTTATTTTTATGTACTTAGAGGATACTGTGCTTTATGTAATCTTCTGGAACTTCTTTCACTTAATATTATATTGCTAACACTTATCCAGATTGTTGTGTGTTGATGAAGTTTATTTTTTAAGCCACTGTATCATCATTCTATGGTGTAAATATGCCACTATTTATCTACTCTCCCATTGATGGGCATTTTCCCAGATTTTGCAATTGTTGAGAGATTGCTCACAACATTCCTACGCATGTTTCATCCAGTAAGAAATTTAATCTTAGTCATATACTTAAGAATGGAATTGTACCCAGGTCCATAGATTATATAAATTTTTCCTTTAGGAGATAACACTAGACTATTTTTCCAAAGTGGTATCCCATTTACACTCCCACCAGCAATATGAAAGAGATTCTTTGGATCTACATGTCTTCAACAGTTGAAATTGTCAGACTTGTCAATTTTTGGCAAACAAGTGATATCTATGTGGTTTAAAATTGAACTGTCTTAATCACTATTGATACTGAAAATCTCTTCCTATATGTATGGGACATACAAGTGTCATTTTCTGTGAGATGACAGTTTATGACACTGGCTCATTTTTCAGTTTATGTTTTGCTTACTGATTTCTAAAAGTTCAGTATATATTATTGATACAAATCTCTTATTGTGTGAATTGTAAATATCTCCTCCCATTTTGTAAATTGTTTCTTTCTAAGGTTACTTTTGATTAACTATTAATAATTTTAATATAGGCATTTAAAATTTTTTTCTATACTCAATAATTTTTTCCTAAGAAATCTTTCCCTACTTAAATATCTAAAAAATAGTTACTTTATTTTCTATAGAGTTTTCAAATTTTGTTTTTGAAATCTGAGTCATTTATTTTCTAGTAATAGTTCAATTTTGTCTTGACTTATAAGTTAATTTAGGGATCCAGTTTTATCTTTTACCATATGGATAACCATTTTTCCAGCTCCATGATATGACATGCCACCCCTATCATATATCACTTGTGTCATATGTGGATCTTTTTCTGAGCTCTATATTCTATTCTGCTTGTCAATTCATTCTTGGTTGTATTAAAGCCGCACTGCCCTAATTACTATAGCTTCATAATAAGCTTTGCAGGCAAATCTCCGCTTCTTATTCCTTTTTAGAAGTGCTCTGTATACTCTTGGCTAATTTCACTTTCATATGTATTTTAGAATTATTTTACCAACTCTATTTGGATTTTGATTAAAATTAAAATAGATCTATTTCTTAATTTGGAAGACTCGACATCTTGCCAATATTAAGTTCTCCAATCCATTGATTGGTGTGAAATATTTCTTCAGTTATTTATGTCCTCTATTAAATCTCTTAATAACATTTAAAATTTTTCCCTGTGGAGATCTTACACATCTTTTGTTTATTTTATTCCTAGGTACTTGATACTACTCTACAATATTGTAAATTATAATTTCTCTTCAATTATCAGTGCTAAACTTTTTCTTTCTTTTTAAATTTTGTTTTCTAATTATTGGCTAGATAGAAATGCAACTGACTTTTGGATACATTGATCTCCAGATTTTGCTGAACTCTTTTTTCTAATTATTTTAGAAGCTTTTGGGTTTTCTTTGTTTAAAAAATCTGAATTATGAGTTTTGTTCCTTCTTTTCTATCCTTATTTATCTAATCTATTTTTATTTTCTTCTGATGCTGTCTAGGAACTCCAAGGCAATGTTCAATAAAAGTGGTAAAGTGGACATGCTTATCTCATTACTAATTTTAAAGGGAATGCTTCTAATTTGCTCTAAAATTTTTTAATATTTTTATTACATTTAGAACTTTTTCTTCTCTTCATAATAGGAATTTCATCATGATTTGGTTTTGAATGTATTGTAACAGACTTTTTCTTCATCTATCGAAATGAACTTTTGAGATTTCTACTTTAAACTTTTAATGTGATAAATAACATTTATGGATTTTCTAATATTAAACTTGTCCCACATATATGAAATCAACCCATATTGATCATGGTATATTATCTATTTTATACATTTCTGAATTAGATTCAAGAATAATATTATAGTTTTATTCTTGAGTGAAACAGGCCTTCGTAATAGGCCTATTTCCAGTAGTTTCCTTTTCAGGCATTCTTCTTTTATAACATAATAAGAGCTATAAATATAGCAAAGAACAGCTTTTGCTACCCCAAATTTTAATTTACATAGTTTTCATTATACTTCAGGTCTATGTCATTATGAATTTCCATTTTTAATATTTTCCTTAATCTGTATTTTATTTAGTGGCACAGTACTAAGTTTGCATTTGTGGAGGCACCGCCAATTCACCTTTGTGTCATTAACTTCCAGCTTAATTGCTAAATGATCATAGAGATCATGGTTTCTAAAACCGCATATTCTCACTCATAGGTGGGAATTGAACAATGAGATCACATGGACACAGGAAGGGGAATATCACACTCTGGGGACTGTGGTGGGGTGGGGGGAGGGGGGAGGGATAGCATTGGGAGATATACCTAATGCTAGATGACGAGTTAGTGGGTGCAGCGCACCAGCATGGCACATGTATACATATGTAACTAACCTGCACAACGTGCACATGTACCCTAAAACTTAATAGTACCCGTGATGGCTAATACTGAGTGTCAACTTGATTGGATTGAAGGATGCAAAGTATTGTTCTTAGGTGTGTTTGTAAGGGTGTTACTGGAGATTAACATTAGGGTCAGTTGACTGGGAAAGGCAGACCCACCCTCAATCTGGGTAGGTACAATCTAATCAGCTGCCGGCGAGGCTAGAATAAAAGCAGGCAGAAGAACACAGAAGGACTAGACTGGCTAAACCTTCGGCCTTCATCTTTCTCCTGTGCTGGATGCTTCGTGCCCTCGAACATCAGAATCCAAGTTCTTCAGCTTTTGGATTCTTGAACTTACATGAGTGATTTGCCAGGGGCTCTCAGGCCTTCCAACACGGGCTGAAGGCTGCCATATCAGCTTCCCTACTTTTGAGGTTTTGGAACTCAGACTGGCTTCCTGGCTCCTCAGCTTGCCGACAGCCTATTGTGGGACTTCACCTTGTAACCTTGTGAGTCAATTCTCCTAATAAACTCCCCTTTATATACACATCTATCCTATTAGTTCTGTCCCTCTAGAGAACCCTGACTAATACAGTACTGATTCTTTGAAATTTATTGATTTTTTTGCCTAATACATGACTAATTATTAAAAATGTTTCCTATACACGTGAGAAAAACATGTAGTGTTTAAGTTTGGATTCAGAACTCTATGTAGCTATCCATTTGGGTCAAGCTATTTAACACTGACTTTTTTACCCTGAAATGTACAGTTTTCTGCTCTAATCTTTATTATTTCTTTTCTTCTACTAATTTTGAGTTTGGTTTGCTTTTACTTCCCCAATTTTTTAAGATACATCATTATGTTGTTTATTTGAAGTTTTTCTTTTTTGATATAGGCACTTACAGCTATAAATTTCTCTTAGTACTATTTTCACTATATCTCATAGGTTTGAGTATGTTGTGCTTCTATCACCATTTGTTTCAAAAAATTTTTCAATTTTCTTCTTAATTTCTTTAATGACCCCACTGGTCAGTCAGAAGCATATTGTTTAATTCCCATGTCTTTGTATCGTTTCCAAAATTCCTCTTGTTATTGTTTTCTAGTTTTATTTTATAGTGGCCAAAGAAGATGCTGGATATTATTTCAATTTTTTGAATGTTTTGAGACTTGTTGTGTGATAACATATGGCCTACCCTTGAGAATGATCTATATGCTGAGGAGGAAAATGTGTATTCTGCAGCTCTTGGATAAAATGTTCTGTAAATATCTTTTAGATCCATTTGTCCAATAGTGCAGATTAAGTCTGATGTTTCCTTGTTGACTTTCTGTCTGGAAGATTTGTCCAATGCGGAAAGTGGGATGTTGAAGTCTCCAATATTATTGTATTGAGGTCTTTCTCTCTCTTTAGCTCTAACAATATTTGCTTTAATATCTGGGTGCCTCAATATTGGGTGCATATATCTTTACAATTGTTATGTCTTCTGAATTGACCACTTTATCATTATATAATTACCTTCTTTGTCTCTTCTTAGAGTTTTTGTCCTGAATCTATTTTGTCTCATATAAATAGAGCTACTCCTGCTCTTTTGTAGTTTCCATTGGCATAGAATATCTTTTTTCATCCCTTTATTTTCAGTCTATGTGTATCCTCATAGGTGAAGCGTGTTTCTTACAGACAACAGATCACTGAGTCTTGTTTTTTCATCATTCAGCCACTCTGTGTCTAGGATTGGAAAGGTTAGTCCGTTTACATTCAAAGTTGCTATTGATAAGTAGGGACATACTCCTGCCATTTTGTTATTTACTTTCTGGTTGTCTTGCAGTCTTCTCTCCCTTCTTTTCTTCCTTCCTGTCTTCCTTTTAATGAAGGTGATTTTCTCTGGTGGTATGATTTAATTTCTTGCTTTATATATTTTGTGTATGTGTTGTATGATTTTTGATTTGAAGTTAACATGAGGCTTACAAATATTATTTTATAACCCATTTTTTTAAACTAATGACCCCTTAACACTGTTTTCATTAAAAAAAACACACAGAATGATACACATAGAATGATACACATAGAAACACACACACAAAGAAAACTAATAGAAAATCAGCACTTTAACTTCATCCCTCCACTTTTTGACTTTTGGTTGTTTCTTTTTATGTCTTACTGTACAGTCTATGTCTTGAAAAGTTGTTGTAGCTATTATTTTTGAATGGCTTATCATTTAGTCTACTTAAGTTGAAATAATTTTACACACCACAATTACAATGTTACACTATTTTGTGTTTTTCTGTTTGCTTACTATTACCAGTTTTATACCTTCAGTTAATTACTTCTTGCTCATTACCATCCTTTTACTTCAGATTAAAGAACTCCCTTTAGTATTTCTTGTAAGACAGGTCTGGTATTGATGAAATCCCTCAGCTTTTATTTGTCTGGGAAGGTCTTTATTTTTCCTCCATGCTTAAAGGATTTTTTTTTTACCAAATATACTATTCTAGGGTTAAAGTTTTTTTATTATTTCTTTTTCTTTCAGTACTTTAACTATCTCATGCCACTTTCTTCTGGCCTATAAGCTTTCCACTAAGAAGTCTGCTGCCTGTAGTATTGGACCTCCATTTATGTAATTTGTTTATTTTCTCTTGTTGCTTTTAGGATATTTCCTTTATCTTGGACTTTTGGAAGTTTGATTATTAGCTGCCTTGAGGTAGTCTTCTTTGAGTTAAATCTGCCTGGTAGTCGATACTTTCTTGTACTTGAATCTTGATATTGTTCTCTAGCTGTGGGAAGTTCTCTGATACTATCCCTTTGAATAAACTTTCTACCCCTATCTCTTTCTATACCTCCTCTTTAAGAACAATAACTCCTTTTGAGATTATTTTCTAGATCTTGTAGGTATACTTCATTCTCTTTTATTCATTTTTCTTTGGTCTCCTCTGACTGTGCATTTTCAAATAGCCTGTCTTCAAGCTCACAAATTCTTTCTTCTGCTTGAGCAATTCTGCTGTTAAGAGACTCTAATGCATTCTTCATTCATGTCAATTACATTTTTCAACTCTCACATTTCTGCTTGATGCTGTTTATTTAAAATCTCACTATTAAACTTATGTGATAAAATCCTGAATTCTCTCCTTGTGTTATTTTTAATTTCTTTGAGTTCCCTTAAAACAACTATTTTTAATTCTCTGTCTGAAAGGTCATATATCTCTATTTCTCCAAGATTGGTTCCTAGTGTCTTATTTACTTCATTTGGTGAAGCCATGTTTTCTTGGATGGTGTTGATGTTTGTGGATGTTCTTCGGTGTCTGGCCATTGAAGTTAGGTATTTATCATAGTCTTCACAGTCTGGGCTTATTTGTGCATGTCCTTCTTGGGAAGGCTTTCCAGGTATTAGAAGGGACTTGGGCCCCATCCCCATAATGCTTGTCTTTTACAGACTCATACAGGTACTGCCTTGGTGGTCTAAGATAAGATCTGAAAGAATTTTGGGATTACCAGACAGTCTCTTGTTCTTTTCCCTTACTTTCTCCCAAGCGTACCGAGTTTCTCTCTCTCTGCTGAGCTGCCTGGAACTAGGGGTGTGGTAATTCAAGCACCCCTGTGGCCACTACCACTAGCACGGCACTGGGTCAGACCTGAAGCCACCACATCACTGGGCCTTGCCCAAGGCTCTTCTGTTCATGGAAGCAAGTTCCCTAGGCCCCAGGAATCACCAGAGCTGCTGTCTGGGAGCTAGGAATTGGAATCAAAATCCTTAGCAGTTCACCTGAAGTTCTATTCTAATGCTGGTAAGCTGGTGCTAAAACCACAATACAAAGTCCTTCTCATTCTTCCTTCCCACTTTCCACAGCCACAAGGGCCTTTCACTGTTTTACCACCATCACTCCCTGGGGTGTTCTGCCAGGCCACCTCTGATGTTCACTTAAAGCCCAAGTGCTCCTCCATCAGCTTGTGGTGAATGCTGCCAAGTCTGGGACTCAGGATTCAGGGAAGTGGGCTCCCCTGTGGCCCAGGGAAGGCCCAGAAATTCTGCCTAGAAACCTAGGCCTGGACTCAGGGACACTAAGAGCCTACTTGTTGCTGTCACCTGCTGTGAGCAAGCTGATACCTATACTGCAAGATAAAGTCCCCTTTATTTTTCCCTCTGCTTTTCTTAAACAGAAGGAGTCTCACCATAGCCACCACAGCTGAGAATGTGCTGGGTGTCCCCTGAATCAAGCACACCTCAGAGCCCAAGACCCATGATCCATGGCATACATCCTGAGTATTCCTGGTGGGTTATTTGGGCACAAAGGTACCTTTTTTTTTTTTTTTTTTTTTTTTTTTTGAAGGGGTTTCGCTCTTGTTGCCCAGGTTGGAGTGCAATGGCACAATCTTGGCTTACTGCAACCTCTGCCTTCCGAGTTCAAGTGATTCTCCTGCCTGAGCCTCCCAGGTAGCTGGGATTACAGGCATGCACCACCAAGCCTGGCTAATTTTGTATTTTTAATAGAGATGGGGTTTCTCCATGTTGATCAGGCTGGTCTCAAACTCCCGACCTCAGGTAATCCACCCATCTCAGCCTCCCAAAGTGCTGGGATTATAGGTGTGAGCCACTGCGCCCGGCCCCAAAGTCTCTTTAGTCAGCCAGTGGTGAATCCTGCCAAGACTTGGTCCTTCCCTTCAAGGCAGTGAGTTTCCTTTTGGCCCAGGGTATGTCTAGAAATGTTACCTGAGAGCTAGAGCCTGAAACAGGGATCTTACAACTCTGCCCAGTTCCCTATCCTACCATGGCTGAGCTGGTATCCAAAATCCTCTTTACTCGTCACTCTCCTCTCCTTATGCAGAAGGAAGGAATTACTTTTGTTCCCATGAGCTGTACTGCCTGGGGTGGGGGAGGCATGGCACCTTCCTTTAGCCCCCCCTGCTGGTGTCTCTCTAGGTCATGTACCATCCTAGTTAACTGGCTCTAAGCCCAGCCTAGCACTAGGGTGCCTAGGAATTGCAGTCCTTTTGTCCTAGATTGCCTTTCAAGTTTACCTGTGACCCCAGAGCATGCCAGCCTGCAGTGGCAAGGCTTGCGGAGAAACTGTAGTTCCAACCACTGTGTTGGGTGATTCCCCTCTGGCTAGTGCTGGTCCAAATGCTCCCTCTGTGCATGGGCACTTGCTGAGCCCAGCACGGCTTTATTCTTCACTGTAACAGTGCAGCACCATGTTCAATGTAAAGTCCCCCAGTCACTGTGCTCTGCCTCCCTAAAGTACACAGATTCTCCCTCTGGCCACAGGATCTCTGCCAAGTAATGAGGGAGAGGTAATGTCAGCATTTCAAGATTATCTCTCCTGCCCTCATCAAAGCCTCTTTCAGTGATATGAAGTTAAAACCAGGTACTGTGATTGTTCACCTCATTTTTGGTTCTGATGATGGTGCTTTTTTGAGGGCAGATAGTTGTTAAAATTTGGTGTTTCAGTAGGAGAGACGAACAGTGTAGGCTTCTATTCTGCCATCTTGTTCCACCTCTCAAATTATAATATCTTTAATACTTTAAGAACTTTATCTCATTAACTTTCTGCATCGTGTGTTGCTGCTAAAAATACATCAATCTGGTTTTCACTGTTTTTTTGGGGGGGTCTACTTTTTTTTCTAAATTTTAAGACTTGCTGTTTGTCTTTGATATTCTAAAATATTAATGTCATGGAAATTTTGCTTTGGGTAATGGTAGACCAGTTCATTCCACTCATTTCCTCCCACTGAATATAACTAGAAGATCTAGACAACAAAACAATCTGTTGGAAGTCATCAAAAATCTGAAGAATTGCTTGGACCACAACTGAGGGAGGAAAGGTTCTCAGGGATGTGAACCTGGCATTTAATGTGACTCTTTCTCTGGGAGCATTTGTTAATTCTGGAGGTGGCTGTTAAGACTGCTTTTGATAGGTTCTAAGTATTAGAAGTAAGAACAGAGTCCGCGGCCCATGGCCCATCAAGAACCCATCAAGGGTTCTTACTTAGAAGTAAGAACCAAGTCCCAAATGGTGGGACTCTCTCATTTGAGATTGGAATCACCAGGAATTGCCATTTAAAAGAAACAATGACACCTAAGTAGAAGGACCTCATAGGAAAAATAAGTCAGAAGGAAATATCTAGTGTGAATCATAGAGGAACAATAGGGTGGGAAAAAAAAGAAGATAATGTAAGAGATATAAAGCATACAGTGACTCTATTCTAACATGCATTTAATTGGAGTATTAGGATGAGAGAAGAAAGAGAATGGATAATTTGAAGATATAATGACAAACTGTTCAAAACTTAAAAAGATATGAAGCAAGAGTTTCAAGAGATCCTATGAACATAGAGCAGAATAAATTCAAAGAAATCCACGCTTAGACCCAAACATCATAACAAAACTACTGCAAAGGAAAAAGAATGAGAAAGTTTTTTTAAAGCAAATAAAGAATGAAAAATGATCTGAAAAGAAGTAACAATAAAAATAATAAATGCTGGTGACAATGTAGAGGAAAGGGAACTCTTATACACTGTTGGTGGGAATGTAAACTAGTACAGATATTATGAATAAGAGTATGAAGTTCCTCAAAAAACTACAACTAGAACTACCACATGATCCAGCAATCCCACTACTAGGCATTTGTTCAAATAAAATGAAATCAGTATATCAAAGAGATATCTGTATCCACATGTTTATTGCAGCACTATTCATAATAGCCAAGATATAGAATCATCCTAGATGTCTAACAACCGATGAATGGATAAAGAGAATGTGATATATATACACAATGGAATACTGTTCAGTCATTTAAAATAATGAAATCCTGCAATTCATAGCAATATGGATGGAACTGGAAAACATTATGTTAAGTGAAATAAGCCGGGAACAAAATGTTTACCACTGCATGTCTTCACTCACATGTAGAAGCTAAAGAAAAAGTTGATTCCTATAGAGGTAAAAAGTAGAACAAAGCATATGAGAGGATGGGAAGGGTAGAGGGAAGTGGGGGATAAGGAAAGATTTGTTAAAGAACACAAAATTACAGCTAGATAGGAGGAATAAGTTCTAGAGTTCTATTGCACTGTTGGATGACTATAGTTTACAATAATATATAGTTTCAAAGAGCTAAACAGGGGATATTGAAGGTTCTGAACACAAAAAAATGATAAAAGTTTGAGATGATGGATAATTCTACATTATATGTATCACAACATCACTGTGTATCTCACAAATATGTACAATTATTACGTGTCAATTTAATTTTTTTAATTGACAATTAACTCCTCAACAGAAACACTGGAAGCCAGAAGACAGTGGAGGAAAATCTTCAACCTACTGAAAGAAGACAGCTCTCAACCTAGAGCTCTATACCTAGCAAAAACATTGTTTGAGGAAAAAGGTAAAATAAATACTTGTTCAAGCAAGCAGAACCTAAGATAATTTTTTGCAAAACATTTCACTGACACAAAAACTATAGTGTTATTTAGGCAAAATAAAGTTGATTCCAGATGGAAGGTCAGAGAATAAGAAAGGGGAAAAAACAAGAAAAATCAGAAATATGTAGGTATATCTAAATGAACATCGAATTTATAAAACAACAAGAATAATGCTTTGAGCTTAAAATAGAGAAAATTAAATACATGATTCAATGAACTATGTTAAATTTTAAATAAATTTTTAAGTGTTTCAAGACCCTTATATTATTTTAGAAAAGTGAAAATACCATTAACTTTAAACACTAATCTCTATGGTAAACAATAAAAAAATAGTGTATATTTCCACTTTAATAAAAAGAAAATAATGGAGTTATAAAAATGCAAACAAAATAAGGCAAGAAAGCAGAGAAATGGGAATACAAAACAAGCAGGGCAAATACATGCACTTTAAAAAAATGGTAGTTTTCAACTCAAATATACCAGCAATTATATTACATATAAATGAACTAAATGCTTCAATTATAAGAAAAATATGATCAGACTGAATAAAGAAAAACACAATCCTGTGCTATTACAAATAAACATCTAAAACATAAATATACAGAAAATTTAAAAAGAAAAAAGGACTCTACTAATACTAACCAAAAGAAAAATTGATATAGCTAGATCAATATTAGGTAAAACAGACTATTCCTAGAAAGTGTCATTAGGGATACAGAGGAGTATTTCAAAATGATAAATTCAATTCCCCTTGGGAGATATTTGTATGTACCTAAAGTCATGCCCTCAAAATAAGCAAAGCAAGACTCTACAGAGCTAATACAACATGATCTAAATAATTATCTAAATAAATAGATGGATTAGAATACTCAGTACATTAAAGCTGCTTTTTTTTTTCAAACTAATTTAAAGAATCAGTGCAATCATAATCAAAATCCCAACAACTATTTTGTGGAACATCACAAGTAGATTTTAAATTTTAGGTGGAAATGCAACCATCATCTGTAAATAGTGGGTTTTACTTTTATTTTTTCCAACCTCATCTTTTATTTATATATTCCTGCCTTAATCTACTGGCTTTAATGTGCAAAATAATATTGAATACAATGAGCTCTACTGGGCCTCCTTGTTTTGACCCTGATCTCAGAGGAATCCATACCATTAAAGTAGCTGCTTTATTTAATAGTAGTAGCTAAATTTAAAAATAACTTTTTAAATTTTTTTTTTTTGAGACAGGCCTCTCTCTGTCACCTAGGCTGGAGAGCAGTGGTGCAATTATAGCTCACTGCAGCCTCAACTTCCTGGGGTCAAGTGATTCTCCTACCTCAGCCTCCCAAGTAGGTGGGACTACAGGCATATGCCACCACATCCAGTTAAGTGTGTGTTTGTGTGTGTGTGTGTGTGTGTGTGTGTGTGTGTGTAGACAGCATCTCACTAGGTTGCCTAGGCTGGTCTCAAACTTCTGGGCTCAACTGATACTTCTGCCTCAGGCTCTCAAAGTTCTGGGATTACAGGCAAGTTGCTGCATTTTTAAAATTATATTTTATCAGTTAAGAGCATTCGCTAGTTACTGTTTTCTATATTTGTTTATAATAAATACACAATATATTTTTTACAAAAGTCTTTTCTGCATTTGTTTAGATTATATATGAGTCTTTATTCTGTTACTATGGTGAATTACATTGATTGACTTTCATATATTATACCAAACTTACATTCCTAAAACAAAAGCAACTTAGTCATGACATGTTATCATTTTTATGTATTTCTAGATTTTATTTGATAGCATTTTGTTTAAAAGATTTGAACCTATGTTTATGAGTTAGATTGATCTGTAATCTTTCCTTTTAATGTCCCTATCAGGTATTGATATCAACACTCCTGGCATTATAAACTGAGTTGGGAAGTATTTCTCCCCATCTTTTTTTTCAGTCTTGGAAACATATAATTTGTTTCTATGTTTTTGAGAATGGTATTGTTTCTTAATTATATAGTAGAAAAAAAAGTATGTTGAAGTCTTCGCCCATGAACATAATAATTTTGTCAAGTTTGCATTGTAGTTCTGTCAATGTTTGCTTTGTGCAGCATACACATTTGGAATTATTATCTCTCTCTGATGAAATGATTATTATACTACAAAGTATCCCAGCTTGCTTTGAATAATGTTTCTTGTCTGCATCTGATATTAATCTAGCAAGATCAGCTTTCTTGTTAACATTTGCTTTGTTATATCTCCCTACCCTTTTTACCTTCAGACTTCTGAAATCTTACATCTTGGGTCATCACTTGTAAGAAGCATATAGTTGTTGTGTTTTAGTCATGTCTCATAATATTTGTTTTTAAGTGGTCTCCTACAGTTTATTTACATTTAACATCATAACATGTATTTGTGATTACATCTATATCGTATTACTTTTCATTTGTCTTGCTTATACTTTATTCCTTTTTCTCTCCCTTTTTGCCTAATTTTGGACTAATTATCTGTTAGTATGCCATTTTCCATTACCTTTAACTCAGTAATTCTACACTCTCTTTTTTTATTAACTTTCAGTCCATTGAGAGTTTATTTTGGGTAGGCATCTGGGATCTCCTTCTTTTTGTGTGTCCCCTTTCTCTTATGTTTCACTCCCATTCTATTTTTTTTTATTTCAATAGATTTTGGAGTACAAGTGGTTTTTTGTTAGATGAATGAATTATATGGCAGTGAATTCTGAGATTTTAGTGCACCATCACCCAAGTAGTATACACTGTACATAATGTGTGTTTTTTATCCCTAGCCCTCCTCCCCTATTACTCTCTGAGTCGCTAAAGCCCATTATATTGTATTACCCTGCATGCCTTTGCATACTCATAGCTTAGCTCCCACTTGTGAGAACACGGTTTTTGGTTTTCCATTCCTGTGTTACTTCACTTAGAATATTGTCCTCCAGCTCTATCTACGTTGCTGAGAAAGACATTATTTCCTTCTATTTTATGGCTGTGTACACTCTTTTTCTATTCTTCTAGTGATTTCACTAGATGAAAACAAGCCCTTTGTACTTACTAAGTCTAAGGTTTCCTGTGACTCTTACCATTTCTCAGACAACTCAGGAACGTTAGAACACTAACTCATATCTTCCCCTCTTGACTTACAGGCTATTCTTATTATGTACTTCAATTCCATACCTACTCATAACGAGAGCTTAATTTTATTGATTTACACAGAAAAATTCACTGGATCACTCTCATATATGCTTGTTCTTACTTCTTCATTCTTCCTCGTGTCTATGAATTTTCACCTGAAATCAAGGATTTTTTAATGCCTGAAGAATGTGCTGTATCAGAGGTTGATTTGCTGTGAATATATTAAAACTTATGTTCCATAAAATTTTTCTGACAGGGACCCCTTTTCCAGTGTGCTTACATGATTAAATACTTTTGTAAAATTTGAAAAATAAGATATTTCAGCTGAAATGAGTTTAAGACCACTTTCCTTTGCACTAGGGTTTCTTGTTCATCAGACTTCCCTTCATAACAAATAATACTTGATTGGACATAAGCTAGGGGAAGCGGAGTTGCACACACATTTGGCTTGGGTTTAGAATACATTTTTAAATTTATTGTCACCTCTGTGTGTAGCTAAATAGTTTCTAGCTATTTTTTGGATACTCCTACCCTTTGTTGTGCTGACTCACCTGGCATCAGGACACGAAGATGGAAGGCTGAGGTAGTTAATAAACATGCTGTGCTTTTGTCTGTGTGAAAAAAACAGATACATGTATCCTATGGTGTTCAGCATTGGGAATATGTGGTTGTGGAAGAAGAGGAAGAGGAAGAAGAAGGAGGAGGAGGAAAAGAAGGAGGAGGAGGAGGAAAGGCGGAAAGAAAGAAAGAAAGAAAAAAGAAAGAAAAGAAGAAGGAAGGAAGGAAAGGAAGAAGAAAGAAAGAAAAGGAAACTGAAATGTGCAAAGGCATTAGCTAGTATGTGGGAAATTCTTTGATTCATCAGACATTTAAGATCATAAATCAGGTTATTAATTATGCTTAATAAAAGTAGACGTTTTCCCTTATCAAGAATATACTGAAAAGCATTATAAATCTACAATACATACATTTTTCTTTTTGATGAGAATTGTGTGAAATCAAATATATCAGAATTCCTGTGTTTGTTAACTACAAACTTTCAGTAGTGCCACAAATATCAAATTTACATATGGGTGATGCTTTATGCATCCCAATAGGAAGGATCATATTTGGGAGTATTTGATGCCTATTTTCCTGATATTATCTGATAATAAAAGTCTAAATAAAGCAGCGGGCAAAATTGGCTAAACACAGCAAAAACAGAAGAACTTAAAATAATTATAGATGTGTTTAGTAGTTATTTAACTAAATATATAATTTGCCTCAATTTGGGGATATTTGTGGTATTTTTAGCTTTTTGAAAGCAATTTTGTTAATTTTTCATTCGAACAAATATTCACTTTTTTAAAATTTAACTTTGCAGTCAAAACTTGAATTTTTTTCTATTGAAGAGGGACTGGAAGTTAACAAATGCTAAGTTCCACATATCCTAAACCAAAACCTTCCTTTTAATTGCTTATTGTGTGTTAATAAATACTCTGCGCTTTATACTCTGTGCTGTTGTTTGGCTAAAAATGTCTTTAATTCTTTGGCATTTTTTTAAAGTTGTGCTGGATTTTGAATTCTAGATTTTGAATTATTTTAACCCCTTAATGATATTTTTCTTCTTCTGGTTTCCCTTTTTCTGTTGAATTCTGCTGACATTTTGATTGTTGCTTCTTTTTAGATAAACTGTCTTTATTCTGGCTGCTTTTTCCTTAGTTTTAGCAGTTTTACTGTGATATGTCTTGAATCTGTAACGTAGAGTCTTTCAATTCCTTATAGAAAAATC
The DNA here is from genome assembly GCF_028858775.2 of Pan troglodytes. Classification (NCBI taxonomy): domain Eukaryota; kingdom Metazoa; phylum Chordata; class Mammalia; order Primates; family Hominidae; genus Pan; species Pan troglodytes. Next base: position 107,866,080 of record NC_072402.2, on the reverse strand, counting down.
CCATTATTATTGCTCCTGCCCCTAATCACTGTCTTCTCCTTCTGGAACCCCAAAAAGTGTAAACTTATATTACAACTATTTTATACATCACTTTATTCACTATTCTCTGTGTTTTCCTTCTTTTGTTGCTGCATGCTTTGCTCTGGAGATTTCCTTTTGAAATGACCTGCAATTTGTTATTCTTCATTCAGCTTTGTATAGTATATTTTAATACATCCATTAATCCACTACTTGTATTGTTTTCATTCTCTTTCAAAACTCTCATTTTTAAATTATTTCCTTGAACATTTAAGCAGAGTTATTTTAAAGTCTATATTTTATTGCTTCTTGACTTGTATCAGCTATGATTCTGGGACTATTGTATGTCATTCTTCTTGGGTTTTGACCATGTCTTCTTTTTCTCTAGCATATTTGAACATTTTCTGTTGAATGCAAGACATTTTAATCTGACAAAGGCCTAATATCCAGAATCTACAAAGAACCCAAACAAACTTACAAGAAAAAAACAAACAATCGCATCAACAGGTGGGCCAAGGATATGAACACTTCTCAAAACAAGACATTTATGCAGCCAACAGACACATGAAAAAATGCTCATCATCACTGGCCATAAGAGAAATGCAAATCAAAACCACAATGAGATACCATCTCACACCAGTTAGAATGGTGATCATTAAAAAGTCGGGAAACAACAGGTGCTGGAGAGGATGTGGAGAAATAGGAACACTTTTACACTGTTGGTGGGACTGTAAACTAGTTCGTCCACCATGGAAGACAGTGTGGTGATTCCTCAAGGATCTAGAACCAGAAATACCATTTGACCCAGCCATCCCATTCCTGGGCATATACCCAAAGGATTATAAATCATGCTGCTACAAAGACACATGCACACGTATGTTTATTACAGCACTATTCACAACAGCAAAGACTTGGAACCGACCCAAATGTCCATCAATGATAGACTAGATTAAGAAAATGTGGCACATATACACCATGGAATACTATGCAGCCATAAAAAAGGATGAGTTCATGTCCTTTGTAGGGACATGGATGAAGCTGGAAACCATCATTCTCAGCAAACTATCGCAAGGACAAAAAACCAAACACCTCATGTTCTCACTCATAGGTGGGAATTGAACAATGAGAACATTTGGACACAGGAAGGGGAACATCACACACCGGGGCCTGTTGTGGGGTGGGGGTAGCGGGGAGGGATACCATTAGGAGATATACCTAATGTAAACGACGAGTTAATGGGTGCAGCACACCAACATGGCACATGTATACATACGTAACTAACCTGCACGTTGTGCACACGTACCCTAGAACTTAAAGTATAATAAATACATATATATAAAAAAAGAAAAAAAATAAATATGCTAGGGATAGCTTGAAGTATATGGTTATTTTATTTTCTTCCATGAAGAATTTATTTTTTTCCCTGGCAAGGGGTTAAGGGCACTAGCAAATCAAGATAACCTTCATTCTTTCAGGGAATATGAGGATTTCAAGTAGTGCTTTACCTCTGAAAGGAGAGAACTGTTTCCAGTTCACTCTTACCCTAAAAGTATAAACTTTTAAAGTCTCAGAGTTGATAAAGGCCTCACGCTCTTAGAAGGTTTTAAAGTTCAATTTAATAACCTAAATTTCTTGAGTCTGTCAGAAATTCTGCTTAAAGAAAAAGGAAAAAGAGGAATATCTATAGAAAAGACAGACATGAAGAATATCTCTATTTAAGAACTGCAAGGTTAGCTTCATAGTAAATCCCAAGGAATCTACCAAAAAAATCCTTTAAAACTACTGAGTTTAATAATTTCACAAGATAAACAGTCAGCACACAAAATCTATATATACTAGCAATTTACAATTTGAAAATTAAATTAAAAACAAAAAAAATCATAGTTGCAACAAAAATTAAACATTATAAATCTAACAAAATATGTACAGGAATTCAAAATTGAAATCTTTTTAAAATGCAAATAAAAGTCAATCTAAATAAATGGAGAGAAATACTGTAATCTTGGATTAGAAAATTCAACATAGACTTAATGGAATATCAATCAAAAATTTAAAACATCATTTTATAGATATAAACAAGCTGATTCTAAAATGTATGTGGAAGGGCAAAGGAAATAAAATAGCTAAAACAACTTTGAAAAAGGAAAAGTATTGCAGGAAGGGAATTTAACATTTTCCAAAAATATCATTATTACGACAATGTGGTATTAGTGAAGGATAGCATATGAATCAATGGAACAGAAAAGAAAGTCTAGAAATACATTCACACAAAAATGGCCATTTGATTTTTTTACAAAGATGTAAAAAAAATCAATAGCTAGAGAATAGTCTTTTTAAAAATTGGTATGGAGAAATTGGATATCAGTGTGCAATAAAAAATGAACTTTGACTTAAATTTCTCATCTTATATAAAAACTAACTCAAAATGAATTATAGATATAAATATGAAACATCAAATAATAGAAGTTTTAGAAGAAAACATAGGAAACATACTTATGTTAAAATGACTTAGGGTTCTGTGAAGAGCCCATAGACATTACAACAGGAGCATAACCCATAAAGGAAAACAATTAAAAACTAGATTTTATCAAAATTAGAAATTTTGCTCTGCGAAAGTTACTGTTAAGAAAATAAAAAGACAAACTAAAAATTGAGAGAAAAACATTTGCAAATCACATATAAGAGAAAGGACTAGTATCTAAACTATATAAATAACTCTTCCTCCCTGTCCTGAAGTAGAATGTGTAAACGAGGAAGACTAGGAGTCACACTATTTGGCCTCCTTCCTCATGGAAAAAAAGAATAGAAATTGAGAAGGAGTATTCACTACTAACATTCACCAGTTTTTTGTTCTCTTAACTATTAAACTTAATCATTAAGCCTGTGGTCACTAGGGCTGAGAATGTCCCTTTAAGGGGAAATGAGAAATCTATCAGAGAAGGGTCTTATTCCCACCTTCACAAAAGCACTCTCCTAAGATAGGCCACTGCTCTTTTATGTATTATATATTATCCTGGGACAACTTGCAGACACTTTAGATTTTACTCCAGCATATTCTGAACTTTCTCAGAAATAAGTATTAATTAAATCAATCTCACTCTGTACCCAAAGCTGAAAACCAAACTCATCCTCTTTTTTATATTGGTTCCCAAGTTACATCCAGCAACATTACCCAAAATAGCACATCATTGATCCTGCAATCAGATTAAATGACAACATGAAGATACTCCAATAATGAAATGCCAACGTAGAGATGCACCAGAATTGAATATAAACCCCTTTCTATTATCAAATTCCCAGAGAGAAGAGATCAGAGATTAAATTTCCTTCCAAGTTGAAGTCCAAAAACATTCAATTCCAAAGTAATTGTACTTCAAAATTTAATTTTCTTGCTCTTGAGAGTTAAAAGCACAAAGTCCGAGGAACTTCCTCCCAATTTTTCATTCTGCTCAGTCTTAACCAGAGAAGTTCCCATTGCTTGGATATAATTTGACTTGGCCTCTTTCCTACTTAAGTATGGTTTTTTTCAGAGCCTTAGAACTTGAATTAGTTCAATATTAAGTTTCTCATGTTCTTCAAATGTAAATGATCCAAAAAGTTAATAATATAATCAGTATTTCCATATCTTTGGCCTGTCACCCCAAAGAATTTATAAAATAAACGAATTTCCACGCTCTTTAGCAGTTATTCCAGAAAAGATTACGCACACAAAACAGTACTTTGTATTCCAGTCCAGCCATACAGATAATCAAGGTTATCTGAATAAAGATGGGTAGATGGAGAAGGATGTTAATCACTTGTGAATATAAACTCGATTGAGAAAAATATTGCATCAAGAGGATAATATTGTCACTGAGCTTTTACCACATCTGGAGGAGAGGAGGGAACCTATCTATACATATTGCCTTACCTCCAAGATAATGACTTTTGAAATATACTTGCATTCAACAAGATTAAAAATTTTCAATGTCGGCTTGAGTTCCACACATTTGGTAAAGCCCAAACACCTTTATCGTAACACAGGATGGAAAACTCAAACTAACAGGGACTCTCCAAGGAGCACCAGGGTTCCAGAAACATAGTGCTTGTGTTAGGCTAGATTCCTTTAACCAAGAGACAATTAAGACAGTGGGAGATACAAGGGAATTTACATGAAGGCATATAAGAAGTTTCCCAGCATGTGAGCTAAGAACGGTCTTATTTAAAATGCAAATTAAATTTCATTTCTCTTTTTTTTTAAACTTTAACTTCTAGGGTACATATGCACAACGTGGAGGTTTGTTACACAGATATACATGTGCCATGTTGGTTTGCTGCACCCATCAACTCATAATTTACATTAGGTATTTCTCCTAATTCTATCCCTCCCCCAGCCCCCACCCCCCGAGTGGCGGCTCCCGTGTGTGATGTTCCCCGCCCTGTGTCCATGTGTTCTCACTATTCACAATAACAAAGACTGAGAACCAACCCAAATGTCCATCAATTATAGACTGGATTAAGAAAATGTGGCATATATACACCATGGAATACTAAGCAGCCATAAAAAAAGGATGAGTTCATGTCCTATGCAGGGACATGGATGAAGCTGGAAACCATCATTCATTTCTATTTTTTATCATATTCTTTTAAACTACACAACCTTTTCTAACCTTCTCCCCAAACCAACTTCTCCAAGATGAAACTCCTTGCGGGACAAGTTGATTTGCTCTGGATTAATGTTTACTTTGTTTGAATGAGTCTTGTTTTCATCCTAGTATCCTTAACATAGGGAAGGGACCTGTAACGAGGCAACTAGGAGGGAAGGTCTGTACAGTTCAGTCCTAGTAATTTCTAATGCTCCAATACAATTGACCGAACTCCATCTGTGTTCTTGGTTGCCCACACTTGTGGTCACAAAAGCACACATTCTGCAGTCTGCAGTCTCACCTTCTGTGACTGCTGTGCTTTTACACACTGTCCTGGAACTTATAAATGTTCTTTTGGATTCACTAGCTTACTATCATTTATTTTTCCTAATAAAATTTAATAGAGGGGGTGGGGCCAAGATGGCCAACTAGAAGCAGCAGCAGTCAGAGGCTCCCACTGAGAAGAAACCAAACTGTGCCAATACTGTAATGGCATCCAAGGTATCCAGGTTCTATCATCAGGACTGACTAGGTGATTGGCATAACCCACGGAGAGCAAGGAAAAGCAGCATGGTGCTTTGGCCCACCTGAGAGCCACATGGGGCAAGGGGATCCCCCACCTCCAGCCAACGAAGGTGGTGAGTGAGCATGTTACCTGTCCTGGGAAACCACACTTTTTCCATGGATCTGTGCAACCCACAGATCAGAAGATCCCACTCATGAACCCATGCCACCAGGGCCTTGGGTCCCAACCATAGGAGCCACACAGATTCTCAACACCTACTCCGCTGGAATCAGCCTAAGACTACCGAGTTCCCCAGGGAGGAGCGGCCACCACCACTCGGGCTGCCTGCTGTCTAAGCCATCTCAGCTCCCTAGGGGAAGAACGGCAGCCATCACTGTGGCTCCCAGGGGCCTAAGACACTGAACTCCTGGGGAAAGGGTGGCAGCCATCACTGCAGCTGCCACTTGCCTAAGACAACTGAGCTCCCTAAGAGAGGGTGGCCATCATCACTGCAGCTGCCTGATGCCTAAAAAAACTGAGCTCCCCAGGAGAGGGACAGCAGCCATCACTGTGTCCTAGCTGCCTAAGACAGTGAACTGCAGGGGGCTAAAGGGATGCTGGGGAGCGGGCAGCAGCATTACTGTAGCTTCAAGCCAACAATTCTTCCCCTGCTGGTGCTGGGGAGACTGGATGGCTTGGTCCCAAGAGGTGTAGCACACTGGCTGCGGCAGATCGAGGCCAAACTGCCTCTTTAGGCCAGACCCTGAGCCATTTCTCTTCACTGGGCAGGGCCTCTCTGTAGGAACTCCAGCAACTCCAGCCAGAGGTTTAGAGACAAAACTCTGATCTCCCTGGGCCTGAACCACAGGGGGAGAGGTTTCCATGGCCTCCATGGACCAGCAGAGTTAGTCTTTACCCTTGACAGTTCTGAGGAATCCAGGCAGCTCAGATGAGTGGGTTTCCCCCCAGTGCAGAACACCCCCTCCACCAAGGAACAGCCAAAGTGCTTCATTAGACGGATCCTGAATCCTGTGCCCCACAACAGGGTGAGACCCCCAAAACAGGGGTCACCAGACACCTTATACAGGAGCATTCCTACTGGCTCAGGTTAGTGCCCCTTGAGTCAGAGATCCCAGAGGAAAAAGCAGGCACCCATCTTTGCTGTTCTCCAGCCCCCTTGAGTGACATCTCCAGGTGAGGGAGGGACCCAGATGAATAGAGTCTGAATTAAACCCCCAGAAAACTGCAGCAGCCCAACAGAAGAGAGACTTGACTATTGAAAGAAAAACAAACAGCAACAACAACAGCATCAACAAAACAGTCCCCACAAAATCCTCATCCAAAGGTCAGCAACCTAAAAGATCAAAACTACACCAACTCATGAAGATAAGAAAGAATCAATGAAAAAAAAACTGAAAACTCAAAAGGTCAGAGTGCCTCTTCACCTCCAAATGATCACAACACCTCTCCAGCAAGGGCACAGAAATGGACAGAGGATGAGATAGACAAATTGACAGACGAAGGCTTCAGAAGGTGGGTAATAACAAACTTCACTGAGGTGAAGGAGCATGTTCTAACCCAATGCAAAGAGAAGCTAAGAACCATGATAAAAGGTTACAGGAGCTGCTAACTAGAATAACCAGTTTAGAGAGGAACATAAATGAACTGATGGAGCTGAAAAACACAGCACAAGAACTTCGTGATGCAAACACAAGTATCAATAGCTGAATGATCAAGCAGAAGAAAGAATATTAGAGCTTGAAGACTACCTTGCTGAAATAAGAAAGGCAGACAGGATTAGAGAAAAAAGAATGAAAAGGAGTGAACAAAACCCCCAAGAACTATGGAACTATGCAAAAGACTGAACCTATGACTGACTGGAGTACCTAAAAGGGACACGGAGAATGGAACCAAGTTGGAAAACACACTTCAGGATATCATCCAGGAGAACTTCCCCAACCTAGCAAGACAGGCTAACATTCAAATTCAGGAAATACAGAGAATCCCAGTAAGACACTCCACAAGAAGATCAACCCCAAGACATACTCACCAACCCCAAGACACATGCTCACCAAGGACATGACTCTCCAAGGTCAAAATGCAGGAAAAAATGTTAAGGACATCCAGAGAGAAAGGCCAGGTCACCTACAAAAGCAAGCCCATCAGAATAACAAGGGACCTCTCAGCAGAAACCCTATAAGCCAGAAGAGAGTGGGGGCCAATATTCAAGATTCTTAAGAAAAAGGATTTTCAACACAGAATTTTATATCCAGCCAAACTAAGCTTCATAAGTGAAGGAGAAATAACATCCTTTTCAGACAAGCAAATGCTGAGGGAATTCATCACCACCAGGCTTGCCTTGCAAGAGGTCCTGAGGGAAGCACTAAATATGGAAAGGTAAAACTGGTACCAGCCACTGCAAAAACACCCTGAAGTACAAAAGACCCATGACATTATAAAGAAACTGCATCAACTAGTGAGCAAAACAACCAGCTAGAATCATAATGACAGGATCAAATTCACACATAACAATATTAACCTTAAATTTAAATGGGATAAATGCCCCAGTGGGGAAAAAACAGACTGGCAAATTGGATAAAAAGTCAAGACCCATCAGTGGGCTGTATTCGAAAGACCCATCTCAAGTGCAAACACACACACATAGGCTCAAAATAAAGAGATGAAGGGAAATTTACCAAGCAAATGGAAAGAAGAAAAAAGCAAGGGTTGCAATCCTAGTTTCTGACAAAACAGGCTTTAAATTTAAAAACATCAAAAAAAGAAGGGCATTACATAATGGTAAAGGGATCAATTCAGCAAGAAGAGCTAACTGTCCTAAATATATACGCACCCAATACAGGAGCACCTAGATTCATAAAACAAGTTCTTAGAGACCTACCAAGAGATTTAGACTCCAAATCAGTAATAGTGGGAGACTTTAACACCCCTACTGACAATATTAGATCTACCACACAGAAAATTAAGAAGGATATTCAGGACTTGAACTCAGCTCTGGATCAAGTGGACCTGATAGATATCTACAGAATTCTCGACCCCAAAACAACAGAATATACATTTTTCTCAGTGCCACATGGCACTTACTCTAAAATTGATCACATAATTGGAAGTAAAACACTCCTCAGCAAATGCAAAAGTACTGAAATAGATTTCTGGGCAAGATGGCTGAATAGGAACATCTCCGGTCTTCAGCTCCCAGTAAGACCAGTGCAGAAGGTGGGTGATTTCAGCATTTTCAAATGAGGTACACGCTTCATGTCATTGGGACTGGTTAGACAGTGGGTGCAGTTCATGGAGGGTGAGGGGAAGCAGGTTGGAGCATTGGCTCACCTGGGAAGTGCAAGGGGTTGGGGAACTCCCTCCCCACAACCAAGGGAAGCCATGAGGGACCATGCCATGAGGGACCATGCTATCTGGCCCAAGTACTACACTTTTCCCATGATCTTTGCAACCCACAGACCAGGCGATTCCTTTGGATGACTAAACCACAAGGGCCCTGGGTTTCAAGCACAAAACTGGGCAGCCATTTGGGCAGACACCGAGCTAGCTGCAGGAGTTTATTTTCATACCCCAGTGGTGCCTGGAACACCAGCAAGACAGAACTGTTCACACCCCTAGAAAGGAGGCTAAATACAGGGAGTCAAGTGGTCTTGCTCAGTGGATCCCACGGAGCCCAGCAAGCTAAGATCCACTGGCTTGAAATTCTCGCTCCCAGCACAGCAGTCTGAAGTTGACCTGGGATGCTCAAGCTTGGTGGAAGGAGAGGCATCTGCCATTACTGAGGCTTGAGTAGGCAGTTTACCCCTCACAGTGTAAACAAAGCCACTGGGATGATCTGACTGTGCAGAGCCCACTGCAGCACAGCAAACTCACTGTAGCCAGACTGCCTCTCTAGATTCCTCCTCTCTTGGCAGGGCACCTCTGAAAGAAAGGCAGCAGCCCCAGTCAGGGGCTTATAGATAAAATTCCCATCTCCCTGGGACAGTGTAGCTGGGGGAAGGGCCAGCTGTGGGCTCAGCTTCAGCAGAATTAAATGTTCCTGCTTTCCAGCTCTGAAGAGAGCAGCAGATCTCCCAGTACAGCACTCGAGCTCTACTAAGAGACGGGCTGCCTTTTCAAATGGGTCTATGAACCCCAGGCCTCCTGATCGGGAGACACCTCCCAGAAGGGCTCGACAGACACCTAATACAAGAGAGGTCTGGCTGGCATCTGGTGGATGTCCCTCTGGGACAAAGCTTCCAGAGGAAGGAGCAGGCAGCAATCTTTGCTGTTCTGCAGCTTCTGCTGGTGATACCCAGGCAAACAGCGTCTGGAGTGGAGCTCCAGCAAACTCCAGCAGACCTGCAGAACAGGGGCCTATAAGAAGAAAAACTAACAAACAGAAAGTAATAGCATCAACATCAACAAAAAGTATGATCACGCAAAAACTCCATCCAAAGGTCACCAACAGCAAAGGTCTCTTCTCCTCCAAAGGATCACAATTCCTCACCAGCAAGGGAAAAAACTGGATGGAGAATGAGTTTGATGGATTGACAGAAGTGGGCTTCAGAAGGTGGGTAATAACAAACTCCTCAGAGCTAAAGGAGCATATATTAACTCAGTGCAAGGAAGCTAAGGACCTTGATAAAAGGTTAGACGAATGGCTAACTAGGATAATTAGTTTAGAGAAGTACATAAATGACCTGATGGAGTTGAAAAACACAGCATGAGAACCTCATGAAGCATACACAAGTATCAATAGCTGAATTGATCAAGAGGAAGAAAGGATATCAGAGATTGAAGATCGACTTAATGAAATAAAGCGTGAAGACAAGATTAGAGAAAAAAGAATGAAAAGGAATGAACAAAGCCTTCAAGAAATATGGGACTATGTGAAAAAACCACCTATGTTTGATTGGTATACCTGAAAGTGACAGGGATAATGGAACAAAGGTGGAAAACACACTTCAGGATATTATCCAGGAGAACTTCCCCAACGTAACAAGACAGGCCAACATTTAAATTCAGAAAATACACAGAACACCACAAAGATACTCCTTGAGAAGGGCAACAAAAAATGTTAAGGGCAGCCAGAGAAAAATAATAGGTTACCCATAAAGGGAAGTCCATCAGACTAACAGTGGATCTCTCTGCAGAAACTCTACAAGCCAGAAGAGAGTGGGGGCCAATATTCAAAATTCTTACAAAAAAGAATTTTCAACCCAGAATTTCATATCCACCCAAACTAGGCTTCATAAGTGAAGGAGAAATAAAATCCTTTACAGAAAAGCAAATGCTGAGGGATTTTTTCACCACCAGGCCTGGCTTACAAGAGCTTCTGAAGGGAGTACTAAATATGGAGAAAACAAAAGGTACAAACCACTGAAGAAACAAACCAAAATGTAAAGACCATCAACACTATGAAGAAACTGCATCAACTAATGGGCAAAATAACAAGCTAGCATCATAAAGACAGAATCAAATTCACACGTAACAATATTAACCTTAAATATAAATGGGCTAAATGCCCCAATTAAAAGGCAAAGACTGGCATATTGGATAAAGAGTCAAAACCCATCAATGTGCTGCATTCAGGAGACCCATCTCACATGTAAAGACACACAGGCTCAAAATAAAAGGATGGAGGAAGATTTACCAAGCAAAAGGCAAATGAAAAGCAGAAAAACACAGGGGTTGCAATCCTAGTCTCTGACAAAAGAGACCTTTATCAGCTCTGGACCAAGTGGACCTAATAGACATCTACAGAACTCTCCAACCCAAATCAACAGAACATACATTCTTCTCAGCAGTACATTGTGCTTATTCGAAAATTGACCACATAATTGGAAGTAAAACACTCCTCAGCAAATGCAAAAGAATGGAAGTCATAACAAACAGTCTCTCAGAGCACAGTGCAATCGAATTAGAACTCAGGATTAAGAAACTCACTCAAAATGGCACAACTACATGAAAACTGAGCAAACCTGCTCCTGAATGACTATTGGGGAAATAATGAAATTAAGGCAGAAATAAATAAGTTCTTTGAAACCAATGAGAACAAAGACACAATGTACCAAAATCACTGGGACACACCTAAAACAGTGTTTAGAGGGAAATTTATAGCACTAAATACCCACAGGAGAAAACAGGAAAGATCTAAAATCAACACCCTAACATCACAATTGAAAGAACTAGAGAAGCAAGAGCAAATAAATTCAAAAGCTAGCAGAAGACAAGAAATAACTAAGATCAGAGCAGAACTGAAGGAGATAGAGCCATGAAAAACCCTTCAAAAAAATCAATGAATCCAGGAGATGGCTTTTTGAAAAGATTAACAAAATAGATCCCTAGCCCGGCTAATAAAAGAAAAAAGAGATGAATCTAGACACAATAAAAATGACAAAGGGTATATCACCACTGATCTCACAGATATACCAACTACCATCAGAGATACTATAAACATCTCTACAAAAATAAACTAGAAAATCTAGAAGAAATGAATAAATTCCTGGGCACATACACCCTCCCAAGACTAAACCAGGAAGAAGTTGAATCCCGGAATAGACCAATAACAAATTCTGAAATTGAGGCAGTAATTAATAGCCTACCAACCAAAAAAAAGTGCAGGACCAGATGGATTCACAGCCAAATTCTACCAGAGGAGTTGGTACCATTCCTTCTAAAATTATTCCAAGCAATAGAAAAAGAGAGACTCCTCCCTAACTCTTTTTATGAGGCCAGCATCATCCTGATACCAAAACCTGGCAGAGACACAACAATAACAACAAAATATGTCAGGCCAATATTTCTGATGAATATCAATGTGATTGTATATATAGAAAACCCCATCATCTCAGCCCAAAAACTCTTAAAGCTGATAAGCAACATCAGCAAAGTCTCAGGATACAAAATCAATGTGCAAAAATCAAAAGCATTCCTATACATGAATAATAGAGAGCCAAATCATGAGTGAACTCCTATTTACAATTGCTATGAAGAGAATAAAATGCCTAGGAATACAACTTACATGGGATGTGAAGGACCTCTTCAAAGACAACTGCAAAGCACTGCTCAAGGAAATAAGAGAGGGCACAAAAAATGGAAAAACATTCCATGATCATGAATGGAAGGAAACAATATCATGAAAATGGCCATATTTCCCAAAGTAATTTATAGAATCAATGCTATTCCCATCAAGCTATCATTGACTTTCCTCACAGAATTAGAAAAAAAGCTACTTTAAATTTCATATGGAACCAAAAAGGTCTCATATAGCCAAGACAATCCTAAGAAAAAAGAACAAAACTGGAGGCATCATGCTACCTGGCTTCAAACTATACTACAAGGCTACAGTAACCAAAACAGCTTGGTACTGGTACCAAAACAGACACATAGACCAATGGAACAGAACAGAGGTCTCAGAAATAACACCACACATCTATAACCATCTAATCTTTGACAAACATGACAAAAACAAGCACTGGGGAAATGATTCCCTATTCAATTAATGGTGCTGGAAAAACTGGATAGCCATATGCAGAAAACTGAAACTGGACCCCTTCCTTACACCTTATACAAAAATTAACTCAAGATGGATTAAAAATTTAAATGTAAGACCTAAAACCGTAAAAGCTCTAGAAGAAAACCTAGTCAATACCTTTCAGGACATAGGCACAGGCAAAGACTTCATGACTAAAACACCAAAAACAATGGCAACAAAAGCCAAAATTGACAAATGGGACCCAATTAAACTAAAGAGCTTCTGTACAGCAAAAGAAACTATCATCAGAGTGAACAGACAACCTACAGAATAGGAGAGAATTTTTGCAATCTATTCATCTGACAAAAGGCTAATACTCAGGTTCTACAAGGAACTTAAACAAATTTACAACAACAACAAATCATCAAAAAGTGGGCAAAGGATATAAACAGACACCTCTCAAAAGAAGACATTTATGTGGCCAACAAACATATGAAGAAAAGCTCGTGATCACTCATTAGAGAAATGCAAATAAAAACCACAATGAGATAATATCTCACACCAGTTAGAATGCCGATCATTAAAATGTCAGGAAACAACAGATGCTGGAGAGGATGTGGAGAAATAGGAATGCTTTTACACTGTTGGTGGGAGTGTAAATCAGTTCAACCATTGTGCAAGACGATGTGGTGATTCCTCAAGGATCTAGAACTAGAAATACCAATTGACCCAGCAATCCCATTACTGGGTACATACCTGAAGGAATATAAACCATTATATTATAAAGATGCATGTATGTTTATTGCAGCAGTATTCATAATAGCAAAGACTTGGAGCCAACCCAAATGCCCATCAATAATAGACTGGATAGAGAAAATGTGGCACATATACATGATGGAATACTATGCAGCCATGAAAAAGAATGAGTTCATACCATTTGCAGGGACATGGATGAACCTGGGAATCATCATTCTCAGCAAGGTAACACAGGAACAGAAAACCAAACACTGCATGTTCTTACCCATAAGTAGGAGTTGAACAATGAAAACATCGGCAAAGGGAGGGGAACATCACACCCTGGGGCCTGTCAGGGTTGGGGCCAAGGGGAGGAATAGCATTAGGAGAAATACGTAAGGTAGATGACAGGTTGATGGGTGAAGGAAACCACCATGGCACATGTATACTATATAACAAACCTGCACGTTCTGCGCATGTATCCCAGAACGTAAGCATAATTTAAAAAAAAAAAAAAAGATTTCTCCTTGAAGAGGTCCTTCACATCCCTTGTAAGGTGTATTCCTAAGTGTTGTATTCTCTTTGTAGCAATTGCAAGTGGGAGTTCACTCATGATTTGGCTCTCTATTATTGGTATATAGGAATGCTTGAGATTGTTGCACGTTGATTTTGTATCCTGAGACTGCTGAAGTTGCTTATCAGCTTAAGGAGATTTTGGGCTGAGATGATGGGGTTTTCTAAATATACAATCATGTCATTTGCAAACAGAGACAACTTGACTTCCTCTCTTCCTATGTGAATACCCTTTATTTCTTCCTCTTGCCTGGTTGCCCTGGCCAGAACTTCCAATACTATGTTTAATAGGAGTGGTGACAGAGGGCACACTTGACTTGTGCTGGTTTTCATAGGGAATGCTTCCGGCTTCTGCCCATTCAGTATGATATTGGCTGTGGGCTTGTCATAAATAGCTCTTATTATTTTGAGATATGTTCTATCAAAACCTAGTTTATTGAGTGTTTTTATCATGAAGGAGTGTTGAATTTTATTGAAGGTCTTTTCTGCATCTATTGAGATAATCATGTGGTTTTTGTCATTGGTTCTGTTCATGTGATGGATTAAATTTATTGATTTGTATATGTTGAACGAGCCTTGCATCCCAGGGATGAAGTCAACTTGATCATGGTGGATAAGGTTTTTGATGTGCTGCTGGATTCTGTTTGCCAGTATTTTATGGAGGATTTAAACCAGTGCTCAAAGAAATAAGAGAGGACACAAATAAATGAAAAAACATTCCATGCTCATGGATAGGAAGAATCAATACCGTGAAAATGATCATACTGCCCAAAGTAATTCATACATTCAATGCTATCCCCATCAAGCTACCACTGACTTTCTTGACAGAATTAGAAAACATTATTTTAAATTACTTTTAATTTCATACGGAGCCAAAAAAGAACCCATATAGCCAAGACCATCCTAAGCAAAGAGAACAAAGATGGAGGCATCATGCTACCTGATGTCCAACTATACGACAAGGCTGCAGTAACCAAAACAGCATGGTTCTGGTACCAAAATAGATGGACCAATGGAAGAGAACAGAGGCCTCAGAAATAACACCACACATCTACAACTATCTGATCTTTGACAAACCTGACAAAAACAAGCAATGGGGAAAGATTCCCTATTTAATAAATGGTGTTGGGAAAACTGACTAGCCATATGCAGAAAACTGAAACTGGATCCCTTCCTTACACCTTATATAAAACTTAACTCAAGATGGATTGAAGATTTAAATGTGAGACCTAAAACCCTAGAAGAAAACCTAGGCAATACCTTTCAGGACATAGGCATGGGCAAAGACTTTATGACTAAAACCACATGATTATCTCAATAGATGCAGAAAAGGCCTTTGATAAAATTCAACTGCCCTTCATGCTAAAATCATTCAATAAACTAGGTATGGATGGAATATATTTCAAAATAATAAGAGCTATTTATGAAAAACCAAAACCCAATATCATACTGAATGGGGAACAGCAGGAAGCATTCCCTTTGAAAACTGGCACAAGACAAGGATGCCCTCTCTCACCACTCCTATTCCACATAGTATTGGAAGTTCTGGCCACGGCAATCAGGCAAGAGGAAGAAATAAAGTGTATTCAAATAGGAAGAGAGGAAGTCAAATTATCTCTGTTGGCAGATGACATGATTGTATGTTTAGAAAACCCCACCATCTCAGCCCAAAAACTCCTTAACCTGATAAGCAACTTCAGCAAACTGTCAGGATACAAAATTACATGCAAAAATCAAAAGCATTCCTACACCAATAACAGACAAACAGAGAGCCAAATCATGAGCAAACTCCCATTCACAATTGTTACAAAGAGAATAAAAACCTAAGAATACAACTTACAAGGAATGTGAAGGACCTCTTCAAGGAGAACTACAAACCACTGTTCAAGGAAATAAGAGAGGACACAAACTAATGAAAAAACATTCCATGCTTATGAATACGAAGAATCAATATCATGAAAATGGCCATACTGCTCAAAGTAATTTATAGATTTAATGCTATCCCCATCAAGCTACCATTTACTTTCTTCATAGAATTAGAAAAAAAACTGCTTTAAATTTCATATGGAAGCAAAAAAGAGCTTGTATAGCCAAGACAATCCTAAGAAAAAAGAACAAAGCTGGAGGCATCAAGCTACCTGACTTCAAATTATACTACAAGTCTACAGTAATCAAAACATCATGGTTCTGATATCAAAACAGACACATAGACCAATGGAACAGAACAGAGGCCTCAGAAATAATACCACACATCTACAACTATCTGATCTTTGACAAACCTGACAAAAACAAGCACTGGGGAAAGGATTCCCTATTTAATAAATGGTGTTGGGGAAACCAGCTAGCCATTCACAGAAAACTGAAACTGGATCCCCTCCTTACACTTTATACAAAAATTAACACACAATGGACTAAAGATTTAAATGTAAGACCTAAAACGATAAAAACCCTAGAAGAAAACCTAGGCAATACCATTCAGGACACAGGCATGGGCAGACTTCATGACTAAAGCACCAAAAGCAATTGAAACAATGGGATCTAATTAAACTAAAGAGCTTCTGCACAGCAAAAGAAACTATCATCAGAGTGAACAAGCAACCAACAAAATGGGGGAGAATTTTTGCAATCTATTCATCTGACAAAGAGCTAATATCCCGAATCTACAAGGAACTTTAACAAATTTACAAAGATAAAACAACCCCATCAAAAAGTGGGCAAAGGATATGAACAGACACCTCTCAAAAGAAGATATTTATGCGGCCAACAAACACATGAAGAAAAGCTCATCATCACTGGTCATTAGAGAAATGCAAATAAAAGCCACAATGAGATACCATCTCACACCAGTTAATATGGCGATCATTAAAAAGTCAGGAAACAGTAGATGCTGGAGAGAATGTGGAGAAACAGGAATGCTTTTACACTGTTGGTGGTAGTGTAAATTAGTTCAACCATCGGGCAGGACAGTGTGGCAATTCCCCAGGGATCTGGAACTAGAAGTACCATTTGACCCAGCAATCCCATTCCTGGGTATATATGCAAAGGATTATAAATCATTCTACTATAAAGACATATGCACACATATGTTTACTGCAGCACTATTCACAATAGCAAAGACTTGGAGCCAACCCAAATGCCCATCAATGATAGACTGGATAAAGAAAATGTGGCACATAAACACCAAGAAATACAAGGCAGTCATAAAAAAGAATGAATTCATGTCCTTTGCAGAGATATGGATGAAGCTGGAAGCCATCATTCTCAGCAAACTAACACAGGAACAGAAAACCAAACATGGCATGTTCTCACCCATAAGTAGGAGCTAAACAATGAGAAGATATGGGCACATGGAGGGGAACATCACACGCTGGGGCCTGTCAGGGGCTGGGGGGCAAGGGGAGGGATACCATTAGGAGAAATACCTAATGTAGATGATGAGTTGATGGCTGCAGCAAACTACCATGGCACATGTATCCCTATGTAACAAACTGCAGGTTCTACACATGTATCCCAGAACTTAAAGTGTATAAAAATAAATAAATAAATAAAATTTTAAAAGAACTGAAATCATAACAGTCTCTCAGACCACAATGCAATCAAATTAGAATTTAAGATTAAGAAACTCACTCAAAACCACACAACTACATGAAAATTGAATAACCTGCTCCCGAATTACTCCTAAATAATAAACTTGAGGCAAAAATCAAGAAGCTCTTTGAAACTAATGAGAACAAAGAGACAACATACCAGAATCTCTGAGACACAGGTAAAGCAGTGCTAAGAGGGAAATTTATAGCTCTAAATGCCCACATTAAAAAGCTAGAAAGATCTCAAGTCAACACCCTAACAACACAACACAAATAACCAGAGAAGCAAGAGAAAACAAATCCAAAAGCTGGCAGAAGACAAGGAATAATTAAGATTGGAGTGGAACTGAAGGACATAGAGACATAAAAAAATCCTTCAAAAAAATCAGTGAATCCAAGAGTTGGTTTTTTGAAAAAATTAACAAAATAGATAGACTGCTAGCTAGACTAATAGAGAAGAAGAGAAGGATGATTCAAATAGACACAATAAAAAATGATAAAGGGGATATCACCGCACAGAAATGCAAACAACCATCAGAGAATACTATAAACACCTCTATGCAAATGAATTAGAAAATAAAAAATAAATGGATAAATTCTTGGACACATAAACCCTCCCAAGACTAAACCAGGAAGAAGCTGAATCCTTGAATAGACCAATAACAAGTTCTGAAATTGAGGCAGTAATAAGTAGCCTACCAATAAAAAAAAAAAAAAAAGCCCAGGACCAGACAGATCTACAGCTGAATTTTACCAGAGGTATAAAGAGGAGATGGTACCATTCCTTCTGAAACTATTCCAAACAATTGAAGAAAAGGGACTTCTCCCTTACTCATTTTGTAAGGCCAGCATTATCCTAATACCAAAACTTGGCAGAGACTCAACAAAAAAAGAAAACTTCAGTTCAATATCCCTGAGGAACATCAAGGTAAAACTCCTTAATAAAATTCTGGCAAACTGAATCCAGTAGCACATTGAAAAGCTTATCCATCATACTCAAGTCGGCTTCACCCCTGGGATGCAATGCTGGTTCAACAAATGCAAATCAATAAACATAATTCGTCACAAAAACAGAACTAATGACAAAAACCACATGATTATCTCAATACACACAGAAAAGGCCTTCAATAAAATTTAACATCTCTTTATGTTAAAAACTCTCAATAAACTACATATTGATGGAACATATCTCAAAATAACAAGAGCCATTTATGACAAACCCACAGCCAATATCATACCAAATGGGCAAAAGCTGGAAGCATTCCCTTTTAAAACTGCCACAAGAGAAGGATGCCCTCTCTCAACACTCCTATTCAACATAGTATTGAAAATTCTGGCCAGGGAAGCCAGGCAAGAGAAAAAAATAAAGGGTATACATATAGGAAGAGAGGATGTCAAATTGTCTCTGTTTGCAGATGACATGATCCTGTATCTAGAAAGCCCCATCGTCTTGGCCCAAAAGCTCCTTAAGCTGATAAGCAACTTTAGCAAAGTCTCAGGATACAAAATCAATGTGAAAGAATCAAAAGCATTTCTATACACCAACAATAGACAAGCAGAGAGCCAAATCATGAATGAACTCCCATTCACAATTGCTAAAAAGAGAATAAAATACCTAGGAATAGCGGTAACAAGGGACGTGAGGGACCTCTGAAAGGAGAATTACAAGCCACTGCTCAAAGAAATCAGAGAGGACATAAATAAATGGAGAAAAATTCCATTTTCATGGATAGAAAGAATCAATATCGTGAAAATGACTGTACTGCCCGAAGTAATTTATAGATTCAATACTACTCCCATCAAACTACGATTGGCATTCTTCACTGAATTAAAGAAAAAGCTACTGTAAAATTCATATGGAACTAAAAAGAGCCCATATAGCCAAGACAATCCTAAGCAAAAAGAACAAAGCTGGAGGCATTATGCTACCTGTCTTCAAACTATACTATAAGGCTACAGTGACCAAACAGCATGATACTGGTACCAAAACAGACACTTAGACCAATCGAACAGAATAGAGATCTCAGAAATAAGACCACAAATCTATAACCATCTGATCTTTGACAAACC
The DNA here is from genome assembly GCF_028858775.2 of Pan troglodytes. NCBI lineage: Eukaryota > Metazoa > Chordata > Mammalia > Primates > Hominidae > Pan > Pan troglodytes. Next base: position 107,846,490 of record NC_072402.2, on the reverse strand, counting down.
TGACAAAAACAAGCAATGGGGAAAAATTCCCTATTTAATAAATGGTGTTGGGAAAACTGGTTAGCCATATGTAGAAAAACTGAGACCAGACCCTTTTCTTACACCTTATACAAAAATTAACTCAAGATGGAATAAAGACTTAAATGTATAACCCCCAAGTCATAAAAACCCTTGAAGAAAATCCAGACAATACCATTCAGGACATAGGCATGGGCAAAGATTTTATGATGAAATCACCAAAAGCAACTGCAACAAAAGCAAATATTGACAATTGGGATCTAATTAAACTAAAGAGCTTCTGGACAGCAAAAGAAACTATCATTAGACTGAACAGGTGACCTATAGAATGGGAGAAAATTTTTTCAATCTACCCATCTGACAAAGGTCTAATATCCAGAATTTACAAGGAACTTCAACAAATTTACAAGAAAAAAAAAAACAACCCCATCAAAAAGTGGCAAAGCACACTTCTCAAAAGAAGATATTTATGTGGCCAACAAACATATGAAAAAAAGCTTGACATCACTGATCATTAGAGAAATGCAAATCAAAACAATGAGTTACCACCTCATGCCAGTCAGAATGGCATTTATTAAAAACTGAAGAAGCAACAGATGCTGGCAAAGCTGTGGAGAAATAAGAACACTTTTACAGTTTTTACACTGTTGGTGGGAATGTAAATTAGTTCAACCATTGTGGAAGATGGTGTGGTGATTCCTCAAGGATCTAGAACCAGAAGTACCATTGGACCCAGCAATCCCATTACTGGCTACATAACTGAAGAATACAAATCATTCTAATATAAAGACACATGCATGTATGTTTATTGCAGCACTATTCACAATAGCAAAGACTTGAAATCAACCCAAATGCCCATCAGTGATAGATTGGATAAAGAAAATGTGGTACATATACATCATGGAATACCATGCAGCCATAAAAAGGAATGAGATCATGTCCTTTGCAGGGACATGGATGAAGCTGGAAACCATCATTCTCAGCAAATTAACAATGGGACACAAAACCAAACACTCCATGTTCTCACTCATAAGTGGGAGCCAAACAATGATAACATATGGACACAGGGAGGGGAACACCACACACTGCAGCCTATTGGGGATGTGGGGGTAGAGACAGCATCAGGATAAATGCCTGTGAGGCTTAACACCTAAGTGATAAATTGATAGGTGCAGCAAAGCACCATGGCATATGTTTACCTATGTAACAAACCTGCATGTTCTGCACATGTATCCTGGAAATTAAAATAAAATAAAATTTTTGAAAAAGGTATTTAATTTATATTATATTAGTTTTTTATTCTGATCAAAACCATCAACTATTACCAAGTAAAAAGAAATAAGGGTTAAAAATTTTGAAAGAAGCATCCATTTTTAGTAAAGATATGCCTGACTTTCAATTTTTAGTAAAAATAGGACTTTTCAATTTTAAAAAAATTCCAATTTTTTTCTAATAAAAAAATAAATGGAAGATGGAGCAAGATGGTGGAATAGAAGGCTCCATCAATCATCACCCCTGCAAGGACACCAGTTTAACAACTATCCATACAAGAAAAGCACCTTCATAAGAACCAAAAATCAGATGAGCATTCACAGCACCTGGTTTTAACTTTATATCACTGAAAGAGGCACTGAAGAGGCAGAAAAACAGTCTTGAATTGCTGACACCACCCCTCCCCATGCCCTGGCTGTGACAACATGGTGTGGAGACTGTTTCTATGTGCTGCAGAGAGGGAGAGCCAGCAATTTTGAGACATTGAACTTAGTGCTGCTATGCTATAGCAGAAAGAAAAACTAGACCAAACTCAGCTGATATCTGCCCACTGAGGGAGCATTTAAACCAGCCCAAGCCAGAGGGAAGATGCTGGCAATACCATTGGTGGGAACTTGAGTTCTCACAAGCCTCACCACTGTGGTGGTCTAAAGTGCTCTAGGGTATTAAATAAATGTGAAATGCAGTCTAGACCACAAAGAATGCAACTCCTAGGTGAATCTTAATGCTTAACTGGGCTCAGAGCCAGAGGACTGGGGGGCACAGAAACTACTGAGACCCAGCTGAGGTGGCTAATGGAGTGGTGGCATCAGTCCTCCTCTATCCCCACAATGCACAGCTTATGGCTCCAAAAGAGACTCCTTTCTTTCCTTTGAGGAGAGTAGAGAAAGAGTGGAGAGGCCTTTGTCTTGAATCTTGGATACCACCTGTGCTAGTCCATTCTCACACTGCTATAAAGAACTGCCCAAGACTGAGTAATTTGTAAAGGAAAGAGGTTTAATTGAATCACAGTTCTGCAGGGCTGAGGAGGCCTCAGGAAACTTACAATCACGGCAGAAGGGGAAGCAAAGATGTCCTTTTCCACATGGTGGCAGGAAGGAGAAGTGCCAAGCAAAGGGGGGAAAGCCCCTTATAAAACCATCAGATCTTGTCAGAACTCACTCACTACCATGAGAGCAGCATGGGGGTGACTGTCCCCATGATTAAATTGCCTCCCACTCTATCCCTCCCATGACATGTAAGGATTATGGGAACTACAATTCAAAATGAGATTTGGATGGGGACACAGAGACAAACCATTTCACCAGCTCAGGCACAGCAGTGTAGGACGCTGGTCAGAATTGTGAGCCCCCTTTTCCTGGCCCTAGCTCCCAGAAGACATTTCTAGACACACCCTGAGACAGAAGGAAAGCAGCTTCCTTGAAAGGAAGGACCCAGTCCTGGCAGGCTTCATCACTTGCTAACTGAAGAGGCCTTGGGCCTTGAATAAGAGCTGTGATACCCAGGTACTATCTCAAGGGCCTTGGATGAGACTCTGAGATTTTCTGGCTTCAAGTAAGACTCAGCAGATCCCCAGCTGTGGTAGATAGGAGGTGAGATTCCTGTTTGAGAAAAGTGGAGGGAAAAGTAAAGGGAACTTTGTCTAGCACCTTAGGTACCAGCCACAGGGGAGGTAGAGCACTAAGTGGTGAAAATATACTTCAAACATGAAGGAGAAATGAAGACCCTCCCTAACAAACAAAAGCTGAGAGATTTTATAAACAGAAGACCTGTCCCACAAGAAATGCTAAAGGGAGTTTTTCAATCTGATAGACAAGGATGTTAATGAACAAGAAGAAATCATCTGAAGGTAAATAACTCACTGTTATTAGTAAGGATACAGAGAAACACAGAATATTTTAACATTGTACCTGTGGTGTGTAAACTACTCTTATCTTAAGTAGAAAAACTAAACAATGAACACAACAAAAATGATAACTGTAACAACATTTCAAGACATAGACAGTACAGTGAGATAGAAATAGAAACAACAAAAAGTTAAAAAGAGAAGGGACAAAATTAAGGTGTAGAGTTTGAATTAATTTTAATTCAATTAATTCTTTTTGCTTGTTTGTTTATGCAAACAGGGTTAAGTTGTTATCAGCTTAAAATAATGCATTATAAGATAGTATTTGCAAGCCTCATGGTAACCTCAAACCAAACTCATACAACAGATACACAAAAAATAAAAAGCAAGAAACTAAATCATATCTCCAGAGAAAATTACTTTCGCTAAAAGGGAGACAAAAAGGAAAGAAAGAAAAAAGAGAAGACCACAAAACACCCAGAAAACAAAATGGAAAGAGTAGCTCCTTACTTATCAATAATAACATTGTATATAAATGAACTAAACTCTCCAATTAAAAGACAAACAAGACCCACTGATCTGTTGCCTACACATAGACTAAAAATAAAAGATTGGGAAAAGAGCAAAAGTAGCTATATGCATATCAGACAAAATTGATTTCAAGACAAAAGTTATAAGAAAATACAAAGAACATTACTATGTAATGATAAATGAGTCACTTCAGCGAGAGGATATAACAATTTTAAATATATATGCATCCAGCACTATAGAACACAGATAAATAAAGCAAACATTATAGGACTAAAGAGAGAGATAGACTCCAATACAATAATAGTAATACAATAACACCACACTTTCAGCATTGGGCAGATCTTCCAGATGGAAAATCAACAAAGAAACATTGGACTTAATCTTCACTATAGACTAAATGGACATAATAAATATTTCAGAACAGTTCATCCGGTGGCTGCAGAATACACTTTCTTTTCCCCAGCACATGAATTATTCTCAAAGATAAGCCCTATGTTAGGTCACAAAACAACTTTTAAAATAGTAAAAATATTGAAATAATATCAGGTATCTTATCTGGCCACAATGGAATAAAACTAGAAAATCATAATGAGAGGAATTTTGGAACCTATCCAAAGGTAGAAATTAAACAGTATACTTCTGAAAGACCAGTAGGTCAATGAAAAAATTAAGTAGGAAATTCAAATATTTATTGCAACAAATAATAAAGGAAACACAACATACCAAAATCTATGGGATAAAGGAAAAGCAGTGGTAACAGAATTTTATACCTACAAGTGCCTATGTTGAAAGAGAAGACAAACATCAAATAAAAAGCTTAACAATGAATCCTGAAGAACTAGAAAAGCAAAAGCAAAGCAAACCCAAAATTAGTAGAAGAAAAGAAATAATAAATATCAGAGCAGTAATAAATGAATTTCAAATGAACAAAACAATACAAAAGATCAATGAAACAAAAAGTTGGTTCTTGAAAATTTAAATAAAATTGACAAACCTTTGGCCAGACTAAAAAAAAGACAGAAGATCCAGACAAATAAAGTCAAAAATGAAACAGGAGACATTAAAACTGATACTGCAGAAATTCAAAGGCTCGTTAGTAGCTACTATGAGAAACTATATGCCAATATATTGGAAAATCTAGAAGAAATTGGCAAATTCCTGTATACATACAACCGACCAAGAATGAATCAAGAAGAAATTAAAAACCTAAACAGATCAATAATGAGTAACATAATTGAAGCTGTAATAAAAAGTCTCCCAGCAAAGAAAAGCCCAGGAGCCAGTGGCTTCACTGTTGAATTCTATCAGACATTTAAAGAACTAATGCCAATCCTACTCAAGCTATTCCAAAAAACAAAAGAGGTGAAAATACTTCCAAACTCATCTTTTGAGACCAGTACTATCCTAATACCAAAAGCAGACAAAGATACATCAAAAAAGAAAACTACAGGTTAATATATCTGATGAATATTGATGCAAAAATCCTCAACAAAATACTAGCAAACTGAATTCAACAATACATTAAAAAGATCATTCATCCATGGCCAAGTGGGATTTATCCCAGGGATGCAAGGATAATTCAATAGATGCAAATCAATCAGTGTGATACATCATATCAAGAGAATGAAGAACTAAAATGATATAATCATTTCAATTGATGCTGAAAAAGCATTTGATAAAATTCAACATCCGTTCATGATAAAAACCCTCAAAAAACTGGGTACAGAGCAAACATACCTCAACATAATATAGGCCATAAGTGACAGACCCACAGATAGTCTCATGTGATTGGGAAAAATCTGAATGGCTTTTCTGTAAGAGCTGGAACATGACTAGGATACCCACTTTCACCACTGTTATTTAACATTGTACTGGAAATCCTAGCTAGAACAATCAGACAAAAGGAAGAAATAAAGGGTATCCAAATTGGAATGGGAGAAGCCAAATTATGCTTGTTTGCAGGTGATATCATCTTATATTTGGTAAAACCTAAAGACTTCACCAAAAAGACCTATTAGAACAGATAAACAAATTCAGTAATCTTGCAGGATACAAAATCAACATACAAAACTCAGTAACATTACTATGTGACAGCAGTGAACCATCCGAAAAAGAAATTTAAAAGTAATCCCCCTTACAATAGCCACAAAAAAAAAATACCTAGGAATTAACTTAACCAAAGAAGCAAAAGATCTTTACAATGAAAACTGTAAAACACTGATGAAAGAAATTGAAGAGGACACCAAAAAAGTGGAAAGATATTCCATGATCATGGATTGAAAGAACAAAATAGTGTTAAAATGTTCATACTACCAAAAGCAATCTACAGAGTCAATACAATTCCTATTAAAATACCAAAGCCATTTTTCCAAGAAATAAAAGCTATCCTAAAATTTATATGGAATCACAAAATACCCAGAACAGCCGAAGCTATCCTAAACAAAAGAACAAAACTGGAGGAATTACATTACCTGACTTCGAATTATACTACAGAGCAATAATAATCAAAACAGTGTGGTACTGGCATGAAAACAGACACATCAACCAATGGAACAGAATAAAGAACCCAGAAGCAAATCCACACACCCACAGTGAACTCATTTTCAACAAAGATGCCAAGAAAATACATGGGGGAAAACAGAGTCTCTTCAATAAATGGTGCTGGGAAATCTGGAAATCCATATGCAGAAGAATGAAACTACAGCCCTATCTCTCACCACATACAAAAATCAAATAAAAATGGATAGAAGACCTAAATGTAAGACCTCAAGCTATGAAACTTCTATAAGAAAACATTAGGAAAATTCTCCAGGACATTTGGAAACTTCTTGAGTAATAACTCACAAGCACAGGCAACCAAAGCAAAAATGGGCAAGTGTGATCACACCAGGTTAAAAAGCTCCCACACCATAATGGAAACAATCAACAAAGTGAAGAGATCACCCATAGAATGGAAAAAAAAATTTGCAAGCTACGTATCTGAAAGGGCTTAATAACCAGAATATATGAGGAGCTCAAACAACTTTATTTTTTAATCTAATAATTGGATTTCAAAATGGGAAAAAGATTAGAATAGACATTTCTCAAAAGAAGATATCCAAATGACAAACAGGCACATGAAAATGTGCTCAATATCACTGATCATCAAAGAAATGCAAATCAAAACTACAATGGCATATCATCTCACCCAAGTTAAAATGGCTTTTATCCAAAAGTCAAGCAATAACATATGCTGGTGAGGATGTAGAGAAAAGGGAATTCTCATACACCGTTGTTGGGAATGTAAATTAGTACAACCATTACGGAAAACACTTTGGAAGTTTCTCAAAAAACTAAAAATAGAGATACCATATGATCCAGCAATTTCATTGCTGAGTATATACCAAAAATAAAGCAAATCAAGATATCTAAGAGGTTATCTGCACTCCCATGTTTGTTGCAGCACTATTCACAATAGTCAAGATTTGGAAGCAACAGAAGTGTTCATTAACAGATGAACAGATAAAGGAAATGTGGTACTTACACACAATGGAGTACAATTCAGTCATAAAAAATGAGATCCAGTCATTTGCAAGAACATGGACCGAACAGAATGTCACTATGTTAAGTGAAATAAGCCAGGCACAGAAAGACAGGCTTTGTGTGTTCTCACTTATTTGTGATATCTAAAAATCAAAACAACTGAATTCATGGACGTAGAGAGTAGAAAGATAGTTATCATAAGCTGGCAAAGATAGTGGGGGCTTGGGGAGGTAGGTGGGGATGGTTAATGGATAAAAAAAAAAGTTAGAAAAATACATAAGACCTAGTATATTGATAGCACAACAGGGTGACTATGGTTAATAATAATTATTTAACATTACATTTTAAATTAACTGAAATAGTATACATGGATGGTTTGTAATACAAAGGATAAATGCTTGAGGGGATACATACCCCGTTTTTCATAATGTGATTATTACGCTTGCATACATGTATGGAAAAATCTTATGTAACTGACAAATATGCCCCCGAAAAAATTAAACAAGTTTTTTAAAATCAGTTACCAATTTTTGTTATGAAATTGCATCCATACCCGTGTCAAGATGTAGTAGGCTAGTTAAAGGTGAGAAAATGGGTAACAAAGTGAGATGATGGGTGTGTTAATTTGTTCTACTATAGTAATCTTTTTAGTATGTATGTATCTCATGTTGTGTACCTTCAATATATAAAATAAAATTTATTTTTTAGGAAACCCATAGAATCTTGTGGTAAATATTGTGACCTGTTTTTTAAGTCCCACCATGTTTTATTATTATAATGCAATTTTTATCAAAATAGAATTCTGGATACCCTAATAATAAAAACATATATTGGTTTTGTCTGTCTCTTTACAGAGATCTTTGGCATATGTAAAGTTATGTTATGACATAGAGCAACTCCATGAACTAGTGTATTATTGTTCCCATTTAATAGATGAGAACAATTATAAAATGTTTATGCTCAGGGGTAGATTTTCCCCACTCCAAATAGTTAATATATAACAAATTTATATTTAAAAACAAGCCTGACTCTTATGACTCTTAGTTATTTGCTTTTTCTTACACACTCATGGAGATAATTTTAAAGAATCATCATTATCAGTGTATTATTCAGCAAATGTGTTAAAAAATACTCTACAAGAAATTGCCCTAAAACAGTTTCTCAACCTTAACAGATTGACATTCATATCAGGTAATTCTTTATTGTGGGGCCTGTCCTCTTCGTGGTAAGATATTTAGCAGCATTCCAGGTTTCTACCCAGTAGATGCCAGTAGAATTCCTACAATAAACAGAATATTAGCTACCTAAATATATCCACATCCTAACTCACAGAATCTAGAAATATATTACCTTACATGGTAAAATGGGCTTTGAAGATGTTATTCTGTTAAGGATCTTGAGATGGAGAGGTTATTCTGAATTATCCAGGTAGACCAATGTAATCACAAAGGTCCTTACAAGAGGGAAGCAAAATGGCCAAAGTCAAAGAGAGGAGATGTGACAATGGAAAGAAAAATCAGAGTAATATACTTTGATGACAGAGGAAGGGGCTGCAAGCCAAGGAAATGTAGACTGCCTCTAGAAGCTGAAAAAGTCAAGGAAACTGATTCTCCCCTAGAGCCTCCAGAAGGAATGCAGCTCTACCAACACATTGACGTCGGCCTCTAAAATTCATTTCAGACATCTAACCTCTATAACCGTAAGAGAATAAGTCTGAGTTGCTTTAAGCCACTATGGTTGTGATAATTTGTTCACAGAAGCAATAAGAAACTAACACACCTCTGCCCAGCTGCAATAACCAAAAATATCTCCAGATGCTGCCAAATATTCCCTGGGGGGGACAAAACCTACCCCTCATCCTTTGTTAAAAACCATTACCCTAAAACAAGAATTTTGTTTATTTTCATAGTCACGGGTCTGCAAAATGAATGTACTTCCACTGATACATCTGGGAGTAGCTAACAAGCTCTGTTTGAGGCTGATGGTTGGCTGAACTTTAGCTCCAGGTTGAGAATTCAGCTCATGTCTGCTCGACACGTGTTTTGTTTTGGGGCCTGAGCTAAAGATACAGGAGCTAAAGATACAAGAGTACGAGAACATGTACTTCTCATGGAGGACCAGTGGGGTGCAAGGAGCAAGCCAAACTATACAAGCACACTTAAAACTTCTAGCATAATATCCACTCACATTCCAGAGACGAACACCAGTCATATGACTAAACCAATCCCAGGCAGAGAAGTATCCTCTGCTCAAGCAGCCAGGATTCAATTAAAGGAACAACCACTGGAAGATGTATATGATTAATACATTACTATACAGTCATGCATCGCTTAGCCACAGGGATATGTTCTGAGATATGTGTCATTAGGTGATTTTATCGTTGTGCAAACATCAGAGTGAACTTACACAAACCTATATGGTATAGCCTACTACACATCTAGGCTATAGGGTATAGCCTATTGCTCCTAGGATACAAACATGTACAGCAGTTACTGGACTAAATACTGTAGGCAACTGTAAAACAATGGTATTTGTCTATCTAAATATAGAGAAGGGACAGTAAAAATGTGAAATTACGATCTTACAGGACCACTATCATATGTGTGGTCATTTGTGGATTGAAATGTTATGCAGCATGTGAATGTATATATTAATATAGGTGCATCCTAATAAATAAATTAAAATGTGATATAGAGATATGACCTTATGTACTTGTGGCAGTCAGGAAAGGAAGATATATATCAAGAATGTGAAGCAAGAACAATCTGCAGCTTGTGAGACTGAGCTGGAACCTACAGTGATGGACTAGAAGCCACATTGGTCTTCACAGCTTCTAAGACGTTAACTTTTATAATGGAGGTGTCTTTTAGGAGAGTTTTGTGTCCTTTTTCATAGAGATGAACGTGTACCTAGCCAAGAGGTTGGAGAAGCAAACACAAAATGCCCAATAGGAGCTGTAAGGGCAGTGTGCTAGTCTTCTGCCCCACACCAACTGGGTGAGCTAGCAGATAAGCATGAATGCAGTGCCTCAAGCCCCAGACTCATGTCCTCATGCAATGGAATATGGCCTCTCCACTGCTGCCTGCCAAATCTTGCACAAAACATCTCTTGTGGTCCACACCATCTCTAAACTAAACACAAAGAGGGTTCTGGGAAATGTAGTTCTATTTTAGCTAAACTGAGACAAAAATCTACTTTGACATCTGTATACACTTACCATCCAAATACATCTTTTAACTTACTTTCTCTTCCAAACAAAAACAATTGCAAAATCATGACTCCTTCTAACTAATGGAACCATATCTCATACAGCCAAAAGCAGACATTTTCCCCATAAAATAATATAAAATTCCTTTTCGTCGTTAGGTAATATTTATTCCTCTTTTAGCTGAGTCACATATCTGGTTTGATACCCTGAAACTTAGCTACTGAGAAATCCAGTTTAACAATTGTGGTAGGTAGACTAGTACCTGCCACACACACATCCTTAATGTGTTCACATCCTAATCCCTGGAACCTGTGAATGTTGTTTTATGACAAAAGAGACTTTGCAAGTGTAATTAAATAGAAGATCTTGAAATGAGGAGGCTATTCAACATTATCTGGATGTGTTCTACGTAATCACAAGAGTCCTTATAAGAGGGACAGAGGAGGAGACAGAGGCAGAGAAGGAGGTGATGGGATACCGGAGCAGAGATTGGAGTGATGGGCTCTGAAGATGAAGGAAAGGGCCACAGACATAGGAATACAGGTGACCACTAAAAGCTGGAGAAAGCAAAGAAACAGATTCTCTCCTCAGAGCCTCCAGATGGAACCTGTCCTGTCAAAACCTTGATTTTAGCCGACTGAGACTGATTGTGGACTTCTGATCTCCAAAACTACATGAGAATAAATTTGGGTTTAATCACTAAATTTGTGGTGATTCGTTACAACAGCAATAGGACACACACAACTAATATTAATATATCATATGTTGTATGGTAAGAAAATTGGAAAGGAGAGAAAAATTATGAGATATATATATATAACAAATAATATTAAATAATATTATAACAGCAACTCATTGTGTGGTCATACTACATATTTATAATTACCTTCCTCTACCTATTCTATATTTCTTGGCCTCAGCAAGCACCTTTGTCTGGTGAGGGGCCTGAACATTCATTTCTAAAAGGTCTAGGCCATTAGAAGTCCTCCCTATATCGGCCTATTTAGTTCTCTGCTGACTTAAATCACAGGACATGGAAATGCTTAGAGGTGTCCCAGGTAAACCTGCCACGTCCCAGATATACTCCTCCTTACTCCATAGTGGAGTAGCAACAAAATTTCCTCTACCTGGTCGGGATCACATATCTGAACCAGTACCAGAACTTTATCTTTGCTTGTAGATTTATTGACATAAAGAACTCAACGTTTCCAGGGAGATTTTCAACTTCCAGTTTATGGAACCATTGCTGTATCTCCTGCCAGAAGCATTTCCTCATTGTTAACTAAAACTTCTAGACCAGCAAATCCTAGGGATGGAGAGATGGAAAATGAAAATTTCACTAGTGGAACGTTAGGGTTAATAGAGGAGCCACTCCCATTTCCAGCCCTTGATCCCCAGACCCATGAATATGGCTATTGAAGAAACAGCACAGAAGTTTAACTGATTTAGAGCATATACAGGATCCTGGAGGACATTTTCTCCAGACCCTCAAGGTACTGCCAACCAGTTTATGCTTAACTGAGTCTTCAAAAAATGGTTCCACAGTTCCATCAGGCCAGCTGCTTCAGGGTGATTAGGTACATGATCAGACTAGTGAGTTTCACTAACATGACCCCATTGGCACCCTTCATTTGCTGTAAAACGAGTTCCTTTGTCAGAAGCAAAATCTGGTAGAATACCATGTATGGGGAATACATCCTGAGATAACTCTCAATGAATGACACCCTTGCATAATCTCTCCATAAGTGTGGGTGACATGTGACTTGATTCTAACCAATAGAATACGGCAAGGGTAATGGGATGTCACTTTCATGATCATATTTTATTATAGAAGTGTCCATCTTAACAGGCTGGAGGGAGAGATTAGCCTGCTGGCCTTGCAAAAGTAAGCAGCCATATTTGGAACTGCCTATGGAGAGGACCACATGGCCAGGAACTGCAGGTGGCTTCTAGAATCTGAAGGTGGTCTCCAGATAACGGCCAATAAAAAGCTGTATGAGGTTGGAAGCCAATTCTTCCCTATCCAAGCCTCTAGAACACACAACACTGTGATTGCAACCTTTTTAAAATAGCATATAAATAATGCACACACTTTTGACTCACAGAAATTGTGAGATAATAACTGTGTGTTGTTTTAAGTTGATAACTAGGTGATCATTTGTTATGCATCACTGAAGATTTATACAGCATGACAGTGCATAGGACATGCCTTAAGGCTACGAATTGTGGTTTTGGTAGGGAAAGCAAATGCCTGCATCAGTCTAATCACATCTCCCATTAACATAGAAGCCCCCCTGAGGGTGGTGACTATGTCTTTTACATTCTCCACAGTGCCTAGCACAACTTATTCCTCCTAATATGTGTTTAAAAATTATTTTTTGTTGTTAGACTACTTCAAGAATTAATTCACATCATTGCAGAAAACTGACGTTCATCTGCAGTGTGAAAATCACAATGCCAATCACAAATATTTGTATTCCTACTAAAAGTGAACATTAAATGGAAAGAGTCTTCCTCACTCCCACCCGCATCCCTTTTCTTCTTTTTGAAACATACCTTTCCTTTTTGCATTAGAACCAAGACTACATATTTAGTTTTCTGATACTATTAATGCCTAAGGCATTGTAATAGAAACTACACTAGTCCTGGAAGGAATTTAAAAGGATAAAGTAAACCACTCTTATTTCTAAAAAAGACTGTAATTAAGTCTGCCTAGAAAAGTGAATACATATATTCTCTCGAGAATGTACTTTAGGAAAAACTGGTAGGATGGTTAGGTAGAAAAGGAAAACTCATTCTTTGGTCCCTGGTTGACTGCCTCCCACTCCAACAGTTTCTGTCCTTGTAATGATCATTTCTATAGTGCCTTTTGGCATTCTGGAGGAGAATGTAAATGTTTTGTCCTGATATTTCTGGTTCTTTTCCTCCGAATTTAGAAAGAATGGAATTCCTTTGTATTATTTAAAATAGTTCCCTGGACCACCACATTTGCCTTCTAATTGGTATCAACTATTATGTAGCAGCAATTTTTCATTTGGGATAAAGTCACCTCATAGAACAGCCATTTAGGTAAAACAAAGATATTAGAGAATGTAAGGACTCTAGGGCTTTAGAAAGCCTTCTAATTCATTCCTCTGACCTCCAATATGAATACACAATCCATCACTGGAGAGACTTCCATGTTTCAAGATTTTAGAAAAAAAAAATCCAATCTCCCTAATTTCTCACTTCACTGGGCTATGTACTATAAATCACTATGAACTTTTTCTGGAGGGAGGTGATGGTGATGATGTGGTTTAGTTTGGTTCGGTTAATTCTTTTTTGTTCCTTTATAATCAAGTTAAAATTATTACCTAATTATCCTTCAGTATTTATTTTCTAACTTACTTCCGTGATACTTGCTCAGAAACTATACTTGTCTACTCTTTAATTATTTGGTTAGTGACTTTTGATTGGTCTCTGTACTGTCCTCAATCCTCTTGGGTACTACCAGAATAGTGTAGATGACTCTAGTAAATAAATATGTAAGTATGGGTGAATTTACCACTGCACTTTTCTCATTTTCAGTATTTTCAGCTTCACACTTCTATTCCTTGTATACAACCACAAACATGTATACACCACAAACTTGTGGAACTCTGGTCAAGTTCCAAACTGGATTCAAATGTTATTACCATAAATGATATAATTCTTCCCTCTTCCGTGTTCCTATTGCTCTTTATACTTATCTCTATTAGATTAGAAATGTTTTCTTCTTTAGACACATATGTATTTCTTACACATATTAAAATATAAACAATCAAGAATAGGAAGTAGAATACCCGTCTAGAGTAAATTCTCAATAAATGTGGAAAAGCAAAGGAAAAGAGGAAGAAGGGAAATTAGTTCAGATTTGGAGGAGGACACAAAGATTATAAAATTCAACCATATTTTACAAATGAGGAAAGTAAAACAATAAGAAATTAAGTGAGCCAAAGCCTTATACCTATTGAGAGGCTGTTTTGGACATTCATGAATTTGGGGGAACCAAGCACCTTGTAACCTCATTAGTTTGCTAACAGCTCTCTGACTTTTGACCCTTGACCATCCAGGACTTTTGTTTGAACTCTTAGAGGAAGAGAAGCTGTTCTACCAGCCAGCCTTGAGCATGGAAGGACAGGAGCTTTTGGCAGCCATTATACCACCATGTGGAGCCTGAGAATAACAAAGCTGAGTGGTGAATCGAGGCTGAGTACATTATGACTTCTTATATCCCCAGATCAAGACAATCTGTAGAACAAATATGTTTACTCTGTTTTTTTTTTTAAAGCTTGACTTCGGTTTTCTGACTTGGTCCTAACTAAAAATCATGCAGCATTTGACCTAAGTATAGGTCTTATAACTCTCAACCTGTATTCTTTTCATCTTGGTACTGCCTGTCTCCTCTTTGCTGATAGTGCTTTCCTTTTCCTTTATCAGTGTAAAAACAAACCTCCTTTACTTATTTTACCAAGAAGTAGGAAGCTTCCACGTTTTAATGACAACCTTGGTATCTTTGCATGGCCCTGCAACTGATGAATGGAAGGATTACCTCACCGTCTCTGCATGATTACATTCTGATTTATCTATCCACCCAAACACACTTGCTACTTAAAAAATAGAAGTACGAAGATTGAATATTCCCAGAGCCTTCAGTCTCACTCCAAATGTGTTCCAGTTTCTATTTATTCAGAGTTTTGAAAACCAGAACCCTAGGGAGTCCTGAGGTCTGTTACACACATATTAATGACCTTATCAATGCAGAGTCAGAAATTCTGCGCATTCAGAAAGCCCTAAGTCAGAGGTGATTCCTCGATCACCGTAGGATTGATTTCTTCAGGCTGTTCAGGTGACTTTTGTGACCTTACCATTGTAGCAGAAAGGGTCACATTTGCTCAATAACTGATCGGGTGGCTGTGTGAAAACACAATTCAAACTTCTGTCCTCCCTGGCTAGGTTGGTAACAGCTAAATGAAACCCAAGGGAAATCTCACATCCAGAAAACAGCAATACACTCTGACCTGCAGTTGATATTTCAAACATAAAATACAATTAAATCTGCTAAAGATCTTTGCTTAGCCTGGGAGAAGCTTGCAACCATGGAAGAAGAGAGATGTGCAAATCAATTTACATTGTCGCAACTTAAGATTCAAAAATATTGCATACTTTAAGGTATATGTATAAGAATATTCATTCCAACATTGTAGTGGCAAATGAATCAAAACAGGCTAAATTTGTATTGGAGCAGCTGGTTAAAAAAATTACAATATCTGCCTCAGTGAACTTCTTACAACTATTAAAATGAAGAAGATTGGTCTCTATGTCCTAATATAAAATTACCTCTCAGACAACTTCTTCAGTGACTAGCACAAGGGGCAGGATAATGTGTGTAGAATGCAACTATTTATGTTAAACGAAGGAAGAAAGGGCCATGTGAATCTGTGCATACACACACACACACACATATACACACACATACACACACACACACGCACACTTTGATATGCAAAGAATATCTCTGAAAAGATTCACGAGAACTAACATCAGAGGTTGCCTCAGGGAAGGGGAACTGGAGTACCTGGATAAAGCTAGAAGGGAGAATAACTTTCCAATGTATTGCCTTTTGCACCATTTGAATTTGTGTGCATGCCTCCACATTGCCTAATAAAAATAAAACACAATATTCTAAAGCCACACTTTGATTTAGAGTTTAAAAATGAAAACACTAAGATTTCATATTTCTTTTCTCCTTTAAGGCAAAAGCAGGACCCTTCCACCTTTGTTACTTGCTTTTGAACAAATAGGCTGTAGTATTTTTAGACTTTCTCCCTGGAGCCGAAAGCTCACAGGATTAAAGCAACCAGGGAAATATAGAGAAGTAGGAGCCCAAGTTCTATGTTCTAAATATTTTTCAGTCATGAAGAAACTAGCTTTTTCCCTAATGCTGCTGTTTATACCAGTAGGAGCATGCACTAAGGTAATTTCTTCTTCTTTCTTGCTGGATTAAATAATGTGCTTAATTCTTTCTCTCTCTCTCTCTCTCGCTCTCCCCCTCTCCCAGATAAGTTTCTGTTGTTCTTTCCCTCAAAGTGGACACACATCTGAACACAGCTCTAGTGCATTTCTGCTAGAAGAAGCAAGAAGCTATTAACAGTGGCACTTGAGGCCGCTGTGCAAGTCCATTACCCCAGAAATAGATTAAACCGAGTTTCCAGAAATGCCTTCCTCCAGCATTACATTCTTACCTAAAAGAACGTGGGCCCTATTTAGCAGGAGATAGATGTTCTTATCTCATTTCACTGACAAACTAAAGTGAAATAAATAAAGACAAATAAAAAGGCCACCTCCTGAGAATTTGCTTTGTGTCTTTTATTTCAAATCACATATTTGGGATGGGGTTATTTTCTTTCTCTTCCTCCCTCCAACTGCCACCTGCTCTGAGGTTTTTTTGTTGTTTTTTTTTTTTTTTTTTTTTTTTTTTTTGAGACAGAGTGTTGCTTTCCCTCAGGCTGGAGTGCAATGGCACAATCTCGGCTCACTGCAAGCTCTGCCTCCCAGGTTCACGCCATTTTCCTGCCTTAGCCTCCCGAGTAGCTGGGACTACAGGCACCCGCCACCACACCTGGCTAATGTATTTTTAGTAGAGACGGGGTTTCACCATATTCGCCAGGATGGTCTCGATCTCCTGACCTCGTGATCCGCCCGCTTCAGCCTCCCAAAGTGCTGGGATTACAGGCGTGAGCCACCGCGCCCAGCCTGCTCTGAGGTTCTTAATGGCACTGCTTAGGACTATGGCTCTGAAATATCTAGCATGAGTTTACTCTCTGACATGGTGGAACCAGAGCAGAACAGTAAAGAGAAAGATTTAGCCTAAGCCTTTGTTACCTGGAAGCAGTTTGCATAAACTCCAGATACTCATTCCCACAGCTGTTCCTTAGGCACAGAACTGAACCAGTGGCCAGTTCTAAACAGGCTCTAACTGGTAACAAAAGTATATAAGTAGAAACCCATTTGTTTTGCTTTCTCTTTCCCTATCGTCTTCTACTACTTTGGTTTTCCAAACGGCGAAAGATAAAGTTCAATTGTGCCCTAGTTACTACTTAAAAGAGGGGCTTAGACGGAGCTAAATATAGTTCAAGCTGAACCTCGCCTTATTCCCAAAAGACACACAGTGCTCAGAAAGTTCATTTCCAATAGTAGTGTGAGAGATTCCTTCCATTCAATATATGGGGAAGAAAACCATGAAATAAGACTAGAAGGTATATTTGTCAAGTTTAATAAGAAGGCTACAGCAGGGCAGTCCCCCGCAGACTCTGTTCTGTCTTACACAACACCTCAGGCATCAGATGTGAGAAGGGACATCCTGTCACATACGATGAATATCAGGATTTGAGACTGAGGGGGTGGTAAGATTTCCTTGTCTTTAGATCACTTGTTCTCAAACCTGGCTGCACATGCATTTTTTTTTACACCTGAGACTTCCCCTAGAAATTCTGATTGGGTGGTGTTGAGGTGCAGTCCAGGCATCTTCATCTCTAAAGGATTCTGCTATGGAACTAGACTGAGCACTGCAGCTGCTGCTAGTGAGGATACTTGTGGGTTGGGACTAGCTTGATGCCATCTCCCTAGTTAAAAGGACTGGTCAGACAAACCTGGATAATTTATCATCCTCTGCACCATATAGCACTTTACTCACTGCAATACACTCTCTCATCACAGCCCTGCAGGACAGGCAAGAAACTCTATTTATCTCCTTTTTACAGATGAGAAAACTGAAGATCCAACAGACTTGCCAAAGGTCAGTTGCACATTAACTCAGAGGCAGCTCTGGAACTCCAAATAAAGCCTCTATTGTCACCATAGTTTTCGCTACAGCCCTACAGGTTCCTCCGGGCTTAAAGTCCAAGATGAGCAGTTTTGGTGCTAGCAACTATTTTGCTTCCTAGAACTAAAGGAAAAAGAAGCATGAAACCCAGGATACCCCTAAGGAGTATAATCCCTTAATTTTAGAGACGAGGAGATCGAAGCACAGTGACTTGCCCAAGATCACATAGCTACCTAGTGAGAAGAAAAGTAAACAAAAGTGGGACCGTTATCGGAAAAGGGTCCCAATTCAGACCCCAGGAAAGGGTTCTTGGATCTCACATAAGAAAGAATTCAGGGCGAGTCCCTAGAGTAAAGTGAAAGCAAGTTTATTAAGAAAGCAGAGGAATAAAAGAATGGCTACTCCATGGTCAGAGCAGACCCAAGAGCTGCTGGTTGCCTATTTTTATGGTTATTTATTGATAATAATGTTAAATAAGGGGTGGATAATTCATGCCTCCCTTTTTTGGACCATATAATGTAACTTCCTCACATTGCCATGGCATCTGTAAATTCATGATGCTGGTGGGAGCGTAGCAATGAGGATGACCAGAGTTCACTCTCGTGGCCATCTGGGTTTTGGTGGGTATTAGCCGACTTCTTTATTGCAAGCTGTTTTATCAGCAAGGTCTTTATGACCTGTATCTTGTGCCAACCTCCTATCTCATCCTGTGACTTGGAATGCCTTAACCATCTTGGAATGCAGCCCAGTAGGTCTCAGCCTCATTTTACCCAGCTCCTATCCAAGTTGCAGTTGCTGTGGTTCCACACCTCTTATATGATCATAGTTAATGTAGACCAAAAGCAGAGCAATATGTAGGGGAACTGTATACCTCTTTCTTGGGGTTTCAATAGAAGGCAAAGTGATTACTGCACAAAGAGCTGCTGTGTATTTGGAAGAATGCCCACTGCATTGAGAAATGGACCACGGGGAGGAGTAGCCATACAAATCACTGAGGTCACCTTGCATGGTCTTTGTGAGTGTGCCAGCCAGTCTGTGCCTATTTTTATAAGTGTGTGTGTGTGTGTGTGTGTGTGTGTGTTGGTTGGTTGGTTGCTGAGAAAATGCTCAAGCAAGCAGGAGCCTGTGTACATTTGGCAAAGATAGAGAACAAAAAATGAATTCCCTGGAAAGCATTAGCATAATTATATAGCCAGCCTGTTTCTTACCTGGAGGTAAATGCAGGCTGCACAATCACTGTCAATTTTGACAATCATTCATGATATAGAAATGTGCAGGAGAGAGGTCCCCCCTCTCTCATTCTGTCTAATTTCTCTAACCCTCTAGCATAGCTAGAGATTAACCCAACTCCTATAAAACAGAAACAAACTTCAAATCCATGTCACAGCCTGCCGGAGAGAATGATTTACAAACTGCCAACAGAACACTGGTGTAAACAAGATAATGCACATTAATTCCCAGCAAGTCAATTAGCATTCAGTTATTCTGAACAGAGCCTGACCTTGATGCTTGAGGATCTGAACAGAATGCAACCTGTAGCTTAAAGGAAAATGTCACCTCTTCCACTCAAACTGGCAAGTCTATAGGGTTAAAAGGTTCAAAAAGCACTTCCTCATAAAGACGCACAGAGACAAAAAACCGTCTCAACATAACTCTTGTATTTCAGAACTGGTATCTTTTTTTACTTTGAACCTACAAACACTTTGATGATTCTCACCTTTGATCTAAATTTCTAAAGGATCTAAGTGTTATGCCACATTCCAGAGGCATTTTTACTTCAAGATGTCTGAGGATTTAAAAGATTTCAAAATGAAGAATTGCATACTTTTTTGCATATTTCTTCAATTACCAATTCAAAACAGAGGCTTTATTTGTAATTGCCATGCTCATTACCATTCTATCTACTTTCTGGAAATCCTTCTCCTTTTACATGGGGAAATGTTCAACCACAGCCTCTCATGATGTTTTACCGCACCAGCGTGGTGAGTTAGGCACCCCAAGAAGTGTGAAACCCGTTAGAGTCCCCTGAAGCAAAGCTTTTCAAATTTGAATGTACACAAGAAGCTCATGTAAAGGAAGCCTCTGATTGAGGAGGCATGGAGTGGAACCCAAGATCCTGTATTTCTTATGAACTTCCAGGTGATCCTGATCCTACAGCGTTTCAAGGACAGCACTGTGTAGTCCTGCACCAGACTGCTCATCTAAGAAGCTTCTTCTATGGAACAAGTAGTTTTTTCAAAAAAAGTTCTTCTACCATCTGAAGAGTGCTAATGTAAAAGGAGTCTAAATTTTTCTGATTCAGGCACCCTTGACTTCCAGGTTTAGAAAAATTCCTCCAACACTAATCCTAATCGCAATGCCTAGGGGGCCTGTATTTCCAGACAGGTATTCTGGAATTTTTTGTTTCTTCATTGTTTGTTTTGCAGCGTTCATAGTTGTTCGCGCTAGGTTAATTTCATAGAGAAAAACAAAATTCCCATGACATTAACAAGTTTTGCTTTTGTTGTTTATCAACTGATTTTTTAAAAAAAACACTGAGGTAGAGATAATAATGAGACATCCAAGTGTAAGGGGGTCCCCTGGAAAACCCCAACTGGCCTGCACACCCGGGTGGAGCCACAGAAGTTAGCACCGTTTGCAGCAGGAAGGAACCTGGCCCCTCCTCTTCCTGCGTGGTACCTGGGATTCAATCTGCGAGGCCGGAAGCGCACTACCAGAACTCTGGCTTCGCAGAGGGTCCTTGTTTCTCTTTTTTTCCCTTTTTGCCCAATAAAGTCCATTTATTCTCACCCTTCAAAGTGTCTGCGAGCCTAATCTCTCATGGCTGTGTAACAAGAAACCGGCTCTTAGCTGAACTAAGGAGAGAGTCCTACAACAATAATAAAATCCCCCTCAGAGGTTTCAGGAACAATTGGCTGGGCACCGGGCACAGGCAAATGTAGGTTCTTCATTATGTATACACAGTCAGATGCTGGAGATAAATCCGATTGTTTGGGTACAAAAAACAAAAATCCTTCATGGGGTCCTTCTCTAGTGTACTCAACAGGCATTCTCCAAGCAACAGTTTACCTGATCCCAGTTTATTCTTCCCTAAAACACGCACACAGACACACACAAACACCCCACATTTCCTAAGCAATTTCCCTAGGATCATTTAGAAAGCCCTGGTATCCCGTCTGTCCATATCATCTATTCTTCATCTCTTCCCAGTGTTCCAAGCCAATAATAATATAACAATAATAACAACAGTAACAATAACCACTGTTTCAATCTTTACTCTCATTACAATGTTTTAGATAGGTACCAGTTTTTTTTCTCATTTTATGGATGAGGACTTAGGCATAGAGAGGATAAGCAATTGGCTGAAGGTCACACACCTAATAGGCAGGGGTGCAAACACAGCCTGCACCGGAATCCATGATCTTAATTTCTACATGCTACTCTTCCATACCCTTTTAATTACTTTACCAAAAAAAGAGAGAAAAGCCTTTTTATCCTCTTTATCTTTTACAGCTGATGGCTCATTAAAACCAGAGCCAAAATAATTAGCAACCAAATAAATTAGTTTCCTTTCCAAGAGAGTGTTTTCAAACACTCCCCTGAGGTGAGGGAAAATATTTGCATCTGTCCCTGTTGGTGGGTTGTGTGCAGTGAAGTGCCTTCCCCTAGAATGGGTTGGATGCTGGTAAGGAAGCAAATAAGAAGAAAAACAAAACTGTTTCCACAGTAAAATATGTTGGCTCTTCTTACCCCCTTACATTTGAATGAGTTCTGTTTTCTCTTTGGGAGTTCAGTTCTCACTGCCTCGGGAAACTTTCTTCATTACACCACCCCCAGTCAGTTCACATCTTCTGAATAACTGTGGCCAGTATTATTAGAATCTCTCTGCATGCCATTTTACTATATGTATGATGTTTCTCTTTGTTTCACATATGTTATGCTAGTCTCATTCACTTGATTCTAAGCATTTTGGTTTAAACGCTTATTTTTAGAATACTGTATAATAATTTTGACCCTTTACAGACACTTGAGTAATGGAGATGCACATGCTTTATTGGACAAACATTCCCACAGTCCTTTCCTAACTCAGCTTTGCATTGCTATTGTGATTACATTAGATGGTCAGTGCATCAATCTAGCTGTGAAAGCAAAGACTAGGTCTCAGGCTGTCTTCTATGCAGCCTGATACCTGTATCATGACAGTTACCCATGACACCTCAAAGACCAGCTAATCATCTCATACCAATGCGTGATAATCACAAGTGTACTGAGCAAAAAATGTAGTCTAGATGAGAGCAAATTTAGGAACCGCCTAAATTTGAGAATTTAGTCCTGAGAAAACAAACTCAGAGTTCAGGCTCCACAGATAAAGGTTCAGCAGAGTCATTTTTGTAGATGAAGGGCAGTATTTATTTTTAAAGTTTTGATTTAGGAACTGAGGAAATTCCACCCGTTTTCTTGTCTGAGAGCCAATAGAAGAAATTGCAAGAAAAGCTATGCTAAATCTCATCTTTTCTAGGTTAGCAATTCACTCCCAGGACCCTCAGTTGAATGAAGCCTCAGGTATTTAAAAGATAAAGTAAGTTGTATTTGCATGATGGTCTAGGCTGAAAAGATACTGACAAAGATCTTCATAGGACCCATTTTTGGACATCTTAAAGAAAAACAAGGTCTAGGATAATAATGTTTAGAATATGTTTGGTGAAGCTAACCTAATTTCTCAGACAGAAGGACACATCCTGAGATAATATATCTTGACTTTACTGAGACTTTGATGCCAGTATGGTATACTCATCAATAAACTGGGAAAATGGAGCCTGAATTATGCAACCATTGGTTGGACAAACAGAAACCTGAAAACAACTCCAAATTGTTATCAGTAGGTCAGTATCAACCTGGGAGAACCACTAACTAATGAATTTATATTGATATTGGTAACATATTATTGGATGTAGTGTTTTGTCATTTACTCAAGTGTTGACGTCAGAGTATTATTTGGCTTTCCCACACACAGAGTCATGGGAACAAATTGTTGTTCATTCCAAGCAAGTCACTTCTCTCCACCACTCATAAGAGCTTCCCTAGAGAGCTTTAAAATGGAATACCTTACTATCAGTTGAGAAAAGTAGGTTATATAAGATTTTAAAATGAAAGCAAGTTGATAGATTTGGCTGCTTTTTGCAATTTTTCCTCTTTGACTTCCAGTTTTTATGAAACACCAATAAAATCCATTACCATATTAATATTGACGTCTAATCTCTTAGTGCTTATACAAAGACCAGGCTAAGAAATAAACTATGAAGCAGGCCATACATCACCCTGGGAAACGAGAATCCCCTGACACTTACGCTTCCAGAAGTCTAGGTGTGAAGAGTACAAGTAATCGCAGCATCACTACAGAAATGCTGTTTGGTTACAAGGGAGCCTGAGCCACGAAAGCCAAGAGCCTTTTGGAGTCTATGGTCTGCTGAGATACAGTTAGATTGATACATTCTCCTCTCTGACCACTGCTGTCACATCTCTCTCCCACAACTTTCTTCCCTGTCTTCACTATGACTTTTAGTCTAAGTTGCTCTCAATGATCCCAGGTCATCCCTCTGGTTCTGGTTTTAACTTGCATCCCTCTCCAGATTGATCCCTGAAGATAATATTTTTAATACTGACCTCACTATAATCTCAGAAGTCCCTGCTTCCCCTTCGCTAGTTGTAGTGAGGATCAAACAAGTTCATTTATGTGGAAAAAATTCTAAAATGTTTAAGTGCTGTATTGACATTGTTTTTATTTTTACTATTTTTTCTGGCACTCATGATAGTATCTCTCATATGGTAGGTACTCATTAAACATGTGTCAAATAAACAAGTAATTAAAGGAAATACATCCCATTTTACACATCAAAGTCAGACCAATCTTCCTGAAGTTCAGTAACTGGAGGGAAAAGAAAAAGTGACTTCAATTAAGTGACTTGTATACAACAAGCATTATATTAAGAATGTTCAAATAGATTATTTGATGTAATAATCAAAACAACCCTCCAAGACAGCTAATATTAGCATCACTACTTTACATATAAAGAGACTGAGGCAGAGTCAAAAGCCCAAGGGCAATCAGAGAGCAAGTGGCAGAGCCAGGATTGAAACCCAGGGAGTCTGACTCCATAGTTAGCACTTCCAGCCACTAGGTCACTATGTTATCCTTCACTTGGTTAAAAATAATAATAATAATAATAATAAATGTTAAAAAAATTGAAGGATTCCTTCTGTTTATAAAACAAAGCCCAATCTTAAGAGTCTTCTATGTAATTCCTTCCAGCATATGATCCTAATTCATAATTTCAAAAATTTTTCTCTTACTTTTCCATATTCTAAAATGGTTAGTTTTCCCCTTTGTTGCACATTAGACTTATCTGAAGATGTTTTAAAAATCCTGATGTCCTGGTTGTCCCTCAGAAGAATTTCACTCAAATCTCTCACAGGTGGGGGCCTGGAAGTAATATTTTAAAAATAATAAACACTTCATGTAACTTCAGTACAGCTGAGTTTGAGAATATCTGCTCTAACCTCTTATAGCCAGATTGACTACTTGTAATTTTCTTCCTCCAGCCTTCGTTCATGTTATTCTCCACTATTTAAAGTATCTCATTCCCATCCTACCCATCCCTCTAGGAAAAGCTCAAATGCATCCTTTCCCATAAAACCTGTAATATGTGAACAATGGCTATAACCTCTTCATCCTTTCATTCTTTGAAATTCTTTATCTTTGTTTTGACATCCATCACTCTTAAATTAGCTGATGGTCAGATTTAAGTAGGTCAAATTTCCTCCATTGTACGGTAACCTCGTAAAAGGAGTATCTGTGCATATACCTTTCTACCTCTCATCTGTCCTTCTGTTTGTCCTATTAATTGACTTCATTTTCTCACTGGGAGAAACTACCATGAGCAACTCCAGAATCACTTGTGAAAAGAGAAACAGACTGTTTTCCACATGCTGTAGTTAGAAAAGTCAAAGAGAAGGATGCTGATGGCTCTGCTCAGACAATATGTTTATCTCAGGAAAAAAATCACTGGGACTTAAGGAATTTAATACTTGAGGCCTGGTCTGGATCAGATGCCCATGCCTGTGGCTGAGAAAGCAGGCATCACCATCAGAAGAAAGGGTGAAATATGTGCTGTGCAGACAGAAACATGTGTCTAACTTTGCTGAGGGCAAATCAAAGCTTTGACAGAATTTGCCTCCATTTCTGCCATTTCCAGCTCATCATCTGTTTATGTACTCACTTATGCTATCTCTCTTCTCTTCTACTCCACTCTGTAAAAGATATGTATGTAACTCTTTGCTTAAGCAATCTTTTTCTCTTTTTCATCTACAGTTTTTCAACATACGCCCACTACTCTGCCTAAAATTATGCTCATATTTTTCCCATTTATGTAATACTTTGCATTAATACTGCTCTTCCCTTAAACATCATTTCTTCCCCTTTACCTCAAACTTTTGAAAGTACAGCATGCTTACCACCATCTAATCTCTTTGTTACTTAGGCTAGCTAATTGCTATAATATTTGATTCAAAACTATATAATGGTTCAAGCGTAATAGAAGTTTATTTCCTGCTTCAACAATAGTACCGAGCAGGTAAATAGGTCAATGTGGCATACTTTCTACCAACAGTCATTCAGGGACTCAGGCTATATTAGTCAAAATAAAGTAGATTATGCTCTGGTAACAAATAGCTCCAAAATCATACTGGCTTAAAACTACAATGGCTTGTTTCTTATTTAATCTATATGTAGCATGTGGAGCAGGACAGTTATGCTATTACAGTCACTCAGGGACTTAGGTGAATGGAAATACCACCCTATTATGACAACACGATGCCCACAAAAAGCTGCAGAAAAAAAAAAAGATCATGGAGAAATGTGCAATGACTTTTAAATGTTTTCACTCAGAAAAGATATATGTAACTTTTATGAATATTTCTTTGGCCAAAAGAAAATCACATTCTCAGACCTAACTTCAAGAGTCCTAGTAGAGTTTAGCTGTCACAGAGAAGAGGAAGAAGAGCACTAAGAAAACCCCATTGCCAAGGCTAGGTACACAAGGCACGCCAAAGCCTGAGGCTAGACCAAGACAACTGAGAACACCCCCTGAACCCCACCATCAGGCAAGCAAGCATCAAGCAACAAACAAAGGCAATCCACCCCTGTGGAAGGCAAGAGCACAGAAAGAGACATCCCTGTAGTACAGGCAGGCAGGAAAATCTGAAAGCCAAAACTGGAGCAGGAACACAGAGGAAAGAGCCCCAACATCCAACTCTATATTCTATTTTTTTTTTTTAAGACAATCTTGCTCTGTCGCCCAGGCTGGAGTACAGTAGTATGATCTCGGCTCACTGCAACCTCCACCTCCCAGGTTCAAGAGATTCCCGTGCCTTAGCCTCCCAGGCAGCTGCAGTTACAGGCCTGCGACACCACGACTGGCTAATGTTTTGTATTTTTAGTAAAGATGGGGTTTCACCGTATTGGCCAGGCTGGTCTTGAACTCCTGAGCTCAGGTGATCTGCCCATCTTGGCCTCTCAAAGAGTTGGGATTACAGGCTTGAGCCACCACGCTCAGCTGCTACCCCATAGTCTAAGCACAAGGGGAATTTGAAGCTGGTTATCACTCAAGGTAACTATAGCAACAACTAAATTCACACTCAGTTCAACTTCTAACTACATTGCCTCAACCTCACATGCTAGTGGTCTACTAGTAGATAATGCATGCCAATTTCTAAACATAAGTACCCAGACTCTAGCTGGAACTATACAAAAGATTCCAATCAAAATGTAAGAAATGCAAAACATACTAAAAGAAATGAATATTTGAATGGGTTCGTCAGTTGATTCAACACAGCCAAGGAAGTAATCATAGAACTTGAAAATAGGTCACTAGAAATTACCCAAAGTAAAAGATAATAAAGAAAAGAAAGAACAGAACATACAGAAACCAGAAAAATACCAAAATATGGCCTGACATACATGAAATTAGATTCACAGTAGGATAAGACAGACAGACAACTCGGCGGAAGTGATAATAGCTCAGAGTTTCCCTAAATTAATATTAATAAAAGACACCAAACCACATATCCAAGAAACTTAGAGAGCCTACAACAGAAAAACATCAAAAGAAACACACCTAGGAAAATCATATTAAACCAAATATAAAGAAAAAAACTTGAAGGCAGTCAAAGAAAAAAACACATTGCATACAGAGGAATTAATATGAGAATTACATCAGAAACTATGTCAGCTAGAAGACAATGGAATGACATTCTTAATATGAAAGAAAAAGATTATACACTGAGAGAAAAAAAAATTTCAACCCCAGAAATCTATACTAAGCAAAATTATCTTTCAAAAAAACACCTTGATATTTTGATGAGCGCCTGTGATATCTACCACACAGACTAATAGAAACTGTGTCATTTTTGAGATGTGACTTCCAAAATTATTCCTGGGGTTTTCTGTCTTCCAACCCACCATAAAGTAACAAATGTGAGGTGGAGAATGCATGGGATGTTAGGATGCACAAGACCTGAGAACAGTATATATTACTTTTGTTCATGTTTTGTCTGTTTACCTCATTGACTGCTCTCAGTGGTAACACCTAACTACATGGGAAACTGTGAACATTAGTCCAACCATGTGCCCAAATGTAAGACAATAGTATAGATTTTGCCTGGCAGTCAGCGTTATCTGCCACAAGCCCTAACTACCGTTCAGATGTCTCCAGTCACTTCTCTCCATCAGATTCAATAGTCTTTTTTCCCCTGTTACCTTGCATAATCTCTCAGAAACACTGCATATTTTCAAGTAAGTCTTATCCTTTCATCTCCTGGTTTGGTTCCTGTGAACCCCTTTGGCATGCCTCCTACCTCTTCGATGATAACTCAACTCTCTCTTTACTCTCTTTATTCTCTTTCTTTTTTGCTGTTTTCAGCTCCTCTCTCACCTCTAAAAGTAGTACATCATCAAGGTCTGTTTTTTAGACCTACTCTCTCCATTTCTACCTTTTCTCCCTTGATAATTTCCTTTCTTTGTAGATGATTCTGACATCTCACTCCAGCCCTAAATACATAAAGCACCAAACCTACTCCTGGAGGAGATTATTTGGATATAAACAAGGTATTATTCTTATTATATACATAACTTCTCCAACCACTTCCTGTTCTCCAGACACTACAATCTTCTTTCACTTCTCTGAAGACACCACAGACTTCTGGCTGCAAGACCTTTAAACATACTGTTCCTCTGCATGGAATATTCTTCTTCATCTTCCCCTGCCCACACTAGTTAACTCCTCCCACATCTCAGCTCAAAAGCGATGTTTCCAGGGAAGCTTTGTGCTAACAGAGCAGTTCAGATCTCCTCCTCATACTCTTAGAGCATCATGAAACTTTTCTTCTAAACTTGTAAGTGTTGTAATATTCTTTCATGTATTTAGTGATTTTTTTATTTATACAAAAGTTATTATATATCCTCAAAGCTATAATTTTCATTGATTTCTATACTTTTGTTAATAATACCATTGTTTCCTCAAGCATACAAGCTCAAAAATTGAAGTCATATTTAACAGCCACCTGTTATCAGGCCCTAATCAAGTAACCAATTGATACAGTTTGGATGTTTGTCCCCTCCAAACCTCATGTTGAATTGTGATCAGTTTTGGAGGTGGGGCCTAGTGGGAGGGGTTTCGGTCATGGAGGTAGATCCCTGATGAATGGCTTGGTGCCTGCCTCACGGTAACGAGTAAGTGCTTGCTGTATTAGCTCACGTAAGAGCTGGTTGTTTAAAGAGCCTGGTACCTCCTTCCTTCCCTCTTGCTCCCCTTCTTGCCATGTGACATACCTGCTCCCCTTCACCTTCCACCGTAATTGTAAGCTTCCCGAAGCCTTCACCAGAAGCTGATTTTGGTGCCATGCTTCTTGTACAGTCTGCAGAACCATCAGCCAAAATAAACCTCTTTTCCATATAAATTACCCAGCCCCAGGTATTTCTTTATAGCAACACAAAACAGATTAACACACTAACCAAACAAACAAAATTTAGTAACCCCCTTCCCAGTCTCTTTAACATCAGTCTCTCCATCTTGGATTACTACCATAAGCATATTTTAAGCCTCTAGTACTTTTGTTCTAAAGTATTGTTGTATTTTCTAATTGGTCTCCTTGGCTCCAAAGTTTTCTGTTTACAGACAAACCATCTTCAGGTGCACGGTCTTCATTTCTGTCCTCAAAGACTCAAAATAAATACTTACCGTCTGTCACATAAGCCCACTCTTTGAATACCTTGACCCTAAGACATGACTCTAGAGCTATCCCTTTTTGCACTCTAAATCTTCCTATGGAACTGCTTAAACTCTTCATGTTATAGCCATTTCTGCATTTAACTTAGTTCTGTCATTGGGCTATAAGCTTTATGATAATGTGGATGTTTTTGAAATCCATCTTCTTACTTCCTCCTTATCAGCAAAGAGCCTGTAGCAGAGGAAAGGATACAATCAACAAAATGAAGAGACAACCTACAGAATGAGAGAAAATATTTGCAAACTACCCATCTGTCAAGGGATTAATAATGAGAATATATGAGAAAAATCTAATAATACAAATAAAAGATAGGCAAAAGACATTCTCAAAAAAGACATACAAACGGCAAATCGGCATATAAAAAGGTCTGTAATATCACTGATCATCAGACAAATGCAAATCAAAACTACAATGAGATATTTATTCAATAAATGTTTATTGCACATTTACTTTGTGCCTGTATTATGGTATGGATATACAATGTTGAGCAAAACAAACATGATACCTGCCCTCATGGACTTATAGGAAAAGTAAATAGAAAAATCACTAAATACACGAAAGAATATTACAACACTCATAAGTTCAGAAGAAAAGGTTCATGATGCTCTAAGAGTATGAGGAGGGGATCTGAACTGCTCTGTTAGCACAAAACTTCCCTGGAAACATAGCTTTTGAGCTGAGATGTGGGAGGAGTTAACTAGTGTGGGCAGGGGAAGATGAAGAAGAATATTCCATGCAGAGGAACAGTATGTTTAAAAGTCTTGCAGCCAGAAGTCTGTGGTGTCTTCAGAGAAGTGAAAGAAGATTGTAGTGTCTGGAGAACAGGAAGTGGTTGGAGATGCTGGTAGGATTCAGATCACAACAGCCTTGTTGGCTGTGTTAAGAACTATGCTCTTTATCCATAGAAAAATGAGAGCACCTTGAAAGATTTTAAGCAGGGATGACATGGAGCAGAATTGCAATTTGTTAGGAAAACAAGGCTGGAGTGTGGAAAAAGAGTTTAAGGACAAGCAATGGCAGAAGTAGGAGACCAATTGGGATGCTATGACAGAGTGCAGTGAAGAAGAGATGAGAACTTGGCTCACCAAAGCAGCCATGAGATAAAAAGAAGAGGCTGACATGGACAGATATATTTATAAGAATCAGTACATGATCACTGGATGGTATTAGCTTAACGCAAAATTGCCATTAGACATTATTTGAAGCACATCTATCCTTGCTTCGCAATTCTTGGAGAAACGTAGCCCTGACAGCTGAGTCATCAATTGCAGTTCACCCCTTTTTAGGCAAATGGTGTGATTATATGTAGATTGATTATGAACATATCTTGCCCATTTTGTTATTGAAAATATTTCATGCTTCTAAGTTCAAGATAATGTAGGGAAAAAAGTATTTTCTCCCTCAAGCTTAAAACTAAATCTCATTTAAATAGGGATTTATGACCTTTCTTTCCCCACTCAAAAGGAATAACTTCTAAAAATTTGATTTTAGTTGATTAAAAATGTCACAGCCATAAGATTCTCAAATGAGTTTCTCTTTGAGAAAAAATAAAATAAAGCCAAATAAATGATTTACTGAACAGATGTAAAATGTATTTTACAACCCTTTCTCTCACCCAATGTCAACACACTGTCGATTTCGGGGGCAGATTAGTCCTCAAAGGTGCCGTAGAGAAGCAGCATTTATAATGCTCTCACTAGGTCTTTGATACCTAAAGGAGTTTGAAAATGAGAATGCACTGCACTTTGAAAAGCAGAGGCAGAGCACTTAAAGCCACTTTTTCAATAGTACCCAGAGGTTTTGGAAATTAATCAGCTCCAAAAATACATTATGTGCCCTCTGAAGGAAAATTAAAACACAAATCAAAATTGTTGTGGGAAACATTAGTGCCCTCCAGCAGCTGAGGAGTTGCACATACACACTGTGCTCACAGCCCCTGCAGGCTGAAGGCCAGTAACTCAGAAAGGACATTTCCACACAAGCCAGCATACAACGGAAAGGGCAGCGGGTCAACTCCCTATAGAGGTATCAACATCTCCTCCCTTCAAGCCCTTCTCCCTCTAGTAACTCCCTCTCTCCTTGCCCACACAGAGAGGTTTAGAGATCTTTCTATTTGAGCTCTGGAAGCTCATATCAGTTCTTCCTTTCCCTCCAGCTTCCTTACATGGAGCCTTGATGAAATGGGCAGCTGTGTTAGTTACCAGGCTGCCAGCCATATGCCAAAGATTGTGTTGGGAGCAAATATGATTAGGGTGAAACGTAGATTAAGAAAACACACAAATGTCTGTAAATAATTTTAATTATTTATATTTAATTATTTAATAATTTTAATTCCAGAGCTGACCAAAGAAATAACTCAGTATAGACTCATCTTTGGAATGCACCCTGCTAATAAAAAACACAATTATTGTGTAATACATGTTGCAATAAATCTTCATCAAAGTATAATTCTGATATAAGTAACTTCTGATTATCTTCTCCATCCCTTACAATCACAATTATACATTTTTATCCTAAAGTTCAATATTTATTCCTTCATCTATTCAGCTAATATATATCAGAGCCATACTATGTACAAGGCACTTTGCAGGATTCTGTGAGAAAATTCAGGATTAATAAAACCATAACTCTTACTCAAGGGGCTTACTCTTGTAGAGGCTAAATCCCTTGGCTTCAGTCAGTTAAACTAACTTTAAACATCAGGTCTGGTTAATTAATCTTTCTGAGCTCTGGTTTACCTGTCTATAAAATGGAGATGATGATAATAACATTTATCATTCAGGGCAGGTTTGAGGAAGAAGAGACTGAGAACCACACAGGGCCACACAGAGAACACAAAAGTGAGATCAGTCGGCCTCCAGAGTGAAGAGTTGTCTGGAAATGTGGACCAAACTATGCATGGCCTTGGATGCCTGGCTAAGGAATGTAGAATTTACTTAATACGCAAGGGGCAACCCTAAATGTACTTTTGTGCAGGTGTAGGGACATGGATAAATCTATACTTCAAAAGGAAAACTTCACATACAATGTGATAGAGAACCTGGGAGAAAACTAGAAGTGAAGAAGCCATTTAAAGGATGACTGCAAAAGTACAGGCCAGAAAACAATGAATACCCACAGTGAAGTCATGAAAAAAAAGTAGACAAATCCAAATGAGGGAACATTCTACAAAATAATCAGCCCCTATTCCTGAAAAGTGTCAAGGTCACAAAAGACAAGGAAACACTGAGAAAGTGTCACAGATTGCTGATAGTTAAGGATTAATGACAACTAAATGCAATGTGAGATTCTGGATTGGATATTGCAACAGATAAAGAACATTACTGGGAAAATTAGTAAAATTCAAACAAAGACTATAGTTTCCTTAATAATATTATAACGATATTAATTTTCATAAGTGTTTCACAGGCAAGATGTCAACATTAGGAAAGCTGAGTGAAGAGTATTTAAGAATTATCTGCACTGTATTATTTTTGTAACTTTTCTCTAAGTCTAAAATTATTTCAAAATAAAAAGTTTTTTTAAAAAGTCCATGCAAAAGAAGATGAGGGCCTGAACCAGAGTAGTCACTCTGAGAAATAATGGGGTTAAGGGGAAGCTGAATTGATAAGGGTTGGAAACTGATGGGGGTTTGTAGAGTGAGAGGAGTCAATGAGAATCTGGCCAAAGCCTCAGTGACTGAGCAATTTGCAGAG
The DNA here is from genome assembly GCF_028858775.2 of Pan troglodytes. Classification (NCBI taxonomy): domain Eukaryota; kingdom Metazoa; phylum Chordata; class Mammalia; order Primates; family Hominidae; genus Pan; species Pan troglodytes. The sequence continues at coordinate 107,813,212 of NC_072402.2, read as the reverse complement.
TTTTAACCTGAAGAAGTTAAGGGAAGGAGTAGATATTAGAGGAGGAGTAGTAAGTTCTATCTTGCACATGTTGAGTTGTAGATGCTAATAGAGTATTCCAGGAGTGATGCACAGGAACTGGATATGAAAGACAGGAAAAAAGTGGGGTTAGATTTAAAGGCTTGGGAGTCATCCAATACAGGTGACACTGGAGCTATAGAGTGAATACATTTACCAAAGGAGAAGAAAAAAAGGATGAAAACAGACACAGGGAATATTCACATTTAGGAGGAAGGTGAAAAAGGTGCAACCACCTTATAACCCCATTTCTTTCATTAAGAGAAAGCTCATTTTTAAAAATGTAACAGATTTGGAGTAAATTGAGGCTCCTAAAAACAGCAGTTTTTGCCACTATAATAGAAATATTAATGATGGAAATTAAAAACAAAAAAAGGAGAAAGAAAAGGAGGGTCATTTGTGTAAAATTTTAAATAAATAGAAAAATTTTAAGAACTGCCTTATGGAATCGATTCAGTTTTAGATTTGAAGTTTCAGTGACATGTAAACAAATTTTAACTGTGCTTTTTACCATTAACCCCAAACATTAAAGTACCTCCCAAAATATCCTTGTTCTTATAGAACTCCACATTTACCTAGAAGAATGGAAAAATGCAAGATGAAATGAGAATGGATGGTCTGATTCTTACGCATTTTGGGAAAATCTGCCTAAAATTAAATTTTCCTAGAGAAGAGTGCCTCACATACTCTTGAAACATATATGCCCATATTTAAGCCTCATGAATCATAAGTTCACACCCTGATGAACCTCTTTTGAAAAAAAAAAAAGATCTTATGGTCTAAGTTTTTCAAGCTTCCTGATGTTGCTGGAGTTATCTATCTATAATTTTTTTCCTTATTAGAGTTGCTCCTCTCCCAATTCTAAGGGTTCTGCTATGTTTCCACAGCCCATATATTTTGGGCCTCCATGGACTTAATTAGAACTCTTCCTTGGGATATGAAATGGTAACTGAGGAAGTTATTCAGACTCTGTGCAATTGAAGCTGGAAACTGTCAGTAGCCGTATTCTCTGCAAGTCTGTTTAATAACCTAAAAGAGCTCAGGTGTCATTTGATTATCCAGTTCAGTTGTTGCTAGAGCTTGGAAGTACCACTACCCTTTTCAGCTCCACAAATGAGCACATTATTTACCCCCCAAAAGACTCCTTTTTTTGCCCAGGGTAGTCAGAAGTAGATGTCTGTTCACTGCAACTATAAGAGTCAAGATTAATATTTCTAAGGATTCTGTCTATTTGAAAGGCCTCTGCTTTGGGTTATTCTTTTTTAGTCATTTCTTCTCCCATCCTACCTTGCAGGAATTTTTTTCCTTTGGTCTTGTGCCTGGAATAAGTGAAAATTAAAACCCTTCTTTCCAGCACTCAATATCAAATGCTTTCTCCCTATGCTCAGATCTCTGGTTGAACATTTCACCTGTTGCTTGATTTCAAACACAAAAGCTATCTATATTTCTCTTTCTAAATAAATAAGAGGGGAAAATGTAATTACAGGGTCTGTCACAGCATCTGCAGTATATTAGCTCACTGTAAATGTCACATAAGTGCCTTTACATTTCAGTGGTGACCACAAAGACGGTGGAATAGATTCAGGGCAAAAAGATCGCTTATTCTTCTGGCCTTTTAAAAAGAAAATAACTTGTTTTGAAGAGGTTACTTTTCATTAAAATAATTCATCTATTTTCCAACTATTCTGTGTCAAATGAGCACTGTAATTTAACAATAATATTTTTGGCTAATCTGCTATGGATTTGGACAAACTAGTTAAATAAAAATTAATTGCAGAAATTACTTATATAGTACTATCATTTATTCCGAGATCAATTCTAATGAAAGGCTGGAATGTAAATTAAGATTTCTTTGTCATCACATTACCCATAGGTGTGCTTACATGCATATGTCTACATCAGACAACATATTTAGTTCCTGAGGTAGCAAAAGCAGACTAAAATACCATACTAGGTCCTAGGGCATATTATCTAATTTTCATGAGACACAGTTTCTTCATTTGTAAAATTGGGATACTAATGTCTTCCCAATTTGATATCAAGATTAGAGGTCATGAATATAATGTATCTAGAGGCATTTAGTATTCAGTGAATGTTAACTCTTGTTGTATGGCGTGTGTTTGTTAATACTACCTAGACACACATACAATCACACACACATAAACTTGCCTACATGCACAAAAATGAAATTATCTAAAGGGCATACTGAGATACTCAAAGGTGGAATTATTGACTTTACCAAATCTCAGAAAATTATTCAAAGTCATTCAAGAGATGCTACAGTGTCACCACCTTCTGCAAACAGCAACCTTCTTAGAAGGTAGTGGGAAAATTCAATGAGACTTTGATTGACTTTGGGTTGATGACTTAGAGAGGAAAAGAATAGCAGCAGAGATACTTGCCAACTTTATTCTACTTATCTCCAGTGAGAACTAATAGTGCTATTCATTTTGAGTGACCCTAAATAGTTCTTTGCACTTGGATAATGCTTGTGCAGCCATTAAATTGACTGTTTGGGAACAAATGGGCAAACAAATCAGCAACGGGCCTCACCTTTGTCAGATCCTATCAGTTTCAGCTGGCACTGCCTTTCTATCACTGGCCTTCAAGAGAACATGTGACCCAACAGGCAGATAACTAATTTGAGAGTCACAGCAGTTAACTGCACTTTTTCAGTATCTTATTCAAACTTGCCCCCAGAAGCATGCCATGGGTAATGTGATGAGTTTTCAAATCAAAAAGACTTAAATTGGAAGCCCAGGTGGACATCTCATGGACTGAGTAACTTTAGATAAGTTGTACAACCTTCTGAATGTGTTTCCTCATCTGGAATATTTTCTACCACAAAAACCTGTTTTTACAAGTTTGTGTTCATGTATGTAAATTACCTACTAGAGGGCCTGGCAAGCCATAGTTGGTAGCAGTTCATTTCCTATAAAGTACTGTCAGCATTTCCATTCACCCTATGATGCTATGTTAGATAAATGCCAAATCTAGAAACACTTTCATCTAACAGAACAAAGCCATGAAAAGGTGAATGTCCTCAACAATGAACACTGACTACTCATTAGTCAAAAATTGTGTTCATACAGCTTTTGAAAACTCATGATTTTTGCATGCACTAAAGCTATCTGTCTTTAAAACAGCAGATAAAATACTTAGCAAATGTTAAATTTAGACCTCACAAACAAGAGGACTTTCTACATATCTGCTTTGTTTACCTTACATTCACACACATCTAATAATTTCCAACAAGGTAGATTGCAATTAAGACAGTTTTTCTTAGCATCAGTTTTTATATCTTTAAAATGGGGATAGTGCAAATCTAATATGTTAGTCGTGACACTTAATAATGTCAATAAAAGTGCTAAGTAAAATTTAGAATATTTTATGAGTTGTGAGCTCTTTGTACTACCAAGTCAAAAACAATTATTCTTTGTAATAGCAGTACCCAACTCAGAAATGTGGTAACTGTCTTTCTAAATTACATTGATTGTTTATCCTGCAAAATTTAAAACACATGATATTTTAAGTAGCACAAAGAAATTACATCTATAAATATCCCTAAAATGGTAAAATGTAGCAAAATACTTTCTCATACTACAGAGAATATCCTAGTTTATAAAAAGTCAAAGTAAGGTTGTACAATGAACAAAAATAGCCAGATTTGTTTTATGTTTTTTTAAAGTTAACCAGTAGCTGACGGCAAATCAAATTCTTTTGTTTTGCAGCATTTAAGTGTGCAATGTGTTGAGCAATCACTTGTACAAAGCCCCAGATGCCCGATGAAATGTGCTAACAAGATTCTGTCTGCTCTGCAGAAGTTAGAAACTCTTGCACAACTGTTAGTTTTATTCCCTCGGCTCTAAAGTTTGTCAACTTTTGGTTCCCAGGTATAATCTATGTCTAAAATCTGCCAGTTTTACCATAATTAAACACATTCCCGTATCTATTCAAAGTACCAGGAGCAATAATTATAAAAGATTTATTCCTAATAATAATATAAAAATTGTATTAAAATGATAATTATAATAATTATAAAAGATTTATTCATTTCATTGCAAATGCAATGAAAGATATGGGTCTTCTCTATATATACAGACACACACATATACACAATCTTACCTGATAACTTCAGGATTTGGCCATCCACATAATATAATTTAAGCATCCTTGATACAGAAGAAGCAGGTGTGTGTGGTTGTGAATTCAGAAAGGGCAAATAGTGAGTTCTATTTGTATAATATTCATCTTCTATATCCTATGACTAGCACAGTGGTCTGACAAGAGTAGATTTTCTGTAAATGTTGAATCAATAAAAGAATAACTGAAAACTAAAGTATAAAGAATAAGTGGAAGACAACTGAGAAGCCCTGATTGTCTATTACATAGAGAAATAACCAAATCCTCCCTTAAAAAACACTCACTCAATATAAAATAGGTAATCTGTGAAGCTCTACTGATACTCTGTTAGCACTGCCGGCTTACTCCAGGGGCCAGGAGGAATTAACATAGTTTCACATAGTGACTGATTTACAGCAAAGAAAGAAATTGTGCCTGGAATCTATGAGTCTTTAGAGAGCACAGCTTTTACTTGGTTGCGCTGAGTGATGTGTCAATCCTTGACTCATTCACAAGTAACATTCTCATTTACTAGGCAATGACATCACAGCTGTTTTCTGCAAACCACAGAGGACTGAATGTGCCTTCCTGCCCACTATGGCTGTCTGACAGCCTGTAGAATGTGTGCAGAGAAAGGCATTCACTAACTTACCATCCTCTCTTTTGGGCAGCAACATTATCTGAGACAATATTTTAACCACGTAGATTGTGACACCTACCTAATTGTTTGTGTCTGTTAATAGAAACCAGCCCAGAAATCTGTGTCAGCATTACCTATTCCCCCGACACCATTGGTATTCCAAGGAAACCCTATATCTCCAGAGAAGATGTAGACATGCTCGTTTACAAATTTCTACTGTGCACAGCTGTGAATGTGAGGCAAACATACAAGACATTGACGTCTCTGGAAAGTAGAAGAGAAAGTAAAGTTTCTCCAGAGACTGGCCACCATGCAAGCTTCTTTTATTCTTTACCTTTCCCCTCATTTCTAATACAAAAGAGTATCATATATTTTAACTTACCCAATTCCTTTGGCTATCAGAAATCACAAGCAACAGCAACAGATGCAAATAAGAAGGTAATTTGTCATGATTATCTAAATTGTAGGTATCAATCTGGTGCGAGAGTAGCCATAGTCCTTTCATACCTCCACAAATGATATGGGAAGGGTGTCCAAAATTTGAGCGGATATAAACCATGTGTTGAAAATTTTTGTAATCAAACATTAACACCATGAATCACCTCTCTCTCTTCACTGATTCTTCATATATATACATATATATATGTATATATATTTGGAAATACTCAGAAATATATATAAGTATATATATAAGTGTATATATAAATATATATAAATATATATACATATATATATTTGGAAATACTCAGAAATATATATAAGTATATATATAAGTGTATATATATAAATATATATAAATATATATATATATAAAATATATACATTTGGAAATACTCAGAGTCATTTAGTTTTCTCCAGGGGTTAATATCTACCCACCTGATGATTAAAATCCAATAGGACTGGAAATGTTTAGCTCTTCGTGTCTCTGTGTCCTCTAGTCTCCATCACCACTCTCACTTGCCTAACTTCAAAATGGCACCAGGCTAAAAAAATGAAGAAGTCAAAGGATTGGACCATTTCTTTAGCAAGCACCATTTTCCCTTTCATTGAAGATGAAATTTAACAGGTGAAAGTGAAAACTGAGAAGAATGAGAAATTCCTTTATTTAGAACTCTGTAGAAACATAACAGTACTAGGCAGTTGCTTTGAGGAGACATAGCAAGCTTATTTATTGTAAGTAAGAGGCAGCACAGAGAGGGTTGGGAAAAAACAACAAAATCTGTGTGCTCTTCCAGCCTCTTAGATTATTATGGTTTTAATATAATAATATGCTCTTTCCTTCGTTATGTTCGCACACACATTCTTGTGTGGAATAAATGATGTCACTAAATTAAATTTCATCTGGTAGCCCAGTTCACAGGGTCCAAAGGGTTAATTTTGTTCTCTTTCTTTCAAAAACAGGAAGGTCTGATTAAGAGTTCAATAACTAAATGATCTGAACTGTATTAGATATCACATCATTACTCCAACAATGACAGTTTTGAAGTTTCCTAGGCTTAGAGATCACCTACAGCAGGCAGGGACATGCTGAAAATTAGCTTGGATTAGATTTTGGCTAAAAGCACATGTCCTCAGGGGACTCTCTCAGGTTTGTCAGCCTTTGGTCACTAGTGTCCTTGACATAGTACATGGGCTATATAACCTTGGCCAGGCCTTCAGTCTGTCTATGAAGGTAGAAGGGGATTCTGTCAATAAATCTCACCATACAAATACCTGAAGATGCCCCAACAGATCACTGAAGAGCAAGTTCTGAATTTTAAAGATGTGCTTCCTTACTCTATAATTACAGAGCTGATGGTTAAGTCACAGAACGCTCCTGGGGAGCAAGGAGGAACTTAAATAAGAAGATACGCTTCTTGTTACAAAACACTGTTGACTGCAGCTGTGTAATATAAACTTTCAAGATAAAAAGACATTTTATGAAAGCGCAGACTCCTGGCTTCACATTCAGCATGTCCAGAGAACAAATTTAAAAGCTATTAGACCATTCAAAGTAGAGAAAGCAAACCATTCAGAAAAGACCTATCTGACTTTTCACACAGCTAGTGATAAACATGTATTTTTAAATGAATCTATTTTGCTGGATGTATACCAGGTGCCAGATGCCATACTAAGCATTAAGCATATAGAAATAAAAAGTAAAGTCCAGCCCTTAAGAAATTCAGTGTATACTTAGAAGATGAATAAATGAAAAATTACAATATAACATTTATCAAATTTGCCCAAAATTCTGCAAAGTCATCTCCAGTAACTGACCATGTAAATTTTACTATATCCATAAAGAGAGGATCCATAAAGGGAGGATGTATTGACCTGATTTATGGAAAAGCTGTGATAATGAGGATAAATGAATTCACCAGCCTTCTGATACCACAGAAGTCAAAGAATAGAATATATCCTAAGAAAAATATTAGTTTCTAAACATATTCCTGGTGCTATTTTAAAATTTTGGCTAAGTCTCTTAATATTTCTGGCTCTCGGTTTCTTCAGCCCTTAAAATGGTCTAAAATATCTCTAAAGTTTATTATAGTACTAAAATGATGTCATATGTGTTAAATGTGGAATATCATAAAATACCTCACATCTTAAACTTTTACCATACATAATCTAATCTTTTTGATGATTCAGAAGGGCAGTTATCATAATGTCAATATATGGATAAATGGGAGTAAATGCTCACAGAGCTTTTGACTCTTTTTTTTTTTTTTGTCACTGTATTGTTACAGTAAGCAATTTTATCAGTCAGGGTCCTAACCAGAAACAGATTTTACACATTCACATTTGGATACGCCAGGGAAGGTCAAAATTAAAGGAGGTCAAATCTGTAAGTCAGTATTGAAGACCCACAGAAGACAGCACAGTAACAAGGAGGAATGATTACTAGAATCCAGAAAAACAGAGTTGTATAAAAGAGGCTACCCTCAGTCAAGGGACACAGACAGCCTAAAACAATCCTATGGGGACTCCCCATGACCAAATCCAATTGGAATGCAGAGACTATTGATTTAATCACATAGGTCAGCCTTCTAGGGTGGAGAGCAGGATGGAGAATGGTAAAGAGGATCTGGCGTGCTATCAGAAGGTATCTAGTATGCCCCCACTCTCTTTCCCTTTAGTATATACTATTGTCCTTATCCAGATAAAGAATTTGTGTCCCTAATACAGAGGCTATATTATGTCTCACCAGTTAATGGTTTAGAACAGGACGATGTCAATTTGATCATCTCCCACTGAAGCCTGAAACATTGGTCACATTTGTGTCCACCATATGAGGAAGAAGAGGGAAGGTGGAGGAGAAAAATCATAAAACAAAACTGCTGGAGTACCTGCTTCTGCAGTTAATAGTGATACATTCGTTGATAATCTTCTGCCACCCTATTCTATGTTCCTATCATCTCTCCCCAAGACTTCAGCTAGAGAAAGCACTTTACCTGATAGAGTATTCCAAACTTTTATTTCTACAATATCTAAGACTTTTATGGTCTTATGTCTATTGGGTTTTTGCAGTTTTCCATTGACCAGAACTATTGAGTACAGACAATTGACTATATAACTAAAAAATTCCCCCATTAAATCCCTTGAGTTCCTTTGTACTTTTTGCTCCCATTGAGTAGCAGAAATCATATTTCTTCCTGGTAATTGGAATAAGACACCTCAGATACAAGAGTGACCCTCTTCTCTGCCACAAGGAACCCAAAATGGCTAGAGTGTTCAGTACATCAGAACAATGACTGCTTAATGGGAAAATTATTCATTCTTTTTACTCTAGGTCCTTCCAAACCACTGAACCCAAAATTGCAGAGATAGAGAACAAATGTTTCCCAAGTAGAGTGTTAAATATAATCATGACTTTGGCTCACTTTTTTGATCCAGGAGCTATGTATCTGGCTAAGAAAGAAATTACCTAAGACAGCTGTTTGCTTATGGTATCAACCACATTTTATCAGACAGCAACTCAGCTTCACAAGATATTTCCCACCAGAAACATAACTGAAGCTTTCAGCAGGCCCTTTCACCCTTGATCAAGCCAAGTGCTTCTCAGCAATGAGGCACATGACAAAACCATGGGTGTGTGCCTGTGTTTCTGCACTTACTTTGTGGTAAAATGTGCCCCCCGACCACAGGCAATATTATGTAGTATATTGTGACAATGAAGAAAACATTTTTAGATACATGAATGTTGGTTTCAGCATAACTGGAGTACAAATCTACCACTATAAAAACAAAGCTATGCCTATCTAGGGAATGGTAAAATACAGTTAGGTAGCTGGCTACCCCTGAACCACCTTGAAAGTGGTGCCGTAACAGGATTTCAGTTTTGGTCTATGTTGTTGGTAGTCTAAGCAGTCAGCAATGGCACCAGCCAATTGAGGGGAAGACCATGATTTTGAAACCATGCATAGTTATAACCCTGCCACTCTGGATTCTTTGTACTTGGACCTATTGAAATAGAGGTAGGTGGCTGGGGAAGAGAGACTGCTATCCAATGGAAAGAACATTTTGCCCATTTCTGCAGTAGATGTCCTCTGATAGGCATTATGTGAGACATGAGTAACTTCATATGCTGTACCCACTCTGAGAGGTCCATTCACACATCTCTCTCTCAGACGTACTTGCCATCGATTTTTCAACTTTGTTATTTCCAAATTCCTGACCAATCAGCCAGCCCTTTAGTTACAGCCCACGATTCGCTGTAGGTCCATAGTTCAGTTTGTCTCTCTTTCCACACAAAATATTCAACCAGCTGTTTTATGTAAAGTTCTGCTCACAAGGACGGTTTCTACCCACCAGTGTTTTTCAAGCTACTCTAAGTAGGACTGCAGTGAAGCAGCCAAACTCTTCCTGCTGGTATTGACATAGTGTACAGATAAATCTATAAACTGGGCTTGTGCTTATTTCTCCTCATTCCACAAGTCAGGGAACCAATATGAAAGATTTTCTAATTGCTAAGTATACTATATATCAAATATTTTACAACTGAAGAAATAACCTGAGGACGTTAGTATTCTCATTTGATGCACTTCTAGACTGTCACTGGCCAGGACTCCAATTATAATCTGAGCTCCCCAAGCTCCTTCCATGACTTGTGGATTACAGTGTCATTTGAGGTATCTGAGTATCATCTTAAGTTTCAAGCCAGTATTCAATAAGCCCTATAAGAGCTGAGTTCCTTTCTCCCCTGTGCACAATCACCCCAGTAAATGGCCTCAGGAACATTTGGAGAAGGCTTGGGGTTTTGTTACACAATTTTTTCCTCAAAGAGATCTTACTTCCCCGTAACTCCAGGGATTCAGGGTCTGGGCACTGATTTAGGTATAGGGACTGGATAAAAGGCTGTAAATCCCACTTAAGGCAATTCAAATTAGTTTTCTTCTCAGCCAACCTAATTTTTTTCTGCCTGTGTATTTCAAGAAGCATTTTACTAGATTGCCCATCTATTTCATTTCTAAGGAGCCATTGCCAGAGATCCCTGCAGGTCAAAATCCTCTAATTACCATTTAAAACATGATTTTATTGTAGTAATTGCATCACCACCTGTTCTCTATAACTCCACATGACATTATTCCCATTGAGATTGGAAACCAAATGGCACGAAATTTCCCTACATTCTATCTGGCCTAAAGAGAACTGGCAACTCAGGGGTCTTCAAGGATGGTGGTGTCCTTACCACTGCTTTAATGAAGGGATTCCCTCCATGTTTTCCCAGAGTGTGTGATTGGAGGTGAATGAATAGGTTGCACATAATAAATCTATTCCAAAATTCCCATTTCCTGAGGCATGAGACTCTTACATTTTCAGAATGCAGAGGGAATGATAGCCTTTTAACCTTATTAACTGTAAGCCAATTTTGGGTACAAGTTTAGATCAGCCAATCCAGCAAACTACTCATGCCTCTACCAAGTGTTTACACCGACACATTAAATTCTGAATCCCAAACAAATGCATTCACTTCAATAAATTCGGGCTTATCTGATTACATTTCCATCCTCTTGCTTGAGCACCCCAGAAAACCTCTCCTATGCTTACTTTTGGGATCCTAATGATGTAGAATGGTAAGGTCATTTACACTTTTTTTAAGAATTGTGCTTCTTTAGCTTTTTATTTTAATACAATTTCAAAAATACAGTTGCATAAATTTAAAATTGCATGAAAGGTATAAATGACAAGGCAAAAGTTAGTACTTATTGAATCTGGGTAAAGAGTATATTGGAGTTTATGTTTCTCTTTCTCTCTATGCACACATCCTCATACACTTTTTTTACTGAATTACTTGTCAATTAAGAGTAAATTACAGCCATCATTCACTGTTACCCCAAAATACTTGAAAATGTATTTTCCAAGAACAAGGACATTCACTTATGTAACCACCATAAAATTATCAAAATCAGAAAATCTAAGTTGAATACAATAGTGTTATATAATTCACTATTCTTATTTGAAATTTGCTGCTTGTCCCAATAATGTTCTCTAAAACTATTTTTCCCTGATAATGCACCATGTTTATTCGTAAATCAATTTTTCTATCTTTAAAATTATTGTGGTAAGTAAATGTAACATGAGATCTATCCTCTTAACAAACTTTAAACTGCACAATACGGTATCAACTCTAAGCACTAAGGCACTATGTTGTACCGCAGATCTCCAGAACTTACACATCTTGTGTAACTGAAACTTTAGACCCACTGAATAGCAGCTCCTTATTTCTGCCGCCCCTCAGTCCCTGGCAACCACCATTCTGTTTCTATGAGGCTATTTTATATACCTTATATAAGTAGAATCATGCAGTTGTTGTTCCTCTATAACTGGCTTATTTCACTTAGTATAACGTCCTTCGGGTTTATCCATGTTGCATATGGCAAGATTTTCCTTTTTTTAAGGATGAATAATATTCTACATATATTGGAATATTACTGTGTGTATGTATATATGCATACGCATACATGCGTACATGTGTATATCTGCATCGCACACATGCGTACATGTGTATATCTGCGCACACATACGTGTGTATATGTGTATATCTGCATAGGCATTCTTGTGTATATGTGTGTATCTGCATACGCATACGTGTCTATATGTGTACGCATACGTGTGTATATGTGTATATATGTATATGCACATGTGTGTGTATATATATCTATATATGTATATCAACATATATCATATATCAACATATATCACATTTTCTTTTCTTTTTTTTTTTTGAGACAGAGTCTCGCTCTGTCGCCAGGCTGGAGTGCAGTGGTGCAATCTGGCCTCACTGCAACCTTCGCCTCCTGGGTTCAAGTGATTCCCCTGCCTTAGCCTCCCAAGTAGCTGGGACTGCAGGCACATGCCACCATGCCCGACCAATTTTTTGTGTGTATTTTAGAAGAGACGGGGTTTCACCATGTTGGCCAGGATGGTCTTGATCTCCTGATCTCGTGATCCACCCATCTTAGCCTCCCAAATATTTTCTTTATTTGTTCTTCTATCAATAGACAGATTGTTTCCATATCTTTACTATCATAAATAATACTGCAAATAACTCAAGATCCCAATTTCAATCCTCTCGCATATATACACAGAAGTGGGATTGCTGGATTATGTGGTAATTCTTTTAACTTTTACAAAACCTCAATACTATTTTCCACAGTCACTGCCTATTTTCCACTCCCACCCACAACATACAAATTTGCAGTTGCTCCACATCCTTACCAAAAATTGTCTTTTGTTATTCTTTTATAATAGTCATCCTTACAGATGTGAGGTGATGTCTCATTGTAGTTTTATTTTGCATCCCCTGATGATTAGTAATGTTGAACATCTTTTCATATACCTGTTGGCCGTTTATATATCTTCTTTGCAGAAATATCTGTTCAACTTATTTGCCCATTTTTAATTGGGTTATTTGTTTTTCTTACTATTGAGTTGTAGGAGTTCCTTATATATATCAGATATTAACCCCTTTTCAGATATATGTTTTACAAATATTTTCTCTCATTTAATATTACCTTTTACTCTGTTGATTATTCCCTTTACTGTACAGAAGCTTTTTAGTTTGATGTAGTCTCACTTACTTATTTTTGCTTTTTGCCTGTGCTTTTGGTGTCATATTCAAGAAATCATTGCCCAGACTAATGTCAAGAAAATTTCCCCTATATTTTCTTTAGGAGTTTTCAGGTCTTATACTTAAATCTTTAATTCATGTTGCATTTCTTTTTGTTTATGGTATAAGATAAGGCTTTAACTTCATTCTTTTGCATATGGATAACCGATATTCTCAACACCATTTGTGGGAGACTATCCTTTCCCTACTGTGAATTCTTGGCACCATTGTCAAAGATCAGTTGACCATACATGCATGGGTTTATTTCTGGACTGTTTAGTCTGTTTCATTGGTCTATATGCACTCTTGCCTTGTTCCTGATCTTACAGGAAAACCTTTTAGTTTTCCCCCATTGAATATGATATTAGCTTTTCATATATGTCCTTCATTATATTGAGACAAATTTCTTCCACACGTTTGTTGACAGTTTTTATCATGAAAGGCTGTTGGATTGAATCAAATGCTTTTTCTGCATCTATTGAGATAATCGTGTGATTTTTGTTCATTCTGTCAATGTGGCATATCACATTAATTGATTTGTGTATGTTGGGCCATCCTTGCATCCCAGGGGTAAATCCTATGTGGTCATGGTGCACGAGCCTTTTAATGTGCTGTTTAATTCAGTTCTAGTATTTTGTTGAGGATTTTTTCATCTATGTTCATTGAGGATATTGGCCTACAGTTCTTGTTTCTTGTAATGTTTTTACCTGGCTTTTATATCAGGATAACGCTGATACTACTATGAATATTTATATACTACCAAATTGGTTAAACTAGAAGGAATGAGTAAATTCCTAAAACATACATCTACAAAGACTGAACCATGAAGAAATGGAAAATCTAAACAGACCAATAACGAATAAAGAGATTGAGTTAGTAATCAAAAACCATTCAGCAAAGAAAAGCCCAGGATCAGATGACTTCATTGGTGAATTCTACCAAACATTTAAAGAAGAATTAACACAAATTCTTCTTAAATTTTTCCCAAAAAAAGAAGAGGGAACACTTCCGAACTCATTTTACGAGGTCATTTACTCTTGTAGCCCACAAGATACCTCCTACTGGAGCAGTCCTGGGCAATGTTGGGATCTGACTCTCTTCATGAGCCATGAGAACATGTGATGGGGGTGTATGCTAAATACTTTGTCAACTTCCGAGGCAACTGCAGCAACAGTCTCAAGCAGTCATTGAGAGGCTTTAAGCAGAGGAGAGCTAGTTTCCTAATAGGGAAAAGAAGCAGGAACAGGCTCCTTTCCTATCAAGACAGGTTCAAGGGAATTCAGAAGTAAAAATTTCTCAGGCTTGTTCATATGTAACACCATTCAATTTCTCAGGGTCTCATGCCTTCTCCACCAATCCCATACCATGCCAGAAGAACATGGCACTGCCATATGTTTAATTAACATGGCAAATGTTCATCCCCTACAATCAGAACTCAAGCTCGATTGAGAGACAGCCAGTTAAAGGTTCACCTTACCAGGAAGGGACCAAGAGATATGATCTCACTCTCCTCTTTCTCTGATCTCTCATGGGAATTTCCCTTATTCAAACCCAACCATAAATCACAGGGTGAGGAAAACCTGCTGACCTAGTCTATTCAGGTCAATCTCCTGGACAAAGAGTAGGGTGGAGATGGGTAGAAAATGGGTCTAGGATAGGAAACAACAGATTTTTTTTTTTTTTTTTTTTTTTTTTTTTGAGATGGAGTCTCGCTCTGTCACCCAGGCTAGAGTGTAGTGGCGCCATCTTGGCTCACTGCAAGCTCTACCTCCCAGGTTCACACCATTCTCCTCCTTCAGCCTCCCAAGCAGCTGGGACTACAGGTGCCTGCCACCACGCCTGGCTAATTTTTTGTATTTTTTGGTAGAGACAGGGTTTCACCATGCTAGACAGGCTGGTCTCCTGACCTCGTGATCCACCTGCCTCGGCCTCCCAAAGTGCTGGGATTACAGGCATGAGCCACATCGCCTGGCCGGAAACAACAGATATTCCACAAGCATCCAAAACCCAACTCTGACTAACCTCCATACAGTAAAGATTTTGAAAAATATCTTGCCTCAGGGAAGTTGGAGAACCAAACTCCAAAATGAACAGGAAGCAAACCAAGAAATAGGAACTGCAGAAACAACCTGGTGAAGACAAACTCTGTCATTTTGCTCCAGATTCAACTTATAGCTTGGGACCAGAGGTTTATCTAGCTTCAATCATGTGCAAATTTGGTTTAAAAAGACAGGACTCCAGTTTCTGTACCATAAGACTAGTCCCAAAGAGAAAGAAGTAGTACTCCAAATGGAAATTAGAGTGCTATCTAAAGAAAAAACTATGCTGCATAGGCCCAAAATAGCAATTGTCCAAGTAAATTGTGAAATAATTCCCTGGGGGACTAAAAAGGCAGTCCTGAACTGGGCTCTCAGGAAGCTCTGTTATTTGCAGTGCAGCTGCTCTATCTGCACAGGCCAGAAGAAACAGAACACTGAGCAGCAGCTTCAAAGTCTGATCAAGGTAGGATTATTTGGATGCTCTTTCCCACATTGAACATCCATGGCACTTTAGTTGAACCTCTCTTACGTCATTGATCACATTCTTCTTGGATTATGTCCATTTAACAATGTGTTACAGCATTCCTAATCAACCACACACTTTTGTGAGGTGGGATGGAGTGCAATTTGTTTATGTATCCCCCTTGCCAATAGCTTGACGCCTTAAACACAGAGCTCAATAAATACGAATTAAGCAAATAAATAAATGAATGAAAAAGCAACTTTTTGAACCAACCCCCCAAAATTAAGCTAAGTTTGATTTCCTTTGAGAAGCAAGTACATTTCACATTCCCACCTCTTACCCATGGCATATGTGCTATTCTTTTAAAGTGGGAACATGGCTTATAAATAATCCAGTCCAGAAAATTAAGTGAAGAAAGGCTTCAGTCTATACTCCTGTAGCAAATGGAGACTCTGACTGAAGTGGCCATTTCATTTCTAATGTCTCTGGAGATTAAGGGAAAAATTTTAGCCACAAGCTTCCTTCTTTTTTACCAGATCCCTCTGTAGTATTTCTCAAGGGAGCAAAAGCTGCTTGGATTTTTTTCCCTCTGCTGAAAAATTGCCTTATGTGTCTCATTTCAGTGCTTACATGAAAAACAGTTGTCAGCTGATTAAAAAACAAGTTAGAATTAGTTACAATATGATTCAATTGATGACCCACAGCATCTGCTAGTTGGATTTAAAATGATCAGATCTTAAAAAAAGTCTTTTAATGGGACAAAATCAACTTTATTCTCATTCTAAATCTCTCAACTGCTATAAAACCACAAAGAAATCTGAAATAAAGTAAGAAAAGAAAAGAGCATTCCTGGGTGTAGTACAAACAACTGACTTGAAAATATGTGCAGGTCACTTTTTTACATACACTAGCTGTGCCATTTGGTACCTAAGAGAAAGGCTTACCTAACTAAAATACTAAGATTCTAACATACACATATGGGTAAATGACCTAAACAATTTTTATCCCCCACTCCTTGAACTCTGCTGCCTCTGCTGCTGTTGTAAATGCCTTCATGGAGACAGGCACCCCAGTACCCACTAGCACCCTGCTGCAGCCAACAAGCTTGCACCCCACCAAGCTGCTGCTGCTGCTAGCACATGCAAATAAGGATGGATCCCATTACCACCCCACTACAAAATACTTTGGCTGGTAGCACCCACTGGAGTGTACTGACCAGCAGTCAAGGAACACCTCAATCTCCGCAGTGCAGTGGATTTCTAACCTCAAGGAGTCAGAGAACAAAGTTGGGGCCTGATACAAGTCCCCTGGATTTACAGTATGAAGTCCAGGAGTCCTGAGCTGAGCCTTGGTCCTTTAAAAACTTCCAGTAATGAAGCCAGTTGACTGAACCCACCTTATACCACAATCAAACCCTCAAGGTCATCAAATAGGATAAAAGAAAAAAAGCCCATCCAAAGGTCAGCAACTTCAAAGATTGAAGAAAATTAGCCCACAAAGATGAAAAAGAAGTAGGGCAAGAACTCTGATAACTCAGAAAGCCAGAGTGCCTTCTTTAGTCCAAATTACCACACTACCTCTCCAGCAAGGGTTCTGAACTGGGCTGAGATGCTTGAATGAACAGAAATGAAATTCAGAAGAGGGATAGAATCCAAGATCGTTGAGATCCAGGATTACGTTATGAAGTGAAGTTAAGAATCACAACAAAATGATACAGGGGCTGACAGACAAGATAATCAGTAAAGAAAAGAACATAACCAATCTGATAGAGCTGAAAAACACATTACAAAAATTTCACAATGCACTCACAAGTATTAATAGCAAAACAGACCAAGCTGAGGAAAGAACCTCAGAACTTGAAGACTGGCTTTCTGAAATAAGACAATCTGACAAGAATACAGAAAAAAAGACTAAAAATGAACAAACAAAACCTCTGAGAAATATGGGATTACATAGAGAGAACAAATTAATGTCTCATCGATTTCCCAGAAAGAGATAGGGAGAGTGTAAGCAACTTGGAAATCACATTTCAGGGTATCATCCATGAGAACTCCCCCAACTTAGCTATAGAGGCCAACATTCAAATTCAAGAAATGCAGAGAACCCCAGTAAAATATTTTACAAGAAGATCATCCCCAAGACACAAAATCAGATTCTCCAGGGTTGAAATGAAAGAAAAAATATTTAAAGGCAGCTAGAGAGAAATATCAGGTCACCTACAAAGGGAAGCCCATCAGACTAACAGTAGACCTCCCAGCTGAAACCTTACAAGCCAGAAGAGATTTGGGGCCAACATTCAACATTCTTAAAAAAAATCCAACCCAGAATATCATATCTGGCCAAATTATGCTTCAGAAGCAAAGGAGAAATAAGTTCCTTTTCATACAAGCAAATGCTGAGGGAATTCATTACCACCAGGTTTGCCTTGCAAGCTCCTGAAGGAAGCACTAAATATCGAAAGGGAAGACCATCGCCAGCCACTACAAAAACACACTGAAGTACACAGATCAGTTACACTGTAAAGCAACCACACAAAAAACCCTGCATAATAATCAGCTAACATTATGATGACAGGATCAAATCCACACATATCAATACTAGCCTTGAACATAAATGTACTAAATGCCTCAATTAAAAGGCACAGAGTGGCAAGCTGGATAAAGATCCAAGACCCAACTATATGCTGTCTTCAAGAGACTCATCTCACACGTAATGACAATGATAGGTTCAAAGTAAAGAGTTGGAGATGAATCTACCAAGCAAATGGAAAGAAGAAAAAAAGCAGGGTTTGCTATTCTAATTTCAGGAAGAAAAAAAAAACAGGCTTTAAACCAACAAAGTTTAGAAAAAAAAAAAGACAAAAAAGGGCATTACATAATGGTAAAAAGCTCAACTCAGCAAGAAGATCTAACTGTCCTAAATATATAAGCACCCAACACAGGAGCACTCAAATTCATAAAGCAAGTTTGTAGAGACCTTCAAAGAGACATAGACTTGGATGGGTCCAAGATGGCCTATTAGAAGCAGCTGTGGTCCACAGCTCTCACAGAAAGGAATGAAAATGGAAAGTGAATTATGCATCTTCAACTGAGGTATCCAGATTCTTGCATTGGGACTGAAGAGGTGGATGGCTCAACCCATGGAGAGTGAGGAAAAGCAGGGTGGAGTGACGGCTGACCTGGGAGTGGCACAGAGCCAGGGGAGCCCCCACCTCCAGCCAAGGGAGGTGGTAAGTGATTGTGCAACCCCACCTGGGAAACTACACTTTTCCCATGGATCTTTGCCACCCATGGATCAGGAAATCCCCTCATGAGCCCACGCCACCAGGGCCTTAGGTCCAAAGCATAGAGCTGTGTGGTGTCTTGGCAGAGCAGCTCAGACATGCACAGAGACCCAGGAATTTTGCATACTCTGGCCCTGGGAATTCCAGCAAGGTGGGAAATCTGTCCATGCATTCCCCTAGGAAGGGGACTGAATCCAGTGAACCATGTGGCATCATTCTGCAGGTCCCATTCCCATGGCACCTCTACAGTTAAGACTCACTGGCTTGGAATTTTAGTCAGCCAGTGGCAGCAGGCTAGAGACTGCCTGAGATGCACTGAGTTCCTAGGGGGTGGGTGACTGCCATCTCTGTGGTTCAAGTCAGCCATTCTAGCCTGCTAGCTCCAGGGAGTCCAGGTGGCCCATACCAGGAAGAGTTTCTCACAATGCAGAATGGGTGCTGTGCCAAATTGTGGCAAGATTGCTTGTTTAAGTGGGAACCTGATCCATCCCTCCTCACTGGACAGGCCCTTTCTGTGGGAATTTCAGCAACTCCAGCTAGGGTTTTATGAACAAAACTGTGATCTCTCCCTGGGATTGAGCTTCCCAGGTGGAGAGGTAGCCAACGTCTCTGTGGTTCAGTTGACTTACCAGCCTGCTGGCTATGGAGAGTCTAGGCAGTCTGGACAAGAGGGGTTCCCCCAAGTGCAGCACACCTGCTCTGCCAAGGAGCAGCCAGAATGCTTCTTTAAGTATGTCCCTGATTCTGTTCCTCCCAGAAGACATCTCCAGACACGAATAGGAGCATTCGAGCTGGCATCAGGTCAGTGCCCCCTCGGACAAAGCTCCCAGAGGAAGGAACAGGCTGCTATCTTTGCTGTTTTACAGTCTTCACTGCTGATACCTCCAGGTGCAGGAGGTACCAAGGCAACTGAGGTCTGGGGTGGACCCCCAGCAAACCGCAGCAACCCTGTGGAAGAGTGGACTGACTGTTAAAAGAAAAGAAAAAAACAGAAAGCAACAAAAACAACATTAACAAAAAAGACCCCACAAAAAAAACCATCCAAAGGTCAGCAGCCTCAAAGATTGAAGGTAGATAAGCCCACAAAGATGAGATAGAATCAATGCAAAAACACTGGAAACTCAAAAAGCCAGAGTGCCTCTTCTCCTCCAAATGACCACAATGTGTCTCCAGCAAAGACACAGAACTGGGCTGAGGTTGAGGTAGCTGAATTGACAGAAGTAGGCTTCAGAAAGTGGGTAATAACAAACTTCACTGGGCTAAAGCAGCATATTTAAACCCATTGCAAAGAAGCTAAGAATCATAATAAAACAATACAAGAGCTGATAACCAGAATAGCCAGTTTAGAGAGGAATATAACTGACCTGATGGAACTGAAAAATAAAACATGAGAACTTCACAATATAATTACAAGTATCAATGGCAGAATAGACCAAGCAGAGGAAAGAATCTCAGAGCTTGAAGGCTATCTTTCTGAAATAAGACAGGCAGACAAGAATAGAGAAAAGAGAATGAAAAGAAACAAACAAAACCTCTAAGAAACATGGGATTATGAAAAAAAGACTGAACCTATGACTGATTAGGCTTACCTGAAAGAGATGAGGAGATTGGAACCAAGTTGGAAAATATACTTCAAGATATCATCCAGGAGAACTTTCCCAACCTAGCAAGACAGGCCAACATTCAAATTCAGAAAATCCAGAGAACCCCAGTATCATACCCCATGAGAAGATCAAACCCAACACATATAATCATCAGATTTTCCAAGGTTGAAATGAAAGAAAAAAATGTTAAGGGCAGCCAGAGAGAAAGGCCAAGTCATCTATAAAGTGAAGCCCATCAGACTAACATGGGACCTCTCAGCAGAAACCCTACAAGCTGAAGAGATGGGGGACCAATGTTCAACATCTTGAAGAAAAGAATTTCCAACCCAGAATTTCACATCTGGCAAAACTAAACTTCATAAACATAGGAGAAATAAAATCCTTTTCAGACAAGCAAATGCTGAGGGAATACGTCACCAACAGTTCTGTCCTCCAAGAGCTCCTGAAGGAAGCACTAAATATGGAAAGGAAAAACCATTACCACCCACCACAAAAACTCACTGAAGTACACAGACCAGTGACCCTATGAATCAACCACATAAACAAGTCTGCAAAATAACCAGCTGACATCATGATAACAGGATCAAATTCACATATAACAACATTAACCTTAAATGTAAACAGGCTAAATGCCCCCAGTTAAAAAACACAGAATGGCAAGCTGGATAAAGAGTCAAGCCCCATTGGTATGCTGTTTTCAAGAGACCCATCTCAGGTGTGTGAAGATATACATAGGCTCAAAATAAAGGGGTGGAGGAAAATTTACCATGCAAATGGAAAACAGAAAAAAACAGGCGCTGAAATCCTAATTTCTGACAAAACAGACATTAAACAAACAAAAACAAAAAAGACAAATAAAGGCATTACATAATGGTAAAGGGTTCAATTCAACAAGAAGAGCTAACTATCCTAAATATATATGCACCCAATACAGGAGCACCCACATTCATAGAGCAAGTTCTTAAAGATCTATAAAGAGAGAGATTCCCACATGATAATAGTGCAGACAAAGATATTCAGGACCTGAACTCAGCTCTGGATCAAGTGAACCATACATATCTACAGAACTCTCTACCCAAAAACAGGAGAATATACATTTTTCTCATTGCCACATGGCGCTTACGCTAAAATTGATCACATAGTAGGAAGTAAAACACTCCTAAGCAGATGAAAAAGAACTGAAATCATAACAAACAGTCTCTGAGGCTACAGTGCAATCAAATTAGAACTTAAGATTAATAAACTCACTAAAAACTACACAACTACATAGATGTTGAACATCTGCTCCTGAATGACTCCTGGGTAAATAATGAAATTTAGGCAGATATCAGGAAGTTCTTTGGAACCAATGACAACAAAGAGACAACATACTAGAATCTCTGGGATGCAGCTAAAGCAGTTTTAAGAAGGAAATTTTTAGCACTAAAGGCCCACATCAAAAAGCTAGAAAGAATCTCAAATCAACAACCTAACATCACTACAAAAAGAATGAGGAAACCAAAGGGAAACAGATCCCAAAACTACCAGAAGGCAAGAAGTAAGCAAGATCAGAGACGAATTGAAGCAAACAGAGACACAAAAAACCCTTTTTAAAAAAATCAACAAATCCAGGAGCTGGTTTTTTGAGAAAATTAATAAAAGAGACAGGCCACTAGCTAGACTAATAAAGAAGAACAGAGAGAAAAATCAAACAGACACAATCAAAAATGATAAGGAGGATATTGCCACTGACCCCACAGAAATACAAACAATCATTAAAGAATACTATAAATACCTCTATGCACATAAACTAGAAAATCTGGAAGATATAGATACATTTCTGGACAAATACACCTCCCAAGACTAAACCAGGAAGAAACCAAATCCCTGAATAGACCAATAACAAGTTCAGAAATTGAGGCAGTAATAAGTAGCCTACCAACCAAAAAAACCCCAGGACCAGATGGATTCACAGCTGAGTTCTACCAGAGGTACAAAGAAGAGCTGGTACCACTTCTACTGACACTATTCCAAACAGCGGAAAAGGAGAGACACCTCCCTACTCATTTTATGAGGCCAGCATCATCCTCATACCAGAGATACAACAGAGATACAACAAAAAAAGAAAATCTCAGGCCAATATCCCTGATGAACAGTGATGCAAAGGTCCTCAATAAAATACTGGCAAACCGAATACAGCAGCATATCAAAAAGCTTATCCACCACAATCAAGTTGGTGCCATCCCAAGGATGCAAGGTTGGTTCAACATACACAAATCAATAGATGTAATTCATCACATAAAGAGAACTAAAGATAACAACCACACGATCAATAGATGTGGAAAAGGCCTTTGACAAAATTTAACATCGCTTTATTGTTAAAAACTCTCAATAAACTAAGTATTGAAGGAACACACCTAAAACAATAACAGCCATATATAACAAACCTGCAGCCGATATCATACTATATGGGCAAAAGCTGGAAGCATTCTCCTTGAAAACAGCACAAGACAAGGACGTCCTCTCTCAACACTCCTATTCAACATAGTGTTGGAAGTTCTGGCCAAGGCAATCAGGCAAGAAAATAATAAAGAGTATTCACACAGGAAGAGAGGAAGTCAAATTATCTGTGTTTGCAGATGACATGATCCTGTATCTCTAGAAAACCCCATTGTCTCAGCCCAAAAGCTTCTTTGCCTGATAAGCAACTTCAGCAAAGCCTCAGGATACAAAATCAATGTACATAAATCCCTAGCATTTCTATGCACCAACAACAGGCAAACAGAGAGCCAAATCACATATGAACTCCCATTCACAATTGCTACAAAAAAAATAAAATACCTAGGAATACAGCTAACAAAGGAAGTGAAGGACGTCTTCAAAGAGAAGTACAAACCACTGCTCAAGGAAATAAGAGAGGACACTAACAAATGGAAAAAAAACATTCTATACTCATGGATAGGAAGAATCAGTATTGTGAAAATGGCCACATTGCCAAAGTAATGTATATTTTCAATGCTATTCCTGCTAAACTACCATTGACATTCTTCACAGAATTAGAGAAAACTATTTTCAAATTAATATGGTACCAAAAAAGTGCCCATATAGCCAAGACAATCCTAAGCAAAAATAAAACAAAGCTGGAAGCGTCACACTACTTCAACTTCAAACTATACTACAAGGATACAGTAACCAAAACAGCATGGTACTGGTACAAAAACAGACAAATAGACCAATTGAACATAATAGAGAACTCAGAAATAAGACAGCACACCTACAACCATCTGATCTTTTACAAACCTAACAAAAGCAATGGGGAAGAGTCTTTATTTAGCCTGTAATCCCAGCACTTTGGGAGGCCAAGGCGGGTAGATAATTTGAGGTCAGGAGTTTGAGACCAGCCTGGCCAACATAGTGAAATTCCATCTCTACTAAAAGTACAAAAAAAAAAAAAAAAAAAACTGTGTGTGGTGGCAGGCACCTGTAATCCCAACTACTCAGGAGGCTGAGGCAGGAGAATTACTTGAACCTGAGAGACGCAGGTTGCAGTGAACCTAGATTGCACCACTGCATTCAGCCTGGGTGACAGAGCTAGATTTTGTCTCAAAAAAAAAAAAAAAAAAGATTCCCTATTTAGTAAATGCTGCTGGGAGAACTGTCTAGCCATGCTCAGAAAATTGAAGCTGAACCTTTTCCTTACACCTTATACAAAAATTAACTCAAAATGGATTCAAGACTTAAATGTAAAACTCAAAACTATAAAAACCCTAGAAGAAAATCTAGGCAATACCATTCAGGACATAGGCATGGGCAAAGCTTCCATGATGAAAATGCCAAAAGCAAGTGCAACAAAAACAATTGCAACAAAATAAACTGACAAATGGGATCTAATTAAACTAAAGAGCTTCTGCACAGCAAAAGAAACTATCATCAGAGTGAACAGACAACCTACAGAAAGGGAGAAAAATTTTGCAATCTATCCATCTGACAAGCATCTAATATCCAGAGTCTACAAGGAACTTGAACATATTTACAAGAAAAAAAACAAATAACCTCTTTAAAAACTGGGCAAAGGACATGAAAAGACACTTCTCAGAAGAAAACATTCATGCCACCAACAAATATATGAAAAAAGTTCAGCATCACTATCGTTAGAGAAATGCAAATCAAAACCACAAACAGATAGCATCTCACACCAGTCAGAATGGTGATTATTAAAAAGTCAAGAAACAACAGATGCTGGCAAGGTTGCAGAGAAAAGGAACACTTTTATATTGTTGTTGGGAGTGTAAATTAGTTCAACCATTGGGGAAGACAGTATGGCAATTCCTAAAAGACCTAGAAGCAGAATACCATTTCTTCTACCCGGCAATCCCATTACTGGGTATATACCCAAAGGTATATAAATCATTCTATCATAAACACTCATGCATGTGTATTTTCATTGCAGCACTATTCACAGTAGCAAAGACAAGGAATCAACCTAAATGTCCATCAAATGACTGTATAAGGAAAATATGGTACCATACACAATAGAATACTATGCAGACATAAGAGGAATGAGATCATGTTCTTTGCAGGAACATGGATGGAGTGGGAGGCCACTATCCTTGGCATACTAATGCAGGAAAAGAAAACCAAATACCACATGTTCTCACTTATAAGTGGGAGCTAAATGATGAGAACACATGGACACTTACAGGGGAACAACAGACAATGAGATTTATCAGAAGGTGGAGGCTAGGAGAAGGGAGAGGATCAGAAAAAGTAACTAATGGATACTAGGCCTAATACCTGGGTGATGAAATAATCTGTACAACAAACCCCCATGACACAAGTTTACCTATATAATAAACCAGCAGATGTACTCCTGAACTTAAAAGTAAAAAAAAAAAACAAATCTCAATGAGGAAATATAAGGCAACAGACATATTGACAACCATTTGATTTCACTAATAATATACATTAAAATTAAAACAGTAACATAACATTTATTAATTAAGCATTTTTTAACAACAATAAAAAAGATTGCTAACACTGGCAAATATCCAGTAAATAAGGAACCCTCAGACATTTCTGGTGGGAGTGGATTACAATTTGTCATAGATATCAAGAGACCTAAAAATACTGATATCCTCTGACCCATCTATTTTCATTTTGGTGAATCTATCCTAAGAAATAATTCTAAGTGCCAATGATACAGTTTGTCAGTATTCATTGTGCCAAGCCTTTCCTTAATTAAATACCAATCTTTATACAGCATCACGTCTGTACCTTTTACTTCTTCACTGATTCCTATTCCCTTCTCTCAAGCCCCTGGTGTCTTTCATTTCTTATTCCTTTGCCGTCCCTCTAGGCCCTTCCTAAGGCATAAGCTATGCTGGGGAAGTGTTAGACTGAAAGAGAACAGAACTTGCTAGTTTCTCTGAAAGTATGCCCAATGAGCTAAACCCACATCAGCTTCTCTGGCTACTCACTTCAAAGTCCTACTGCTGCTGGGCCTTGCCAGACTTATATATTTTATATAGAATAAAAGGAATAATTGATGTAAAGTTGGAGGATATAAAAATCATTTCCAAGAAACTGGAATAAAGCAGACCGAGGGGCCATCAGTTACCTTAAAAAAGTCCCTCAACAAAATTTCGCCCTGATCATTAAAACCATCTCTACTGGCATTTTCCTTAATTGTCTTAACTTTTTGTATAGATCATAATTTCCAAAATTATCTCCTTGATTGAATATATGTGTACCGCCTTTGGCATTCTTTGCCTCCACAAAAATTGAGAAGATTCAAAAGCAGGATGTAAACTGAGTATTGGCCTTTTGATTTTAACAAGAAGAACAAGGGACAGTGCTTTGTAGTAATTCAAGGAAAAATTTAAAAATTACTTTTATAGCCAGAAACCTAAGATTCACTATGTGGTTGTGTCGGTAGAAGTAAGATGATACTGGGAATGTTTGGGGTATCTACATAGACCCACATCTAACATTGCAAGGTGCAAGGAAAGAGTAAAATTAGCAGTCCCAGCTCACAAGGCAACCACTTCCCGATCTCATCCCTACTCATTATCACATAAGGAGGGACCTCACAAGCATACCTGGGACACACAGCACAGAGACCCAACCTCCATTCACACACCCCTGAAACAGTTGTCCTTTGTCCTCAGACTTAGAGAGAACTGGTGGAAAAGACACACAAAATCACTGGAAGTTGTTTTGGGTCCAATGATTAGGAAATGTCCAGGTCTTGAGTACCTACAGTATAGTCTCCCAGAGGATAGTGGGTTCTATGTGGGCATGCTCCCTTGGTTCCCAAGGGACACCTCTCCCCAGGGGAGTGGAACAACCAGAAGGACAAAAGAAGCCTCTACTAAAGCGCTGGACCCAGGAGAAGGGCCCCAATTCTCTAGGTCTAAGGTGGACCTAGGTCTATTGTACTTTTATTCATTTTGAATATGGAAGAAGAGGAAGTGAAATATCCTTATGCCTGTCGTGGTTACCCATAGTTATTATATTTTTTTCTTTCCTTCATTCTGACAGTAATGACAGTATAATTGGTAAGTTATACAATATGGTAATCAGTTTCCTAATTGCAGTTTCTTGAGGGTTTTATTGAGTTTTCTCACATATAAAAATAAGATTATTATCATTCTGCCTGTAAATGTCAGGCAAAGCTAATGATAGAGAAAAGTAATCATTGTCCATAGCCCATGTACCAAAAACACATAAGGAGGAAGTGAGACAGGGAAAGGGGACATCCTCGACATCATCAGTTTGTTATGAATAAGCCTTTATTTATAAGACATTATTGTTAAGTGGAAAGCAAGACCACATGTTTTTCTGTACTCTGAAGACCCCATATGCTCCATAGCATGGCCAGTGAAAATATTGACACATCCAGAAAATACAGTGAGAAAAATTAAATGCATGCCCCTCTGATATAGAGGTGTATTCCATTACCCCCAATAAATGTGCTAAATTGCTGAACTGGGAGGTTTGCCAGGTCGCAGATAGCTTGGATGCATATGATGTTCCTTTGGCCACAAATTTCTCCTGCCTCTGTTACACTTTTCTCCTCCAAGTTGAGCTGTGGCATGATATAGATTTCAATAAGCATAGTTCTTTTACTGTGTGTTGATGAGTCACTGGCACACAGGAAACAAATGGTGGTTGGAGAAAATCAACGAGTCAGAAAATCTTTCTCTGATAACTGGCCTCTTATTTTATTTCTTAGTAATAATCCATAATGCCAAGCTATTTTTTAAAATGTTACCAGCTATGACCACTCTATCCTTGAACTTAATTTTATATTTAATGTTGCTCTAGAGACAAAATCCTCTCTGATGACCAGCCCAAGCTTCCTTGCCTTTAATTCATCATGCAGCATTGCACTTAAAAGTTCAAGCCTGGAGCTGGATTTCCAAGTACCATTCTGTTTTCTCACTTGGAGAATGCAGTTATGGCTGGACTTGCACAGCGGTCACCCAGTCGCTGCAGGGGCTTGGGAGATGTAATCCGGGAGTAATGTTGTGTGTCAGCACTGTGAGGTCCCTGGAGCCAGGTGCTACATAAATACAAGGTATTCAGATATTTTTTCCTGCAGGGGTGGATGGTGCTTTGATACATCTTCATCGCATTGTATCGTGACAGGCCTCGGCAAAAAAAATCATAAGACAATCAGCAGTGGGGTTTATCTTGCTGTGTAAACCTCAGTAAAAGGCAGTCACACCTGGACTGCAAGCCAAAACAGCTTTCACAGAAGCCATGGTTATCTCCCTTTTTGATTAATTTCCTTTCTTCACAAGTGAAAATATGCAGCCCCAACTGCCTCTCTTCGTTAAATAGATCCTAATATGCTTCAAATGAACAATAAACTCTGTCCTGTGTTTTTTCACAATAAATGAACATTTAGGAAGAAAAAATTGACAGATCCTTCTGTAGATTAGATCTTATTAGTTCAAAAGATGATTCTTGATTGTGTTCACTTTGAATGCTAGGACATTCAGAGATCTTTGTAAGAGCAGAAAATGTAAAGCAAAAACATCTAAGCGAACTAGCCAAGTATTTTGCACCTGCATAATAGCTAGGTGATAGGAATCTATATACAACTCCAGCCAATATTGAATCTGTAATAACAGAAACACCATAATTCTATCTGCTATGAATGAAATTTCAGATGATAGGGGCACACAGCAGAGTTATTTTTGTTTATTTTTTCATCTTAAACCATGGAAATTTTTAAAGGGAAAAAACCTTGGATTGTTTATGTTTGTAGAAAACATAGTAGGCTAGGCTTTTGGTATATGTTAGCTAATAGCAACAGAAACTGCTTCGAAGCCCATCTCTGTGTTCATCAATTACTCACCTTGGTGAAGAAAGCTGGGGTAAATGAACGCTATACCTAGTGTTTTGTTCTCACTCAATATAGAGACCGCATTGGCATCAGCCAATAGGACCAGAACTGCAATCTTTCAGACCGAGGGAAGGAGAAGAAAGGGATCTATAGACAGATCTACACTGCACGACTCCTACACTATTTTTGCCTCTCACATATCTGGGTGCACATGCACACTTTTATACACAAGCCCATATTCCATCTGGAGACTAAAATGTAAGTAAAGTCTTATCTTCAGCCAGAACTTGGGGGAAAATTAGTCATGCACTCATGTGATAACAGAGTTATCAGCAACTCTAATTCAAAGGTAAATGTGAACACAGAGTTATCATTTAATATCAATAACAAGATAACCCGTTTTCAAGAGAAGGTAGAAATACGAGCACTGACCTAGATAGAAGATCTGCAGAGATGCATTTTGGTAACATGTCATGACATTTAGCAATGGTGAATAGGTTATTTTTATCCTTGGGGCTCTAAAGTAAACCCATAGAAATGTATCTTTCCAAAAGCCTCCTTAATTTAAAATGTTAGCCCCCACCAGATAGCAAAGCTTTGAGTTGAAACTCGAATTACCTACTTCTTCTTTTAAATGAATGAAAGTTCATAATAAATGATTCCAGTAGCAGATGCAACGTGACTGAATAGCTGCATTTCCCAGAATGTTGTCCTGACTAAAAGTTCAATGTTCAGTCCTTAATAAGAAATATGACCCACAGATAAATGTGTTAGCTTTCAACATGACCCTCTATTGATTAAATTTTGCCCAAACTCAGAGAATTAAATGGAAAGAAGAAAGAGAATAAAATTGGTTTTTCTTTGTTTTCAGTCGAAGTGTCTTATTTGCTGAGATTACTTTGAATAAGAATTTACATATTATAGTATAGACTGTATCTGAAAGTTTATTTGTTGTCCAAATGGATTTTAGTTTTTCGATTGCCAATGGCTTACATTCATTCAATCAGTAATTGTTATGTGTTGTATAGTTTATTTGGTAATGATTACTAGATACAATAACATAGGTAAAATAAAACTGATTATTTAATCATAGACAGTTTCAACCATTATATTTAGGAATTATATTTGTGTGCACATTAGATTCTAAGAAAGTTGTATATGCCAAGGACAGCTTGTGGGAGAAAATGCTATAGATTTTGAACCATTAAAGTAGAACCTATAAACAGTCTTTAATTTTAAAGATCAGAGAGTTGGACCATATAAAAAGACTGTGGCTTTTTCAGTCACATCATTAGTTAACAACGCATGCAGGACTAGGACCTGGTCTTTTAAAAAGTAGATTTGATAAGGGGGTTTATCTATGGAATGCACATTCAACAAATATTCTTTGAATCAATAAATGATGCACAATACCTTTCAAATAAATCTTTGCCCTGCCATTAGGAAATTAAATTTTATTCTCCTAAATAATAGGCAGAAATTGCCACCTATACTAAAAATTAGATAGATCAGAGAGAGACAGAGAGAGGGATGACAGAGAAGAAGAGAGAGAGATTCCCAATCCCTAACTTTGTTAATTATATTGATTATTTTCCCACTAGGAAATAGGGAATGTTTTTGCTATCTCTTAGAAAATTTTTGTGTTCAAAAGCAAATACTCTGGATAGAAATAATGTATGAGTAATGTCTAGCCAAATGTCCGTGTAAAATGTTTCCAATTATCTAATCCAATATTCCTCTTGACAATGAATAACAAAGGAAAAATTATATGTAGATCTCCTTGCTTCCTTATGGGGATTCCAAAGGCCTCTGGTATTAGTCTGTTTGCATTGCTGTAAATGAATACCTGAGAGTGGGTAATTTATAAGGAAAAGAGGTTTATTTGGCTCATGGTTCTGCAGACTGTACAGGAAGCATGACACTGGCATCTGTTCCTGGCGAGGGCCTCAGGAAGCTTCCAATCATGGTGGAAGGCTAAGCGGGGAGCAGACGCATCAGATGGTGAGGGCAAAAGTAAGCGAGAAAGGGAGGAGGTGCCAGGCTCTTTTAAACAATGAGATACCATGTACATTCATAGAATGAGAACTTATCCACGAGGACAGCACCAAGCCATTCATGAGAGATTTGTCCCCATGACATAAATACCTTGCACTAGGCCCACCTCCAACATTAGAGGTCACATTTCAACATGCGATTTGAAGGGGACAAATATCCAAACCATATCGCCTCTCTTCCCATAGTAATTCAGAGGGGAAAAAAGTATACATCAAGGAAGGGAGATTATTAGGCATACACAACAGACGCAGACTTTTCACACATTCAGATCATCTTCTATGAAAGAATGAGAATGCAGACCATCTAGGCTTTCCTTCCTTCCTTCTTTCTTTAATTATCTTCTTTTTTAAGCAGCAAATTAAAGTTTAAAAAGACATTGAAACTACAAGGATTAATCCTAAAATCCACTACCCATTGTGCCAATGGTACTCCTATCATTAGGAAAGGCTAGTTGTTGCTGGATTATAAAGAAGTCAATTCTTATATTTAGAGTTTTGAAATTCACATCAGAGTTAATAGCTGAAAAAATGAAGATTTTCTATTAAAACAGCCAAGATTTTGAAAGAATAAAGGATTCATTGAAATGGCAGTTTTGATAAAAATAAAAATATTAATTTTATACTATATACACTAAGGTTAGAAAGAATGTCAGATTTTGTAGATGCCATTTTCCACCCTTAAAAGAAGATAAATTTCAATCAGCTGGGAGAAGGAAAGAGTGGCAAAGCAGATATCAATAGAGCGAGCTGCTGGTAGGAGTCTCTGCAAAAGAGATCTAGGATTGGGAGGCCTGAGAGCAGGAAAGAAATGTGTCATCAGGAGTGCCAGAGAACCTCTCAAAAGGGTGCACCTTTCCAGCATAGGACTTCAACTGTGAATAGAAATAGTGTCAGGTCAGGTATAGAGAGGGTCTAACAGAGCCATACCCTGAGATTCCACAGCCTAGAGGGATTAAGAAGCATATATGAAAATTTCCAATGACTCCAAAATGGGAACACAAATGGCCAAGGGAGAGAACCAGAGGCCTTGTTACAGCTGTGATTAGAGCACACTATTGCAGTTGTGGTGGGACAAGAGCAGTAAGAATAAAAACTGGTGAACAAAGACCAGCAGAGAGGGATGCATGGCTGCAGACAACAGCAGAGGCTTGAGGGTAGAGCAAACCTGGACCTCAACTTCCCCTCAATACCAGGATGGTGTTTAAGAGTCACCAAGGTAGATTCAGTCCTGAAGAGGAAAAGAAAGGACACTGTAACCTGGAAGTATCTGTATGTCAACTCTGAAGCAACTGAAAAACATAGTGGGGGAATTAACACATAATTTATGCTGAATTATAGAAAATAAAATTTACACACTTGAGTTATCACCTGTCAAATTTATGCTGGCTACATCCAGAAAATAAAGGTGGATCTACTTTGGTGTTCGTAGATTAGGGATCTCAGGGGCCCAACAAGCTCAGCCTCATGTCTGTCTTCTACAGCAGTGTTTCTCAACCTGGGTACTACTGACATTTTAGATTACATAAATCTTTGTATAGATGGTTGTGGCAGACCGTCTTGTGCATTGTAGGATATTTAGCAATATTCATGACCTCCACCCACCAGATCCAGTGGCAAACACTGCCCCTCCTAACATTTTTTCCAGACATTACTAAATGTCCTCTGGGCATAAATAAGGGAGTACAAAATTGCCCCTGGTTGAGAACCACTGGTCTAGACTATCCCCATGCCATCCTGAGAAAGAAATCACAGAACTCTAGAGGACACAGTTCATAAACAACACATGTAGCCAGTTTTTCATTCACAAATGTGAAATAAAAACCAAGGTAAGTAAATTGACTTTATTCTGCCTCACTGTAAATAAAGAAGAGAGCCATGATTATAACCTAGGTTTTCTAATACCAAATTCTGTCCTTAATCTACCTAGAATTTGAAATATCTTATAAAGTTAGAATAGAATCTGGCACATAGTAGCAACTGCTAATTATTTAATTATTGGATGAACAAATGAATGATTGGTTTAGCCAATTGAGCAATGCATTTTGGGGGGTATTCAGGAAGAACAATGATCCAAGCCTCCCAGCTAGTGGCAAAGCCATTTCTAGCTGTCCGGTATACCTTTCAGAGCAGATTTTAACACCCATCTGTATATCTACGAATCCAAAGTCAATGCAGCAAAATATTGCTAGCCAATTATCTACTTAATCCTGGCAGACCTGCTGCATTTCAAGGCTCTGAGATGGTGAACCTGAACTGACATTTTACATTTCACAGGTCTCGGGGATAATGGAGATGAAGCAGCTACATGAACTACCTGTGTTAGGTCTGGTCCATTCTGCAATAGAAACCTCCTCTAACACTTATTGTCTGAATTGCACACCTTAAACCTTGCTTAAATGTGTCATGTACTGTTCATTAGTTTCCCCTATAAAATTGCTGGCCATCTAAAACTGATGAGAGTTTTTCCTGCTTCTTTTATGTTTTCCATTATGTCTACCTAGCACAGTGTTGGGTACAAAATAGCAGATGCCCAGATTTGAACTGCTGACCACAATGCTATAGAAATTTATTTGGTTTCTTCAGAAACTAGAATCCCTAAGGGCCATAGTCTGTCTCCATTGATAGGCCGAAAGCTGTGATTCTACTTTCTGTCCTTATATATTAGTGTGTAGTTGGATGGTACATTATCTGACATCAGAAGCCAGTGGGCAACTTTCCAATCTGTGCTACTAATAGAGATAAATGTGTAGCAGAGGTGGCAAACTGGCTAAGTGCCTACCAAAGGCAGCCCGAGGGTAAGTTCTGTTTAGCCATTTATTAAAGGCAACATAGCTAGGTGCAGGTTGTACTCTGTCAATACAAGCAACTTGGCACCAAACTCACATCACTAAATCATACCACCACGATTTGAGTTTGTGACCCCTGGCAGACACTATAAGTAAATTAATATGAGTGATTAGCATAAGGACAACCAGAGCTCAGGTAGGTATGGAGTTAGCCAGATCCTACAGCTCCAGCCCTTGCGAGCCCTAGCCATTGTACTCTTTAGAAGAAGCCTCTTCTTTTGGTGGTGTGAAGCCATTGCTGAAAATCTGAATGAGACTGAACATGTAAGTTAAATGTTTCTCCTGTCCTCTGGTCCAGTCAATCTTAGCACATTTGGGGCTTGGTCATATATAGCATAGGTATCCTATTTTTGATAGTTTGGGGGCAGTAATACAGGAGGGAGGTGTGCAGGCTTAAGCTAGCCAATTGTAATCAAAATTCAATTTATTTAATAGAAAATGATCCCAGCAGTAACAATGTAAAGTAGTAGTTAAGAGTGTGGGCTTTGAAAAGAGGATGCTTATGGTTAAATCTTGACTTCACCACTCAGCACTGTGAGCTCAGGCCAGCTCTTTAACTTCTCTGTGCCTCTACTCCTTTATATGAAAAATGGAAATACAGTAAGTTCCTGCATAATGGGATTGTTATGAATATTAAATTATTTAACACATGTAAAGTTCTTGAACACAACTGGCGCAAATTAAGCTCTCCATAAATATTAGGTACCATCATAATCATCATCACCATCATCATCACCATCATCGCTACCATCACCACAAAGCTATTGAAGAGGGTCAGAACATGAAACACTTACCTGTCAGCATTTTCAGGGACTCTTGAAACCATTTGGCAACCAAATAACTAAACACACAAGCTTAAGGTATAAATTCAGCTGAGTGTTAAACTCTTATGTATGAAGATAGTCATACAGCTATCCAGCAATAAAAAAAAACTTAACATTTTTTATTATTAAATGACATGAAAAGCCTTTATTCTTCCTAAGTTTCTTTGTTAACCCCAACTCGGCTTATGTCTTAAAGGTCTCCATAGACACATTTCACCATGACAAAATACCCGACAATAACCCCAGGCCTCATCCACTTTTGGTGCCCCACAGCTCCTTTGAAAGGCAGAAGACAGAATTTTTAAATATATTTTTAGAAGAAAATCATGGATACCTAGGGACAAGAATATAGCCATTAAAAATTATTAAAATACGCATATTCTTAGCCCTCCTTTTTCTCTCCTGTTAAAGAGCAAATTCTGGTTTTGCCTGTTCAGCTTCTCCTGCTCCTCTGCCCACTAAGCAGAGAAGCAAGGATAGTTCCTGGAATTCATGCTGCAAAACTCTGCCAGTAGTTAATAGA
Source organism: Pan troglodytes (assembly GCF_028858775.2). Classification (NCBI taxonomy): domain Eukaryota; kingdom Metazoa; phylum Chordata; class Mammalia; order Primates; family Hominidae; genus Pan; species Pan troglodytes. The sequence continues at coordinate 107,778,336 of NC_072402.2, read as the reverse complement.
CAGAACTGAAAAATACTGGGGGAAAGAGGATTTGCATTTGAAAAGGTACATTCCTAATTAAAACAAAAAAATGACTGAATGACAACAGAACAGAAAAGGGGGCTGATGTGGGAAGGAGAAAGGAAAATCTAGCAGCTCAGGTGTGCTGGGTGTGTTGGGGACAGAATCCCACTGGGCAATGAGACTTCATAAGGAGAGGACTGGGGTGACAGCAGTCTCTTTAGAATACGAAGATTGGGAAAAGTGTTGAATATTTTGCATGTGAATTAACTTCCCTCTCCCTCTTATTAGAAGAGTACCTAAATTTGGCCTGCTTCCAAATGAATTTTTCTTTCAGACCATTTGTTTTTAATTCAACACCTCGCAAATACCTAGGCCATGTAAGACCTTTCTTGTAGGGTTACACAAAATATCAAACATAAAAGAGTGATGGGGGAGGAGTAACATTTGACTTGTATAAATGTCCAGGAGTACATCTTCAATCAAATTTCGAAGAAGATGGCACTGTGGCTGACTTTTAAATTGTAGAGGGCCACTGTTTTAGAAATAGTTGCTCTGTCATTGCATTGAAGTTTCCAACATTGCACAGCAAGAACATGGACTCACTGAAGAAGGGCTGACATGGATTCACCTAAAACCTTGGGGAAAAGCAAAGTTTGAGCTTTCATATGAAGCAATGGAAGCAGCAACTTAATTAGCAAATACAGCTACTGTAGCTTCATGGGCTAGAGCCCAGCTGCTCTCTCCCTTCTCTGAAGTGCAATACAAATTAATTTGCCAAAACATCCAAGAGTCGTCTTTGTACTAAATGATGCATGATTAAAAAAACACACACACTGGCTATGTCCGCCCTTGCCACATTCATTGCCATGATTTGCTAAACGTTTATGAGATCGCCACTATTTTGGGGTGGCGACAGCTTGTTAAAATCCAGGAGGACCCTGGAAATTCACTGTGTTGCTGCTCTGGAAGGCAGAGCTTCAGATTTATCTCTTGCTATTTTGAAGCAAAATATTTCAAAGCAATCTAAAAGCTTGGGAGAGCAGACTTCTCTAATGACCCTATCAATCCTCAACTCCACAGTTTGCCATGGTCTCAAGTGATTTAAAAAATAATAATAAAAGTGCAGAGAAGTAGTACCTAAATATCAGCAAATACAAAAAAAAAAAATCTGATCACTAGGAAAAGAGAGAGAGAGACTATGTAGAGGATTAGTCACAGTTTATAAAACATTGATGACTTTTGGCCACTGTGCTTTACTCTAAATGGGAGAAATTCATGCATAACCTATTGAGTAGGATGCCTTCAGAGTGAATAATACAGAGCTGAATAATACAGTTTCATTCGACTTTGAGACTCCTTTCATCTTACATAACTACCAGGCAAAGCATTGCGACTCGTATTCCTTGAATTGATTAAGTTGTTAAAGGAGGCTTGTCCAGGCCCTGTGTATTGCTCAGAAATTCTCAGGAGAAAGATTCACCACATCTCTGCCAGTCCCCAAAGGGATAAAGTCTGAACAGGAACAGACATTGCCCAAACACTTCCTCCTGATATAAACATCTCAGGCTCCTATTTTTGGGAGGACCAAAATACCCTTGTTTCTCTGCCTGCACTCTTGCCTGCTTTCTGAAAGGAAAAGCATTAGTTAGTTTTTGCTCATGAGGCCATGGAAGTCTTCACTGTAATTAAATAGTACAATTTCAAAGTTGGCTCTGCCTCTAGCAAAACAGAAGCTATGTTAGTCAAAGGTCTTTATTTCCTTTATTATAGATCATCAAATTATATTTTTTAAAAAATGCAAAGAAGAAAAATCCTTACAAGGCAGAATAAGAACTATGTTGAAGAAAAGTCAATAAAACAATTTGCTCTTCAAGGGACCAGCAGAGGTAATTTCCACTTTGATCCTTCACATCTGCATCCTGGTTTGTACCTTATTTACATAATTTCTAAAGAAAAATCTGCACATTCAATTTTTGATTAAAACCTGTTTAGTTGGTTGAGGGCAGAGGCCTTTAATTATCTCCAAGAAGAACATTCTTATTGGATTCCAAAAACGAAGCTGCTCCTAAGCCCAGGGACAAAAAGAGTATGTAATGGTGTATTAATTCATAAGAATGACAAGGAACCCCTTGTAAATTGCTTGAACCTTGAGTCAGTGAGTACATTAAAAGTCACAATGAAAACAACAGAGGCCGAAGTGCATGACTTTACAAAAAGTTGTTCATAAGGTCCTGAAGATTTTCCTTGCCAATTAGACAGCTCCACATTTACAAAATTTTTTATCAATTTAACATGCAGTTTGCAAAAGGCGAAATTGAGACCCACACAAATAAACTTACCCAAGATTATCCAATTTACCCCAACTTATCTGCTTAGTGGTGGAGCCAGCATTGCCTCCTGACTCCCAGCCATTCATCCAGGCACCATAAGACAGCAGTAGAGAGCTTTCTTAAAAAGCACAGCACACTGAGGCTGTTGGCAAGATGCCAAAACATCAGGAGGATGTGGTCAAGTGTTTTAAAAATGAAATCAATCATCTGCATGTTTAAGTGGCATAATGCCAAATAACCAACTCACTAAATGCTTAAATGTTGAAAGCGCGGCCATCACCTAAGTCTTTACTGCTACTAAGGTAGCTTTAAATGAATTGCAATTTCCTTGTATTAAATGATGCTCCTCTTGACGTTTGGGGAATTCTTCCTTCTTACTAGTTCAAAAGAGTTTGTGCCTTCAAAAAGTGAAAAATCACTTCCTTTTTCATGATCACTAACCAGATTAAATTAATTACAAACATCTTACTGGTTGAAACTAGAAAAACACAACTGCATATTTGAGGATTTCTTGAGGAAAGAGAAAACTGCTGACTTCAGTGCCATATTCTACATCAGTGATTGTCACTAAGTGACTCTATTATTCTGTATACATATACATAGTAAAAAGCATGTCTTGTATGTATGGCTGCAATCAAGATGTATGAGACAGAGGAAGTTGGTGATCAGAGGACTGATGAGAAAAAGAAACCCTCAGAGGCTTCCTGAGGGGGCTGAGGGAACTATAAAGGGGATCAGAATGGACCCTGGCAAGTAAAGGAAAGGCGTCTGGGGAAAATGAGAAAGATGATGGTGATAATAAGCAAAGGGAAGGAAGCTCTCCTCTACCTACAACCCACACCTGCAGTGGTGAATACCTACTACCATCAGCAAATTAACCCTGGAGATTTGGAGAATCAAACCCAAGTATCAGGAAGACATGCCTTTGGTTGAGGGAAGTAGAATAGAAAAGCTCCCCTTTTATTCACCCTGGATACAGACTGGATAAATCCAGCAGAACTTCTAGAATTTGAGAGAATACCTGAAGAAAAGCCTAGCCAGTGTAATTACTATTGCTTTATGTTCATTAAACTTAAGTCTGTGTTAAAAGTGCTTTTCAGATATTCCCAGGAGAGCTGGCAAAGAAGAGTGGGAAATGCTGAGACATCAATATTTATGAAGCTAATTATCTGGGGGAATCTGTGGAGCAATCCACTCACCCTGGTATGACATACATCTCTCTCTACATGGGTAGGGCATTCTGCTCTTAGACAATTCAGCTATTCATTGTCAGCCAAGGTTTACTGAGAACCTGCTATGTTCCAGGATTTGCAAGGTGCTGAGGTTAAAATGTTGAAATACTATCAAGTTAAAATGTGATTATAATCACCTTCCAACTGTTTCAATAATCCTTAAGACCAGAGACAGATAAATTCCAGGATCAGGAATAACTTCCAATTTCTGGCCCTTATTTGCTTACATAATGAATTTTTAGACTTTAACCATTTCAGTAAACTGAATAAGAAATCAATTGAAAAATCAATAAGAAAAAAAACACTGAAGTGCAGTCTTCTTGAGTTGAAAATATTTTGCACCTTTGAGATTCTTAAATCTGTTATCTGTGTAAGGACAAATCATTTTTTTTTTAAAGACACTTCATTCTCCCTGTTGAAAATAGGGGAAGGAAGTATACTGCTCTACTTTTTCTCAGACTATTTACTTTAGAAAACTTATATAAATACTTTCTCCTCTCTTTGAAATGTATATAAATTCTTTTGAAAATTAAATAGCTTGATAGCCCAGGAAAATCAACCTCAAAAACCTGGAAGCCATCTCTTTGAAATGTAAACATCAAGGGAAATCAGCACCCTTATGTCTCAGTTTCTATGGGAGGGTAGCACCCTAACTTAGGTGAGAACCATGCCCCAAATTGCAAAATTCCCTCCTTCTTATAAAAGTATCAGAATTTTCTTCTGAATAAAATAAATATGTTAGCATTGATAGTAACGCCCATTACCAGGTAAAGTTAGGATGAATTATGTGACAAATGATGCTGTCAAGTCCTCTTATTTTAGGACTAGGTGTTGTTTTTTGTTTTGTTTTGTTTTGTTTTGTTTGTTTTTGAGATGGAGTTTCACTCTTGTTGCCCAGGCTGGAGTGCAGTGGCGCAATCTCGGCTCACTGCAACATCCAACTCCCGGACTCAAGCAATTCTCCTGCCTCATCCTCCCTGAGTAGCTGGGATTACAGGTGCCCACCACCATGCCCAGCTAATTTTTTTTTTTATTATTACAGACAGGGTTTCACCATGTTGGCTAGGCTGGTCTTGAACTCCTGACCTCAGGTGATCTGCCTGCCTTGGCCTCCCAAAGTGCTGGGATTACAGGCGTGAGTTACTGCGCCCAGAAAGGACTAGGTATTGTTTTTATTGAGAACATGTGCATAATGGGTTGTGTCAGCTTGGCTATATAAATGGGTGAAATTTCTTTCTGTCTTTGCAATCTCTTACTGAATTGTCTGTGATGCACATTGCATACTGGTTTAATGCTTGTTTAATAAAAACTGTTTTCTGTTTCTACTACCTTTGTGGAGAAATGTCCTGGGTTGAAGAAGATTTTGTTTTTAATTATATTTCCTCAACATCTGCAATTGTTTTTCTCCATTTTCTCCAGTAGAAGATGAACTCAGTAAACCCAAAGGCTGTGTCTGTTTTGTTCACCATTGCACTTCTGTGGTCTGGCTCATTCGCACACTGAAGGTATTCAGTAAATATCTGTTAATGGACAGACCATTAGGAATTCTGAGAGAAGAAGCTTCAGATGATGAAGAAAATTGAAGGTCATTGAAGAAAATTGTGACTTGCCAACAACGCAAGGCTTGTCCACAAAATAAAATCAAGTAAAGCCATGCTGTGAGAAGACCACTGGTTTCTACATTCCTCTCACATCCCTTCCCTTCTCCTTGCCTTCTCAACAAAAAGTAAAATCCCCACAACAGGAGTTACCACCACCTGCTGCGGTGCAAACGTGAACTATTCTCTGGAATTGTTAAGTTGGGTAAAATTCTACTTTTCAAAGAGAAAAGCTAGCTTGTAGTAACATTCTCTCTAAAAAGAATACAGCAAAGTGGGAAATCTGCATAATTACCTCCGTAAATCAGAGAACTAGGTAATAATACCATTGCCTTTATAAAACAAGAGTAAGAATGATAACCGCTCACACTGGTGAACAAATTAACAGTGTGCAGTAGATTGTGTAGCCCTCATTTGGTCCTTGGAACAATTCTATGAGGTAAAAAGGGTAAGTATAATTATTCCACAGCAGAGATACAGAAACCAAGGCTCATGGGACTCATGGCTTCCTCAAAGTCTGGCATGTAAGCAGAAAAAAGAAATTGACACTGGGACTCTGTCCTTTAGATTTCTATTCTCTTGCCCTTTCTATTTGCTCTCATTATTTCCTAACCCTTAACAGTAGATTAAGTGATAACCATAAAGTCTTTCCCCAAATAACCCTGCTACCCACAGTGTCAAGCTAGGGACTGACTCAAATCTAGCCCAGCTTTCTGAGGCCCCTGTGCTGTGCCATGAGACCTGCTTAGTCTTCATGTGCATCTCATTGACATGAAGCAGCCATGCTTTTGCCACCTGGGATTTCTGCCACTTACCTTGCACTTGGCTGCCCCTGCCCTCCAATTAAGACCCACTGATAGTGGAGGCATCCCAAGCAGTAGCAAACCCTTCTCCTGGTGGCTACTTTTCCTAATTGGAGGAAAGGTGGTAATTGCGAAATCAGAGACTCTTAAAAGGTACTGAAAGATGAAGCCCAAGAATATGAAGAAAAAAGGAGAGATCATTTTCAGAGGCATGAGGCCAATCAGAACCGGAGGATATATATTTGTATTTATTCAATAAACATTCACTGAGTACTTTCCGTGTGCCAGGATTGGCTGCGCAATAATGAATAGAATGTGGACCCTGCCTCTGAGACTTCACAATAGAGTGAAAGAGATAGAGAAAAGCAAATGAATCATTAATATAATTCAATTTTATAAGTGTTTCAATAGTAGCATCAACCAACAAGAATAATCATCCAACTAGATATAGGATATTTATCTAAATAGAAATAAAGAGAAAGTTCCACAAAATTTTAGAATCGAATAATAAATTTGTCCAATATAAACACTTCTAAAAGTGAAGTAGGTAAATAAATAAAGTATTTACTTTGGATTTAATGGAGGAGCCTGAAAAGTGCTAGAAGTTAAATTCTTTAAAGCTACCAAGTTCCTACTGCATACCAGGCCCCAGCCTGTACAGTGGATGCAAAAACCGATTAAGACAGAAAAAGCACAAGCACACAGCAAAATGAAGGCAGACATGTAAACTCATCATTATGGAGGCTGTGACAAACTGAACCATATTATGCTACAAAAACAGAGAGGGGATTTTTAAATAAAACAGGGAAGTCAAGAGACAGTCTCAAGATATGTGATCTTTAAACTGAGGTAAAGAGTGGAAAGGCATTTACTAAGTTAAAATGAAGAAAAGAAACCATTTTAGAAAGAAAAAATAGAACGTGAAGAAACCACAGATGCTCAAAAAGCCTGCCAGGTTTGAAAACTAAAAGAAGACTTCATGATTAAAGGGTGGGCATGCATGTGGCTTAGTGCAAGATGCTTCAGAAACAGGCAGCTCAGGAAAGCCTTCTATGCTAAACTGGGCACTTGAACTTGATGCTGAAAGCTATTGAAGGATGTGAAACAAAATAGAACCTGTTTGGAATTGCAACTTAGTCTACTCTAAAGGAGGCTACAGGACTAGGGATAGGGAAGAGTTAAGTAGAGGATGCAGTGGACACTGTTCTTTGCTTTAGGGGCTACTTTTTACCTATTTCATAATGATAAGGCAGCATGGTTCCGGCTGGTAGGTCCTTCCCCAGCCCCAGGGATGGAGAAGTGGCTTCATTCCCAAGGGTCCAGTTAGAATGCTCCTTCCTCACAACCTATCCCTACTATTTAGGCAAGGGCTGGATATACAGGATATGCTTCAAAAATATTATTGAATATTATTAAAAATAGCTTTGTGGATGCTATTCCAGAGAGTCTCTAGAATTCCTGAAATTTAGGGGTTGTAGTTTATGGCATTATAATAAGCGTTACTAAAACAGGAAAGGATAAGGAGGCAGGTGTTGTCATTGTGTTCAAATTAACATTTATTAAGCATACTCTGCATGCCAAGTGCAAAATGAGGAGCTGAAGTAGGGCTGGTAGAAATGCAAACATGAATAAAACACAGTTCTTCTAAATATTTCACAGTTCTTTTCCCTAAATATCTCACCTTTCATTATTATTCTATATAAAATTTTCAAAATGCATAAAATAAAATAAAGGAATATGGTTGTCCAGAAAAAAAGTAGGTAACTTGTAGTTGTTGCTGTAAGGATCAGGAAAGGCTCTGAAGAGGATAGTTTTGAGTTGGACCTCGGGTGAATGAGATTGGATGGATGAAGATGAGGACAAAATTGATATACACTCTAGTCCAAAAGGAGGAGATTAAAGCTCATTAACACTAATCTCAGGATGGCAGAAGAGAAGGAATTTTACAAGACATTAAAATTACTTAGGAAAGGAAAGCAAGCAGAGGCGTTGGAGACAATAGCTTAATCATTTGAAGTATTCAAACAATAAGAAACAGCCAATGGTTTAGAAGTGGCTCTGGAAAGCAAGGGGACACAAACATAGAGTAAGGGGCGCAGGGTTTCTCTAAAACTGGGAAAAGGGAATGGAGCTACTGAATGAAGGATGGCTTCTCCATGTTGTGATGAATGTCCCTAGGGGCCATAGCAGAGAGAGACGCAGAAGAGATTAAGTGGAGCCTGAGAGCTGCTGGTATACAGGATCCACACTGGCCTCAGACTAGAGAAGGCAAGAGTGAGCAAACTGCCGCTGTAAAGAGAATGAGGTCAGCAGAGAGGTGGGGGATGGAGCAGAAACACCTCAGCCAATGGGGAGAGTTCAGCTTACAGAAATACAATCATCTGTCTTCTTGTTAATGCTCCCTCCATCACTCTGGTTTCTAAGTTCAGAATTCACACTGGAAAGCAATCATGTACACAGTGGGGTAGGATTTAGGCTTTTTCTGCTGCTTTTCTTTTGCCCTTATTTTAGCTTTAATGTATTGGAATCAAATAGAAGTTAAGCTTACCATGAGATTCTAATACTTGATGGCACAAGGTCCTTGGCATAGTATCTGCAGGCAGCAATATCTTCTCCAGGCTTCCCTAGCTCCTAAGTCACCCCGTAACTGCATCCACCCTGACCAACCTTATTATTCCCAGATTGAACCATTACCATCTCCCCTGAAGCTTGTCTCTTGGTATTCCATCCTAAAGCTCCCAGCTTATAGCCCTACCTGCTTGGTATTTTGCAACTCTGACAAGCACCTGCAGAATATAAGAAATGTGAAACCCAGGGAGGGAAACCAACATTATGGTGTCCCTGCTAAGCACACTGATACACATTCTTTTTCTCACAAAAACTCCTTAAGCTAAACATTGCTAGTTCTATTTTTTCTGAATACTGCTAAATGCTATAGCAGGAATTACAGAATAAAAGTAGTGTAGGGTCCTCGAACTGAAGAAGGAAATGGGGAACATAAGATCCAATCTGATCCTGTTTAGGAGAGCGAAATGAAAAAGACGTGAAGAGAGGGGTGAGTCTTGAAGCCTGCACAGCTTGCATCCCTCTTGGGAAGTGGTGTCCAAGGAATGATCTGAAGTTGAAACATTTCAAATGAAAGTGTGTGAGGGAGAATGAACTGGTTAGTCCAAGCCATAGAGCTTCTAAGAGAGTCCTTCATGATGGTTTTTCTCAGAGGGCGTGAGGACAAGCAATTGCCTTGATAACCAAAGGAAAAGCCAAAGAAACACTGATTTCAGTGTGTAAATGCGTCCATGGCCCAGCCCAACAGAGTGGACCTAAAGGAAGCAATGTATAAAAAGCAGAGAGGCAGAGTAGGAGATAAGGCATCATGGTACTGTTGTTTTCTGGTCATTCATGGCTGAGCACTTTAGATATTCTTACTCTCTTAGAAGACACACCAGATTACTCACTGGATGCTAAAAGCAGTGCACGGAGTGGATGTGCTCCCATTATTGCCATGCTGTTATCATACTGAAGTCAATGTTAGAAGTTAGGTCATCATAGCTTGATGAAAGGCAATGTCACACTATCACTTCTGTAATTATCAAAGGAGACACTTGAGTGAATTCAGTTTTCTTAAGACATATTTATGAATTCAGTAATACTACATCAACAACCCCACCAAAATATTTCTAAATCCATATATATTTATTTTTGCTATCGTAATTGATTTACGAGCATTTTTCTTCTCAAGTTACTTTAGAGGATTCTGTAACATTTTTTAAATCCTTGATAAATTTTCTCATATGAATTTATGCCGAAAACCAGAATTCAGGAATTATTCCCAATAATTGCTGCTGATGACGAGATATTGGTAAAGAGAGAAAGATGAAGTTTTTATCTATTTTCTTCATATAAATGAGCACAGAAACAAAAATGGATCAGTTCAAGCCAAGCAATTATCCAGAGAACCAATCTAATTTATTTTATAATTTTTAATTACACAAGTAATTCAAGCAATATTCTTCTCATAAAAAATTCCAATAATAAAAGCAAAAGTCCCCAGTTACCACAATACTCAATCCTACTTCCCTCTTTGGAGGTACTCACTATTAGTTTAATGGTTATCCTTCCAGAACTTTTTCTATTTGTTTAACATATACAGGCATAGTCTGAGTGTTGTTTGATGTACATGACATCACACGCTTTCCTAACTTGACATACCCTCAAGATATAGGTAAGTTCAAGCATTCCAATTGACTTCCTCCTTTTTAACTTCTACATATCATTTGTATTAGGGTAACGTTAGCTACTTCAACAAGTAAATCTCAAAATATCAATGGATTAAAACAGGAGAAGCTTATGTCTTATTCACGTACCCGTCCAGTGAGGGTGATGCAGGTCCACAGGTAGTTTTCCTTCATTCAAGGACCCAACTCCTTCTGTATGGTTTTTGGCCACTTTCTAGGGTCTTCCGATTATCTGCATTCAGTCAGCAGAAGAGGATGGAGAAGGTACTTCTACTTTTTAAAAGCTATGGCCTAGAAGTGACACACATTACTTACACTAATCTTATACTAATAATTTCAAGGGAGATTTAGAGATTGCTCATTTAATTATTCTGCCACTGATGGGTTATCTTTAGTCTTTGTCCTTATGAGTAATGCTACAATGAATGTTTTTGTACCTGCCTTTGTAAGAACATGGACAAGTACTTCTCTGGGGTAGAAAATGAGATATATAAATGATGGCTTAAAGAATGTGCACATTTCTTATTTTAATGTGCACTGCCAGATTGTTCTCAAGACTATACCAATGTATACTCCATCAACAATATATCTCATTAATACTAGCTATCAATCATTTATATTTTCACTAATACAATAAAGATATTTAATTGCTCTAATTGCATTTCCAAGATTTCATAGTGATGTTGAGCATCTTCTAATATGTGTAATATCTATTTATATGAATGCATCTCACATTGATTAGTCATAACTTTTGCACATCTTCTGTTTGGTTGCAGGTATAACAAAATGTCCAAATGGAACTATGGCAGTACAGTTTTAACTGAGGCCATAGAACATGAGATCAACCTCATCAACATTACAAAATGAGCTATGAGAAGGCAAAACCAGGACTTTCAAAGCAGATGGCTAGGAACCAGTTTGGGGACACTTTGCTGAACACCTACCTCCAATCCATAAACTAATATTGAGGGGCTGAGAAAGACAAGAGATACTGGAAAGGAATTCAGGAGAGAGGTAGAAGGAGTATAGAGATAGAAGGGGGTTAGAAGTAGGAGATACATTTCTCTTTATCAAAATCAGAGAAATGGACATTAAAGATGACCCCTCCCAACCTATAACTTGAACTATGTTGTGTGGAGCTTGGGAACAAAGGAGCCTGAAGTCTGAATCACTACTGAGAAATCTAAACAGCAGTTACTATGGATAGCCAGCCACTCTTCAGGCAGAAGATAAGTTTAATGGTAAAAAGAATGCGTGTGATTTCCCTTGACCAGAAGTTGTCCATGTAAAAGGAAGAGCTGGCTTAAGTTTATCCCAAATCGTATTCTAAAGGCCAGTTGGAGGGGTAAAGTGATCTTAGTAGGGAGAAGCTGGAAGTATATTACTGCTGCCTAGTGGCTAAAGAAAGAATAAGAAGTAATTTCTTCTGAAGAATCCATTTACCATTATCATGGTTGTATTAGTTTTCATGCTGCTGATGAAGACATACCCAAGACTGGGTAATTTAAAAATAAAAAGGGGTTTAATGGCCTCATAGTTCCACATGGCTAGGGAGGCCTCACAATTATGGCAGAAGACAGAAGGCACACCTTACACGGTGGCCGGCAAGAAAGAATGAGACCCAAGCGGAAGGGGAAACCCCTTATAAAACCATCAGATCACATGAGACTTATTCACTATCATGAGAACAGTATGGGGGAAATTGTCCCCAGCATTTAATTGTCTCCCACCAGGTCCCTTCCATAACACATGGGAATAATGGGAGCTACAATTCAAGATGAGATTTTGGAGACACAGCCAAACCATATCAATGGTGAACTGCAGGAGAGGAGACTCCAGTGACGGGGTGAAAGAAGTCTCCAAAAACTCTACAAAAGAAGAAGAACATAACTGACCTGATGGAGCTGAAAAATACAACATAAGAATTCCACAGTGCAATCACAAGTATCAATAGCAGAATAGACCACACAGAGGAAAGAATCTCAGAGCTTGAACACTATGTTTCTGAAATAAGAGAGGCAGACAAGAATAGAGAAAAAAATGAAAATGAATGAATAAAATCTCTGAGTAATATAGAATTATGTAAAAAGACTGAACCTATGACTGATTAGGGTACCTAAAAGAGATGAGGAGAACAGAACTAAGTTGGAAAACATACTTTAGGATATCATTCAGGAGAACTTCCCCAATCTACAAAAACAGGTTAGCATTCAAATTCAGGAAATCCAGAGAACCCCCATAAGATACTCCATGAGAAGTTCAAGACATGAATCATCAGATTCTCCAAGGTCAAAATGAAAGAAAAAATGTTAATGGCAGCAAGAGAGAAAGGCCAAATCACCTACAAAGAAAAGCCTATCAGATTAACAGCAGACCTCTCAGTGGAAACCATACAAGCCAGAAGAGATTGAGGGCCAATATTCAACATTCTTAAAGAAAATAATTTCCAAACCATAATTTTATATCCAGCCAAAGTAAGTTTCATAAGTGAAGGAGAAATAAGATATCCTTTTCAGACAAGTAAATGCTGAGCAAATCCGTCACTCTCAGGCAGGCCTTTCAAGAGCTCCTGAAAGAAGCTGTAAATATGGAAAGGAAAAACTGTGACAAAAAGCACACTGAAGTACACAGATCAGTGAAACTATGAAGCAACCACACAAACAAGTCTGCAAAATAACCAGTTAACATCATGATGACAGGATCAAATTCACACATAGCAGTATTAACCTTAAGTGTAAATAGGCTAAATGCAGAAGAATCGCTTGAACCCGGGTGGTGGTGGTCATATGAGCCACGATCACACCACTGCACTCCAGTCTGGGCAACAGAGCGAGATTCCATCTCAAAAAAAAAAATAATAAATAAATGTCTAATTTAAACACACAGAATGGCAAGTTGGATAGAGTGGAGACCCATTGGTATGCTGTCTTCAAGAGACCCATCTCAGGTGCAAAGACACATCTGACTCAAAATAAAGGGATGGAGGAAAATTTAACAAGAAGTGGAAAACAGAAAAATGCAGGGGTTGCAATCCTAGTTTATGACAAACAGACTTTAAACCAACAAAGACCAAAAAAAGACAAAGAAGGGCATTACATAATGGTTAAGGGTTCAATTCAACAAGAACTAACTATCTTAAATATATATGCACGTAATACAGCAGGAGCACCTACATTCATAAATCAAGTTCTTAGAGACCCACAAAGAGACTTAGTCTCCCACAGAATAATAGTGGGAGATTTTAACACCCTACTAACAATATTGGACAGATCATTGAGACAGAAAATTAATAAAGATATTCAGGACCCGAACTCAGCTCTGTATCAAGTGGACCTGATAAATATCTACAGAACTCTTCTCCCCAAAACAACAGAATATACATTCTTCTCATCATCACATGGCATTTACTGTAAAATTGATGACATAATTGGAAGTAAAACACTCGTCAGCAATTCTTTGAAGCTCATGACAACAAAGAAACAATGTACCAGAATCTCTGGGACACAGCCAAAGCAGTGTTAAGAGGGAAATTTATAGAACTAAATGCCCACATCAAAGAGCCAGAAAGATCTCAAATCAACAACCTAACATCACAACTAAAAGAACTAAAGAACCAAAAACAAACAAGCCCCAGTGCTACAAAGACAAGAAATGACCAAGATTGGAGTAAAGCTGAAGGAGATTGAGACACAACAAACCCTTCAAAAAATGAACGAATCAAGGGGCTGTTTTTTTCAAGAAAATTAATAAAATAGACCACTAGCAAGACTAATAAAGAAGAAAAGCAAAAGCTGGAACCAAATAGATAAAAGGAGCATATCACCACTGACCCCACACAAATACAAACAATCATCAGAGAATATTATAAACACCTCTATATACATGAACTAGTAAATCTAGAAGAAATAGATAAATTTCTGGACACATACACCCTCCTGAGACTGAACCAGGAGGAAATTGAATCCCTGAATAAGCCAATAACAAGGACAGAAATTGAGGCAGTAATAAAAAGCCTACCAACCAAAAAATAAAAATTAAAAAATTAAAAAATTAAAACAGCACGAGATGAAGTTACAGCTGAATTCTACCAGAGGTACAAAGAAGAACTGGTACCACTTCTACTGAAACTACTCCCTAACTCCTCCGTAATTCATTTGATGAGGCCAGCATCATCCTAATACCAAAACCTGGCAGAGACACAATAAAAAAAGAAAACTTCAGGCCAATATCCCTGATGAATGGTAATACAAAAATCCTCAATAAAATACTGGCAAACCGAATCCAGCAGCACATCAAAAAGTTTGCCTGTCATGATAAACTTAGCTTCAGCCTGGTATGAAAGGTAGTTCAACATATGCAAATCAATAAACGTAATTCATCACATAAACAGAACTAAAGACAGAAACCATATGATTATCTCAATTGATGCAGAAAAAGGCCTTTGATGAAATTCAATATCCCTTTATGTTTTTATGTTAAAAACTCTCAATAAACTAGGTATTAATGAAACATACCTCAAAACAATAAGCCATATATGACAAACTCACAGCCAATATCATACTGAATTAGCAAAAGCTGGAAGCATTACCCTTGAAAACCAGCACAAGACAAGGGTGCCCTCTCTCAGCACTCCTATTCAACATAGTATTGGAAGATCTGGCCAGGGCAATCAGGCAAGAGAAACAAAAATAAAGAATATTCAAATAAGAAGAGAGGAAGTCAAATTATCTGTGTTTGCAGATGACATGATCCTATATCTAGAAAACCCCATTGTCTCAGCCCAATAGCTTCTTAAGCTGATTAACAAATTCAGCAAAGTCTCAGGATACAAAATCAATGTGCAAAAATTGCTAGCATTCCTATGCACCAACAACAGGCAAGCAGAAAGCCAAATCATGAATGAACTCTCATTCAAAATTGCTACAAAGAGAATAAAATACCTAGGAATATAGCTAACAAAGGAAGTGAGGGACCTCTTCAAGAAGAACTACAAATCACTGCTCAAAGAAATAAGAGAGGACAGAAATAAATAGAAAAACATTCCATGCTCATGGATAAAAAGAATCAATATCATAAAAATGGCCATACTGACCAAAGTAGTTTATAAATTCCACACTATTCCCATTAAACTACCTTTGACATTCTCCACAGAATTAGAAGAAAACTATTTTAAAATTCATATTATACCAAAAAAGAGCCCATACAGCCAAGACCATCCTAAGCAAAAAAAAAAAACAAAAACAAGAAAACAAAAAAAAAACCCCAAATTTGGAAGCATCATGTGACCTGACTTCAAACTATACTACAAGGCTATAGTAACCAAAACAGCATGGCAAAAAAAACAGATACATAGACCAATGGAACAGAATAGAGAACTCAAAAATAAGACTGCACACCTACAACCATCTGATCTTTAACAACCTTGACAAAAACAAGCAAGGGGGAAAGCATGCCTTATTGGCATGGGCAAAGATTTCATGACAAAATCTCCAAAAGCAATAGTAACAAAAGCAAAAATTGACAAGTGGGGTCTAATTAAACTAAAGAGTTCCTACACGGCAAAAGAAACTATCATCAATGTGAACAGACAACCTACTGAACGGAAGAAAATTCTTACAATCTAATCATCTGATGAAGGTATAATATCCAGTGTCTACAATGAACTTAAACAAATTTACAAGAAAAAACAAACAAACAAACAACCCCATTAAAAAGTGGGCAAAGGACATGAACAGACACTTCTCCAGAGAAGAAACATATGAAGAAAAAGCTCAACGTCACTGATCACTAGAGAAATGGAAATCAAAACTACAATGAGATACCATCTCACACCAGTCAGAATGGAGATTATTAAAAAGTCAAGAAACAGGATGCTGGTGAGGTTTGGGGAAAAATGAACACTTTTACACTATTGGTGGGAGTTCAACCATTTGGAAGATAATGTAGCAATTTCTCAAAGACCTAGAGGCAGAAATACCATTTGAACCAGCAATCCCGTTACTGGGTGTATACCCAAAGGAATATAAATTGTTCTATTATAAACATACATGCATGCATATGTTCATTACAGTACTATTCACAATAGCAAGGACATGGAATCAACCCAAATGCTCATCAATGATAGACCGGATAAAGAATATGTGGTATATATACACCATGGAATACTATGCAGCCATAAAAATGAAGGAGATGTCTTTTGCAGGGACATGGATGGAGCTGGAGGCTGTTATCATCAGCAAATTAACACATGAACAGAAAACCAAACATCACATGTTCTTTCTCACTTATAAGTGGGAGCTGAATGAGAACACATGGACACATGGTGGTAACAACACACACTAGGGCCCGTAGGAGGAGCTGGGAGAGGGAGAGCACCAGGAAAAATAGTTAATGGATGCTGGGCCTAATTCCTGGCTGATGGGTTGATGTGTGCAGCACACCACCATGGCACACGTTTACCTATGTAACAAACCTGCACATCCTGCAAATATACCCAGGAACTTAAAAGGTGGGAAAAAAAAAAAAACTCAACAAATGTGCCCCACACAGGGTGGATATCAACAACTGATACCACCAGTCAAATAACATATCATATATGCCTCTCACTTCTCATCTCCCAACCTTTTCCTAACTTCAACCCTGGAAGAACCACATGCATCCTAGTAAGTAGAAGAAGAAGAGAAAAACACAGGTTGGGAATATTGGAGTTATGGGGAAGGATTGTCTACACATTAATTCCTACGTAGGCCAACTCAGAAGTTCACATCTTCCACATGATCTGCCCAGGTTAAAAACTTCAAGGACAGTGGCCATGTCAGACCAGAAGAACAAAACAGGAGACTCTTCCAAACTTGAGAAATCAAGTTGTATCACTTGATTTATACCAAGCTTTGAGTTTGCTGGGATTTTGGCAAGAGGAATGAGGGATGTGAAAAGAACCAAGATCAGCTGAACCCTCTCAGGAAAAGACAGGACCAGAATGCCATATTTTCTTCTTAAGGAGGCTCTTTCTGCCTATCTATCTCTAGGTCCTATGAAACAAAGAAAACTAATTTACCCTAAACAACCTAACAGACATGAATTACCAAACAGGTACAGTATAGCTGATTATCTGAATTCGGTAGACACACAGTGTCTGACAATATTAAATATCCTTTCAGCCTGATTTAGTGTGTCTTTAGATGAATTAATACATTTTAAATGCTTAGAAATGTGTCTGACAAAGGGTACATTCTCAATAAGTATTATGATTATTATTATGAAAAAATAATCAAGTTCTGTATAAAAATTTAAATTATCTGGTGGTTGATTTTGTTCACTGCTTATATTGACACTGAGGTGTGATGCAATTTCTATTTTGTTAAACAATAATTGCCTTTGTTTCAGTCTCCTAACAGTGTGTGTGTATGTGTGTGATTGTGTGTGTGTGTGAGTGTGTGTGTGTAGTGTAAAATTTCAAATAATTACTGAAATAAAAAAATTAAACCATATTATCACAACAGAACCTATAACTCTGCAAGGTAGGGGCTGTTGTATTACTGTGAAAGCCACGTGAGATGTGGACATTAACATCATAGCTCAAAGCCACCTATTTTTTCCCTAGTAATTGCACATTTAAAATAGCCATGAAAGAGTGGATATAAAGTAAGGCAAGCTGGAAAGAGCTTGACTATCTGTAATGGGAAGCCCGAGCATAATAACCTTAGGCAGTGAGAAGTGATCTGAAACAAGAAAACTACAGCATTGCCGAAATAGACTTGGCTGCAGGTGATTGACAGTCTACAGCTAATCACAAGTTTTCAGCAACTAAACCCAACTCTATTTAGAGTCTCCCTTCCCCAGGAAGGATCTAAACAGAGAAACTTCTAATGGCTGCCTGCTCTTGTAGGGGCAGCTTCCAGCAGATGGGCAGTGCCAGGACAAAAAGCCTAACAGAGATGCATTATGGACTCATTCATGTGGATTTGCTCTTCCACTTTGTTTGCCAGAACTGGTAAGAAAAAACCTCTTGGAAACCTCGTTTATCCTTGCAATTGAGATTAGTTTATCTAAATAAAGGAAAAAATGGCACTGATTTATTTAGTACTACTCATTTTTAGAAAAGTTACATAATAATCAGCATAGTCACCTCTTCTTGGCAGTTTGGAAAAATTTCTAAGATGCCAGAAACTCAAGTTCACAGAAACAGAACTTCCTAGAAACCCCACATTCAGGAAACTAAATATCTCCCACTGCGGTCTAGGAGGTGAGTAATGTGGGAATAGAGAAGGATCTAAGGTGCCAGCCACTGCTAGACTTAACTCTGGCAGGCCTCACTGGGCCTCACCAGTAGCACATAGTAGATGTTTCCTCGATGTTTGTCCCATTCCTTAATAGGTAAAATTTGTCCCATAAAGATTATAATTTCTTAATTTTAAAATAATTTCAACTTTTATTTTAGATATAGGGAGTACAAGTGCAGGTTTTTGTTACGTGGGTATATTGTGTGACACTGAGTTTTGGGTACGAGTGATCCCATCACCCAAGTAGTAAGCGTAGTACCCAATAGGCAAGTTTTCAGTTTTGCCTCCCTCCCTCTCACCCCTGTATAGTAGTTCTCACTGTCTATTATTCTCATCTTTATGTCCATATGTACTCAATGTTTATCTCCCACTTATAAGAACGAATATGCAGTATTTGGTTTTCTGTTTCTGTTAATTTTGTTAAGATGATGGCCTCCAGCTGAACCCACATTGCTGCAAAAGACATGATTTCATCCTTTTTATGGCTGCATAGTATTCCTGGTATATATGTACCACATTTTCTTTAACCAGTCCTTTGTGGAGCAGCACTTAGGTTGATTCCATGTCTTTGTCCTTGTGAATAGTGCTACAATCAACAGACTTGTGTGTCATTTTTGTGGAATGATTTATTTTCCTTTGGGTTTATACCCTGTAATTGGATTGCTGCTGGGTTGAATGGCAGTTCTGTTTAATGCCTTCCACAGTGGCTGAACTAATTTATATTACCGCCAACAATGCGTAAGCATTCACTTTTCTCTGCAGCCTCGTCAGCATCTGTTTTGGGGGGCTTTTGCTGCTGTTGTTGTTCTTTTTACTTTTTAGTAATAGCCGTTCTGACTGATGTGAGATGGTATCTCACTGTGGTTTTGATTTGCCTTTCTCTGATAATTAGTGATATTGTGCATTTTTTTCATATGTTTGTCAGCTGCTTGTATGTCTTCTTTTGAGAAGTGTCTGTTCATGATGAAATATTTTATAGTCATTGGCATAAACTTGCCATCAGATAATGAATAGGTAGGTGGTGGATAATTAATATGTAGGTGGAGAAACTGAATATTCCCGCTCAGTGAGAACACACAGACCATCAGAAGAGACGCTGTGTCTCCCAATCTACAAATGCAAAGTGTACAGAAAAGGTCTCTTCCACCATCTTCTTCACGGCCTAGACAAAAATTATGCCCTGTCAGAGACCCAGAAGGAGTAAGATGGAGGGATAGAAGGTGAGGACAAAGAAGAAAATGGGCCTAGCAACCTTTGCATATGAACTGGAGGTGATCAGAAAGAGAAGCCAAATGAAAGTTTGTTGGTCAGTTCACGTACTGGGTTGGATAATATTCCATAGGAATTAATATCCACTCAGAATCTATGAGGACCTATTCAGAAATATGGTCTTTGCAGATGTAAACACATTTAAGATGAGGTCATACTGGATAAGGGGGTCCTGAAATCCGATTTGGCTGATATCCTTATAAGAAGAGGGAAATTTGGGCACAGAGACACAGAGAGGAGAATGCTGTGTGGAGACAGATGCAGAGATTGGAGTAATTGTCCTTTCCACAAGCTGTATTTTGTGTTATCAAGTACCAAGAAGTTAACATGGCAGTGTTATCACAACATGTATCACATAATATCAGTACATTTTTTGACTCTTCAGCAAACATTTCATTTTAATTTCCAACTTTCATTTTAAGTTCAGGGGTACATGTGCAGAATGTGCAGGTTTATTACATAGGTAAACGTGTGCCAGGGTAATTTGCTGCACAAATCATCCCATCACCTAGGTATTAAGCCCAACATCCATTAGCTATTCTTCCTGATACTTTCCTTCCTCCCATCCCCACCCTCTGACAGATCCCAGTGTGTGTTGTTCCCCCCGAGGTGTCCATGTGTTCTTATCATTCAGCTCCCACTTATAAGTGAGAACACATGGTGTTTGGTTTTCTGCTCCTGCAAACATTTTTTGAAAGAAAGAAGGAAGAAGCAAGAGAGAGAGAGAGAAGAGAAGGGGGGAAAGAAGAAGAGGGGGAAGAGGAAGAAAGGGAACAGACTGCCTTTGAAATCATCTAGTGTTATGCTCCCATTTTGCAAATGAGGCAACTGAGGCTCAAAGAAGTAAATTGACCAGAGGGAGCAAAGAAGTCACTGTTACTCCAGGTTGCTGTTGTGCAACTCCAAAACATGTAGAATAGAGTGGTGGTTTCTTAAAAGGAAGCTAGAAACAGATGGAAGGACAAAAAGTATAGTAAATAATATATTTACTGTATGATATTCTACATTATTCTATGTAAGATATTAGAGAAAGGTATATTAAAATATAAGGAAATTGGTGTCTCTGAACCACACTGCTATGGACTGAATGTTTGTGTTCTCTCAAAATTCATATGTTGAAGCTCTAATCTCCAGCATAATGGCTTTTGGAAATGGGGCCTTTGAGAGGTAACTAGGGTAAGATGAGATCATGAGGGCAAGACTCTGGTCTGACAGAATTAGTGCCTTTATAAGAGACACCAAAGAGCTGTTGCTCTCACTCCCTCTCTCCCTGTCTCTCATCCCCCTTTCCACCCTCATCCCACCATGTGACAACAGAGGGAGAAAGTGGCTGTCTACAACCCAGAAAGACAGTCCTCATCACCAGGGTCCAACCACGCTAACACCCTGATCCTGAACTTCCAGACTCCAAAACAGTGAGAAATAAATATCTATTGTTTAACCTACCCAGTCTATGGTATTTTGTTATAGCTACCTGAGCTGAATAAGACACACATGTGTGGAATAAATCCTAGACAAATACACCAGTCTCCTTTCTTCATTTCCCATCTGGAGTATCCTTTCTTTCTCATATTAACCCCCTCCCTACCACATGCACACACATACACACACACACACACTCCTGTTACAATTATACACAACTATAACTCTCCCACGGCTGTGAGCCCCACAAAGGTGAGGATCTGGATCCCATTAATCTTTTAACCCTTGTCCTGTCTAGCATCATATCTGACTCCAAGCAGCCTCTCATTAAATATCTGTTGAATTAAATAGAATTGACTGCTGAGCACTTATCAGTCCCTAGATGGGCTCTTTCCAGCCAGAAAAGAGATTGGCAGGTCCCAACAGGGTTAGTATGTAGTTTCTCCTCCACTAAGATTTAAGAAACTGCGTGCAGATTCCACCAGCCTTCTGAGCACCCAGAAATCGATGACAACAAATGGTATTGTCAAAAGGCCAGGTCATGGGGGAGTGCACACATTGGAAGCGCCAATGGATGGTCCACTGATGATGCAGTCCCCACAGAAGCATATCAAAGCTGCCTCCACCTGGCCTCCCACATGGAGCCAGGTCAGACTCTCAGGCAAAGGGCAGCTTGCTGATTTCTGTCCTCAATGCCTTGAGTGATGTCTGTGTCTGTCAATAGAGGAGGAAGGATGAATTATCTCAGAGCTGGGCTGCAATGCATAGAGAGGAACAAATAGCCACTTGTACTCCTGCAAGATAAGGGAGGAAGAGAAATGGCAAAGGAAGAATAAAAGACTGGCAGTCCAGGGGCACACAAATGAGCTGTGCTCCAACTGTGCAGAGCAGGAGGATGGAGAACTACTCATTGCTTGTGGAATTCATCATCATTTTAATTCCCAGAGGCAGGTAGAACTATCCTGAATTAAAATGTGAGGTGGACCTAACATCGCTAACCTTGCAGTATACATATACATTAGCACACTGGCTAAGAATTGGAACCCTGGATGCAATTAAAAACTCAGAAATGCTCTAATCAGTGCTTATAATGAGGAGCTGTGACACATGATAAAACTGTTTCCGTCAGCACCCCACTGCTTTGTCTACTCACCCCTGTCTCTGCCTCCAAGCTCTCCCCCCACCAACCCTCTAATCTCCCCTCCTTCGAGGGCCACTATCCGTCTACCGGAGCAGTCAACTCAGTCAATATAGCAAAATAGATGAAAGTCTTGAGGAAGATGCTGGGAACCCTGGGGTGGAAAATTGAATGGAAAAGGAGAGAAAAAGAAGAGCAACAAGAAAGGTTAATTTAAGTTCAGATATAGCCACTTGGACATTCTCATTCCTGCATTATCTTTTGCCTGGCAGCTGCAGCTGTTCATCCACTTTCATCACTGGCATAAACAGTCCATATCTGCAATTACAAGTGCCCAGGGAGCAAGCATTAGTATGCCGCATACAGTCTGGGGAAAGGTGTAATGCTGGGATTCTTCCTGCCTTAGAAGTTCCTAGCAGACATGCCTAGGAACAAAGAGAAAAGAAACACAGACAAGCTGAGCCTCTGTTGGATGTCAGCACCCATGTCTGAAGAATGGGGTTAGATGGTGGTGTCAGAATCAAAAGAGAAGTGAACAGTAGAGACAAGATGCCACTGGAGAATGAGACTGATGTTTTTAATCCATCTTAAAGAATTAACTACCCACTAAGATCTTTGGGCTAATTTTAGGGGTAAGTAAAACAATAATAATAGGAAAAGGCAGCTCAACCCAAAGCCAAGTACATAGGGACACACAATAAAGGAAAACTGAAAAGAAAAACTATTGAATATTCTCTCCTCTGGCCTCTCATATTATCTGTCAATTGATATTTTGTCATCATTCTCTAGCCTAGTCAAAAGAGCATGTCATTATACCCAGAATAGAACAATTCAATGTATCCTACCCAGTTTTAGATCAGTCTTAATAACACCAAGCCCTCTAAACATCTCAGCTTCATCCATCAACTTAGTCCTGTAGGACTAAGGAAAACTTCATTTTTAAGGTCACACAATTAAAAAATTGTATTGAAGAAAATGGATAAATATATCAGAAACTAAATGTTCAGTAATAGGGAGTTGGTTAAATAAATCATAAAATATACATTTACTAGAATACTATGCAACCAGGAATTTAGCTTTGGATTTTCTGAGCTAGTAACTTATACACATGAAACACAGCCTCATATGGAAGCTGCTGTAGCACAGGAGTGTCTAAAGCTTACAAAACAAGGCAGATGCGGTGGCTCATGCCTGTAATCCCAGCACTTTGGGAGGCCGAGGCAGGCAGATCACCTGAGGTCAGGAGTTCCAGACCAGCCTGGACAACACGGTGAAACCCCATCTCTACTAAAAATACAAAAATTAGCTGGGTATGGTGCTGCATGCCTGTAGTCCCAGCTACTCAGGGAGGCTGAGGCAGGAGACTCGCTTGAACGCAGGAGGCAAAAGTTGTAGGGAGCAAAGATCTTGCCACTGCACTCCACCTGGGCAACAGAGTCAGACTGTCTCAAAAAATAAATAAATAAATAAAATAAAATAAAGCTTATAAAACAAGCTTTTGTTTGATAGCAGGTAGAAGCATTTCAGGGCAGGATCAGAAGAATCAGTCCTTGGATCTATGTTGTAAGCGTGTATGCCTGCACAAACACCAGTATTGATTGGTCACTTAAAACAATTGACCCTAATTCCTCACTGAGAATGAGTCCTGATTCTGATAAACTTTGGGAGATTCAGCAGAAGGTACTAGTTTACTTTTGCAATATCTATTTTCCTTCTTTCCTTACTAACTAAAATCTAGTCTGCTCTAGTGCAGCAATTTTTCCTGCTTAAAAAAGTTAATAATAAAAAATCTTTTTTCCCACTTACCTGGCATATAAGATGGCTCTGACCAACAAGGTTTACATGGAAGGCACTGAAAAGGACTTCCAGGAAAGCTGTGTAAAAAAGGAGCAATCAGTCAGCATGTCCCTTTTGCCCAAATGTGATGCGGAAGTGGAGCGGCCATCTTGTGTCCCTGAGGCAGCAAGCATAGGTCAAAATCCACACGCTAAGGGTGAGTGCACAGGAAGACACAGCACCTGGCTCCCAGTTGGCACTGTGAGCCACAGTATCTGCCCTCCACCATCTGTCTCCAGATTTCTTATCACATTAAAAAAAAAAGGAATAAGAAAAAAATGTTCTTTTGGTTTTCTGTGACTTCATCCAATTTATTTCCAACTTATAT
Source organism: Pan troglodytes (assembly GCF_028858775.2). Classification (NCBI taxonomy): domain Eukaryota; kingdom Metazoa; phylum Chordata; class Mammalia; order Primates; family Hominidae; genus Pan; species Pan troglodytes. The sequence continues at coordinate 107,753,860 of NC_072402.2, read as the reverse complement.
AGGAAGGTATCCGTTAAAAACTGGGAGGAGTAAAATCCTCTCCTTTTCCTTCAACCCCACCCCACCAAAAAAAATAGAAGCCCAATGAAAGTTTGTTGGTCAGTTTTCATGCTGGATTGGATAATGTTCCACAGGAATTCACATCCATTCAGACTCTATGAGACCTTATTTAGAAACAGGGTGTTTACAGATGTAAACATGTTAAGATGAGGTCATACTCGATAAGGGGGGTCCCTAAATCCAATTTGACTGATAAACTTCTAAGAAGAGGCAAATTTAGACACAGAGACACAGAGAGGAGAATGCTGTGTGGAGACAGATGCAGAGATTGGAGTAATTGGAAATCTACAAGCCAACAATTGCTAAGTATTACAGGCAACCACCAGAAACTAGGAGAGGGGCATGGAACAGAATCTCCTGCAGGGCTTCCCACAGGAACCAACCCCAATGACAACTTGATTTCAGACTTCTGGCCTCCAGAACTGTGAGAGAGTAGATTTCTACTCTTTTAAACCACACAGTTGTGGTGCTTTGTTACAGCAGCCACAGGAGACCAACACAATTGGTTTGTCTCCTATTGATTTGCAAAGATGTATTTTTACACTCCATGTAGGAAGAATGGGAAACTGTCTGATGAACACTAAGAAAATTTAGTTTCCATTTCTAGCTTTACAGTTATGTCAGAATTCAAGCCTTCCTGAAAAATGTTCACTACTTCTGGGCTTCCCTCTTAAGGAGGTGACCAAGAAAGGAAAAGAATCTCATGTTGTGAGGCAGGAGCTCTGCCTGTCACCAGAAGATGGCTTTGTGCTATAAAAGTGATGGCACTGGGCCAGCTGAGGCTGGTAAGATGGTAAGATGATACAGCTCAGGATGTTTGGTGAGCCGAAGTCAATCAAACACAAGAACAACAAAATATAAATAATATAAATGACCAAACTATGGCACCTTGCTTACTGGATACCCTCCATCTGGAAAATTGTATATCTGAATATAGATTTTATGATATACTAGTACTTAAATGATCCACAATCAGGAATTTGGTTAATAAATACAGAAAGTCCATTCAATAGACTATTATGATAATTTACACTGAAAACTGTTAGAAGGAAGTTATATCAATGTGAAAAATCAAGTTGGCTACAAAATACTATTTACAGTACATTACCATTTGTTGGAAAGAAAAACATTAGCTGATAAATAAGAAATAAAGAAAATGAAAAATGAAGAAATTGATAAAAGTACCAATAAATCTCCTTATTTCAAAGCAGAGCTTAAAATTAAAATAATTTAACTAGAACTAACTGTGAGATTTTGCTGATACCTCCAGATTCAACACGAGCATGCAATAAACCAATATCCTCAGAACAATAACCAGAGATCAAAATCTCTAAAGAACTCTGGTAAGAGGACAAAAAAAAAAAACTTTAGCACGTATTTCAATTATATGATCTATAAAAAAAATTGTTTGTTTTCAGATGTACTTAGTTAATAAGTCCCCTAATTCAAGAAGCAGCAGTTCTCCCTGGTCGAACAGCTGATTGAACTAGAATAGGAGGAATTATTCTCATCTTTATTTTGAGGACTGAAGCCCTTCTTCAGGCCCATGAATCTAATTCTTAAGAAACATGCACTTCCATCTGCCTGAAGCCAAGGCCAAATTCTAGGTTGCTGTGCTCAGGAGCAAACCAAAATGTGAAAGTCTGCCTGTGGCTGGATGGCAATTTCTGAAGGTAGGTGGTGGGCTTCTTGAACTCATAGGACTAAAGAGATAGCCACAGGGACCCAGGAGGACTCAAACAAGGTAAGTATCCTCCAAATGGTCTGACAGTGCAGAGTTCAAATGTGTGAGCAGTGAGAAGTCTGCTTTAGCTGGGAAGCCAACAGGCAGAAAGTATTCTATTAAAGGGATGTCAAAGGAGGAAAGCAGGTCAGCAATGGAGAGGGGAAAGGTATGAAAAACTAGGTTGAGTAAGATTTTTTTCTGCAGATAGAAGTTGTAGGGGAAGTCAGCTGAAATAACAAGACTTGCCTGAACCACTTAACCCTGCAGAAATCCTCCAGCCCTGGACCAACTGATTCAGCCTCTTCCTCCACCAGATATGCATCAGGCCTTCCTCACTCTTCTGTTTGTTGGCTTGTTTGTTGAGTTACTGAAATATCTGCCCTGACCTTCACATCACCACAGAGTGTTTGTCTGCTCTCGTTGCTTGATTACATTCTGTTCATCACCTTTATTGGTGTGAGTCTGAGACCCAAGGAGTCACGGAAGAGCCAGGAACGACATGAGCTCTCCTACCATTGCAAACTATATCCAGAAGAAGAGCTCCTTTTTTGAAATATGGAGGCATTGCTAGTGGCAATTAAATTGAAGTTTGTATGTGAAGGTAAGTCTACAGATGTTTGGTTTCTTATAGAGTAATTATAAGGCTGAAAGATAAAAGTAGGTTTGAGAAAATATAACCCAATTCAGGCAAAAATATTGAGGCAATAAATGCTTTTGCTCTCCCAGATTTAACATATTCATTCACCAATATTAAGCTCACTTAATGAATACCTAGAAGCCATCTCATATAACACAAAATATTAATAATGATCTTATGTATCACCAAAAACTGAAAACTGAGAGGATCACAAAAGTAGAATATAAAAGAGGAGTAATTAACATCAATAGTTTGTACTACTTCCAGATGGTCAAATTAAAGGGCCTCTTTTACAAGTCAAACTATAAACTATGTAAATTGGTCAGTAAAACACATCGCTAAAGATTGAGATAAGAGACCGTATCCAGTGTAAAACTTCAAATAATTCAGAAGCAAGTCCTTAGCTGACAGAGAACAATGACACACCTGACTTTCTCAGGCCTCAGCAACCTATGGATATAAAGAGAATAACATTAAAAAAAATTACAAACCCTCTAATTCCACTGCTTTATACTCCACATGCACAAATTGGCATCCACAGGCCTCTGGGATCTGTTATTTCTGCCTTAGGCTGTCTTATAAAAGCACATATGTTTTTTGTTTCCTCTAGCTCCTCTTTATTGTTGATGATTGACAGAAAAAGCCACCCGAGAGCAGTGCCTGGCAGGTGACAAAGGGAATGACATCAAAGAGGGAATACTGAGGTTCAGGCATAGGGTGCCCTGAATTCCACTCTGTGCCATTCAGTCACCCCGCACCAAAAGTGCCACACTGGATTCTGCAGGGGCAGGGAAATCTTTCCCCACCTCTTACTTGTATGACATTGTCACCCAGACCACAAAGCAGTATATCTTATACACCTGAACTTTCCTCATGGAAAGGACTCCTGTCTCTGCCTGTACACCTTCTTTTAGACTCAGAAGTAAGTCCATGAGCTGGGAAGGCAGAACAGTACATGTAACGAGCATCATGCTGTCTTCCCCATCCCCTTCTGTCCTGCAAGGGCCCATGGAAACCTCTGAACAGGCCATGTGCCCCTTGCACAGGCAATCAGGTAACAGAATGGGCTGTGCATCCCCTACCAGCCCATCAGACGTGCTTCTTGCATCCTGAATTCCAACAGCGCTCATGGTTCACTCAATCATTCAGTCAGTCAGCAAATACTCACTGGATATCTACCCTATTCCACATAGTAGAAATGTAATGATAAACAAAAGCAAATCTGGCCCCTACTCTCATAGAGCTTACAGTCCAGTGGGAGAAGCACATATTATTCAAAGAATGATACAAATTGAGGTAAGCGTACCATGGCAGTAAGAGCAATAGATGCTCCTAGGAAAAAGTGCATAGAGAGGGAATCCTTCTGCTCATGGAGTGAGGAACGTGCCTGAGAAAGTCATTAGAGAGTAAACTAGGTGAGGTCAGTGGGAGGGGCACCCTACTGAGAGTACACGAGGCAGTGAAGAAATTTAGGTTCAAAATGATACTTTCTGCTTACATGTTGATTTACCTAACATTATCAAGTTCCTATAAAGCACAGTGATAAATATTGGGTAGCACTGTGTAACTTCAAAAAATATGTATATAATATTTGATTCCAAAGAGTTTAAGGTCTCATAGAGAAGACAGGGAAATGGACTTTTATGGGAATGTGATAACTACCATGAGAAAGTTATGCATAAGGGACTAAGGGAGTCTCAGGCTAGAGGATCAGGCAAGACTTCCTAGCTAGAGGCCAGTGAGGGGAAGGCTGGGAGGATGGGATTTCCAGGAAGAGCAAAAGGCCTGGACAAAGGCACAGAGACATGAAACAGCATGACCTGCTCAGGGATCCACAGGAAGTTGAGTTTGGCTTATGAGCAGGATGTGAGCAGATGGAGGTCAAGAATGTGACAGGAGATGAGGCTAGACAGGCAGAAAAACTAGAGATTCTAAGAGGAGAGGCCTTTTGTGTAAAGCTGAGGACTGGAACCTTATCCAAAAAGGAACAGGGAGATAATCGAAGATTAAAAAGAGAGATAGAGAATGATTTCCTTTTTTATTTTGCTTTCTCTCTCACTGCCTCTAACAGTGAAATGTACTAAGATTTCAAAAGAAATCCAAAAACTCATAGTGACTGATCCCAACTCTATTTTATCATTTTTGCAGGTGTATTTCCCCTGTTGGATGTTATCACATAAAATCCCCAGGTGCTTTTCAAAGTATGTTACATTTCCTCCAGTTTAGTAAACCAGCGAGTTTATTTGCTTTCATTACACTGCCTTTTGTTTTAGTGGGCAGTAAGCCATTCTGGCACTGAGTGAAAATTAATGTTTTTAGCAATAGTGTGGTCACATGTGTGATAAAGATGCTAGGGAAGAGGGGCTTTTTTTAGTATCATGACATTTATTGAACATAAAAAATGAAACAGCTGTTGAAAAACGATAGTGCTTACTCTTGAATAAGCTGAGCATCTTAGGTCATTATATATATATTTTTTAATATTATCTCTGACACATACAAAAGATTAACATATATTTATGTTGTAAAGTGTAATAATAAATTCCCATGAACCTACTATCCAATGAACACATCATGAATAAGATACATCTACCTATATATTCATTCCTTTCCTATCTCATGTCACCACCTCCACATAAACAGGAGAGTAGCACCATTCTGAGTTTTGTGTTAATCTTTACTTTTTAAAAATGGCTTTGGTAAAAGGGTATGCATGCCTAAATATGCTGCTTAATTTTTGCGCATTAAACATTATCCTAATGGTGTCATATTACTTATGGTCTTTTGGGACCTTTTTTTTTTTTATAACTCTGCATTAGATTTCTGAAATTCATATATTCCTGAGTGTTGCTATGGATCATTAGTCTTCACTGCTGTATAATATTCCATTGTGTAAATGTAACAAATTTTAAGCTCTTTGCTGTGAGCCTGTCTCCTAGATACATGTTCAAGAATTTCTCTGGGGGTATATATTGGGTACGGAATCGCTGAGTTATGGTGTGTCTCCATGTTCAGACTTCCAAGATGATGCCAAATTGTTTTCCTAAGTCCTCTTTAATTTACACTTCAAAGATTACTATTGAATAATTCCTATTGATCCATACTCTCTCCAAAACTTTGTGAACTAAAACAATGACAACAAGAATGAAAATGGAAAACAAAAACAGATTCAGGCTATACTTTGGAGCTAAAACATTGAAAGACATGGTAGGTAAGGAGAAGTCAGAGGTGACTGAATATTTACTTCTTAATATTGACCAATATTATAAGTATAATATTTCAATTTGATTATAATTGCTGATTTTATTCTCCTGATTGCTGCAGAGATTAAACATGTTTTTATGTTTATTGGCCATACACTTACGTGTTACTTGCCTGTTTTTCTATTTTGTTTTTGTGTGTGTTTTTCTGTAGAATGGTAGGAATTGTTTGTACATTCTGGATATTAAACCTCTGTTGACTACATGCATGACAAATAAGTTCTATTTTGTTGTTTGTCTTTTCACTGTCTTTACAATGTTTTTTGATAAACAGAAGTTATTAATTTTAATATAGTTGACTTAGTCAAGCATTTCTTTTATGGTTAGAAGTTGTTGTATTTTGCTTTTTTCCTAACTTTTATCTTAGATTCAGGGGTACATGTGCAGGTTTGTTCTATAATTGTGTGTCACAGGGATTTAGTGAACAGATTATTTTGTCATCCAGGTAATAATCATAGTATCCAATAGGTAGTTTTTCAGTTCTCCCTCTCCTTCTACCCTTCACCCTCAAGTAGGCTGTGGTGTCTGTTGTTCCCATCCTTATGCCCATGTGTTCTCAATGTTTAGCTTCCCTTTATAAGTGAGAACATGTAGTATTTGGTTTTCTGTTCCTGTGTTACTTCACTTTGGGTAACGGCCTCCAGCTTCATCCATGTTGTTGCAAAGGACATAATTTCATTCATTTTGTGGCTGTGTAGTATTCCATCGTGCATATGTACCACATTTGCTTTATCTAGTCTACCATTGATGGGCATTTAGGTTGATTGCATGTCATTACTATTGTGAATAGTACTGCAATGAACATACGCATACATGAGTCTTTATGATAGAATAGTTTATATTTCTTTTGGCATATACCCAGTAATGGGATTGCTGGGTTAAATGGTAACTCTGTTTTAAGTTTTTTGAGGAACTGCCACATGGCTTTCTACAATAGCTGAACAATTTATATTCCCACCAGCAGTCTATAAGTGTCCTTTTGCTCTGCAAACTCTCTAGCATCTGTTATTTTTTGACTTTCAATAATAGCTATTCTGACTGGTGTGAGATGGTATCTCATTGTGGTTTTGATTTGCATTTCTCTAATAATTACTGATGTTGAGCATTTTTTCATATGCTTATTGGTCATGTGTATGTCTTTTGCAAAGTGTCTGTTCATGTCCTTTGCCCATTTTTTAATGGGGTTGTATATTAGGCTGTTCTCACGTTGCAAAGAAATACCTAAGGCTGGGTAATTTATAAAGAGAAGAGGTTTAATTGGCTCATAGTTCTGCAGGAGGTATAGCAAGCATGATGCTGGCATCCACTTGGCTTCTAGAGAGGACTCAAAAAACTTACAATCATGGTGGAAGGTGAAGGGGAAGTAGAGACATCACATGGCCAGAGTAGGAGGAAGAGAAAGAGGAGGGAGGTGCCACACACTTTTAAACAATCAGATCTCTTGAGGACTCACTATTGTGAGGACAGCACAAAGGAGATGATGTTAAACCATTCATGAGAAACCGCCCCCATGACGCAATCACCTCCCACCAGGCCCCACCTCCAGCATTGGGGATGACACTTCAACATGAGATTTGGATGGGGATACAGATCCAAACCATAGCAGGTTGCTTGGTTTTTTATTGTTACTTTATTTATAGATTCTGGATATACCTTTGTCACATGCATAGTTTGCAAATATTTTCTCACATTCTGTGGGTTGTCTGTTAACTCTGTTAATAGTTTCTCTTGCAATACAAGAGCTCTTAATTCGTCAAATTTTGCTTTTGTTGCAATTGCTTTTGGCATCTTTGTCATGAAATTTTTGCCAAGGCCAATGTCCAGAATGGTATTGTCTATATTATCTTCCAAGGTGTTTATAGTTTTAAGTTTTACATTTATGTCTTTATTCCATCTTGAGTTGATTTTTTTATCTCGTATAAGGGTCCAATTTCAATCTTCTGCAGCACCATTTATTGAATAGGGAATCCTCTCCCCATTTCTTACTTTCGTCAACTTTTTCAAAGATAAGATGGTCTTGGGTGTGTGGCATTATTTCTGGGTTCTCTATTTTGTTCCATTGGCCTATGTGTCTGTTTTTGTACCAGTGCCATGCTGTTTTGGTTACTATTGCCCTGTAGCACAGTTTGAAGTTGGAAAATATGATGTCTCCAGCTTTGTTGTTTATGCTTAGGTTTGCTTTGGCTATTTGGGCTCTTTTTAAAGTTCTATATGAATTTTAAAATAGTTTTTCCTAAGTCTGTGAAGAATGTCATTAGTAGTTTGATAGGAATAACATTAAATCTGTAAATTGCTTTGGGCAGCATGGCCATTTTAACAATATTGAGTTTTCCTATCCATAAGCATGGACTGTTTTTCCATTTGTTTGTGTCATCTCTGATTTTTTTGAGCAGTGTTTTGTAATTCTCATTTTAGAGATATTTTACCTCCCTGTTTAGCAGTATTGCTAGGTGTTTTATTCTTTTTGTGTCTATTGTGAATGAGACTGCAACCTTGATTTGGCTCTTAGTTTGGATGCTATTGGTATATAGAAATGCTGCTGATTTTTGTATATTGAGTTTGTACACTGAAACTTTACTAAGTTGTTTATCAGATCTAGGAGCTTTTGAGCAGACTATGGGGTTTTCTAGATATAGAATCATACAATCTGCAGAGATAGTTTGACTTCCTCCCTTCCCATTTGGATAACTTTTATTTCTTTCTCCTCCCTGTTTGCTCTGTCCAGGAGTTCTAGTACTATGTTGAATAGGAGTAGTAAGAATGGGCATCTTAATCTTATTCTAGTTCTCAAGGGGAATGCTTTCAGCTTTCACCCATTCAGTATAATGTTGGCTGTGGGTTTTTCATAGATGGCTCTTATTATTTCGAGGTATGTTCCTTCAATGCCTAATTTGTTGAGGATTTCTAACATAAAGGGATATTGAATTTTACTAAAAGCCTTTTCTGCAACTGTTGAGATGGTCATGTGGTTAGATCAGTTTGTATGATGTATCACATTTATTGGTTTGTATATGTTGAACCAACCTTGCGTCCCAGAGATAAAACCTACTTGATTGTGCTAGATTAGCTTTTTGATATGCTACTGGATTTGGTTTTCTAGTATTTTGTTAAGGATTTTTGCATCTGTGTTCATCAAGGATATTGGCTATAAATTTTCTTTTTTTTTTTTTTTTTGAGATAGGGTCTTGCTCTGTCACCCAGGCTGGAGTGCAGTGCCGTGAGCTCCACTCACTACAAGCTCCACCTCCCAGGTTCACACCATTCTCCTGCCTCAGCCTCGCAGGCAGCTGGGACTACAGGTGCCCACCACCATGCCCAGCTAATTTTTTGTATTTTTTTTTTTAGTAGGGATGGGGTTTCACCTTGTTAGCCAGGGTGGTCTCGATCTCCTGACCTCATGATCAGCCCGCCTCGGCCTTCCAAAGTGCTGGGATTACAGGTGTGAGCCACCGCGCCTGGCCAAGTTTTTTTTTTTTTTTTGCATTGTATCTCTGCCAGGTTTTGGTATCAGAATGATGCTGCACTTATAGAATCAATTAGGGGGAGTCCTTCTCCTCAATTTTTTGGAATAGTTTCAGCAGGAGTGGCACCAGCTTGTCTTTATACATCTGGTAGAATTCAGCTATGAATCCATCTGGTCCAAGGCGTTTTCTGGTTGGTAGGGTTTTTGTTACTGATTCGATTTCAGAACTCATTATTGGTCTGTAAAAAGATTCAATCTTTTCCTGGTTCAATCCTGGGAGGTTGTATATTTCTAGCAATTTATCTATTTCTTTTAGAGTTTCTAGTTTGTGTGCAGAGAGGTATTTGTAGTAGTCTGAGAGTTTTTTTGTAATTCTGTGAGGTTGCTAGTAATGTCCCCTTTGTCTTTTCTGAGTATGTTTATTGGATCTTCCCTCTTTATTAGTATAGCTAGCTGACAAACAATCTTATTTATTCTTTCATAGAACCAACCCCTAAATTCACTTATTTGTATGATTTTTCACATCTCAATTTCCTTCAGTTCAGCCCTGATTTTGGTTATTCCTTGTCTTCTGCTAGCTTTGGGGTTGGTTTGCTTTTGTTTCTCTAGTTCCTCCAGGGGAGATATTAGGTTGTTAAATTAAGAACTTCCTCATGTTTTGATGTGGACATTTAGTGCTACAAATTCCCCTCTTAACGCTGCTTTGGTTGTCTCCCAGAGAATCTCGCATGTTGTATCATTTTTCTTATTAGTTTCAAAGAATTTCTTGATTTCTGCTTTAATTTCATTGTTTACCCAAAAGTCATCCAGGATCAGGTTGTTTAATTTCCATGTAATTTTATAGTTTTGAGTAATTTTCTTAGTACTGATTTCTACTTTTATTGTGCTGTGGTCTGAGAGTGTTTGGTATGATTTTGGTTTTTATGAATTTTCCAAAGATTGTTTTATGGTCAATTGTGTGGTCAATTTTAGAGTATGTGACATATGCAGATGAGAACAATGTATATTCTGTTGTTTGGGGACAGAGAGCTCTGCAGATATCTCTTAGTCTCATTTGTCCAAGCGTCAAATTCAGGTACTGAATATCTTTGTTACTTTTCTTCCTCGATGATCTGTGTAATACTGTCAGTAGGTTGTTAAAATCTCCCACTATTATTATTTGGTTATTTAAGTCTTTTTGTAGGTCTCTAAGAACTTGCTTTAGCAATCCAGATGTTCCTGTGTTAGGTACATATAGACTTAGGTTAGTTAGGTCCTCTCGTTGAATTGAACCCTTTACCATTATGCAATGCCCTTGTCTTTTTGGATCGTTGTTGGTTTAAAGTCTGTTTTGTCTGAAATTAAAATAGCAAACCATGCTTTTTTTTCTGTTTTCTGTTTGCTTGGTAGATTTTTTTCCATCTCTTTACTTTGAGCATATGGGTCTCATTGAATGTGAGATGGGTCTCTTGAAGATAGCATACCAGTAGGCTTTGCTTCTTTATCCAGCTTGGCATCCCTAAAAGAGAGAGAGAAATCAAGCAATTTGTAAAACATATTTGAGCATATTGTCCATGAAAATTTCCCCAACCTCATTAGAGAGGCCAACATTCAAATTCAAAAAATGTAGAGAATGTCTGCAATATACTACACAAAATGAGCATCCCTAAGACCCATGATCTTCAGATTCTCCAAGAATGATACGAAGGAAAAAAATATTAAAGGCAGCTAGAGAGAAGGGTCAGGTCAATCGGTGCATTTAGCCCATTTATATTTAAGGTTAGTTATTGATATGTGTGAATTTGATCCTGTCATCATGATGTTAACTGGTTATTTTGCAGATTTGATTGTGTGGTTGCAGTGTCACTGGTCTGTAGACTTAAGTGTGTTTCTGTGGTGGCCAGTAACGGCCTTTTGTTTCCATATTCAGCATTCCCTTAAGGACGTCTTGTAGGCAGATCTAGTGTTAACCAATTTTCTTAGCACTTGCTTGGCTGAAAAGGATCTTAATTCTCCTTTGCTTATGAAGCTCAGTTCAGCTGGATATGAAATTCTTGGTTGGAGTTTCTTTTCTTTAAGAATGCTGAATATGCCGGGCACAGTGGCTCATGCTTGTAACCCCAGGACTTTGGGAGGCCGAGGCAGGCGGATCACCAGGTCAGGAGATCGAGACCACGGTGAAACCTCGTCTCTACTAAAAATACAAAAAAAAAAAAAAAATTAGCCAGGCGCGGTGGCGGGCGCCTGTAGTCCCAGCTACTCAGGAGGCTGAGGCAGGAGAATGGCGTGAACTCGGGAGGCGGAGCTTGCAGTGAGCCGAGATCGCGCCACTGCACTGCAGTCTGGGTGACAGAGCAAGACTCAGTCTCAAGAAAAACAAAAACAAAAACAAACAAACAAAAAAAAGAATGCTGAATATATAGGACCCCAATCTCTTCTGGCTTGTAGGGTTTATGCGGAAAGCTCTACTATTAGCCTAATGGGTTTCCCTTTATAGGTGATCTGCCCTTTCTCTCTAGCTCCCTTTAATATTTTTTTTATTTCATGCCATCCTTGAAGAATCTAAAGATCTTGTATCTTAGGGATGGTCATTTGTGTAGTATCTCACAGACATTCTCTGCATTTCTTGAATTTGAATGTTGGCCTCTCTAGTGAGGTTGGGGAAATTTTCATGGACAGTAGGCTGAAGTATGTTTTTCAAGTTGCTTGACTTCTGTCTCTCTTTTTAGGATCTCAGTGAGTGTAGATTTGGTCTCCATGTTTCTTGGAGGCTTATTTCATTCTATTTTCTTTTCTTTTTTTTTTTTTTTTTTCCATTTTTGTCTGACTGAGTTAATTTGGAGAACCAGTCTTCAAGCTCTGAGATTCTTTCTACAGCTTGGTGTATTCTGCTGTTAATAATTGCAATTGCATTATGAAATTCTTGTAGTGTGTTTTTCAGCTCTATCAGATCATTTTCATTCTTTCTTATAATGGCCATTTTGTCTTTCAGCTCCTGTATCATTTTATTGTAATCCTTAGAATCCTTGGATTGGGTTTTGACTTTCTCCTAAATCTCAGTAACATTCATTCCTGTCCATATTTTGAATTCTATGTCTGTCATTTTAGCTATTTCAGCCTTGGTAAGAACACTTGCTGGGGAACTAGTGTGGTCATTTGGAGGTAAGAAACCACTCTGACTTTTTGAATAGCCAGAGTTCTTGTGCTGGTTCCTTCTCATCTATGTGGGCTGATGTTTTGCTAACGGAGGTATAATTTAAGTATAGTCAGTTGACTTCGTTTTTGGATATTTTCAGAAGGCTAAGGCTTTCTGCAAGGTTTTTATTATTTGTAGCTGAATTCTTGTCCTTGGTTTCACAAGTGGGTATATTAGCAAAGTACTTTTGGTGTTGAAGTTTGGACTATGATCCTGTAGATGACGCTTAAGCATAATGACCAGTAGGTCGGCTCTTCCTCTGCTACATGGCTCCTCTGTCTTTCTACAAAGTCGCAGCCATACTCCTTCTCAGTGCTCTGAAAGTGGGGACTCCTCTCCCACTCTAGTGCTGGCTGCAGATCTCAGAATGTTACCCCCAGCCTACACACTACAGCTTTGGGGCGAGCTCAGGCTTTATGTTGCAACCTCAGCTTGCAGGCAGCAGAAGGGTCCTTCACAGTGGCTGGGGCAGAAAGCCTTTCACTTGTCTTTTGGGCTGTCACCCCAGAGAAACCCAGAACCACTACCAATCTATGCAACCAGCCCAGAGTTGAGTGGCTGTGTTGTGGGCCAATCTAGGGGGCCCTACCTTTTGACAAGCAGGAGGGGTTGGAGATCACAGGGAAGACCCACTGACCTCTTTTCCTTAGGGCATCTGTAGCTTTCTGGAAGTGTGGATAAAGTACTCAGGGTCTTTGTTCTTTCCCTAGTCCGATGGCTACAAGGGAGGTACCACTGAACTGGCAGCGGCGGAGGGGCTTTCAGTTGCCTCTAGGAGCTCCACCTCACAGGAACACAGCGCTACTACTGGAAATGTTCAGTGGAGGGGGCGGGGAGGCTGTGCTGCTGGCCCAAGCCAGGGACTTTGCTTGGTGAATAGTGGAGGATCATGGGCTCACAGGGAAGAGAGACTGGGCTCCTCCCAGTCTGACTGGGAGGTGGTGACTGTAGTGACTGTGGCATACTGGAAGGGCAAATGAAGCCTTCAGGCTCTGTGTTCTTTCCCCAGTCCAAGGGCAGCAAGGGCAGAACTGCTGCAGTGGCAGTGGCAGAGGGGCCGTCACTTGTCCCTGGGAGCTCCACCTCTGGGAAACCCAGAGCCACTACCAGTGGGTGTGCTCAGCCAGGGGTGGGGCAGCTGCTCTGTGGTCCCAAGCCAGTGAAAAGTTGGGTAGTATGGACTGACAGGGAAGAGAGGCTGGGCTCCTCTCCATATGATGAATCCAGAGCAGCAAAAATGGTGGTGTACCTGCTACCTCTAGGAGCTACATCCCAGGGAAGTGCAGAGATGATGCTGGCCAGAGAGCCCAGATGGTATTGTGGTGGCCACGCTAGGGTCCCAGGCCAATGGGCCTTGTTCAGTGAGGTACAGTGAAGACAAAGCCTGCCATCCTTCCACAGCTCAGACCCATAGATTTGGCCCCTATCCTGGGTGTGTGCGAGGGAGCCCGGCCTCCCCCATTGCCAGAGCTGTAGCCGCTGGTCCTGGGGTGCCTGGGGATCCAAGCCCCTGGGACTCTGTGTGTGCCTCTGCAGCAGTTCTGCCCAGACTCTGTGTAGCTTTGTGTGTCAGACTGGAGGCCCCAGTGGTGGACGGGGGAGGGGGTGAGAGATAGCACAGGTGATCTCCTGAGCCCAGGATTGCAAAGGTCCATGGCAGAAATGTGGGTGCCCGGGGACTCTCACTCACTCACCATTTCCCTGCCTTAGGAGGCCTCCCTTGACCCCGTGCCACTCCCAAGTGGGCAGTTTTCCTGTTTCACTCTTCTCCATTCTCCGTGGGTCATGTTGCTTCCTTGATGAATCCCAGTGTGACCACCTGGATGATCCAGTTGAAGAGCTAGTGTTAACTCCCCACTCTTCCTTCTCTCCATGACAGCAGGGCATACCAGCTGCTTCTAGTCAGCCATCTTGGCCCCTCTCCTGTTACCTTGTTTTAATAAAACCTTCCTTATTCCAAAACAAGAACAATATTTTTCTATATTTTCTTCCTGAAGTTTTCCTTTTAGCAAAAGTCCTTATCTGTTTAAGTTGACTCTAGTGTATAGCATAAGACAGGAATTCAATTTCAGTTTTTTGAATGAATGCCCAGTTGTCCCAGCACTGTTTATTTAACAATTCTTCCTTTCTTTATTGATCTTTAACATCCCTGTGCCACATGTTTTCTGTGGCCTTTGGGACACATTGATTTCCCCTTCTTGGTCTCCTTTGTATCACAAGAGCTAGAAACCCAGGGGCTGAATTTTCCAAACTTCTTTGCCGGTAAGGTTTAAGATACAGTGCTGTCAAAGAAATGCACTTACGCAAATTTGGAAGACAGTAGGGAGGCAGAAACAATTCACTCCCAGCAATAATTGCAGAAGAAATACAGACCTCGGTAGGTGTGAGATTTTACAGGTATGGTAGTCACAGTCTTGGGGCTGCAGTTTGGGGATGCTGTGACTTCACCAGGCGTGTCCTACAGTTTGCTGACCTCTGAGTAGCCTCTTTGGATGGCTGTGGCAGTGGATCATACAGCTAACGGCACCTTCTTTTACCATATCTTTGCCTTTCCAGACCTTCAATAATTTGTGCATATCTTCCTGTTTTAAATCCGTCCTACTTAAAATACTGAGTGATTTCTGGTTTCTTCATTTCACCTAAAAAAATAGACCACTTCTGTCAAAGATCATAATTTCATTTATGAACAGGTCTATCCCTGGGTTTTCTATTATGTATCATTGGTTGCTTTGACTGTCCCTGGGGCCATACAGAGATTTAGTTATGGCTTTAAATAAACCTTGGAATCAGTAAGGTAAGTCTACTTAGGGCACATGTTATGGTTTGGATATGATTTGTCCCCACCAAAACTCATGTTGAAATCAACTCATGTTCATCCCCAGTGTGGCAGTGTTGGGAGGGGGAGCCTAATGGGAAGCGTTCTGGTCATAGGGGTGGATCCCTCATAAATGCCCTCGTGTCTTCTAGCAGTAATGAGTTCTCACTCTCAAGACTAGATTAGCTGTCTCGGAAATGCATCAGTTCCTGCTTGCCAAGAAGATGCTGGGGCCATGCCCCTTGAACTTCCCAGCCTGCATAACTAAGAGATAAATAAAATTCTTTCCTTTATAAATTACCCACTCTCGGGTATGCTGTCATAGCAGCCAGTGACCCTATTCTTCTTCTTTGTAAATACTTTGGTTGTTCCGAGCTCTTTTCTATACCTACTCCAGAATCACCTTGTCAAATTCATTTAAGAACAGTCATAATTTTTATTACACTTGCATCAAATCAATTGATCCATTTTTTGAAAATTAACATGAGTTCACATTTTACAAGAATCATTTAAGTAACCGTGAATGCATTCGGTTTGGTGAGGTCAAATTGAAGGATAAAAATACTAAGTAGAAAGTTGTACATGCTATTAGGTGAAATAAGGCAATGAGAATGAAGAGATTTATGCTCTGTTTATGAGATAAAATGATATAAAGATATACTGACTAAAACGGAAAAATTAGGGATAATAACACCTTCTGGGCCCCAGTGTGCTATGTGTTAACACAAATACCAAAGCAGTCTGCATAGGGCCAAGTGTAATGAGACTAGTTTAGGACATGTTGAGTTCTGGTGACTAAGAGATCGCCAAGTGAATACAAGCGTGAAATTCTCAGAAAGGAATGAGCTGTATTTGTAGAGTTAATAGTCATGCAAATATAAGTGACTGTAGAAGCCAGTGTAGAAAAATGTACCCACCCTTGGGAAGAAACTAGGAGAACCCTCATTTTATTTTATATATATATTTTTAAATATGTGGAAACCATTACATTTTTAAAATTTTAGATTTGGGGGTACTTGTGCAGATTTATTACGTGGATATATTCAGTGATGCTGAGGTTTGGGTTCTAATGATCCCATTGCCCAAGTACTGAGCATACTACCTGATAGGTAGTTTTTCAGCCCTTGTTCCTTTCCCTCCCTCCCCACTTTCGGAGTCCACAATATCTGTTGTTCCTATCTTTGTGTCCATGTGTACCCAGTGTTTAGCTCCCACTTACAAGTAAGAACATGCCTTATTTGGCTTTTCTTCTATGTTAGTCCACTTAACATAGTGGCATCCAGCTGCATCCATGTTGCTGCAAAGGACATGATTTCATTCTTTTTAATGACTACATAGCATTCTATGGTGTATATTTACCACATTTTCTTTATCCAGTCCACCATTGATGGCCACCTGGGTTGATTCCATGTCTTTGCTATTTTGAATAGTGTTGTGATAAACATGTGAGTGCAGGTATCTTTTTGGTAAAATGATCTATTTTCCTTTGGGTATATACCTAGTAATGGAATTGTTGGGTTGAATAGTAATTCTATTTTTAGTTCTTTGAGAAATCTCCAAACTGTTTTCTACAGGGGCTGAACTATTAATAATTTGCATTACTGCCACAGTTTATAAGGATTATCTTTTCTTCTCAACCTCACCAATATCTGGTATTTTTCATTTATTTATTTATTTAGAGAGGGAGTCTCACTCTGTCACCCAGACTGGAGTGCAGTGGCACCGTATCGGTTCACTGCAACCTCCGCCTCCTGGCTTCAAGCAATTCTTTGGCCTCAGCCTCCTGAGTAGCTGGGACTACAGGCACATGCCACCATACCTGGCTAATTTTTGTATTTTCAGTAGAGACGGGGTTTCACCATATTGGCCAGGCTGGTCTCGAACTCCTGACCACATGATCCACCCAAATCGGCCTCCCAAAGTGCTAGGATTACAGGTGTGAGCCACTGTGCCTGGTCTGTTATATTTAAATTTTTTAATAATAGCCATTCTGACTGGTGGTATCTCATTGTGGTTATGATTTGCATCTTTCTCATGATTAGTGATGTTGAACATTTTTTATATGTTTTTGGCTGCTGTATGTCTTCTTTTGAGAAGTGTCTATGTCCTTTGGCCATTTTCTAATGGGATTTTTGTTTTTCCTTGTTAAGTTCCTCATAGACTCTGGATATTAATCTGTTGTTGGATCCATAGTTTGCAAATATTTTATCCCATTCTGTAGGTTGTGTTTACTCTGTTCACAGTTTCTTTTGCTGTGCAGAAACTCTTTAATTAAGTCCTGTTCGTTTATTTTTTATTTTGTGGCATTTGCTTTGGGGATCTTCATCATAAATTTTTTGCCTAGGCCAGTGTCTAGAAGAGTATTTCTTGGTTGTCTTCTAGGATTTTTTATAGTTTCAGGTCTTACATTTAAGTCTTTAATTCATCTTGAGTTAATGTTTGTACATGGTAAGAAGTAGGAGTCCAATATTTCTTTCTTCCCCATGTGGCTAGCCAGTTTTCCTAGCATTATTTCTTTCTTTTTTTTTGGCTGTCCTAGTTGTTTTTTGGTTTTTTTTATACTTCAAGTTCTAGGGTATATGTGCACAATGTGCAGGTTTGTTACATTGGTATACATGTGCCATGTTGGTGTGCTGCACCCATTAAATCGTCATTTACATTAGGTATAACTCCTAATGCTATCCCTCCCCACTCCCCCGACCCCAGGATAGACCCTGGTGTGTGATGTTCCCCACCCTGTGTCCAAGTGTTCTCATTGTTCAGTTCCCACCTAAGAGTGAGAACATGCGGTGTTTGGTTTTCTGTCCTTGTGATAGTTTGCTGAGAATGATGGTTTCCAGCTTCATCCATGTCCCTACAAAGGACAAGAACTCATCCTTTTTTATGGCTGCATAGTATTCCATGGTGTATATGTGCCACATTTTCTTAATCCAGTCTATCACTGATGGACATTTGGGTTGGTTCCAAGTCTTTGCTATTGTGAATAGTGCCGCAATAAACATACGTGTGCATGTGTCTTTATAGCAGCATGATTTATAATCCTTTGGGTATATACCCAGTGATGGGATGGCTGGGTCAAATGGTATTTCCAGTCCTAGATCCCTGAGGAATCGCCACATGGTCTTCCACAATGGTTGAACTAGTTTACAGTCCCACCAACAGTGTAAAAGTGTTCCTATTTCTCCACATCCTCTCCAGCACCTGTTGTTTCCTGACTTTTTAATGATATCCATTCTAACTGGTGTAAGATGGTATCTCATTGTGGTTTTGATTTGCATTTCTCTGATGACCAGTGATGATGAGCATTTTTTCATGTGTCTGTTGGCTGCATAAATGCCGTCTTTTGAGAAGTGTCTGGAGAACCCTCATTTTAAAGAGATCACAAGAAAAGGAGCCAGTGAGAGATACTGAGAGAAGTGTCCAGAGACAGAGCAGAAAATCCAGCTAAGAAAACCTTTGTGAAAGTCAAAAGAGCAGTTTTAAAAAGGAGGAAATGTTATCAGTGTTAAACAATTAAAGAAAAAATATATATCCACTCTATTTAGTAATATACAGGTAATTGTTGGAAATAATTTCATTGCTTTTTGGGGGACAGAAGGCAAAGTATTATCAGTTGAGCAGTAAATGGCAAATGAGGAAGGAAGATAGTATAAGTATAGACAAGTCTTCTCAAGAAGTTTGGCTGCAAAGAGAAAGAGATACAGAACAGTAGCTAAAGGGCGATGGGGCAGCAGAGGAGATTTTTCTAAAAACATGTTTGTATGTAGAAGGGATCAAACAAAACATAGAGAAAGGAAAATGGATGGCTAATGGTCCAAGGTCTCTGTAAAGTCAGGAGACAAACTCCAAAGCAAGTAGTTGGATGGATGGATTAGACTTTGGCAGCAAGAGGGACAATCTTTTATGGAAAACAGAAAAGACTGTGAAATCCTTGGTCCTGATGGAAATACATTTTGTAAGTGGTTTGAGGTTGTAGGCATGAGGAAGTTATTATTTTTGTTTGCTTGTTTTCTGGTGAATTTGAAGGCATGATCATATGCTGAGAGTAAGAGAGGATATGGCAGAGGAAGGGATTTGAAGAGTGTTAGTCAAAGTTGAGAATAGCTATTGAGATAAAAAAGAGCAGCCCCTGACTAGCTGCATGGAGAATGATTCCAGGCAGCACTGAGAGTCTGCCTAATGTGGAAGGGTTTGTCCAAACTGCTGAATGATTTTCCCCAGTAGATCACTGAAATTTGAGGCAGCATGTTTCAGTTTGTCCCAAAACTTGTATACATGGTTTTCACTATGGTGACATTGGATACATGCCATGAAATCTTACTTGACTTTCATTGCAAACTGGTATGGGCTGAGTGGCAGGTAGATAAGATTGACACAGTTAGACCCGTAGGAAGAAACAGAAGAAAAATTGAACCGTAGTATGTGGCAGACTAAAAAGACAAAAGAATGAATAAGAAAATAGTCTTTAACTTTGGCTGCTTTGGGGCTATACCAAAAGATATTGATATGTGGCTAGGAGCAACAATTATTCTCTAAATAGGGGTAAGAAATGAGATAGCATTCCACTACTAATGACAACTGAAAAACATGTGGGAAAGTCACCATTCAAAGATGAATTTGTAAGGATGGTGATTAACCAACTCCAGCCAACAGATCAGATATCTTGTTCTTAAAGAAACTTAATAAAACTGTAGGACATATTGATTTTGCTCTTCCTCTAGGCAGAAATATGCCAAGGATTTCCACCAAGAAAATAAATAATCTTGAGCTTTCCTAAAAAAGCAAATGTGGAGTTACAGTGTCTCAAAATGAATCCAGGGATAGGGCTAGTTCAGCACGCAGCTAATATTATAAAGATTCATTACCAAGTGCTGTGTTAACAAAGATGAAACACCTATCATATGACCTGGAGATTTTTTTCCCATAAAATATACACAGGAGAAATGGAGACAGAAGAGCAAGTAATAACTTGATGAACTGATAAGCCATCTGTGAAGTAGAAATCCATCAGGTGCCCCATGAGAGGCAGTTCTGGAGAGTTCCAGGGAAATGGTTTGATAAGTTGTTAATCACTGAGACTCCAACAGCACAGCTGTTAACTTGAAAATGTGAGGGGTTGGGGCAGAATGTTCCAGAGGGGAGCTGTGAAGCATCAGAGCTTACCTTGTTCCCTTGGATGTGAGGTCAACAGGCATCTGCCACAGTGGATCATGAAACAGCACTGGCTGAGCTGGTCACCAGTCACACACACCGCCAATTAAAAGTGGTTTCTTAACTAAAACAGACTATGAAATGGCTACAAGAATGCTTCTCTATTCAATATATCAAGGGTACAAGTGAGCTGCAATCTACAGTGGAAATTAAGAAAAAGGTTGATGGTAGGAGAAAGGTAACTCAGGAAAGAAAAAGAAAGAGCAGAAATCCCTCTGTCCATCCCTCTCATCTTTTCTTCTACTTTTTTGTAGAGAAATTCACTGTTTTCCCATGTACCACTGTCCAGGTGGGAGCTATATTGAAATAACATTTCCAGAAATTCTTGCCAACTTTTATCTGCTCCTCCTAAAAGGAGGAGGGGTGATTTATCTACCTTGTAGGTACGCTACTTTTAGCAAACTAGAAATAGAATAGCATATCTTTAATCTGATTACAGGCTATGGAAAACTTCTATAGCAAATGTCATGTTTAATGGGAATTTAATAGGAGCTTAATGGTGACATATTAAAAGGTTTCACTTTGCCTAAGCTCAAGAACAAAACAAGGATATCAGTTATTACTGACTCTTTAAATTATACTGGAGGTCCTAAGTAGTACAATAGAAAATACGAATAAATAAAATACATAAATACAAATAAAATATCTTGGAGAGTAAGAAAAGAAATCAACTGTTCTTATTCACAGATGATATAATTATGAGCACTGAAAAATTCTTAAACTACAATTAACAAATTAATAAATAAATCTAACAATGTTTCTGGATATAAACTCAGTATTTAAATCAATAAAATATATATATACAATAGTGCATATAATTAGGAAGTAATTTTTTAATCAGAGATTTTACAATAGCATAAAAAAATCTTCAACTGTCTAGGAATAAATTAAAGATATATAAAACCTCTACACAAAAAAACAAAAGACACAGAAAGAGTAATTTAAGAATAGCTAAATACATGGAGGGATATATCTCATTTATGGACTGGAGTATTTATTATTCTAAAGCTTCCTTTTTCTGACTCAGTACAATTCAAAATAAAATTCCAGCTTTTCTGTGGAAATGGCAAGGGCCAAGAATAAGAAAAACTATCTTGAAGAAGATAACAAAATAAGAGGTGTTATAGCACCAGATATTAAGACATAATAAAGTTTCAGTAGTTAAAGGAGCATTGTTTTGTCATCTGAATAGACAATTAGAAACCAATGAAACAGAGTAGAAAATTCATAATTATACTCATATTTACCTGGTCTCCTGAAATTTGATAAAAGCTCAACTACAATAGGGAAAGGATGACCTTTTCAATAAACAGCACCAGGTCAATTGAGCATCCATATGGGGGGAAAAAGTGCATTTTCACCCCACTATACATCATATACAAAATTTCATTTCAGATAGATTATAGACCTCTATTTGAAAGATAAAACAAAAATAATTCTAGAAGAATATATAGGAGAATATATTCATGACCTTGGAACAAGCAAAGATTGATTAAACAAGACACAAAGAAAATACTATTTATAATAATAGACACTGAGTAATTGGACTGAATTGAAAACCATGTGGCAGTAATTATTAAAGCTGAATATTTGCATATTCTATAAACTCTAAATTCTACTTCTAGAGGTATACCCAAAAGCATGCGCATATATGTGCACCAAAGACCTGCACAAATTGTCTTACAACAATGATTCATCATAGACCCATAGTGGAAACAACCTAAAGCTTTATAGATAATAGAATATATAAGTTGTGGTATATTCCTACAATGGAATATTATAGAACAATGATGAACATCAGACTACTGCTACATGCTGTGACTTGGGTGAATCATTTTGAGAAAAAGAAGCCCAACACAAGAGATACATATGATTCCATTTTTATATAACTCTAAAAACATGTTAAACTAATTTATTGAGATAGAAGATATTAGAATAGTAGTTAATTTGTAGGAGCTATAATTACTATGCATGAGGAGGCTGTGAAGGAGTTTGTGTTCTATTTCTTGATCATAGGTATCTTCAATTTGTAAGGCTAATACTTTATAATATTTTATTTATACTTCAGAAACATAATATGCAAAATAAAAAACACAAATGCAAACTGGATTTTCACTCCCTAAGACTTCAATGCCTTTTCATACTTAAGATGAAGGAATGAATACACTACTCTTGCTCTTATAGAATATATTAAAGAAAATTTGAAAAATCAATCTAATGAGTTGCTGATTGGTATAGCAGGGTGTAACAAAAACAGCATGAACATATCTCAGTTCAAGCACTTGCATTTACATGTGGCAGCTTTGTGGCCTTGTTAACTTTGGTTTCTTTATCTATAAAGCAATGGCAATAGTACTCCTCTTCCCCTACTTTGATATCCTCACTTACTCAACCTGGAAAACATTTTCCTTTTCACATTTTACCCTAAATTCTTGCTTCTTGGTGAAACCTTTTTCTATTCCTCATACTGACTTTAATAATCCTTCCCTGCTTCTCTATCTACACTTTCAACATACTTACTGCTTTGTTCTGAGTGTTGGTGCCCTCCCAGAATTCCTGTGCTAGAACTTAATCTCCAATGTGATAGTATTAAGAAGTGGGGCCCTTGGGAGGTGATTAGGTCCTGAGGGCTCTGTCCTCCTGAATGGAATTAGTGTCCATATAAAAAGGATTGAACGTAAAACCAAACACCGCATGTTCTCACTCATAAGTTGGAGTTGAACAATGAGAACACATGGACACAGGGAGGAGAACATCACACTGGGGCCTGTTGAGGGGGTGGGTGGCTAGGGGAGGGATAGCATTAGGAGAAATACCTAATGTAAATGATGGGTTGATGGGTGCAGCAAACCACCATGGCACTTGCATGCCTATGTAACAAACCTGTATGTTCTGCATATGTATCCCAGAATTTAAAGTGTGTGTATATATACGTATATTTATATATACACATATATATATACGTGTATATATACACGCATATATATACGTGTGTGTGTGTGTGTATATATATATATATATATGTATATATGATTGAAAGAGCTTGCTTGTCTCTTCCTTGTCTTCTGCCATGTAGAGACAAGGTCTTCCCTCTCTTCCTGTTCCTCCCAGTAGCAAAGCTAAGGCCCACCTTGGAAGCAGAGAGCAAGCCCTCACCAGACACTTTATCTGCTGGCACCTTGATCTTAGACTTCCCAGCATCCAGAACTGTGAAAATAAATTTCTATTGTTTATAAATGACACAGTCTAAGGTATTTTGTTATAGCAGCATAAACAGACTGAGTCACTTACATTATAGTACAGATGCTCCTCAACTTACAATGGGATCACATCCTCATAAACCCATTGCAAGTTGAAAATATCATGTCAAAATGCATTTAATCCACCTAACGTACTGAACATCAGAGCTTATCCTAGCTTACTTTAAATGTGCTCAAAACACCTACATTAGCTTACAGTTGGGCAAAATCATCCAACATAAAGCCTATTTTATGAGGAAAGTGTTAAATATCTCTTATAATTTACTGAATACTATACTGAAAGCGAAAAACAAAATGGTTTTATGAGTACTCAAAGTAGTTTCCGCTGAATGAGTATCGCTTTTGCACCATCATAAAGCCAAAAAATCTTAAGTCAAACTATCATAAGTCAGAGACCATCTATATTAGATTTTGTTATCTCCCACTAGAAGAGAACTTCTAGAAGCTTCCAGAACACAAGGACTGATGTTTTTTATACCTGGAACCGAGCCCAATGCCTGACACATCAGTGCTCAATAAATACATGCATGAATAAATAAACGAGTGAATGAAAGTCAGCCTTACCTAACCGAGAGACTGTAACAATCCTGTGGGTTCATATGCATGAAAGGAAAACGCTACACAGATGTAAATGATTGCAGAATGATGCACAGGAATAAGCCACAGAATAGTTTCCAGTTTATCTTCTTCACTCATGAAGGAATACAGAATACACTAGCTGATTTTTGAAGAGTCATGATAACTGAAGGGTTTAAAAAATATTCACAGAACCTTCACTGAAACTCACGAACCCTGAAAAGACAGACAACTGACAACCAAAATAGGAATCTAGTCAGAAGTGACAATAAAACACTTGTCATGGACACAGAGGCAATGTTTAAAACAAGCAGCCCTCAGGATTGAAATGCATTCTCCCTGTCTACTCCAAAACTCAGTGGATGGGTAAATAATGTGAAAGGAAATCAGTATGTCCTACTACTATAAATGAGGCAATTAGACTATCTGTTGCACACACATTTATGAATAGTGGTGCTGGCAAGCCTCTTCAAAAAGATGCATCTGCTTCTTTCGTGCAGAAATATATATTCAAACTCTCCCCTCTTTTAATAGATCATGGCCTACCTTTTTGAGTTTGTGTTATACAAGCTAATTTTCACTCTTTATTTTACTAAAATAAAAGAACTCTAGTCAAACGACAACACATCAATATCACCATTGATACCAACATTATGTTTTTCCTCAGGAACACTTAACATTGCTTCTCCCAACCCAGCACAACAGAAGATGTATAAGGAAGCAGCTTGACTGACTCTAGGGATTGGGTTTGGGCTGTAGAACACTTCACCTCGAAGTCAGCTGTTCAAATCCAGCCTCGAGTGAAGAGGATAAAAATATTTTCAGGTGTGGGCTTAAATCAAGTTAAAGCCTTGATTCAGCTCCCTGAGGCAAAGGATCAGCAATATATTTTAGCATCTTATTCACAGCTCTACAGCAAGAAAAAGGTCTGCAGACACCCAGAGACTGAACTAGCCCTTTATCCAACATCCAGCTGCATTCTGTGGGCCCTACCCCAGTGTCCTATCGGGCCCCTCCCCTGAGGTAACAGGAAGATTTTCACTTCACATCTCTTACTGACACCTAAAGTGTTACCTCCCACCTTCTTTAAAAAAAAAAAAAAAAAAAAAAAGCTATTCAATGCTTTCCTTCTCAAACAAGATGATTCAGAAAGAAGAAGAAGAAAAACAAGAAAATTAAATATGGAATTACAAACTTTCCTGTACATGGCTCTGAATACACAGTAATTTCCCTGATAAACTTTAAGAATTGGCCCAGGGAAAATATTCACCCCATTATGAATGTAATGGAGTTCCTATAAATATGATACACAACCTACTAACTTGCATACCAAATTAGATGCTGGAGACATTGCTGAATCAGAAACACCTGTTCCTGAATTTCTGTAAATACATAAGCTATTGAATCAAAATGAGCACCAGTAGTAGTAAATCATATCAAAATCAAGCCAGATACCCCTTATGGGTGAACAGATACATCACCAGGCAAATTAAAATATTGATATATTGCCACTGCTAAAATTTTCCAAACACAATTACACAGAGCCTTACATTTTCAATATCACCTCATTCAATTCCTGATTTTATTTGGTTCTGAGATGGCCTTATCACTTGACCAAAGTGAAACAAAGACACAGTAGTCAGGCTTTGAAAGAAAGGCAGCAGCCCCAGTCAGGGACTTATTAGATAAAACTCCCATCTCCCTGGGACAGAGCACCTGGGGGAAGGGGCAGCTGTGGGTATAGCTTCAGCAGACTTAAACGTTCCTGCCTGCCAGCACTGAAGAGAGCAGCAGATCTCCCAGCACAGCGCTACAGCTCTGCTAAGGGGACAGACTGCCTCCTCAAGTGGGTCCCTGGCCCCTGTGCCTCCTGAAGGGGAGACACCTTCCAGCAGGGGTCAACAGACACCTCATACAAGAATGCTCTGTCTGGCATCTGGCGGGTGCCCCTCTGGGATGAAACTTCCAGAGGAAGGAACAGGCAGCAATCTTTGCTATTCTGCAGCCTCTGCTGGTGATACCCAGGCAAAAAAGGTCTGGAGTGCATCTCCAGCAAACTGCAGCAGACCTGCAGAAGAGGGGCCTGAATGTTAGAAGGAAAACTAACAAACGGAAAGCAATAGCATCAACCTCAACAAAAAGGGCGACCACTCAAAAACCCCATCTGAAGGTCACCAACATCAAATACCAAAGATATCAGGGGAACCCACCTCCAATATTTCAACATAGGTTCTATTTTCTATAAGTGTCGGCCAGCTGAGAAATAAAGAGAAAGAGTACAAAGAGAGGAATTTTACAGCTGGGCCTCCGGGGATGACATCACATATCGGTAGGACCGTGATGCCCAGGCTGTGGTTTGATCAAAGGTTTGATCTTTGACAAACCTGACAAAAACAAGCAATAGGGAAAGGATTCC
The DNA here is from genome assembly GCF_028858775.2 of Pan troglodytes. Lineage (NCBI taxonomy): Eukaryota > Metazoa > Chordata > Mammalia > Primates > Hominidae > Pan > Pan troglodytes. The sequence continues at coordinate 107,727,261 of NC_072402.2, read as the reverse complement.
CTACTGAATAAATGGTGCTGGGAAAACTGGCTAGGCATATGCAGAAAACTGAAACTGGACCCCTTCCTTACACCTTATACAAAAATTAACTCAAGATGGATTCAAGACTTAAATGTAAGACCTCAAGCAATAAAAACCCTAGAAGAAAACCTAGGTAATACCATTCAGGACACAGGCATGGGCAAGGACTTCATGACTAAAACGCCAAAAGCAATTGCAACAAAAGCCAAAATTGACAAATGGAATCTAATTAAACTAAAGAGCTTCTGCACAGCAAAAGTAACTATCATCAGAGTGGACAGGCAACTTACAGAATGGGAGAAAATTTTTGCAATCTAGCCATCTGACAAAAGGCTAACATCAGAATCTACAAGGAACTTAAATAAATTTACAATAAAAAAAAACAACCCCATCAAAAAGTGGGTGAAGGATATGAACAGATACTTCTCAAAAGAAGACATTTATGCAGCCAACAAACATAGGAAAAAAGCTCATCCTCACTGGTCATTAGAGAAATGCAAATCAAAACCAGAATGAGATACTATCTCATGCCAGTTAGAATGGCGATCATTAAAAAGTCAGGAAATAACAAATGCTGGAGAGGATGTGGAGAATTAGGAACGCTTTTACACTGTTGGTGGGAGGGTAAATTAGTTGAACCATTGTGCAAGACGGTGTGATGATTCCTCAAGGATCTAGAACTAGAAATACCATTTGACCCAGCAATCCCATTACTGGGTACATACCTGAAGGAATATAAATCATTCTATTATAAAGATGCATGTATGTTTATTGCAGCACTATTCATAATAGCAAAGACTTGGAACCAACCCAAATGCCCATCAATAATAGACTGGATAGAGAAAATGTGTCACATATACATGACTGAATACTATGCAGCCATAAAAAAGAATGATATTCCTCAAGGATCTAGAACCAGAAATACCATTTGACCTAGTAATCTCATTACTGGGTATATACCCAAAGGATTATAAATCATTTTACTATAAAGACACATGCACACATATGTTTATTACAGCACTATTCACAATAGCAAAGACTTGGAACCAACCTAAATGCCTTTGCGGTGACATGGATGAAGCTGCAAACCATCATTCTCAGTAAACTAACACAGGAACAGAAAACCGAACACCACACGTTCTCGCCCATAAGTGGGAGTTGAACAATGAGAACATATGGGCACAAGGTGGGGAACATCACACACTGAGGCCTGTCATGGGTGGGGGGCAAGGGGAGATATAACATTAGGAGAAATACTTAATGTAGATGATGGGTTGATGGTTGAAGCAAACTACCATGGCACATGTATATCTATGTAAGAAACCTGCATGTTCTGCACATGTATCTCAGAACTTAATTTAAAAAAAACAAAAAGATCAAAACAAACAAAGTTTTATTTATTGTAAATTAGCTCTATAAGGTCTTTAGTAAGAGATATTCAAATACCATGTTTATATACATTATATTTTTATTTTAAAAGAGTTATTAGTACATATTAATTGCCAACTGATTCCCATAAATATTTTACTTTAATTTATATTTGAAATCTACCTTTATTACAGACTTAAGGCTACAAATTAAAATATGCTGGACTCCAAGAATGCCACTTAGTCACAATCTAAACAAAAACATTCATATGCCACTCTAAAAGTTTCTATCAAGAGAAACTAGACTAGCATAAGAGTATCAGAATTCTTTCTACATTCTTGGAAGTTCCTAAGTGTTGCTCCAAGACTATACAGCTGACCCATGAACACTGTGGGGGCTAAGTGTGCCTACTCCCCACATATTCAAAAATCTGAGTAAAAATTTTGACTCCCCAAAAACTTAACTACTAATAGCCTGCTGTTGACGAGAAGCGTTACCAAGAACATACAGTTGATTAGCATGTATTTTTTATGTTATATGTATTATATACTGTGTTATTACAACTATGTAAGCTAGAGAGAGAAAATATTATTAAGAAAATCATAAGAAACAGAAAATATATTTACTATTCATTAAGTGAAAGTGGATCATCATAAAGGTCTTTACATCTGTTTACATTTCTCTCAATTGTAAATAATGCCTGTATAGTCTTTGTTTGTGTACCTAAGTTTTAATAAATTTTAAAATTTTATCATATATTCCTGTATATTTTATAGCACTAAATGATAAAACAGACTAGTATCTACATATATTTGATGGATTCATGGCATATTAAACATTTTCTTCATTTTTTTCAATATTTCTAGGCTGCAGTTCATCTGTGAATTTTTTCAGATTATTGCAAATCTCCAAAACGTGTTCTAATACATTTATTGAGAAAAAATCTGCATGTAGGAGAACTCTCACAGTTCAAACTCGTGCTGCTCAAGGATCAACTGCATTTGTATTTTGTTTTCTACATGCAAAGGGTGTTCACAAAGTTATTAGGGATAGGGAAAAGGACTAGCCCACTTGATTCTCCTGATGCACAGGAGAATCTGTGCATTCTGTGAGGAGTAACTTTTCTGGATATTCCAAATTAAAACTCACTTCACTAAGGGCATATGAGAAAAGTTGGTAGGCATTCCCAGTTTTAAAAGACAATTCTTTCTTACAGACAATAACAAAAGATCATTAGAGAGTTGTCTAGGATAGAGATAAGCACATGTTCTTGCTCGGTTAGACCCAGTGTGACGGTTAATTTTATGTGTCAACTTGCCTGGGCCGTGGTGCCCAGATATTTGTTCAAACATTATTCTGCATGTCTGTGAAGTTATGTTTGGATGAGATTAACCCTTAAATTGGTGGACTTTGAGTAAAGCAGACTACCCTCTATAATGTGGGTATACTTCATCAATCAGTTGAAGGCCTGAATAGAACAAAAAGGATGACCTCTCTGGAGCAACAGGGAATTCTGCGGCAGACAGCCTATGGACTAGAACTACATCATCAGTTCTTCCTAAGTCTGCTGCCTGCTGGCTCACCCTGCAGATTTTGGACTTGACAGCCTCCATAATTATGCAAGCCAATTCCTTAAAATAAATCTCTCTCTATAAACATCCTATCAGTTCTGTTTCTCTGGAGAACCCTGACTAACATACCCAGGTACCAATCCCAACTTGGCCATATGCTTGTTGTCTGGTGTTGGGTGAGTTACTTGAGTCAGCTGAGCCAAGATCCCCTCATTTGTGAATTGGGGAAAGTAATGTGCCTGTATCCAAGGGGTGCTATGAAGATTAAATGTGATTGTGCACCTGTAGTATTTAGTATAGTTTATAATAGGAGTTGGCACACTTTTTCTGCAAAGGGACAGATAGTAAATATATGAAATGTTGCAAGCCAAGATGCAATATCCTCAACTCTTGAACAACTGTTCTCATGGAAATTTTTTTTTTTTACATTTAAAAATGCAGAAGCCATTCTGAGTCCCTGGGTCATACAAAAATAGACAGCAAGTTGGGTTTGACTCACTGACCATAGTTTGCCAACCCCTCGTTTACAATATGTATTAAACATGTATTAAATACTGACTTCTTGCTACCCTGAAACGTCAAAACTATGAAATAAATAGCATTTGTCTCCTGGGCCCAGAATGCCCTTTCCATAGTCCTTTGCCCTCTTAATGACACCTTTTCTCTGTTTCTTTTGAAGGGGCCTAATAAAAATGTATCCTCCTTCTTTACATTCTTTTTGAGATCTGAGAAGAAGCAGATGTTTTTTAGGATTCCTCTGTTACTTTTTTTTCCTAGGGAAATGTCATATTTTGTCCAAATTCAGTAAAGTGGTGACAGAAGAGTCACATGGTATGCCTTCTGTTCACTCTGGAATAAGCAGACACTCATCCTCTATTTGGTGGAAACTTTTCAATGACTAATTTCTATTCCTGACAAAAGAGAGTTACCACAGGCACCCTACCTGGGACCCCAGGTTAGATAAAGCATAGGAAAAGTTTTGATGAAAAAAGCTTACCCACTCCCCACTCTCATCCCCTGGAGCATTTGTAGAGTTTCACTAAGTCTCTCTAGTATCAGTTTCAGAAGTAAATGTTGAATCACCCATCAACATTTCAGCTATACAACATCTAATATTTGGACACAGACTGCAACCTAAAAGAAGTCCCATTCCCTCCCACCCCCCGTGTTCTTCCCATTGACATTTCTTTTTTTTTCCCCATTGATGTTTCATTTCTCCTGAGAGTACACAGCCTTTTTCAAATTTTTTATTGTGAAAAACTTTAAAGATACAAAATGTTCAAAGAATGGTAAAACAAATACAAATATAGCAGCCATCTAGATTCAGCAAAACTGCTAACATGTGGCCCTATTTTCTTTATCTATTCAGAACACAGTCTCAGCGAAGGGCAGTCTGACGCATCCTAGAGTACGCCATCGTGAAAGCGGAAAAGGACTCACAATTGGACCAGATTATGTAAAAAACGTTGTCTAGGTAAAGTCAAGTCATCTGCACAGGGTTCTCAGTCTTCAGATCCACAGATGCACACACAGGATTGAACCTGATCACATCAATGTTTCCGGACACAAAAGAAGTTACACAGTTATCAAAGTAATCTTATGAACTATATACTTTTAAAAAATGGTGAGATAAAAAAATTTACATTATCCCATATAGTCCAGAGGAATCTTATAATGAATAAGAAGTAGTTCTTCTTTGTCAGTTAATGGGGGAATATTTGAACTGGAGCTCAGGGCAGTGAGGAAGTGAATTTTTCTTAGCATAAGTCAAGGGAATAGGGTTGCAAAGATTAAACATATGTTAATGGGAGAAATATGAATCACTCAACAAACCTTAGACAAAGTTTTGGGATAAGTTCAGTTGTGGAGACAAGAACTGAGTAAGTGTTTGCTTTTGATACGTTATGGGGAAAATCAGCTGCAATCGAAAGTAGAAGTTCATACTATTTCACACACAAACACACCACCACCGTCATTATCACCCCTTGATCCCTGGCACTCCAGCTCACACTTCCTCCTCCCCAGGAGGCCAGCTTACATAGACACAAAGACACACATTACTGACTGCTACATAGCAGGATTTAGGAAGCAATTCTGTTCCTTATTTTGTATAGCTGCTGAGTAATAACCTTTGAATATCTCCTGTGGTCCGGGAGACAAAGAGTGAGATGCTACCAAAGCATCTACTTCTCTCATAGGGCCAACCTGAACATACTGATGCAACTAGAGAGATGATAGGGTGAATACTCAAGACTTTCTCTGTCCCGGAGTGTAGCTAGAGACACTCCCTGTTCAATAAGGATTTTACTACATGGGCTACAACTTACCTTCGAACAAACAATTTATAGAATTGATTTCTCTCTCTCTCTCTCTCTCTCACACACACACACACACACACACACACACACACACACACACACATTAAGTCCATCACTAACTTTCTTTTTTGCTGATTCTCCTTGTAGCAGTTATTCAAAACTTCAGACACTTCGTAGCAGCATCCCAAGAAACAGGATCAGTTCAGGAAAGTTGAACCCCTGTCCCAATTTGGCAGATCATCCTGATTCACGTTTTTTAATTCCCTCACTTACTGAGCCAGTCAGCCAGTGTTTATTCAGCACCCAGTATGTGCTAGGCGCTCTGCCAGATGCCACAGTTATAAAGAACAAGCTGCTGCCCAAGGATTATGCAATCTCTTGAACAGTTTGACAGAAAACAGAAAATAACCTGTCAACTTAGTTACCCCTGAGGAAGACCAAGCTACACAACTCAATTCAATGAATCAGAAAGAGATGGTAATTATACAGAAGTTTTTTTTTCAAAGGCAACTATCATTTATTTTGTGCTAACTTGATGTCAGGAATCATAGACACAATTCTGGTTTACCTTTTATAGATGTGTCTTAGTAGGTGTCTTTATAGTAGGTGTCTTTAGGCTTATTCAAAAACCACTTTGTGTTTGCCTCTGTTTTTATTTATTTTATCCCACCTTAACACATGTGATTTTGGGGTATTTCATGTTTCATTTTAGTCTGCTTGAAACCACTTATAGAATAGGCAGGGTATAAATAAATAAATCCAGGCACTGCCAAACTTATACAAATGTTCAATTCCCAGAAGGCCTTACACAACTTGAATTTTTCATAAACCAAAAAAAAGAGCTTTCCTACTTCTTTAATATTTTAACCTTCTATTCTAAATAGGCCTTCTTAGGCTAAGGAAATGTCCTTGCATTTTGACTACACTTGATCCTTTCCCTGTCACTATTAAAATGGGAATATAGAGGGTAAGTAATAACCCAGGTAACACTGTGGTAACACAAGCAAATTCAAGGAGACTCAGCACTGAAGCTGAAACTGCAGGAGATTTGAAGCAAAGGCCAAACGAGCTTCTGCCAACTTTGTGCACCCACTTTAAGATATTCTTCATCCTTGTGTTTCCAATCATACACCAAAATTTTCGTCATCTCTAAAATGCCATTATGTGCTTTACAATAGCACAGGGAGGTGGTGGCATAAGAAACTCTCAGATTCCTGCCATAGGTGACCTCATTTTATGTATCCATGACTTGCACTCACCCAGAGATTACTCTAAATTCCTTTAGTAGACACTGCAAAGAGCTCCTGGGGCAAGGACTGTGTCTTATACACAGTGCAGCCTTCCAAAACCTAGCATAGCATCTGGCCTACGGTCAATACTTGATCAATGCTCAGGATTAAGAAACTATGCAGGATACAGGTGACAGTTCATTCAATCAGAAGTCTCCTCATATTGTTGATAGACCCTCTGCTGTTTCTGGGTTTTCCCGGAGCTGTTGTTTTGATCCTTAATGACTACAACCAATTCAGGGAAATATGAGGGCATAAGAAATTTGTGTTCAACATTCAATAGTAGGTAAATAGGTTTTATTCCTCAGAAATATTTTACTGAAAATGTTTGCCTGAAAGTATATTTTCTTAGACTGGAAAGATTCTAACTTCTCTGAGCAAGTTCCAGAAATGCTGCAAAGATGATGAAGTTATCATAAATTAGTTCCAGATGTCACCCTTTCTGTAGAAGTTATGAATACCAGGATAAGTTTGGATGGGAAAGAAGGGGTAGGGGGTAAGGATGAAAAGACAGTTTCTATTTTTGTAAAATTTTGGAAGAAAATGTCCAAGAAAACGAATAAAATGCTTATCCTTAATTTAATCAAAGTATTATTTCCTATGTAAATTTTCAAAGGTATAACTTTCCCTTTACAAATGTCATTTGACTCAGTGTGATCACCACCTATAGAGATTTAAGGCTATGTGTAGATGACTCGGGACTTGCATGCTTTAAAAATATTAAAGAAGCAAAAAGTTGATAAAATAATTTTTAAAGCTGATTACAATTTAAACAATTTAATGGTCCCAAATCGAGCTGCATTAATAATGGAAAGTTCTTGTGGAGCTAAAAGTATGTGGCAAAGATTGAGAGAGCAATTAGGTTAAATCAAGAGTAAGCTGGATCCTTTTGCAATTGAATTGCCTACTTGTCCTGCAAAAGCAAAGACAGGAAGTTAGGCTGATTCCATAGGGTTAGAGAGTGAGCTGTTCAGATAAGGTCAGAATGTAGACTCCAGCCTAGCAATATTATGTGCTGAGGCTAGTGCTAATAGTGGTGAACAAGACAAAAATACAATACTTGTCCTCAGGAAGCTTACACTCTAGTGACAAAGAAAGACATTGAAAACAACAACAACAAATTTGATGGGGTGGGGAAAGAGGGTTTCAAAAGTTGGACAGAGTATTAAGAGCATAAATAACAAGAAAACCAACCTCTTCTGTGGTCCAGAAAAGTACATGGTGTTTAAGTTGAAATTTGAAGCTAAATAAGAGTTGACCAGATGAACAGTGAGGCAAAGAGTATTCCAGGCTAAGGAAATGCATACAGACTCTTAGAAGCAAGAGAAAGTAGGGTGGACTCCAGTTCCAGAAAAAGTTCAAAGAAAGTAGAATATGAGAACAAAGAGGCTAAAGAGTTAAGCAGTGTCAGGTGTTGAAGTCCTGATAAACTATGGTAAATAATTCTAGATTTCATCCTCAGTGCCTCAGAGAGCTACAAGTTGGGAAAGGCTTATTGACAACTTTTCAAATCATTTCCAGAGAAAAGGTAATTACTAGTGATGGTACCCTGGGTCTCCAGATATGTTTCAAACATAGTTTTCATTTAAAATTTTGCAACTCATTCACATATTTGAAAAAAATAATAAAGAAAACACTAAATGAGTGGTTTCCTAGAAATCAAATTCAAGTGCAAATGTTCCCACTAATTTGCCTTTCCTCTTTAACATCCCTAATTTGTAATGTAAGCTTTCATTAGGAAGCTATGGTAATGGCTGAAAATCAAGATAACCAATAGAATCAGTTGTGTTTTAGGTATTGTGATGGCAAAATGGCACTAGCGTATTTGAGATCCTCATTGTTCAGCTCCTTCCATGCTTCAGGCACAATCAAGAAGTAAAGAGAGACCTAATCCTATCAACCAGAACAATTCTTCCCTCAGGGTAGTCATTAAGTCAGGTGCAAAGTGAGGTGTTTTAACTTCTAACCTCAAGGGCTACAGTTAGAGCACTGAAGCAGTCACTTGGAAATCTCAGCTTTCACCAGCTGTATTTATTATGCTTATGTTATTTGTTCTTCCAGTTTCCCTTCCCCCAGAGAACGACTCCCAAAACACTAATATTTCCCCATCCCGCTTATAGAGAAATTCCTTTCACTAGGGGACAAAACATTTCATTCCATATACAATGCGTAGAAGCCAAACACTCCTGCAGGAAGTAAGGTTTCCAGTTTAAATTTTCAAAGGAGGCTTCTCCACAAGCCATCCCAGGGCCTTCAAAGATCTTCCTTTACTCTGAAAGCCCATCCTACTGTGTAAATTGAGAATAATCCTTTCCTTGTGCAGGAAGGGATTGCAAATGAGGAAGGAAAGATTCAAGGGTACTGAGCCTCCTGGGGATGGGAGGGGAGAAGAAACAGAAATGTTTGTCAGGAGTGTGGCTGAGAAAAGACTCCTCCTGACTTTCCAGGGGTAGCCCTCTAAGCAGACTACTTGTTTGGTTATTTCCAAGAATATCCTCCAACAGAACAAGGAATACTCAGGAGATTTTCCCACCTACCTGCAAGGTATATGCCAAGACTATTATGGCCATTGAAGGGGAACAAAGGCATAAAATAATGTTTTGCCAGGAAATAAAGGAAAAGAAAAAAGACTGCATCAGTATAATTAGGTATTTGGCTTCACTGTATTTCAAATTGAGGTTTCCAATACAGTTTTGTTCTCTTCTTGAAAGGGCTAATTATATTGATGTTTCCAAAGAAACATGTGATTGTTACAGTGGTTTTATTAGCATGTTTTCCAGAGAGCTGGTATGAATTAAAAGCAGGACCAGTTCCATTCAAAAAATATTTGGTCGTTTTATTTTCAAACTCTGAAAGTAGGAGCATTCATATTTATAGATCCCTCTGTACACATAGAAATGTGCAGAGAAGCAGCCAATGTCTGCCTTTGGCTTTACTTCCAAGGAAACTGGAGGAATTACTCATGCACAAATAAGTACAAATAACTGTCTTTGCAATCATACAGAACAAACTTATGAAAATACAGAGATTTCAAGTGGTATCAATGCACAAAGGAATGTATTTGTTTAGTTGTTTATTAGATTTATGAAATTGTGCTTTTCTGTGATGCATACTCTTCAGGGAGCCAGTGCAAAATAATGTTTAATTAAAATAGATAGCAAACAACATTGAGTGCCATATATTAGCATCAGTGACTCACTGTAATAAAAAGAAAGTTTTTCTCACTAGGGCTTTGCCAATCAGGGCAGGCAGAGAAATTTCTACAAATGAGACCCTCCACGGGAAGTTTCAGCTCCTCTTTTCCTGAAGGCTGAATTTCTAAACTGTAGCTGGAACGCTTCAAGTCAGGCTAATTGTGATTATGGCACATGGGGAAAGGTGCTGGTTGAGTTATTTAGGGACTTAGAGGCCAGTGTCTAAGAATTGCTCTAGGAACAGAAAAGGAAGCTTGAGCATGCTGAGTCCTTGTATCCCCATAGCTCAACCCATTTAACAGTCAAAGAGTGACATTCTATATTCCCAGAGGATCTCAAAGGTACAACACTCACACTCAAATTGTACCCAAATACTGATAGACTCAGGGAAAATTGATGGCAATGAAATCACATACAATGTTACACACCATACTTCTCAGTCCGTTTTAAACTTCAGTTACTAATTTACAAAGGCACCCTCCTGATCATTTCAGTCTTTGGTTGAATAAAAAAGAGCAAGAGATCAGCAGCCATGTGGGCTGTAAAGACAGCAACTATCAAGGGAAGCAAAGGATGGGGGCGAATTGGATTTAATCAGAAGTGAATTGCTTGATGATATAAACTGAAATGGTGCAATTCTTTTAAGTTCTAGGACTGTTAAGTTATTCAGCTGTATTTGAGATTAAGTCCATTTTTGGAAATAAGGACTTCTATTGTTTTGGCCTTCCCAAAAATCATTCCTCTTTTTTCAGTTGTTATTAGGGGAGCATCCTCTTCTTACGCTCAGAACCACTGCAGTGTGAGGGGATGACTAACCCACCCATCTCCAGCTCCAGCATTAAATGCTTGACCCATGACTGGTCAGGAAGAGTTGCTGGACCCCTTGGCCACAATAATTGGTTCAGAAATGCACATACACTCAAGCATGGTGGGCCTATAAGAGCATGAGAGCAAGTCATTGGGTTTTGTCACAATTAGGCAGAGTTTTCCTTGGAAAGGTAGGGAGATTGTTAAGCTAAGGAGATATGAGCTAGCAGACCTGGATACAGGTGTGGCCAGGGCTAAATTCTTATTCTGGTTAAGCCAGTTTGGATTGGTTTCTCTTGCTAGGGACCCAAGAAGAATTGATTGACACAGGAAGGGAGCTGGGATGTCCACAGCACCTGATACAGGTATGCTGGACAGAGTCCTGGCTGGGAGTCGGGTCCTTAAGATTTCATCCTCATTCTATTAATAACTGCATGATTATGGGTGAATCTTGGCCTATCTGTGAAATCATTGAAAAAACTAAAAATTGGCAGTTCTAAACTTTTTTAAATAATTTTTTTTTCAAATCAATTCTTATTCCAAGTTCCATTACCTGAAATAAATTCAGAGCAGCAACAATAAGTGTATTCCTTGAGCATGTACTCTGCAGGTGCCTCAGGTTTAAATGCTTCATGTGTATTTCACTTATCTTGATCTTCACAAAATCCTCTAAGGCAAGGATAGCTATGAATTCCATTTTGTAGAGAAAGAAACTAAAGAACAGAGAGATTAAAACTTTCCCAAGATCACACAGCCATACCCAGTGAGTCTGGGATACGACTCCAGCCCCAAAGTCTGTGCTCCCTACCACTCCACACTTCACCAAAGCTCCTCTAGCTGAAGTGGGGTAGGCAGACTAGAAGCCCACCTCTGAGGCTTCACTAGAAAACAATAGCACTTTGACAAGCTTGATAACCACAAAACTTCATGACTTCTAATATTTATTTCAGCTTCAAATATTTGCATACCTATGTGCTCAGCATGTTGTGCAATGCCAAACACGTTTTGACATACCAGTCCTAAGACAATCTGGGATAATATTCTGAGAACACCTCTGCAAAGCCCCAGAGGGATTGTCCCACCAGTGTAGCCTCTAATCCCATTTCTGGGGCAGCAGGATGTCTCAGAGCCAATTGTCAGGAAAACCATAAAATAGAGAATGCTTGACCTCTGATACTATTGTACCTCCTTCTACTTCACATCATTTCACCTGCAGGCAAAATGAATTTGAGACCAGAGACAACTCTAGAAGATGGTAAACCACCATTTCTATAGACCATGTTCTCTGCAAGACCCAGGCACTTGGAGATGTGTTTGGTGCACTCAAGGACTTGTGATACAAGAATCTGGTCAATAGTTGGAAATACAAGACCACGAGTCAAAAGACAGGAGGAGGCTGGAGATGTTCATTTGGAACTAGGTCATTGTTCATGTCATAGCTATAGTGAAATTGCTTACCAAGCAACAAGACGAAAGAGCCAATAATTAAAATATTAATGTTGTAGGGATGGAAAGAGGAAAATGCATTAGGAAAAAAACCAAGGAGAGTGTGGTCAGAGAGGTTAGAGAAATATGTTTTGTTTCTAGGTGCGCAGTTGATTCTTTCTTGTTTTAATATTTTTCTCTTTCTTTTCTGAGCCCACGTTCTCATTCTCATCAACTGGCCAATAGGTAGTCATTTATTAATAATATATTTGATATATGGTTTTACTTATGCTTATAATATGTATGGTCTTGTTTTTGTTGGTGGTGGGGTTTGTTTGTTTTTTGTTTGCTTGTTTGTTTGTTGTTTTTGAAATACAGGCTCACTCTGTCACTCAGACTGGAGTGCAGTGGCACAAAGCTCACTGCAGCCTCAACTTCCCAGGGTCCCAGGCTCAAGTGATCCTCCCACCTCAGCCTCCCTAGTAGCTGGGACTACATGCCTGGCTAATTTTTTTTTTTTTTTTTTTTTTTTTTAGTAGAGATGGAGTTTCACCATGTTATCCAGCCTGGTGTCAAACTCCAGCCTCAAGCAATCCACCCACCTCGGCCTCCCAAAGTGTTTGGATTAAAGTGTTAGGGTTAAAGTGCTAACACTTCAGGATTACAGGCATGAGCCAATGTGCCCTGCAGGTCTTGTTTTATAAATATGTAAACCTTTAGATAAATATTATTGTATTAAAATTTCATTTTATTTCCTACTTTTTCCACTAATTTTTTTTAAAAAATAAGAATTATTTCATGCTTTATATCAAATTTGTGGTTTTCTCCTGCCATATGGTATTCTATAGTTAGATCTATCACATTTAAATCATCCATTCCCAAAATGATGCACACTCAGGTTCCCTCTACAAGCAGACATGCCTGTTTCTGCTTCACATTACAGTACCTTCTCTTATCAACTGGAAGATAATTATTGTGTATATTTCTAATTTTTGATCTCTCTGTTCCATTCATTTTGATTCTGTTCAGGGTGTTCATGATTTCCCTTTTTTCTTGGCTATGCTGTTCACTCTCTGATTACTTTGCCTGTGACTCTTCCTTACCCTGGAGGCATCAGCTATTGTTGTTGGTAATGTGTTCACAATCTGGGTTTGATCACCCCCGACTGCTTTCTGCTTAGCAAGTGACACTGCACCTAGGAATCCTAAAGGGAAGGAATGCCTGAAAGTGGGCCAATCAGTCTATCCTTGTGCCTGTCTTCTCCCAACCGTACCCTACTCCTAGAATTATCTCAAGATCTCCTACCCCTACAAACAGGGCTGGGGCTAGAATGTTTTCCTATTCCACTATGGAGAGAAAAAAGACAAGTGCCCATCAGCCATTCCTGGCAATGTAAGAGAGCAAAGTGCACAGTGAAGATTCTCCCCAACTGTGGCAGCTGGCCATTCCCTGCCTCTGCTTGTCACTTCCTATGCGTGATGTCACAATTGTACTCGCTCTTCCCAGGGTTTCTTACTGTCTTTGCTTTCATTTTTTTAGACTCCTACAAATTCTTTTACTACTGAGGAATCTCTAGGGTAGGGCTGGGGAGATGACCGGCACGTTGTGTTCATTCACCATCCAGTCAAGACCAGGACACAGCCTCAGGCCTGGGTTTGTCTCCCCACTAAATTTGAGTCTGTTTGAAAGTAGCTGCTGGGTCCCTATATAAACAAACTCCCAACTAGCTCAATGTCTAGAAAATCACAGACAACCAACAAAAGTTTGTTGAATGTTATGGATTGAATTATGGCCCCTCACATAAAAGATATGCTGGAGTCCCAGTCCCCAGTATCCTGGGATGTGATCTTATTTAGAGATAGGGTCTTCCCAGGGGTAATCAAATTAAAGTGAGCTAATTGGGGTAGACCTCAATCCAATATGACTAGTGTCCTTATGATTAAGAGGAAATTTGAACACATAGACAGACATACATAGAGGAATAACTACGTGAAAAGACACAGGGAAATGATAGCCATCTATAAGCCAAGGAGGAAGGCCTGGAGCAGATGCTTCCCTCCCAGCCCTCACAAGGAACCAATCACTTTCAGCCTCCAAAACTATGAGACAAAAGTTCTGTTGCTTAAGCCACCCAGATTGTAGGACTTTGTTACAGCAGCCCTAGCAAATGAATACATTGATTGGATAAATATATGAATATTGTAAACAAAAAACAGAATGAAGACAATAATAAAACAGTATGAGGGAGAAGAGAATTTCAAGGAGGAGAATATAATTTTCAGAGCTAGATGCTGCAAACAGTGTGGACAATTAGAATAACAGGACAATTAGAAGTTCTGTTTTGCTTTGTTTCTTAATGTTCTCAGTGAAATCAGTCCTAGTGGGATGGTGGAGGCAGAGCCCAATTACAAGGGGAAGAAAAGTCTAAGGAGACATAAGAAAGTGGGAGGAGAATACAGTCTCTTAAGAGTTTGAAAATGATGGAATTTCCTTTAGGATGGAGAACTGAGTCTGTTTGGGAGATGAAAGAAGCAAGTAAAAATGGGAAAAGGCTGACAATACAGTAATATATAATTAGAAAGTATAATACACTGCCTTCTCTAAGCTGCCTCTCTGCTTCGGCATAAACCACAGCACTAACTACTTCTATTTTCATCACTACATTGCAGGCAACCCTTCTCCTTGTCATAGCAAGAGACATTTCCTATTTCTTTCAGCCCTTGGACTACTTTTGCAACTATCTGTGTCAATAAACAAGTTAATAAGGAAGAGATTTGCCTCCTATAGAATGCACTTTACCCTGGTCTTTGCATAGCCTCCACCCTCCACCTCTTTTTTGTTCAGAAAGTGAGTCCATCTGTGTTCCAGTTCTTCAGCACTGATTCATAAATTAATCCCTGCTAAAAATGGAAGCTAGCTAACTGGCAATGGCTAAAGGTATGATGGGCTCTATCATAAACACACACACACACACACACACACCCACCTGGAAATATGAACTATTGAAATCTGAAAGCCTGTCTCCAAAGAATCTAATTATAAACTATTCCTTGGGAAGATGAAAGTTTGGAGCTGGAAATATTTTAGGATGGGGCACTTATCAAACCTCTTTTAAATAATATTTAAAATACTTTATACTTCTTCTACCTAATCTACAGTAACTCTCCGTCTTTACTGGAAACTCGCTAATTTCCAGGTACAGCATACCTACCTGTCTTTGAGATCTCAGTGTTAAGCATGAAAGGAGACAATGGCTAACAAGACAGGACTTTGGAGTCAAACAGTACTGGATCAAAATTCTAGCCCCATCAATTATTAACCAAGCAACCTGGGGAAAATCACTTAACATTGCTAAGTCTCATGTTCTCTCTTGTAAAATATCATAATAATACCTGTATCTAAGGGCTGTTGTTAGTTATCAAGTGAAATAATACATATAAAGCATTAGCTCTTGCCTAACATGGAATTAAGTGTTCTTCAAATGTTAGCATTCGTTATTATCCCTAACACAAATCCGACTCTAAGCAAATCAACCCATAAGCTAGTCTGCTCCACTGAAATTTAATTTCTTGTTAATAAAGAAAAGTATTTTTACCACTATGCAAAATGAAGCTTCTTAAAATACAAATACATTCCTGGTAAATGTAGTTGAATTGATAGAGAATAAGAATGACTGATGGTAGCATTTTGAGGAGCACATTTTGATGACAGAAGTGCAGGCAGAGTGGAGCCTGTGCTACTATTAGTTTGGTGCAAAGGTAATTGCAGTTTTTGCAATTACTTTCAATGGCAAAAACTGCAAACCTAATATATGGAGGAAACGCATTGGAAGAAAAGGCAGCAGCTGCAAAAAGTAAATTCACCTATTTGCCTATATTACCTGACTTCCCTGTGGGTGAGATCAGCATTAAAAAGAGGGTAAAGAGGGTATGTGGTCTCTGAGCCAAGTGCAGTGGGACATGGCCAACCTGGACACAACTATTGGGATGGCAGAAGCAGGTAAATATCTCAGAAAAGTCTAGCATGACAAACTTCAGTAACCAAGACATTGTCCTCAAATGAAGGACAATGGTGCCCCTGCCACACTCAATGCCTCCTCCTAATATTGGATTCAACTCAACCTTCTGCAAATTTAGCCACCATGGTTAAGTTTGTACCTGAAAGATTTTTTAAATCCAGATTTTTTGGCTTTTACACACAGTACAATTATACTTTTCCTGACTTGAAGCAGCACATGCAAGGCCCAAGATTCATGTATACAGTGCAATTATTCACCTGTGTTTTCAATAGAAAAAGAAGAAAAAATAAAACATAGCTACACGACGCCCCTATGCCAATGAACAATAAGCCGTCTCACAAAAGGTTTGAGTGCTTTAAGAGGGGTAGATATAACATATGATGGCCATGTGGGCTAAAATGACTTAGGAGTTATCTGTGTAGACAATTCAGTGACCAAACAGCTTAGTTTTTGACCTATTGATATCCAGGACTGTGTACGTTTTCTAGGACCTCAACATGACCTCACATAGCAAACACTGAAAAATCACTGAGTTCACTGATTTTGCTGAACTTACTATTTTGCTGAGCTTACTTTCTATTGTAAGCTTCTATCCTGCCAAACTTCTATCCAAACTTGCTTCTATCCAACCAATAGAAAGGGAACAGGAGAGCCTATAGCATTAACAGCAATGACTACAATTAATACAAGTATGTAAAATAATCCAGTGGGACCACTGAACAATCCTGGGCAATAAAAGCATTTCTATCCAAGCCTGGCAGGATAGAAGCTTACAACAGAAAATAAGTTGACTTATACACAATAAGAGATAAGACATGACCACATTTAGATACACCTCACACCCTCCAGGATAGTTATAATAATAAAGATAGATAATAACATGTTGGTGAAGATGTGTAGAAATTAGAATCCTTGTATATTGCTTGTGGGAATTAGATGGTGCAGCTGCTTTGGAAAACAGTTTGGCAGTTCCTTGAAAAGTTAAACATAGTTGCCATATGGCCCAGCAATTATATTTCATGCAAGAGAAATGAAAACATATGTACACGAATGTTCAAAAACTTGTACACAAATATTCATGGCAGCATTATCCATAATAGGCCCAAACTGGAAACAACCCAAATGTCCATCAACTGATTGAATCAATAAACAAAATCTGGTATATCCATACAATGGAATATCATTCGGCCATAAAAAGGAATGAAGTACTAATTCATGTTTCAACATGGATGAAGCTTGAAAACATTATGCTAAGTGAAAGAAGCCAGACACAAAAGTTTACATATTGTATGATTCCATTTATATAAAAGCCTAACATAAGCAACTCTACAAAGACAGAAAGTAAATTGTTAGACATTAGGGTCTGGGAAGAGGAGGAAATAGGGAGAGGCTGTTAATGGTCATGGAGTTTCTTCCTTGAGTCATTAAAATTCTCTGGAATTAGATAATGTTGATGACTGTACAACCTTGTGAATCTACTAATGGTTGTTGAATTTTACCCTTGTAAGTGTGAATTAAATTACACCTCAATTTTTTAAAAAAGATGATATGTTTACACAATCTGCATTATAGGCTCAAATTTACAACTGCTACATATTTAAAGTACCTTTATATAGACCTGGCTCATAGTAAAAGCGTGATGAATAGGAGCTATTATTAGAACTTAAGTCAGGATCTGATCATTATCAAAGTGTCAACAATGCAATTTCCCACTAGGCACAAGCTGTTCCCGTCTTGAGGCAAACTTAAATTCTCTTGGTTTCTACTCCCAAAAGCTAAAAAACTCTCTTTTGCCTGATGTAGGCTCATGATCTGGGGAAGGAAGTTCCTTTTTCTCCTCTCTGAGTGGTTCTTACAGAGTCAGCCCAAACAGTAATAGTAACGGGAAGATTCTCTAATTCATCCCGACTATACATTATCAGGGCTAAAACCCGTTCTATGCTGACACTGAAGAACTGTCCTGGAAAGGAAAATATTTCCACTTTAAAGTTTCTGATAGTATCATATGGGCAGGAGAGTGAGAGGTGTTGACCAGAAATGCGATATTTAAAGGACTTAGATGTTTTAAGAGACTAACAGAGCAAGAGTGGACAAATGAAAGTAGTAAACTAAGAATCAGAGTAGCACAGCTAACATAGGCAGCTCATGTAGGGATTAGGGAGAAAAGAAAATATTCTTGAAAATGTCCTCCCAAGTTCAAAAACAAACCTCAGTTCCCCTCAACAGAAGGAAAGACTTAAAATAAAAAGACTGTGGCACAGCTGTGAAGCAAGGCATGGATTCTTTTCTTATGACTGTTAAATGTACAGTCCCCTTAGAATGGAAATAATGTTATTACCCTGGAGGGGGCTCCATTATGATGCACACTGGTTCATATTTTAGTTTAGAGCACAGGTTCTTAAGAGTGTGACTTATTTCTGAAGGAATAAAAAGGACTTTGAGAAGAATAAAAGTAGTCAACATTATTATGGGGCATTGACATAGCAATTTGCTTGTAAATGATTTTAAAAACTACTGCTAATAATACATCTTATTGTATATAGTACTCCCAACCAAAGCCACCTTGGGTAATCAAATTAATACAAGGCAATAGAAAGGGAATGGGAGCACATATAGCATTAACAGCAATGACTACAATTAATACAAGTACATAAAATAATCCAGTGGGACCACTGAACAACCCTGGGCAATGAAAGCATTTTTCAAGATATACCATTTAATGTGGTTGTACAGCAGAGTAATATAATGGGGGTGAATAGTATTTACTAAGGAAAGAAATTGATGCAAAGACTGAATGCTCAACAATGGAGGTTTGTCTGTGTGCTTGACTTGGAGGTAATGTTCTTTTCTTTACCTCTGATCAAATTGCAGTCCTAAATGGCTAGCCAGTGGAACAGTAGTATCACTGTTGTCAAAGCTACTGTAAATCTTCAACTGAAAGAGAATGTCAAGGTCATTGCTATCAAAAAGCACAATGATAATACAGAAAAATGGCTGCAATCAGTTAAGAAAATCATGGTAGACACACACACATACACCACTCACATAGAAAACATGCTTGTTTGCAACATTGCCTATAGGCAAAGTGTGAAGCACTTGAATCTCATTGGACACTCACAATCAGTGAATGCTATTAATAGTTCCTACCTGTGAATGAGAGGTCAGATTTTATGTATCTATGGAATTGAGTGAAGCTTTCAGAAACCCAGAACATCAGGAAGTTTTGCAGAGCAAAACCTCACTCTTTAATCACCTGATCCAATCTATCTACTTCTCTTGCCACTGCCCAGATCACTAATAGATGATAACATTCCCTGATTCACTAAGCATCCTCAACTGAGTTGCTGATAGAGGGAATCCTTTCAGCTAGTAATATCTATCACTAACTGCCTGCAACTTAGCCTTATAACCTGGTCCTCAGTCTCTCCTGACTGTCTTTTAAAGATAACATAGACCCATGTTCGGCCCATTTGACCAGAAGTAGGAAACCTGATTAGGCAGTGATAGAAATTTTTGAATGCTTATAGCACCAATTCTTGAAGCAATTGAAAGGGTGGAGACTAAAGAACTTATTTAGTAATAAGAGTTCTATTTTAAGAATTCACTTGACCACATCAAATAATTCCACTGGGAAAACATAAAGATGAGCCACCTCAACCCTGCCTAAAAGAGATTCTCAAAGCAGTGACATGGCTGATGCAGCCATAGCCTTAAAACTAGACAGGCTTACCCATGCATGATGCCCCCTTGTCAGCCCACAGAGGCAATCCTCAAACATGAGCAAATGGCAAGCTATCACTCAGGACTATCTTCTCCAACTCCACATTCCCTGCTTAATTCCAGTGGCTTTTGCTGTGATAAAGTGTTCTCAGCTCTAAATATTGGCTCCATAACTCCAGTTATGACCTTTCCTTTGTGTCCTCCAGGTTTGGCATTAACCTTACTGGACGGGCTTCCAGATAATATAAGAGCCTGCGCCTCCAAGCCCAAGTCTCGAGCACTGTAATGAGTACAATCAGCTTCTTTCATCTTGGGCTTGCCTGGATACTTTGTCAGTTTCATTCAGTCAGGGAGGATTTAGGAGTTTAAAAGTAGAAAGAAACAAATTCCAAAGAGGTGGTTGCTACCGTTTGGATGTTTTGTCTTCTCCAATCTCATGTTGAAATGTGATTCCTATTAGAGGTGGGGCCTGGTGAAAAATGATCGGATCATGGCGGTGGCTCTTGCATGAATGGTTTACCACCATCCCCTTGGTGATAAGTGAGTTCTTCCTATTTGTTCATGTGAGATCTGGTTATTTAGAAGAGTCTGGTGCCTCCCCCTTCTCTCTCTCTTGCTCCTGCTCTCACTATGTGATGTTCTAGCTCCCCTTCACCTCCCACCATGATTGCAAGCTTCCTGAAGCCCTCACCAGGAGCTGAGCAGATGTTGGTGCCATGCCTATACAGCCTGAAGAACTTTGAGCCAAGTTAAACCTCTTCCTTTTATAAATTACTCAGTCACAGATTTTCTTTTTAAATAGCAACACAAGAACGGACCAACACAAAGGTGATTAGCAGCAATATGAGGAGAACAATGAGCAATCACAGGTTGTGAGATTTGGTGACCGCAGGCCCACCAGGTGACTAAAGGGTAAAAAAGTGGGTAGGCAGTGAGGAAGTAGACATCCAGAAGCAAAGACACAGGTAGAGTAATGTGTTGAGACTGTAGCTAAATTAAAATTCAGGTTTTTAAGATTGCAAAGACTTGAGCATTGTATGGAGGGTTTATCCTTAGAAATGAGAAGGGCCATAATTCTCAGACATTTAGAGAAAATAGTAAATGGAAAAGATATAGCAAAATCTTTGTAAGGAAAAAAGGAAGTTGAGAGAATTTATATTTATTTATCTTGATGTCTTCTCTTAGAAATATTCTTTATTTATTTAAGATGTATGGCATGATGTTTTGACATACTTATATTGATATAAATATACAAGTGAAATGATTACTAGAGTCAAGAAAATTAACATATCTATCATCTCATAGTCACCATCCTCCTCCTCCTCCTGCTCCTCCTCCTCCTTCTTCTTCTTTTTTGTGACAAAAGTACTGTACTAGTCCATTCTTGCATTACTACAAAGGATACCTGAGACTGGGTACTTTATAAAGAAAAGAGGTTTAATTGGCTCACAGTTCCACGGACTGTACAGGAAGCATGACTGGGCAGGCCTCAGGAAGCTTACAGTCATGGGGTAGAAGGCAAAGGGGAAGCAGGCATGCCCTACATGGCTAGAGCAGGAGGAACAGAGTGAAGGGGGAGGTGCTACACACTTTTAAACAAACAGATCTTGTTTTTTAAATTACACTACAGTTCTTTTTAAAAGATCTTGTGAGAACTCACTCACTGTCACTAGAACCACAAGGGGAAAATCCTCCCCCATGATCAAATCACCTCTCACCGGGCCCCTCCTTCAACATTGGGGATTACAATTCAATATGAGATTTGGGTGGGGACACAAATCCAAACCATATCAAGTACCTAAAATTACTTACAAATTACCAGTATACAATATTATTAACTATAGTGCTTATGTTGTAATTAGAACTCTAGACTTATTGATCCTACATAACAGCCACTTTGTACCCTTTCACCTATAACTACCCATTTCCCACCACTACCCCTGCCTGCCCGTCTCTGGTAATCACCATTTTAATCTCTGTTTATATATATTCAATTTTTTTTAAGATTCCACCTATAAGTGAGATCATGTAGAATTTTTTTTTTCCTTGTGTGGCTTATTTTACTTATCATAGTGTCTTCTGGGTTCATCCATGTTTTCCAAAATGGTAGAATCTTTTTTGTTAAGGCTGCAAAATATTCCATTTCATATATATATATACATATATATGTGTGTGTGTGTGTGCGCGCACGCGCACAGTGGAATATATGTGTTTGTGTATATATATTTTATATATATATACACCACATACCACAATTTCTTTGTCCATTCGTCCGTCAGTGAAAACTTCAATAGTTTCCATATCTTAGCTATTGTGAATAATGCTGTAATGAACATGAGAGTCAGATATTTTTAGTAAGTGGTGATTTTATTTCCTTTGGGTATACACCCAAAAGAGGGCCATCTTTTTTTTTTTTTTTTTTTTTTGAGATGGAGTCTCACTCTGTCACCCGGGCTGGAGTGCAGTGGCGCGATCTCGGCTCACTGCAAGCTCCGCCTCCTGGGTTCGTGCCATTCTCCTGCCTCAGCCTCCCGACTAGCTGGGACTACAGGCGCCTGCCACCACGCCTGGCTAATTTTTTTGTATTTTTAGAACAGACGGGTTTCACCATGTTGGCCAGGATGGTCTCGATCTCCTGACCTCGTGATCCACCCACCTCAGCCTCCCAAAGTGCTGGGCTGGGCCATCTTTAAATTACAAGATAAGTCATCTTTTGGGAATAAGGAAACCAGTATCATGGTCAGTATCTGCATGCGGTTGCCAGTAAAGTGTGATGAATAAGTAAGTTGGATGCCAAACAGCTGTAAGCATCCAGCCACAACCAGACAGCATGAATGCGCAGTCGAATTATCCTCAAAAATACTCAGAAGATTGAGATCAGGCATAAGGAAGCCAGGCAGTGCACAGAGGACTAACCCAGTGAGGGCTGAAGGATCTGAAAGTCCTGATAAAAGTCACTGTGAAATGGCTACAGGTCATGAGTCCACAACAAAAGTGTTGAAAGGAGAGAGGGACTCCAAGAATAAATAAGGATTTTATGGTAACAGTACATTCTAGGTTCATAATACTGAGATAAGTGGAAGAGAAAGAGCTGTAAGACCGGAATTGTCAACAGAGATAAATGGAGATAAAAAATGACTATAGCTCTGTAGGTGAAAGGGGTAGGAAGCCAAGTTGATAAAGGGCCTCACTGGAGAAACAAAACCCCCTGACGCTGAAGCCAGGGTGCAAATCAGAGAAAGATAAACCAGAAGGCTGATGTTGAGGAATACAGTAAACTATCCCCCTGAATCCATTACCTACCTTCAACAATTATCAACATTTTGTCAGTTTAACAGGGATCTTCTGCTCTTAGCCTCAATATGACAGAAAGCCCTTAACAGGGTTACTTAGGAAGATTTAAGAATATGAGAAAATGGCTGGGCACAATGGCTCATGCCTATAATCCCAGGTAGCCTTTGGGAGGCCGAGGCTCGTCGATCACTTGAGCTCAGGAGTTTGAGAACAGCCTGGACAACATGGTGAAACACTTTCTCCAGAAAAAAATGTTAAAAATTAGCCAACTGTGGTGGTGTGCGCCTGTAGTTCCAGCTCCTCGGGAGGCTGAGGTAGGAGGACCACTTGAGACCGGGATATTGAGACTGCAGTGAGCTGTGATCGCACCACTGCACTCCGGCCTGGGTGATATAGTGAGACCCTGTTTCAAAATAGTAATAATAACCATCTAGTACCCCTAGAGTCAACTGGATAATCAAGCACACACAGTTCATAGAGACCTGTGAGTTAACACTAACATTCTAGTTGGTAGTTGATACAGATGAGTAGTTAATGGGCATGAGTATAGTAGTATAATGGTAGGTCTATGGTATCCAGAAAAACCCAAGCTATCTTTTACACCATTTCCTCTCTGTTACTCTCCTTCAGTGTTTCAGGAAATAGGTAAACACTATCTGGATGACTAATACAATCTATTTAATAGGACATTTGATTTATAAATGTCACATTAACTACACTGTGTCATATCAGATAGTAAAGATATGCAAACCAGATTTTGTTTTAAATTCAATATTACTGTGATTTAGAGAGTATGACTGGCAGTTCTGAAGCATGAGAAAAACACCAAGGATTTTAAAAATTGTTTCTAAATTCCTGTTATTTATTCCATCTGTCCTCTGAGTTGCACATGTATATTTTTAACATGGTTCTAGTTTTGTCAATTCACTGATAGTTTTCTCAGGGAAATACTTAGTGAGTTCAATCAATATCCATTTTATTGCTAACAATCTGCCTTCTGTTAAAAAAGCCAGAGTTTTGACTGTCTTTCACAGGAGAAAGAATCCAATTCGTGTATCCTTTAAAATGTAGAGGCTCCTTTGTAGGGACATGGATGAAATTGGAAACCATCTTTCTCAGTAAACTATCGCAAGAACAAAAAACCAAACACCGCATATTCTCACTCATAGGTGGGAATTGAACAATGAGATCACATGGACACAGGAAGGGGAATATCACACTCTGGGGACTGTGGTGGGGAGGGGGGAGGGGGGAGGGATAGCATTGGGAGATATACCTAATGCTAGATGACGAGTTAGTGGGTGCAGCGCACCAGCATGGCACATGTATACATATGTAACTAACCTGCACAATGTGCACATGTACCCTAAAACTTAAAGTATAATTTAAATAAATAAATAAATAAAATAAAATAAAATAAATGTAGAGGCAAAGAATCATTACTAAGGAGTTTGGTCTATAAGCTAAAGTTGATGCATTTCTGTATCATATTTGGAATACATTTTGCATTCTAAGTATCATTTGAGAAAAATCAGAAGCCTCATTCCATAATTCAGGAAAAACTAATTCTTAATTGTACTGGTTAGTGCTTCTGCTTCCATCCTTGGTGGAGTAGCTGACATCAGATTTGCCTTTCTCTATAAACAACTGGGAAAGTGAACAAAATATATGAAGCAATTATATGCAGACATTGGACAATAAGCAGCCTCAGAATGGAATTCCTGAAAGAAGAGAAAGAAAAGAGATAAGCCTTGAAATATCCCTAGCTTTCTGCCTAAAGGAGGAGGAACCAAACCAAAATATATTACCCCACCTTCTGGTAATATAGTAATCCTTAAATGGTTATTGAAAGAAATTATTTCTGCATCATTATGAGAGCAAGATTTGTTAAGGATGGCATAGCCAAGGAAAATAATCGCTAGATCACTTGTCTGTATGCCTCAGCCCACAATCAGCTCCAAAACAGATAAATTCTCATCTGCAAACATAGAGGAGTTGTTCAAACTAAAGGAGAAACTGCTAAAAATACTACAATAGACTGGAAAAGGGCTATGGCAACTCTATAGTGTACATCTGTTTGAGTGACACATATTTATGGGTTTTTTAATCTTGGCATATTTATTGTTCTTACTTCATTTATCAAAATGTTCAAAACTGAATTCTTTCTTCTATAATGGCAGGTGATCTAACAAGGGTCTTGCATTCTCCCCAAAAATGAGGGAAAAGGAAAATGGATGAAAACAAACACGGACTAAAATTTAGAGAAATTAAAACAAATTAGGATAGGAAAATAAATAAGTTATACACCACCACCATTCCACAAAAAGGGAGTTTGGTTGCCTCAGGGAAGCAATCTACTAACTATCTGTTTTGTATCTTGATAGTGTAAAAATTTCCTCATGGATCTGTCTGCATCTGCCTTTTGGGCAACGTGATTATTGTCGGTTATATCATTGCTACATTACTAAAGTCACATGGTCTTCCCTTCCAAAATTAATTTACAGAAATTCTTTATAAAATACATGTTAAAATTACAATCCTATCACTAACATAGAATAAAGGAAAACAGAAGGAAAAGAAGGAAGATACTGAGAGAGGAAAAAAAGAAAGGATGAAAGGAAGGAAGGAAGGAAGGAAAGAATACTAAAAATACTTTTGGCAATAAATCTGAAAATTCAAAGGAAATTAATAATTTTGTAGAAAAATAGATATTACCAGAACTAACGCCTAAGTGAAAAATGTTTTATCTTACAATTAAATACATTAAATTAAAAGTTTTAAAATCTATTCACAAATTAGCACTAAATTCAGAGATTTAAGTTGTTATTGTTGTTTTGTTTTGTTTTTTGAGACAGAGTTTCACTCTTGTTGCCCAGGCTGGAGGGTAATGACACGATCTCGGCTCACTGCAACCTCCGCTTCCCGGATTCAAGCAATTCTCCTGCCTCAGCCTCCCGAGTACCTGGGACCACAGGCACCCACCACCACACCCGGCTAATTTTGTACTTTTAGTAGAGACAGGGTTTCTCCATGTTGGTCAGGCTGGTCTCGAACTCCCGATCTCAGGTGATCCACCCACCTTGGCCTCCCAAAGTGTTGGGATTACAGGCCTGAGCCACTGCACCTGGCCCAGAGATTTAAGCTTCTATCTTCCAAAAAGTTCAAGGAGCATATCTGTACCTTAGATTTAGGAGGAGAGAACTAAAGTTTTTTTGAAAAAAAAATTTCAAAAAAAAAAAAAAAAGCCCAGGACTAATTATTTTAAAATGTGCTGAAAACCAAAGACAAACTACTAACTAATCAGCTAAAAGAAAACTTTATCTTCAAAGAAGCTAACAAAATATTAAAGTTAATTTTGAACAGAAATGATGAAAACCAGAAAATAAAGTAGTGATATCTTTAAAGTACTAAAAAAAAAAATCTACCAGTCTAAAATTTCCTGTCTAGAAAAAATATTCAAAAGTGAAGGCAAAATAAGTGCATTTTATTATAAATAAAAATATATTGCTAGTAGGCCTGTAATTTTAAAAGTTCAAAGAATTTGTCAGACACATGTAACCACACAAATACAGGAAATTGAAGGAAGAGCAATAGAAAAAGTAAAAATGTGGGTAAATATAAATTTCTATTGAATAAAAAAATTTTATAGGATTTAATATGTATCTACACTTAAAAGGAACGATAAAAATTATGCAAGAGGCAGAAAATGGTCAATTAAAGTGTTTCAAAGTTCTAGAATTTTCAGGAAGTAGTAAAGTAATAGTTAATATTAGCTTATATTATGACAAAGATGCATGCTGTAACTTCTAGGAATTGAAAAAGAACATAAACTATATAGAGGATGAAAAAATAAAAATATTTAATTAATTTAATAAAAGGAGGTAAAAATCAAAAGGAGCATAAAAGAGGAAGGGAAAATAAAAAATAAATAAAATAACAATACAAATATATATTTCTATATAATTATAAAAATATAAAAGGCTTAAATATTACCATCAAAAGACTAAAATTATTATCTAATATTTCTTTAAAAACAGTAGTTAACTGTAAGTTTCTTTAAGAGACAAATTTAAAATATAAAAACAGAGAAAGCAATAAGATCGCAAAAGATACACCATAGAAAGACAGACACAGAGTTAGACAAAGAAAATTTTAAGGCATGAACATTATTAGATATTAAAGGTGTATTGTATTAGTCCATTTTCACACTGCTATAAAAAACTACCTGAGACTGGGCAATTTATAAAGAAAAGAGGTTTAATTGACTCAGTTCTCCATGGCTGGGGAGGCCTCGGGAAACTTACAATCATGGTGGATTGCAAAGGAGAAGCAAGCATCTTCTTCACAAGACAGCAAGAGAGAGACAGCGGGGAAGTGCCACACTATTAAAACATCAGATCTCAGGAGAACTCACTCACTACCAGTGGAACAGCACCTGGGAAACTGCTCCCGTGATCCAATCACCTCCCACCAGGCCCCTCCCCTGACATGTAGGGATTACATTTCAAGATGAGATTTGGGTGGGGACACAGCCAAACCATATCATGTATTTTATAAAAATAAATTTGTCAATCCACCAGAAAGATATAATAGTTCTAAATCTGCATTCATCAACAACATTTCTTTAAAATATATAATGGAAAAATCTACAAAAATGAAGAAATAGATCATTCTGTAATCTTAATAGCTGATAAAACAAGCAGATTTTAAAAATCAGTAGATACTAAAGACTTGAGCAACACAATTACTAAAACTAACTTAATTGATATATGTAGATCATCGCATTTAAATACATAATCTTTGAAGTGCATATGGGATACTTAAAAAAAAAATGACCCAATGCTACTCCATAAAGCAAATCTCAACAAATTTTGATGGATTTAAATAATTTCAGCACGTTTTTCTGACAATAATTATCAAGCTACAAATAAATCAAAAAGCTAAAAATAAATCAAACAAAGTTAACTAGAAAAATCCTCCATTGCTTGAAAACTAAGCAGGATATTTGTAAATATCCATAAATCAAGAAGAAATCACAAAAAGTATCAGAATAGACTTTAAATGATAATGAAGACATGACATCAAAATTTTAAACATGTAGAATGTAGCTAAAACAGTCATCAAATAACTTATAATCATTAAAAGATATACTAGATTTAAAAAGCTAAAAAAAATTAACAATCTGATTTTTAATTCAAGAAGCTAAATACTGCAAATCAACCCCAAAGGAAATTGAAAGAACATAGTAAAACACAGTTCAAAATTCAGTGAACTTGAAAATTAGATAAAATGAACATTTTCCTTGAAAAAGATAACTGATCAAAACTTAAAAAAAGGAATTCTAAATAATTTGGTATCTATTAAAGAAACTGAATTCATTTGTAAAAGCACCTCACACAAAGAATACCGTAAGTCTTGATGGGTTCATAGGTGAATTATTACAAACATTTAAGAGTTAACATGACTCTTATACAAACACTTCCAGAGAGAAGAAATAATAAATGTTTTCAAATTCATCATCTGAGTACAGTCTAGCTCTGATTTCAATACCTGACAAGGACATTACAAGAATGGAAAATTACAGACCTTATTCTCTAATGAGCATAGATGCAAAAATCTCAAACAGAATATTAGAAAATCCTGATCAGAAACACATAAAGAAGACAGAACATCACAGCCAAATGGAGTTTACTTCAGATAGGCAGAGGTGATTTGACATTCAAAAGTTTATCAGTACAATTTACCATATTAATAACAAAAAAGTAGAAATGTCATATAACAATCTCTCAGATGCAAGAAAGGAATTTGACAAAAATTCAACACCCACGTTTTGTCTTTCAAAAATTCTCAGCAAATTAGAAAAAAAAAAAGAACATTTTAAATCTGATATGGGTTATTTATGAATGTCTAATGTTATAAACAATGAACACATTCTCCCTAAGGTGGGAAATAAGCCAGGAGATACAGTATCATCATTTCTATTCAACATTGATTGGAGGTTCCAAAAAGTGCAGTGAGGCAAGAAGATAAAACCAAAGGTTTAAAGATTGGAAATGGAAACGTAAAACTGACATTCTTAACAGAAGACATAATTGTGTATGTAGAAAATTTAATTAATTAATCAACTGAAAATCTACTAACAATTAGGATTCTTAGGTAAATTCATATAAGTCAGAAGAAAATCTTCCAGAGTACGTTCATATCTCTGCACAGTCCTGTCTTTCTGAGCAAGGAGGTAAATTTGAATAGTAAATACTCCAGAAGCAAGAAATAAAGTATGGTTCTGGAAAGATTTAGAGACTTCTCTCTCTGGAGCCATTTGTTTGCATACCTGGATAATAAACCTAATCTCTGTATCTCCTGTGGGGAGAATGGCCAGGTTTCCAATAGCCTCTTCGAAGAAGTTTCTAATGTTTAGTGTTCCTCAGATGCAACATAAACCTTTTGGGCACCATCCTCCTGGGCCCACTCTGTAAGACCCCGATGAAACTTTGGGGCAAGTGAAACTGACGCAAACATGTTGTGCCATGAGTAATAAATTGTCCACATCCGTTCCAGCTCTTTCTTACTGATAGAATTTTTGGAAACATGACAAGCAAATCTTAGTAACTGCTTGACAACCTGCCTTAATATTTAACAGTGAATAAGTGAAAATGAAATTTTACAAACAATACTATTTACTGTACTAAAATATATCAAATACCTGAGATTATATTTAACAAAAATTGAAAAGACCACTACACTAAAATCTATGAATAATATTAACATAAATTAAAGGACTGAGTAAATGGACAGGTTTATCATGTGACAAACTCACAAGCCTGATTTATTGTGATTTATTAAAGCAGCCTTGTGAATTTGCCTCAATGATCTCAAAATTATTCTGCAGATCCAAAACATTCTCAGACAAAATCCCAGTATGTTGTTCAAATTAACAGGCTTCTAAAATTCTACATTTCATGTAAATTCTTTAATACATATGAAAATGCAAAGAACCTTGGCAATACCAAGGCAATCTTGAAGAAGATGATCACTGGGGAACATAGACTTCAAGATACTAAAGACAATTGTTATTATCTATAAACAGTGGAATAGAATAAATTCTATAAGTAGTCCACACACATTCACTGACATTATTTTTGAACATGACACTTCAAAAAAGTGCAAGGAGAAAGAATTATCTATCAAAATACTGTGCTGGACCTGAAATTATAAAACCCCCAGAAGAAAACATAGGAAAAATGTTCCTTGATACTGGCCTTGGCACTGATTTCTTGAATATCACACAAGAAGCTCAGACTGCAACACACAAAAAAATCAAGAAGTGAAGCTACATCAAACTGAAAACCTTCTTCACAGCAAAGGAAACAATTAACAAAATGAAAAGGCAACCTATGAATCTGGAAAAAATATTAGCACACCATAAAATTGATAAAGGTTTAATAACCAAAACATGTAAAGAACGCATACAACTCAATAGCAAGAAAACATGTAAGCTAGTTAAAAAATAGGCAAAGGATATAAATGG
The DNA here is from genome assembly GCF_028858775.2 of Pan troglodytes. NCBI lineage: Eukaryota > Metazoa > Chordata > Mammalia > Primates > Hominidae > Pan > Pan troglodytes. Next base: position 107,696,708 of record NC_072402.2, on the reverse strand, counting down.
ACATTTTTCCAAAGAAGACATTTAAATGGCCAACAGATATATAAAAGGATGTTCAACATCACCAAAAAATTAGAGAGATACAATTCAAAACCACTGTAATATATCACTTCACACCAGTTAAGATAGCTATTATCAAAAGAGAAGATGTAGCAAGTGTTAGCAAGGGTATGGAGACAAGGAAACTTTGTACCCTATGGGAATTTAGAATGGTGCTGAGATTATGGAAAACAGAATGGAGGTTCCTAAAGAAATTAAAAATAGAATTATTACATGATCCAGCAGTCCCTCAGAAGAAATGAAATTACCGTCTTGTAAAGGTATTTGGAATGTTCATTGCAGTTCATGCCAATGTTCATTGCAGCATTGTTCACAATAGCCAAGACGGAAATAACCTAAGTGTCGGTTGATGGATGAATGGATAAAGAAACTGGTGTATATATAGATAGTAAATGGAATATCATTCAGCCTTTAAAAAGAGGAGATCTTGCCATTTGCCACAACATGGATGAAACAGCAGGACATTGTGCTAAGTGAAATAAGCCAGAAACAGAAAGAAAAATATTGTATTATCTCACATGTGGACTCTAAATTAAGAGTTAAATGCACAGAGATAGAGGAAACAAAACACTGGTTACCAGTGCTGGGCAGAGGGAGCAGGAAATGGGGATACGTAGATCAAAGGACATTAAAGTAGCAGATACGTAGGATGAACAAGTCTGAAGTTCCAACATACAACATGAAGACTACAGTTAATAATAGTGTATTATTTCTAGGATTTTTGTGGAATGAGTAGATTATTGCTACTCTTGCCATAAGGGGAAAGAAAATAGTAATTACGTGAGATGATGGACATGTGCAATTTTTTCAGTATAGTAACCATTTTACTATATGTATATATGTATCTCGTAATATGTGATATACCTTAAATATACACAAGAAAATCTATTTAAAAAATTATGCCAGGGTCATTTAATCCACACCAAAACATGAATCTAGAGCTCTCTTACCATACACCAAAATATTCCAGATGGACTGCGGATCAAAATGTGAAAAATAAGCAAAGATTTTTAAGAAAGCATAGAATGTACATTCATGACCTTTGAGTAACCAAGGATTTCTTAAAGTGGAACACAAAAGGCAGTACTCCTAGAGAAACAAAAAATAATAAGTCTGGCTATCTTTAAAGTAAATACTCCTATTTATCAAAATACACCACCCAGAAAATGAAAACAACCCACAAAATGGGAACATATAATTTAAATATGTATACGATACACACTCACACATTCAACAAAAGATTTATATCAGAAATAAAAACTGCTACAAATAAAAAAGTAGATATATATAAATACAAGACATGAACAGGCACTTTACAAGAGAATAGCCAAATATTTAATAAACATATGAAAAGATACCCTTTTTTCATCACCAGTGAAATGTAACTTATTAACCACAATGTGATATCATTAGAAACCCATTAGAGTGGGTAAAATGTACCATGTATTGGCAAATGTGTGCCAAGTATTAGCAAATATGTGGAGCAACTTGTCCTCTCGTATGTGCTAGTAGGAGCCTAAATGCTCTAATCATTTTAGAAATCAGTTTGGCAGTATTTATAAAAGCTGAACATCACCATACCTAACAATTGCACACCTAATTATATACCCAATATAAATATGTACATAAATTCACTAAAAGACTGGTCAAGAATGTTCCCAGCAGCACTGCTTGTAATAGCCAAAAACTGGAAATAATGTAAATGTCCATCAAGAATAAAGTAAGTAGACGTTTTGATGTTGTCATAGAATTAAATACTAGGTAGCAATGAGAATGAATAAACTTCAGCTATTAGTAAAAGCATGCTAGTAGGTTATTATTATTATTATTATTATTATTATTATACACATAGTGTTGAGCAAAAGCAGCTAGACCCAAAAATAGTATAATGTATCATTCCATTTATATAAAGTCCAAAAGTAGACAAAATTGATCTCTGGCATTAAAAGTCAGTTTAATACATTTAGTGGAGGACAGTGACTGGAAGTGGACAAGAGGGGGCTTCTGAGTGTTAGTCATACTCTGTTTTCTGGTCTGAGAGACTGTGAAAATTTCCCGAGCAGTATGCTTAAGTTTTGCGCATATTTATCTGTCATGTTCTACTTCAATAAGAAGAAAAAAAGAAAAGAATCATTTCTTAGTACTCTTTATTGAAAGGATCTAGAAATAATAACCAAATTTTCGGGCTGCTATTATAGAATACCAGCGACTGGATGGCTGAAAGAACAGAAACTTATTTCTCACAGTTCTGGAGGCTGAGGAGTCCAAGGTCAAGGCACCAGAAGACCTGCTGTCTGGTGAGGACACTCCTCCTGGTTTGCAGAAGGCCATCTTTTCGTGGTGTACTCACATGGCTGAGAGAAAAAAATAATCTCTCTCATGTTTCTTCTTCTAAGAACACTAATCCCATTCATGAGGGCTCCACCCTAATGACATGATTGCCTCCTATACCTCACTTCCTAATACAATTATATTAGGGGTTAGGAATTCAACATATGAATTTTGGGGAGACACATTCAGTCCGTAACGCAAAAGATAGGAATCAATACCTCTAGTTTCCAGACTATGGTCTCAAAATACTAATTTCAACTAAATGGACCCAGGACCTCTTGGAAAAATGTAGGTTTTCAAGTCTGGGACAGAAATTTCCAAGATGAACCTAGAACAACTTGTCATAACAGATACCCACAAAGCTATTGATGACAACTAGGGTTCTATCTAAAGGACTCAAGAGCCATCATGATTGTCCAAGGAGGGATCCAGGGCCAATTACATAATTTTCAGGGCAAAATAAAATTGTGGAGTTCCTTGTTCAAAACACGGGGATATTTGCAATTAAAGGCACTATTAGCATCTTTTTCCTTCTGCAGTATGTCTCTTGACTTGTCATTATGATTTTTATTTGCTATTAAACATCATTATAAAAAATGAAAAATTAAAATTTTGAATTATTAACATAGATTGTGCCATTCTTCTTTATATTGTATAATTTCATTTCAAAATGCAAATAGAAAATCATTTAACTCATATGCAGAATTACTGAAATTACACAATTTGTATTTCCTAGCTGGTACATTCAAAGGTACTTCATTCTTACTAGAACAATGTAAACACTGCACAAAATTAACTCTTCTATTATTTTACTTACTGACAATGAGCACCTTCTATCAACACTCTACCTTTGGCTTACTGATGAGTAAAGAATAACTGAAGGAAAGCAACTATGAGTTGCCCTCTTTCCCTTACCTTCTAAGTCATCATTTTGTCATTGTTGTAAATCTTTTGATAGTACAGGGAAGTAACTTTAAAAAAATGGTTGTTCATCTTTCTTAGAATGCTAATGCCTTCTCTGTGCATTAGAAGTGAATTCTTGTTTGAGTGGAAAGTATGGCTTCTCAGGAAAGTCAGTGCCCTACTTAGTCATGGGCCTTAGGTACCTACCTTGCATTTACTCTGTGTTTCACTGAACTCCCACACATTTTTCTACCAGAATTCAGTGCTCATGGCATTATGAACACTACATGCAAATGTGGCAGCAAGGAACAGTAGACACAGTATGTCTTCTGTGCAAATGTGTGCTCCATTGTCCCATCAAGACTTCACTTAGAAAACACAAGTTCACAAATAACTCGATTAAGAATTTAATGACAGAAACAGCAAAGCATTAACCAAGCATGTGCCTGTGGTTGAACGGGACCCTAAAAATGAAGTATCTATGTCCTGACCCCCAGAACATGCAAACGTGGCCTTATTAAGTTAAAGAGCTTGAGATGAGATTATCCTGGATTATCCAGGTGGCCACTAAACCCGGTCTTTATAGAAGACATACAGAGAAAAGACACACAGGGAGAAGAGGACAAGGCTGTGTGAAGACAGAGGCAGATATTGGAATTATGCAGCCAGAAGCCAAGAAACACACAGAGCCACCAGAAGCTGGAAGAAGTAAAGAAAAATTTTCCTTTGAAGCTTTCACAGGAAGCACAGCCCTTCCACCACCTTGATTTTGGACTTCTGGTCTCCAGAACTGTGAGAAATAAATTTTTGTTGCTGTAAGCAACCCAGTTTGTAGTAACTTCTCATGGCAGACACAGAAAACTAATACAGGGTCCACACAAATGTGAGGCCCTGTGAGACTGCACAGGTCAAACATACATGAAGCCAGCCCTAGGTAGAACCTTTATGATTGCTCAAAAATTGAACAGTTTAGATAGCAATGATAACAATAAATTAGAATGGATTGAGACACATCAAATATGTTTGAGTTTAAATTAATGAGTTTAGAATGATGCTAAATATCATCTTTGGAGAATGCAAGATAACTAACCCAATGTTTTGGAAACTGCTAAAGGGGAAAATCAATAACTGATCTTGCCTCTCCTCTACAAATTTTAACACAGGGTAATTAAATAGTTGATAAAGGAAAGTTCTCCATGGAGATATACTCCAGATAGTAAATGAACAAGGAATGATACAATTAGAATATCACCATTTTTCAGCCTCTATTGTATTAATGGATTCAGGCAATGATCATCAAAGGGTTCTGACACTACACAGAGATATAACAACCATTCTGTGTTTCTTGACTAAAGTATATAATGCTGTCTTTGATGGTGCAATGCAACTGAAAAAAGAGTCAACCTAAATCTGATCAGTCACCTAGATCTAATTAGCAATTTATAGGAAATGCAAGGGCCACAGGAACATGTTAAAGAATAACTTGAAAATGCATATGGGAAATATCACACTGTGTTTTGTGAGAAACAGAGCAGTACACACAATCTCGTTCAAGTAAATAAATAAATCATAAGGGATAAAAAAAAGAATGGGGGAGAGGAGACATATAGATTTAAACAGACTGAAGAGACATACACCGAACTAGAAATTTAGGGTTTCAATTTTCAATTGCCATTCAAATAATAAACTGTATTTTTTTTAATTTCAGTAGACTTTTTGGGTGAAATTTACTTAAGAAATGTATCTTAGAAACAGAAGAACAAAGAAGACTTATGAGAATTTTGAAGGACAACAATGAAGTGTGAGGAATTATTCCCAATATATAAACAGCACTAATCAGGCAGAAAGGCATTAGCACTGGTCTCATAATCCCCCATGAATGCTGAATGTTCTAGATCATGGATGGGTTTGAGGAGATGGGCAGAGGGACAGTTGGGGAAATGGAGAGAGAAGCAGAGGAGACTCAGAGGTGTCAGAATAGTGACATTTTATCAAAAAAAGTCACTATCTGTACAGAAGTTTTGTATTATCTTAATAATTAGTAGGGCTATACTAGTACAACTCAGCTAAATATAATCGTTAGATATCGGCACATACAATGAAATGAATGAAACCAGAATAGACAGCTGAGAAAGGTATACATACATATGAGAACTGAGTGGATCCCACGTGTAGCATTGTAAGTCAGAGGGAAGAATCGCTATTCAATAAATAATATGAAGATAATTAGCTATCTATTTGAAAAAAGTTAGAACCCTACTTTATCCACTTAAAATTAAACCCAATAGCTTAAGAACCCAAATGTGAAAAAAACTAACTTTGAAACTTTTAGAAGAAATATAGAAAATATATTTTAGACCTCAAGATAGCGAAAGAGTTCTTAAATAAGAAACAGAAAGAAAAAACATATAAGGGTAAACCATTTTGACTATAGAGAAATGTAGATATCTGTATAAACTAGTAGTATACGTAAATTTTTAACAAACAACTGAAAGACAATGACAAGGTATTTACTATCACACACGTATATTATATATAAAGACAAGAGACCCATTTGAAAAATGAGCAAAGACTATTAACAGAAAAGGAAAGCCAAATTGTCACTAAGCATATAAAGAAATATAAACTTCCTTGTAATCCAGTAAATACAAATTAAAACAACAATGAAATACCATTTCATAAATATTGGGTAAGCAACATGTTTCAAAGTTAAAGACATGTAAAATGACCCATAGGAAACTGCCATATTTGTAGGTCAAAAGTGGTTAGATATTGGCAATTTTATATAGTTCACAAATACATAATCTATAATCTAGTATTTCTCCTCCTTGTGTATATCCTTTCTAAATTGGAATTCCATTAAAAAACTAAGCCCTACAGAAAATAATTTGAGCAACTACCTTCTCAATTTTCTCAGGATGCATAGCTAGTTCCATTCTAGATACACAGGAAATAATTGATATATATGATGATTGCTTTAGAACAGTAGGGCTTAATTCTCTTCCAGAATCCTAGTTGAAAAAGGGTAAAAAGAAACTCTCAGAAAGGTGCTCCCTGGCGTGGGGAGAGAAAAACTGGAGGGCATGCCAGGCGCGGTGGCTCACTCCTGTATTCCCCAGCACTTTGGGAGGCTGAGGCTGAGGTCAGGAGTTCGAGACTAGGCTGGCCAACATGGTGTAACTCTGTCTCTACTAAAAATACAAAAAATTAGCCAGGCATGGTGGGCACACACCTGAAATCCCAGCTACTCAGGAGGGTGAGGCAGGAGAACTGCTTGAACCTGGGAGGAGGAGGTTGCAGTGAGCCGAGATTGCACCACTGCACTCCAGCCTGGGCAACAGAGTGAGACTCCGTCTCAAAAAAAAAAAAAAAAAGAAAAGAAAAAAGAAAAAGAAAAAGAAACTCTTCCACGTGTACACAAGTACACAATAAAGAATTTATTAGGATAGCTAATGAGCTTGTTTTTAATGGCCAAAAGTAAAATAAAAAGAAATATATGCATGAGAAACATAAATAGATAATATATCCATACAATGTATTATTAAAATAAATGAATTACTTATATATGTGCCTGAATAAATTTTAATAATGTAATTAAGTGGAAAAGTTGCAAAAAAAAGTATGTAGAATATATACTTTGTATTTAAATTTTAATAGCACACCAAGTAATTGTATATATTGTTTTCCAATAACCATATATGTAATAAAACTATAAAAATAATGTATGGAAAGAATAAACACACATGTCTGTATAGTCATTACCTTTGGGAAGGAAGGCATAGGAAGAGGTTTCAACAGTATCTGTAATCTGTTACAATATTATGATTTTCTTTGTAAAAGAAATTTGCAACTTGTTAATTAATGTTAAATTTAGGTGTTAAATAAGTACATGGAGGTTTATGTTGTCATTTTCTATGCTTTTCCGTTTTAAATTTTTATAATGTTTTGAAAATTTAGAAAGGGAAGAAAATAATTCCTAGTGTGGTAAAGATAAGGGCAATTGATATCATTTATTAAGCACTTACCACATGCCTGATAACATATTAAGCACTTTACATGGGTTACCTCCTTTAATCCTCTCCATAACTCTACGAGAGAAGTACTCCAGGATCCCCTTCTCACAAATGAAAAAATTAAGACCAGACACTTTGCTCAAAATTCTAGTTGGTTAGATTCAGAGCAGTCCAAACTACAAATCATTTCCTCCAGGATGACAAAAAAAGAACAACGAAATCACATGAAGTTATTTTAACTTTTTTGAATTCACGCATCCGGTTATGCAATCTCTCAGTCATTTTTCCCTACTTATGTCTAAGCTCCATCCCTTACAGTATGTGTAAGGTTGGAAAAATTATCCAAATCATCTTTAATTTGGTTACCTCATCTGTTAATGGAAACTTACTTTTGAGTTTTTAGCCAGATTAAAAGCATTTAAAATATTTAGAACAGTGTGCAGAACAAGCACTCAATAAATCTCAGTAAATCTGTACTTACTCATTCACATATTCATTTGCAATTAACTATTTACCATTGGACAAACAGAAGATCCGGCCTGAATATACAGAGATAATGAATAAAACAGCTTCTGTGATTCCAAGGCATTTCTAATTTAGTGAATAAGATGCTCATAAGAACATGTAAGTGCAATTAAGTGTTGTAGTGGTGAGTTAAAGTCTAAATAAGGTACAGAGGGGAATTAGGGTGGATCAATGTCACCTGTGAAGAGACAAGGCCAGTAAGAGGATGGCAAGAATATTTTCAAAAAGTAGAGTTCATGCTTGAGTTGAGTTTGGGGAAATGAACTTAGTTTAGCCTGGCAGAGAGGATGGGGTCCTGAGTGAGAGGAGTGGAGAGAGAAGAACATCCAAGCAGAAGATAGAGCATGAACAAAGGCATGCAGCTGTGACCTGACATGGCCTGTTCAGTGAATTGCTGAGGTGTTGGGAGTGTGGGAAGATGGTGGTGTCAAGGGAGAAGACTGGAAGGACACTTAGGGGTCAGGGTGTGAAGGACCTGCCTGGGATGCCTCACTAAGTTTAAGATTTTCATCCTAAAGAAAATGGGAAGATACCAAGGGATGTCAAGCACTAAGAAGAGATTTGCATTTTGGAAAAATTAGTATAGCAGCTGAGATTCTGTTTTGTGATCATTTTATTCACATTTCTCTCCCCTACAACACTATAAAGTTAATTAAGGTACTGACCATGTTGGTCTTACTCAACATAATGTATACCCAACATAGTTCACAGTAAAATCTCATAAATCCTTATTGAATGAATGGAGGAGGTGAGATCAGAAGCAGGAGGCAGCTGAAATAGAGTGAGTAAATTGGAGCAGTGGCAGCAGAGGGGGTGGATATGAGATCCTCGGGAGTGTGTATAGTGCAGCACTTGGGTACACATTGGATCTGGAGAATAAGGGAGAGGTGTCAAGCTTGGGTGATTCTATCTATGGTAACTTGGTGACTGGTGGTTGCTATTCATTGAACCTGGGAAAAAACAAAGGAGAACTGGGTTTGTAGACCTAGGAAATGGATTCTGCTTTGTTTGGAGGGAGAAGAGACAATGTCAAATTTGACTATTTTCTTTCTTATCTTATAGTCTTATAAAGAAATTAAAAATATGAGAAGACATTTGAATATAGATCATTGTTCCCCATGGACATAAGGTACTTATACATATAAAGACTAATACCAAAATGGTGAACAATCTTTGAAGTAAAAGAAATATCATCGAAATAAAGAAGGAATTAAACAAGTAAGAGAAACATTTGAAATTTTTTGACATAATGGGGGAAATTAAGGAGGGATCAATTATAAATGTGAAATGAAATTTGTGTGAAAATAACATCACAAAGAGGAAAGAGTAAAGAATCTATTGAATAACGCCTTTACCTAAACATGGTGACTAGGAATTGCTTTACATTAATGGGTGCTGTCAGACTTTCAGTAGGAGCAATTTACCAGACCTCAGTCAGTAGAAGTCTGAATCCCAACTAGAGTATCCCCTGTTCAGAGAACCCAGAAAGTGTCATATTAGGAGCAGAAGACCTTACATTGTCATATTAAGGGAGCTTTGATCCCACTAGATTTTAAGCAACTTTCCAAATGGAAAGCCTGAGTGCTAGCTCTGGAATCCTGCTTTCCAGAGCTCCGTAAGCAACCAGAGGCTCAGAGTCTCTCTTAGCTCTGGGAGGTGAGAGGGCGAATGAGGTGTACTGAGTGATGACTATGTCAACATTTTCTTTCCACTTTCTAACTTTTTAAAAGCTCATGACCAAGATTTATTTTCTCTTTATTTTAAAGAATATGTACACACCTACTTTCTCCATAAAGGCTGTTCTAATTCTATGAAAGAAAAGTAGTTAAATCCTCTTTTTCCACCTCTTCCCAGATTCTGAACAATGAACATTCATTTCCCCACAACTTGCAGAATAAATGTTGATTGGTGTAGTTCTTTTTGTGGTGGAAACAATGATCTGTGTTTGTAACCACACGTGTTGTAGGTTATATGGTGTGCAATGGAACCCAGCCATGACTCCTATACGTGGGTGTGAAACACCACCCATTTTTCTCTGAGTACAGAAGGAAGAAAGCAGATTCCACTGGCATCACTGTCACTTCCTGAGATCATTTGTTCAATGCACTAGTGAATTTTAGGATCGTATTTAAGAGGTGGGCAGTGCAATGAAGAAAAGAGGGTAAGTGTATCTTAAATAATTTTCAAATATCTTCACAGACCATTGATAGGAAACTGATTGCACAAAACAACAATTCCCCAAAGTGTCCCAGAAAGTGATGTGTTCTCAATGGTAACCCTGTAAGCACCTGGATTCTGAGCCACTCAGGATGAAATTCTAGCCAGCAGGTGCCTGGCTGACTCATCTTGGACTAGAAAGAAAAAGCATGCAGTTCTGGACATTGTCTGTAGACATGAAGATGGAAGTTCAGCAAAGAATGCTCAGTAACAGCTGCCAGGGTGGCATAGGCCTGTAAAACACAAAGCATGACAATGTGGGCCCCAAAGGGCCCCAAATGAAATTTCTACCGTAATGAAATTTCCCTCTTTCACAGTTTCAAAAGGAGACATTTGTGAGCAAATGTAATCCCCAGCTAGCTAAACTCCACATGTAGCCTTTCTCTGCGATGTTAGGAGCATCTCATGGAATGGCAGGATATGAAGTATCAAGAGCAGAGCGTCCTCTGATGGGCAGCATCCCTGTCATTTGTGTTTCTTGTGGTTGGACACACACCAACCAATGTGAAGCCAAGGGATTTTAAGTGTACTCACTCTAAGAAGGCACTTGGCACTGGACAAGCCTGGTTCTGACTCTGGGACTTTATATCCTGGGGGAGTGCAAGGCTCATGACACACAAATGTCATTTAAAAAAGCCCCTCCTCAATTTGTCACTTTTCACATGCATTAAGTACTCTTTTGCACATCTTGTACTATGGATTGAAGGTTGTCAGTTATATTGGTTATGCTTGTTGTTTGCATGTTTTATTCATTTGTTTGTTTGTCCTGAATAAACTTAGAGTATTGTTTATACTCATTAACAAAAGTCATTTTTAATGAGTGAGGTAGAGAGTCTGGAGAAGGATCTAGGAAAGTAATTTCCTTGAGTTCCGGCTTTGTTCCCAGCCCTCTGCTGGGTGCTTCTTATACCTCCTTCTACTCAAACCCACAACCATCTTATGAAATAGGTGTCAGTTTCCCCATTTTCCAAACCTAGAACCTAAGATACAGGCACATTAACTGACTTTCCCAAGGTCACCTGCTGGTGAGTGGGACACTGGGATATTACTCAGGTCTCTCCAACTCCACTATCCCATTATACCTCCAATATGGCACACTGTTGACTATGGTATTCACAAGAGCCCAGATTATAGCATGTATCTAGAATAATTTTACATTGCCATATTGCCTCTTGAGATATCTGTACTGCTGTGAGGACAGCGAATATGTTTAGTAGACTCAAGCCCCATGACTGAGTCATTACATGGCACAAGCCATGACAAAGTTAGTGATACGTGACTCAGAAATCATGAATTTTCATCTGTGTTCTCATCTGTGACGAGGTAGTTATTTATTCATTAATTTTCTTATCTCTTTGCTCATTCCAGATGTCACAAGGAGGTGGCCTGAGGGCTGAATTCGATTTGCAGATCAGTTTTGTTTGAATTCTCCCACCCCTGATCTCACACTGTGTTCTTAAATGCTTTTAGTTGCCAACATTTGAAAACTCAAGGGCTTTCCCATCTAAAATATCAATTTCCTGATTTCCTTGAAACCAGTAGATCTGGCAATATTAGGTCTCATTTTCCACATGGCAAAGAGAAGCTGTAGGTGCATGCACTTTTAAACAAGTTTTGGCTCTTTCGCCCGAGTTCCCATCCAGCCCACTTTGCTCACTTATGTTTCCTTCCTACAAGTCCCCCATGCCCTTTCGAGTGTTTATACTCTACTCTGGAAAACTAAAAATGCATGGAGGTGGTTCTGGGACTGGGGCAGGATGAAAGATTTCCTTAACAATGCAGAGTCTCAGTGTGTTCAACATGACCAAGAAATTATGTGTGCTTCCTTATTTTTAGGGCATTATAAGAGCCCAATAACTTCAGGAATTGGGGCGTGAAGTTAAATCTCTTACTCTGTAACCTGAATAATATTCTACAGCCCTCACTTGAACACCTCAGGGAAACCTGTTCCTTTGTTGAGCAGCTACAATTCTTAGGAAATTTCTCATTAAACTGAGTCCAATTATGCTCCCCTATAAAAATCTGCCATCTGATGATTCCACTTCCAATTCAATTCTTGGGAACATGCTTCACCTGCCAACCCACTAAATATTTGGGGACATCTCTCATGGTACCTCTAAGCCTTTTCCTCAAGATCTAACATCAAGCACCTACCGCTTCTTACTTGAAGCCACTCCTGTTTCCCACAGTGGGCTGTGAGTGGTTTTAAAGTTGTGCAATATAGGAATCAGTGAAGAATTCTATCAAAAGGGAGGGATGATGTCTAAAGAGTTCCTCCTTTTATATCATTACATCTTACTTCTGACTATAAAAGATAATCTTTCAAGCTCATAGGACTGGATTCTTAGAGGAGTTTGTGTGCTAGGGTATCTCAGAGGGCAGAAACTGTCTTCCTCTCTGAACTACATAAATTTTCTGCCAGTTTTCAGTTTCACAGTGAGTTTAGGGTATTTCAGCCTTGTTGATAAGTGTGTGTTCACATAACCCAAAATAAGTTTAAAGCAGTCTGTGATGACAAACTCTAAATTGCCTCTAATTTTCCAGAAGTAGATTCTAAGAGCATATGTGTTTGTGCTAAGTATCTCTTTCTGATAGTCATATCAAAAGAAGTATTACTACCTATTATGACACTTGCCCAGTCAGACCATGAGCATCAAAGATATCCCACGTCAGGTTAGGACAGGTAAAAATGTCTATTGGGCAGGAGGTGAAGATTAGAGAGGTTGGAAGGGCAAGGAGATAGTAAACATCCTTTCATGTATATAATTTCACACAGGCTAAATGTGAGTCTGGGTTTTAATACATAGTTACTATTTATGTATACTTAAGGAAGTTAAAAATCTGTGGGGGGAGAAAGGCAGTGATCCTTTAAAATGAAACTTGAGCACAATGGAAATCAATATTACAACTTTTCATAAGAGCTTTAATTACACAAAAAAAGTGAAGATTTTGATGAAAGGAGAAAAGTTTAAAATTAATTAATAAAAACTCCATGAAACCTCTTTCTACTTTAAAAAAGACCATCGAGGGAAGTCTCAAACAAAAGTCCTGTGACCATAACCTTTCCCTTGCAATAAGATTGTAGTCTGGCTACCACTAACCATAAATTCCAAAAGTAATTTAAAGATGAAAAAAGGAAAAAAAAAAAAAAGCACTCCATCTGAGTTCAATGGAAGAATTAAGGCATTATGTTTCCTGAGTTAAATATATTGCAGTCCTGAACTGAAGTATTGTCTTTTGGTCTCTCTGAAAAACACAGGAAGCAAATTAGGTTATATAATTTCCATTTCTGGTAGAAAATTTCTGTACTACATTTTAGCAGGAAGGTACAGGCCATCGCTGAGGTTCAGAGAAGCCAAGGACATACCTAAACTCACACAGCCAGTAAATGGCAGGGCCAGGATTTAAAGTCAGCATGATCTGACTTCAAGGAACTATACTCTTTAGCTGTTTTTACAATTGCATAGAATTGATAAAACTCAATTTTGGCTTCGCTATCCTGGAAACAGACTCTCTTAATAAGTGCTGTAATTATATAATTCTTAAGTTGCAGTCTCCACTAGCAAGTTTGAGAATAAAGGAAGTATCACAAAAAAATAAAAAGCAGAAGAGGTTGCAAGACCCAAGGAAACACCACTCAGCTGGTTTTCTCTGTATCAAGAGTTATGCAACACAAAGGTTCTCACTCAGAAATGGATCCTGATGGCATTATTTTGTACTGAATTAAGTTCCTTCTAAAAACAGTTTCAGTCTTGGACCATTTCAGTTATGTGAGTCAATAAGTCTTTTTGCTTAAGCTAGGTCATAAGGTATATGCAATTTATGCATCTACATTATAAGGCTTTCATAAATAACTAAACAAGGTAATGGATAGAAAGTGCCTAACATGAGTCGAAGATACAATAGGCACAGTTAAATGTGAGCTCTCTTCCTCTCCCAACTATTTTCACTTTATTAAATCCACACTTAAATTGGACATTATAGTTTAAATTGTTATTAGTAATTCCAGTAAATTTCATTATTAACTCAGTTAATTACCATTTCTCCTCTTGTAGGGCTCTGAATCCTCTTCCATCTTCTTATGCTCAATTGCAGGAGAGAGGAAGGAGGAAGAATGGAAGGAAGGAAGGAAGGAAGGAAGGAGGGAAAGGAGGGAGGGAGGAAGGGAGGGAGGGAGGGAAAGACACAGAAAACCTCTAGCCATATGCACAATCTCTCTCTCTTTTACCTGTCCTATTGGAAATACAGACTAGGACTTCAAGAAGAAAATATGCATTCCCCTATATTAATCTGTATTATCTGGCTGAAAATAACAGAAACAAATTTTAAGATATTTAAAGCTTTAAAAAAATTGTAAAGGTGATTTACTGGATCACAGAACCAAAGCATGAAAAGGAAGGAATAGTGTGTCCCCAGGATGAATGGATCATGAGACTTAAACAAGGTAACCACACTCACCTTCTCTGGTTGCCACTTATTCCAGATCTCATCTACTCTGCTTCTACACATTTTTCAGCTCAACCTCTGGTCTTTGGTAACTTCATTCTCTTAGCTCTACTCTACATTGTCAGGGAGCTGGTTGCTTTGATGTCATATTTTTGCAGCTAACAGTCCAAACAAAAATAGAGAACTTCCAACTTCAGGGAAGAGCCTTGATTATATGAGCTTGGTTCATAGTCCCACTCATTACACCAGAGAGGTAAGGGTCTGCGATTGACAATTCTTGCAGAATCACAGAGTGAAAGAACAATTCCTCAGGGGAAGTGAGTGGGTGCTGTTAATAAAAAAGAGGGAAGAGGTGCTGTATGGAAACAAACAGCAGTTGTTCACTCTGTGTGAGCCTGGAGCAAGCCTTAGGTGGTCAGCACCCTGATTTCTCTCTCTCTCTTCAGTGTACCCTATCCTGGTACCTTGAGTCTACAAAGCCAATGTTGTTTTCTAAGCATTATGCAGGCACATACACAAGTATAGACACATACACAAGCATAGACACATACACACACAGGCTCCCTAACACTCCCTAACACACTCCCTATGCCCCAGAACCCTCAGGACAAAAGATCCCCAGCAAACTAAAAAGATGCCATTTTTTCCCCTCTCTTGCCCAAATTCTACTCCTAACCTTTTTTCTGGAGGTTCCGGGAAATGAAACTGTTGATCAAAAAGAATGTCTGCTAAACCTCTCACCCAAAGGAATATCATTCCATTGCATCCCAATCAATATCATCCAACCATTGTTTTGGGGGCCAATTTTTCATCTTTCCGAGGATTCTTTCACCCTGCTAGCATCCTTTTCCCTGTTTTGTATCTAAGGCTCTTCCCAGAAAAAACTGAGCTGAGTGGGGGACCCAAAGAAGCCCAGTTGAGTGGCTTTAGTTCATGTCCTTGACTGTTAGGACAAGGTACTCACTTGCCCCTATCGTCAGCTCACTTGAACTGCAGGCATAGCAGTAAGCAAGGAAAAATGACAAAAAAGTTGTACACTAACTTTGCAATGTAGTTTAAATGACAGATTTTTAAAAAATCAAACATGCAGGCCCACTATATTAATCCAATATAGAACTATGATGGTGGTTTTTTCCTATATATTTTTAAATAATAAAAATATTGAAAAAATAAAAATAATTTTTTCTTTGTGCTTTGTGGTATAATTTACTACCCCAGCACAATTATTTTAATTCTTATAGGTGCTTATTTAGTCTTATTGACTTTAAATTGCCTTAATTATTCTTCATATCGCTTAATTTCATTCAAAATCAATCTTAGTCAAGACATTGTTCTGAAAACTCATGGGGCTGTTTATCAAATCACTGCGTAATTATGCATAGTGGCAATATGACTTATTTGTGTTAGCATGCTGGTGAAGATATACATTAACCTGCACAATTCCCAGCCTCAGGCAAAAAGATTGGACAAAAATATATAGAATAAAATAGGTGAAGGTCAGAGACATCAGTGGAAGGATTTGATTTCACTTGAGACTTTTTTCAAAGAGGTATATAATCACATACCCATCCAAGTGTGGTTTACAAGTGTATGCAGGGCAATAAAGGTCTCTTCCAGTCTTATTGCTAAAGGTAACAAGAAAGTGATTCTAATCAGATGAGGTGTGAGATTGATTATGCCAAGTCTGAAGGCTGAATAAGTGATTAAGAGTTTGAACCATATAGAGGGCCATTTATTTCAATCCCAAAGGAATGTTCTGGGTAGAAGCAACACTGTGTTCCTGAAGTCTAGACTAGTCTGCTTCCTGTTGTGGCTACCTGTCTTCACACCTGTTTCCTTCTGTGGGGAGTTAGCACTCACAGAAGTAAGCTTACTCACAGGAGTAAGCTGGCTGGCCATTCAGTCATCTCTGCACATCACCTACCCACCTCCAAGGATTCATCGTGGTCTGGCTCCTACTTAGGCGTTCAGTGCATGAGATATATACATCTCAAACTCATCAGCCTAACATCCACTTCTATATCTTCCTCCCTACAAAACTGGCCCTCCCACAGTCAACCCCATCCCTCCAACTCAGCTCTGTTGATAAAATTCCTCAGGCCAAATCCTGTAATCATGCTTCATTTCTCTTCTCTTTCCTTTCTAAATAGTTAGAAAATCTACCTGTCTCTACCCTATAAACAAATCAGCATTTACCGCTTCTCACCACTTTATTGTGGCCACCCTGGTCCAAGATAATGGCAATAGCCTTCTAGCTAGCCTCTCTGCTTCCACCTTTACCCCCTTCCTTCCTACTTCAATACAGCATTTTCTCAACACAGAAGCCAAAACCTGGGACATATCATTTTACTCCTCTGCCCCAATCTTCTGTGGTTCCCAATCTCATCCAGAATAAAAGCCTAAGTCCTTTCAGCAGTTCACAAGGCCCAGTGTCATTATCCCCATGAATACTTTGATCTCGTCTTCTACCACTGTGCCCTTCCTCATAACCACTCCAGCCATACTGGCTTCCTGGCTTTTCCATGAATACGTCAGGCACGTTTCTGCCTCAGGACATTTGCACTGACTCTATGCTCACTTGAAACTCTTTGCTTCCAGATATTTGTGTGGCTTTCTCCCTTACCCTCTTTAGGTCTTTGCTCAAATTCCACTTTTTTGTGAAGGCTTTCCTGCCTCCTCAATTTTAAATCACAACTCCCTAGCCCCCACCCTACTTAATTTTGCTCCGTTACGCCTATGGCTATCTGACATACTATATGGGTTAATTATTGATTGACCATTTGTTTCCCCTTGTTGGAATTTAAGCTCCCTGAAATCAGACTTATTTTCTGTTTTGATTGCTGCTTTATCCCCAGTGCCTAGCATGTTAGTGATAAATATCTGTTAATAGGATGGATCGCTGCTTGGATGAATAGATGGAGGGATGGATGGGTAGATAATTGGATAACTGAATTGATGAATATAATAGTTAATTTTATATTTTGTAAGAAACTTTATTCATTGTTTTAGAAAGATATTAGCTCTAAATTATATATCAAAAAGTAGATAAAGTTAAATAACCAACCCAAAGATGCTAGGTTGTCTGAAAAATGGGTCTTTCTAAGTTGCTCATTTCAAAACTGCTCCCAGATTAATCTCTACATTTAGAAAAGGTTTTGGATAAATGGTTTGGGCAAATAATCACTTCTTAGTGCACATCAATTATGTTGTAATCAAACAAAGTAGGAAAATTCAAGACAAAAATATCCGAATCAATTTCAAGCCACAAAACAGATGTAATTCAAACCAAATAACCAAAATGAAATGGAGGGGGAAGGAAAAAAATACACACTAAGGGATGGATGTTCTTGTTTGACTTTCTATGCTGATAAAAATTAAACAGATTTCTAATGCTGTCTTTCATTTTGCACTGTTAAGGATGGAGACTATATTCAACTAAGTGTCCTTCTTTCCCATTTCTTATCAATAATATTTTACGGTCTTTAAGTATTAGTAGATATTATAATTGGTTTTTCAGGCACACGACAAACAAGCAAGAGAAGCTGACAGATGGTTTTAATGCGAACTAAGAAGAACATGTTGGATCTTCAAAAACATGTCAGATCTCACCATTTTGTGATTAGGATGGTGTTATTCATTGCAGTGAAAGGAAGGAGGAAATATATTGGTCTGAATCCTTTGTTTTGTCCCTTGAGGGTAAAGGCAGGAAGCACATGGCCAGGGTATCTGTAGATAAGGCCAGTTTTGGATGCTGCCCTCACCAGCATCCCCTGCCACTGGTCATTTTTGTTTGCTCTCTAAGTGGGAAAAGTATCTTCTCTCTGGAGAGTTAATTTTAGGGTCATGTCACATGAAAGCTTGGGACTGATGAATTTGCCCTGACGGGGAGGAAGGATAACAATTACAGAAATAGTTCCTGTTTCAAAGCTACCAGGAGAGAAGAACAGGAAAGTAGTTTTTTTCCTCTTGTTATCATTACATAGCTATGCACTGTGTTTTGATGAAGCAATGCACTATACAGGGCAATTGGGAGGAACTGGACAAATATATGAAAATGATTTCTGTTTTAAAGCCAGAGAACTTATGGTAGAAGAAAGTGAGTATACGCAGTTAATAGAGCTTTTTTCCTTTTATTTTTAAATTATCCCATAGTTAGTATTGAGAACTAACACAAGTGGGGAAAACTGAGTATACGAGTAAATATTACTCTCAAAAATGGGTCCAAATAGCCAAAAGGATACAAAATGTCCCAAAACTGTAATCTAAGTCACTTACATGATTTAATCCAAATTTTCATAAAAGGCTGTTAGGCTATTACATTGATTTATCCATATGTAAATACTAGTATTATGTGGATTTTCTTAATAACAAATAAGAATTCATTTCTGCACCCTCTCCCCACTTCCACAAACCCTTTTTGTTACAGGTGTTCAAGTTTATTTTGCCTTTTCTCTATGTTTCTATGTTCCCCCATCACTCATGTCTCCCCACAGCTGGTATTCACAGATCTCGTTTAACAAATTTTGGGTTTGCTCTCACTTATGTGGAAGAGTCTATTTCCAGCAAACTACTGGACTTGTATCTTAGGGCTAATTATTCAGGAATTGGCCTAAGTCCTTACTTACTATTCTCTAAATATTCTCTGTCACTTCATTACAGCCAAGACTTTATTGTAAATCTACTACTTTGACCTGATACACATATGAGAAGCTTTTATGAAATGAATGAATGAGAAGATGCTAATTTGCCTAAAGGCTCTTCAGCTAGTAAGTCGTTATCTTATTGAAGGCTATCAAAGCCTTTCTTAGTTACTTCTTAAACCACTCACTGCCCTTCCCTACCTTGCTTCCAAATTTATTTCTTCTCATTGATCATCAATAGAGGATAGATGTTACTTCTCAAATAGTAATATAACTTCTCACAAAGAAAAATAACGGAGATCTCTCACTCATATTGTCATCACCTATATTGTAATATTTTGTATTAGAACGAGAAATTGTGTGGTGACTTGCAAAGAACAATGAACTTAGGGTAAGATCTGAATTCTAGGGCCAGATATGACACTATTTAGTTCTATGGTCTTGACCAGGTCAGTTAACTATAGACCTTAGTATGTGCAACAGAAATTGAAGGGATTATATAAGATCAGCCTTTTTAAATTATGGGTCTTATAAAACACTAGTTTCATATAACATTTTTAAAAACATCAATATTGCATTTCATTCAACAAAAATTTACTGAATGTCTACTACGTACTAAGAAGATAAACCAGGGTAAATAATCCTAAATGCAATATGAAGAGAAAAGGAAAAAAAAAAAGGAAAAACAGGAAAAAAAGGAAAAAAAATGAAATGCAGGAAAGAATAAGCAATGTGGAAAATGTAATGACAAGATCTAAAATTGAAGTACCAAAACAAAAGAGAGAGTTAGAGACAATATTTGAAAAGATGATATCTGAGGATTTTTAAGAACTGATCAAAGACAGCAATCCAGAGATTCAAGAAGACCAAGTATATCCCAAGTCAGACAAGTTAAAAGAAATCTCAGACAAAATACATTATAGTAAAATTGGTGCAAATCAACAACAAAGAGAAAATCTGAAAGAAACCAGAGAAAAGAAAAGACAGATCACACACAAAGGAATGTTAGACAGCTGACTTCTCAATATCTCAACAGAATCTTAATAATAATGGAAAAAATCTTCAAAGTTCTAAAAGAAAATGACTGCCAATCTAGAAGTCTATATTCAGTAAAATATCTTTCAGGAATAGAGTAAAAATAAAGACATTTATAGACCTAAGGGAGTTCTTTACCAGCACTAATTTAAAGGCGGTACTTCAGGCAGAAGAAAAGTAATTTCAGATGTAAAACCTGAGATGTCGGAAGGAATAAACTGAGCTTATATTCATGAATATTGATTGTATAAAAGAGTAACAATAATGTCAGTTTTTTAGTAGAACTGAAAATATAACAATAGCGTAAGTCAAGAGGGGAATAAATGAAATTAAAGTTTGAAAAGAGCTCGTTTTTTTTTTTATGGACAAGACTTTATTGTAAACCTACATTTACCTGTTACATTTATGGGCAGCTTTCGTAAAACCAATGAGTGGCCATCTTTCCAGTTGAAAGGAAGAGCAAGGTTTTGATTAAACTTAGACTTTGATAATTTAAGCATATTAGGTAAAAATCCCTAGAATAAACACATGAAGAAACAATACGTGCAGTTTTCAAACTAGAAGAGGGAGAAATGAAAGATTAAAATTACCCATTCAATCAAGAATAAAAGGCAAGAAAGGAAACAGAAAACAATCCCAGAATAGTCTTAGAACATAGAAGTAATTTTAAAATATTGGAGTGATAAATGGCATCATTCATGAAGGAAAGATGATAAATGTGCATGTTGGCATTCCTTATACTAGGATACCAGATAAGAAGAAATCAGTTCCTGGACATTGCCTAGTTCAGAGGTTGCAAATTAGAGATAACTGGATAAGTGAGCTTGTAAAGTGGAAAACATCTGTATTTGTCCTAAAATGTGTAAAGCCACTTTGAAATTTTGGATGCAAATTATCATCCCTACATTCATGAGTTGCACTCCTCTTGTGGTGAGCTGGATGAAAAGACAGCATCCACTTTCCACAGCTCTGATACATGTTTGGTGGCACCCTAGGATTTCCCCATTTCCCACATGTTTAGTCAAAAGTCATTTTATTTTTTCACTTCATTTCGGTATTTCTGAATGCTACTTACCACAAAAGATTGCATTTTCAGAATGCCTTGATCAGTAAAGGATTTTCAGTTGTGCCGGCCCCTCTGTCTACTAGATCCCCAGGCAGAACAGCTGCAAAACTTAATCTAGCTTTTGGTAATGAATTCATTCATCTTATTTTTATGCAACTCAGGCAGACTAACTCTAACTTTAAAGGAAAATGAGTGCTGATCTTTTTAAGGAGAGCAAATATGGAGCAGCCTGATCCCTAAGAGGCTCTGAGAGATTGAAGTTGTTCAAGTCTCACCCTCAGGCCTTTACAAGGGTAAAGCCACACAATCAGGAAGAGATTTGACTGTCCTGTCAATCAGAGATACTGCACCAAACCTCTCTCATTCAGATTGATTAGCTGAGAGGACTTATCTGAGAACAGTTGAAAGAACACTGCTAAAAATCAGCAGCTCAGCTCGACCTCTTAATCTTTCTGACCCTTAATTTACTCATCTGTGAATTAGGATGAATTCAAACATAGTCATCTAAAAGCCCAGTTCTTAAACTTTAGTGTGCATTCAAATTACCCAGAGAGCCTGTTAAAACCCAGATTGCTGGGCCCACCTCCAAAGTCTCTGATTTGGTAGCTCTCAGGTAGAGCCCAAGAATGTATTTCCAACAAGTTCCCAGGTCATGCTGAAGTTGCTAATACAGAGAACATACTTTGAAAACACTAATCTATAAGGCCTCATAGCTATGTTATTATACTCAAAAGTAGTGCAAAATTCAAATTATGGAAATGTTTATTTTAACATCAAGTTTATACGTAAAATAATTTTGCTAATCTTTATAAGCACATGTATTATCAAACCTTGTTGACACACTGTTAGAATCATTTACAATTATTCTCATTATTTGCCTTTAATATTTAACAGACTTGATATACAGTTTTTTTCTCAACAAGCTATGTATTTCTTTAAAAGATATGTATTTAATATGCAAGATCAAGCCTTTAGGTATGCAGTAAAAATAGCCATTTATGTGTTCGTGGGTACTAAAAAGAAATATTCAATTCCAAAAATACACTTGCTTGACCAGTTCCTTACCTCAAGATTATATTTAGTCCTTTGTAGAAAAGCTGAAGTTCTATTAAAATGCAAATATGCCAGAATATAGTGAAAAATAATTAAACCTTACCAATTACCTATTACTGTAAGTGATTTTATCAAATTATTTCTCAAGTCCCAAGTTTGCTAGGAGAAGGAGAGAAAGAAGATGAAGGCACAGGCATGATTCAGCATGGACATCATCATGGTAGGAAAAGGTGATGCTAGTTAGGAAGAATCAACATTGAAAAGTTCACCAACATCTGCATTTTGTCCAAGCCTAGACTTATCTGTACATTTAGTAAGGCCTTCTCCCCAGTGGGCAAAGCCAGGTCCAGCAATCACAAGTTCAACTGTGAAATCCAAGTGAATAAAGCTCTGCAGATTCAGATTTGCCTAATAAAAGATGGTGTTGCCCAAACTCATGCAGTTTCCTGGACATGTTACTGATGATAACTATATAACAGAATATTGGTGTTGTGTTATCCAGATCACAAATCACCTACCTATTTGGTAGAAATGATTATGCCAATGCTTTCTGTAGTCAAGAATAAAATAGGACCCAACCACTCTCTGTGGCACAAAAAAAGTAAAGCTATAGCTCTCTAGGTCTATGTTATAAATGAGAATGGGCAGATTAAAATTGAGCAGCTGTGTGTTCCCCTAAGTGCTCCTTACTACCTTGCTATTTGTTTCCTTATGTCTAACTGAAAAGCATTCAAATATTTCAGAACTCCTAGTGTCTGAATGTCTTTGGCTACCACATTCATTTGAGCCCCAAATACACTTGTCTTAGTCTGTTCAAGCTACTGTAACAAAATACCATAACCTGGGTAGCTTATAAACAATATAAATTTCTTTCTCACAGTTTGGGAAGCTGGGAAGTCCAAGATCAATGTGTTAGCAGATTTGGTTTCTGGTGAGAATCTGCTTTCTGGCCCTCACCAGACATGTCTTCACATGGTGGAAAGAGTGAGGATTGTCTCTCTAGCTCCTTTTGTAAGGACATTAATCCCATCCATGAGGGCTCCACCCCAAGACCTAATCACCTCCCAATGGCCCCACCTCCGAATTCTTTCACATTGGTGGTTAGGTTTCAACACATGAATTTTAGGGGAACACAAACATTTGGACCATAGAACACTCTGTACTACAAACAAGATAAATTTGTGAAAGGGAAACAAGCAAAATTTACAGCATAAAGGAAGTTGGAGTTTATATAAATCAATCAACAAAACACACGACTTCCCCAAAAAAATAACATCACAAAAGCTGGCCTGTATATGGCTAACAAAGATGTTGTCATCTGTGATCTTGCCTTGACATTGTACCCACTTAGCATGTCACTAAGGCAAATATATTTCCAAGATGTTTAAATGTGCCTTTAATTTGATTTCAGTAAATATTAGTTAGAATCCCTGCTGCTACCTAACGGCTCTAAAATTAGATGCTAGTGACGTCATCCTGAGAAGAAGCATGTCTTTAACTCTGGGTAGTGAGCCTTTGTATTGCTGAGGTGGAGGAACTCTTTCCTCTAGCTGCCATTTTGCTTTGCACCCAACTGTATCACAATAGCAAAACCTGCAGGGCTGTAAATGCCAAGTATTGCCCCCAAGTGTTCCAGGTCTTTGGAGATGGACTGCCAGAATTTAAATTCCAGCTCTGCCACTTAAGGCCTGTGACAGACATCTAAATACTCTGTGCCTGTTTCTTCAACTGTAAAATGAGGCCAAAATAGTTATCTACCTAATGGTGTTATTGTGAGGATTAAACGATTAGAAGACTAATACATGTAAAACACTTTAAAAAGTGCCTGGCACAAAGTAATTGTTAACTGTTGGCTATTAAAGTTTAACCATTCAAGGTTCTGTGGATCAACCACCTTATAAAATTTGGATGGAGGATACCATGTGCTCCTCCATTAAGCCTTGGCGCCCTTGTTCAGCAAAAGCAAGGGCGTTTTCACAGGGAACTCTGTACTGTCCATCTGTGGGTCTAGGTCTATTTTGTCCAGTGCACTGTTTTCTGTAAGTTCAATGTCCAACAAATATGTATAATTGGTGTTATTAATAATAATAACTGCTGTCCATTGAGTACTGACCATGTGCTGCTTGCTGTTTCTCTCCAGTATTTAGACTACCCCTGCAAGGTAGGTACTGCTGTCACCATTTTAGAGCTTCAGAAACTGAAACTCAGTGAGGTTAAGTAACTTTTTAAGGCTGCAAATTTAAATGGCAAGACTGGGATTTGATCACAAGTTTAACTGGCTCCAAAGCCATGCTCATTCCCCAGATGATTCTGTCTTCTACCCAGTGGAGAGCAGATACCCAAAAGGTCTTATCTCAGGTGTGTGGTTTGGAAGCATCTTTACATGGTGGATGAATATTCTATGGTTCTTAAAACTGCTGAGGTTGTTTATACCTGTATATACCTTTAATTGCAGCCTAAACTGTCCTGAATGGTGATGTTTCTCCCTTGTATTAGAGAGGAAGCACCTTCCATCTGCTGTTGCCTGTGGTCAAAATTATCCTTACTGGTAGTTATTAATGCAGGCATCGGGAGTCAGCCAAATGAAGGTCAAATCCCACCTCTGCCACCTCTTGGTTACCTAACTGAGCAAAGCTACTTAACCCAAGCCTTCAGTTCTGAAAATGAGGTACTTGTACCTTATGGGTCTTGCAGTGAGGATTCCATGAGAAAGTGTATGTCTAGTGCCTAGAACAGAGACTGGCAAGTGGCTGCTCCACAAGTAAACCCAGCTGGGGAGACAAGAATGAATATGCTGGTGACAGTGGGAGCTCTCCTGGCTGTGGGAGACTTGTCATTCCTTATCCTTCCCCAGATACCCAATTCCCTGGTTGTCCCAGTTGTTACCCTTTGTCCTGAAATTTCAGCCCACTTCAGGAGGATTAACAAATATTCATCAACAATAAGAAATTCAGGAGAAAAGCATTACTAAGCTTGTCTATTCATGACAATCACTCACCATGCATTTACTGATCATAGGACTGATTTGTTGTGATCTGTATTTGTTGTGATCTATATATATATAATTATTTTATATATGTTATATATATTTATATATTACGATATATACATCATGTATATCACTCATATATATATGTTTTACCTGTTTATGTGGGGGTGTGTATGTATATATATATAAATGCAAGTACATACATATACGAATGTAAGTTCATACATAATTTTAAAGAATTTTTAAATGTCTACTTCAAGACCTATTTTCTAGGAGCCTAAGCAGACTTGGATTTCAAAGAAACTTCCTTCTCTGTGAGTTATTATTAAAACAACTGGGCCCTCTCATTTGGGTTCGATTGTGTCTTTATTACCTCCTCAGGCTGAACTTGGTTGGAAGGTCACACAATCTTGTTGAATCAGCTCAACCTGTTCATTTAAAGTCTTCCCATCTTTTCCACTGATGTGAGTTTAAGTGAGAGCAAGTCAGGCCCTGTAAGTTGGTGATGTCCTCAGGTCCTCCGGGCTCTAGATCACTGCTGATCCCTCCACCCACCCTCTCAGCTTTTATGAGAATGTTAATGATCAGCCCCTTGATGCTATCTACCTATTTGTAACTCTCCTGAGTCACTATCAACCTTAAAATGACAGGGGTTCAGGCATTGAAATTCAGGACCCATATAGTCCACCTACTGGTATAACTAATGCTCATTAACCTCACCTGAAATCATACAGTTCAGAAAAGACACAGAGAAAGCTTCTGTTGGTTCAGAAAGAGTGAGCTGAAGTCCTTCAGGGCAGCTCCCACATTAACTCAGGAAGCCTACATTAAAACCAAAGACCATGCAAAGGCCACAGAATTTATTTTTACTAGAATTGTATCTTGAGCTACAAGGAGCTATAATGGTAAAATAGCAGGAGCTTGAATATTTTACAAGAAAAATTTTCTACTCACAATAATTGAGCTGTTCAAGCTATATCTACACATTCCTTGTCTCCAATTTTCCTAAATGTTCCAGCTGTAAACACACATGTAATTTCTGTGTGCCTATGTGTGATTTTGAGTTTGAGAAGTGTTTAAAATGGAGAAAAATATAAAGACTAATAAAACAAACAATCCAATAACATAGGAACCACTGGAAAAATAGTATTAACCATTGAAAATATTTTGTCTTCTTTACTTCGAATGTTTTATTTTGTAAAATCAAAATAGATCATAGTATAATCTTCTTCGACCACCTTCTCCTAATCCAGTGTCAACCTTTACCATGAACTGCATGTATATTCTTCTAGTCCATTTAAAAATTTTTTTTATATTTACACTCATTAAAAATATAGTATACCATTATTTTTCAAAATTTACTTAAATTGCATCATGTTGTACCATTCTACAAGTTGCTATTTCCACTCGACTTTGCATTCCAGTGACGCTTACATGTTGATATAGAAAGCAGATCTAGTTGATTGTTTTTAATTGTTCAAGGTCACAAGATAAGTTAGTGTAGGAGAAATAAAACTTGTCCATTTGATCACCCAGTATACAAAAGGCTAGGGACTACAAACCACAATCAGCATACAGCAGTGCCCATGAAAAAAGTGTCCAGTTAATATTAATTAAGTTCTGGTACTGACTGAAAGTGTTCGTCATGGCCCACTGAGCTAGACAAAAAATTTAAAGTCACAAACGGTACCTACCATTACCAAATTCACAAATGAGTTGGGAATGCAAACTTAACACCCCCAAATAATTAAAAGATAATGAAATGGGTTTTTAAGGAATTGTCTTTAGGGACCAAAATCAATTCAGAACTGGGAGTGATCACCATGGACAGGTATAATCAGACAGGGCTTCCTGGAAGAGGCAATAGCTGAAACAGGCTATGAAAGGTAGGAAGGGGGCTTATGGATAAGGAATATCATGAGCAAAGGTTTACAGGTTGGAATAAGTATAGCATGCACCGGATTACCCTGAATGGAGGAGAGAGAAGCTCCTGGAGAAGGGGTAAGGTCAACATGTGGAGGGATCTGAGAGCCAGACAATGGAGCTTGTGTTTGTGTAGTTGCCAACATAGAGCACTTTGAGAATGTACATGTAGGATTGGCGCTAACTGCTGTGACTGGAGCTCCTGGAATGTTCTAGGCTGTTTCCACCCCTGCACCTTTGCACACCCTATTCCCTCAGCCATTCCTGATTCCTGCTTCACCTTTGGCTTACGGAGCTCATTTCAGCTGCATCCTCAGGAAGCCACCCTGGGCATGTGTTCCCTGCCCCCTCACGTACTCCACAATGTCTTGGGCTTCCTTCTAGCACAGTGTTTGTCATACTGGGCTGTAATTTTGCTTAATTGTCTTTCTCATTAAATTATAAACTTATTGGGAAGAAAGCATTTGACATATCTTTTTGCTTCAGGGTGTAGCACAATACCTATTTCATAGATGCATTCAATTAACGTTTGAATAAATTAATGCATTAATAAATGATTCATCAAAGAATTATGTTTTCTAAATATTTGCATATAATATTACCCATTTAGGCTAGAAAAATAATTATTTAGATGTCTGTTGACTTCTAGAATACATCCCATGAGAAAAAACAAATTATAACTGGTAGCAACATGAAAGAACTGTCAATAATGCATAAAATTCGGGATTTAAATTTTGAAAGATAAGTCAAAGTTTTGTTTTGTCACTGTGCAAAACTCAAAATCTTTTCATCTACAGGGAAAGAAACCATGAGCACTTTGATGTAACTGAATATGACACTTCAATCATGCCATCTCCAACTAGATGTATTGTTGAAAAAGGAAAAAATCATTTGAATTTCCTATAAAATCCTGCTTTAAAAAATAATTTGTCCATTCACGTCTTTATTCAAAGAATATGTTTTGAATGTTAGCCCCAGGGATTGCAAGGAAACAAGCCAAATGGAGCTTATAGTCTCACAGATAAGAGATACAAAATGAAAACAGCAAGCAAATAAATACATGAAATAATCTGCATGTAACAAGCTCATGAAGAAACAAGAAACCAACAAAGAAAATCACAAGGTGCTGCTACTATAATCACAGGAGCTACTATTAGGTACGTGGGTCAGAAGTCTCCTCTGAGAAGAGGAGGATGAGCAACACTAGCCATAGGCTCCCTGGAAAGAAGAGCATTCCAGGCAGAGGCTTTAGCATGTGCGAAGTTCCCAAAGAGGGCAGAGGGTAGACATGCTCGGGAAGCTGCAGGACCACAGTGCCTGGAGGATAGAGCCTGAGGAAGGGAGCGAGTGGCCACAGAAGACGGCAGAGCCACGGCAGCAGAGTTTGCAGACTCTACTGGGGAGTCGGGATGTTTTTCTAGGAAAACAGGAAGCCATTGATGAGTTGAAACAGCAACAGTAAGATCACGTCATGAGTATTTCCTATGTTCCAGACACTGAGCAAAGGGAGAAGAAAGTCAGGAACATTAATATGAAGGTAGCCTGCCTTAGTTCAAATTCTGGCTCTGCCACCGGCCAGCCATGTGATCGTGGACAAGTCACTTCACCTTCTGGGCCCCATCACAGAGTTGTGTGAGGACTGAATTAATAAAGTGCCTAGAAGAGGCCTGACACATAGGAAGTGTTCCATACCTGTTTTAGTGAAACTCTTCACATATGTTAGGGTTTTCCAACAAACTTAAAATGATATCCTAGGTCTTTCTGATGGCTATCACGGCCCCATGTGATCCAGCTACGTCTCTAACCTCATTTGCTGTGACTCCTTCCTTTATCACCTTCCTTTATCACTGGCCTCTGGCCATTCCCCAAACACACCAAACTGGTTCCACTCTCAGTGTTGTCTTTGCTGTTCTCCTGCCTAAAATGCTCTTCCCCTAGAGAGCAGAATGGCTTGCCCCCACTGCTTCATTTGTGTCTGCCCCCATCAGAGACCCTGTCTGAAGCTGCATCCTCCATCACCCTGTCTACTCTGCTGTGTTTTCCCTCCTATCACTTCTCAGAACCTGACACTCTCTTTATATTTCTAAGTTGAGTTGCTTATTGTCTGTATCTTCCATGGAGGCAGAGACTTTATTTTTTGCACTGCTATTCCTGACCACCAGAAAAAAAAATTGATGAATAGACAAATAAGAAATGTATGGTCTGGTTTAATACTCACAACTCCTTAAGTGTATTGTTTTACAGGTGAGACAAATAAGGTCTAGCAAGGAAAAGTGGTTTGCATGGTTGGCTCTGTTGACTCCTGGGGTCTTCATCATGATGATGTCCCATTCTGTGTTTGGCTACACACCTACCAGTTCATATCCAGCCCCTCCTAGACAACTGAATGAAGCTACAACTGTGCACAGTGCACGATGAAGTTACTAAAGCTTGTCACCACCTGGCAGGGAAAGGGAGAGCAGCCCTGGGCGCCTCTGTCACCTCACACCGCCCCTCCCAGATTGACTTCTGCATTAAACCTGTGGCAGGCACAGCTGTGCCTCGCCCCTCCCTTCATCAGACATTCATGCCACTCCTCAGTCACATCAGCACCTGCTGAGCAGAGGCTTTCTCCCCACTCCCTGCTCTCTTTCCTCTTGATCTTTTCTGGGCAGACTCAAAGATGCAGGCCACATCGGAATGAGGGACTTGTGAATAGACAATCTCCTTTGATGTCTTTCCCCAGCTGCCTACATTCTTCAATAAAAAGGCTACCTCATTCTGCCAGTAAACCTCTTGGTGGTACCTGACCTTCTGTGGTTTGATCTTTTCTCAGCCTGTCTTTGCAATTCCCTCAAACCTAGTTTCCCTTTCAGTGCCTAGAATGCTGATTTACTTTGAAAGAGCACCATCAGCTGTGTTTTTTCTGTGCCGCGAGTTAACCAATAACTGAGTCCAGGCCAGCAGTGAGTAGACCAACCAATGTTCCCATTCTACTCACCCTCAGCCTGCCAGCAACACCATTCCCTGAGTTTTGGGGGAAAGGCATACCAAGAAGCAGAAATACAAGAGCAGATCAGTCAGTTTGCAGAAAATCAAGTAATTCCAACTTCTTTTTGAAGGAAAACCTTTTAGCAGCTCTTACAAAGGGAAATACAGAAAATAAAAATCACAGGGCTTCCCCTCCCCTCATTTTTATGTACCCCTGATCATGGAAGGGTGAGATGGTCAAACACTTCCTCCCCAGCTGAAGGACTGACTTCAGGTTTCCTCTCCCACCCTCTTCTCTGAGCCTGCAATCTATGGGTTCACCAGGCTTTTCATTGCATTGGTTTCAAAACCTGGCATTTCTCTCTCCCTAACCCCTTCACAGGGCCAGGGCTGAAGCAGCCACATAACATTTCGAGGTAGGAATTGAAGTTGTTTTCCTGCTGTGCTTTTCCCTTTTCCTCCTTTCATCAAAGCAGGGAGCCTGCTCTTTGATACATTGCCTTAGGGCAAGTCCGTGGCAGAGTGCAAAACAGGAAGTTTGTGAGATTTTCTGGTTTGTGTTTTCTTAACTCTAAATCCTTTGGGGACAGGAGGATTCAACTGAAGAAACAGAGGGGCTTGGAGAAGTAGAAAGTGCAGGAGGGGATTCCCCTAGGCTGGGGGTAGTAGAGAGCAGCAGATGCCCAGAGGAGTGGAGAACTACCTGGTCTTGGTACCTTGAGGCACAAAGACCCCAGAAAGAAATGTTTCCATGGACAACCAAGGGGCGAGACCCTAAGCACAGAGGGTACTGGCTTCATCAGAGCTGCCCATGACCCACGAAATGTGGAAGCAGTGAGCCATCAGATAACAGGAGACAATGAGGGCTTAAATAATGAGGATGCCAGCCGTGAACACAAAAGATTTAATATCAAGAAGATTTAAAATCAGAGGACTTCATTTTTTTCAGGCATCATGCAAGACTTCCTCCCACCCCAGGATATGGTGCAGTCCCAAGAGAGAGAGGGAGCCACAGTGATAGCAATGGAATATGCCACCAATTGGACAAGTGGGCCCTTAGAGTCTTAAATCAAATTGGTCTTCAGAAAACAAAGAGATATTTCTTCTACAGTGAAGTTTATTAGAATGAGATTCATTCGTGTGGTCAGATCATCCTCCTGGCTTTTAAAATATGCTTTTGCCCCAGATCCCATCTCTTAAATCTACTTGAGATATACCTCATGTCTAGTCACTGCCAGCAGCGAGCACTGTGATCCTCTGCCCAAAGGCCCCATTCTGCTTATCTAAGTAGGAGAGGGGGCATCTTCAGACAGACGTTTTAATTCATCAAGGCTTCCGGTGTTAAATAGTTAATATTTCATTTTCTTCATGTCTCATAGACACTTTGAATCAAATGCTCCCAGAACTGAATTATTTCCCCCACTTAGTTAACGGTGTCTCCCAAGAGGAAAAGCTCATAGCTGTCCAATCTTTGTTTCTTCTCTGCACTTTCCTGGGGGTTCTAGATCAGAAATGTCCTTCAGCTCTCAACTCTTTATCTCTGCCACCACAGCCTTATTTGGGACTTTATTAATCCTTGCTAATACTATCTTAATTAATGCACTATGGTAGCGTTTTAGTGGGCATTAAATGAATATGTAATAAAAATGAGGTCAAGAACTACATAACATGTATTTTATTACCAATATGTGGAATCGATAAGTTCTAATATTTATGGTATAAATTTATTCTACAGAAAGAGTCCTATATTTAATGTGCATTCTCATTTCACTATTTTCTAACGTGCATCTGTTGTCTTTGCATTTAATGGGGTTTGGGCATTGTTTTGTCTAAATGCTAACATTACTTGAGGTAAACCAGCATGGTCAGGGCGTTTGTCACAATACCCAGCCTGTCAACCAGCCAGTCAGCCTCAATTCAGCTTGGGAAGCTAACCAAGGTCAATTGCTGCTATCTAATGAAGTCAAAGTTTCTTCTAATTAATGCTACAGCAATCACAGATTTGCAAAAGTGCTTTCTAGAAAAAAAGTTGATGCTAGAATTGAGATGGTTATTCTTTCTTGGTGGAATTGCACTTGACCTGACAACTTGCCAGAGATCTCTATTCCTTTCACAGGGCTACAGCAGCCAGGAAAAAGAGTTTGTTTCAGTGAATGTAAATTCATTAGATTATATTTCAGAAATGTGAAGATGGCAGGCACTGGTGATTAATGGCAGGAAATTTGGACGTGATAAGTTGTGAGAACCTATAAAATATGACACTGCCATCAAGCAAACATGAGTGTGTAGGGTGTGTTGGCAAGCCTCAAAGCCAGCGTCTTCCAACAAGGAAAAGGAGACCAGTCTTCCCATGCCAGAAGAGAGCCAGGAAGAAAAACAGATGCTTCACTTACAGCCCCATGCCTCCTCTCTTCCAAGCTTGGATGTAACAAATGACATTTTCAATATTTATAGTGGTAGAAAAGGTAACCACTGCATTCTCCAAATGAATTCACTTTTAACACATTTGCTATCTCTTTATTCTGTTGCAGGAAAGTTGCAAAGCTGATTTTCCTGAATTTTACATAGATTCCCACTATACACATATTTGGAATCAACTTTCTGTTGATTCTTCATAGCTACAATAGTTTGAGCTTGTCAGAGTATCCTTTCCTCTGGTTTGTGCTCGCCCCCTCATCATCCTCGTAGAGCAGATGCTTTATCCAAGGATTTATTTTGTGTAACTCTGGAGCTACAAATGATTCATGGGCTTCACTTAGGATATGCTACCAAGGTACTAGCGATTCTCCTCCCTGGGACCTCTAGGCTGGGCATCCAGCATCCATGCCAGCCAGTGCATTCTGACCTGTTCTACCCCAGCAGCTCCATCATCCCTCCATGCAATTAACCCCCAGCCTTTGCAGTCAACTTTTGAGAATAGTGTTCTGTGATTTTATTTCACCCCGTGCTACCTGAAGCAGAACTTATTATTTTAAAGTTTCATCATTGGAAACTTGAAGATCTCTGTTGGCTGTCATTTGTTTATCTAGACTAAGTGTTTTAGGAAATGGAGCATCTGCTGAATAGGTGCTTTCATGAGGAGAAGTTCTTTTGTAGCTCATACCCTCCATTCCCTTAACAAAAATGGGTTATTTGAAAATAAGAAGCTCAATTTTGAGAATAAATAGATAGAGACACTAGGCTTGCTAAGGATCTGACATTTTATTATTACTTAAGAAGGAAACTGTGGCTCTTATTCTCTTTCCTCTTTCATGCTTTCTTTCTGAATTTATAATTCTTCAACTCAAACACATTCTAATACCTTATCAGAGGGTCTCAAGCTGCTAATAGGAGAAGAATGATTGTAGTCAGAAACTTGACAGAGTTTAAGAAAAGTACATATAAATCAAGCCAAACATTTTTTATAAAATACATAAAGATAAATTGATTGATAGATAAATGATGGCTAGATACAGATTTAGTTACAAAGGCAAAACTGCTGGGATATATACTAAAATGTTAGCAGTGTTTATCATTAAGAAGTATAATACCAGCGATTTCTATTATCTCACTTTTTTTTTATATTTTCTAGATTTTCTACAAGAAACAAATTTACAATCAGAAAAAAAAAAAAAAACGGTTTTGCAGTAAAATAAAACTGCATTGGCCTGAAAAAACATTGAAAACCAAGAGGCTGGATAAGATTCTGCCATTCAGACTTCTTACATAAGGAATCAAAAGGTGGGAACTGCCAGTCCTCTTAGGCTCTTAAGTCTAAGCCCAGAAATGAGCAGCATCACTTCTGCTCTATTCTGTTAGACAAACCGGACACAAGCCGGTCCAGATTCAAGTGAATGGAGGCAGAGATTCTGCCTGTCAATGGGGCCATGGAGGATTGAGATGTATATGGGCAAAGAAGAAATTGAAGACAGTCATTTTTTAAGACAGGCTACCACATGCTCCCAGAGGAGTCTGATAGGGAAGGGAAGAAGTTAAAAGTCTTGGCCGCGCGCCGTGACTCACACCTGTAATCCTAGCACTCTGGGAGGCCAAAGTGGGCGGATCACAAGGTCAGGAGTTTGAGACCAGCCTGACCGACATGGTGAAACTCCCTCTCTACTAGAAATACAAAAATTAGCCTGGCTTGGTGGTGCGCGCCTGTAGTCCCAGCTACTCAAGAGACTGAGGCAGGAGAATTGCTTGAACCCAGGAGGTAGAAGTTCCAGTGAGCCAAGATCGCACCACTACACTCCAGCCTGGGCGACAGAGTGAGACACTGTCACAAAAAAAGTCTCACAGAGTGCTTGCTTTGCTGTGAGTCTTCAGAGAAACTGGAGAGAAAGTCATGCCTCAGAGTTGTCTCTAAGGTCATGGAGCTAGGTGAATCCAGTTCAAAAATAGGCAAAAGATCTGAATAGACTTTTATCCAAGGAGGATATAAAAACAGCCAATAAGCACATGAAAAAAAATGTCCAACACCATTAGTCATTAGGGAAATGTAAATCATAGCCACAAGACACCACTTCACAGCCACAAGGATGGCTGGAATTAAAAAGGTAGATAATAACAAGTGTTGGTGAGGATGTAGAGAAATCAGAACCCTCATACACTAATGGTGGGAATGTAAAAGGGTGCTGCCATTTTGGAAGACACTCTGGCAGAGTTACCTTATGATTCAGCCAACTGAACTTACAGCTATATATACCCAAGAGAAATGAAAACATACTCTACACAAAAATGTGTACATGAATGTTTATAGTAGCATTATTCATAATAGCCAAAAGGTGGAAACAACCCAAATGGTTCATCAACTGATGAATGAATAAAATGTGGTATATCCATACAATGGAATATTATTTGGGCACAAAAATAAATAAACCACTGGTACATGCCACAGAATGGATGAACCTTGAAAATATTATGCTGAGTAAAAGAAGTCAGTTCCAAGATACCACATATTATGTGGTCCAATTTGTATGAAATGTTCAGAAAAGGAAAATCTATAGATACAGAAAGTAGATTAGTAGTTGCTTAGGGATGAAACTGCTCTAAAATTGACTATGGTTGTGGCTCCACATATCTGTGAATAGACCAAAAAAAAAAACAACAATGAATTGTCTTCGTGTATGGTAAGTGAATTATATCTTTAAAAAAAATTTAACTGGTCAAAATTGTAAAAAAAGAAACCAACAAACAAAATAAAGGAAGCAGAGACATAAATTCTTGGACACTTTCAGTTCTCTATGGCTGGGGTAGTTTAAGGGTGGTCCTCTAAAGCATTGCAACTTCTGGCTCTTGAAAAAAATGTAGAAGGGGCGTTGGGAAGGTGAGGGGAATGACGGACAGGGGTTCACACAAATGGTAGAAAGATAGCTCAAGGTGTATAAATTGAATCTGCTTATGGCCTGTACCCATTGTTTAATCAACCATTATGACCAAGAAGATGCAAATGTCTGATTATCCAGCGCTGGATCCTATGCCCACCACAAGCCCAGACTAAGAATAGGGGAGAGCAGCCCCAGTGGGAAAGTGAACTGCCAGTGCCAGAAAGGAAAGGAAACCTGGACAGGCACCCACAAAAGATGTCCACTCGAAGAACACAGCCCTCATGCTTCAACCTAAGGAAGAACTTTCTAAAAGTAGAATGAAAACAGCAGCCTCAAAAGCGGCCAAGCTCCCAGTACAAGAAGCTTTCATGCAGAGCAGAGATGTGGCTGCCTGGATAGCTGAAGGAGATGGCTTTTGTGGCAGGGAGCTCTAAAGTGATCCTCAGTGACTCCCTCCTCTTGGCACACATGCCGTTGTGAAATCCCCTTCCCTTGAGTACGTAGGGACTGCAGAGAGTGACTCACTTGGGGTGAATAGGATGCAGCAGAGATCCTAGAAAGCTGTTTTTGAGATTAGGTGGCTTCCATCTTGGGTGCCCTCTCTCACAGTCTGACCTCTTGTTGCTTGCGTGCTTGCTCTGAGTGAAGCCAGCTAGCTTCCCTATGGAACCCTCACGGAAGGGACTGATGTCTCTGGCCAACAGCCAGTGAGCTCTTGAAAGCTGCCAATAGCCTCATAAGTGAGTTTAGGAGCAGATCCTTCCCCATTGAGGCTTGAGATGACAGCAGCTTCACTGACACCTTAATTGCAGCCTTGAGAAAGACCCTAAGCCAGAGGCACGCAATTAAGCCATGTCCAGTTTCTTGACCTGCAGACCACGACATAATGAATATTTGTTGTTCATAGCTGCTAAGTTCTGGGATAACTTCTTATACAGCAATAGACAACTAGCAGACTTTAGAGCCATTTATTCTATTATTACATTATTTTGAGAATATGTTTTATCAAAGGGATTATTTTTGTGGTGTGAGGCTGTGTGTGCCTTTGTGTGTGAACATGAGTAGGAGTTTGTAGGTACCTGCAGGCATTTTGAAGGGGAGGCCAGGAAGGTGATCCATAAATAGGGTAAAAGGACAGTAATTTCAAAGACTTCCGTCCACTTTGATGTTGACATGTCCTGGCTTTCTCCACTAGCACATTGGTTCCTACAAACAGAACTTGCCTTGTCTTCCAGAAAGCAAAGTATTGCTGTGACAATAGTCACAAAAAGACTAGCACTTTCCATCTTAACCATGTTTTGTGCCCTCTGTGAGATTGCAGACAGTCTCTAAATTTAGGTAGGCCAAATTAGGCTCCAAAGAACTGATTTACAGTATAATCAACATCATTTGGACTTTCTTCTGATTAGCGTGGGAATGGTCAGGAGCTTCCCAAGTAGCATTTATCCCACTTATTCTACTCTTTCTTGACAAGAATATGTTAGGCTTCTTTTCTGCCCAAAAATCTGACTGCCCATTCTAAAGCCATAAATTATACAGGAAGCTCTTCTGTGCAGAGATCAAACCCAGATCACTACATGGCTTTTATTTGTGCCAAATGCACGCAGTCTGCTTTGTCCTGGAGAGCAGGAGTCTCATGCAGTGGGAGCTACAGAAACACGGTTTACATGATCAGAAGCCCAGTTTTGCTCCTGTTTCCTTGCTGCTCCCAACAATTAGCCTCTCTCGGAACATCAGTTTGCCCTTATCCTAATGGCACAGAATAACAAAACAACAGCTGGCATCTTAGAGCAGCAGTAAGTGAGGACATGCCTGGAATTCTTTTCTGATGACTTCTAAGTGACGCTTCCAAAGAAGCAAAAGTTATCACCTTCATCACCTGAAAACACTGGCTGTGCTATGGTCAGAGGTCATACAGGTTTCAGGGACACAGGGCCCAAGATTTTTCAGATGTGCATTCAGATGGGCATGTGGAGGGGATCACAACACAGATTTCTGTTCCAACCTGACTGAGGATGCACACTGGGTACTAGTAGATCATCCAATATAGAAACAATCTAGGACCAAGGGCTGGAGGGTGGAACCATTCAGGTAATAACTTCTAGGGGGGCTCTTCCAGCCCCACCAGGACTCAGTGGAGTTGTCAAGAGAACTCTACTGAGGGTCTTCCGCTGCATCCTAGAGTTGAGGTATTGGCAGGAGGCCAGTAATGTGGCCAAACATTGGCCTGAGACAGGAGACCTGGATTCCCATTCTAGAGCTGTCTTTCATCAATTTGTCTTGTTTAACACTTTTTTTTTTTTAACAATTAAGCAAAACTTATTCAAATTTGCTTAACTCAAATAGGATCTAGGGTATATGTCTCTCATAGAGGCCAAAGAAAACAAGTGGAAGAAACTGAAACTAGAAACTAGAAATCCATCAAAAATCAAGACAGCTGGTTCCCCTCACCCCCTTTCCCTTCCCTCTTTCTCCTTCTCTGTGTTCTCTCATCTATTTCTGCTGTGTGGCTATGTCTTTCTCATCTCTCTGCTTCTGCATGCTCAGAAAAAGTCACCCCCCCCAAAGTGTAAATGTCCTCAGCTCAGAAAGCCAGCTGAACTGCAAGTGCTGCTGAGTCTCAGTTTCAGGCTCCCAGGTGAGAGACTGTGACTAGACAGATTGAGTCAGGGGCCTGAGGCTGGTCCAACCAGCTGTGGCTTAGAATGGGGGTTGGGGGTGGGAGTCAGGATTATACAGGACAAAGGTAGTTTGAGTGAATTGGGGAAGGAGTGTGGTACAAGGTGGGCACCAGGAGGGGATTATTGGGCTGGGCACACTGTCAAAATGTGTCAACTCTAGTACTCAGCCTGTCTGGATTCTAATACTTTGAGAAGTTTAAACATCTGGCCCCTAAAGTTCTCCCCTGTTTTCACACTGTATGAATCTTTAGCTCTGTTTAACAAAGACATCAGCCTGGCAGTGGGAAAACATTTCTTAACTCTTAGCCTTGGGAAGAGCAGACAGTCTCTTCACCAACATAGTAAGCCCTTCATTCACAAAAAAAGAGATGGAAATTAACTGTAGGATACGTCTGAAAAAAATTACACAGATAGACCTAGGAGACCAATCATGTTAGCCATTCTCTTATCCACTGTGCCCTCTGGTCCCCCAGTGCCTAAGCATCAAGATAGCCAGGATCTGATAGCCGTGCTTTAATTAACCTGTTAAAGCCCAGAGGGGACCATTGACAGCATTATCACTGCACAGAATGGATCAGAAGTTCCAAATGTCTTACTAAGTTTATTGGATCCCCTGGGGCCTAGGAAGAGTGTGCCACCCTAAGTACTCAGCTTGCCCCACTACTAGACAGCAAATGGAACAGTGGGGAGGAGACTCCACGTGCAGCAGAAGGCATCTGTCCTCAGGTTGTTTACAGCACAGCAAAGACACATCTCCAGCTCCTAGGGAGGCCCCACATTATAGAAATAGGCTGCTTTAGGGGTTTCTTATCCTGGTACATTCATGTTGGTTTACTTCTCATTTTAGCTCACAAGTCATCTCTTTTTCACTCTCCTGTCTTCCTGCAAATGGTTGAGAAATTATCTGACTCATTGACACCATCCTTGAGCCAGGGGTTTCCTTCAGTGTCAGTCACTTCTGAATCAAGTACATTTAGCTGCCGTCTTGCTATTTTTCTAAATTACTGTCTTCAGC
Source organism: Pan troglodytes (assembly GCF_028858775.2). NCBI lineage: Eukaryota > Metazoa > Chordata > Mammalia > Primates > Hominidae > Pan > Pan troglodytes. The sequence continues at coordinate 107,657,538 of NC_072402.2, read as the reverse complement.
AAATGCTTAGATAAAACAGTCTTTTTATTATTCTGATGGAATTCAGCAAACAGTGTCTATGGGACTTCTGTTTTTGTGAAGCGCTCTGTTGCCAGGATACCCAGGGTGAAGATGTCAAAGAAGACACATTGAAAGGACAAGCTATAGTGAATATCCCCGAATCAGCCCCTTGCATACTAATCATTCAGATTTACCCTATGCTGTTTCTGTTTGCTATAGGAAAGATACTAGAGTCCATAATTTCTAAATAACAAACTATCCGGGGAACAGAAAACATGTATTATTAAGGAGGGCAATGCATGTTTAACTTCATTTTTTTTCCTTTTTTTTTTTCCTCTCTTTTAAAACGTGGCACTAAGACCATTAGAGACAAATTCTGGCTTTTCATTAATACATATAGGAAGATGAAAAAGAAATAGATTTCTACACTGACAATTTCAGGAAGAATGTAAAATATAGTGAAAAGAAAAAGGAAAAGATGAGAGGAAGGAAAGGTACCATTAATAATAGCAAGAAGACCCCAAAAGTCACCTATTTATTTAAAAAGCACAGGTTAAGCATTATAACAAGCATTTATTATCACTTACTGGGTATATACTATGATACTATGCTTATAATGATGGCCCTAGACTTAGATACACTTGAAATGGAATAGATGTAAACTCCTATATTCACATAAATAAATAAATAAACAACAGAAAAGGCAAATCTACAAGTTCAGAATGAGATTTAAGATTGTCTTAGCAGTTACTTTCAGGGCTATAAAACAACAAGTTTATTATAAGCAAATGGTACGATATGTTTGGGTAGAGGAACAATTAATGGAACTTTGGACTGTCTCAAAACTATTCTTCTGACCACATAAGCATATTATACTATTAGGATGTGGCTAGCCATACTAGATTACATATGAAGTCTTATGTTCATGCAGGCACAATATTGCAAGAAAAATATGCTGGCTAATTACACACATCACAGTTGAGACTGACAAGCTTGGTAGAGATGTGAAAGAGAGCTGACCAGAAGGAAAGTTCTGGAAACTACCTCACAAGACTAACTATTAAAGAAACTGAGGATGTTTAAGCCAGGAGAGAAGTTTAAAATGTTGGTGAAAATGCTATTGAGGTTTTAGAAAGCACCAATTCACTCTAAATATACCCATCCTGACCAAAAGTTTCCTGAGCTCAAAACAAGTATTGTTTTCTCATCATTCAACACAATGGACACCTGAGGGATACATTTCCCAAAGAAAGTTCATTGTCAGTCTCCCATTGGCCATGCACTGCTATGTCTTAGCACAGGCCATAGGATCTGACAGTCTTCTGTTCCCAGATGTGGTACCTTGATCCTGTGGTCCTGATCTTGGTTCTGAGGGAATCTTCTCTCCTGGCCTGGTTCTTTCTTTCTCCACCAAAGAATGAAAAAGACAATCTAGAGGCCTCTTCTCCCCTGCAGGCAAGAGGTTTCTCTCTGCCAGTGACAAGTGTTAAGAGAGTTTTGGAGTTTTGGGGGGCTCTCATTTTGAACCTGGGCTTCTACCTCAAAGAGCCACCAAATAATCACATATTCTGAGTCCCCACTTAGGGAAATCCATTCCAAGATTTCTGTCCAGTTTTTAGAATGAACATCCAAAGTAGCTAATAGAATATAAAAAATGTTTTCTTTTTAAAAATAGAATATAAAAAATGTTTTCTTTTTAAGACCAAAACATTTTTTTCCCACAATTTGGGTCAAAATGTGCTGCAAATACCAGAAATGTAGACCACCTCAAATTGCTTAAGCTGTTTCTGAAAGAAGGAATCTCTTCCCTTTCTCCCTTCCTGCTGCCAGCCTGCTTTTTAAAATAATTCAAGTACAATGATGATCAAGAAAAGGGACCATCAAGACTGCCAGAAAAATATCCAGCTATGAGACACCACAAGTATAATAGGGTCACATATGACATTAGTATGCATAGAAACCAGAATTTTTATATTGAAAAATCCAAGTTACCCTCTATGCTGGTTTGACCATAAAATAATATTTTATGGAGTGCTATAAGGATAAATGATTATAGTTAGACAATGCCTATTACATACTATTAAAGTATTTTTTTAAATATCAAGTTAGTGGTAAACTGATAGTAGTATTTCAAAATAGCTTTTCAGTTATTCAATATGAATAAAGAACTTTAAAAGTTTCATGACTTTCACCCTGTAATTCCTCTTTCTCTATTTTTACATTAAAGAAATAATCTCAAATGCAGATAAGAATTTATACACAATTGGTAGTTCAAAAATTTGAAACAAAATCTAACATTTGGGAAATTACTATATAATTTTTAGAAAGTTTGTCCAATGGAATATCAATGTGATAAAATTTTAACATAATTTGAGAGAAAAAAGGAATGGAAAATTGTAGAAATGTGACCAAATATTAGATAAAACATATCCAAGCCTTAACAGTGGTTGCATTTGAATGGTAGAACTATGGATCATATTTCCTATAATAAACATGTGCTACATTGGTAATGAGGACTATTCAGTAAAAGCATGTTCAAAGCAATAACTTCTTCGGTGTCAACATATCCTTACTCCAGGTGACATAGTAGATGGATCATAGGAAGAGAAAGTAAAATCTGGTAGTGTTTGGACAGTTACACCTTGCAGATACATTACACTTGTAACTTTATTGTAACTCACGTTTATCCAGCTGCAACCAACTGCCCAAGGTTAGTTGTGTCTGGATCAACTTTTCTCTTGGTCTCCCCAGCATGGCAATCCAGCGCTTTTTTTCCTGATGAATTTGTGTCTGTTTTTGGAGACTCAAGTCCCAGAACATGATAGCTTTTGCACAGAAATGCCATGTTTTCAGGAGAAACTAATCCTGCTTCAAAAGAATATGAGAGTGGGGCTGGAACATAGGCATCAAAAGCCTCAAGACATGAAATACATTAAGAAACCTCAAACACATGCTAGAGGATCCATGTGCAATTATTACATAGCCCTGAGTGAAAATAATTTCCATGCTACATTTAAAATCAGCAACCCTATGTCTTGCACTAGAATTACTTCTAATTCATTTTCTCTTTTGCCCCCAAGTTCTCTTTTCTCACTTAATTCTCTGCCCCATTCCCATCATACACACACACACACACACACACACACACACACACACACACACACACAAAATCAGCTAAAATAAAGCTAGTACAATCCACCCTCACCTCAGGGGAAGAGGTTTTGTATAAAAACAAATGCAGTGACTCCCTGTTGAGTTCCACACACATTTCTGAGTGTTTTCACATATATACATTGACCCAGTTAATTCTCACAAAAACTTTATGGGGCATTATTATTTCTAGTCTGTGGATGAGGAAACTGAGGCTCAGAGACACTTTAGACTACTTGTCCCATCACCCATGGCAGATCCAGGGTTTAGATTTCTAGTTCTAAATCCCAATTTTTTTGCTATTAAATCACAGTGGGTGCCCACTGGATGATACCTGTTGAGTTCCCTAGATATAGGCTAACCTTACAATTTACCATACAAACTGGGACAATTTTTAGCAGGCATAAATTTGGACGAAGCAGAGAAAACTGGGACTAGTTATCCTAAGATAGGAAAGGTACAAAATATAGTCAAGGGCTTCTACAGTTTACCACACATAACCGTGAACATAAGGTCAGGTCATCTCAACCTGACAAACTAACACAAAATTGTCAACCAAATGGAAGCCACTGAGTAATTTTTGTGTTCCTGGAAACAATCGTTAAAAGAACCTGTGTAGGAACAATTCAGCCAGTGCAGCCACTCAAAATAATAAATGCTTGAAAGGAAGCCACACTGTTGGGATATCATCACAGACAGAAACTCTGAAATTGACTTTTAATGATGTTCCTAAAAGAGGAGTAGGTTTCCATCAAGCAACAGAGGCCCATGTCTCATAAAGCTATATCGTGGTTAAGATTTAAGTGCTGGCTGGCCACAGTGCCTCATGTCTATAATCCCAGCACTTTGTAAGCTCAAAGTGGGAGGATCGCTTGAGCCCAGTAGTTCCAGACCAGTCTGGGCAACACGGTGAGATTCCATCTCTTAAAAAAAAAGAGAGAAAGAGAGAAAGAGATTTAAGTGTTAATTAAGTTAACCTTCTGTACAAACAGCATGTAACCAGGTGCAACATTTACATTTGCTCTCTTCCCTTCTCCATCACCCTCTTGCTAGAAGCATTGTGGGCTCAAGCAAAAAGCAACTCAAAACCACTGCTGGTTTTATTGGCTGGGGCTGAAGAAGCCCGAGCCAGTGATTGAATTTCAAAGGAAAATTTGCATATCTCTCCTCCTACCTGGGTATTCTCATCAGCACATCAGAGGGCCAGAAATCAGCTAGAAGTTTAAATTAAGCCAAAACAATATCCACAAATATAAAAGTCGTTGTGTCCCTCTGGACTGCCCCAACAAGGCTGACTGAAGTATGAGTCTGTGCTAGCAGAAGCAACACTTGTCCCCTTTGAAGTGAGTGGACATCTCTTCAAGGAAACCCTTCAAGGCTCAATCTTCAAAGGGATACAGGATCCATCTGATGCCCCCAGCCACAGCCTCTGAACCAAGTGGGCTTTGCTCTCTGGCAAAAGAGCCAGAGAGTTCTTTTCAGGTTGAAACAGTCTCAGATGGCGCGGCTTTTAAAGCGAATTAACTACTGCCTGTCAGGTAGAAAAAGCTGGAACTGTGACAAGGGACAGCAATAGGAGATAAAGAGGAGGAAGATGAGGAACCCAAAGTGCTAAGAGAAGGGGGGAATTTTGAAGAATCATATTTTTATCACCATTTAAAATTAGCAGAAGAGACCAACAGATGTCTTAGAAAGGTCTTTTGCAAAATCGAAACCAATAATCCTAGTGAAAGCTAGACTCTCTAGTAGGCTCTACTGGGACTTAGAAAATGAATTGTATTTAAATCTATGTGTATTGCAGCTCCCAAAGAGCAGCCTTGTGCAGTCACTGTCTCCCGAATAGCTAGTCATAGTTCATTGAACACTGATAGGTTTGTTCTTATGTGTCCACTCGTCACACCCATAATAGTGCACCTGAGGGAAGCAGCATCATGTGGTGGTCAAAGGCCTGGAGTCAGGACTTGGGAGTGTATGATTTCAAACTCCTGTTCCACTACTTGCTAGATGTGTGACTTTGGAAGTGTTACTTAATTGCTCTAGGTTTCAATTTCTTCCCCTTCAAAAGGTGGAGAGGAGTGATCATGGTGCTTAACTCACAGGAAAATTAAGTGAATCAATATAATCAATACATGTGAAATAATAGAACAGTGCCCACCAAAAGGTACATGCTGTATAAATGTTGGTTATCATTTATGGATAATAGAAGCACAATTGGATAAATTGTTCATGTTTGTGGTTGTTTGCATCCCTTCTTGTCCCGGAATGAATGTGAGGCAGCTAACAAAAAATAAGTAAAGTTCAGTAAGATAGAGTAATTTTCCAGTAGACGCAAGAGAAAAAGAGGGCAGGGCTAAAATTCAGCTAGAATATTTATTGTTGGCATTTTTTTTTTCAATTGTGAATTAACCTCTCAAAAGGGACCAAGAGGAAAGACGACAGCTAAATAGACAATGGGAAAGGCAAGTCCTCATGTATTGATGTTGGTCTATTCTTCAATAATTTTCAGGTCGACGTCTCATTGCTTCCTTTGAAGTCAACATTTTCCCAGGTTTTGTTCTCTTTTCTTCTTATTACTATTCCTACTGCTCATGCCAGAAATACATAGTACAGATCAGGAATGCTGCTAAAGCGAAGACGGAGAGAGTGAGGAGGTAGAAGCTAAGAACAAATGCAGACACGGACCCAAAGGGAAAGAAGAGAATCAGGAAGTTTAAGGGACTTAAAATACTTCTTGTCCAGACCTATAAATCTATTACCTAAAGATGTGTTCTTTCTACCCTAGAGTGCTCTGGGACTCTCAGGCTCTACAGGGAACTCCCAGCCTGGCCTCTGCTTCCAATTAATGCTGCCCATTAACATTTTCATGAGGTGATACATTTGTCTTCTGAATATGGTAATGATCTCAGAGTTCTTCCTTGTCTTGGGAAAATTTATTCACCAAAAATGTCTGCTCCAGGAACCAATTAGAACAGCACTGTCTTAAGGAATTTTACTATGGTTTGAACATCAGGATTAACTTAAGCATAGGCCATGTTTATGTGGCACATAAAGAAGTGATTGATATTCTAGAACTAGATGGTTATAATAACAACTCATGTTTAGACTCATGAAACTGGAAGAGACCTTTTAGAGATGGAATGCTGCTTCCTTATTTTGCAGCTGAGATAAAGTAATTTCCTCCAACCCACCCTATTCTGTTCTTATTAGAGTGAGAGGAGATGCACAAAATTTATTTTTCATCAAAACAGATTAAAGAAACCCGATGCATTATTTCCTTGGTTTTTCAGTTTATCAGTGTGAGAGCATCTTTTGCTGTTGGAAGATGTGTTTCAGGGACTGGGCATGTCAGGATGTTCACTCCGACTCCTCTGTAGTGGGCCACTGGGGAGCCTCTGCTGACTCCTCTCCAGCTGTCCAGCTGCCATCTGTCAGTGTAGCCATTGTTAATTCTCGTGAGAATCAGTTATGATTTAAGAAGAGTTGCCGTTTGTCAGGGGGAAACCACATCACCAAGTTTATTATGCTGGAAAGCATAATTTTATTCAAAATTAGTTGGTAAACTCTAGCTGGAGATCCAGAAGTACAGAGATCCATACTTAATGTGTGTGAGCTTTCTGATTCCTATTTTTCTCACTTCTTAGAAACATGGTGTCAAAAAAAGTGGCCTCTGCAAATAGAACACCTTGGTCATCAGGCTTGTGATCTTAGGTCAACCTCTCTAAGCCCCAGTTTCCTCATATGTAAAATGGAGATATTAACAGTATTGTCTATGACATATGGTTATTATAACATATAAATGAGATAAATCAAGTAAAGCATTAGTTCATGTAGGCACTAAATAAAGCAAAGGACAGATCTCAAACCTGAGGAGTACACAGACATTCATGTAACACCACAAAGTAATAAAAAAAAGATGTCATGCTATCAGACTGACCTTTGTAATGCATACAATTATGTTTTTCAGATAGTCCATTCTGAGGACATACATTTCAGGGGCTCCCTGTCCCTCGCCTCCTTTACTCTCATGACATGACACCTTCACAGCCACCTCTTTACCTCACACACTGCATTCAGGAAAAGCACTGCATGCAACAGAAAATGGCTGATTCCCCCACGTTTTGAGTCTGGACACAGGAAGTGGCAGAAATCTGAGGGATGGAGAGCAAAGAGATGAAAAGCACTGATGGCATGAGAAAGAAGGAAGGAAGGACATCTATGAATATGACATCACCAAGAATCTAGAGTGCAATCTGTGGAAAAGTTGAATAGATTAAGAAATTTATTTTGTTTCACTGGCCAAGTGGTGGGTGAGGAGGGAAGGGAATATGTGTTCTTTTTCCCCATCCCCCATCCCCCATCTCCACTTTCTAGCAAACACTTGGATTTCTCCAATTGGAAGTTAGGAAGGTAGAGATAAATAGACATATCATTTGGCAAGTATAATAATAACAATAACTGACTCGGACAAGAATTATCAAAGGCTGAGAAAACAAGTGGATGAAAGTTTGATAAGAAACAGTATATTTACACCATTTCCAAATATTAATTACAAAGAAGATAGTGCTAACTTTACAGTAGAAAAACACTTTATGGGGGCATCTTTACCATGTAATCCTAGCTAACATCACCAGTAATGGGACAAACTGGCATCATGTCTCTACTGATGTAATGGATACAATATTATTTATGTAGTATTCCTGCCAAAAAGGCATAACCTGAAAGTAGTGAGGAAACAAATACACACAAATGGAGGAGCATTTCACAAAACAACTGTCCAGATACTCTTGCAAAATGTCAATGCCGTGAAAGACAAAAAAGCCTGAGTAATTATTCCAGATTTAAGCAAACTAAAAAGTACAATAAGTGATCCTGGATCGAGGAAAAAGGCTATAAAAGACATCATTTGGACATGATCTACTACTGTCTGAATGTTTGAGTCCCCCCAACAGGCATAAGTTAAAACCCTAACCCCTAAGGTGATGTTAGGAGGTGAAGCCTTTGAGGAGTTAAGTCATGACAGCTCTGCCTTCATTAATGGAATTAGTGCCTTTATAAAAAAGACCCCAGAGAGCTACCTAGCCCCTTCCATCAAGTAAAGGCACAGAGAGAAGGCACCATCTATTAACCATGAAACTTGCTCCACTAGACACAGAACCTGCCAGCACCTTGATCTTCGACCTCCCAAACTCCAGAACTGTGAGAAATAAATCTCCGTTGTTTGTAATCCTTGCTTTTAAGAGAGACACACAGTATTTAGAGATAAAATTCGTGAGATTTACAATTTACTCCAAATCATTTAGCAAAGCTAACAGTAACAGTAATAGGGAGAAGAAGGAGAAGGAGACTGTTGGAGGGGGAGGGGAGGTGGAGAAAGAGAAAGCAAGGATTGTATAACATTAACATTGGTGAATCTAGGTAAAGGGCATATGGAAGTTAATTACATTACACTTGCAACTTTCTGACTTTCAGTAAGTTTGAAGTTTTTTCAGAATAAACATTTTATAAAACATTACAAAAAAAAGAGAAACACAGAGAAAGAGAGAGCGTGCACTATGTATAAGACAAATAACTAGCTGATTGTAAGATAGGTTTGTTAACAAAGCACCATCCCCTCCATGCGGAGAACACTGACCTTGGTCACATTTTTTTTTTCTTTTTTTTTTAAGACAGAGTTGCATTCTGTCGCCCAGGCTAGAGTGCAGTGGCGCGATCTTGGCCCACTGCAACCTCCGGCTCCCAGGTTCAAGTGATTCTCCTGCCTCCGCCTCCCGAGTAGCTGGGGCTATGGGTCACATTTCACTTGGAAGTAGTCCACTAAGTTCCCATATTGTTGCAGTTTCCAGGGTTGTAACCCCCAATCATTGTGCTTTCACTGCCAAGTTACACTGCTTATTTTGTGTGGCCTTAATTCTTTCTGAAAGCATTAAATTATTTTTAGTAGAACTCATGCTACCTACCAGTCATGAAAAATTGTTTACTGTTAATTGAAAATATTTGTAAAAAGAGCAAACTATTGTGAAAAACAATGCATACATGGCTGAAATATTTCTTTTCCCTTGAATCCTTAAGTATTCTTTGAGTAGGCATTTGCCAATTGGAGTTGTACATTGTCTTTCTTGCGTTAAGCACACCCATCGCCAATTATTTCCAGGTTTCATTTCTTTAAAGTTGAAAGTATATTTTGTCTAGATGTTTACATTCTTTTCCACCATTTACAGATATCTTGTCTGCTGATGCAATATAAACTCTTTAATCACAAGAAATTTCGTTGAATTTCTTCAGAACATTCAACTTATTTTTCATAGAAATGACTCTTTTCTTATATATATCATCAGTTTATGTAGTATTTAATTAATTCTATAATTACAGTTTTAAAGATAACTGGAAGGAAGAGATTTGGAAACAAACACAATTAGCTCTTGGTACACATACAAGCATACAGCCAACTTAGGGAAGAACAAGAACGTAAGGCTGACCAGCCAACTGACTGTAAGCATTCAATGTGCCATGAGCTTCAGTCATCGTGTTTAGAGAATAGAAGAAAATCAGTTAATTCACAAGGTGTTGCATGTCAATTCAGTAGCAGTCACTAAGAGATCTTCTGCGTATTTACTTATTTTCAATCCACAAAAAAGATTTGCTATCTTCCATAGGTAAAAATATGCCTTCCATGGGTAAAGATTGATTGTCAATTCTCCATGAAATTTACCACTTATCAGAGAAACTAAAATTAGGAGTACTGATCTGATGGACATACAGCCATTGAGTGCCTACTGTGTGCCAAGCACTGTTCTGGACACCAGGGTAATGGGTTCCTACAGAGCTTCATCACAGTGGGTATAGTTATCTGGTAGGATTAACTGCTGGGCTGCTGGGCTTCACTTCTCTGCCCCAGTAAAGTTCATAAGAAAATGCCTGCTTGGCTCAATAAGTAAGGAATTAATTCAAGGCTATTCTTTCTGTCTTCTGAGAGACTGGAAGAATAAAAAAGAGGGAGGTTTTACCCTGTGTCAAGGTAAATGCTGTTATCAGTTGCTGCATGTACAACATGTTGTTTATGGTAGAGTCAATTGATTATGATGCCCGAAACCAAGTGATAGATGGGACATGGCTGTAGCAACAGCAGAAAAACAAAGAAAAATAGCCATCATTAACACATGTATGCGATTTTGTGTTTTCTTTTATTAAAGCAATTTTGTAAACTTGAGCTGATCCTTTTAATTAATCATGGAGCCAAGGCTTTTTAGTTTTCTGTTTTTATCTGTGTCTTCAAATTACTTTTAAAAGACTGTTGCTGCTTTTAGTAGAATTTTGCCTTCAAGTTAGGAAGTAACTGAGAAGATTTCTGAATATTCGGGTTAAAGAACATAGCTGTTGGTTTTGGTGTTGAACTCTGGTTTGCCTACCTGCCTAGTTGGTTCTGCCCATCTCTGTGCTTGTGATTGATACCCACTCCCCTCTTTTATTGGCTCTCATGCCCTCAAGGCAGGCCATTCCCTCCACATACACACACCCTGATGTACACAAGGGTTCCTGCCAAGGGTGGCTTCATCTTTCTTCTCTATGAATTAAAACTTCTACTTTGCTAAGTAGCCAAATGAAGTTTCCTGAAATCTCAGTAACTTCCGGTCTTTACTCCAATTTCATGAATACCTAAAGTGCTTCTCATGAATACCCTTAGTCAATGATCCAGGTCAAACTCTTATTTTATCAGAAAATCAAAATGGGAAAAGGTGAATGACACAGCCACTGTCATATCACAGAACCGAAGCAGAATCCAAGACCTCCTCTCTCTCAGCTAAGCTCTTTCTACTGTGTAACAATCCACCATTTTGTAGTACTTTAACAATGGTTCATGTAGCCTCTACAGTGCTATCCTGAGTTTGCTTTCTGTGATTCCAGCATGTAGAACATGCCTCACAATTAGCATGTAGGTTCCTTGAGGGCAGGGGCTATTCCTTTCATGTCCACAGCTTGCACAGAGTGGAGAGGACACTGACTAAAGGACAGGGGGATTTAATTAGCCAAATCTCATATCAGACAGCACCAGATCCTCCCTCCCAGCCACCTCCCAGTACTCCAATAAACAACCAGCACGTATCTTCTGATTTTCCAGGCTCCCCTGTGCTTTTGATTAACTTCTGTGTTTTTCAGCCTTTGCATTGCTGATGCATCCATTTTGTGTCCCCAAGTGGGATATGGAACTGTAGGTAACAGGCAGTTAATAAGCTAAACAGGTAGGGACAGAGGCTCATTAATGGTTGCTCTGTGATTTGTGGCCAGTTCCCTCAGCACCTAAATCTTGAAATAAATATATTCAGAGACTCCGTTATCCAGGAAGAGGACATGGATCATTTTTCTTTCATTAACAATGGAGCCGCTACAGCAAAATTTTTATTTATATGCACATTTCCAAGCCTAAAACTTGTCCCTTTAAACCTGCTTGCACTAAATTTTGATCGGCCCTTGATGAAAGAAGACTTATGAATCGGAGACAACCTGGTAACCATCTGTGCCCAATGCATATTAAAGGAAATGTAAATTCGCAAAAGACTCCCCAGCATATATCAGCTTCTCCACCCTGGGAAGACAGAGGATGATTAGAGAATCTGGGACCAAATCTCCCAATTCAGGAGGGCCATGTTAATGAGGAACTTTGCCGAAGTACACAGCAGGAAGAAGCCTTCAACAAAAGAAATTTCTAGATAACAGATGGGCCCAAATTTCTTCTATCTAGAAATCTATCCTTCTATCTGATGTGATAGGCACTTTAAGGGGTCTCTACCCAACCATAAGACCACACATGCATGCTTCACACATACACATGTGTGAGCATGTACCTGCACACATATGCCTCTCTGAGCTCTAGTACATGTGGGTCCAGGCAGCCATATTAATTGTCTATGTGGACATTTTGTGAGCTTTCTATCCAAACCACGCCACCCCAGGACCACAGTCTTGGAATTGTTCTGGACAGCCTGTATACCGTTAAGGCATATACTGTGATCAGAAATCAGGCAATCACATCCCTCCCTCAGAACCCTTTTAACCTTCTCTGACTTAATCTAAACTAATCAGATTTTTTTCTGTGAATTTGGAGTTGGCAGTGATAGGAACAGCTCTACTGCTTGCCTGAGTTGAGGGCTTTGTAAAATTGCCAGATAAGAGGCAGCCGTCTTCTGCCATGTGCTTGAAGAAATAGCAAAAGTTGGTGTAATAAGAGAAAAATAAAGCAGATATACAGTGACAAGTGAAGAGCAAGAGCCTCAAAAGTCAGAGACAGACACACACATAGAGACAGAGAGACAGAGACAGAGGGAGAGAGAGGAATTATGTTACTTTCTGAACACTTTAAGATGCTGGTCCCAAACCTAGACATGTCTTCCCCTGGTGTTTCATGAGATAGATAGCCTATTTTCTTAGTGTCAGTCCTCCATTCTGCTTGAATTAGCAGTAAAAGAGCTTTGGGGACAATCCCTAGCCAGGTGAGGGCTGGGCCCATCTAGGCTTCAGGGACAGATTTCCAGCAAAGCCACGCAGCAGTTCTTCCCCACCACTGAGCAAAGGAGCCTTTGTTAGGCTAGGGTGCACCACCTGTGCACTGTCTGCCTGTCCTTTGTCAGAACCAGCCCCTCCTGCTAGCTTTTTAACATCTCTGTCCTTGCCAAAAACATTCAGAGTTGGAAGACAAAGGCATCAAGGATGCAGAAGAGAGGCCCTGGCAAAAGTGAGAGCAAAACCAGGGATGGCTGTGGACAAAGATAGCAAGGACAAATCACTTCAGTGGGCTGTCATTCACAACTGAAAGCCACAGGCTGCAGTGCCTGTGGTGGCTGGAATACAATGTTCTACCATAAGGAAAATGAGGTGGGTAACTCCTTTCATTTCCACCACAGTGAAGGTCTATTCTTTCCTTCAAAAATATTTAATATACTATTCCAATTGTATTAAAAATGCAATACCAGCCAGATATGGTGGCTCCCACCTGTAATCCCAGCACTTTGGGAGGCCAAGGCAGGAGGATCACTTGAGTCAGAAGTTCAGGACCAGGCTGGGCAACATAGGGAGACTCCATCTCTACCCAAAAAAAAAAAAAAGTTGAGTGTGGTGGCACACACCTGTAGTCCCTGCTACCCATGATGCTGAGTCAGAAGGATTGCTTGAATCCAGGAGGCAGAGGCTGCAGTGAGCTGATTGCACCACTGTACTCCAGCCTGAGAGGCAGAGCAAGACCTCATTAAAAAAAAAAAAAAATCAAGCAATACCCAACCTGGTCAAGTTCTGTCTCTTCTTGGCTCTAACACATGTTCTAGGTATCTGATCGCAGGACAGAAATCAGTACAGAAAGTATTTCACACCCTACCCCACCCCCAAAACCAAAGCTTGTCTGTCTACAGCTTACTCCATGGCACTGCATCATTCTTCACCCCACAACCTCCCCCCAGACCCCACATCTTTCCTCCACCGTGCTCCCTGGATAAGCATCCCACTCATGCTTTAGACTGCCCAGAGGGAGTAATTTGGCACCACACAGGACACCTTATTCTTGGAGTGCTAAATAGAAGTTAAGACTCGTGACTCTTCTCAGCTCTAATCACACACTAATTTCTCTGATAAAGCCACTTCAGATTTCTATTCAGCCCAGACCCTTGGCATCAGGCCTTGGAGCTGTTCTGGGCCAGGCTGCTGGACATACCATGTGATCTGAGCTCAAGCAGTCACCACATACCTCCCCCATCAAACCTTCTAACCTGCTTTGTTTTGATTATTTTAAAATCCTGCCAAACCTATTAGGGCTAATGCTCCGCTGAAAGCAGCCACGACCTCCTGTCAGCACTTGGCACTGCAGGGCCATCCGTGACAAGGGGGGAGCTCACAGTCCTCTCTGTAGGAGGCTAGCACCCTCTGCTTCCAAAGAGGGAGGGAGTGACTGCAGAAAAGGCACCTGCCACCTAAACCTCAGAAGTCAACGGCTCCCCTGCCCCTGCAGCTAAGGCCTCAGTTCTTTGAAGCATACGAGCAGCTGCAGAAGCAATGGTGGCCTCAAAAAGTCCCATCAGCAGCTCTCAGAGTTTGTCTTCAAAACAAAAGTGCACCTGTGTTTTGGCAAGCTTCAAAGGGGTTATGAGTTGTAAGCAAATGCAATGTGGTTGAGTGAGAAGTGCTTTGAGCCTATGACTGCACAGACACACCACAGCATCTGGCACCATGGCTGCTCTGTGACCTTGAGGAATCACTCTCTGGACCTTCGGCATAGAAGAGATTCACACCTGATCAGATTCACCCCTGAGCTTCAGGACCTGGGTTAACAGTTAAAGACCTTCCCAGCTTGTCCTTCCATGCCTCAGGTTTGTACTGCTTTCTTTAGCGTCTAATAAACAGTTCCTGTCCCTTCCCCTTTGGTCTTGGCTCCTAGAATGCCCTTCCATCTCCCTAATCAAATCCAGCACATTCTCTAAGACTCAGCTTAAGTTACTTTTTCTTGAAGGCTTTCTTGGCTCCCACAGCCCTCAAGGCTCCTCCTACTATCCCATCAGGCAATTGCACACAATTATGCAGCCATTATAGACTCCTTTATGTTGTTCTCGATTATTATGTCTGTGTTAATATTGCATCCTTCAATATCCTAAACTCCTCAAGGATAGGGTCCAAATCATTTTAGCACACTCCTGGATTGTGTGCTAAGATTAAAAAGAAAAAAATAATAAAATGGCAACATCCCAGGGCATGATTATTCTGCCACCCTTCCCCAGTAGTCACACTCTGAGTCAGGAGAACACAGCACTCTGTCATTTTCTAAAGGTCAGAAAAAGGTGATCGCAGTCAGCCAGTAAAAGTCGGGTGAGCCACGTCCATCTGGGTGTCCCTGCTGTCTATTTCTGTGTAATCCTCTGCTTAGGGGGCAGTCAGTGATGCCAACAGTGGGGGCTTTCAATCCATAATTACAACGTCTTTCCTTCAGCCCAAAATGTGGAGCAGCTCCTGATTCCTCCCTTGGCAGCCAAAAGGCTGATCTAGCCCCAACCAACTGCAAGAGGTAATGGCAGGACCACGAACCTCCTGCAGCTGCAGGGATGAGCCATGGGAGGCTGATAACCACGAGAAATGACCACAAGGACTCTATGGGTGTCCTTGGAGGCAAGGACTGGTTGAGAGAAGAGTCGGGGAAAGTAGAAATGAGGCTTTGCAATGAAACTCTGAATAAAGCTAGCTCTATGGGCCTTTGCAGGTAAAAGCCCTAAATGACGGAAAGGTAGCAATCCCCATCCCCAACACTACTCTCCATATCCATGCAGGCACAACCTTCCACATGCCCCAGGAGCCCGGCAGCTTTTGAGGACCCTGCTCACTCTCAGTGGTAGAGGAGGAAGAGAAAGAGAGAAAATCCATTCAAAGCCAGGACCTAGCAGAGTCCAAATAAGAGGATATTTAAAAATAAATAAATAGCTCAAATCACTTTACAAAAGAAGACATAGAGGTGGCCAACTAGCATATGAAAAAATGTTCAACATCACCAATCATTAGAGAAATGCAAATCAAAACCACAATCAGATACCATCTCACACCAGTCAGAATGGCTATTATTAAAAGGTCAAAAAAGAACAGATAGTGGCAAGATTGCAGAGAAAAGGGAATGTCTATACGTTGCTGGTGACAATGTAATTAGTTCAGCCATTGTGGAAAGCAGTGTGATGATTTCTCAAAGAACTTAAAACAGAATTACCATTCGGCTCAGCAATCCCATTATTGGATATATATCCAAAGGAATATAAATCATTCTACTATAAAGATGCGTGCACATATATGTTTATCACAGCACTATTTACTGTAGCAAAAACATGAAATCAACCTAAATGCCCATCAATGGTAGAATGGGTAAAGTAAATGTGGTACATATGCACCACAGACTACTACACAGCCATAAAAAGAATCAGATTATGTCCTTTGTAGCAACAAGAATGGAGCTGGAGGCCATTATCCTCAGCAAATTAATGCAGGAACAGAAAACCAAATGCCACATGTTCTCACTTATAAGTGAGAGCTAAACACTGAGTACATATGAATGCAAAGAAGAGGACAACAGACACTGGGGCCTACATAAGGGTGGAAGGTGTGAGAATAGAGTGGATCAAAAAACTACCAATTGGATACTATGCTTATTAGCTAGACGATGAAATAATTTGTACCCCAAACCCCCGTGACATGCAATTTACCTGTATAACAAACTTGCACCTGTACCTCTGAACCTAAAATAAAAGTTTATTTAACAAGTCAATTTAAAAGGATCTAGAGACTTGGTCATTGGCTAATTTCATTGCACCGGATCCATCACAGACAATAGATATTTGGGCTCAAATGTTTCTAGACTGGAGCATGGGATGAGGGAAATATTGTATCTTTTGTTTTGTCCTAAGGAGGAGAAACAAATTCCTAGGGTGTATTAGTCCATTTTCATACCCCCATAAAGAATTGCCCAAGACTGGGTAATTTATAACGGAAAGAGGTTTAATTGACTCACAGTTCAGCATGGCTGGGGAGGCTTCAGGAAACTTACAATCATGGCGGAAGGTGAAGGGGAAGCAAGGCACCTTCTTCACAAGGTGACAGGAAGGAGAAGTGCTGAGCTAAGGGGGAAGACCTCCCATCTCAGGAGAACCATCAGATCTTGGGAGAACTCACTTACCATCCTAAGAACAGCATGAGGGAAACCACTCCCATGATTTAGTTACCTCCACCTGGTCTCTCTCTTGACACATGGGGACCAAGGGATTATGGAGATTACAATTTAAGATGAGATTTAGGTGGGGACACAAGCCTAACCATATCATTCTCCCTCCAGCCCCTCCCAAATTTCATGTCCCTTTCACATTTCAAAACCAATCATGCCTTCCAAACAGTCCCCCAAATTCTTAACTCATTCCAGTATTAACCCAAAAGTCCACGTCTAAAGTCTCAACTGAGACAAGGCATGTACCTTTCACCTAGGATTCTGTAAATCAAAATCAAGTTATTTGCTTCCTGGATAAAATGGGGGTACAGGCACTGGGTAAATATACCCATTCCAAATGGGAGAAATTGACCAAAACAAAGAGGCCATAAGCCCCATACAAGTCCTAAATCCAATGGGAGAGTCAAATCTTAAAGCTCTGAAACGATCTCCTTTGACTCCATGTCTCACATCCATGTCATGCTAATCTAAGAGGTAGGTTCCCATGGCCTCAGGCAGCTCTGCCCCTGTGGCTTTGCAGTGTATAGCCCCCTCCTGGCTGCTGTCTCAGGTTGGCATTGAGTGTCTGCAGCTTTTCCAGGTGCATGGTGCAAGCTGTCAGTTGATCTACCATTCCAGGGTCTGGAGGACAAGGGCCCTTTTCTCACAGCTCCACTAGGCAGTGCCCCAGTAGGGACTCTGCATAGAGGCTCTGACCCCACACTTTACTTCCACACTACCCTAGGAGAGGTTCTCCATGAGGGTTCCACCCCTGTAGTAAACTTCTGCCTGCACATCCAGGTGTTTCCATATATCCTCTGAAATCTAGGCAGAGGTTCTCAAACATCAGTTCTTGACTTCAGTGCACCAGCAGGCTCAACACCATGTGTAAGCCACAGGCTTGGAGCTTGTACCCTCCAAAGTAATGGCCTGACCTGTAAGTTAGCCCCTTTTAGCCATAGCTGGGATGCAAAGCACCAAGTCCCAAGATTACACAAAGCAGCAAGGCCCCGGAACAAGGCCTCTGGGCCTGTGACGGGAGGGGCTGCTGCAAAGGTCTCTGACATGCCCTGGAAACATTTCCCCCATGTCTTGGCAATTAACATTTGGCTCCTCGTTACTTAAGCAAATATCTGCAGCTGGTTTGAATTTCGCCTCAGAAAATGAGATTTTCTTTTCTATTGCATCATCAGGCTGCAAATTTTCCAGACTTTTAAACATAACTTCCAATTCCAAACCGTCTCTTTGTGAGTGCATAAAACTGAAAACTTTTGAAAACATCCAGGTCACCTTTTGAACATTTTGCTGCTTAGAAATTTCTTCTGCCAAATACCCTAAGTCTCAAGTTCAAAGTTCCACAGATCTCTAGGATAGGGGCAAAATGCTGCCAGTCTCTTTGCTAAAGTATAGCAAGAGTGACCTTTTCTCCAGTTCCCAGTAATTTTCTCATCTTTATTTGAGACCACTTTAGCCTGGGCTTCACTGTTGATATCAGTATCAGCATTTTGGCCCAAACCATTCAACAAGTCTCTAAGAAGTTCCAAACTTTCCCACATCTTCCTGTCTTTTTCTGAGCCCTCCAAACTGTTGCAATCTCTGCCTGTTACCCAGTTCCAAAGTCGCTTTCAAATTTTCAGGTACCTTTATAGCAGCACCACACTCTCTGTGGTACCAATTTACTATATTAGTCAATTTTCATACTGCTATTAAGAATGGCCCAAGACTGGGTAATTTATAAAGGAAAGAGGTTTAATTGACTCACAGTTCAGCATGGCTGAGGAGGCCTCAGGAAACATATCATCACGGTGGAAGATAAAAGGGAAGCAAAGCACCTTCGCACCTTCTTCCCAAGGCAGCCGGAAGGAGAAGTGCTAAGCCAAGGGGGAGGGGCCCTTATAAAACCATCAGATCTCGTGAGAACTCACTATCTTGAAAACACCATAAGGGAAAATCACCCCATGATTCAATTACCTCCACCTGGTCTCTCTCTTGACAAGTGGGGATTATGAGGATTATGGGGATTACAATTCAAGATGAGATTTAGGTGGGGACACAAAGCCTAACTGTATCACAGGGGCAGTATTGTTAGGAAGAGAAATACAAGCATTAAAAAACAAGAAATGGAAATAAATGCACCCAGAAATGTCTCTAGGACTTGAAATAACATCTTTGCACACGCCTTTGGCAGGGCTAGGCTTGCTCTAAGAGTCCTATCTCAGACACAGCAGTGTTTAACTGGGGCCTTCTTTTCCCTGGAGATGTCCTGTTCTCTTCTCACCATTTTCTTCACATCCCACACTTCAGGACTTCTGTCCACTGCTCATTTTCTCACCATTCACACACAAGCCCAGCAGCCTCATGGCTGTCAGGAGAATTGTCTGTTATCAGGCTTATGTGAGATTAAATTTAGTCATTATCTTGGAAGAGAATTATCTCATGTTGACAAAATCCCTCAGAGTTCACTGTAGAGAACTTTAATTTCCACATTCAAGTGAGATTTGAATTTGATCAGGCATCAATTAAACACTGTGCATTACATAGTGACCTAACTTCAAAAGAAAAGTCAGTGCTTGTGCTATGCTTGTTCAGCACGAAGGGTTTCGTTTCCTTCTTCAACCATCATTTGAGGTTACAGGTCAGACTCAGAAATAATGGGCCATACGTTTACAATAATACATAGGGGTTATGATTGCTGCTTTTAAAAAGAGCCATAGCATTCTAAATTATAGGCTCATTTTCCTGAGTCAGCTTTGCCTCAATGAGGGCAGCACCATGTGGCACTTAAGAGCAAAGCTTTGGGACCAGACAGGCCTGTGTTCAAATATTATTCCATCACATTTAGCCATGTCAGATTGAGCAATTTCACTAAGCTCACCAAGCTCAGTTTCATAATCTATAAAGTGGGAATTAATAAAATCATGTATATAGAAAGCATAACACAGTGCCTGCTATAGGATAAGCAGTCAATAAATGGCAGCTGCCACTCATCGGTACCTCTCTTAGAGTAGTTATCATTTTCTAAATTAAATAATTTATTTAATTAGCAAATATTTGTCAACCATATACTAAGCCATTGGGGAAGATAATAGAGATAGAGTAACTAAACTCGTGCTCTCTGCCCTCAAAGAACTTATAATTTTGGAGTGAGACATGTTTTTTTATCAAGCTTATGAGACTGTGTATATAAAGTGTTTCAAGAGCATTGGAGGCCGGGCGTGGTGGCTCACGCCTATAATCCCAGCACTTTGGGAGGCCAAGGCGGGAGGATCATGAGTTCAGGAGATGGAGACTATCCTGGCTAACACAGTGAAACCCCGTCTCCACTAAAAATACAAAAAAAAAAAATTAGCCAGGCGCGATGGCCAGCGCCTATAGTCCCAGCTACTCAGGAGGCTGAGGCAGGAGAACGGCGTGAACCCAGGAGGCGGAGCTTGCAGTGAGCCGAGATCACGCGGCTGCACTCCAGCCTGGGAGACACAGCGAGACTCCGTCTCAAAAAAAAAAAAAAAAAAAAAGAGTATTGGAGAAGGAGCATCCAAACTGACTGAATATATTCAGGAAGGCATTGTAGAAAAGATAGCTCTTGAACATAGATTTCAATGATATGCATTTATTAGGACTCAAGTGCAGGCAAGCCACTCTAGTGGAGAACATAGCATGTACCGAGTCTCAGAGGCATGAGAGAGTAGAGTTCATTCACGTAATCGCAAACTGGTCTGTCATACCTGGTGAGGAGAGGTTAAAACAAAGATGAAGAGCTGGATAAGAAAGGTCATTGTAAGCTCCCTGAAAGGAATGAAAGGTTTGATCAGTTTTGCATATTGAGGATAAGGCCCAGCTCATATTCATGTGTACCCAGCACGGAGACCTGCACATAGCAGACGCTCAATAAATGTTAGTTAAAAAGACAAATTAAAGAATGAATGGAGCATCTCAGTATCACTATCTCACTTTCAGTAACCAGATCAAATTTGTACGGGGTAGGGGTTCCTAAGGCAGAACTGGATGTTCCCAAATAAATCTGGACCACAGCCCTTTGTATCTTCTACAGGGAAATCCCCAGGGCCCTTTTAATCATCTTACACATGTTGGACCACAGAACATACCTGAACACACTTTTCCAGCTCTCTGACCATGATAGAATTAGTTTATACTCAGGTGAGATTGGCCCTTTCTGGGCATTTTCATTTTTGCCCCCAAGCAAATACTTACTGTAGGGTTTGAGTATGAAACAGTATCTGTGGTGGAACAACTCAAGTGCCTTTCAAAACAAAGGATTTAAATATATGGTTCAGGAATTCAGAAAAGTCAGAGCCAGTCCTAAAGTCTGCAAGCATATCTGGTGTAGGAGCAGAAGAAGGGCTGGACTTGTGAGGTGGAGAATGGAGGAGATCCACAAGAAAAGAAGAAAGATGGCTTCTGCCAGGCTGTTCTAGGAAAAGAGAAATAGAGTGAACCCTGTTGCTTCCCTCATCTTCTAAACGCTGCATTTCTTTATTAATCATTTTGCTCTGTATTCACCATGCATTTCACTGTGGCCAGAAATGTTATTTAAGCTTATAATTTGTACTTTGGTTATTGTTGGCACTTAAATGAATATTGAATAGTGATGAAAATTGTGTGTATAGAAGCACCATCCAGCGGACTGATGAAGGGAAAACCTACATGCCACACCAAAAATGCCTTATGAGGCCCAGTTTTCAGGATTCAGCTTCGCATACTCCCTGGCTTTTCAATATTACACAGTAAAACTGCAAATCAGAAAGCATGAACAATGTGCTTTCCAAATTTATTGGTTTTGATAGGCACTGAAAAATATCTTTAGGATTTCGATATAAGGTGGGGTAAGCTGGCTGCTTCTGAGGTCAAAAGAATGTAACCCCATTAACAACAAGAGGAAGAGAACAAGAATGCTTTGCTCAGTAGAGTGTTCCATAAAGGGTTTGTCAAAATTTCTCCTGGAGAGAGAGCAATTTGCACACTATTTCCCTTGGTTTTATTTTGTGTTGTCTCAAAGGTCCACTGTGAAGAAGATTCTAAACAGAATTAACCTTGGAGAGAAAAGTAGCAACTTTGGTATTCATTGTTTTTTACATCATATATACCATCTCCTTTCTCTGACCTTCAGCGTTAGTTAGAAGGCAAGAGCAGAAGACAGAATTGTACTTTGAAAGCTCAAGAGGCTTTTGTTGTTCACGTTCAAGAGTGAAGTCTAGATCTCCCTGCTGAAAGAGCTCCCTGCCTGTGCTAGATTAAAACAATCAGGATGCTTTTCTCTGTGGAATGAACATTTTTGCCATTGAGTTAGATTCCATTTTCCTTCAAAAGGTCTGCCTGGCAAGGTTAGCACCACATGTGTGAACTCATATTCTCGCATGGCGGTCAAAACCATGCTTGTTAATTAGATGCCATCATGGTTTGGGTGAATGGTTACAATCACTTTCCATTTGTCTCGTTATTAACTTCACTCTTGGAGTCAGGCTTCCAGCTGCCTGGGGAGGACAATCTAGAAAGAGTTGAAAAGACCCTACTACCCTTGTCCATAGATATATGCAGCAACCAGGAGCTACTGGCCAGAAATGTGGCCATTTTCAATGTGTTTGTTGTCATTATTTTGCAGAGTACCATAACCCCTTCAAGGAGTTCTGTATTTTGTATCAGCAAACATATATTAAGAGTCTCCCATGCACAGGCATTGTGGGAGATAGAGGAATACGATAGCCTATACTATACAGAGTTTTCTTGGAAGGTGGTTATGTGTCAGTAACAATAATCCAGGGGAAAAAGTATAAGCGTCTTAAGAGTGTTTCAGATAAAATGCTATGAGAATTCAAAAGGGGAAGTTATTGATTACTTCTGGCATTTGAGCTGTGCTTTAAAGGGTAGGTATAATTTGGACCTATCTGGAAAGCATTTCAGAGGCATTGTCATTTGAAAGCTTTCTATTTTTACAGTAAATATTCTAAAATAAATAGGTGGGTTTTTTTGTTTGTTTGTTTTTCAGATGAATTTTCACTGTGGCAAGAGTGGCCTGGAGCGAGCAAGTATTTCCAAGAAGACACCAGACAGTGGGAAAGCACAAGCTGGACCCATGAACTTTCTGGATTCACATTTTCATTTAAAATAGGCAAAACTTTGACAACCTCAGATATAAGTGATAGAAACAGAAGTTTTTCAGTAACTTTTTTGGGAGGTATGTGACCAGTGGAGATACGTTCAAACTCCTGTCGCAAAGCAGAAGGGGGCCCACAGTACTATCTCTGGCTGGGTATTAGAGGCTTATGGAGGGGTTGCTCTGCAGGCTAGAAGTATAGGTACAGAAGGTAGCACCTGGGCCTAGAGACTGGATATGTGAGCAGGCTAGCCTGCTAGAGTTGTCAATCTAAAGACAGCATGGTGAGGCCATAGTGAATCTAGAGCATGAGATCAAGTCCAGCAGTTCCCTGAGGTACTAAGGCTGACCACAGGACTCATAATATTGTGCACAATGGACAAGGCCTGCAGAGAGCCAGGAGTCATGACAGTTGCACTTTCAGTCATGCAATGTAATGATGGACCCTTCAGCAAGCCTGCAAATAAGACAGGAGACTCTCCAGGAAATGGGTGCCCACCTGGGTCAGGCACACTGGTCCGGCTATGGAGATTCTGAAATTTGCATGTGCCACCACAGGATGAAGCTGTTGCCCTGCAACTCAGTGGGGTTGTGCCAACAGGAAAGGCTCACTTGGCAGCATCATGGAAGCAGGTTGTTCAAAGAAGCATTTATTAGGACGTGAAGGGGAAATGCCTAAATTCTCCTCTGAGGCCTAAAATCAGAGCAGGGAGAAGTGCTGCTGGCATTGCCGAAGGAATTTTAACCAGTGGGGGACAACAAGAGAGACTGAAAAGTGCAGCCAGGTCCATCCTGTGCCTGGAACAACCTGTAGGTCACAGAATCTACACTTTCTTAGTGACACAGTGTAATACAGTTAGTCCATCATGTTATCTAAGAACTCTTGTGGGGATGGGTACTGAATCTTACTTAGTTTATTGGTATGAGTACTTTTGAAGTGAACAGACTAGTATTAAACTGCTTTGCTACCCCATTTAGAGAAATGCACAGGATTCTGAGTAGAAGCTTTAGCCAACAGAAGCATGACTCCTCTGAATGTAACCGAGCCTTTTTTCCTTTCATTCTTTTTTGCTGGCATTTTTAACCCATGAATCATGAAAAAAATTTCCCCCTAAAGATCACTGTTTCATTAAATAGACAACCATCTTCCAGCCAACTCTGAGATCTGTCTGCCCAGGGCCATAATGTCCAGATGCTAGGTTCCATCACTGTAATCTGGAGACACAGGCATCCATGCAATTCTTCCCCTGGTTCATAATGATATTTTGAAATACAATCTGCTATTTAAAATAGCTGTTGTTGATTTACTTGGGACACATGCTGATTTTATGTCAAACAGAATGTCATGTGAACTTCTCCAAGGAGTCCTAGGGAAAAAAAGAAGAGCACAGAAGATAAGAACAGCATTTATAAATGTTTGCCTACGTTGGAATCCCCAATATAAAATTTTTTGACACTCTGAGAAATAACATACCTATGTAACTGACTTAATATTTCTTATTCCATCCTCCAATCTCCTATGCTGATATGAGCAAGGAGAAAAAAGAAAAAAATCCCCTACTGACAGTGAAATGCTTGTTACACTGATGAAACCTTTGATAAATACTAAAAAATATATATTTTCAGGGAAGTAACTTACCTCTTCAAGTCTTCTATTTCTGTTCCATCTTCTTTTCCCCTCAACCTCAACTAATTTCCATCATTTTCCCTGAAATTAATGCAAATTTATCTGATTTTAAAAAGATTTCTTGTGTAAAAAGCACTTCGAAGGCATAAAATGGGAATGGGGGCTTCCTTTTTAGCTTTCTATCTCCAGTAGCTAACACAGAGCCTGGCATGTGTGGGCATTTAACAAATTCCTAAATAATTAAGTTGAATAAAGAGTGCAGTTAGTACCCCAGAAAGGAGGAGCTGAGAACTCCCTAAGCAGAAATTAGCCTCTCCTTTAACATTATCCCCTCTATCCTGCAGGTTGATATTTATCTCCACGGTCCAGCTCTGTGATCACCTCCCTCACCTTGCCAGTCACCATCAGTAGACCCCCACCTTCCAGCACTGGGCCTCTCTATTCTGCCTTGAGGTGTTATATCAGTCTGTGCCCCTGACTCTCAGTTCTGCTTTCTTCAATGTCCTGGAGCCAACTCTCACCCTGGCTTGCTCTTTCACCAGCTCACCTCCATTCTCACCCTAATTGCTTCCATCCGCAGTCCCTACACTGACACATCCATGTTTCAGGAAAGTGAATTACAAAAGAACCCAGGTTGGTTTTCGTTTGTTTGTTTTGTTTGTTTGTTTGTTTTTTCAATTTTGCCCCAAAAGCCCATTCCAAAGCACATCCAAGTGGTCAGTTTCCCTTGTGGTGTATCCTTGTGATGTATTGGCATATCTAGGACTCCTTAGGGAGAAAAAAACCGCAGGAGTTATAAAGAATCAGCAACTACACAAACATGGCTACTGAACATCACTGTGAGAACGAACAGTAGTGCACTGGAGTTAGCCAACACAGCAGGCATTTTCTGATTCCATAAGGAAGACCTGATGTCCTTATGCATCAAAAGTTAAACATGACAAAGAGATTTTCAAAGAAATTTAGATGGTATGGTGAATTAATAAGATTTTTTAAAGTCACTATGAAGCATCTACTATACGCTAGTCTTATTTCAGATGCTGAGGATACAACAGTAAACTTCGCTTTCAGGGAACTTACCTTTACTTGGAAAGACTGAGAAAACAAAAAACAAAAGCAAGTTAAAAACAAAAAATAAATGATGTAACTTTAGACACTAATAGATGCTCTAAAGGAAAATTAATCAAGTTGAGAGATTGTGGCGACACAGCAGGGACTCAAGGACCATTTTAGGTCAGATGGTCAGCGAAGGACTCTGGATAAAATCCTTCAAAATCTGGAAGAGAAACTTCAGGCAGAGGAAACAGGAATTGCAAAGAGCCTGAGAAGAAAATAAGCCTGGCATGTTTAAGGAACCCAAGAAAGCTCAGATGACCAGAACAGAATGTGTAATGGGGACAAAAATAGAAAATAAAATTAAATCTGATGTGAGATTTATTGGCCAGTGTAAAGAATTTGAGTTGGAGGATTTTGAATGAGAAGTGAAGGAATCGCACTGAGATTTTAAAAGATCTTTGAAGGTGATGTGTGGACACTGGATTTTGGGCAGTCTAGAGTGAAAGCAAAATCCATTACAAGACTTTCACCCTAGTCCAAATGAGAGATGATGGTGACTTAATAGAATGATAGAATAGGATATTAATGACTTAATAGAATGAACAAGTGATAGGATAGTAGTCATGAACTTGGTGGAGAATAGTTGGATATATAATTTGAAGAATGGACAGGATTTGCTGATGGGTAGGATTTAGTATATGAAGGAAGAAGATTCAAAGTTAACTCCTGGAACTTTGGCCTGACTAACTGAATAGATGTACTGAACATGCTAAGTTTGAGAAACTTATTAGATAGACACTGGCAATGCCACAGAGGCACCTTGATGGGAGTTTGTAATTCAAAGGACAAGTTGAGGCTGGAGATAATATTTACAGCCATGAAACTGGATGGAGTCACCTAACAATACAAAGAAGACAAAAATCTGATAAATAAGCCCCCCCAAACTCCAAAACAGTGATCAGAAAGAAGATAAGGAACCCATAGAGAAGCCTGAAAAGTAGTTGAGGAGACAGAATGAGTATGAGAAAATTGTCACAGCCTGGAGGTCAAGTGAAGAGTGTTTCAAGAAGTAAAAAATTGTGTCAAATGATGCAGAGAGTTCACAAAGAATGAGTGCTGTAAGGTGATCACTAGATCCAGCAATGTGGAAGTCACTGGTGACTTTACCAGAACAGGTTCAAATGAGTGATGAGAACAAAGCCTGATGAAATGAGTTAAAAACAGACTGGAAGATGAGCAAGCAGAAGGAGAGTATAGACAACTCCATTGAGTGTTTTGTCATGGAGGGGAGCAGTGCAAGTGGGCAGTAGGTGGAGAAAGACATGGGACTGGGAATTAAAGTTCTTTTGTTTTTGTTCTTTTAACATGAGAAATATTAAGAGTTTTTGTATACCCATGGGAATGATCCAGTTGATGGGGAATATTAATGATACAGAACACAAGATGAACTTCTGGAGTTAAGTAAGTAAAAGGAGATGAGCTGCAGTTACTAAGTGAATAGAGAAATTGGCTTTTGATAGGACAAATTGTTCTAATTTAAATGCTTTTCTTTCAGAAGAAAATACATTAATTGCTCCTTTTTTTCCTCCCTTAATAAATACAACCTTGTGGGTTAACTCTAAAAGAGAGTTACTACCTTTTCACACACCAGAAAGCTAAAATAACACAGTCAAGTGATTTGTCCAAAGTCACATACAGCCAGGCCTCATTCCCTGAGTTTCTGATGCCTTATCAATGGTTCTTTCTGCCTCTCTACACAACATGTGTGTCAGAGTCAGGCAATGGAAATGTCACTCTCAAGGGCCGATTCAAAGCCACAGGTTTAGACTCTCGTGGAAATTAAGTAAGGCAAACTTTTGACAAATTCATTCAAAAAAACTGTTTTCAACTTCAATCTGCACCTGTCTTTTCCCCAATCAGCCTAGATCAGAGATTCAGAGCTGACAGATGGTCTTTATGACTTATCAAGGGAGCACTCCTATCCCTTCTATTCTGCCAGTCCTTCCAGACGGATTTTTTTCTCAAATGGCAGTCTTATCAAGGATATAGTTTATTCTGCTAGCAAATAGCCAAGGGACAGGCTAGAAACAGATAGGCAGCAGAGGGAAGATGGTCTGGAATTATCAATTTGCTGGGCCTCATGCTCAAACGCATAATTAACAGTTGATAATTGTTCTGGGTTGGGCAGAGTCCTATAATGGTTAGATCAAGGCATAGTTTACTGTACTTTAATCTGGGCATTTACAATTATTCTCCCCTTAATATAAATTAGGAAGTTGGAAGCTCTCTCTCTCAAACAGATTTCTCTCTCTCTCTTTTTTTTTTTTTTTAACAACTCTACTACCACCTAACTTGCCCTTTAAAAATATGCTCAGATTCTTCCAAGGATAAGAGTGAGAGACAAGAGGATATGAATCCAAAAGGTGGTTTCTGCTGTTTTGCCACATCTGCTCAAAATTCCACAGCTGGCACTGCCTCCTAGAGATTACCAGAATGACTAATGATTCACACAGCTCCCAGTCTTAAATGTGCTCGGGAAAATGTTCAGGGATTTGACCACAGCTTTTCAACATCAAGAATGAGAGGTGTGAGAGCTCCCAGACATCAGCTAGTTCATCTCTTGCCAGATCTGGATTTTTCCCTTCTGGATAAGATTCTAGCAGATGCTTTAGCTAGTCTTGTTTTAAATATCTTAAATGATGGCACTCCCTCCACTTTCCAAGGGTAAGGCTTTTTCACAGTCCAGTGGATCTTCTCACCAGTCTGTGTTTTCCAGAAACTTGCCTGACATTTATCTTTTGTTAATTTCTTAACATAACTCATGTTTATTCACTTTGGCAACTCACCTGCAAGCAGCATCTCTCCCTCATTGGCAATTAAGCAACTAAGTCTACAAGCGAGAGATCATCAGCCAATGTCTTCCCTCTATTTCTTTTTCTTGCTGGATAAATCCAGCATGCCAAGAAGTTCTGTGCACTGAACACCCAGTGGTTTTCTGTTCATTTTACTCTGTCTCTTCAATTATTACCTCATCACGCTCAGCCACCGCGTGGACTGTTCCTATCTACCAAGCTTGGCAGGGGACTCAAGTATCAACACAATGCAGTCATTCTCACTGATTCCTGGCCCTGACCCTACAAGGATTCACAACAAATTCCATCCTGTCACAGATTGCAGCATGGGTATGGTTAATAGAAGATACACACTGCATCAAGGTCAATGTAGAAGACTCCACCCCATCACCAAGTGGCTCCATGTTTTCTGCTGTGATGGTATCTTGTCCACGCTCATGCCAGCCTCTCTCTACGCATCAAACCCACTGCTACTTTTCTTCTAGCCCATTCTTCTCACTCTAGACACTACTTTTGGGCCCCTTAGCTCTTCACTTCTAAATTTTCTCTCAACCTTCTTCTCTTTGTACCTCACAGCTCTCATTTGAACCTTGCTGCATATTTTCCCAGCTGAATATGTTAATCACATTCATCTTTTCCGCCTCTGCTGTAGACAACCCTGTGGGCTAAATAAGTCATATTATTTCTTTCACTTTTTCACATACTGGAAAATTAAGACAGCATAGTCAAGTGACTTGTCTCAAGTCACAGCTAATATCAGGGTCGGAGCCAGCACTCATACCCTGAGCCCTATCCATAGTTCCTCCTGATTTTCTACACAACACATGCATCAGTGACACACAATGGACACAGGCTTTGCTATTGACTCCCCTATTATTCCAGGAAGGTGCTACATACCTAAATATATTTATTGTACATGCTGTAAAAATCAACTTTCTAACTTTCCTTTTTACAAGAATTGTGTCTTGGATGTTATTTTAAATGATTGAAAACAAAAGACAAGTATAGTCAACAGTAATTTATTGTACTTTTAAAAATAACTAAAAAAGTATAATTGGTATGTTTGTAACCCAAAGCAATGATAAATGCTTGAGGTGATGGATACTCCATTTACCCTGAGGTGATTATTACATATTGTATGCCTATATCAAAATAACTCAAGTGCCTCATAAATAATACATCTACTATGTACCCATAAAATTTAAAAATACTTATTTTTAAAAAAACAAAGGAACAGTTTCTTGCAAAGTTAAATCACTTTTTTCCCTTTGCATTTAGACCAAATATATTTTGCTCTGCAGAAATGCCTAAGTAAATTATGTGATAACTGAAAAGTAGTTTAATAGAATTTACATTTGATTTTTTAAAAATCCATTAAGCTAAGGATTTATAAAGACATTTTTTCTTCTGCTCAATACTTGCCTGAACAAAACACCCACCCAGCCAAAATCAAACAAAAAGCTTCTTTTGTCTTCATGAACTGATGTCACTTGAGTTGTACTACTTTAGAATCCACAGGACTAGAGTGAAAAAACAAGCAACTGGAATGTGAACAACATCAGGGAGATGTGACTCACATACCTGCTTACTGGCTATTAGACCTCTTTAAATTTCCCACACAATATGAACTATGGTCTGCTTCAATTTCCACACTGTATTTTAAGAGTTTTTGCTTCAATACTCTAGTATAATTTCTAAAAACACAAGGCTTCACAGCTATGGCCAACTGCTTATCCCAGGCAAATTAAATTAAGCCCCTGGCATGCAACTTAAAGTTTGTTTCGCCTAATGAAGCAGCTAATGGGTATGGATGAATCTGAGGTGCAGATAAAAATATTGTTTTCAAAGAGCCTTTCTGATTACCATGCTCTGAAATGAGCAAAGAAAAATATTTATGCAGCCATTTTTATAATCATGCTCAAATCCATTCGTTAAGCTCCTGGGAAGATTTCAGAAAACTCTGTCCTATCTTTCCATGAGGTGACCTGCTCATTGCTAAAGAAGGTTAAAATCCTTCACCAGCGATTTTCTGTATTGTGTCAACACCCAGTCATCTTTAATATGACTTGTGGCAAAATAACCTCTTCCCATTGCCAACATGTATCTTCACTCAAGGACTGTGTGGGTCTCTATTCCAATGAAGCACCATTCTAATAAAGTGCCTCATCTAATAAATGGCCCTGGTGCTGCTGTGCCACTGCAACAACTGTTAGTGGGATGGAGGAGAGAAGAAACAAATAAATAGTTGGGGAGGAGTCTCTGAGACATCAACATTCTGGAACGTGTATTATTTACCTATCATTTTGCTGTGTTTTCATGTATTAAATGTCAGAGAAGATGGCCCTCTTTCCCAGTGAATCTCCTTTTCATTGCATCTTTTTAAAGTAAGCTTTCATTAACAACAAAGCAAATATATGTGTTATTTTCCAAAACTTACAATCATAAAATAAACTTCATGCCATGTTAAAGTCAGTTAAACACTGGGGCTCAGTGGCTCACTCCTGTAATCCCAGCACTTTGGGAGGCAAAGGTGGTCAGATCACTTGAGGCCAGGAGTTTGGGACCAGCCTGGCCAACAAGCCAAAATCCTGTCTCTACTAAAAATACAAAAATTAGCCAGGTGAGGTGGTGCATGCCTGTAATCCCAGCTACTCGGGAGGCTGAGGCACGAGAATCACTTGAACCCAGGTGGTGGAGATTGCAGTGAGCCAAGATCACGCCATTGCATTACAGCCTGGATGACAGAGAAAAAAAAAAAAGTCAGTTAAACAAAATTTTGAAGACAACCATTTTAAATGACAGCTATCACTGTGACAGATTTATCTCAAATTCTATCCATTCCATCCATTGTCCTTGTAAACATGGGCATTTTGGGGGAGGGGGGTTCTGTGTGTTTTTATTCTTCTTTTAGTTTTGATTTTCTTCTTAGATCTCTTACCCATTTGTAATAAGAGAGTGAAGAAATACCATGGATATAGACGAAAAAAACCCAAGGCCACAGCAAATGTTCCAGAGGCATCTGTAAACTGAAGTCAGGTTACTGTGTGGATAATTCTCAAGCAAATGGATGCCTTTATGGTCCTCCATGCATTTACTTCATTTGGTCCACAGGTGAACTTGTCACATCACATTTATGGCAAAAAATCCTTTATGTTTCAGGTATTTCCTGAACCTTAAGTGAGTTTCTATTAGACATGTTCTGTTTCCAAGCAATCTGTTTTCCACCCCTGTGTCCAGGAAATGATTATCAGAAAGGAAGAGAGAAAAATGACATCATAATGTAATCTGGCCCCTCTTTTGCTGGGCTAGGAACACAGCATCTGGCAGAGACTTTCAAGTGTCAGATACTACTTTATCCATCTATTTCTGAAGTTCATTTAATAAATAATGGAGACTGATATGAAAAGGCTTCTAGTTCTGCCAATGGAAATCCCTCACCCTGGCTATGAAACAAACTTTAAAAAAGAAATTGTGACTTTTCTGATGTTAGTTTGCTTCAGATGAAACTTGTTCTTATTCCTAGCTTGAAGAAGAAAATTTCACCCTTTGCCCCTTTAAGGCTGTATAACTTTTCTTCCCACAAACTAACAGTATCTCCACAAGGCACTACTGTCCAGGTTGAGATGAAGGTTCCAGTTGCATTCTCTTCTGGGCGCACGTCATTTTGTTTGCTGTTCACTTATCACATCAAAATGCGTAGCAAGTACCAGCTTCCCGTCAGATAACACATATACATGAGGTATATGCACTCATGTGTATACACATATAACTCAATCTAACTTTCCCCTTTCTATAAATTCAAATTATGTCCCCTGATGTGGTCCATCCTGGAGGTCACGCACAGAGCTCTTACCTGAAATGGAAGGGAAGATAGGAAGGAACCTAACACATATTTAGCATCTACTATATGTATATAAAATTAAGACATATATTATCTTATTTTATCCTCACAACAACCCTGTCAGGTGTACATTATTACTTCTATAGATGAAACAAAATAAACTCAGAATGGTAATAGTCACTCATGTTTGAGTGTCCTGGCCAAGAAAGACACCTTCCTCTTTCCCAAGTCTTTATTGTAATCTCACCTATGCACATATATCCAGGACTAATTCTCAATCGGAGGAAATTTCTAAAAGGGCCAGAAAAAAGGAGCACTGCTCAGTCTTCACACTCACAGCAGTTTCCTCCTTGAAAGTTTCCATGGCAGGGCCATTAATTGGGGCCAGGAGCAGTGGAGGAGCACCTGGAGGTGGAGATCTTTTCTTCCTGCCTGTCAGGGCTCTGCTCAGATGCCATCCATCTCACAGGCCCAGGGAGTGTTTAATGAAGCCGATTTGGATCAGCGGAGATTGGTGTTTAGGCTGTTCTCCAAGACTCCTAAAATGGCCGGAAAATGTGCCCATTTTTGGCTTGTTGTTGTTTTATTTTTAAATAATCTTCTTCAACAACTTTTTAGGTGCCTGTTCTATTGAAAGCTCTTTCAATTATTCAAATCAAGTCAATCAGAATTATTGAGCACCTATTCTGTGCCAGGAACAGCTGGAGTATACAAAAATCTGTAAGATGCTACTCCAGGAACTTAAGAAGGATGAAATAAAGTCACAAATAATGCCAAGGGGTTGAATACAAGAGCTATAAAGAAGTCATAGGTAAAGAACTACGAGAATTCAGACAAAGGAGACATCCTTTCTTGTTGGGAAAAATCAGAAGAGACATCATGGATAGGAAACAAGCATTAGACAGACCTTTAGGAATTCATTCACTTGGTCATTCAGTCAACAAATACACAGTGAATATTTACTATGTACCACGCATTTGTTAAGAATCGGATATACCAGAGGGATATAATCCCTGCCTTCAAGGCATTGGCATTCTAGCAATGAGAAAGTAAACAACTAATTATATCATGTATGGATATTAAGAATTGAATGACCAGGATGAACTGATAGTATTAAGAGGGGTAGGAGGTATATGGTATCAGTGGGGGTGGAGGAGGTGCTTCAGAAAAGTGGTCAAGAAAGATCTTGCAAGGGAAGTGATTTTTATTGAAGACCTAAAGACTAAAGAGGAGTCAGCCATTTGAATAGCAAGGGTAAGAATATTCATGAGACTGAAAGCAGAAAGTAAACATTTCCTAAAATGAAAAATAATTTGGTGCTCTCAAGAAAGTCTCAAAAGGTCACTGTGTTCAGAGAATAGGAGCAATAGGCAGGCTAGCTTGCGACGAAGTTGGAGAAGCAAGTGGGGTTCAGATCTTGCAAGGCAGTTAGTTATGAGTGGAAGTCTTGATTTTCTCCTAAAAACAGCAGGACTTTTGACAGGTTTTATTCTGGGAAGTGGCATGAGGCCAGTCTGCAATTAGGAAAGAGAAGTCAAGCCAGAGTACCAAGTGGAGAATGGGGTGGATCTGGGAGGTGAATTAGAAAACTATAGCACTGCTCCATTTGTGACAAAGTGTTTTACACAAGGGTGAAGCTGGGAGACATAAATGTAGATAAATTCAAGATACATTTTGGAGGAAGAAACAATAAGAATTTACTAGACTTAGGTGAAGCAGGGCATTTACATAGATAAAGCAGCATAAATAGAAATTCAGAGGAGATAAATGGTAGGTCTGTGTGGGCTTCAGTGAGACAAGACCAGTGTAACTCTTTCTTGCAACAGAGCCCTGGGCCATAGAATAGCATTATTCATCTTTGAATGTGGAACTAGACCCTGTTTCCACTCCTTAATTCCAACTTTAATTCCCCTTCCCCTGCTCCTGGTCTCCATCCATGACTCATTACAATAAAAAAAAGTATAGGTTGTAAGACTTCACAGATACCTAAGCAAACAGTGAAGCCAACATTCTCCAAGATGTATTCTGCTTGTCACTTGTTATATGAGATGCTTCTTGAGAAAAAAATAAATTGGAGAGCTTTGTGGTCAAATAAGTTTAAAAGATGATTTTCATTTTCTTTTTCTGGAGAGTGACAAAAATATTAACATGTAAACACTCTGAGATGTCCTTCAGTAAAGAAACTTACTTATCTTTGTTTAATGGTTAACCCACCTTTTTCCCAAACAAATAGGACCTTAGGCACATTAGTCCATAGACCAACCCCAGGAATCCTGTGGAATCACTGACTTGGCTCACAGGACAAGTTACATAATTACCCAGTGCAAAATGAAAATGATGAGCCTTTTGTTTAAAAATCATTAAGAAATTCAAGACAGTGACAGCAAAGCACTAAGCCAAGTGTGGGGCTGTTCTACATGAGGGCTCCTCTGGGACTGCACAGAGCTTACATGACCATGAAGTCAGCCTTGTAGTACCTCAAGTTACAGAGGAGGAAACAACCCAGAGAAGTAAAGTGGCCTCCCATGATCTCACATTAGGTAAATATTGACACCGGATCTTCACCCTGTGCCTTCTGACCACTTATAGCATACCAACTGGCTTCTACGAGATGAACCAGATAATTTGGGGGATGGGCCATTTGTGATTGATGCCTCAGTCAGGTGCAACGGCATCATCTTTGGTTTTGCTCCTGCTATGGCAGGCACCAACCCTAAGGGGCAACCTCTGGCATGACTTGCCTCTAGCTTGTCTTCAAGCTCATTTCATTGCTTTTTCCTGTCATCACTCTGGTTTACTGTCACCAGTCACTGAACTTAATCACTACCCTAACAACAGTTCTGGGGATAATGTGTGTCTTCAAGAAATATTGTGAACTGCCTAATTAGAGATGAGTCAGAAAGTAAGGCTAGAGGAAGGAAGAAGACCATGATTATCTAATTCTCACTCTGAGAGAAGAAACCAAGTACCTTTGTCCCTGACTTACAATGGTTCAACTTCCTATTTTTGGCTTTACAGTAGTATGAAAGCCATATGCATTCAGTAAACACCATGTTTTTCATTTTTAATTTTGCTCTTTTCCGAGGCTAGAGATATGCAGTGGGATACTCTCTTGAGGTGCTGGACAGCGGCAGTGAAATGCAGCTCCCAGTCAGGCACATGATGACAGTGTGCTGTGTTGCCAGCAATTTTTGGATATCCTGTTTCCGCATCCATCACGTCTACAAAATGCCCATCTGTGTCTCCTGCTTCTGGTGAGAAGAAGAGGAAGGCAATTACTCTTGAGATGAAACTCAAGATAATTGCCCAGCATGAAGGCAGCAGGCCAGTAATGGCCATCACACGTGAGTTGGGACATTCACAGTCCGCAATCATGACTTATCCTTTACATGAGTTTTTAACTTCCAATATTTTCAACTTCCAACAAATTTATCAGGACATAACCCCATTGTAAGTCAAGTAGCATCTGTATTTCCTATCCATATTCCATAAACCATTAACACAGGGTTGTATACATAGTGGGTGCACAAAAAAAGCGTCTCTTCTCCCTTAAAGGTAGGGAAGCTATAGAAATCCATGTGGAATCAGAATGAGGAAATGGTGGGGAAATACTTATGCTCTGTGAAACTATAAGGTGGATGATGCTGAGTTCTCCAAGAGTAAAATAAGGAAGGGCTTCAAAGCAGAGGATAAGAATGAGCTTTGGAATAGGCCACACATGTATTTCAAGGATAGGAAGGAGATGTGGGTAGACAGAACACAGGGACTTCAAAGACACAGCAAGAGAACATGGAGAGTATAGAGGGTTTCTACTGTCTGGCCTTCTGTATTACTCAAGGTTCTCCAGAGAAACAAAACCAAAAGGTTATATGCATATATAGAAAGGGATTTATTGTAAGAAATTAGTCTGCATGATTAGGGAGACAGACAAGCCCCAAGGTCTGCAGGGTGAGAAAGCACACTGGAAGCCCAGCAGAGCAGATGGTGTAGCACCAGTCTGAGTCAGAAGGACTAAGAACCAGGAGAACCAATGGTGTAAATTCCAGCCTAAATGCATGCTGGCTCTAGACCCAGGAAGAGTTGGTATTTTGTTTTATTTATTTATTTATTTATTTTGAGACAGAGTCTCACTCTGTCGCCCAAGCTGGAGTGCAATGGGGCAATCCTGGCTCACTGCAACCTCCACCTCCCTGGCTCAAGCAATTCTCCAACCTCAGCCTCTTGAGTAATTTGGACTACAGGCATGCACTACCACACCTGGCTAATTTACTTGTATTTTATTAGAGACAGGGTTTCACCATGTTGCCCAGGGTGATTTCGAACTCTCAAGCTCAGGCAATCTGCCTGCCTCAACCGCCTAAAGTGCTGGAATTACAGGCGTGAGCCACCGTGCCCAGCCAAGAGCTGGTATTTTAGTTTGAGTCCAAGGGCAGAAAAAAGCCAGCATCCCAGTTCAAATGCAGTCAGGCAGAAAGAATTCTCTGTTAGTTAGAGGAGGGTGAGCCTTTTTGTTCCATGCAGGCCTTCAACTATGTGTGACGCCCACACACATCGGGGAGGGCAATCTACTTGACTCAGTCTACCGATTTAAATGTGACTCTCTTCCAAAAACACCCTTAGAATAATGTTTGACCAAATATCTGTTCAAACACTGACCCAGTCAAGTTGACACAAAAAATGAACCTCACATCTGCCCAACATCATTCCTTCTTATTTCTGCTCCATGATTCAATTTTCCTTTGGGAGCCACCCCTTGCCTATGAGCAGTCTATGTGGGTGGGCTAGGGCTGACTCCAATTCTGAATTTCTAGGAATAGACATTGAGAGTATTCCAATGCCCTGAATAGAGTTACTGAGTTTGAGAGAGGCCAATGAGTCTCAGATCCTGGGACTTTGGCTGTAAACTGTTTGAAAAGAGGAAAATAAAATGAAAAGAGATGTTTTCTGCCAGGGTTGTTATGCTGAAAATGCTGGGCTCACTATGTGGAGAGGACTTACTTATGAATGACACCAGCACAGAGGAACAGAAGTGAGAGAGAGCCCTGATGACACGGTTTGATTTGAGCCCCTGCTCAACTTTTCCTGCAGGTTTCAGTTGCATGAGTTACACAAGTTAGTTACATGAGTTTCATTTCATACTTAAGCTGGCTTAAGGTAGGTCCTTGTCTTTTATAAGCAATGAGTTTTGACAGATGCTATGAGCACATTATGCTCAGAAAATAAGCCAACGGAATGGGCCTGCCTTATCTAAGGAGCTGTGAGCGAGCAGCCGGCAGCTCTGCTTTCTGAGTGGTCCTTTTGAACAAAGTTACAGCATCGCTAAAGGCAGATGAGTGAGCTCGACTTAGCTCCCGAGGCTGATGCTAAATCTATCAACTCCTAATGTCACACTATTAACTGGAAATGATTCTAGCCCTGAAATCCCATCACGTTCACAATAAAAATCATCTTGTGCTATCTAATATGAGCGTAGACAGTGTACTGTCAGGACTGGGATTGGGGACAGTAAGCAGAGAGGTTAAAACCCATTTCTATTGCTCTGAGGAATGGGAACAGAATTTGGGACCAGGATGGTGCCAGGGATAAGTTAGAAGCATGGAATATGAAGGCAGAGGCACCAACATATTAGTGCTAACTTCAGACAAATCCATGTGGAATCCTAGATAACTTCCTTTTCCCTCCCTCTTTCCCATCTCTCAGTTTGCTTTTTCTTCCCCCTTTTCCCCCACAATTTTGAACCCTTTCCTGTTCCAAGCACTGTGCCAGACACAAGGGCTATGAAAACAGGCATCAAAGAAGTTTACAGGCTGGGGTTGGGAGGGTCATGTTGGTGGGGACAGAGCAAAGCATGCATGACTATTGTAGCACAACGCAGTCAGTGTTGGATAGTGACACAAGATGCTTTGGAAGCACAGTGAGAGAGACTCACCTGCCAACTGCAGGGATATAATCAAGGCTGCTTACCACCACTTTTGGGTTTCAATACCAGGCGAGCGGGACTTCAAAAAATAATAATTTTTAAAAATTACTCTAAGGATAAACTTGAAATCTTGTAACTGGTCACATTTTTTTTCTTTGTTTTGATCACATCTAGAAACAACATATGATCTATTCTAAAGTAACTTTAGTTCCTTATGGAAATGATTTCATATGTTAACCTCACTCCTAAATTAATCTTAATTCTTACAAATGTTTTCATTTATTTTTATTCCACTGTACAATGCACATTTCTGTAAAATATTTCAAATTTGGAGGTAATGAAAGTTAAATAAGTAAATCATGTACTTATATATCTTAGTAACTTTTCAATTACTTAAAACAAGTAAGTTTTTTTAATGATGATTAAAGCATAGGTAGTAACTCTTTTAGAGTAACCCTATGATCCTTGCTTAAATGAATAAAGTAGTATGTACTGGTTCATGAAAGTACAAATATCAATAGGACAGAACAAATATCCAAGAAACCAACACTAGTATATATAATGATTTAGTGTAAGATAAATGTAATATCACAGCTTAATAGGGAAAAGGATGACTCTTCAATAAATAGTGCAGGGATAATTAGATCACTATTTAGTGGGAAAAAAGTAACCTCAAGCAAATAAAACTTCTGATGGCTTAAAGAGTGAAATGTTTAAAATTCGCCTCAAATAAATGAGGAGAAATATATTTAATATTTATCAGATCCTTAGATGTGGAGTGACTTTTAAGGAATTGCCCAATATAGTAATCAAAATAGAACAAAATATGTATATTTTTTATTTTATATGTTTTTTATATTTATTTTTATTTTTATTCCTATTGATTCCTAGGGCTAGCCCAGTCACTGGGCTCCTTATCATTAGATAAGTAATGGCAATATGCATGAACATATATAGGCAGACACAGTTAGATTTAGTAATTTTGCTTCTCAAAATTTACCTAAAGGAAATAATCAGAGATTTGTCTAGGAGGACATTTACAAATGTTTGACTTTTTAGGTATCCCAAGACTTTTTTTATATTTTACACAAAAATACACGGAAATATCCCCTAACATTTGAATACATTCTATTTCTTATATTGGATGATAAAGTTGCAGGTAGTGATGGATACCAGCACATATGCATATGCATTTATTTTAAAAAGAATACAATCAGCTCACACTCTTCTATAATTTATTTTTAATTTAAGTATATATTTATACTCATCCATCAATTTTTTATTGCATATCTACTAAGGGGAAGGAATACAGTGGTAAGTAAAAACAGTTGAACTCTACTATTGTGGGGTTTATGATGTAACAAAGAAGGAAGACATTACAGAAATAAGTCAACTAATATTAATGTAGACTCTCAAATGAAGTTAAGTGCTAAGGTTTGGATATTTGTTCCCCCAAACCTCACATGGAAATCTGATCCCCAGGGTTGTGTACAGGCTCACAAGGGATGTGTTTTGGTCACGGGGTGGATCCCTCATGAATGGCTTGGTGCTATCGTCAAGGTAGTGAGTGAGTTCTCACTCTATTAGTTCCCACAATAGCCAATTGTTAAGAAAAGCCTGGCACCTTCTCGCTCTCTCCCTTGCTTCCTTTCTTACCATGTGATCTCTGCACATGGCAGCTTTACTTTGCCTTCAACCATAAGTGGAAGCAGCCTGAAGCTCTCACCAGAGTAGATGCTGGCACTATGCTTCTTGTACAGCCTGCGGAACCATAGGCCAAATGAACCTCTTTTCTTTATAAATTATCCAGCCTCAGGAATTCCTTCATAGCAACACAAATGGACTAAGACAATCATCCCAAGGGATAAAAAGGTTGTCTTATGAAGTCATATGACAAATGAAACTGATCCCAAGTGTGGGGAGTTAGGAAGGCTTCCCTAAAGAAATTAAATCTGAAATATGAGTAGAACTTAAGCGAAAGTAGAGAGACGGAAAAGAACGTTCAAAAGACAGGAAATGGCCATTGCAAATGCTCTGCATTAGGAAAGAGAAGGCACATTCAGAAACTGGAAATGACTGGTATGACTTGGTCATAAAAAATGAGGAGAGAGAGTAAGAGAGGAAGCTTGAGGAAGATGTAGCATCTAGGCATGAAGAGCCTTGGTCATTACGCTGAGGATTTTGGTCTTTATTCTTTATCCCAAGCGCAATGGATGTGTTAAAATCCAATTGAAACTTTGAATGGATTCCTCAGGAGAAGATGGCAATTAAGCACAGAAGCATTACTTAGACAAGAGATGATGGTACCTTGGGCTAAAATGGTGATTGCATCAGTCTTATAAATGAAACAGATTTTTTGGAGGTGATACCAACAATGTTTTTAGTATGGATATGGGGATGATGTAAGGGAAAGGAACATTGCCTAAGTTTTATTCCTGTGCAACTGAATGAATAGAAGGTGGTACCATTCATCACAGTAAGAACAATGGAAAAGTACCAGTCTAAGGGAAGATCATGGATTCAGTCCTGATCATGTTCAAGTGAGAAACTTTTATTTCAAGTAGTTAAATGTATAAGTCTGGGCTAAATATTATGTTTACATAATAATAGTAACTGAAGCTTTGAACTTGGTTGAGATTAAGAATAAAGTATGAAATGAGAAAAGGAGAGACTCTAAGAGAAGAATGTCAACATGTAATTTCTGGGTAGAAGGAGAAGAGCCTGCAAAAGATACAGAACAAAATGGCCATTGAGGTAGGTGAAAAGCCTAGCAAGTTTTAAAATGTATCCGTTGCATATAGCATTATTGAGTTTATTACTGACTATAGCAAGGGCTGTTTCAGTGAGACAATTGGGCCAAAGTCATATGGAGTGAATTGGAAAAAAGACCAGGAAATAAAGAAATAAAAATGGTGAATATGGACAATTCTTTGAAGAGGTTTAGCTATTGTGCTAATCAACTTTTGCTGTGATAATAAACATCTTCAGGATCCTTGTAGTTTAGAGCAACAAACATTTGTTTCAGTGGACCAGCTATAGTTCTGCTGGGTTTGACTGGGCTCCACTCAACTATGCATGTATTTCCATTCTGGGATCCAAGCTGAAGGAGAAGCTACTGGGATATTCTGTGCTCATAGTGGAGGATAAAAATATGAGACAAACCAAGTCATGGCATTTAAAGCTTCTGCTAATACATGAAAATGTGGCCTTGGCCAAAGCAAATGGCCAAGCCCAAAGTACAGGTCACAGCAAAATTTAATTAAATAATTCCATAGCATTGCACATTTCAGTATTTCCAATTTTTTCATTTCTAAATATCTTCAGTAAAGACGTATGTATAAGGAAGATGATTGCAGCATTGACTGTAAAAGTAACAAAACCTCAAACTACCTATGAATAAATGCTCATCTACAACAGAGAGACACATATTCCTCCTTCAGTAGGCACAAAAGAAAGGACCATAACATGATGGTAAGGAATATGTAATTCTATTACACGGTAGGTAAGAAAAATATTCCAATCTATCATAGCTATGAAAGGGAGAAGAAAAATAAGGAGATAATCTATAGGGAGATGAGGGGTCTAGGGAGCTTTTTAATTCCCCCTTCATTTTTTAATATAGGAAAGATTTTGACATATTTAATATCATTAGGAAGAATCGAGTAGAAAGGAAGCAAACAACTTGCTGGAAAAAAAGAAGAATAACTGATAACATAACTTTCTTGAACCTGTAGAAAGCTATAGTTGTTAAAGCACAGGTCTGGCCTAAGATATCCCAGGGATATACGTCTGTGTGTTAAGAGGGGTTAACACATAGATATACGTGTGTGTGTGTGTGTGTATGTGTGTGATGAAGGGTTGTGTGTATTGTACACCTTTTCCTAGAAAAACACATGTTGATTTATTTCATTTATTAAACAAGTGCATATATACTAATTTAGCTTAATTTTAACCATTCTGTGGTAGGTAAGCATTTAGGTGGTTTAAACTTTTGTTACTTTTACAATCAATGCTAGAATGAACTTCCTCATTATACATATCTTTACTGAAGACACTTATAAATGAAAAAATTGTAAAAATTTAAATGTACAACACTATGGAATTATTTAATTAAGTTTTGATATTCCACTTAATAAAATGCTATGTGATATGGTTTGGCTGTGTCCCCACCCAAATCTCATCTTGAATTGTAGCTCCCACAATTCCCACATGTCATGGGAGGAACCCAGTGGGAAGTGATTAAATTATGTGGGTGGGTCTTTCTTGCACTGTTCTCATGATAGTGAATGAGTCTCACGAGATCTGATGGTAAAATGGGAGTTTCCCTGCACAAGCTCCCTCTTTGCCTGCTGCCATCCATGTAAGACATGACTTGCTCCTCCTCTTTGCCTTCCGCCATGATTGTGAGGCTTCCCCAGCCACATA
This sequence comes from Pan troglodytes, assembly GCF_028858775.2. NCBI lineage: Eukaryota > Metazoa > Chordata > Mammalia > Primates > Hominidae > Pan > Pan troglodytes. The sequence continues at coordinate 107,614,847 of NC_072402.2, read as the reverse complement.
GAACTGTAAATCCATTAAACACTTTTCCTGTATAAATTACTTAGTCTTGGATATGTCTTTATCAGCAGTATGAAAATGGACTAATACACTAAGTATCCATTTAAAATCATTTTGTACAAGACTATTGAATGACATATACTGCAGGTCATCAAGCAACTTAAACAATGTGATAATATCTATAATATATATATACAGTTGACCCTTGAACAACACAGATTTGAACTATATGATCCACTTATATGCAACTTATATGTGGTTTTTCTTTCACCTCCACCACCCCTGAGACAGCAAGACCAATTCCTCTTCTTCCTCCTTTTTCTCAGCTTACTCAGTGTGGAGATGATGAGGATGAAAATGTTCATTACAATCCACTTCTATTTAATGAATGGAGAATATAGATTCTCTTTTTAATGACTTTCTTAATAATATTTTCTTTTCTCTAGCTTGTTTTATTGTAAGAATACAGTATATAAGATATATAACCTAGAAAATATGTGTTAATCTGCTTATGTTATCAATAAGGCTTCTGGTCAACAGTAAGCTATTAGTAGTCATCTTTTGGGGGAATAAAGAGTTACACACAGATTTTTGGACTATGCGGGGGGTTGATGTCCTAAACCCTGCATTGTTCAAGAATCAACCGTATATACATACACACACACACACACACACACACATATGTATACACAGAGTACACAGAGAGAGAGAAAGTAGATAGTACACAAATATGTGTAATACATGTAGTTGACCCTGGATAGGTTGATTTTTGCTTTTCTAGGCTTTTCTGGATATCCACTCTTTTTCAATGGACTTATAATACTTTTGTAATTGGGGGAAAAGTGAATGTTAAAAACGTGTTGCTCTTCACCAGATCACAGTAGTGCAGAGCAAAGCAACACAGCAGAGAGGTTGAGAGAACCAGCCCTGAAAGCACCCCAGTGCAACCTTGACACTGGCCCTTACTGCAGGTATGCCCTCAGGCCAAGTACTTCTTCTCTGCCTCAAGGTCCTCATCTCTAGTATAGAAACAATAATTATTCCATCGGGTTTAGTCAATATTAAAGGGAAATAACAGGTTAAAAATACTAAGCCCAGTAAACTGGCTATAGTTAGTGCTTTAAAAATCTGAACTTTTGGCCAGGCATGGTGGCTCATACCTGTAATTCCAGCACTTTGGGAGGCCAAGGTGGGCAGATCGGGCAGATCACGAGATCAAGAGATCAAGACCAACATGGTGAAACCCCGTCTCTACTAAAAATACAAAAATTAGCTGGGAGTGGTGGCATGCGCCTGTAGTCCCAGCTACTTGGGAGGCTGGGACAGGAGAATCACTTGAACCTGGGAGGCGGAACTTGCAGTGAGCCAAGATCATGCCACTGCACTCCAGCCTGGTGACGGAGCGAGACTCCGTCTAAAAAAAAATAAAAATAAAAATAAACTGAACTTTTTTTAAAAAAAAGATACTATCTTTTTTTATCACGGAAATTATCAGTGTTGGAAAGAGTGAGGTGAAACAGGTGCTTTAATATACTATGGTGGAAGTGCAGATTGGCACTGTCTTTCTGGAAAGTAGCTGTGCAATATATTAATTCTCTTGTTCCTATAATCTCAATTTTTAGGATTTTTACCTAAGGAAACAGTCCATGATAAGTAAGAGATTCATGATATTAGGATTTGAATGAAGCCTTATATATAATGAGGAAAAACTGGAAATTTCCTCAACATTCAATGATAAAGGAATAATTAAATAAATTGCAAAGATAATGTAATAAAAAAGGAAAAAACTCATAAAATTATTTCAAAGTGACTTTTAAAAATTAATAATTAAAAAAACTTTAAAATGCTGAAAAATATGATTTCAGGAGTATATATGTCAATAAATATAATAACAGGTAGTAGGAGTGTAACTAATTTTATTAAGTAATTTGCAAACCAGTTTTTTTCACACTTGCTTACGATAAGTATTAGTTAATTTTATAGTCAACGACAAATTTTTTAAAATGTAGAGACATTTTTAAAATAAAGAAAATGTATTTCCTTTGTATACTTTATTGATCTTTGGAAAGGAAAGGAAAAAGGGAAAAAATCCTTTCTAGAGAGTCTATTTCAACTTCTTGTTGCCAAAGCAATCTCAGAAAAGATGGTCTCACAGACTTCCATGTCATTCAGCAAAGCAGCCATTGAAGGGGTTTTGTACGGCCTGAAAACAGCCAGGGTCTCCTGAAGCTTGGAGGGGAGTGGGTAAGGCAGTAACAACCTTTACTTTATAGAGGTGCACCCACCTGTTTGGTCTTCTCCAGCCAGGCCAACCTCACAGAATGAGAGAAGGTCAAAGGTTATTTCTAAACTTGATTTAACAGACCAGATACTGAGGAGCTGGATAAATGTGGGCCTGGCTAACAGGTGCTGCATAGAGGAGCAGGAAAAGCGTGTGCTTGGTCATCTTATAAGCCTGGCTTACTCCTCAGGTTTCCCTTTCTCCCTGTTTCCTTCTAGTTGAGTAACCATAGAAAAATTACTTAATCTCCTTGAGCCTCAGTTCCCACAGCTATAAAGCAGAGGTTATAATCTCCACCTCATAGTGCTATGAACAGGGGTTCTATCCAGGCAGTGCACAGTACTAACAGTTGTATTGATCGTTAAATTATTAAAATACTTTACTACGAGTTGGTGAAGAACCACTTCTGGAGCCCACCCAGTGTTTCCCATGACCATCTATCCACCCCTCTCCATTACCCTCCAACCAGAGACACAAATGGGGCCTTCAGGTCTCTACTGCAGCACTATTGCCGGTGCCATTTGGATAACCTGTGAAGAAGCCATATTTGTTGTTAAATGTTTTGGATATTATCCCCGGTTGTGGGAATAAAAGATGAACAAGATGATTTCCATGGTTGAGATTGTAGACTGTAGAGATTTGGAACTTTTTTGTAAGAAGTATATACTTACAGCACACACACACACACACACACACACACACACACTCAGGTCAACAGGATATTTTTCTCCCATGAGACCAAGAAATCTCCCTTTATAAGGGAAGAAAGACTTGAGGAGAGGGTTAAAGAGCAGTGAGCAGGATGACCCCCAGAGCAGTTCTCGTAGCTGCTAGACACTGCCTAACCTGAGCTCAGAAGAGTGGGCAAGTTCAACCATTCACTAAGCCTCATTATGAAATCATCAGAAGTGGCCTTCATTAGCCCTGCTACTTGGAAATGAAAAAGAGATTTTATATTAAAAAAGAGATTTTCTTAAGAGAATGTACATGGCCTTGGATTTTAATAGATCATATGAGAGTTCTTGACACTTATAGAGTTTAAGAGCACAGCTTTTGGCCAATCTTGCTTCAAGGCTAGACTGCTAACTGCTCAGAAAAAAGGCTCTAAGAAAAAACACTTTAACTTACAATTCTGGTCTTTTCTTAAGGGCATTTGTTCCATTCCTTAGTAAAGACAGGTCTAGGACAACCTGCTCAGAGATATTTCATAGAATTATCACTAATTCTGGGATCCCCCTCTTCCAATAATGGACAACCAACACTCTTACCCTTCTCCTCCAGAACTTTTTGTTTCATTTAGCTTGTATGGGATAATATTGAGGAAACGGGATACCAAAACTCTAAAACAATTTTGTTAAGAAAAACATTGTCTAGATTTTCAAGAAAGAAACACATTAGTGATACTAAAGTAAATGCAACTTACACAAGAATAACTTCTTTCTTGTCCTTGATTAGTGTTCTGTAAAGAATAGCATGTGATATTAAACTGGGGCAGCTTCTGGGAGCACTGGTACTTGGTTGGAGTGAGAGCTATACTAATCTGAGTGTATTTAAATTGGAAAGAATTTAGATTTTTTTTCCACGTGCTAGATTTCCTGTCAAAAATGTGACTCCTTTAAATGCAGTATGTTCTATTCATTCTCAGGCCTTCTAAAGTACTAGGGAAAACGAGAACAAGCCAAAATCTTGTGCCCGTGTCTTTTTTTTGGAATTGAGTTTGCACACCTATTATATCACTTCGGAAACCTGATGTCCAAAAGGCCTCAGCACCTCTAAAGACAATTTCATGAGCTACTATTGTTTTGTTTTTTTCATCAGGCCTCAGAAAACCTTCTGCACCTCATAACCAGACTTTGGATGAGGGCAACATGCACTTTTCACAGGTGTTCTGTCTGTGACAAAGGACAAATTAAGTCTCCAAAAAGACTCATCTGCTAGCTTTTTCTGGTGACTTCTATTTCAAGGTCTTCTCTCTCTCCTTAATTAGCCTTCCCAAATGGACTGTTTAATGCATAACTAATCTTGAACTTGCTCTTTTCTCTGACTGGAGAGAAAATTGCACTTCATTTTGTTGAGCTATGGTGCTTATATTGCACATTTATCAACGAGTGATATTTTAGAATTCTAGATGACAGCTGTTCAGAGTTTCCTCATTGGCAATATTAGATTGGGAATTACTAATGGTGACTATATAAACCCTCTTTTACAGGCAGTCTAATCAAAATTGTTCTAAATATTTAGCTTACTAAATTCAAATTATTTTCCAATGTATATTAGTCTAATGAAACGTTTTTTCAGGATCTAGAGGAAAGTTGAAAGCATTTATAACATTTATCATGTGGCCAAATGTGTAATTGATAACAATATAATTCAGTGTACTGATCTGACTGTCTTCTTAGCTCTGCATCTACATCATCTTAATTTATTTCTACTATTTTCTTTTTGACAATAAATAAAATACTTCAAAAAATTTTAGTCTGAAATAAGTGGCTATGCTTGTTTTGTGTTGTTTCATCAAAGGAATTTTTTTAAATGTTTGCCCTATTCTGCTGCAATTAAAGAAGTGGAACAAAGTAAGTACATACAAGCTGAAATACAACTGGCAAATAGAATTCACAATGTGCTTTCTTTCAGTGATTGATACCACACTTACGTAGGCAAAAACAAAAGGGTCTCCTCTGTCTCTGCAAGCAGGCAGAGTTCCCTTGAAGAAAGCAGGAATCTGCAGGGGCCTGGATGATGAGGTACCAAGGGGACCACGGGCCCAGGATATTGGAAAAATTTCTCTAACATCTCTTTCTAAGAACTATAGTCCTTACCTTTTTTTAAACAGGAATCTTGCATTGAATTGATAGCACAAACAGAAGTTAAAAATCCCTAAGTTTGAGGGTGGAGGGATATGAAGCAAGGAAATATCAAATTGGAAAGAGCTGCAAAATCAAAGAATGAGTGATGACATGAAATAGATGCTATGGGGGTGACTTCACAGAAAGTGGAGGCCCTTATCAGGTAGGAGAGGAGGGGAAAAGAGAAAGTCCCAAACATCAGGAAATTGCAGAGATAGGTGAGAGCTCAGAAGTTAAGTGTACACCATTTCCATCTAGTTGTACAGATCCGTCTCCATCTGAATGCAACAGGAAGGTAAAATGAGATTTGGTCTCAGTTTAGGCCGAGGTCCCAAGGCAATAGGTAGAAAAAACTGCTTCCAGGTTCCAAAATGATATACAAGCCTATTTATGGAGAAAGTGTAATGGATGTAGTCTAAATCTGGTTTTGCAACCCTTAGCCTCTCTCAAAAAAAGAATAGAAAATGAAATTAAATTCTTGGAAAACTGCAGTTAGAGAAAAAAATGTATTCAGGAATAATTGGTATAGTGCTGAGTCTCAACTCTTCCTGCACTCTCCACTCCTGATTGGGAAAGAGATGAATGTTGCCTTCTCCTGACTTCAAATCTAGTGAGGAGACTGCAAAATCAACCACCAGGAGAACCTGTGATGTGACCTCTGATACCAGACTGGTATGTGACTAGTGCCTGAGAAATCTAAAGGTTAATATTATGGCTAGGGCTGGATGCCTACCAGGTGCTCAAAGGAAAAATGGGCTACATCTTAGGAAGCAATGACATTTAAAAATGGAGGTGTACCACAACATACCCAGGGGGCTGTCAGATAAAGGCAAAGTGATTAGCAGAAGCACGTGCCCACATCGAGGGAGACTTCCAGCAATGGATGTCCCCAAAGAACCTATGAAAATGCTCCAGGACAAAATCAACTGTAAATGTCTATCATAGATTGATGTGAGTCAATAAGGCTTCCTCCCAACCTCTTGCCTCCCCTCCCTTCCTCTTACCTTGTCAGGGACCTGGGAAGGAGGGCAGGGGAGAAGTGACAGAGTCATGAAGCCAATCACTCCCCGCTTGCTTTTCCACCTTGGGCCCTGACAGGCCAATGCTGGAGGAGGAAAGAAACTTTAACTTTGGATGAAATTTGGAGTTTTGGCTGGACATCCAGGTTACTAAACTGAGATTACTCTGGAGATTAAACTATGTAGAGGATATTTTCTTTTCTAAGAGTAACCAGGAAAGTCAATGGCACCTGCCCCTCATTTCATCTGGGACAGAGAAGAACTTGCCCTCAGAGTGGTTGTGCTTGCAGCAGTTGTCAAAAAAAATTGTTTTGATTGTCCCTTGTTTGTTCAATGCAATGCTGACATAAAAATGAGCATAAACATATAAACGGTAGGTGAAAGCCAGCTGTAGAATAACTCTAGAAATGAGAAAGCATTTCACTGAAGAGAAGTGAAATTTGGAAAGCGTGAAAATCTTCTGGAGATACAAAGGCAAGAATCTGCATTGCATTTAGGAAAATAGCAGAGTGGAACTAAAGGGACCTTTGGTAACTGCATCTGCTTCCAGCTGTGTCTTATGAAAAATATTATCTCTGGGCCAGGCACAGTGGCTCACACCTGTAAACCCAACACTTTAGGAGGCCAAGGCAGGAGGATTGCTTGTGACAAGGACTCCGAGTTTGCAGTGAGCAATGATCATGCCACTGCACTCCAACCTGAGCAACAGAGTGAGACTCTGTCTCTCAAAAAATAAAATAATAATAAGAATTTCTGGACTGAAAGCCAACTTCCTTTTCTGGGGGAAAACAAACATATAAACACAGAGGTTTATATATTATATATTTAGAGTTGTCTGCTGATATGGAAATAAGTATTCCTCAGTTAACTCATCAAATAAAAGGGAGTGACATTTGTAGATGGACAACTGATCTCGGTTCTGGGGCTATGTGTTCCATAACATGCAGAAAGTTGGTGTTCCAATATAAAGCAGTCCTATGTATGAGTTTGGGTTACAAGTTCTTCCGGAATCTAATTATTGGGATATGCTGAAAATTCCTATGTCAAGGGACTGAGAATTCTCACCCCCAGCTAAAAGGGTTCACGAACCTTGCCACACTCATTTGAACAATAACTTTAAGAGAGTCATGGGGGTGGAGTATGGGAGGGGAATGAGCATCCTGTGACTGAAAGACAAGATTAACCACCCTGGTATATCTCATAAACCATCCCCATTGTCTCTCCACTCTCCCTCTCAATTAACAAATTATGAAAGACTATTATTAGATACAATCTTGGCTCTTCCACTAACTAGTAATCAGGAGCAAATCATTTGCGCTTCTACACCTTGGTTTTCTCATTTGCTAAATGAAGTCTAGGACTAGAAAAGTGGTATAGGTGGCACAAAACAGATCAGTTATTTACTTACGTACTTACTTATTGAGATAGAGTCTTGCTCTGTCGCCCAGGCTGGAGTGCAGAGGCGCCATCATAGATCACTACAGCCTTGGACTCCCAGGCTCAAGCCATTCTCCCACCTGAGCCTCCTTAGTAGCTGGGATGACACGGACGTGCCACCACACTCCAATTTATTTTATCTTCATTTTTATAGTCTCGCTATGTTGCCCAGGCTGGTGTGGAGCTCCTGTATGGCTGGAATTACAGGTAGGCTTGAGCAACTGCGCCCGGCCCAACTCTGTTATTTAAAAGCATATCCAGAGGCGGCGCGCCTGCCAGGCATTGAGCGCCTGGGACCTGAGCGGGAGCGGGCGGCCCCGGGATCCAGCAGGTGCTGAGGTTGGCAGTCTGCGGGCTGGCCAGGGGCTTGGTCCCGGGGTTCTGCTTCGCTGGCACAGTGGGGAAGCCGCGCGCAGCCGAGCCGCGGGCCTGGGCGTGGGGCACGCGGCCGAGCCTCAGCGTCTGGGACCCCGACCGGGACAGGCAAGAACCACTGTCTCTGAACAACCTAAGGAAGAGGAACGTGGAATCTGGAGAAGAGCTGGCTTCCAGGCTGGACCACTGCAGAGTCAAGGCCACAGGGCACACCCTCCTCGTCATGCGTTCCCAATACCATGTGGACGGCTCCCTGGAAAAGGACTGCAGTCTGAACCCACCGGGTCGTGAACAGGTCGAACTAACTGGACTCCGACTTGCAAGCTTGGGGTTGAGGTTTAATAAAATCGTGCATTCCTCCATGACCCACCCCACAGAAACCACTGGCTTCAGCAACAGGCACCCGCCAAGGGTCTTCAAAGGCCGCACAGACCTGGGGCGGGAACCCTCCTCGTCAAGCCAGCCTGGCAGCGTATCACTAGAAGCGGCCGCTGGGCATGCTATGAAGATGGAGTCCGGATCGAGGGAGCGCTCCGAAACTACAACCCTCGGGGGATGCCAAGCAGGGGAAGGATAATTAGGAGATCTTCCGATGTCACGCCAGTGTCATTCGCTGCAGATGACAGGACACAGCGCTGCAGTTTCCTCCCGAAGGCTGGCTCCATTGCTCCCTCAACAATGGCAGCATCACCCACCTGGTGATCCGACCCAATGGCCGAGTAGCGCTCAGGATCCTCAGGGACACGGGATTCATGCTCCCTCACAGCATCACCCAGTCCTGAGGGCCCTCCGCAAGACTCTGCCCTCCTCAGCTCAAGACCTGGCTCTGGCTTTTCCTTCCCTCCGTCCTCCTGTACAGGCTGCATTGCAGTTACGTGCTGTTCTCGAGGAGGCAACAGACAAGTAGAAATCTCTCAAATGCTGCATTTGGGTATTTGTTTCTGGCCCGGGCTGACAAGGGAAAAATTCAGATCAGATAACCTGACTTATTTGCAAGGCTTTCTATCTTACCATGACCTGCCAGGACGACCGTGTGGGGTTTAAGGTGAAAACTCAGACGAAACTCGGGCCTGTTTTGGGGACTGAATGAGTCCTGACAGAGGCCATCACTTTGACGACCACAGCAGGCCGTCGCTGAGGGTCCCCTGGGCTCCGTGGGCAAAGCCTGTCAGGCACGAGGGTAACTGAGGCACACGGAAAAGAAGGGCATGGAGGTTTTGTTTACAACTCACTTCATTTCACATTCTTTTAATTTCTTAAAACCCTTGTGTCATTTAAATATTTATCCATTATAGATTTTCCCCAGCTGGATTCTTGCTTTGAAAACCAATTTCTCACTCCAAAGTTACAGATCCCTGATGATTCTGGATCTGAACTCATCTACGTTATTAGGCCTTTGAGGGCTCAAGGACTTACCAACCACACAGGTGACCGTAGGCAGGGGAGGGATGAAATGAGTCTGCAGAGGTGGTGTGAGCTTCGACCTTCATGCTGGTCTCAACGGAGAGGTGATAGGCTGGTGATAGCCCAGTAGGAGGAGATTACCTTTAATCAATAATAAATCCCAGACTGACAGCTCAATCCTAGTTTGCTTCTGATTTTTTTTTATGCTTAGGGATTAAAATATTTAAACATGATGTGTCTATCCCAAATATTTAGTACAACCATCCTATTAATTTAGAAAAAAACAATTTCTACAACACAGTAGTGAACATTTTCTGCAGTCAATACAACTAATTGGGATAGTTAATCTACTTCTTTGTCAACTTTGGAAATGACTACATAATAAAAATTACTGGTTTAAAAAAATAAAAAAATGCATAAAAAATAAAAACATATCCAGAGTCTATCACTAGAGATTTGTGATTCAGTTGATAAAGACTAGGGTCCAGGAATCTGCATGTTCATACATTTAAGCTGATTCTGATGCAGATGATTAAAACAAACATTAAAATACACAACCTCTAAGGTCTCTTGCAATTTTAACCCTCTCTTCTGTTCTAGTCCATCACAACTGTTTATCGCTCACTTAGAGAATACGTGGTGCCTTACAAAATCTAGCGAGCTCGATGAATATAATTTTATTTGAAATCCATACTCACAGGTTGCTGGAATTGGTTAACAAGGATTCCAGTCATCATAGCATATTATAGCATTCTGCTGGCTGGACATGGTAGTCTTGTTTTTTCTCTGGTTCAGGTTACTTAGATGGTTGGACTGAAAGATTCCCCTCACTGTGAGATTCTATGATTCTGATTCTAATTCTATCATATTATTAGGTCTACCATTAGGAGTTGCTAAGTTTTCTCTGTTACTTGGCTAAACATATATGTACTCCCTCAGAAGGCCTCCAGGAAGTTCTCCATGTGGTTAAGAATGTTGATGTTTATGGTTCAAAAGTTATACACTCAGAGTGAAAATATAACTTTATTTATTCTCTACTTGCTATTTAAAGATACCTCAGTTTTGGGTAGTTCAAAGTTTAAGCTCCTTCTAAGTATTCCCTTCCTCTCATACTTTCCAAATTGGCACCTGGACATACAGGTATGCTTATGTATCACACATACAATAAATGACTTGTCCTTAGGGATAGATACTGCCTCTGAGTCCTTGCTGGTCTCCGACATGTTGTAGCTTGTTTGGTCTGGTGCCCAGGAAACAGTGGTGGTGCCCACAGAGGTGTGGTTTGTCCCACCTGGTTCCCTCAAATGCTATGTTGGCATCTCTGCTGAAGTCATAGCTACATTCATGACCTCTTCCTTCTAACCTTAGTCCTCTTCTGGTCTACTGCTTCTTCCATTTCCCATTCATGTCAAGGATACAGAATATTGGAGGATATGAAGAAATGAGGTGATATCTAAAGCTCAGCCCTCTAGACAGCTCACTCAGCCATTTCTGCCATCCAATCTGGCACCATGTTAGATGCAGTGCCACGCCAACTGTGGGATGCTCTGAAGCACAAGCTGGGATATACCTGCTGTCCTGGACCATGTTTCTACTACATCTTCCAAGAACTACTACCCCAAGGGGACAAGAGAGCTGACATAATCATGTCTGATGGCTTGTCTTTCTTCTCTTTACTCCTCCCAACCATCTCCTCTCAGAAATATAAGGGGCTTTCCCTATTCTTAGATAGAAATGTCCCTTGCAGCATATATTGGTCTTCTCTACATAATGGCTTATAGTAAAATTCAGTGATCCAGATTCCCTAGGCTTAGCATTTGATTTGTAAATGAAATTTTGGCAAATTTAAACAATATTTTTCCCCTCTCAACAAAGCCTGGATTTCAATATTATGTTCTCACTGTGAATTTTTTAAAATATGGTTTTCCATTGATGGCCAAGAAATGACTTCTCTGTTCCAACCTCCCATGAAATGAAGTCCAGTGATTTAATAAGTGCAGAGCTGCATAGCAACATGATTTCTGAAAATGAAAAACATCAACTTAACATTTGCAAAAATATTATTCCTGTAAAAATAATTATCTAGATAGGTCTGCTTTTGGAAAGCCGGAAGCTAAGAAAATAAGTTATACAAGTATAACTGTTGCATCAAGGGCCATAGATGGCAAACTGCTTAAGATCAAGTATCACTGAGTTTACATATATTTGGTTCTCTTGCAGATGCTACAATCATAGAAACATAAGGAATGCAGGACCTAAGTGATCCTGACAGTGAAATTTGGTATAATGAAGAGAGATGATTTTTCCTAGGAAAGGGACAAGATTAACAGTATCAATTATCTCACAACTTGGCCCAGTCTAGCACTCCAGCCTTACTTCCTCCTCCTCACCCCTGTCAACCTACTCTTCCTACAAAGCCAGTGGACCCATGGACCTTCAGATCCACCAACTGCATTCCTATATCTGTGTCTTTGCTCCCACAATCCCCTCCATGGGATGCCCCCGGGCAGTAGGGCTCTAAAGATTAGCGAGCAAATTCATGAGGATTAAGTGAGTATCAATAAGCATGCCTCCTGTTTCTATCTCCATCAAACACAGGAATCATGTGTTGTTACAAGAATGGAGGTACTATATTTAGTTAGGCTCCTTTTACCAAAAAAAAAAAAAAAAAAAAAGTGGATCATAGTGGTATCTTACTTTGAGGGAAAAAGAGATTATATCCAATTACCGTTTTCTATAATTTGTCTATTCTTTTCAGAAAACCTTCTGAGTAGGAGCCACAGGCTGAGTCTGGCTCTGAGGGGGGTGGGGAGAAAATGGAAGAATAAACACTGAGCAGGAAGCAGGGAGACCACGGTTGTTACCATAGTGATGAGCATTGAGTCCGGATGGTGCTGTTGCCAGCTTGTGCTAGTGAGTGGGAGAAAACCACTTTCCTTCTGGACTAGTAGAGCTGAGGACAGAAATATCTGGGATGACCAATTTAACTTGCTACTTGACAGTCTAAATTCTATCTCTGTAGATATAGCCAGTGTTTATTAAGCACCTACTAAGTGATGCTTAATAAATGGCAAATAACTGGTAATGTGCTGGTTGTATTAGAAGCTTTAATGTATGCAGACCCAGAAATTTAGGGACCAACATCCTCATTTTAAATATAAAGTAAAATTTCAAGAGACTAAATAATTTATTTGTTATTTAATGACCTAGCTAGTAAAAGGACAGGGCCAAAATTTATAGTCGGATCATTAATTTAATTCAATCTAATTTATTTTCAGTGTAAACCTATTTCCGCCAGGCCACAACTATGCCTGCCAAATGATATGGCAGGAAAATTATATCCCTTTGAATAATGCAAACTTAGAGAATCCATGGTGGTTACCCCAGACTTTGACATTTTAGTTTTCCCTGTTTCGCAAGTTTCCTAAAAAATAATTGATGTTATAGCTTTCTTTCCTTCATTTATAAACTGAATGGGTTTTCTGATAAACATCTTTTTCATATGTTTGTTGGTGAACTATCATTTCTTCATTCTTAATTAAAATGATTAGAAAATGATCCTAAATGACAGATTTCAATGTATTTGGCATTAATGTGACAGTATCGAAATTTACTGACAGTAACATTGACTTAGTTCTGACAAAGTTCATGAAATTATTTCCTACATTCTTTTTTTCCAACGTGGAAGCATCTTTGAATCTTTAACAACAATCATTTATTACCAGTAAACACAATAAACAATAATAGAAAATTAAAGACCCTTATAATTCCATTTCTAATATCTTCCTTACTCCCCAAGTAAAAACTGTTTGTGTTTACCCTTTTTGAACATTTATGCACAGTACAGTGGTGAAAAGTGTGAATTCACATTCTGACTTTGTCACTTACTAGCTATGTGACTAGACAAATTAGTCTTTTAACCCTCAATTTCTTCTCTGCAAAATAGTAAATAATATTACCATTATTTAATATTTAAAATTAAATAATATTACTAACACATACAATTGTTATATGTAATAAATCATATAATAAGACAAATTATGTTACATGCTTAGGGCAGTACTTTAGCACTTTATAAATGGTAGCATACATATGTATGTATCTCTCTTTATACATATTGTTTACATAAATGAATTATGCTACACATATTGAGCCATAACTCTCATTTAACAAAATATCTTAAGCCATATTTACATGTCTATATGTAAGACTCTACCAATTGCTGCATAATACTCCACATTGTGAATATAAAATAATTTTAATTAAACATAATTAATGAATATTTAAGTTGTTTATGGTTTTAATCTCAATAGAAGCATTGGCAAACTGTCAACAAATGAAGAGATAAGAAATATTTTAGGCTTTGCAGTCCATTCAGTCTCTGTTGCAGTTACTCAAGTCTATTGTTGTAGCATAAAAACAGCCAGAAACAATACATAAACAAATGAGTATGGCTCTGCTCCAATATTTTCTATTTCCAAAACAGGCAGTGGGCTTGATATGGCAATGGGCTGTAGAGTTTGCCAATCCCCAATATAATGTTCTGATTGATACTGCAGTGCTTACATTTTTTTTTTTACTTCTCCTGTTACTTGCTTTTAAATCGTACACACACACACATACAAACAATGTCTTAGTCTGCTCAGGCTGTGATAGCAAAAGACCAAAGACTGGGTGGCTTAACCAACAGGAATGTATTTCTCACAGTTTGGGAGGCTGAAAGTCTAAGATCAAGGTGCCTACCGATTTGGTGAGTACTCTCTTCCTAGATTGCAGACGGGACTTCTGGGTATGTCCTCACATGGCAGAGAAAGATAGAGTGGAGGGAGAGGGAGAAAAAGAAAAAAAAATCTGGTGTCTCTTCCTATAAGAGCAATAATTTCATCATGCAAGCCCCAACTCTCATGACCTCATCCCTCCTTAATTACCTTCCAAAGATGCGTGTCCAAATACCATCGCATTGAGGGTTAGGACTTCAATACATTAATTTGCTGTGGGGTGGAACACAAACATTCAGTCCATAACACTTTGAATAGAGAAACCAATTTTTAAATTGTAAGTCTTGATAGGCATTATACGATTTTCTACAATTTACACTCCTACAAAGAATGAGAGAAAGCCCAGGTTCCTACCTCTCATCACCTGCAGTTTCTATTGTAACTCATTTGATTCTTTAGTAATCTGATAGGTAAAACATTACATGTCATTTTGATTTGAATATCTTTGTTCACAAGGATAAAATCTTTTCCTGTGTTTATTGGTGAACTATTATTTCTTCATTTGGGAATTTTCAGTACATATCTTTTTTCAACTTTTCTAGGTTAATATTTTTCTCATCGATTTCTGTCAGTTGTTTAGAGATGCTAACTCTTGCCTATCAAGACTTATCCACATCACACTTTCCCATTGCATCCAGCTTGACCTTTATAATACTCATTATACTCAAAAGTACTTGGTTAATGCAGGCTAGATAGCAAGGTCCATGAGGTCATGATGACTGCTTATCTTATTCAGGGCTTAATGCCTAACACTGACCGCGGTGTCTGGTGCATATCTGGTGCTCCAAAACTGTTTGCTGAATATAATTAATAAATAGCATATATTTTGCAAATATTTACCACAGTATATTGTTTGGTTTTTCTGTTAACTTTATTATAGCATCTTTGACCACATCATTTTTAATTTTTATAACCAAATTTGTCTATTTTTCTTTGCAGCTCTTAAGTTCATTTTATGCATAGAAAGGCCTTCTCCACTCCCAAGTCATTAAAACACATTTCCTGTATTTTTTCTATTATGTATATATATATTTGCAATTAAATATCTAATCTATAAATTTTTTTCTATCTGTTTAAGGTACACAAACAATTTAATTTTTTCCATATGAAGACTATACTATTTATTGAGTGATCTACCTCTTTACCACCAATGTGCAATGCAATCTTTATTATATTCTAGGCAGAATAGATGTATAATATACGTGTGTTTCAGCGTGTGGTAGGGTGTATCTCTATTTTTCCTGTTTAAAACTTTTTTCCCCCTATTCTCATGCAAGGACATTTCCAGGTAAATGTGGTTTCAATTTGTCAACTCTCTGTTGAATCAATCAGTCATTCCCCACAGAGTGAGTAAGCCATTTAAGCAGGACACTGGATGAGGAAAAATTATCTTTCAATCTGGCTTTGTTCGTTAGCTTTAAGTTGCACAGCTTAAAAAGATTCATAATCATACCTGTCTGACCTGCTTCACAGAGTCATTGTGAGATTCGAGAGCGCAAATTGATCTGCGTATTTAAAGTGCCCTAAAAATTAAAAGTTTCTGAGAAGTGAAAATTATTCATATTCCCTACTATTGACAAGTATCCAGTTATTTCATCTTGAGAAGATGACTCAAATCAACTGGAACTGGATGAGTAACATTCTGTGGTAAATGGAGGCAAATCAATGAAAACATCTTCCTGTTTATATTCCAAGCAGGTGGAATAAGTAGTCCCGCCAAATGAATCCAATACTAGAGTGGTTCTTGGCTAGTTCTGTGCCTCTGTCATCCTGGCACACCACCTTGTCTATCAGGAGTCAGCACAGTCCCTCAGCCCTTTATTCTCTGGCAAGATCACAGGGAGGTGGGGAAAGCTCTGATGTGCTTCTCCACAGGGGCCGTGGGATGGGTTGGATGAATGTATTTTGGGTACTAGATTTGTTTCCTGAGGCTGTTGTAACAAATTACCACAAACTGGGTAGTTGAAAAAAGAGAAACTTATTCTCTCACAGTTCTGGATGCCAGACGTTGCAAATCAAGCTATCAGCCAGGCCACATACCCTCTGGAGAATCTAGGGGAGACTCCTCCCTGGCCTCTTCCAGCTTCTGTAGCTGTCAGCATTCCTTACCTCGCGGCCGCATCACTCCCAGCGCTGCCGCCATGGTCATGTTGCCTCCTCTCTGTGTCTTCTCCTATTCTGCCTCCGATAAGGATGTTTGTTATTGGATTTATGGCCCACCTAGATAATCCAGATGATAGCCTGTCACGGTCTTAACTTAATCACATACGCATAAGGCCCTTTTTCCAAGTAAGGCTGCATTCACAGATTTAATGGATTAGAGCATGGAGATATCTTTTCAGGAGCCACTACTCAAGTCGCTACCTGTGCCCTGTATCCTAAGAGGAAGTAAATGTAAACGGGCTCTGTGCTTGCAGTGCTTTACCAACCTGAGACTCAACAGGACACAGTGGAATTAGCCAAATGGGAGCTCACTCTCAAATGATGGGCTTGAAGTTCTGACATTTTGCTATTCCTAAAATATACACATAACTTCTGTCAGATTCAAACTTGACTGAGGTTGTATTTTAAAAAGATATACATTTAATTACTTCCTCTCTGCTCCCACTCCAAATCTTCATACTCTAAATTGAAGAGTCAAGACAGCATCACCAAACTACACATGCTTCCTGCTTCAAACCACCACGATGCATTGTGGAACAAGGTGAAGGTCCTGTCGCCAGACACCTTAGCAAGTCCACCCTATGTGGAAGTCATTGCTCAGGCACTTCTTACCAAGCAGTCATTATATTTTCCTAAGCAGTTCTTTCCCTTAATCTTTCAGGGCAAAGATACACCAGGACTGATTTTTAACCACAGATAGCCAAAAACTAAGATTTCTTGAGATCTAAAAACATTTCTCCTCTTAGTACTTCAATTGAAGAGAATCTCCTCTTCTGCAGGTCCCCACACTGATCTGAAGCCAAAGGCATTTATGAGCTGTGGTTGCTGGTTCCCTGGTCAAAACTCAGCTATTTTCATGTAATCCTTTCAAGATTTTTCAGATTACTCTTAAAATTGGGGCTTTAACCACCCCAGATAAAGTTTCAGGTTCTTTTTTTTCAGGTTTATGTTGTTTCTGGGAAAGGAAACCCCGGCATTTACAAAACCAAAACAAAATCAAAGTAAGTTTTGCATTAAACAGATCATTTTTTTCCCATCCCCAAATATCTATCTACCCAAAGATGCCATAAGCACAACATGGAGAAGTCAGACTTCAAAAGGTTACTGGAAAGAGCTGTAAGCGTTGCCATGGAGAACCAGTTAAAATGCATTTTATTTCATCTGCTAAAATAGTTTTTTGCAACCAGAAAAAGTGTTTAGGAAACCTTCTAATTTGGAAAGTTGGCAGTGTGGCTTTAATCAGTAGACCAGGAAAAAGAGTTCTTAGGAGGTATAGTGACTCCTCCAAGGTCCCACAGCTACTTTTGCAGAATTTGAGACTGAAATCCAGATCACCAGATCCCAATCTGGTGTTCTCTCCATTACTGTTGCATCATTTCCATTCTCTTTTGTAATAAAAATACTCCCTGAAGTGACAGCTTTAGGACTTCCATCTGAAGTGGAAGGATAGTGTTAAGAACCCAACCTCTACAGAGAGACAAGATGGCAGTGACTCTTCTGTAAAGGAACATTAGTAAATATGTTCAGCTTTGCAGGCCACACAGTCTCTGTCAAAACTACTCAATCTGCCTTTGCGGCCATAAGGCAGCCACAGATCTACATGCGGATGGCAGTCTTTAATCAAAAACACTTCCAGCCAAACTTCCAATAATTTCCCTTCATGAAACTTCCATGAGAAATGAGATTTCTTGCCTTTGTGCTGTTGGTTTCAAGTCACCCTCCTCTCACACACCCAGTTGGTGATACACTTATCCTTCAGGCTCAGCTCTAATTCTCCTACCTCCTTGCCTTCCCTCCTCATTATTCCAGATGGAAGGAAAGTCTCCTTCCTCTGTACTCCCAGAGGATTTGTCATTTGTGCCACTAATGTGACCCTCTTGCTCTCATCTTCTGGCACCTTAACTGGACTGGGATTTATCTCCCTTACTAATAGGAGGGCAGGATTATTAGAATCCCCTTCTCTCAGAGCCTGGCACAACTGCCCTGCTTAAATGATAAATTCAGTTAATGTTCATTGATGGCACAATGCAAAAGTGAAAACTGATTGCCTTCAGGCTCCTCTTAAAGGTACCCCACAAATTCAGTAAGGATGAATTTGCAGATTTTACTTAAGAAAATATATTTTAACCTCAAAGTAATCTTATTAACTGCACTTAGAAAATTCATTTAGGAAGATGAATACGTAAATGAATGACTCACATGATTTTTCTGGAACACTCACTTCCATATAGCTGGTCCGAAATTATTTCAGTCCTGCATATGGCTGAAAAATCCATCCCAAGAAACACAAAGGCTCTGAGTCTCCAGCTCTAGGAGGGAGTTTCAGACCAAACAAAGACCTACCCCCAACTTCAGATCAAGCTTTGAAAGCCAACCGGTGAGGGTTCCATTTTATTTTACTGGTGTTTCACACATCCGGACCCTATAGGTACATCTTGCTTGCTAGCACTGTCATTTAGCTCTGAGATCAGAAAATGAGTCCTAAGGCTAAACTGTGAATTTAAAAAACTGGGAGCCAAGAACTCAAGTCTACATGTAAAGCCCGTAAAATAGGCCCTTTTACAATGTCAATCTAAACAATAAATTTGAAAAAAAAAAAAAAAAGGGCCTTTTTAAATAGCAGTGTTACAATTTCCCTCCTTTGTAGATTTAGAAATTCACAGACGGCTTCTCAATGATGTTTGAAAAAGTCTCAAAGTACTTGAAAGAGTTACTTGACATACTTCAAAGAAACTAGCTGCCACTGACTCATTGCTCCCACCTCAGCTCCTTTTACTTATTCTTCCCCTCTACCTCCAGTTTTTGGTTGACATTTGGAAGGGTCATCTTGCCACACAGGAGCCAGCCCCAATTCCACATCTGAATTAAAACACTCTCAGAGTATATGCTAAAGGAACTCTAAAATCTTCAGGCATTTCCCTAGTACCCACATGATTAATTCACTTTGCATTTTTAAAAACCCGTCTACACACCTTATGTTTGAAAAAAAGATACTGCAGTGTAATAAAGTGCAGCTTATTAAAATGTTTGAGCAGAATGTGCGAGGGGTGAGGGGAGGAGAGACAAAGTAAGAGGCCATGTTCCAAGGGACTGACTGCAATCAAGTGCACTTGAGTGGACTTAGTCACTCAAGTCCACATGTACCCATTCAGCAAAGCATCTACATAAGTAAGAGCGTGGTGCTGGGGCAGTGGTGACACCCAAGAGCATTGGTTTAAATGCTTTTAGCTCTTTGTCACGTAACACTAAACTCCAAATACTCAAGTGAGTTATTACTTCATACAACGAGAAAATTGGAATTGGTTCATTCACCAGCTCAGCATCATCAGGGACCAAGGCTCTACTTATCCAGTTGACTTCTGTCCTCAGGCTTTCCCTGCAGGGTTACAAAATGGCTGCAGCAGCTCCAGCATCAACACTTACCCAATGCTGTCTTTGAACATGGTCATGCGAGAGTAAGATGCTCTCCCCTTTTTAAGAGGGAGAAAAGAGGCTTGTCCCAGAAGCTCCCAACTAATTTCCATGATAGGTCATTGGATTGGCCAGAATTGTATCACATGTCAATTCCTAAATCAATAATCCAGCCTGGAGAAGGAAATTATCATGATCGATTTAGACCAGCCACGATTCCCCCTCTGAGACCCATGGCTACCTGATACTTGAGAGTAAAATCAGAGTTTTGTTAGGAAGAAGGCGAAGGGGCAGATTTTGGTTGATAATAACTTTCAGTATATTCCACAAGGTCATATCCTTTGAGGAGATTAGGAATACAGCTTGAAAATTTATACATTCTTTACTGGCCATGGGAATTCCCTGAGAGTTTTGAGCAGGGAAATAACATGAACAAACAAATATTTAGGTGTAAGGGATTTTGCAGCCTTTTATTCTGAAATTATAATTCTTGTTTCTCTACATTTACAGGTGGTAATCACTATTCATTTATTGAACAAATATTTATGGAACCCCTGCTGTTCCAAGCGTGGGGATACAATGCAAGACGGCTGCAGTTCTTGCCCTCAGAGGAGCTTACATTCTAATGGGGAAGTAAAACCAACAAAATTTCAGGTTTGGCTCTGCTATAAGAAAAAGGAGATAACTCAGTGAAGGAGTGGAGGTAGGACTCTGATAATGTGGCTGGTCAAGAGAAGAGGGCCTTAAGAAGATGACAACTGAACTAAGATGAGAAGGATAGGAGGAGGCCTGCCATAGGGAGGTCTGAGAGCAGAGCCTTTGATGCAGAGGGAAGCGCAAGGCCCTTAAGAGGAATGATCTTGGCGAGCTAGAGACCCAGAAAATCCTAGACAACTGTCAGTAAGAGGGAGAGTGGTAGAAGGCAAGACTGGCTTGAGTCAGGAAATAAATTTTTAAGCAACACACAAAATAAAGTTCACATACGCGCAAGGGCAGGGACCAGGCCAGGTAGGGCTTTTAGGCCATGGCAAAAGTTTCTATGTTAATCCAAGTTAATATGTGTCTACGTTTTTCCAGAATAAACAGAAGATTTTTAACAAGGAAGATTTTTGAATGTCACTTTTTAGAAGTGGGCAGGACCGGAAATAGCTTGTAATTGGTTGGTGTTAGGACAAGTGCACAGATTTTATGGGATGCTTTCAGGCAGTAGAGATTGTAAGGGTGGGACTTAAGAGTTATTTAGAAAAGTTTGACAAGACAGAGATCTGACTTCTTGAAAAATGTGCTAGGGCAGCTTTAATGAGCACATGAACTCTTGGGGGAATCTTGTTAAAATGCAGATTCCAATTCAGTAGGTCCGGGGTGGGACTTGTGAGGCTTCATTTCTAACATGTTTCAGGCAATGTCAATGCTTCTGGGATGAGGACCACACTTTGACTAGCAGGAGTCTAGCAAAATGTGGCCTTAACTTGTATTTTCAGTTGTACTTTCTACTAATGTATTATATGTAACTATGCACTCTAGACACAGTAGCCACGTGTTGCTATTTACATTTAATTAAGATACTCAGTTCCTTAGTTGCACTAATCAGATTTCAAATATTTAAGAGCTAAAAGAGGCTAGTAGCTACCACACTGGACAGAGCAAGTATAAACAACATTTCCATGATCAAAGAAAACTTTATAGCACAGCACTGCTTCAGACAGAAGATACTACTTCTAGTTTTTTAGGATTTGCTGTTATCATGTCTTCCCCCCGCCGCCCCGCCTTTTTTTTTTTTTTTTTTTTTTTTAACAGGGGACACATATTGTCTCTACCTGCTAAAATCAAATTCGTCTTCTAAGAATTAATTATCTCAAGTCCACTTCTTCTATGAGAACTTTCCTGAAACTCAAACTGGGTGTTGCTTTCAGCTTCCTTTAAATCCACAATCTCCACTTGGTTTTCCTCTGCAATTATTCCTACTGTATTTTGCCTGCCTAGTATCCAAAGTATCTGAGCATCCAACTCCTGTTTCTCTGGTTGTAGAACTCCATTTTCTTTGGGTTGGGGGTGGGGCACTACTTCTCATCCATTTCTCCATGTGATTCAGTTGAACCTAAGTCTATACTCCTAGCCATAATCATTAGCACATGAGCCAGATGAGAGCCAGCGACATTAATCCCAGGACATTTGCTGAAAAAATTAGACAAAAGTGTAGATAAAAGTGCCCTTTCCACTGAGGTCTCTGAGCTGTCTGGATGCCAGTCTGGACCTGCTGGCAGCCATTTTGCCATTCAATGGGCAGACCTTGCCCAAGAATGAGGACAACTCAGGGGAAAGAAAAACCAAGAGATCCAGACAGAGCTTAGATGGCATCTCATACCTGGCAATAGCTGTATTTGGAGTGTTATCTACCTTGAACATTAGTTACTGGATAGTTACAATTTCCTATTTTTGCTTCATCTAGTGTGTACTGGAGAAATCTCGCCCTTTACAACCTCTTAAGACGTTTGTTTTCTGCTTTGATATGTGGTAGTAACAGAGTACTTGCTAATTCTTTCAACTCCCCTGTGATCCAACTTTTCAACATCATAACTGCCCTTTGTTAGTCTGATTCGAAGGTTTGTAAAAGGCATTGTGAACATATGCCCACCTAAGTTTTCTTTACCAATTTTAATACTCAAATTATTTTAACATGTTAATGATCTAATTTTATGGGGCCAAAGACAAGTCTCATTATTTCTCAATGACACCTATTTTTACTAACTTCTACAGATTGTTACACTCCTGTGTGTACATAACTGGGTTATTATTATTTTTTGAAACAGATTTTCACTCTTATTGCCCAGGCTGAAGTGCAGTGGCGCAGTCTCAGCTCACTGCAACCTCCGTGTCCTGGGTTCAAGCAATTCTCCTGCCTCAGCCTCCAAAGCAGCTGGGATTACAGGTGCCCGCCACCATGCCCGGCTAATTTTTGTATGTTTAGTAGAGATGGGGTTTCACCATGTTAGCCAGGCTGGTCTCAAACTCCTGGCCTCAAGTGATCTGTATGCCTCAGCCTCCCAAAGTCCTGGGATTACAAGCGTGAGGCACCACACCGGCCTTAAGTGGATTATTTCTTTACTGCATAAGTTATCCAAACCAAGTGCAGATTTCCTAGTTAACATGTACTGTTTACCTAGCTAACCCACGTGTACCTCCCTGAATATTTATTCTCTCCACCTGCGCCTGCCTCTCAGCTTTGAGGGGACTCCTCTAAAGTCATTGAAGCTGTGTAATAGTCTGGGCCAGCAGGCTGGAGGGTGCCTCCAGATCCGACTCTTTCAACCCACCCTCCCTTCTAGATCAACTCACATGGACCTTCTTAGCTTCATGTCTGAGCTTACTCCCCTCCACAACTTTGTCCTGCTTATATATGGAATCTGACCACAATCTGCCTACCTCCTAATGGGCTCAGAAGGCCCCGTGGGGCACAGGTGCTAGGAAGGTCCCTAGACTTCAAGCTGAAAGGTGCCTCCAAACCCAGATGTAACACTCACCACCACCCATCTACAATCTTCACTCTACAACTACATTTTCTAACTACAACTGGACTAAAGAAAGAGCAATCCAGGCCAGGCATGGTGGCTCACGCCTGTAATCCCAGCACTTTGGGAGGCTGAGGTGGGTGGATCACGAGGTCAGGAGTTCAAGACCAGCCTGGCCAAGATGGTGAAACTCTGTCTCTACTAAAAATACAAAAATTAGCCAGGAGTGGTGGTGGGTGCCTGTAATCCCAGCCACTTGGGAGGCTGAGGCAGAGAATCGCTTGGACCCAGGAGGCGGAGGTTGCAGTGAGCTGAGATTGCACCACTGCACTCCAGCCTGGGTGACAGAGAGAGACTCTCTGTCCAAAAAAAAAAAAAAACCAATCCATCATGAAGGAACAAAGAACAGACCCTCACTACTCCCCCTACCCCTTCATTATGTTTTAATACATGTTTACAAAATAGGATTAAGAACTACTCTAGAGGACCATGTACATGATAAGATTATCTTTTATTAGAGATCTTATATTACATATTCCCAAAAAGATATAAAATCTTCCAAGAGAAAATATCAAAACCTGTTGATTCCAAGGTGAACAAAATGATCAAAATGAAAGCAAACATTTTCTTCCAGACAAAGGAATATCAAAACACTTCGGCACAAGTACAACAAAGGCATGGGAAGATCATGATAATGTTTTACATCACATTTTACAGCATTTTATTTTAATCAGTATTTGTAGAAAACAAGGATGCTGAGTTCTTGAACACTGCAGTCACAAACTCAAACTAAAATTTCCAAAAAAAGGAAAGAAAACACTGAACTACTTGGTCAACTGAACATCTGTAATAATAAATGTAACGAAACCTAACCAAATAAATATGCCACTGAGATCACAACTGAAGTGTATGGTTTTTAGTGTGTGCCAGAAACATTAAATTATTTAATCAGTTTTTGACTACAACCCAAAGCAAAAGCATCCTCTCTATTTCCCTGATGATTTATTCTAAAAGTAACCTTAAAAAGCAGAAACTTGCTGGTTAAAGAGAATTTCTGCTTTACCTGTGAACTGCTGGTAGCAACACAAGCTGAATAAAACCCCAGACTGACATGGGACAGATCCATCGCAAACAACCAGAAGTGGCAAAACCACTGTTATTGCATCAAGATTTTTTTTTTATTTCATCTGATCAGAATTTCGAGAATGATTAAGCACACCCACTTAACCACAGACACACTGAACTCCCACAGGAAGGTTATACATTTAAGATGCAATGAAAATACTGATCTCATTCCTGGGATTTGCTTCTGGCAACCCTAACATCTGTAGATGTCCACAAAAAGGAAGTCCTTTTTCTTTTTTTAGTTTTTTCCCAAAAAATGTGGAAGAAAACTTACAGTACATGTTTATTGCATGAAATTACCCCTTGTAATATCTTTATCAACACTGGTATTGTTTCCTTAATTATTAAAGGTGAAAGAGTTTATGAATTTAACATAACAATAATCTTAGGAGCTGCATCTTGAGTGAAAATCCAGATGATAATCAAACTAAATGGTAAAAGAGAAATTGGGTTTTTATTTCTCTATAAAGATGTTGGAATGACAAGAGGTAAATGGAGGTTGAAAGCCACAGAATACGAAATCAATTATCTCAAAGAGAATTTTCAAAACTGTACATACTCAAAGACTCCCTTCTATGCTAAAATTGAATAGTCTAAATGTCGCTATTATTTTAATGTTAAGGAAACAATAATCCCAAATAAATTTTATTAAAAGCACTGTAATGGCACATGGGCTCAGAACTTCACTTTAAGGTTAGCACATACAAAAGTTGAGAATTGAATGAACAAACATATTCCTTAGTAAGATAAACCATGATGAGCTACATAAAAGTGGGTTTCAAAACAAGATCAATTTTAAAGCATTCTCTCTTTAATATAGTTAACTACTGTGAAATGGAAACAGTAGCT
Organism: Pan troglodytes; assembly: GCF_028858775.2. Taxonomy (NCBI): domain Eukaryota; kingdom Metazoa; phylum Chordata; class Mammalia; order Primates; family Hominidae; genus Pan; species Pan troglodytes. The sequence continues at coordinate 107,589,653 of NC_072402.2, read as the reverse complement.
GGATTTTGCATTTTACAAAATCCTTGCTTCAAGTTGCAGTTTCCTTGGCAGCAGCATATTTTAATTAACAATATTTTCCTTCCTTGTTTTGTTTTCTGACATCTCAGTACATTCAAATAGTCAAAATGTTTAGAGTAACATCACCACAAATTTAATGAAACAGAGCAGAATGTGGCCAGCATTGTCAGGCAAAAATTACACAATTTATGTGTCATAGAAAGTACCCACCCTCTCCCAGACCCCACAACATTCCCCCTTCCCCAGACAGTAATATGGACACTGATTTAACAAGACTTATAAAAAATAAGGCACATTTATTTTGATATGGTAATTTTAAAATAGAAACCCCTTCTCAGAACACCTGTATTCAAATGAGCTGTGTAAAAAGACACCTTGTGGTACCTAAAATAGGTTTATGGTACCTATGGAATTGCTTCTATTTTAGTGAAGATGGAATAAATTGCACCCATCCCACATTGTCAAGTAATGAAAATATGCCTCTTTTTCTACTGTTGAATGATTCAAAATCAGGTATTTCTGGAAATACTTAGAAAGGGTAGGAAGGGAAGGAGAAGGTCAAGAGGTACATCAGAAAAAGGTATAAAAATCATCTACGTTAATCATAAGGGTGGATGGATTGCACTTTTCCACTTATTTCAACACATAATTTTTCTAACTAGTATGAATGATTGCAACCATTTTGGCCATTAGCTTTTACCCACAAACATTTTATTCCATTTCAGCCAAATAGGTGTTTTTGTAAAACTGATGATCAACACACAGATACTTTTAAGAATCTCTTCGCAACCCCCAACACAGACATAATTAGTTAGCATTTAACCTGAGATACAATCTGTTGAGAGGCTGTCTTTAAATATTTCTTCATTTGTTGCATCAATTCATACTGATGGTGGTAGTTCATGGGAGGAAGTTTAAAAAAAAAGAATCTTGATTGATAGCATGGCTTTTTTTTTTTTTTTTCTTACTGTACTGGTAAAAGAAAAAAGAAAAAACCCACAGAATCACAGAATTCATGTTCTCACAGTAGCCAGAAGCTAAAATAATGTGCTTCTTTATTGCACGTCAAACCAAGAAAGGTATAAAAGCCAATGATTCTCAATCCAAATGTGAAAGTCAGGTTCACCTCAACTGGATTCGGAATGTGCTGATTTCCATTGGACTCAAGTTGATCTCACTTATATTCTGAGTGCCGGGAGGTGAATGCATCAAGGATAGTGATGAAGGTGTGAGACTTTCGACAATAAACTTGTTTAAAAGTTTCTGTACCAATATCTGAAAAGTAAATGATAAAATTTACATATTTAGATCAACTTTGAAGATTAGCAGCACAACTACATATTCTGTGAAAATTAGTATGAGAAGGAATAAAACTATGTTGAAGTTCTCTTTTGAGGAAAAAAGGGTGGATTAAATATACATATATGTTATTAAATATACATATATAAGTTCTCTTTTACAGAAAAAAGGGTGAATTAAATATACATATATACATGCTTGAACATGCAGACTATGCTTGGAAGGGAACAGGAAACCAGTAATGGTCATGAGCAACATATTCTGCATTCCTTTTTGTATTGCTTGAGAATTTTATCATGCACGGGGGCTTTTTCAATAAAAGAAAGGACCTCCAATGGCCAAGAAGCTTTAAAAACATCCTCATTCTCTTTTAGTCAATACTTATCCCTAACAATGGTAGTCCTCAACCACTTTTTCCTGTTTCAACAGAGTTAAGAGAGAGCACACAGGCTCACTACAAGGAAGGATCATTATGTCATTGAGTCCCAGTCTATAGAGGTGGACAGGTCATTTGGAAAGTATTTCCCTCACCGCTGCCATGTTATCTGTCTCTCTGGATCGTATAACCCCCTTATGACTCAAGGCCTTAATGTCAGAATGCTCAGAACCAAGTAAACTTAGATCATCAACAATACAATAGAGTGCAAATACAGTATAATAAAAAAGTAATAAAAATATCAGTGCTTTCTTGGCACCAACTCCAAGCAGGGTAGGGTAAAAGAAATGTAGAAGCTAATCTATCTAAGTAGGTTCAGGGCTCCTACCACATTTTTCTTATCTTTTTGGACCCCACACACATGCTAATTTGTAGGGTTGGAACTGAATCACTTGAGTCTGGTCTACAGCATTATTTATGAGGTTTTGGAGGAAAGCTGGGTCAGCTGAGCTGCCTGGTGAGGCAGATCTGCCTGTGTGCCTAAATCAGCCCAGCTGCCTTCTCTGAGTCATGGCCCTTTCAGTGACAGAGGCAGGAGATTGGAGCTTTGTTTCCTTTCAAGGACAGGCTTGATGGAACTGCCAGAAAGACCAACTTGAAGAGAAATAAACAATAGGCAGCCAGCAAGCTGTGTTCAGACTGAGGATCTGTTTGGCCTGCACGGTGTTGACTCATATGCAAATCTGCATTAATCAGAAGACCAAGACCTACATTTATTTCCCAAGGGAAAACAACTGATTGGCGCTATGTACAGCTGCCTCCTGGGCTGTGGGTGGATTATCCCACTAGCCTACAGTCTCAATTTTCCCAGTTGCTTCTTTATGGCTACCTCTATAAGCTTCAGTTATTATAAACTTGCCTTGGCCTCTGTAGGACTTAGGTTTACCAATGCTGAACTAGATGATATGTGAGCATGTGTGGTTCAGGGGAGGAGAAAACTGGGGGACTGGGAGCAAGGCACTTTGTAGGCTGGAAATAGAAGGCCTAGGAAATAACAAGAGCATTGCCTTCAAATGTGCATAAATTCCAGCTATGCCTTTTGATGTCAACAAGGAAAGGAGGCTGAAGTTTTGAGAAAGTGCATTTTTCAGATGGGGAGATTCAAACTAATTTGCAGACTGACGAAACTGAGACAGTAAAGAAGCAATGAAACATGATCTTATTGTCAAGATCCTTTGCAGAAAGAGGATTTCAAAGCACACTAACAGTAAGCAAAAATAACCTTTTCAACTTACCTTTCCCTGAGTAGTAGAACAAAACAGCCCTGTGCCTTTGCTAGAGAACCGACAATCAAACCCTTTTCTGTGGAGGATCAAGGCTGCCTCATTGGAATGCCCATTGCCCACCTGCAAATGAGCAGAATGCAGTCACACCGCGCAGACAATAAAGCAAATATTTATGGTACTTCACACACCACTCTCTCGATGTCAGCATCCAAAAGCACATTTATTTAGCAAGAAAGTTAGGCAAATTCATTTCTCCTCAGGTCCATGTTCACTGCCCATTCACCTGCTACCATCCTCTCCTACTTGTACTGAGCCAGGTAAGATTATGTTCTAAGGTTCCTTGTTAGGTAACCTCATGCCTTGGTTTCCCCTATAATCCCCGAGGACTTAGGTTTCCTTATGTCCATACATTATATATTGTTTTATTAAAGTTTATTCAAATAAAGCATTGTGTTTTCATCTTATTTTTCAAACACACACATCAGTTGAATAAACTGCACCTGAACTTAGTCCTTATCTGGTCATTGAACTACATACCATCTAACTTAAAAGTCACACATGCTTCTTTATTGAACATTAATTTTTGCTAACTGCATTCTTAACCTTTGATGTACTGATTCATTATTTTTATATTAGAGCTATTTAAATTTAGTTATGCTTTCACTTGGTAGGCCAGCTCACATTTACCAGCTTGATGTATCATTTAAATTGATACTGCAGAAGCTATTGTTGATAGGCAGGCAAAAATAAAAATACTAAACATGACAAGTCAGCTAAGAGGGTCAGTATACTTTTTCTTGCAATAAAATTTCTCATATCCATTTAAGTATCAATGTCATGAATGGTTTAGGCCTCTGAATATTTTAAAATACAATTATCTTAATAAATTTTATGTTTCCTAAAGTTGGAAGGTGTTTATGATAAATGAATTAAAAATCCCTGGAAAAATTAAGAAACATATAGTTTTTGAAAAAAGAGTCATGTGCTGCTCAGCACTGACATTGTGATAAAACTGATTCTTTCCTCTGTTCTCTGGCCACAGAAAGGAATATGCCCAAACGCCTGATCATCCTCACTAGGGGATAAGATTTTTTAATGTACTAAAGAGACATCTTTCCTGAATAGCTGCCAGAATCTCCACCACTGATTTGATTTTAATGTGCCTGAACAGTTTAAAGCTGTCCTCACCTCAGAGTCTTGGCTGGAATAACCTATGTTATGATGTTTCACACTGATATTTTGTAGTGGTACTGCTAAGATTTTGTTTGAAGGAAGAGAAAAGTCATTTAAGGAATTCTGAGTCATCACAAGACCACATGACACACACAGCAATTTTAAATCATATGATAAAAATTTCTAATTCATTTCAATACATTTAAAACACCCTGCCCATGTACTATAAAAATAACACATAGGAAAACCCTTCATTTATGGTATCATTAGATCTCCAAAAGAATAAGAAAGAGGACTCTATCATGTGCCAACTGTGAAACCTTAGGATAGTAATTTCTTCTTCCTAAATATCTATTTTCTTGCCTGTAAAATGGAGGTAATGCTTGTATTATTTCCTTCATGGAGTCACTGTGTGGATTAACCTGTTGAAAATACTATGTAAGTAGCTTCACACTGCCTTGTAGGGCAGAATGCGCTAGTGCACGAGCTGTGTAGTAAGAGTGGTTCAGAGCCTGAGTGGGGAGTCAGACAGCTGGAGCTCTAGATCCTTGCTCTGCAATTTACTAGCTGTGGGTTTCAGCAAAACCAGGTTTTCCTTTTCCATAAAATGAAGATGAAATGAAATGAAATAGCTTAACAAAGATCTGGCCAAATGTCTGGCACACAGGAAGCCCTTAGCATAAATTTCCTTTATTTTACATTACAACTTTGTAGCTAAAGACTCAGGGAACTCCTAAATTCTATGTCTAGAGTCGTATATCAAAATCATAACAAAGTCTGGATTCAGATTAACAGATTAGAAACCCTCTTCATTAAGCTCTTTTAAAAGCACATATCACTATTAACCTAAAGCATTTGTCCATTTTAACTCATGGGTCCACCCTTACATATCACTTGATAGCATGCATGGCTAAAATTCCTGCAACACATTTGCTCTTGGAATAATGAATATGTAAGGCCTTTATAGCAACAGAAGGGGACAAAAAATGTGGGGAGGGAAACACCTTTGGAATTCTACACTTGAATTCTACAAGAGATTTAAACCGACAATACAAAAATAGAGATAAAAGTCATAAAAATTAACTTTCACTGATAGAAAAAGTTATACTTTCTCTCAAAACTAAAATTACATCACTTTTGTAAAAACGAACTGAAATAGCAATCATCTTGTCCAAGTTTTTAAAAAATCAAATATTCATGAAAGTATCAGTTTTCAAGCAAAAATACCTGAGGCAAAGCAGCAGTTTTTCAGTTTCAAAGTCTGTCTAGACATTTTATTTCCAAGAAAACTGTTTTTCAAAGTAGGGAAACTGTGAATTTAACTTGAATATGCATGCAGGAAAACAGATACCTTCAAGCAGTCACACTGTATGCTCTAGGAGAGTAAACAGATTTTGGAAGAACTGCTTTTACATTCATTAATGCATTAGTAATATCTGGACCCCATAAAATGGGAGGACGTGGGGAAGAAAATTTACAATTTTTGAAATTGTGCCAAGCACTGTGGTAGGTAACTATCTTTGTAAAACAGATTAGATCACTTTCGAGGCTGAATTACTGAAGTAAGGCTGGCGTATTCTAAAGTTGCACAGAGAAAACCCATTGCAAACTTAATTCAGGGGATAAAACCAACATTCAGCTCATAGACTAAGCTGGGCCTCTGAGGCTCTTCCAGCAACTTGGTGGAGTATGGGGAAAGATGATTTGGTCTGCAGAATGAAGCCATCAGATAAAACTGGGCTTAGAGAAAGCTGGATCAGACCAATGATTTTTTCTACCATGAACCATTTATGTGACTTTGAGTAAACCTCTATAAATTCAGCAAGCTAAGCTGGACCTGTGAAGAGTCCCTCTGAAGACTGAGGGTCAACCACAGTGACAATATCAGTCATTGCTAATACCTGTTGAGCACTTGCTGTGTGCCATATCCTGTACAGAATGCTTTTCATCAATTAACTCATTTTATCTCACAACAACCTTTGAAATAGTTGAGGTGATATATAAGTTTGTATTAAAATATGTAAATATACGAGAAAATCTCTATCACAAAGCATTCTCTCTTATACTCAAATAGCAATGACCACCAGTGATCCTGGATTAGCCCTTAGTCTTCTCCCGCCAATGGATGGGATATCCTTCTGTAGGTGTCCTATTATTACTGAAGACACAAGAAAAATAGACAGTGTATTCCCTCACATTTTCAGTGCTCCCTCTCCCTTCTTGTTCCCATGCAAGACAGTATAAGGTTCTGAGAAGCCATCTGGACTCAGACACACCTGAGTGTGCTCCCAGGACCACATTACTGACTGTGTGCCCTTGACAGTTATCTATCATATCTCTAGGTCAGTTACTTTCCTGTTCTGTAAGATGGGATGAAAATATTGCCTACCTTCTTAGGGTTGTTGTGAGAGCTTTAAATAAAGTTCATGTAAAGCACTTGGCATAATGCCTGGCAAACAGACAATTTTAGATATGTTATTTTTAAATATCTGAGGAATTACTAACAAAGTATTAAGTTGGTGCAAAAGTAATTGTAGCTTTGCCATTACTTTTAATAGCAAAAACTGCAATTACTTTTGTACCAACCTAAAATATCAGGAATAAGTCAAAGTGACATCAAGATTTACTCTGGCAATGTTTTTACCTCATTATTAGTGACAACTGCCGTTGTTCATGACTGAGCTATCACAGGTGAGAACCTTTACTTGTCAAGCACTCATAGGGCTTACTATGTGCCACATGCTGTTCTAAGTGCTTTACTAACACTAAAATTATCTCCAATCCTCAGAACATCTCTAAGGTGAGTATTATTACCATCTCCATGTTACTAAGGAGGAGCCTGACACTCAGAGAGTTAAGTGACTTGCTCTAAGTCTCATGGTTAGAAAGCAAAGGAGACATGCTCATACCCAGGACATCTGACTCCAAAGTTTAAGCTTTTAACAGCTTCCTTCTCCTACCTTTGCACTAGCTATGAATTTGTGCTCATAGATAGCTAGCCAGGAGAGAAAAGATAAAAAATATTTTTGATGTAAAATAACAAAATACTGTAAACTAAAGGAGGTAACCCCTCCAATTTATGGCTGAAAAAGGAGAGTACTGACTGATGGTTCCAGCAGAGATAAAACTATAACTTATCAAAAAATATATCAATTCAGAAACCAAGCTTTGGAAATTGTAATTTCCTTCCATCTACCACCTATCCACCTATCCATTCACCCCACTTCAAATAGGATTTAAGCCATTCTGAAAATTATACACACATGACAGTCTCTTTTAAGGAAAAAAGCAGGTGAATAGTTCTCTACTGAAGATCTTAAGATGTGAGTTATGTCATTCCTCTCTCGCACCAAAAGAAACAGTAAACTTTTGGAAACTGTAGTAAACATTATGTGTGCAACCACTGTTTGTGGGGAAGAGAGGGGCCATAACTTTGGCCAAATTCTCCAGGATGCATGGGACCCCACCCTCTTCACACGGTTAGCAAGGTGCACATAGATTAAGGCATGGCTACACATCCGGTGGGAAAATTTCTCCAACCCACTCAGATTCTTTGAAAATACCTAACACTCATCTCTAGTGCATTCTGGCAGCTGGAAAGGTTAGAAAATTACATGCTTCATTATAAGTCCTAAGATGGTATTATAACCAGTAGAAATTCATTTTTTAGGGTGCTCATTAAAATGTCCAATAATAGCTATCCTGTTTTGATCAACAAGATAAAATGACAGAAAGAAAGGGAAGGTAAATGGCTGTTCTGAGATACGTACAACAAAGGAATTATTTTTCTCACAATTTTCACCTTTCCAGAAGCTAGGGAGATCAATAAAGCACCAATCAATTCTTATAAGAAAGACAAATAAAGTAAAATCCTCAAACTGCCTTTTATAAGAAAAGAAGAGGCAGAATGAACAAGTGGAGAGATAAAATCTTATTCAGTAAGTGATGCTGATATTGAAATGATGGTTTACTATTTGCAAGAAACAGTTAAACACAAATCAAAATAAATTACATAGAGAAAGAGTTAAGATATATATATCATGTTTATATAAAATAAATGTGTCTAAATATAAAAGCTGTGGAAATAATCTAAAAAAAAAAAAAAAAAAGCTGAACTACATATCACATTTCTAAAGTATTCCAAGTAGAATGGCTCCATGAAGCTGAGCTTATCCAGCTTCCTCTTTGTCCCTCTATTCCAGGCTGAACCAGCAGCTCCAGCTTCAGATGCCTGACTCATTATCTGTCCTCCCATGAGATCCTCCCTGCATCTTCTCTACCCAATCTCTCTTCTTCTTAAATAATGGTCCTTTCCTGATGACAAGGCTTTTGCATGTAGTGTATTTCAGTGGTGTTCATGTTCCCTAGGTTTCAAACCTTTACAGAAGCTTCTTTTTAGTATCTCAAGCTCTTCATAGTGTAGGGGAAGGGGGTGATCAAGGAAAAGAGTTGAAAGACAGGCCAACAGAATAGGAAGGCTAATGGGTAAGTTTGTAGATAGTGGCTGGAATGGGCAAGGCCATGCAGCATGCTGTGAGGCAGGGCTTCCAGAGATGTTTGTTCCCCTTTTCATCTGAATACAAATATACGGCATATAATCATTTTCCAAAAATTGATATAAAGCAGAAAAGCAAGATTATGTCTGTCTAAAAGCAAGATATGTCTATATAAAATGTAAACTCATCTACTAATATAAAGCAATCCCTGAAAGCTTGGACTTTTAGAAACAAATTTAGTAATTCTAAAAAAGTCAAATGCTACCGTCTGAGGCCACACACAGCACTGAGATTCAGAAGGTCTGATTCTGCCATTTACCACTGGGTGATTTTATTTTTATCATTTAACTTAGCTCTAACCCTCACTTTCCTAATTTAGGAAATGGAGATAACTCAGCAATTTCATGAGAAACATTTTTAAAAATTACAAATTCCTAGGCTCTCCTCCCCAGCCCTATAGAATCAGAATCTCAGAGATCTGGAAATCTGTAAAAGTCTCTATGTTTAAAATCTCCCCTGTGTGATCCGGACACAGTGAATTTGAGGACTAGTAGCTGGAACTGCTGAACCACCTCAGTGGGTTGTCATACCTGCAGCCTGCAACTCACCTCCCTCACTGTTCTTCGAATCTATAACCCCTTATCCCAGGAGTAAAGAAAACCAACTGAGGTTCAGAATTGAGAAACCTTTAGACAGCGGCCCAGAGGAGGGCCAAGCAAGGGCATTCTCTATCATGGTGCTGAAGGAGTTGGTCAGGCAGGAAGACATGCGTCCTTATCATGCTAAGGTGGCCTTCAGACACATTTCTCATGAAATACTGTGGTGGTGAGGAATATGCTTACTTAAATACAGGCCAATGCAGACTTCAGGTCTTGCTTGGAACCTATGTCTATTTTGACATTATTTCAAGGGGAAAAATGAGTTGCATTCTCCAAATGAACAGCCCATTATTGCATATTGGAAGCTTCTAGCACACAGAAACAGGAACCCAAACCAAAATGCTTAGGTCTGGCTTCTGTACTTATTCATTGAGTCATTTTGGTCTTTCTTTTAGTATAAGCATGGAATTACACTGGACATTTTGTAAGTACAGCTTTCTTTGAATCAATACCCACAACAGTTCCCTTCAATGATTATCCTTCTATTATCAGGTTAGGGAATTCTTTAAAGAAGTGGTTTTGAATGGACCAGTCCTTCCTTTGGATTACTAGTGGGCTTTTAAACAACTGTCATAAATATGTGCTAAGAGTCAAAGGCTAACACAGGAACTGGCACCAACTGATATGATAATGCAAAACTGCCAAGTATTTAGTTCTGATTATGAGCCAGCATGGTAGTTATCAATAGGCATTATTAACATTTCAGTTTTTAATCTTCTTGGTCAAATCTTTATGTTGTTAAGTTGCTCTCTATTCCCTCTGCTAAAACCCTAATCTGCAACCAAGTTGAAGTAAGTGTCATTAGGATAACAAGGTATGTTTACAGAGTGCTTTTGTTTTCAAAAGGCTTTCACAATAGGATTTCATCTGTTTTTAGCAAAAGACCTGACACAGCAATACGTGACATTAGCCTCATGTTATAAATGGTAGCTGAGTCAGCAGTCACTCAGCCCACAGGTAGGGAGGGTGGCCCACCTGTCCAAAGGCACGAAGAGCAACGGGAAGCCAGGTGGCTGCAGTAAGTAGAGGCCAGGCTGCAGAGGACCTGAATGCTCAGTGTCTGAACCAATTCAGTAGGCAATGGGATTTTTCATCTGAGAAGTGATTAGATTTGTATTACAAGAAAATAGTCAAAAGCAGGAAGGATGTGAAGAAGTGAGTAACCACAAAAAAAGGTGACATAAAAAACAAGTTCCAGGCTTCGTTTACAGAAGGTAAAACCCTATGCTCACTGACTCTAGTCAGCTCCAGCTGCTTCCAGAAAACAATCACATTTAAAACAACTACAGTGGAGGAGCCACCTAGAAGTGAGGCTAAGGGATGGTGACCGCCCATCCTCCCCAGAAGCCTCTGGGTTCTTCAGGTCGCTGATCTCCTCTACCATCTATGCTGGGTGGTGGTAACCTCAAGCCCAGAGTATTTGATGCCCTCCACTCTATTCTTTCCATTTCTTTTAGATCATGAATTTATGACACGACACCTCGGGGAGCCAAATGTAGACCTACAAAAAACCACAGCAGAATCCTAGAAAAAACATCTACACAATTCACTGATTCAAAATAGTTTTTGAGATCCTATGTGCAGACACTGTTCTTCACGGGGATATAGCAATGAATAAAGGACAAGCATAGCTCTCATGGAGCTTCTGTTCTGGCCACATATCTCTCCGGCCTCAGGGCCTTCACACTTGCTCTTTTCCTGGAGCACTCTACCCCCAGAAATCTGCAGGAGTCTCTTATTCTCTGACCTTCTTCAGATTTTTACTCCATTATCACCTCTGTGAGGCCCTCTCTACACACCTTAATCAAAATTGTGTTACCTCCTTTGAATGGCTGTTCCCATTTTACTCCTTCATAACACTTAACACCATCTAACATATTACATATTTCTCTTACTTTTTCTTGTTTTTCTCCTCCCATTAGAATCTAAGCTCTAGAAGGGCAGGGGCATTTGTGTGTTTTATGGCAGTAACTGGCAGGTAGTGGGTAGGAAATAAATCCTGCAAGTTCACCGATAATGATTTTAAAAAGCCTTTCAATACACACACACACACACACACACACACACACACACACACACACGCCTCGAGCATTTGCTTGTAGTCATTATTATAAGTCATATATGTTTGCCTGCATAGCCAAGCATAAGTTCCTTATCTCTGAAGGAAACCAAAATACTTCTCTCTCAAAAAACTGAGGATTATTGAGCTGAAGAAGGAAAAAAACCAGGGGGCCATTCTGTCCCTTCTTCTGCCTGCTTGATGGCAGGACAGCAATTTACAAATACAAGCGGTCTTATCCCTTCCTCTCTGCCTTTTCTTGTCTAAAGACAGGCCCCTTTACAAGGCTTGCTAATTAGCTAAGAGACAGCAGTGCCAGAGCATCTAGGAGCAGACTTCACTCTTCCCATAAATTTATCCTCCCACATTTTCCTGCCTTTTGGAAGCCTGAAGATGCTTTCTTCTTTGTCTTGTCTCTAGAGGATTTATGGCTCTTTGTTAAAACATTATTTAGGCAAGGTCCCAAAACCACTGCCTTGGGAAAAAAATACTTTTGAACTTAGGCCTCTCCCAAGTGACGGGTATAGCATGTACAATATACTATTGCTATTTTTCCCCTGTTTATCTGACCTTTGCTTTCAAAAGTGTCTCAACTAAAAATCTATAAAGAAAAAAAAGAAATTATATTTTTTCTCCTATATCTTAGACATAAAGTTGTAAATCTCTAATGTCCAAATTATAGGCATTTATCCTTACTTTATTGCTTTAGTTCTTTGTTCTAAATTAAACATTTCTCACCTCTTATATTGTCTTTAAACATGAGCATCCTCTTCTTTTCATACTTAGGCCATTTACCATGAGATATTTTCCACAGAATCCATAACCACTTACTATTTCCAGCTAAATCTATGTCAATTTGCAATATCAAAACAGCTTTGCAACACATAAGAACAATGTCAAATGTCTAATTCTTATTCTTTCCAAATGCAATCTTTTTGATGTTAAAAACAGGTATGTATATAACTGCAGTCTAACTAAATTAAATTTCATACCTAATAAAACTTCCCCATGCTTTTCCTCTAATATTTCTTCTAAACGGTTGGTTTTCTAATGGGAAACTGAGTTGCAGTGATTCTCAAGAGAAAGGTACGAAAATACAAAGCCTCTGATATAGAAATAACTAAGTACTATTTCTCTAGCTTCTGAGAGATATTGTCTAACAAGGAGAAATGAATGGGAAAAGTCACTAGTGCTAAACTTAAGGCCCAGATTGCCCACCTACTAATGGTATTTCCTGACCTGCTCGCCATACAGAACTTAAGAGTAAATTAGTATCAGGATATGCTCTAAAATATACAGCAATAGTCAAATGAAAGGCATGAAGCTTTTGGCTAAAGGTGAAGCCCTGTTAATAATTCCTCAAAGCATAGTAAAGCATACATTATTTTTTTCTCCTTTCCTTACCCCCTTAAAACAAGTACATAATAAACAGTAATTTTTTATAAGATATATTTTGAGACATACCTTTGACTGTATTGTTCTCAAATTAACCAGATGAATGTCACAAGGCAAAGATGACTGTAATGGAGAGAATTCACCTTGCAGCTCAAGGGTAGGTGAGGAGAACTTATTTGCCATTGGAATGACTGGATGATTCATGAGAGAAGAAGTTATGTGGCTAAGGAGAGAAGGATAACTGACCGACTTCTTTTCTTCTTCCTATCAAGAAAAAACAAAAATGTTTAAGAGGTCTATATTTCCAGTTCTCATCATATTAACAGAATTATCTGAGAGGGTTTAATATAAAAATATATGAATAATTTGGTTTTATTACATTTTATAAATAACAGTCTTAGAAAATACTCCATAAACTACCAAGTTTAGTTGTAAGCAATAAAAGAAAATAAACAGCACACATCTAACTCATATGTTTAAAATATATCTTCCATTGATTTAATACTAAAAATACTGAAAACATTTCCTACAAACATTTTAGGACAAGGCATACCTTTTTATGAAAATTCTCAACCTATCACAAAACTCTCAAAGTACAAGGATTGGGCTGTACATAGATTATATGTTGTGCATCATCAAATATTATCTCCCTTCTCAGGTTTCATCCACCATATTCTTGTAGTTTCATTTATACACCTTAACAAGACCATAAAGGCATGTACTGATTCGAAGCTAAAGTCCATCCATGTTACCAAATGATAGGAACTAAATGTTACCCAATGACAGAATTTAAAGAAAACAAAACTCTCAAAATAAATCTAATTTTTAAATATAAATAACATAGGTGGCATGCCTAGATCATCTGATTGTCTTCTTTCAACTTGGTAAATCATTGCCAATTGTTTCACTATTTTATTCCAAAAGTAGAAGTGTTAAATATGTTACTGAATAGTTATCACACACTTACATAGTATATGATTATTCCATATAATTTAAAATGCTTTAGTTTTTGCTATGGTATATGGTTAAAGGCAACATTTCTGTATGTTCAAACATTAAATAATCTACTAATGTTGGTAGATTAAATATGCTAGATGACATGCAAAATTAAATCAATGACTGAGTAGAATCTTAACCTAAGGAGTAAAAACAGACACAAATAACTTAGAAAATAATTTATGCAGAAAGGTCCTTTGATCACCAGTTACATTTGAACCAAATTTAATTTTGTATCTTATTTTTTAAAATGATTACTCCATTGACATCTTCTGATTTTGCATCCTTTTTGTAATATAAGGCTCAGATAAAAGGCTTGGCTACTGATCTGTGTGAAAAGACAGGATTTACAGAGATATACAGCTTAAAATTCAGAATGTCAGATTAGCATTGCACAGAAGGGTGCTAGCAAAAAGTGACTAGCATCGTGCCAGAAGCTAACATTAGATGTCATTACATTTCAGACTATGGAGAGAGAAAAAAAGAATTTTAAGACAGCAGAGGGACACTGCAATATTAAGATACTGATAAAAAATCGGGTCTGAATGAATTGCATTAAAAGAAAGATTAAACAAAGCATATAAAATAATATTCTCCAACAACACTGAAATTTAATGCAGCTCGTAGAATAACATGAATAGAGAGGGAACAATTTCAACAAGATATTTTAAATGTACTCCAAGATCAAAGGACTTCATAATCTAGGTTAGGATTGCTGACAAAGTCACTCACGAGTAATAAAACATAAAAGATTCAAACAGAAAAGAAAACACCTCCCTCATCAAATCTGGGAAGTATTAAGTCCACTCTAGGTCAAGAAACATTCAGAGAAAGCTCTGGCTTTGTTCCACACTCTTGGAGTAATTCCTCACCACGCCAGTGAGTAGCCAGAACACTTCCTGATTAATCTTCTATACTCCAGAAGCAATAACGTGCATATATACCAATCCTCCAAACCAAATTAGTTCTTCCTAACCGTTGGTATTTCCCCAAATTAACCACACAACAGAATGAGCTGGGGCACCTCTAATCAACATAGATTCTTGGGTCCTATCCCAAATCTACAAAATCTTGAGAGGTGGGGTCCTGAAAATGCAAAGCTGAAAAGCCTCCCCAGGTGAATTTCATGGAGTCAGCCGCACACTGCTCCATGACCCTGTGCCGGGAAGTGCCACCCCAGACATCCAATCTTATAGAGAAAACAGAGCTCCCTTTAGAATCAAAAGATAAGCTTTACCTTTTAACTACCTTTGCATTAGAAAAACAAGATTCGGTTTCAAAGACATTTTGATGGGAGTCTTCTAAAAGGAATCAATGTCATGGATATTAAGGACTTCAAGAATTTAAAAACTGTGTAGTTTACTGTCCTTAGAAAGATAAGGAAGTTTATACAAGAGTTGTGGTTCACTACCCTAAGAGCACCATGAAAAAATAACACTGCTGGAGGCTGGCCAGGTTGGAGTGGCAAAGTCTCACCCAGAGTTCTGCCATTCATGTACTTTCTTATCATATTTACAGCAACAAGAGGCTCAACAAGACATTAACTGTTGAACCATCAATATTTAAATTAATCTCTACAAAGGTAACCTTTCCACTGTAAATCACATGATAAACCCAAAGTTTTAAAAACATGTTTTCTACAGGAAATTTTATGTGTTTAAGTTATAAATGAATACCCCAGCCTTGTACTTAACTAATCTAGTACTATAAACCCTATTTAATTTCTTGTTGGTTGGAAGGTTTCAGACTGTGTAAGTGTAGCTTTCTCTCTGCAGCCTGTCTGACATTAAAGAAGGTTTCTAGCACCTTCTGATCCAAACCACACAAAGTACAGCTCTTCCTCACTGGGTTCCGGCCCTTATTCCATGAGTCAGAACTTCTTGCCAGACTTCTTGGTGCCCTTTATTAAGCTCACTTTGAGTTAAACGATCCTGTTAAATCATGGTGAGATAGTAAGAGACCATTTTTTAAGTTACCCTTGTTTATTCAGTTTGACTTGAAACATGGTGGGAACTTAATAAATGTCTGTTGAAGTAAATCTATTAATTTAATAAGCAAATGCAATATAAATAAATGAAAGAAGAACACTAGAGAGAAAGGGTGGGGTAAGAAAGACAAAGAGGAAGGAGGAGAGAAAATGAAGAATAATACATTGAATCATAACATTTAGAGGTAAGTATCTGTAGCCCAGGACTGAAGACTGTGGGGCAAATTTGTAGATAACACATTTTGGTAGGTCTGTATGGTATTAAAATTTTTTTTTGTTTTTAAGCCAACTCTTTAATAAAAAATTCATACTAAAAAAGCAACCTCAAAAAACCCAAAACACATTTTTTGTTTTTTACCCAAGAAACTGGAAATCTGTGTCACCCTGGGCAGGCATTCAGTCCTATGTGGAAACAATCAGCTGGAGCTGAGTTGTGGGTCTTGGTGGGATGTGTCCTCAAGTTTACTGTAGATCTTCTGGTCACCTAAGTATTTACCCTTAAACCTGGTTGACCTCCCTTATGCTGTCACTTTTCTAAACCATATAAGTATTTAATATTTCAATCTGATCTCTCCCAATTTCTTCTCCTTATATTTAAAGGTACAACAACACAATTTTAACACTTGAACACTTACAGGGTTCCTAGCTCAGTGCCTCATTAACCAACCAGTAGCAGGAAAGGGGTAAGGATAAACCGTCAAAGAAACAAATCCTAAAGCCGTCAATGCCTGTTTTTAGTCCATTTTCTGCTGCCATAACAGAATACCACAGACTGGATAATTTATCTATAAAAGAAGTTTATTCAGCTCACAGTTCTGGAGACTGGGAATTCCAAGAGCATGGCACTGGCATCTGGTGAGGGCCTTCTTGCTGCATTATCACATGGTGAAAAGGCAAGAGAGTGCAAGAGAGCTCATTTTTATAACAAAGCCACTCCTGCAATAACTAACCCATTCCCATGATAATGGCATTAATTCATTCATGAGGCAGATCCCCCATGACCCAAAAGCCTCCCAAAGGTCCCACTCCCAACATTACCACAATGGTAGCCAAGTTTTCAACACATGAACTTTTGGGGGACACATTCAAACCCTGGCAATGCCAAAGAGATGAATCCTATTTTCCATTTCTATTGGCTTTGAGGATGATTAGCATAAATGATGGTCAACCTCGTGCAGCCACAGTCCTCACTGGACACCTGCACATATTACACAGTGGATATCATCCAAGTCCTTGTTTTTACTGACTCTCTGCAGAATTCTCTGAGGACAGGACTTACTTCCACTTAGTCAGCTTGGGATTATTTCCATGAGGCTCTGCCATGCTCAGGGCTTCCCATTAAAATCTCTTCCTATTCAGGGAGTATCCCCCTACTTCACTTCCCTCCATCATTATTTTAGATATTTGAGTCTGAGTTGAAATTAAGAACTCTTTCTAGAAAATTCAAGTTACATGGTATTAACTTTCATCAATTAAGTGTCTTTTTAATTATTTTCACTAGACATTAAAATGTATTTTCTCTTCTCTAGTTCATTTCTTATTTAAAAGAAACCATTAATTGAAGACCCAGAATCTATACTTGAGTAAAAGAAAAATTTAATCAACATAAAAACATCAAATTAAATTTAAATCAATTACTATCCAAGGAGTTCTGAATGGGAATAAACAAATTATTTCACTTCTAAGTCAAAGCTTTATAGATTTGATGTGAAAATTTTTATTGTTGCAGTTAACAGAAGTTTTATAGATTAGTGTCAATATAAAGTCATATAAGCGAGAAACTTTTTCAGGAGGAGCAAAAGACAGTAGCTGTCAGCACTCAGACAATGATTTTCCTATGCAGATTTAGTCCTTAAAACTAAGCTATCTTGTCAGTGATTGATTTAAAATATGAGTCTCAAGAATGGTATGGCTCTTGACATCTAAAGTGGATACTAATTCTTTTTTCTAAAATATTCTAAATACTGGAAGAATTTTTGCTTTAATTAGCTGTTGCTATTTCATTCAATCAACTAGTATTTTGTTTAAAGAATGTCTACCAAATATAAGGACAAATGAAAATGAAGGCAACAAGTCCCTGGAATCTAGTAGGAGGAATGCAACATGCATATGAAGATAAGGTAATAGGCAGAAATTGCAATAAATACAGTGGCAAAATGTACTCTAACAGCTCATTCATCTATGCATTTGGATATTCATTCATATGACATATATTAGGCATGTCCTCTGCCAGGAACAATCCTAGAAGCTAAGAAAGGCACAATCCCCACTCTCATGGAGTTTATGGTCCAAAGGAGGGGAGAAGACAGGATCAAATAATCGCACACTTGCAGGAAGGTGAGATGCACAGTTTGGAGGCAGCATAGGGGAAGGGCTTTTAACCTGGTCCAGAAGCAGCTGACGAAGTAAGCACTAACCGGAACTATCACCAAGAGTCTCTAAGGCAGAGGATAACAGGCCATGTGCAAAAGTGCTGTGGGGAGGAGGGGATGGAAAGTACTTGGGACTTAAAGGAAACCAGTGGGCCTAAAGCAGACACAGTAAAAGGCATGCCAATGCCAATGCCTAGGGGACATGCAGGGCCCATATCATGAGGGGCTCTGGAGGCCATGGTAAGAAATTTTGACTTTTATACTGATAGCAATGAGAAGATATCAGAGGGTTCAACAGGAAGCAATAGTTAGATTTGGCTTTGAAAAAAACAAAAAAAAACCCATTCTGCCTTCTGGGTTAAGAACAGACATACGGCAGAAAGAGAACAGGGTGGATGTGTATAGGCTAGACCCAGGAAATACAGGAAGTCACTTTAGATTAGGGTGGTGGAAGTAAAGAAGATTACAAATTTGAAATATTCAGGCAATGAGATAGATAGGTGATGGCAATTACTCTGTAAGAAAAGGCTGATGGGGAGAAGTGTCTATCAGGCAGAACTCATGTCTGTCTTGGAGTTGTATGGATGGCGGTGGCTGTTGACTGGGGGGAACACTGAAAATGGGCCAGGTTTGGGAGAGAAGAGAGATTATGAGTGTTTTGGATATGTCAAACTTGAGGTGTCCTTCTAAACAGAGAATATCAGGAAGCAATTAGATAGATAAATCAGGAGGTCAGACACAAGCCTAAGTTGGAGATATGTATTAGTGGCTTCTACCTGTGTGGAGGATGCAAACAAAACCAGAGGAGTAGAAGAGATTGCCAAGGGATAGCATAAAAAATAAGAAAAGGAGAAGGCCAGGGGACATGCTTTGAGAGCTCTAAGATTTAATGGCTGAGTAGAGAACTATTAGAGAGATAAAGAACTGCCAGACAGGTAGGAGGAAAACCAAACTGCATAGCTCCATAGAAGCCCTGGCAAGGCAGTATTTTACAGAGTGACAATGGCCAGTGTCAAATACTGCTGAAAGGTGAAGTAAGATGACGAAAGTCAATATCCACTGGATCTACTGACATCGGAAAGAGCTCTTTCAGAATATGATGGAGGCTAAAGCCAGACTGAAACAAATGGATTGTGAGAAGGAAGTGATGAAATAAACTCATCTCATAAACTCTGGCTCAATTGGGTAGGAGAGAAGAGGATAGCAGCTTACAGGAAATGGAAATAAGAGTCTGAAGTAAGGCTGTATTCCATTTCTACTTTTAATAGAAGAAAACAAAGAGTGTTCAAAAGCTAACAGAAAGAATCTCCCAGGAAGTGTTGGATATGAGGAGCAAGGGAGAAAGAGAGAGAGAGAGAATGAACAGTAAAAGGATGCTGAGGTGGATGAAGAGATTAAGTTCCAAGGACAAGTGGTGGGACCTGCCTAGGATGATGGACTGTAAAGTGTCTTTTAAACGTAACAGGAGGAAAGATGGGAAGGGTGGGAGTAGATGTTAGATAACCGGAACAGAGAGCCCTGTCTAATGGCTGTTCTCTCTATAAAGTGAAAGGTACGATCACTGGCTGAAAAGAGCAGAAAGGACTTGCAATGGTCAGGTGCAGAAAGGAGAATAGAGCAAAAAGAAAAAGCCCATGTTCAGGGCTATCCAAGGTGGGTGGATCAATAACTTATGGAGAACTCTGAAGATAACTTTGCCTGAACAAGCATATCGTCAGGTCATTCAGGTCCAGCTGGGCTTTTGCCAGACCATTCAACACAGAGTACTAGATTTTTGCTTTGAGGAATAAAAATCAAACATAGAAAACCTACATATAAATACATTTTCAACTGAAGAGTCTAACACTAGAATAAGTACACTAAGATTCCAAATAAATTTTACTAAGATTTCAAATAAAGTTTACCAAATTTAATCTCCTAAGTATATGACTAAGTTCTATTCTTTAACTTTTATTTAGCTCAATTTTTCAGTTCTTATGTCTTTCAAAATAGTTTCAGGAATATTTACCCAAGCTGATTTCCTGTCATTATTTTTTATCTACATAATAAGCAAACATAAAAAATAAAAAGACCTAAGTGCAAATCTTACACAATATTTATAACTGAAGTTCTCTTTCTGTGAATGTGGGCCACATCTACTATAAAGAAATCTCAATATTGGAAATGATTTTTAAAATTTTAAAAGTGGAAAGTCATAATTTCAAGTTTTGGGTGACAAAGAACAATCAATATCAGATCATGCTAGTTATTTTTTCATACCGTATTAACAGCACTTCTTTTTTCTAGTAGTATTCGAAATAGATTAGCTGTAATCTTGTTATCCTGGATACCTTGCTCAAGGCCACGATTATCATCTTGCATGAGTCTTCGATCCATGATAACTTCAATCTGACCTAACACACAAACAAACAAACAAGCAAAACTGACCAGAATAATTTAATACTGACATTCATTGAGCATCACTTAAGTAGCAGCCATGATGTCTTGCTCTAAATTTCCTCTCTAGTCAAGGAGGTGGATTTATACAACCCACTACACCATGGGCTTTCTCTTGATAGTAGCTCAAAGTAGCTACTAAAAATTCATAAAACAGGATAGTATTTCTGTGTTTCTTTAGTAATGTTTCACAATATCTGATAAGAAATTTAAAAGTGAGACAGGACAGATCAAAATTTAAATGAAACTTTTTTTCCAAAACATTAACCTAAAGAGTAAATTAAGTTCTCCGAAACTTTTAGTAGCACCATTTGGAATCAAAAATGCTTATGAGGTTTATTAGGAAATGTACATCACACAGAGTAGTAAAATACACACAGATGGGTAGGTCTAAAAAAGGTTTGCAAATAAAATTTAGGTTACTTGATATGAAGCAGGTCTCTGAAGAAGCCCTAGAATGTGGACACACTCATGATATACTCCCTTGCTTCTCTGATATTGTGTTAGCGGCAGCACCGCTGTCCTGCCTCTCTGGCTTAAAAGGGGTCATACCTGGTTCCTTCATTTGCTATGCAATATTTCCATATTTCCTCTAGCTCAAGTTGTAAGCTAATCAATACATTATGAAATTAAAAAATAAAAAAAACTAGAGCCATATGTGTACATATACACACACACACACACATTTAAGCTAATGCTCAAATAAGACTTAGAAAACTGAAGTTATATACTTAAACATACACGCATATTCATTCATATCCATTACTATATTAAATGATCATTTGGTACAAAAGGGAAATAGCAAACACAAACGACTTTAACAATTACTACTATTACATAGTCGTAACAAGTCTGTTTAGATTCTTTCTTCTGAGTTTACGTATCTAGTACCTAAAACTACCAGAGATGAGTAAAAATCTCATTGTCACTACCTTCATAATTTAAAAGACAATTGTCCAAGATTTAGCCCCCGGGCGCAGGGATTAAATTGGGCGGGAAGTGACAAGCTGTAGATAGATCATACCTATCTACAGCTTGTCACTTCACACCCAAATTGGCATATCAACGTCTTGGTAATTTCTAACTCTTCTCCTGTCTCCAAATGTTGGTACATATAACATGTGACTGGCACTTAGTGATTTCCTGGATTGTACTCGAATTGCTTTAATTCATATACTAAGGTATTTGGTGGCTAGAGCAGAAACAGAGGAACTTTATTTCTTAGCTTGTCTTTACCAGGAAGTGAGATAATGCTGCTTTGTTAATCACGGCTTGAGTCTTACTGTCTAGTCCTCCATTTAGGGCACAGCTTTGAGAATTTAAGGCAGTGTTTAAAAATGAGTGGCTCAAGAGTCATGTACGGCACAAAGATGTTTTATGTTTTCTCAACATAGTGTTTTTTAAAAAATTATATCAATATTTTACAGATTGAACAACTTCACATAAAATTCCAGACTTCTGGATTCTTCTTCAAAAAAAAATTGAATTTAGCAACACTGGGCCCCTAACCACACAGCAACAATGCTGCCCCACTGCACATCGGGAACATGCTCTTCAGTTTGCTCAAGTCTCTAACCCTCCCTACCGGATCCCTGATGTGGAGCCATTACTACTTTCAAAATCGAATTCATGTCTTTATGGCATGAGTTTACATGATCTTATCTAATGAAGGCCACAAAGAAAAATGAGAAGTAGCAGTTTTTGTGTGTGTGTGTAAGTTACAGAATGCATGTATACGCCTCATGTAAAAAGGGGGCTTGTGTCAAAGGACACACCAGGAATCTGCACCCAGTTATTATCTGGCTCCTTCAGATATGTATCTCTACCAACTCTTAGAATGTAAGAAGACCAATGATACCATGTATGATAACCAATTAAAAATATGTATTATAAAGGATCAAAGTCTCTCAATAGAAAGACTTGCAAAAATTAATCAGTGTCTATTGACTATTTTCTCTCACTTTCTGTGCATCACTTTCTCTCTTTTGGAATCCTCAAAGCCACACCTCTTTATCCCCATATCTCTATCATTTCTACTCCCTTCCTTCTTTCAGGTGGTAGCAGAATAGAAAGACCATGATTCAGAGAAGGACCTAAGTTTGAACCACAACCAACTTTGCAAACGTAGGCAACTTATCTAAACCTCTGAATCTGAGTTTCCATATCCGTTAAATCATAATGATGATGGAGACTTCCGCAAAATACATACTATTAGGAGAAGCAAATTATCTTTAAAAAGAAATCTTGACATGGAATTTTAGGTCTCCTGTTCTTCATCTGAAGATTTAGGAGATTCATCTTTTTATGTTGTTCTCACAAAACCCAAACTTAACTAATAGTCTGGTTGTTGAAAGAAAAAAGCTGAAAAGAAGACAGGGAGGTTTTAACTAGAGATTATACCACATCTGACCAATAGAAAAAGTATACAGCTGGAATTGAAACCTTTCAGAGTGAAAAAGAGTGTAAGCAATACATACCACTATTCAAACTCGAAACCCCTAAAGACTGAGCAGAGAGCAGTGTCAAACGATGTTTGGCATCCTGGATATAGGCCATTGTGGTCATGGGATAGACATTTGCTTGAAGAGGCAATTTGCTCAGTGTCATTCTAGGTTGAATCTATAAAACACAACAATTCCATCTACAAAAAGTGATATTTACATATGTTCTTTTAAAAACTTGAGGACAGGTGATTTTTCTTCCCAAGAGAAAAAGACAAAGCTTCCTTTTTATTCAGTGGAAGAAATAATTTAAAAATTAAAACATTATTTAAAACAATACGAAGAAAAACCACAAGGATATTAGAAAACAATTTTTAGGTGGGAAAGGTAGAACTTGTCCAGATTTTTTAAATAGGCATTCCTATTTAAATTCAGAATAAAAATGCTTAAAAGTCTTCTAGCTCTCCAATATTTGCATAAAACAAATTATAAAGGTATTAAGTATTCATTTCTCATCTAAATCTAACATACTGCTTTTGTAATGAATGCTAAGTATAATAGCTCTCTATCCCCTTTCAAGAAATATCTCTTATTATTCTTGAATTGGTTTTAATAAATACCACAGGTCTCTGCACCAAATCTTCTAAGATATTATGTTAAAATCAAATGCATATTTATATTTAAAAACCATTCAGTGCTTACTCTTTTTGATTAGTTTCAATGTAGATAGTTCCAAATTCCAATTCCTTGCAGCCTAGTACCTGAATGTTTGAAATATGACTCTACTTTTAGAGAAAGACTGCCGGTAACCCCAAAGCCCATCTGGGTCACAGTGACTGACTCTAAGCTCAGAACCCTATTATCAGTGAATCTCAATGATACCACATAAAAATGTCATCTCCTCATTTAAACTCATGAAAGTTGGACATAAAAGTGAAGAAAAGAAGAGGTACAAAGTTACCGTAATAGTTAACATGTATTAAGTGCCCATTAACGAAAGGCATGGTCCGGAGTATTTCACAAATGTGATCTTTAATCTTCCCAACAACCCTGCAATGTCTCCCTCAAATTACTGGTTGTACTAGGTTGAATAATGCCTCCCTCTCTCAAATTCCTGTACACCCACAACCCATGAATGTGATCTTATTTTGAAATACAGCCTCTGCAGAAATAGATGAGGTCATTCTGGATTATGTTGGGACCTAACCTAATGACTGGCATCTTTACAAGAAGAGAGAAATTTGGACACAGACAGACAGATACAAGAGGCATAGGGAGAACGCTGTATGACAAAAGAGGTAGAGATGGGAGTGATGCATACACAAACCAAGGAATGCCAAGCATAGGCAACCACTAGAAGCTGGGAAAGGGCAAGGAAGGTTATTTCCCTATAGCTTTTGGAGGGAATATGGCCCTGCCAACACCCTGATGTTAGAAATCTAGTCTCCAGAACTGTGAAAGAATAAAGTTTTGTTGTTTTACGTGATTCCATTTGTATGGCAGCCTTGGGAAATTAATAAACTGATAAAGCTACAACTGTAAAATGTTTAAAGAAAAAAAAAAAGTAAAGCTACCTTAAAAGAATTCTCTAGTTCTCCTTTCCAAACCCAATTAACTTGTAAATGTAAACTTATTTTAAAAAATGTAAAACTACCACAATCGTTTTGTTGCTACCCCGATTCCCCACTGGTGGAGCTAGATACCTAGTTTTGCCCAAGTACTACTATATCCAAAGCTTAAAAAATGGTCAATTTTAAAAGCAGAAATATTACAGACTTAAAAGTAATATTTTCTTTTTTAGTCAAACGTTCCATCCTCAAAAAGAAAATTCACATTTTTAGTTATTCGGTTTTACTAAGTTTCTCATTCATGTCTACACCCAAAAATACAAATAACTGGTTTTGTATAATTTTAAGAAAATACTTTCTTTTGTACATAAAAAAATGAATCACCATAAAGTTGAGATTTTATTTGGAATCCAAATGGCTGTAGTCGAATTAACATGCTAATTCAGAATGTATGCTGTAATTTTTATGTTTTGGAAAAAGTTTAAATTTAACTTTTGCAGGAAATCATAGAAGAGAAAATTATTAAAATCTTTTTCACCCACCCCCAGTTGAAAATCAAAGTGTTTATTGTAAAATTATTTCTATTCACAGCCAGAAATTTCTACAACACTTGTTTTAAAAACATGCTCATGGTTTTAATGGTATTTCAAAGATATGTTATCAAACACATACACTCAGAAAACAGAGATTTAGGTAACAATCAAAAGTGCTCTATTAAATTGGAGAATTGACAACCTGATAAGATTGTATAAATCAGTTTCCTTACTACAATTTGAAACATTTCATGAAAATTTTGATTAAATATATACCTGCCCATTTCTGAATAGCTATACCTATGTATATGTATACATGTGTGTCTGTGTATGTATAATGGTATACACACACACACATATAGAGGAAGAGTTTTCCTGAAATTTACAAGGGCCCATTATTAGATCATACATTAAACCAATATATAGGGAACAAACTTAATAGGTATGGATCAATTCCTTATGAGGACAACTAATATAGACTTTGTATCCCCACCCAAATCTCATCTTGAATTGTAATCCCCAGGTGTTGAGAGAGAGACCTGGTGGGCAGAGACTAGATCATGGGGGTGGTTCCCCCCATGGTGTTCTTTTGATAGTGAGGGAGATCTCACGAGATCTGATGGTTTTATAAATGGCAGTTCCCCTGGGCTTTTCTCTCTCTTGCCTGCAGCCATGTAAGACTTGTCTGCTTCCCCTTCCTCTACGATTGTAAGTTTCCTGAGGCTACCCGCCCCCCCAGTCATACAGAACTGTGAGTCAATTAAACCTCTTTCCTTTATAAATTACCCAGTCTCGGGTATTTCGCTATAGCAGTGTGAGAATGGACTAATACAAAAACAGACCGGGCACAGTGGCTCATGCCCACAATCCCAGCACTTTGAAAGGGCGAGGTGGGCAGATCACTTGAGTCCAAGAGTTCGAGACCAGCCTGGCCAACATGGTGAAACCGTGTCTCTGCTAAAAATACAAAAATTAGCTGGGTGTAGTGGTGTGTGCCTGTAGTGCCAGCGACTTGGGAGGCTGAGGCAGGAGAGTCGCTTGAACCTGGGAGTAAGAGGCTGCAGTGAGCTGAGATCATGCCACTGCACTCCAGCCTGGGCAACAGAGCGAGACTCTGTCTCAAAAAAAAAAAAAACCCAATAAGTATAAATAATCCATCAATCCCTAACTATGTTTCCTTTCTGGTAGATAAATTCATATATATATATATATTTTTAGCATCAAGATATTTAACATTCATAGTGGTCACCAAATTTACCCTTTGAACAAATAAATCCTTACAAAAAGATGTTCTAAAAAAATGGTCTCCCAAATATTTCTTCTAACTGTAGAACCCGAAATTTTCTGTCAAAATTCAGTTTTATTTTAGAAATAATTTGCAACTTTAAGTATACTTTTTCAAAGGATCCAAAATTAACTGGGACATTTTTATATATAAGAATTACACACCAATACAACCATTACTTAAACATTTTAAAGGAAAAATTACCTGGTATCCATTTAGGTCAGTATAAAATCTATTTTGGCTTTTTATATCAGAAGAAATTTTCATTGCAATCTCACGGTTATATACTTTTCGGATGTCCACAATATTGGAAACTTCCACAGACTGTCCTTCTATTCCTAAATTTAAAAAAATATATATGGATTAATAGAAAGAAATTACTTGCCTCACCTTTTTGAAATATACTATACAGAACTCTTTCCAAAGTTACATACATTTTCTTGTTTTCTACTTCCTGTCTTAACATCTCTCATATAATAAATGCTATGACAATTCAACTTTTCTTTTTAAAAACTATCAGAAGGTAGATAGCACTTATTCAGGGGAGCATATTATTCAACTAAAGAATGAAGCAGCTGGGATGAGAAAAATGTAGATGATGTATAACATGTAAATGATTCTCTGAGTTCTAGAGGAGAAACAGGACATGAAATGAAAAAAGGGCTGCCCAGCTACAGGCCAGTCCACTTCTCATCTGCACCACCATTCCCCAAAGAGCCATTCTAGCCCACTTTTTCACCATTCTCTCCTTATAGACCAGAAATTATGAGCCAGTAAAGTTTACATTCTGCTGGTTCAAGTGACAGTGTATTATTGCTAGGAAAAGAGACAGGAGATCTAATGAGATGGTTTATGGCTGAAAGTGATATTAACATATTAGTATTTGTGGACTATAATCTGGAAAGCTCTCCAGAAGTTAAATCAATTTTAGTTGAGTTTAGTTATCTCTTAGGACCCCTTGTTATGAAATGATCCATTTTGTCCTTTGTTATATAAAGCAGAGGACAGCTTAAAAAAGTCCCTAACATATCAAACATTCGTTTGGATAAGCCTCAAGTGTTTACTAGTTTCTGTCATTCTACTTTAATTGTATCTTCAGGTCCTCAGTGAGACCTTGGGTCAATTTCATAGATAGAGAAGAGGAAATCCAACACACTTAATACAGATCAAGGGTGTATGAGACAAAAAGGAATGAATTAATGGCATTTGCAGCGACCTCCATGAGACTGGAGACTATTATTCTAAGTGAAGTAACTCAGAAATGGAAAACCAAACACTGTTATGTTCTCACTGATATGTAGGAGCTAAGCTATGAGGATGCAAAGGCATAAGAATGATACAATGGACTTTGGGGACTTGGGAGGAAGGGTTGGAGGGGGGCGAGGGATAAAAGACCACAAATAGAGTGCAGTGTATACTGCTCAGGTGATGGGTGCACCAAAATTTCACAAATCACCTCTAAAGAACTTACTAATGTAACCAAATACCACCTGTACCCCAATAACCTATGGAAATTTTTTTTAAAAAGGGTGCGAGAGAGATATTACAGGACCTTCTAAAGAGAGCAATTAGGAAAGTGGTCATAAGAAGAAAGAGTGATGTCATTCTATTCAATAAAGCTGACGCTTTCTGAGGTTCAGAAAGGAAAAAAGGAAAAATGCAGAAGGTAGGAAAGGAGTAAGGAAGACTTTTTCCTAGGAGACAAGTAGAATCCCCAGAGCTTAGCAGAAGGTGACAGCAAAGAGTTAAAGAAAGGAAGTTTAACTCTGTGAGGTTTGTGGGAAAGAGTGTAAATGCAGGCCCCATGATTGTCGGGGCTGGCACCCGTGATCCTACTGAACACAAGGCTTCTCCTCAGGACTCCGGCGCACCACACAGGTTCCCAGTGTTCCCAGTATTTGGCTGGGGCAGGGCACGCCATAGCAGGCAGTTTCCCTTCCATCCCCCTTGGGCCACACTGGATCGGTCCTTCTGGAAACAATGACTGATAAAGCAGAGAAGGTTGCTGTAGAACCTGAAAATGTGTTTAAACGTCCCAGGGAATCTGAGAGTCCTTCATCTCAGAAAAGGCAGAAGATGGCCCTGTTGTTAAGGAAACAAAGAGCAGGAGACAGCCTTATTGGAGGCTCTGCCATGTCCAAGGAAAAGAAGCTTATGGCAGGAGATGGTATTCCACCAAGCCAATTGGATTCTCGGTTTGATGACTTCAGTGGTTGCAGCAAAGATGGGCTGATGCAGAAACCTGGTAGAAATGCACCTGTAGGAGGAATCATTACCAGCAATTTCTCTGGAGATGACCTAAAAGTCACAGAAATACTCCCTTTTCCAAAATGTCAAGAAGAAATTAATGCTGATATAAAATGTCAATTAGTGAAGGAAATTCAACACTTTAGACGAAAATATGAAAAACTCTTCAAATTGCTTGAAGGACTGCAAGGACCTATAGAAGTCAAGAAATGATTTTTTGAATCCATCATCAAGGAAGCCACAAGATTTATGAGACGAGACTTAATTCAGCACCTTGAGAAGAAACTGGAACAAATGATTTCTGGCTACTTGTTCAAGAAGGATCATCTCACCCCAAATGCATAATCTTGTTAATGACTGAGGAGGAAAAAAGGATCAAATTGCTGTTTTCTAGAATGGAACAGGATATTGCTGAAGCCTCCTAGCATGTGTTAGTGAATAAAATGGCCTTCCAGAGGCTAAGACATTTCTGTTAAAAAAAAAAAAAAAAAGAATGTAAATGCAGTTAGTGTAGGCACCATAGATTTATCTGAAAAGTACAATGGAAATTCTGAAATAAAAATAACAATCTAGTGATAAATAACACTTAAATGGGCTGAAGCCTCTAGGATCAGAATTTTCAGAATGCTCACTGAATTTCTTTCCGGTATATACTGCTCTTCCAACTTGAATGGAGCTAACTTCAGTTTCTTCCTACATTCATAAAACTATTATGAGTACCATCTCCATGGGTGAGGAAATGTGGAATGTTATTTAAAAAAAAAAAAAAAAAAAAAAAGAGAGAGACAGGGCCTCACTATGTTGTTCAGGCTGGCCTCAAACTCCTGGGCTCAAGCAATCTTCCCACCTCAGCCTCCTGAGTAGCTGGGACTACAGGCATGTGCCACTGCACCCAGCTAATGCCTTTTTTTTTTTTAATGGCCATAGTCTGAACCACTAACCCCTGCCAGTTACCTACACATGTACATTTCCTGATGACAATTATTACAAGGACCTGCAAAGATAGATGACCCAAATATCTCCACCACTATTGGGAAGTTGAAAAAGAAATCACACACATAGCTGATGATAAATAACAGTATCTTCTCTGACCTACGAAATGCATTACTCTAAATGCAAACCCTCTTTTCAGTATGCTTACATTAACCAAAATAGTTTTGTAAAGCCAAAATGAAATGTATATGGAATTTTAATAACAACAGATAAGCATCTACAAATGAACCAAAAACATCCAAAACACAAAATGTAGCACCAAGCATGATAGTACTCACGTAATACTAGGGAGCTTAGCTGATGACAAGAAGTAAACTCTAATTTACTAAAAGAATTCATTGGGTTTTTAGTACTATTTTATGTTTTCTTCTCTCTAGATTAGATATTGTCTCAAAGATCAACAGAATACATGAAATGAAATAAAGCCTTAACAAAAGAGAACATCATTAATTTTAATTCATGTATCTCCAGAAAGCATTTATAAAAGAACATGCTTCAAGGAAAAAATAATAATTTCACACTACCTCTAGCAATAATAAAGTATTTCTGTTGAGAAAATCATCTTTCTCAAGCTCAGTATTATACTCAGATCCTGTTGTGGCAACAAACACTTAAAGCTCTTTAAAAGGAGCCTTTATGTCCATTCACAATTCAGCAAGATATCAATTTAAAGTTTGTATCAGGACAGACTTTTAAAATAAGATTAAACTTAATATGCTTATTATGAACAAGCCAAACAAAACCTGTAATGGTCATAAAAGCAAGGAGGTATCCCTGAGTTCTCAATGATAATTTATTATTTTTTTAAAGATCAGTATATGTGAGAGAGTGAAAGGATTGCCAACTGTTCCTATTCTGTGTCAGTAATTCCCTAAGTTTGTACCTTTCCCAAAGAGGCTCATGAAATGGAAGGGAGAACTTCCCAGGAAGCAGGAATGCAAACCAGCAGTATCCAGTGGTCTGTTTCACCTGTGCATCACATGGCAGCAAAAATGCTATTTTTTTTACTAAAGTGGCTCCACCTGGGCATGAATGGCCAGGGCTTTCTAAGTCCCTCTGGGGGACTTAGACTTCTCTTTAACACTTTACAAGATTAGTCACTAGGGAAAGAAAGGAGTGATGCCATTCCCAGGTTTTAACAAAGAGAAATATGTGCCCTCTTGCTGCTAATTCTCTCCTCCTTGGAAGAGAGAATGGAGTTTGTTTATCCTTATTTGCATAGGCAACGCAAGGTAGAACAGAGCCAGTTCACAGGTGAAAAGTGGTAATAAAGAGGCCAAAAAGAGTCCTTCAGAAGGTCCCACTACATCAGAGTGTTCTATAGATGCTGTAGATTCCAGTCTCACACCCGGAGCTAGGATTTTTTTTTTTTTAATCTCCCTACAGAATGTTAGCTTCTCACAGATACAGACTGTCTTACACACCGTCTTTGCATTCCAGTTCTTAACAACATTTGGGGTACACGGTAAGTACTGAATCACTGTTAGACAGAAATAGCTAAGATATGAAAGCCTGTCCTTTATCATGCAGAAGTTAGCTGACACGGGAGGAAAGTAAACTGGGCTATGGATAAAGTTTAAGTAGCTGGAAAGATGAGAGAATAAGAACTTTCATTTTACATATATGTTACATGCATGTTAGAATATAAGTTCCCTAAGGCTAGAGACCATGTCTTATTTATCTTCATGTTCCCAGCACGTAGACATGTACAATAAACGTATACTGAGTGAAGGGTGGTAAACGTATGCTGAGTGAAGGATTGGCAGCTATGTCGCAATGACAGGAGCCAAGAGTTATTGATGCTTACTATGTACCATATGTTTACTACAAGCTTTACATATAATGACTCCTTTCGTCCTGACCCTAAGCTGAGGAAGAAATCACTCGCCCAAGGACAAGACTGGCAGAACCAGGACTAAACTACTACATCATCATGTCTCACTGGCAGACCAACTATTGGAGAAGGCTCAAGTTACTCTGGGACCAAGGGCTGGGAGAGGCCTTGTAGTAAGCGAGTAGAAAGAAGACCTCCAGATTTTGTTTTTGTTTTTAAGGGCAGAGGGCACTGAACTGAAATCTGATATCCTGCAAGAGCTATTTGAGTGAAATAAAGCACAAGAGGTTTCCAGACCCCAAAAACTCTTTAAAACAACCCAAAACTCTCTTTTAAAATGGCACACTCACCTTAGAAGCCAAGAAAGTAATACATATTTAATATTAAAGACAGATACTCTATTGCACAGCAGTTCCTCCCCACTGTACCTAGCTGAGATGTACATAATGGTGAGCCCAGGAGGCACACACCAGCATGTTCACTGCATACTGGCGCTAGGAACAAAAAAAATGGGAAGACATGCTAGACGCCCTTGAACAGGGAAATGAATAAATAAAATCACATACACCCATGTTATGGAATGCTGTGTCACAAATGAGAAGAATGAGGTAACTGTCTCTCTTGGCAGAGAAACATCAGAAGAAAAAAGCTAAATGTAGCATTTGTATAGCATGATAAACTATGCTGAAAATCGACACAAACACAATACTATACTTTTCTACAGTTGTAAGACCGTGTGGTGCATGTATGCTTGCACATATATCTGAATTCCTCTCCTGAAGAGTGGATGGAGACAGACACAGATGCCAGAGGAATTTTACTTTATATCTGTAATGTGTGAAATTTGTCAGAAGAGTACACATATATATTATTTATACCTGTATTTGTAAAATAATATTAAGCATCTTTAGAATATTTTCTGAGACAGCAAGAAGAAATAAAACCAAGTAGGTCACCGTCAGGAGGCTGAGCCGTATCACAGCTTTGGGAGGACAGAACACTCAGGCTTACAGGGTTTTAGCACCACTCTCAAAATGATGTTGCTCTTCTCAGAGCCTTCCCCCACTGGGTGGATCAGGAGAGAGAGAACAGAAAACAAAAGGCATCACCCTTTTAACTGTTGCTTAGCACCAGTCTAAGGAAACCAAAAAGCGTGCTCCCTCGTGTGGGGAGAGAAAAGCTGGAGGGCATGCCGGTGCGGTGGCTCATGCCTGTAATTCCAGTACTTTGGGAGGCCGAGGTGGGTGGATCATGTGAAGTCAGGATTTGAGACCAGCCTGCCCAACATAGCGAAATACTGTCTTTACTAAAAAAACCCCACAAAAATTAGCCAGGTGTGGTGGTGGGCACCTGTAATCCCAGCTACTTGAGAGGCTAAGGCAGGAGAATCACTTGAACCCAGGAGGCAGAGGTTGCAGCAAGCCAAGATCGCGCCACTGCACTCCAGCCTGGGGCAACAGAGTGAGACTCCATCGCAAAAATAATAACAATAATAATAATTATTGTTATTATTAAAAGAAAAACTGGAGGGCAAGCCCGACACACGCCATGCCTGAAATATGAGGTAAAAGAAACATACACGAGGGTGTAAGGACTCCAAAAAATGCAAATGGAAACCCTGGAGTCATAGCTCTGAGCAACAACTAATGACGGCCTTTGGAAAATCCCAGGCTTTTACTTCCTCTGTACCACCAACTCTCTCAGATCCTTCAACAATTTATCTGAAGCCGCCTAATTCAACCCTGAATTGCAGAATCTCAGAGTTAGCTCAACCCTCTCCACCTCTCCAGATCATTTTATTCTAGCTATTTTGAAATGCAAAGTATACTTTTCCAAGGAATATACTCATAAATCATACACCACTCTCACCACACTCAACCAGTTATAGGAGAGGCAACAACTTGGGAAAAACGACAAAAAAGAACCTCACTCATATCCCAGCAAAGTCCAGTATCTTATCAGTGGCACCTAATGTGATTAGGACAACTCATTAGATCAAGAGGGACAATAGCAAATGGCCCACGGTCACCTAGGAAAAAGACAAGTGATGGCGAGAATCCTAAGAGGCATATTTAAGTCTGCAAATAAAAGTTTAACTGAAATTTAACACAGCTATCAAACCACATAAAATAAATCTCCAAAACACCCATCTAAGATTCAAAGAAATGTCTGTGTGTCTTAAAAATACTGGCTCTCAGGCAAAGGGAACCTTGTTATCTATCTAATTGTTGCTCTCATCTCCTTTCCTCCAATCTGTCTCAGCAGAGAGGATGACAGAATCATCATTTTGTTGCAGAAGTAGGATAATAATAGCTATCAGAAAAAACTAGGGCTTCTGATTTTGAATATTCCCTCTTCAATTTTGGAAACATTTTGTTTTGTATTTTAATCATCAAAAATATAAAAATACCTTTGCTATTATGCACTTACTTTAGTGATGTTTTTGTAAACTTTATCCAACTTAGCTTAAAGCTCAAGCTTATGGTTATTAATTAACATATACTGCTTAATTCGATAAGTATGCTTATACGAAATTCTCACAACAATGACAAACTAAGTCAACATCTAAATGTTTCTAAAAAGAAAATATTATCGTGACCATATTTAAAAAAAAAACTGTACTTATATCTGAAAGTACCAAAATAAAAATGGTAATAATTCCCACTACTGGATGATCTTTTTTTCCATGTTGACTCACTCAATTTACCATTCATTATAAGATCTAATTTATCGTCTGAGTCACTGCCGATTTCTGGGTCTGTAAATGTTCATATTGATTATTTCTCCACAAGTGAAAATTTTAACATCTGCTTTCATGAATACAAATTTTAGTAAATTTCATTCCAAGTCACAAATTTAAGAAAATGATGATATACTGCTTTGTGCCATTCATAAAACACTACTAGATAAACAGCTACTATTACTTACCAATAACTTATGAGTTAGGCACTAGTGTACCTATTTTATGCTTTTCATTTCAATAATTCTCATGAAAATGTCAAAAACTAAATCTGTAATAGGAAAGGTATGGCATTTTGATCATATGAATTGCAAATGTTGAGTAAAGATTATACGAATAAACTATGATATACTTGAAGAAGACATAATAAATGAAAAACATAAAACAAAACTGTAAGGCTTTTTGGTTTTTTTTTGAAGTACTAATGTTATGAAACAACAGAATTTTTTGGAAGCTCTGTTTTGGAGGGATCATAATACTGACATCAGTTTTAACCTCAAAATAGATAAAATAAATAACGTCTAACTAAAACACTCCCCTACGAGGTGAATAAAATAGCTCACAACACTGGAGTTTTTTGGTGCCTTCCCCGTGTCCCAGGCTTGGGCTGGTCTAGGACAGAGGAGAGAAGTTGGCTGAACTAATCATGATATTTGATCTGCACATCTGTGGCACTGGCAGTTACTCTGAACTTACCTACTTCCTGTTTTCCCAAACATGCTCCTTTCTAAGGAACCTTTAGGCAGGAAAAGATTCCTCATAATGACCTGCCTCCATGACAGATGTTTCTTTTCCACCACTCTATTTCTTCTCCCAACTTATAAAAAAAATAAAACAAGCAGCAGCATATCTCTCACCCTCTTTAGTGGGTACTGAACAAAAACAGTTCAATATATTGGTGTCTGACTGGACTTTAATGACTAAGCAACAAATATTTCTGCAAAACACATGGTTTCCAATTGCTTGCTTTCACCAAAATTGAAAGCATACCTAATCAGGTTGTCAGGCAGTAGATCTTTAAAAATAATTGATTAAAATTAATGTTTGACGATAGATCAGTCTGTGGCTTATGGCATCTAACTCAGGAGTTCAAAGTACTGAATGATATTCCTATAAGAAAACTCCTTCAATCCCTCTCCCCCTCCCCCTCCCCACGGTCTCCCTCTCCCTCTCTCTCCACCGTCTCCCTCTGATGCCGAGCGGAGGCCGGACTGTAGTGCTGCCATCTCGGCTCACTGCAACCTCCATGCCTGATTCTCCTGCTTCAGCCTGCCGAGTGCCTGGGATTGCAGGCGCACGCCGCCACGCCTGACTGGTTTTTGGATTTTTTTGGTGGAGACGGGGTTTCACCGTGTTGGCCGGGCTGGTCTCCAGCTCCTAACCGCGAGTGATCTGCTAGCCTCGGCCTCCTGAGGTGCCGGGATTGCAGACGGAGTCTCGCTCACTCAGTGCTCAATGTTGCCCAGGCTGGAGTGCAGTGGCGTGATCTCGGCTCGCTACAACCTCCACCTCCCAGCCGCCTGCCTTGGCCTCCCAAAGTGCTGAGATTGCAGCCTCTGCCCGGCCGCCACCCTGTCTGGGAAGCGAGGAGCGACTCTGCCTGGCCGCCCATCGTCTGAGATGTGAGGAGCCCCTCTGCCCAGCCGCCCAGTCTGGGAAGTGAGGAGCACCTCTTCCCAGCCGCCATCCCCTCTAGGAAGTGAGTGAGGAGCGTCTCTGCCCGGCCGCCCATCGTCTGAGATGTGGGGAGCGCCTCTGCCCCGCCGCCCATCGTCTGAGATGTGGGGAGCGCCTCTGCCCTGCCGCCCCGTCTGGGATGTGAGGAGCGCCTCTGCCTGGCCGCAACCTCGTCTGGGAACTGAGGAGTGTCTGTGCCCGACCGCCACCCCGTCTGGGAGGTGAGGAGCGTCTCTGCCCTGCCGCCCCGTCTAAGAAGTGAGGAGCCCCTCCGCCCGGCAGCCGCCCCGTCTGGAAAGTGAGGAGTGTCTCCGCCCGGCAGCCGCCCCCTCCAGGAGGTGGGGGACAGCCCCCGCCCAGCCAGCCGCCCCGTCCGGGAGGGAGGTGGGGGGCCCCTCTGCCCGGCCGCCACCCTGTCTGGGAGGTGTACCCAGCAGCTCATTGAGAACGGGCCATGATGACGATGGCGGTTTTGTCGAGTGGAAGGGGGGGAAGTGTGGGGAAAGGAAAGAGAAATCAGATTGTTGTTGTGTCCGTGTAGAAAGAAGTAGACATGGGAGACTCCATTTTGTTCTGTGCTAAGAAAAATTCTTCTGCCTTGGGATGCTGTTAATCTATGGCCTTACCCCCAACCCCTTGCTCTCTGAAACATGTGCTGTGTCCACTCAGGGTTAAATGGATTAAGGGCGGTGCAGGATGTGCTTTGTTAAACAGATGCTTGAAGGCAGCATGCTCGTTAAGAGTCATCACCACTCCCTAATCTCAAGTACCCAGGGACACAAAAACTGCGGAAGGCCACAGGGTCCTCTGCCTAGGAAAACCAGAGACCCTTGTTCACATGTTTATCTGCTGACCTTCCCTCCACTATTGTCCTATGACCCTGCCAAATCCCCCTCTCCGAGAAACACCCAAGAATGATCAATAAATACTAAAAAAAAAAAAAAAGAAAACTCCTTCCATTACCAGCTACTTATTTATGTGAACAACTTTCCTTTGCACTGATATTTATATAAATAAAAATTAAGAATAAAATCATATATCATTCTAGCAATGAGTGACATTCATCAATGGATACATTATCCATTAGGAATTAAAAAGGTACAACCCACTGAGAAAAATGTTTTCATTAAAATTTATAAAATAAAATTATTAGAATAGGAACATATTTATGTTTTTTGACCAACTGCATACAAATAATAATTTTTATATCTCAATCCAGAAGAAATAAAATACTTAGAGCCTTATAACAGACTTTTAAAACTGTATACATAAATACACACACACACACACACACACACGATTTTTGTTTTAGAGAAGTAATGAAAGACTGACCAATAACAAGGCTCTGAACCACAAAAATACTACATTAAGATAACATTCTGTGGAGAAATAGAATGTAATTATAAGGAGAAAATAATGATGTGAAGTTTCTGACAGTTAAAGAAAAAGCTAGTGCAGGCTTTTAAAAAACACATGATTTAGTACCACTGCCCATTGGATATGCTTATTTTTAAAAGTCACCATGTACAATACACCAAAATAACATCCTTTGCAATTATTTAAATGTATAAAGAAAAACTTCAAGTCAATTAAAAAATATATAAGGGACAAAGAGTTCTTCAAATCCTTATAGTGGGGTTCTAAACAACCTTATTTCACACATTGTGATATTCTTTTCCTCCTTTCTGCCTTTCATGTGACATTCTCTAAGACCTAGCCTCTCAGTGACTCACTTCCTTCATTAAATCCTCCCCAATTCCCCCAATCCTTAATGATCATGCTTTGTCTTATAATACTAAACTATCTAACCCATCTGGCTCACTCACTCTTGTAAGTAGATACAACACTCACTATGGGTAAGGTTCCTTGTATATTTACTCGGTGAATACTCCAAACATCCTCTGAAGCTGATTTTACTACTGTCAACATTTCAGGATGATAAAACCAAAGCCAGGTTGGCAGTAACCTGTGCAAGGTCAAACAGCTGCTAAGTGGCAGACCTAGGATGGGCCTGGGAATAAAACACAAGAGAACTGGCTCTGGAGTCTCAACTCTGAGCCATTACACATCTCCTGTGTTTCCCATCCCTGTGCCCTTCACCTGAGTTCAGTGCAACCCACCTTTGTAGGGGATGATGCTTCTTTGCTAAGGAGTTATGGCTTCAACAATCAGCTGCTCTCAAACAGCCCCAAAGATAACCTCTGAGTTCTGAATCTGTGTAACCAGAATGTGCTTACAGTCCCTTAAAATAACTTTCTCTTTCATGCCTGTAGGGAATAATCAGATTCGTCACATAGCTACTTATTTCAATTTTTAAAAGTTCCAATTAACAGGGAAAAAAATCCTTAGCAGTCAATTGCATATTATGATATTCCAAAAATGTTTTAATTACCTAAGCCTGCCTAGCTATAACTTACTTAATGCTTTTAACTTTTAAATCAAACTAAATATGGAATATAGCTATGGAAAAAAATGAGAGATTGATTGCAAACCATCTTAATGTCCTCATGAATCTTTTTATGAAAATAAAAAGAACTTCAGTGAAGCTCTGAGACCTTGTTTACAAGTGGGGCAGACTCCAGGGATGGAAGCCCCAGATTCAGGCATTCTTAGAAGATGAATTTAATCACTTCTTGGCCTTTTGGCTAAGACCAAGTGTAGAAGATGAATTTAGAAGCAGGGAGTCAGGCACAAGAGATTTTATGTGAAACTAAGTTGTATGAAGACTCTTTGACAGTTATACCTAATTGAACATCTACCTTTTTTATAGATTAAGAAACTGAGTCCCTAAGAAATTAAAGGACAAACCCATACTCCTCTAGTTTGCTTAGAGGCAAAACTAAGGATTTGGATCTCTAAATCCCAATGTGATTCCCTTAAAAGAGGGGTCTTCAAAAGTTTCATGGAAAATGCATATCATGAAAAAACTATGCATGGATTTCATCAAAATAAACTCATACTTACTTATTGTAACATGTCTGAACAGGATCTAGTTTGAGGCACTAAGAAGGGTGAGACTTGGATTTGATAAGAGCCCCTATCAGAGCAATATAAATTATGCTAAAATTTAAACAAGAACAAACATCAAATTTATGGTGAAGCTTAGGTGGAAGTATGGTGAAATCACTGATGCTTTATGAAAAGTTTATGGAGACAATGGTCCAAGAAAATCAGCATTTTACAAAACAGATAAATTGTTTTAAGAAGGGATGGGACAATGTAGAAGACGAAGACTACACCAATTTTCAAGAAAAAAAATTAAGTTTGCTCCTGCTCTAACCGAAGAGAACTAACAATTAGCAGCTTATACAATTCTGACTGAAAAATTAAAGTTGAGGAAACTTTCCACTCAATGGGTGCCAAAACCATTGCGTCCAGATCAGCTGCAGACAAGAGCAGAGCTTTCAATGGAAATTTTAAATAAGTGGGATCAAGATCCTGAAACATTTCTTTGAAGAATTGTAACAGGAGATGGAATACAGCTTTACCAGTATGATTCTGAAGACAAAGTACAATCAAAACAATGGCTACCAAGAGGTGGAAATGGTCCGGTCAAAGCAAAAGAAGACTGGCCAAGAGTAAAAGTCATGGCAACAGCTTTTTGGGATGCTCAAGGCATTTGGTGTGTTGACTTTCTGGAGGCCCAAAGAACAGTAACATCTGCTTGTTATGAGAATGTTTTGAGAACATTAGCCAAAGCCTTAGAAGAAAAACACCCAGGAAAGTTTCATCAGAGTTCTTCTCCACCATAATGCTCCTGCTCATTCCTCTCATCAAACAAGGGCAATTTTGTGACAGTTTGAATGGAAAATCATTAGGCAGTCACTTACAGTGCTAATTTGGCTCCTCCTGACTTCTTTTTGTTTCCTAATCTTAAAAAAATATTTAATGGGCACTCATTTTACTTAATAATATAAGTAGATTGAAATGACATGGTTAAATTTCCAGGACCCTCTGTTCCTTAGGGATGGACTGAGTAGCTGGATTCATTGCTTACAAAAGCGTCATGAACTTGATGAAGCTTATATTGAGAAATAGTTTATATTTTTAATTTTTATCTTTTAATTCCATTTGTCCACAAACTTTTTGAAGTCCCCTAATATGTTTAACTAGATGAAGCTCATTTTGATTCTCTAAAAGCCAAGAGTCAGGTTATAAATCCACTTATGTTTATATATTCAAAACTGCTCAGAGAAAAACTAAGCAACTCTATTAGATTGCTAAATATGCAAGAAAATCAGTCATTTCAGTCAAAGGAAAGTCTTTCCTTCCATACTTTTTGATGTCAGTTCATTACATTTTACCTCCAGGCTACTTGTTTTCTTTGAGTAAGATCCATTACATATAATACTTTATAATATGTTGGTGGAAAACAGGGCAGAAGTATTGCATTTAAGATGTTTCCCCTAAGGGTTAAAACATGGTTTACACACACATACATACTCACTCGCTAACAAACACCTGCCTAGGAGAACACAGTCCTTGTGCCAATGAAATGTACATGACACACTCGTTACCCACAGTGACCTAATTCTTCAAAGTAGCTGTTGATATCAGAAACTAGGACACTAAAGTCCAATAATTACAGCTCTGAAGACAAATAAGGCCACAGTTAGCAATGTCACTTATTGGTATTATATTATTGCAAGGTATGTACTTTCCTTGTAGGTGCAGTATTAAATAAAACATAAGAGGATACAGGAGCTTCTGTTTGTATTATATTCTATCTTCTAATCACAGATTAACCAAAAAAGCTAAAGTAGCAGCCTATATGGTAATGTTTAAAGCTTCAATTAAATGAAAGATGATTATACTGCAAGAAAAATTAATTCCCACCTCCCTCAACTTTTCCCCCAGAAGAGTGTTATCTTCTACAAATGAAATAAATTGCATTTCATTAAATTATGGGTGCTACAAAATGGATTTATTAAACCTGACATGGGCAAAACATTATATTTCATTAGAAATTTTTTTTCTTTTTTTCCTTTTTTTTTTTTTTGAGACAGAGTCTCGCTCTGTTGCCCAGGCTGGAGTGCAGTGGCGCTATTTCGGCTCATTGCAACCTCCGCCTCCTGCGTTCAAGCGATTCTCCTGCCTCAGTCTCCCGAATAGCTGGGATTACAGGCACGTGCCACCAAACCCAGCTAACTTTTTGTATTTTTAGTAGAGACGGGGTTTCTTTCACCTTGTTAGCTAGGATGGTCTTGATCTCCTGACCTTGTGATCCGCCTGCCTTGGCCTCCCAAAGTGCTGGAATTACAGGTGTGAGCCACCGTGCCACGCCTTCATTAGAAATTCTGAACTGCTCTGATCTTGTAGAACTTTTAAGGCTAGTGAGCACAAGATTTCTTCTAATTTAGTATTTTTAGAAACCTTTTGAATGCAATGTCTGAACGATAATGAAAAGGAAAACAGAGTGTTCTTTTATTAGTTTAAAAGATGTTAAGAAAGAGAGAGCCCTTCAACTGCACTTCTGATCATTTTCAGAATCTGGAGAGAACGCAAATAGAGAAACAAAAGTTAAATACCAAACCAAAAACAAAAGTAGGTTGAACTATACGGCCTCTCAACTCTGTTTCAAAATCATTAAGGACCAATAAGTTTATATGATTTTGGAAATGTTGCTTGTCGTTCTTGATTTTGTTTTCTCCTGAAGCTTAATTTGGGCAATAGCTACTTTGGGGAGAAAAGGGTCAAAGAACAACTAAAGTAGAGATTGAGAAATGTAAGAATATTTTGTCAGGTATGCATTAGTTTAGTTTTTAAATTGGATTTGTAAGGTTTAACAAAAATAGACACCCAACAAAGACAATCTTTAATACTAACTCATTTTCTGTTTCTTTATTCCTTGTTGCTGAGATTACAAAATCTTTTGTATAATTAACTGGTTTAGTAACCTAATACAATTACAGTATGTAATCATAAAACATTAATAGTCTCTCTCCCCAAACCCTCATTTCTTCCTGGATTGAAAATCTGGTACTAACAACAAATAGGCTCTATTCATTAATACTCATGCAAATAACTG
This sequence comes from Pan troglodytes, assembly GCF_028858775.2. Taxonomy (NCBI): domain Eukaryota; kingdom Metazoa; phylum Chordata; class Mammalia; order Primates; family Hominidae; genus Pan; species Pan troglodytes. The sequence continues at coordinate 107,547,755 of NC_072402.2, read as the reverse complement.
CATCTGGTTGGTTTAAGGGGGACAAAAGTAGCATATATCCAAAACTAGTTTAGTAAATTAAATTCAAGAATAAATATTTTTTGTTATTTTATGCAATACTAGCTAAAAGCCAATCTACAACAGCATGGAAGTTGGCTGACGTTTCCTTTGCATCTAAAATGAAAAGCCACATTTTGTCTATGCATCTTGATCAATCATCCAGGTGTCTGATTTACAGGAGGCCAAAGTTTAGAATGTTAAACAACTTTGCAGTATTTCTTAATAAGGAAGACTTGGCACTAAATAACAGATCCCTGAAGACTGATCACCCTTTCAGGCAGCGTGAACGCTGATAGAGCCAAATACCCTGAAGACTTCGTATATCTATCATGGGCCTTGATTAGTGATTTCGTTAAAACCCCAATCAGCCAGGATTCAGACAACCCGAGTGTTCAGGCAATGGTATGTGAAAAACAGGAGAGACAGGTGAGTCATGAAGATTACTAAGGAAAGACTCTCTCCACAACCGGGCTTATCTTTTCCCAGAGGGAGATTTGTTAAGAGGAGCTCAAATACAAACATGGGAAGGTATATAGTTTGGAAGAAAGCATTTCAGGTGATTCTGGTATCTCTATTTCCTACCAACTGCTTTCATGTGGAAAAAAAAAAATGATCTGGACTAGAAAGAAAGAAAAAAGATTTACATGTTACGTCCAGTTTATATATGACAGCTTCTCATTTAATCCAGGCAACTACTGTAAAACTCATCAGTGAGGTGCTCTAAGTTTGCATTACACTTATTTATCCATCATTTATTATTTTTTTCATATGCCCGAGAACACCAAGGAAGAGAAGACAAATAATCTAGAAAGGAAACACATGAAAAAAGAAAATCAAGCCAGGTGCAGTGGCTCATGCCTGTAATACCAGCACTTTGGGAAGACAAGGCGGGTGGATTACCTGAGGTCAAGAGTTCGAGACCAGCCTGACCAACATGGCAAAACCCCATCCCTACTAAAAATACAAAAATTAGCCAGGCGTGGTGGTGTACACTTGTAGTCCCAGCTACCTAGGAAGCTGAGGCAGGAGAATCCTTGAACCAGGGGGGCAGAGGCTGCAGTGAGCCGAGATCGCTCCACTGCACTCCAGCCTGGGCGATAGAGCGAGACTCTGTCAAAAAAAAAAAAAAAAAAAAAGGAAGGAAAGAAAGAAAGAAAACTAAAGAATAAAAAAGAGAAAAGAGGCAGAGGCAAGACCAGCAAATAGAAATGGGCTACACTGAGAGCCCCTTTGGAAGGCCAGGAGCCAGTCAAACCTCAGTGGCCCGGGCTCCTGCTTAACACTATTAGCCACTGGACAGTTCACTGCCCAGAGGGAAACAGGAAGAGAGGGGGAAAGGAAAAATGACAAGCATTTAGTTCTGATGAGTGTAGTTTGCTCAAATAAGTAAATAGGCAAGTCAGAGTCTATTAATTTCCAAGTCAAGCACTAAGCTACAGCCACCAGCAGCAGAACAGGGCCATCTAGTCTACACAAACTGCCCTATGATGTGAGAACTAGAGGTCCTGGATAATCCAAGGAAAACCCAGAAGATACAGTGACATAATTAAATAAAAGCAAAAGCAATTATGCAAATATACCTGATTGAGAAGTTGGAATTTTAGGAAGAGTTGCTACAGCGTTTCCTCTGAGACATAGCCCATCTCTAAATATAACTGATGAAAAACAATGGTAAATCAAACCTGATGACACAAGTTTGTGCCAAAGTGTGTGCCATGTTGTACTCCAGGAAAAACTTTTCCACTAAAAAACAATAGTTTAAAGCAAACTTAAAAATAGATCAGCATATCTTCTGTGTGGTAATGCTATAAAGTTGAAAATGTAACTTAGAGCTCTCAGGGGTATTAAATAATGGCTTACACAAGAGTACAAACAGATGATCAAAAACAGTTTCTGACTTACCAGAAGTTTTGAGAAACTCAATAAAAGATTATTTCAGAACTACAGGTTTTCCTGTAGGTAGCAAAGTGATCACAGATAACTTCAGAAGTCACATTTAGGACACAAAATTAGTGTCTAGCATTATTTTTCCCACCTGCCAGAGAACTTTTACTTCTTGATTCATCCTATGAATCATGGGTTATTCTGAAAAACCTATCATATTATTACCTAAAGAAGTTGCATGAGAAAGTTTGTCCATACCTGAAATTCTAACAAAAAGTAAATACTAATGAAATTTGAAGTTAATAAAAAAGTTAAATAAAAGCAAAATTAAATTTAACTATGAAATCAGAAAATTGAACTTCTGTGATTTAAGAGATTCCCTGAACATAGTATCCCTTTGCTTTCCCACAATACCTAAAAAGGAAACCGTGCCTGCCTATACATTTATCTTTAGTTTGTGAAATCCTTTATTTTTTACCTGTATGAAGATTCAGGGAAATAGTATTTTTTCTTTTCTAATTTGTTCAACTTAGCTAACAGCAAAGATAAATTTAAGTGGCATTTTTATGAGGTCTTTTTCTAAGAGTGTTGATAATATGGTAAATACCCTGGTTATTAGGATTAAATCTGTAGTTGGAAAAGCACACCATTCTACAAACAATGAATTCTAAATCAACCAACCTAAATGTGCAAGTCTTTGGAAACCACAGCTCCACTCAGACCCCATGGAATCAGTTCCATTGCCCAGGGTTAAGTTCTCAAAAGGATCAAAAGCCTATTTCCTATCACTTGGGTTCATAAAGATGCTGCTCAATACTGTTCTAAAAATGATAAACAATTGCTAGGTTTTATACTCTACTGGGTAAAGAGCTGTAAACAAATAGAACCAGCTTAGAACATTTTTCTCTTAAAGTTACATTCCAGTGATACAGGCTATATTTAAGGAAGCAGGCCCCATATATGTGTGTGGTCTATTAACTGAAAGTCGTATTTAATATAATTTCCATTTCATAAAATCAAAACACTGTATTGTTTTCAGGTGTTAGAAATAAAGTTACCAGTTAATGAGCTCAAGACCAATATGGCAACAGTTAAGAGAAGATATACAGAGGAACATGTATATGTAGGGATTGAAATGTTTTACCATTTTTTATTATCAAAGGGTAAGTTTCATATTTTTTTTTTTTCTTTTTTTTATTATTATTATTTTTTTTTTTTATTATACTTTAAGTTTTAGGGTACATGTGCACATTGTGCAGGTTAGTTACATATGTATACATGTGCCATGCTGGTGCGCTGCACCCACCAACTCATCATCTAGCATTAGGTATATCTCCCAATGCTATCCCTCCCCCCTCCCCCCTCCCCACCACAGTCCCCAGAGTATGGTATTCCCCTTCCTGTGTCCATGTGATCTCATTGTTCAATTCCCACCTATGAGTGAGAATATGCGGTGTTTGGTTTTTTGTTCTTGCGATAGTTTACTGAGAATGATGGTTTCCAATTTCATCCATGTCCCTACAAAGGATATGAACTCATCATTTTTTATGGCTGCATAGTATTCCATGGTGTATATGTGCCACATTTTCTTAATCCAGTCTATCATTGTTGGACATTTGGGTTGGTTCCAAGTCTTTGCTATTGTGAATAATGCCGCAATAAACATACGTGTGCATGTGTCTTTATAGCAGCATGATTTATAGTCATTTGGGTATATACCCAGTAATGGGATGGCTGGGTCAAATGGTATTTCTAGTTCTAGATCCCTGAGGAATCGCCACACTGACTTCCACAGTGGTTGAACTAGTCTACAGTCCCACCAACAGTGTAAAAGTGTTCCTATTTCTCCACATCCTCTCCAGCACCTGTTGTTTCCTGACTTTTGAATGATTGCCATTCTAACTGGTGTGAGATGATATCTCATAGTGGTTTTGATTTGCATTTCTCTGATGGCCAGTGATGATGAGCATTTTTTCATGTGTTTTTTGGCTGCATAAATGTCTTCTTTTGAGAAGTGCCTGTTCATGTCCTTCGCCCACTTTTTGATGGGGTTGTTTGTTTTTTTCTTGTAAATTTGTTTGAGTTCACTGTAGATTCTGGATATTAGCCCTTTGTCAGATGAGTAGGTTGCGAAAATTTTCTCCCATGTTGTAGGTTGCCTATTCACTCTGATGGTAGTTTCTTTTGCTGTGCAGAAGCTCTTTAGTTTAATTAGATCCCATTTGTCAATTTTGGCTTTTGTTGCCATTGCTTTTGGTGTTTTGGACATGAAGTCCTTGCCCACGCCTATGTCCTGAATGGTAATGCCTAGGTTTTCTTCTAGGGTTTTTATGGTTTTAGGTCTAACGTTTAAATCTTTAATCCATCTTGAATTGATTTTTGTATAAGGTGTAAGGAAGGGATCCAGTTTCAGCTTTCTACATATGGCTAGCCAGTTTTCCCAGCACCATTTATTAAATAGGGAATCCTTTCCCCATTGCTTGTTTTTCTCAGGTTTGTCAAAGATCAGATAGTTGTAGGTAAGCGGCGTTATTTCTGAGGGCTCTGTTCTGTTCCATTGATCTATATTTCTGTTTTGGTACCAGTACCATGCTGTTTTGGTTACTGTAGCCTTGTAGTATAGTTTGAAGTCAGGTAGTGTGTTGCCTCCAGCTTTGTTCTTTTGGCGTAGGATTGACTTGGCGATGCGGGCTCTCTTTTGGTTCCATATGAACTTTAAAGTAGTTTTTTCCAATTCTGTGAAGAAAGTCATTGGTAGCTTGATGGGGATGGCATTGAATCTGTAAATTACCTTGGGCAGTATGGCCATTTTCACGATATTGATTCTTCCTACCCATGAGCAAGGAATGTTCTTCCATTTGTTTGTATCCTCTTTTATTTCCTTGAGCAGTGGTTTGTAGTTCTCCTTGAAGAGGTGCTTCACATCCCTTGTAAGTTGGATTCCTAGGTATTTTATTCTCTTTGAAGCAATTGTGAATGGGAGTTCACTCATGATTTGGCTCTCTGTTTGTCTGTTGTTGGTGTATAAGAATGCTTGTGATTTTTGTACATTGATTTTGTATCCTGAGACTTTGCTGAAGTTGCTTATCAGCTTAAGGAGATTTTGGGCTGAGACAATGGGGTTTTCTAGATAAACAATCATGTCGTCTGCAAACAGGGACAATTTGACTTCCTCTTTTCCTAATTGAATACCCTTTATTTCCTTCTCCTGCCTGATTGCCCTGGCCAGAACTTCCAACACTATGTTGAATAGGAGTGGTGAGAGAGGGCATCCCTGTCTTGTGCCAGTTTTCAAAGGGAATGCTTCCAGTTTTTGCCCATTCAGTATGATATTGGCTGTGGGTTTGTCATAGATAGCTCTTATTATTTTGAAATATGTCCCATCAATACCTAATTTATTGAGAGTTTTTAGCATGAAGGGTTGTTGAATTTTGTCAAAGGCTTTTTCTGCATCTATTGAGATAATCATGTGGTTTCTGTCTTTGGCTCTGTTTATATGCTGGATTACATTTATTGATTTGCGTATGTTGAACCAGCCTTGCATCCCAGGGATGAAGCCCACTTGATCATGGTGGATAAGCTTTTTGATGTGCTGCTGGATTCGGTTTGCCAGTATTTTATTGAGGATTTTTGCATCAATGTTCATCAAGGATATTGGTCTAAAATTCTCTTTTTTGGTTGTGTCTCTGCCAGGCTTTGGTATCAGAATGATGCTGGCCTCATAAAATGAGTTAGGGAGGATTCCCTCTTTTTCTATTGATTGGAATAGTTTCAGAAGGAATGGTACCAGTTCCTCCTTGTACCTCTGGTAGAATTCGGCTGTGAATCCATCTGGTCCTGGACTCTTTTTGGTTGGTAAACTATTGATTATTGCCACAATTTCAGCTCCTGTTATTGGTCTATTCAGAGATTCAACTTCTTCCTGGTTTAGTCTTGGGAGAGTGTATGTGTTGAGGAATGTATCCATTTCTTCTAGATTTTCTAGTTTATTTGCGTAGAGGTGTTTGTAGTATTCTCTGATGGTAGTTTGTATTTCTGTGGGATCGGTGGTGATATCCCCTTTATCATTTTTTATTGCGTCTATTTGATTCTTCTCTCTTTTTTTCTTTATTAGTCTTGCTAGCGGTCTATCAATTTTGTTGATCCTTTCAAAAAACCAGCTCCTGGATTCATTAATTTTTTGAAGGGTTTTTTGTGTCTCTATTTCCTTCAGTTCTGCTCTGATTTTAGTTATTTCTTGCCTTCTGCTAGCTTTTGAATGTGTTTGCTCTTGCTTTTCTAGTTCTTTTAATTGTGATGTTAGGGTGTCAATTTTGGATCTTTCCTGCTTTCTCTTGTGGGCATTTAGTGCTATAAATTTCCCTCTGCACACTGCTTTGAATGCGTCCCAGAGATTCTGGTATGTTGTGTCTTTGTTCTCGTTGGTTTCAAAGAACATCTTTATTTCTGCCTTCATTTCGTTATGTACCCAGCAGTCATTCAGGAGCAGGTTGTTCAGTTTCCATGTAGTTGAGCGGCTTTGAGTGAGATTCTTAATCCTGAGTTCTAGTTTGATTGCACTGTGGTCTGAGAGATAGTTTGTTATAATTTCTGTTCTTTTACATTTGCTGAGGAGAGCTTTACTTCCAACTATGTGGTCAATTTTGGAATAGGTGTGGTGTGGTGCTGAAAAAAATGTATATTCTGTTGATTTGGGGTGGAGAGTTCTGTAGATGTCTATTAGGTCCGCTTGGTGCAGAGCTGAGTTCAATTCCTGGGTATCCTTGTTGACTTTCTGTCTCGTTGATCTGTCTAATGTTGACAGTGGGGTGTTAAAGTCTCCCATTATTATTGTGTGGGAGTCTAAGTCTCTTTGTAGGTCACTCAGGACTTGCTTTATGAATCTGGGTGCTCCTGTATTGGGTGCATAAATATTTAGGATAGTTAGCTCCTCTTGTTGAATTGATCCCTTTACCATTATGTAATGGCCTTCTTTGTCTCTTTTGATCTTTGTTGGTTTAAAGTCTGTTTTATCAGAGACTAGGATTGCAACCCCTGCCTTTTTTTGTTTTCCATTTGCTTGGTAGATCTTCCTCCATCCTTTTATTTTGAGCCTATGTGTGTCTCTGCACGTGAGATGGGTTTCCTGAATACAGCACACTGATGGGTCTTGACTCTTTATCCAATTTGCCAGTCTGTGTCTTTTAATTGGAGCATTTAGTGCATTTACATTTAAAGTTAATATTGTTATGTGTGAATTTGATCCTGTCATTATGATGTTAGCTGGTGATTTTGCTCGTTAGTTGATGCAGTTTCTTCCTAGTCTTGATGGTCTTTACATTTTGGCATGATTTTGCAGCGGCTGGTACCGGTTGTTCCTTTCCATGTTTAGCGCTTCTTTCAGGAGCTCTTTTAGGGCAGGCCTGGTGGTGACAAAATCGGTCAGCATTTGCTTGTCTGTAAAGTATTTTATTTCTCCTTCACTTATGAAGCTTAGTTTGGCTGGATATGAAATTCTGGGTTGAAAATTCTTTTCTTTAAGAATGTTGAATATTGGCCCCCACTCTCTTCTGGCTTGTAGGGTTTCTGCCGAGAGATCCGCTGTTAGTCTGATGGGCTTCCCTTTGAGGGTAACCCGACCTGTCTGTCTGGCTGCCCTTAACATTTTTTCCTTCATTTCAACTTTGGTGAATCTGACAATTATGTGTCTTGGAGTTGCTCTTCTCGAGGAGTATCTTTGTGGCGTTCTCTGTATTTCCTGAATCTGAACGTTGGCCTGCCTTGCTAGATTGGGGAAGTTCTCCTGGATAATATCCTGCAGAGTGTTTTCCAACTTGGTTTCATTCTCCGCATCACTTTCAGGTACACCAATCAGACGTAGATTTGGTCTTTTCACATAGTCCCATATTTCTTGAAGGCTTTGCTCATTTCTTTTTATTCTTTTTTCTCTAGACTTCCCTTCTCGCTTCATTTCATTCATTTCATCTTCCATTGCTGATACCCTTTCTTCCAGTTGATCGCATCGGCTCCTGAGGCTTCTGCATTCTTCACGTAGTTCTCGAGCCTTGGTTTTCAGCTCCATCAGCTCCTTTAAGCACTTCTCTGTATTGGTTATTCTAGTTATACATTCTTCTAAATTTTTTTCAAAGTTTTCAACTTCTTTGCCTTTGGTTTGAATGTCCTCCCGTAGCTCAGAGTAATTTGATCGTCTGAAGCCTTCTTCTCTCAGCTCGTCAAAATCATTCTCCATCCAGCTTTGTTCCGTTGCTGGTGAGGAACTGCGTTCCTTTGGAGGAGGAGAGGTGCTCTGCTTTTTAGAGTTTCCTGTTTTTCTGTTCTGTTTTTTCCCCATCTTTGTGGTTTTATCTACTTTTGGTCTTTGATGATGGTGATGTACAGATGGGTTTTCGGTGTGGATGTCCTTTCTGTTTGTTAGTTTTCCTTCTAACAGACAGGACCCTCAGCTGCAGGTCTGTTGGAATACCCTGCCGTGTGAGGTGTCAGTGTGCCCCTGCTGGGGGGTGCCTCCCAGTTAGGCTGCTCGGGGGTCAGGGGTCAGGGACCCACTTGAGGAGGCAGTCTGCCCGTTCTCAGATCTCCAGCTGCGTGCTGGGAGAACCACTGCTCTCTTCAAAGCTGTCAGACAGGGACATTTAAGTCTGCAGAGGTTACTGCTGTCTTTTTGTTTGTCTGTGCCCTGCCCCCAGAGGTGGAGCCTACAGAGGCAGGCAGGCCTCCTTGAGCTGTGGTGGGCTCCACCCAGTTCGAGCTTCCCGGCTGCTTTGTTTACCTAAGCAAGCCTGGGCAATGGCGGGCGCCCCTCCCCCAGCCTCGCTGCCGCCTTGCAGTTTGATCTCAGACTGCTGTGCTAGCAATCAGTGAGATTCCGAGGGCGTAGGACCCTCCGAGCCAGGTGTGGGATATAGTCTCGTGGAGCGCCGTTTTTTAAGCCTGTCTGAAACGCGCAATATTCGGGTGGGAGTGACCCGAGTTTTCCAGGTGCGTCCGTCACCCCTTTCTTTGACTCGGAAAGGGAACTCCCTGACCCCTTGCGCTTCCCAGGTGAGGCAATGCCTCGCCCTGCTTTGGCTTGCGCACGGTACGCGCACCCACTGGCCTGCGCCCACTGTCTGGCACTCCCTAGTGAGATGAACCCGATACCTCAGATGGAAATGCAGAAATCACCGTCTTCTGCGTCGCTCACGCTGGGAGCTGTAGACCGGAGCTGTTCCTATTCGGCCATCTTGGCTCCTCCCTCCTCAAGTTTCATATTTTAAATCATATTAAAAATATGTCAAGTTTAGAAAAACATCATCTACAAAAACCAACTGTTAATTTAAGAATGGCATAAGAAAAGCAAGAATTCAAAAACCATAATACATATGTTTCATAACTGCATTCCTATTTTCTTACCCTGTATGTGGTATAGTCGGACTCTATGAGTAACATGGTCAAAAAAGCAAGTCACTTCCGAATAAATCCTTCCATGTGTCACTCTGACAAAGGGCGGTGTTGTGTAAACATAAGGCTGAAAAGGAAATAATATATTTAAGAAAAATATTTTGGCTTCCAAACTTTTAAAAGAATATGTTTATTATGGTTTCAAAAATAGAAAATACGTATCACCTGATATTTGCTATTTTAAGTGTAAACCAGATCTTATAAGGTAACCAAATATGCATGTGATAAAAACTGAACGTGTTTTTTATTTTTAAAAATGCTGAAAATAGGAAATAAAAATGTTTACAACTTCATTGGTCTAGAAAGCATTCCTCCCAGCTATACAAATTTCTAACTAAAATCCTTCTATTTGTCCATATAGTTACTTATTAGAAACAGCAATCATTCTACAGAAGTTACATTTTCCCAGGTAAATAATTATTATAACCATGGTCCCAGCCCCCTAATGTTCAGGGTTTGGGACAGGTGGCAAGGATGACTACAGGGAGTCATCTAAGCAAACTGAAAGCAGGATTCAGAAACATAGTTTAATCATAGCTCGGTTTACTAAACTATAAAACATTCTGTCCTTTTACTTGAAAGAACTAGCTGAATATAAATTCACAAACTTGAAAAAACTACTTGGAAACCACTAGTTTAGTTTTTATTTAAATTTAAAAAAATGGTAATAAAGCACATAACTTATGTGACATGGAAGCAAATTTAAAACATTTATGAGTAATTATATTTTTAAAGTATTAGATACCTTAGCTCAACAATAGCATAGAAAGTTAGGCTTGCAATATGAACTACTTAAACAGTATAAGATTTTCGGCCAGGCGCCGTGGCTCACGCCTTGTAACCCTAGCACTTTGGGAGGCCGAGGTGGGCGGATCACAAGGTCAGGAGATCGAGACCATCCTGGCTAACATGGTGAAACCCCGTCTCTACTAAAAAGACAAAAAATTAGCCAGACTTGGTGGCGGGTGCCTGTAGTCCCAGCTACTCGGGAGGCTGAGGCAGGAAAATGGCGTGAACCCAGGAGGCGGAGCTTGCAGTGAGCTGAGATCGCACCACTGCATTCCAGCCTGGGTGAAAGTGCAAGACTCCGTCTCCAAAAAAAAAAAATTTTTTTCAGAATTGTGTAATTTTCTTCCAAATTTACCTCTTTGGCTAGGGAAAATTTTCTGGAGTTATTAAAATGCTTAATGGTTTACAAATTTCTTGTACCTAATTACCAAATAGCTAGAAAGTGAGGGAGGGGATGAGAACCTGGGATGATGAGTTCTGGGCTCTTGCCTTTTTCTGATGCACTAGATTGCCTCTTTCCCTGATGTTTTTTATTTTCTCTCTGTAAAAATGACAATTGTTTTATCTTTCTATCTGACATTAGAGCTATTTAAAGATAAAATGGTTTTAAATAAATTCGTTATTGGTATCTACGCATGAAATTCTATAGCACAACTACTTTTTTAAGTATAAATACAGTCAATCAAAATAAAATGTCCAATGACAAAAGCTGGTGAATGAGAAAACACTGAAACAGCTCATATTTGGGACTCACTGCCCATCCTGGAATGCCTCATAGGAGTTGTAGTTTGTCTTTAATTCTTCACTGACTTAAAAAAAAAAGAAAGAAAAACCCCAAACAGCCAAAACAAAAACAAAAACAAAAACAAACAAAAAACCTAGAGTCCTTACTGTAGCCTACACAATCCCTTAAAATCCAGTATTGGATTTTAGTTAGCAGGTTTCATAACTTCTGGAACAAAAGTAACTTTTTCAGGAGATAGGTCCCTAGCTAACAAGACAATAATTAGGAGAACATTTCACTGATCTTGAGGTGTAGAAAACCTGTAAAGGTATAAAAGCAAAGGAAGAAACTCTACAGAAAAAAAAGAAATGACTACACAAAAATTTAAAACCACTATAAATGAGAAATACAATAAAATAATTAACAAACTAAATGACACAATAAGAAAAATTTTACAACATATAGGGAAAAGGATTAATTTTACCACATATAGAGTGCTCAGAGATCATCAGGACACACCAACAGAAAAACAGTCAAAGAATAGAAATAGGAAAATCACAAAAGAAATATGAAAGATAAATGAAGGTACAAAAACGTTCAACCTTACTAGTAACCACAAAAATCTTAACAGAAAAATATTTTTCTACTAACTTATTATTATAGGCAAAGCTTGTAATATGTCCAATTCTCAGTGCTTGGAGTGGGATTTTAGAGTTACTCTCAAAAAATGCTGGTGGGATTGAACATTTACCTAGTCTTTCTAGAGGGAAGATAAGCAGTACACAGCAAAAGTCCTTAAAAGACTTCAGACACTGATACAAAATGACTCTTCTAGAAAGTTATTCTCAGCAATTAATCAGAATTGCATTGTAGCATTCTTTTTGAATGCTACAAAGAAAGCTTATTACAATGTTATGGTAGTGAAGAATCGGGAGAAAAAGAACATAAGCAACATCTTAAACACAACAGTATATATTAAAATTGGATTTTTAAAAAACATACCATCAGATTGTGAGCACTGTCACAAATGAAAAACAAAATATGTACATGCAATAAGTCAAGACTTGAGAACGGGGAGAAAAGGATACGCATAAAATAAAAGACAATAAGAAATACATCCAAATGTTGGCAATGGTTTTCATGGGATTGTGCACCTGTTGGTAAATTTTAATGTTTTCTTTAGTTTCTGGCATTTTCAAAATGTGCCAGAGTTTGCGTATTACTACCTTTATAGTCAAGAGTGAGAAAGATTTGTTTTTTAAAGGGCTGAAAGTTAAGGAGAAAAATGGTCCAGTGGAAAATCTATTTTTCCCATACGGCTAGAGGTTTTGTGTCTGTATAAAATGCATACATATAAAGCTCCCTAACACTATGTAAAATCTAGTTTCTTCCCATGTTCATTGTTTATCCTAATTGAACATTGTTCATTGTAGCATCTTAACAAATTCCAACTCTAAAAAACTATTTATCTAACAGGGTCTTGCTCCGTCAACCCAGGCTGGAGTGCAGTGGCGTGATCTCGGCTCACTGCAACTGCCTTCCGGGCTCAAGCCATCCTCCCACCTCAGCCTTCCTGAGTAACTGGGACTGTAGGTGCAGGCCACCATGACTAATTTTTGTATTTTTGTAGAAAAGGGGTTTTGCCATGTTGCCCAGGCTGGTCTTGAACTCCTGAGCTCAAGCAATCTACCCTCCTTGGCCTCCCAAAATGCTGGGATTACAGGTGTGAGCCACTGCGCTCAACCATTTATCTAACTTTCGACTACAAATTGCTAAGTATCAATAAGGTGATAGATAATACTGCAACCAAAAGTTCATCTATCCCTAATAAATCAACAGATGATAAAATAATGACACTCACTTATCTTTTTCCTCAATACTCTTTCAAATAAGTGTTTATTCCATTTGTCATCTCATCAGTACCACTTACCTTGGCATTACCATCAGGTAAGAAGAGGTAGGCACCACTTTTGTCTCTTTTAATTGTGGTTCCATACCATGAAAATTGCACATTTACTTCATGGTGTTTACCATCTTCTTTAGTCATCATTTGCTAAAGATTAAAAAAAATAATAATAAGCAACTCACCACTAAGATGTTAAGCATGTTGCATCTGGTTCTATGTATATGACAATTTAAAAAAATAATTTCTGTACTTATCTTGTGGACCAGTGACACACAGCCCATGGAGTAGCGCCACCCACAGACTATACATGTGAGCAGCAAGTGGTCAATGAAGGTGCAAAAAGCTCATGCTTCCTTTTACTCAAGAGTATTTGATACAGCTCTACTTAAGACTTTTTCCCCCTTTTGCCTAATTAATCTACACACATTGTAGCAAAAATGATAAGCATTCTATGAATTTTAGAACTATTCAGAACATACCTTCATAAGTCCAGTTTGATCAAACCGAAGTAAAACAAAGGAGTTCTCTAGTGTTATACCTTCTTCAGTATTTATCATATTCTTTATGGTGAAAATTCTGCTATCTTCTACTTTATTCTTATACAAGACATAATCAGCTAAATGTGAATTTGAACTTGCTGATTCCAAAATCTTATACACTTTCAGTCCCAATGGTGGTATATGTGCTCGAAAAGAGATCTTTAAAAGATAGGGAAGGGAATTTATTAAAGATAAATGTTATCTACTGAGAGGCAAACCATTTATATTTTTGGTAAAACCAACAAACTATCATATTTTTTAAAAAGAGAATCCAGTTGGCCCTCCATATCCACAGGTTCCATGTCCACAGTTTCAACCAACTACAGATAAAAAATGTTTGAAAAAAAAACAAAAAACAAAAAATACAAATAAAAACTATAGTATAATAACTATTTACATAGCATTTACATTGTATCAGATGATACAAGTAATTTAGAGATGATTTAAAATACACAAGAGGATGTGTGCAGGTTATATGCAAATGCAGATGCTCCTCAACTCATGATTGGGTTATGTCCAATTAGAATTTGAAAATATCGTAAGTCAAAAAGGTGTTTAATACACCTAACCTATCCAAAATCATAGCTTAGCCTAGTCTACCTTCCATGTACTCAGAACACTTAAATTAGCCCACAGTTGGGCAGAATCACCTAACACAAATCATATTTTATACTAAATATAAATAGCTTATGTAATTTATTATATACTATACTGAAAGCGAAAAATAGAATAGTTGTATGGGTACTTGAAGTACGGATGCTACTGAATGCACATTACTTTCACGCTATTATAAAATTGAAAAATCTAGGTTGAGCCATTGTAAGTCAGGGATCATCTGTACTATGCCATTTTATATAAAGGACTTGAGCATCCATAGATTTTGTTATCCCCAGAGGGTCCTGGGACCAGTCCTCTACAGATACCAAGGCATGGCTGGGTAACAATATTCTATAAATGTTTGATATCTTATGGGTAAACCATACACGTCTCAGTTTATCCAGAGAACCTAATAACCTAAAGTTGGTAGGCCTATCAAAAGCATTAATGTTTTTATCCAATATGTGAACCTGTATGATCATTCTCAATTGTTTGGCTGTACTCTAGAATGCCTAGAGAAGGAAATTTTCCATGAATGTAAGGGCTTTACAACAATGCCATTTCCTAATTATTAATTTTTTTTGCAATATTATGATATTTCGGTTAATAAAAATGATAAACATAATATAAATATTAAACAAGTTAGCATTAGCCATCAAATGCTTGAGGTTCAGCAGACACTGAACAGAGCATGGGAGATGCACACAGTTTAAGACATGACCCCTGCTTTCCAGGAGCTGTTGCTGTTCCATTTTCTAGATGGAAAGCTTCCTGTAAAATCTGACCAAAATTTTTATTATAGTTTACCTTTCTATCTAAAAGATGATGCATATTTAAGAGTAGCTAGAAGGTGGATCACGGGGTCAGGAGTTTGAGACCAGCCCAACCAACATGGTGAAACCCCCTCTCTACTAAAAATACAAAATTAGCCAGGCGTGGTGGCACATCCCTGTAATCCCAGTTACAGGAGGCTGAGGCAGGAGAATCACTTGAACCCAGGAGACAGAGGTTGCGGTGCGCCGAGATCGCGCCATTGCACTCCAGCCTGGGCAACAAGAGCGAAATTCTGTCTCAAAAATAATAATAATAATAATAAAAGTAGCTAGCAATAGCTTCTGTCAAGCAGAAACAATTCTTAGAGTTCCTAGTTTATGGCTGTATCTCCAGAAGTGCCGTTTAAATGACATTCCAGATTTTAAAAGTCTAACCTTTCTAGTGGTACAGTGATCAGTTTAATATTGCTTATTTTAAGAAACTTTGGCACAAAAAATACCTATTAACTTGAGCACAGATTTTCCACAATTATATCTCACAAAAGAAGCATCTTAATTATTTTAGGGCATTTCTCTTCCATGGTGTGTTATGTCACCTTTGCAATGAAAACCTAAAACTATCCAAAGTTACTAAGGGTGGTATTTATCTCACTTTCGATATGCATAATTATCATTAAATTCACTTAGAGCAAAACATTCAAAATTTTATGAGTAATAATTACTGCATTACCTTAGAATAAACAGTATGCATCCTTACAAAGATATACAATATACATATGAACAACATATAATAAGATACAATATATATAGTAACAAAGAAATTAACATTTTAGGGAACACAGGATCATTTTTCCTTTAGTGTCATTTGACCCACCAGTTAAACTCTCTGGTATTTACAACTTTCATCACCTCACATACACCAACATGATGGCTAAATGGGGGCTACTGTACATACACAAATTATATACTGGCTAGGTTTGTTTTACAATGCCTCCTTAAGTTCTATGGCTACAACATACCTCATAGGCTGTTTCTGAAATAGTATTTGCTGTATCCCAAACTGCGCTGACTTGAACTTCCACAGGTTTTCCTGAAGCAGAGAACACTTGCACTGTGGGGGAACTCACATAGACTGAGACCAATGAGATTCGGTCTTGTTCTAAAGGATTATAGACCACAAGGTACCTGCAAAAACAGCTGCTTCATTATTGGGATCTCAAAATATTTTTACTTCTTACATATACATATACATATAGATATACATATAGATATACATGTACATATACATATATATTTTTGAGATAGCGTCTCACTCTGTCACCCAGGCTGGAGTGCAGTGGGGAGATTATAGCTCACTGTAGTCTCAACCTCCTGGGCTCAAGCAATCCTCCCACCTCAGTCTCCTGAGTAGCTGGGAGTAGCAGGTGTAGTGCATGCTACTACATCTGGCTGATTTTTTTCAAACCCTTCATAATACTTCAGTTCATGGACAGTCATAGAGTCAACTCATGGAGAAGAATTAACAGGAACATTCTGTGAGAACTTTCAGAGAACAGGCAATTTCATCACAACAAATATCACACAGTACAAAGGGTAATTAAATAATGATTCAGAAGCCCTTTCTAAGGAATTAATGCTTTACAAATGGAAGATATTCATAGATGTGTAATAAAGCTTTTCTGTACCCCAGAAAAAGACTTATATAAATATGGTTTTATTCATCTGTTTAAAAGAATCAGCTCCATACAACTAATACCCTGATTCCTACCTAATCTCACAGAATAAAAAAAATTCACAATTTGTTTGCAATTTCATCACAATTAGTTCCAGTTAAAAATCTAATATTCATTTTAGACCACTAAGAATGTATGGCTATATATGGAAAATCACATAATTCACACATATATTTTATATACAATGGGACTGTATTATTAAAGAAAGTTGATTCTAAAAAAGGTCACTTGAAGTGAATCCACTTGTAACAGGGCCCCAAATGTTTACAGTAAGTAATGGTGAAAAAAAAAATTGATTGGGATTAGGTAGAAAAAGGAAAATGCAAACTATTAAAATAAGTTTAGGCAATATTTGCAACTACGTGCAACTTTTGGTATGAACAAAAACATAAATGAACTGAAATTTGGGACACAATTTTTCCAATATTTTATACCAGCATATTATGACATCCTTCACATAACATTTAATTTTTACATGATGGTTTTATTAGTAAACTATATTTGAAAAAATATTTAAGGACTTTATTTTTCCTAAAATCCTCTCCCAGTTCTGATGTTCAAATAATTCTCAGTTGAGGTACCCAACAGCCTTGATTTTCTTACTAGCATAACTCTGCCAGACTGTCCTTCTTTCATGGCTTTGCCTGTGAGCAGAGACGTTCTAGACCATCACATTGCAGACTTCATGAAATCTGCATCCTCTGCAAGGTTTATGATTTTATAATTTATAATCAATTTGCATCATATTGTCTTCAAATAAAGAGTATTTCAAAGAGGATGTTGGACTAATAATATAACTCACTGATTCACTAGTGCATATTTTCATGATCTGAAATATATTTGTTTTCCTATACAATTTTGTAACTGCAGGAACACACTGAACAGTTGGATAACAACCACCTCTCCCCCAATACATTGTAGCTATAGATGGTAGCACCAAGCTTACCAGTATTCTTCCATCCTGTATATGTGTTCTATATATTTTTGCTTTAATTGCATTACAAAGTGTTCATTAAGAAATAAAATGAATACCTACAGGGGCCAAAACTAAAGGGAAAAAAGACAACAGGAAAAATGAAGAAAAAGAAAGAGGATATAACACAAAATCCATGACACTAGACTTATAAATTGTTCATCAGAAGCATTTATGTTAAAGCAACATTCTGAGATACCAAAGGTGATAATGACATTAAGAATGTCTCTAATTCCTATTAGGCTTACAGTATGCATCAGGATAACAGGACCTAACTTGTATTACTTATGTTCACTGAGATTCCATATGTATACAAGAGATGAACAGATGAAACCACATAGTCACAAACATATTTACAAAGAGTAATGAATCCTCCTAGTACTTAGATAAAATCCCATTTTACGCACAGAAGCAATTCTCAAGGCGAGGGAGGGTGATGCCCTCTTGAGAGGTATACTCAACAGACTTACCTCAGAGATTTGTCAATCTATTTGCAGCCTCCCACAGCCCTCCTACCAGAGATTACATTTCGCCTGACTGTTCCCCATTCACAAACGCACCTGGCTAACTGCAACGGCCAGGATTCATTATTACCAATGGGACTGTCCTATATTTCTAAGGTGCACTGGGGAAGAAAAACAGTGGTGGATCACTCATTCTCTGTACCAAAGATGTTCAAACCAGAACCCCAGAAATGAGTGATTTACTACTGAAACCCATGTTCCCAGAGGCTTACAGAGCTAGTATTTAAAGAACTTGAGAAAATGGTGCCTGAAAACTTTGGCCAATCCCCTAATTCTGTAGTAGCCCTGAGGCATACCTAGGCACACTAAGCCTAGAATCTCTACTGGCATGTTCTTTGGGTGCTCCACTACAGCCAAAGGTCATGAAGACTGTGATACTATAATGTGTGCCCAAGCAATAAATTAGATAATAAGCATCCAGAACACTAATTCCTTCTATGAAAAAAAAGTACTCATACTTAATGCAAACAATAATTTTAACCATATATTTGGTTTTGCACCCTATTAAATCACTTTTTATAATAAGCTATGAACTAGGTTCTATTTTGTTTCATTTTAGTAGCTAATTAGTATTTGACCATAACGATGTTTCTACTGTACTGAATGATTATGTAATTATCATGCCAGGAATCTATTCAAAAACTAAATGTGTAGAGTATATAATGAGTATAATGCTGCACTAAGAAAATAATTTTTAACATAATTAGAGATTCACAGCATGTTTTTTATGTGCATCACAGAACAAATTTATCTGACACGCGAACTCCTATCTATGTATATTTTAAGTAGAGTGCAGAGAAAGGATGATCATATATAGATATTTCCTTTGGAAATAAGTATACAATCATAAACAACTTAATTTTCATTGTCATCACATTTGGTAGTCAAACATTTGTTATACTGCCAATATCCCCAAACATGAGTCCTTTCAGGCCCTCTAGTTGTGAATGAAACCAATAGGTTTCAGTATATCATAATATCATACTCACTTACTGAAAATTAACAATATTTGATCCACATTAACAAAAGAATTATGTTTATATCTTCAGAATGGGGAGGGTTAATTTCAATTTTAGCTGTAAGGTCAGTGGTTTTTTTCTTCTCCAATTTCCACTACATCAGCATTAGCTTCTTACGTATCATCTGTCACCAAGTCACATCCAGCCTCCTAGTTCTCACTGTGACATTGGGCCCCCATAATTCAGGGTTATGAGCAATTATCTCAGTTCTCCATATACAAGGAAAAACTCTCACCTCATGAAGAAAAAGCATTTATATGTTACCTGCCAATCAAACTAGAGGGCAGAAGATAATCTACTTTGGCTGGAGAAAAAGGAATGGAGAAAAATGAAAGAACATCTGTATGCTCCTATCAAACTGGGAATCACTTTATGGAAGAATCCCAGTGTAAACGTGGCTGTCCTTGAAGATTCTACTGAGGATGAGTATACTAAAAATTCCTTCACCTTTCATAGAAGTAATTCATATCATGTTAAAAAAGACAACTATGGAATACTGAATTTTCTCTTTGAGGTAAATCTAATCAGTGCCCACTAACATGTGAACAACACACTGGGAGCACACAGGCTTCCTTCTAGGACTGACTGCAGTACAAAGTGGAAGGAACATGCCCCTTGGTCAGAGGGACCTTCATTCAGAGTGCATCCCGCATGCCTGGGCTGGTCCTCAGACCTGCATGGGCAACCCCTGTGGGGCAACCTTTCATTCTTCTCACTGGACATATAAGGAAACTGAGGTTCAACAAGAGCAGGAATGTTGCCAAGACTGGCCCAGGTAAAAAGTGCCACAATAGGGCTTAGAATGCAATTTCACCTCCACACCCATCTTCTTAACTACTTCACTCACAGGCCAGGCATATAAGGATCTTTGTGACAGTTGTGACAGCTGAAGTTTCCTGTGGAGATTCCCTTAGTTGCATCCAAATTCAAATGTGAAGAACTTTCTCCTTAGCAAGGCCAATATCCCCAGAGAGCCTCTCTCCTCAGGAAGCTCAGATAAGCAATAAGCTATTTACATTTCATGTATATTATATTTGTGAAAGAAAATTTATATACTGGAACACTGGAACAGAAAAAAACTTGCAATATATACTAAGGAGTTCATCTCATGACCTCACTGCATGAAGTAAGCAAAAACGATATTTGAGGAAACATTTTAAAAGCAACTTACATATTTTTATGATTGTGTAATGAAGATTAAAAAAATACATATTTTTTCAAGTTCTTTGTAAGTGCACTTTAAAATCAGCTAAGCAAACACCAAAAGGCATATGAAAAGTAACTGTAATTTCATGTGCTTACTATAGGTACCTAGCACAGAATAATGTTCAGTAGTTAATGAATCATCAGTGCAGAAAAATACCACTAGGAGAATTTATTACTTGTAAATAGTATCTACTGATGTGGGGCTTTATAGTTTTATCAGAGCAGTTCCATTTTGATTATTTCAATTCCTTAAAAAGTGCTTTTCAATTCTTCGAAAATATAAATTATATAATTAGTCCCTTTGTAAAGATGGGGCAAATGGCACATTCAATATTACACAGAAAGTTAAGAATAAAGCAAAAATTAGAGCTCATTTTGTCTGACTCTTAATCAATGACAACATATTAAAAAAATCATTTCAAACAAGAATGCATTCATGTTCTCTAAGTAGCCTCATTAGTGGAATATAACCTAAAGAAAAATATTAAGCTTTATACAGTATTCTGAATATGGAAACATATGAATTTACATGTTAACGAAAGTTGCAATATCTAGATTTGAAGTTCTTTTGATATATTCCATTTTGTTTTCTAGGTTTAAAATATAATGCTTACCATATTGACAGGAAAAAATTCAAGACATTAAAAACTAAGAGTGTCTTTTTGAGTTATACTAGATCTTCAAAAATCACAATTGTGTGATTCCTGGGCTCTTGAGTCAGACACATTCAAACTCAAATCCCCACCATGTCACTTAGAGTTTCAGAGGCTTTGGACAAGTTATTTCACTTCCCCAAGACTTAATATCCTCATCTATAAAATCGGGAAACAAGATTATTGTTAATGTTAAATTATAAAATGTTTAGAAAACCACCTAGCTCAGACCAAGCACAAAAAAAGAATCTCAATAACAATTCACTTCTCTCCTTTCCCTTACAAGACTCTCATGGTATCCTGACCAAGGACCCTGGCACATCATCACACTGGGTAGTACAGTGAACGATTTAACAAACCCAGGTCAATGAGCTGTCATAAATCCTTTTTTTGTGTAAGGCATGTATAAATCTAAATAAAGGAAATTAACAACATGTGATAATACAGATATCTTGAAACAAGAATTCTGATAACGTGGTAGTGGTGAGAATACACATTCAAAGTAACCACATGGCTTATGGCTAAGTTAAAAAGCAAGCAAAGAAAGGAGAGACAGATGCTGTATGGTATGTGTAGTTATAAACTTATGAATATGAATACATAATCCCAGTCAACAAAGTACCTACAGTTTAGGAGGGAGAGGCACAGAAACAAACTGGTAAGTTCAATATAACAGGGTAGGCAATAAGACAAAGGTATGTAATAGCATGTCATGGGATGCATACATATGCATGCAGACACACAGACACACAGACACACACACACACACACACACACGGCTGTTAGGAAGATTAAGAATCTTCAGGAGACCAATCAAAATAGAAAATTAATTTTATACAAAATGAGCAGAATGTATAATATATGCAGAAAATGAAAAAAGGTCATTTAGTAGAACATAAAAATGAATGGAGAGACATATCTTTCTAAATAAGAAAACTAAAATAATGCAAAAGCACAACTCTCCCAAAATTCATTCATAAGTCTTATGCAGTGCCAACCAAAATCCCACTGAATTTCATTTCTTGGAAGAAAGGTGAGGGAAGGAAAATGATCATGAGATGGGCAAAACAATTCTATAATATACATACATCCTTAATAATAGATGAGCAAGACAAATGGTTACTAGATGCATTAAAACAATATGTCAACACTGATTCCAGATAAATGTAAATTTTGAAACATAAAAAAGATACAAAGTTAGTAGAAAAAATAAATATATAATCTGTGGTACAAAAGGTCTTTCTAGCCATAACTGAAAAATACAATGAAGTAAAAGGCTGACAGATTTGGTAACAAAAACCTAAAAATTTTTCTATCTTAAAAATAAGATTAAAGAATTAAAAAAAAATTAGTAAAACTTGTAAAGTGCTCTTATAAATCAACAGAAATATAAACACTCTTTTGAAAAACAGGTGAGCACTCTTTTGAAAAACAGGTGAACACAGTTGAGAAATAAATGATGTTTCCACTTCCAGGGGAAATGGAGTAGCTGTCAACAAACGAGCTCTCACTTCTACTAGCGAACTAGAAAAGCCAGATAAAAAATAATAATCATTTGCCTGAGGGCAACAGAAAAACTGCTGAAGAGAGGAAAAAACTTCAGAAAAGTGACCAGCCTTCTGCAGTCATTTTCACTCTGGGGCATGCCAATTCTCAGCAAGGGAGAGGCTGTGAGTTCCATGCAAAACCTAGTGGCAAGTCTGGAAGAAATCACTGGGGAACAAAGAGATCAAAAGAGCATTTTGTGGAGACTTTGGGAGGCTTCAGGTACACAGTTGATTTTTTCATTACGACAAGTGCCAAATACTGAGGCTGCGCAGAAAGGGAAGCTTAAAACCCGAACAGAAAGCTTCTGAAAAGTAGAGCAGAGACATCTCACGACATTCCAGAACCCACCAGGGGATAGGGCCTACAGAATATAAGCAGGCTATTAGTTGAAAAATTACTTAGAAAGCCAGGTGAACAACAGGTTGAATAAATCAGTCTCAATTTAACATAGTCCTTGATTGGAACATCTATCTAGAAGAAGATATTTTCTAGAGTCTCTCTAAATTTTATGCACAATTGTCTAGTACTCAATATGAAATTAAGAGGCATCACAAAAGACAGAGCCACGTGACTAAACACCAAGAAAAAAAGAAACTAGAACTATACATGACCCAGATATTGAAGTTAGCTGACATGACTTTAAAATTATAATTAATATGGCCAAGGAAAGAGAAAAACATGAATCAAGTAGAGGACAAGGTAGAGAATTTTACCATAGAAATTAACATATTACAAAATAATCAAATGAAATTCTAAAAGGATAAATATTTACAATTAAAAACTCCAAAGATGTCTTTAACAATAGCAGAATAAATATATTTAACTCAGCAAAAGAGAAGTCAATAAAAAACATACAAACAGAAGTGGTGAAAAAAAGAATATGCAATATAGAAAAGAACGTTAGGGACACAGGGAACTCAGTGAAAAGATCTAATATGTGAAATAGGATACGTGTAGATGGAAATAAAAGAGAAAATAGCACAATATAATTACCTGAATAGCTGAGAAATTTCCAAAACTAAGGAAAGGGACTAACCCACAGATACAAAAAAACTCTGTGATCCCCAAATGGAGAAAATACACCTGGTGTGTCATGTTAAATCCCCTATGAAAAGGCAAAATCTGAGAAGCAGCCAGTAAAAATAAGATTACACTGTTCAAAGAAGCAACAATAAGATCATCAGCTGACATATCAAAAGAATTAAGAAAGCCAGGAGAAAATGGAATTATATATGTGAGGTGGTGAGGAAACAAAAAAATACTGCCAGCCTAAAAATCTATATCCAGCAAAAATTTCCTTAGAAAGTGATAAAAATGCCTTCAGAGAAACAAAAACTGAGTGTATGGGTTACCAGCAAACTTGTACTGAAAGAAACGTTAAGTCTTCAGGCAGAAAGAAAATAATATCAGAGGGAAACATGAGATTGCAGGGAAAAATGAAGAGCACAAAGAGGGGTAAATATATAAGAAAATATAAATGACAACACAAAAACACAAAAGTAATAATTTCAATTAGACTATAATAAGTCATCTATGCTTTTCTATGTAAATACTAAAAGAATATTAAAATCATCTATAAAAGATGGCAAGAAAGAAGAGAAAAATAACTTGATGACTTACCAAAATATTAGCAATACCTATTGTTAGGTGGCAGCATTATAATTATTTTTCATACTTTATACATTTCTTATATCTAGCATTTATAATTTTATAATCAGAAAAAACTATAACTTAGAAATAGTCTGTCTTTCAATCCAATGATTCCTACTTTTAGAAATTTAGTGTAAGGAGGCCAGATGTGGTGGCTCATGCCTGTAATCCTAGCACTTTGGGAGGCCGAGGCAGGCAGATCACCCGAGGTAAGGAGTTCGAGACCAGCCTGGCAAACATGGCGAAATCCTGTCTCTACTAAAAATACAAAAATTAGCCAGCATGGTGGTGCGTGTGTGTAGTCCCAGCTACTCAGGAGGCTGAGGCACAAGAATCACTGGAACCCAGGAGGTGGAGGTTACAGTGAGCCGAGACTGCATCACTGCACTCCAGCCTGGGTGACAGGGTGAGACTCTGTCTCAAAAAAAAAAAAAAAAAAAAAAAAAATTAGTGTAAGGAGAAAAACAGAAATATAG
Organism: Pan troglodytes; assembly: GCF_028858775.2. Taxonomy (NCBI): domain Eukaryota; kingdom Metazoa; phylum Chordata; class Mammalia; order Primates; family Hominidae; genus Pan; species Pan troglodytes. Next base: position 107,523,282 of record NC_072402.2, on the reverse strand, counting down.
TAAACAAAAAATATTTAAACTATTTCCACAGCTAAGCAATGTAAATATCTAAACAATACTATTCAAAACATTATATTAGCTAATCAATATAATATAAAATTGAGGGAACACATTAACAATTAAAAGTATACTTACGTATTAGAATACTAATAGCCATTAAATATTTATAAAGAATTTTTTAAATACAAGAAAATGTTTGTTGCATTATTAAATACAAAAGAATATTCTGAATTATATACAAAGAATAATCAGTGAAATATAAAAATACATAAAATTCTAAAAAGAAACTGTTGTTAATAGTTACCTCCTCTAGGTTCTAGGGTTATCAGTGAATATGCTAGAAATCCTTTTAATAGCTTTGGGTGTAAACACTATTCTACAGGAAGTTACGTGTTTATTAGAAAAATTCAGAACAATAACAACATCAAAAACAAACAAATTTTTTAAAGGGCAAAGGAAGCAGGGAAATCCTTTTCAGTAATAAAGACACAGATATACGGGAAATAATGTTATTTTCAAGATATACAGGCCACTACCACTAGACGCTACACAGTAAAGTGCATCTCTAAAATGCAATTATATGAAGTTAGAAAAGTAGATAAAACTCAGGTCATAGTGGGGAGTGGGTTGTCTTTTAGTCATTACAAGGAGCTTGGAGCTTTTTGTGCAGTTGATGGAAAAGGTTTAACATGGTCAAATTTTCCTTTTTAATACCTATTTCTAGTTGCCAGGTGGAGAAAGAACTTAAGGGGTGAAGGCTCAAAGCAGGAAGACGAAGTAGATAGCTTCAAGTTGATAGCTTAGGCAGGAAAGGTGAAGACAGATAGATCCATTTTTCCACTGGAAATTTAAAAATCAGATTTCCAGGTATGATAGGGAGCATAATGACCCCAAGATGTCCATGTCCTAATTCCATGACCTATGAATGCTACCTTATATGGCAGAAAAGACTTTGCAGATGTGATTAAATTACAGCTCACGGTATGGGGAGCTCATTCGGGGCTGTCTAGGTGGGCCCAATGTATTGACAAGGGTCCTTATTAGAGGGACGATCCAACAGAGAAGAAGACTATGTGACAACAGAACCAAGTGGATGGGATATACAAGGAAGGGGCCACAGGCCAAGGAATGCAGATCATCTCTAGAAAAGGAAAAGGCGAAGAAATGATTCTCCCCTCAGAGCCGCCAGAAGGAACCAGCCCTACCAATATTTTGTTAATCCAGTGAAAATGGTCTTGAACTTCTGACCCCCAAAACTGTAAGATAATAAATTTGTGTGTATTTTTTAGTAGAATTAAGTTTGTTGGTAATTTATTATAGCAGCAACAGGAAACTAATATACCAGGTTACACTATTCCTGTTGAAAATGAGGACTAACTTCCAGTTTCATACCACCAAGGATATATAAAAGAAAATCCTGAGTCCTGGAAAACAGGATGGAGGTGGGCAAAAAGTAACAAGCAAGAAGAGCTTGGGGTCCTTGGAACTGGGACCAAGCAAAGATTAAATGAAGTGGGTCTAGCCCTTTGCCCTCTCTCCTGTATTCACAAGGGAAAAATTTTAAATGATGGTTTCTGGAAGCTACTAGCTGGTTAAGTAACAAATATGGCCTGCTCTTACAAGAAAAAAAAATTCAACGCTAAGGTACAGAACACTCTTTCAGCAATAAAAATTAGAATTTTACTTGGATATAGTAGTACATAAATGCTACCCTATCTTCCTAATATATGAAAGTTTATTTCACACCTTTCTCTATATTTAGGAGAAATCATTCTTAAAATCATGAACAAAATATTATGAGCTTATCATCCCATGGAGAGCCATTTGTCCAAGGAAAAGATTCAAAAGGAAGGTAAACAAGCATGCTGCATGTGTGATCAAATGCAAATATAAAGTTGTCCTTCACAAAACAGTATGACCACAGTACCTAAAATTGCTGTTGGCAACTAAGTGATTGCTGCACATACCTTATTCTCCTCAAATGCAAGAATTCCACAAAATATTACTAATAAACTTTTAGTTTCTAAACTAAGAATGGCAAGGAAAGTATGATATTATTAAGTAAATATTCTAGAAAGCTCTATGTTAGAAAATATTACTGGGGCAGACAGTTATGTTTGTTTATAATACTAACAGACAAAGCAGTAAGTCAAATATAAAACTGTATTAAAGGAATATTTTTGCTATATTTAAGTAAATGACTTAGCTCGTAGCAGAGTTTTTCAGATGTTATGGTAATCTTAGCAACTATGATGATAATAATACCAACAGCTAGCACTTAATTAGCCTTAAAACAGTGCTGAGCAGTTACTTTACAAGCCTATTTTACAGAAGCATAGAATGGTTCTGTATCCTACTCATGGTTATGTAGCCATTGAAATGGTACAGCCAGGATTCAAACTCAATCCGTCAGGCAGTCAGAGACAGGGAAGGTGACCTGCTGTCTCCCTTCAGTGGGTAAGGCAGTCAGCGTGCACGTGCTAGAAGCACTGATGCAGCAACTAGAGCACTCAGAATCCCATTACCCTCCCCCTGCCTCTCTGAACAGAGCCTTATCAGACTGCTCTATATTCACCCCAGCAGAGAACCTTCACTCCAAAGCCTCCCCACCTGCAGTGGCAGGAATGGGGTAAAGGAGTTTTCCTGGAGGTGAGGATTAGGCTACTTCCCCTGGTTGCTATGATGACAACACAAGCGGTTGTTTCACTACCCAGTTCTGAATTTCTGTAAGAGGTGGTAAAAAGAAAATTTGCTACATAATAGGTCTTCATTTTGGAATACTGGAGATATTTTGGAAGACAGATTATCTTATGTCCCAGTTACTGGAAACACTTGGTTATTGTCCACAGTAGTTTCTTCCTCAAAACTTCCTTTCCTGGTGTTTATCCAAATGAATGCTTTATAAATGATTAATACTTAGACAAGAAAACCAAATGTTAACTGGATGTGACCTCGGGGATTACCTATTAATACCCGCCAAATATAGAGAGCAAATGAAACTGAAGTTCCAAAAATATGAGCTGGTTAGTGACAGAGATGGGGCTAGAATCAGTCCTCTGACTCTCATGCAAGGCTCCCTTCACAACCCTGTGCTCCGGAAATTCCAGGCATCTGACAGTGAGATCTGCCTAGAGCTCAATGGCATGGAAAGAACAGAGTTGGTATCAATGTCCACAGAATTTGTAGTTGCAAATGCAATTTAAACTACAAATGAAAATGTTAACCCTCAAAAGTAGAACTACAAATTTCAGGAACTTTTCACAATGCAAAAAGCATTTCTAAGACCATAAATGTAACCGAAGCAGAATAAATATGTGGACTTACAATTTTTGTAAAGAAAAGATTGAAAAATTTTACAACTATTTCCAGTACACAACAGAAAATAGTAAAGTCAATAAAAGAATAAATATTCCAAGTATTCTAAAACTTTTGATAATAAAGCAACAAAAACAAACACAAATTGTATATAATTTGGCTGACCCCAAGAGTCTTGTCACCAATTAAGTTGCTTTCTCTGAGAGAGTTTTGCTTCAAACAAAAATACCATCTGTTTTACCTAAAACATTAAGATGTTCTATTTCCTTGTCAAATCAGAAATCACATCTGTAGCCATTTTCTGAAAAGACAGCAAAAGACATTATATTTATGGGTGACTGCATAAGGAATGATGTTCAATCAAAATGTAATTTTCATCTACTGGAAGAAAATTCATTTCTCCAATGAATATAACTCTGTAACTTTGGAAGAACACATAGTACATAAACAACCTAATTTTCACAAATAAAAAGGACCTTAAAAAGTTAACACAGTAAAATAAGACTGTTTTGTTGTTAAGGACAGAAATGGCAAAGATGTTTGTATTCACTGTCTATATCTGTGTTGACAAATGAAATCTATCCTGTGTGAGGTTTCCAGGTGAACAGAGGAGAAAACAACAAATTTTTACTAGTGCTACATCTCTTCACATTAGTAAGCCATCATATGACTGGTAAAAAATATGAAAACAATAAAACACAAACCACTTTCTACTTTCAAAGTATTTTTAGAAACAATATTGGTCCTAGGAAAGACTCCCTACTATACAACCCAATGAACCGATTAAAGATACAAAACACTAGAGAAAACATCACTCACAGTGAATGCAAACACAATGTCACAAGGGATAAAAGAACACATTTCAAAGAAAAACACACAAGCCAACCAACTACCTGTAATATTCTGAGTATATATTAAGTACCTACAACAAATCTGAAACCCAGGTATGTTTCAGTTTGAAAAGTAACGCGATTTCACATACAATTGTCTTGCCTAAAAAAAATAAAAATTTTAAAAAAAGCGCTACTCTCTGAATAAGGATGAAATAAATAAGTCCAAAGGCTCTATTTAAAATGTTTCTTTTACCACAAAGTTGTGAAGTGTTCTGAAGTCCAAGATGGGCTTGAAGCCCTCCCTGACTTTTTCAGGATCAGGATACCTTCACTAAAATCCTTTTCCTTGTTCCTCTTGTTGTGCACGCTTTATTAATCTGCATTTAGAAGGAAAAAAAATCTAGTTCAGAAGAGTGGAAGACTTTGAAATATGCCACATCACTTTAGTCTATGTTCTGAACTGCTTTGGGTTAATAATTAGCTTTATGTTACTATTTCAGAAGACATGATGGACACTGGGAGAAAAGAAGTGGAAAGTGGACAGAGAACTAAGTTTGCAAGAAACTGAAAACAATAAGCTACTGAAGGAATCTCACGTAACCATCAATTACTTCCACCCCAATAGAAATCATTTTTAAAAAATCACTCATACTCCAGATATTTAGTTTACTTTAACATTTTCACAGTACTTTATACAACTTCAAGTGTTGGTGCTACAGCAATAGCAAAACAGAATCATTCAAAATTTATATTATCTAGCAAACACACCAAAACTAACACCAGCTATTCTTTGACACCACCTCGTCTTCTTTTCAAAGTTTTTCTTCAGTTACATACAGTTATGTATTTCCAAATATCTTAACTAGAAATTATTATAATCCTTTATCCATTATACATGGTACTTTCCATGACAATTCTGCCCTCATATTTTAATATATCAAAATATCTCATCATAATTCTATATATATGAGCACCTGTTTTTCCTCCCCATCATTTGCATTTTCTGATTATGGTCCTTGATGGATGAAGATGGTATTTATAAGAAACAAGCAAAATAAGTTTAATCTCACCACACAAAACACACAATTAAAACACACTTTGCAAACTGAATTCACTGTATAATAATCTGACAATAAACTAGAACCATGCAATTAGTTAATTAAGAAAGTTTGACTTAAAATATAAACAAAATCAATTAAAACACAGACTAACCAGGCAATTTAGCAGGTGGTCTCAGAACATTAAGCTACTCTGCCTTTATTTTTCAAGAAATAAAAATAAAAAATATAACTTTAAATGCAATCTATCTGTTTAATTACTTTCACAAATAAAATCTAAAAGAATTTTGTACCTAAAAACAAAATCATAGCAGACTAAATAATAAGGGCCTGGTAAGGAGGATTCTTTTAAAGTTCATGTGAAATTGAAGAAAAGAATGATTTAAAATCCTATGCTGTTAAAGCACTAAGGCAAATCCCACACTGCATATCACTTAAAAATCAATGTGTGAGACTGGTAATAGCCTAATGACAAACACTTTTCTTCGAACTTCTAAATGACAGTAAAAATATATATTTAATTATATTGTATTAGGTAGCCTATCATAAACTTTAAACTGCCTGATGCAAGAATTGCAAAAAGCATTATTTTAGGAGATGCAAGAATAGAATGATAAATCTTTTGAAAAAATGAATTCAGATGATGAGGGAAGCTTGAAGTATAATTAGGAAGCTACAACACTCAGTAAAGTCAAGGAATGAATTCTCGCAAAGAAAAAAAAAGTCAACACCTAAATACCTACATGTTTAGAGAATGTGGTACAAAAGGGTGAAAAGCACTGCTCAGCTAGCAAAGATTTCTTAAGAGACAGACATTTTTGAACAGATTTTTGAAATGATGGGAATCAGAACAAAGAAAAGCTGAGGCACCCAAGTATGGATGATAGTAACAATCAATGCCATTTAGAAGAGTCAAAATGGTTTCTGCTATAATGCATCTTTTTAGGAAGCTTGCTAATTATTTTAAGCAATTTCATAATTCTCCCAAACCAATACTCTACAGAACTACAATCTCTAAACTGTGAAATCCAAAAAGCTCTGAAAAAATCAAAAGCTTTTTTATAACTCATTTGGTAGTAAATCTAAACAGAACTGACATGAAGCTTTATAGAATCTTTATTTTTTTATCGGAACATTCAGAAATTTCAAAGGAGACTGTGCAATAATATGCCACATATGCACAGTACTTTCCTAAAATTAGAAAGAATTCTGAACCCTCACATACATCTACCCCTGAAGATTTCAGGTAAGGCACTGAGGGTTTGTCTTATGGGCAGTCTAACAGTATAGTATAAATCACAGGTCACTTAGAAAAGAGACCTTGCCTGTGTAGGTTCTGAGCAAGAAAGAATCAAGAAGAAATGAAAGAGGCAAGAAAATATGAACACATACCAGTACAGTGCTGCCCAAGACAGAAATACAAAGTAAATCTGTCACTGAATGAATGAATGTATGAATCAAAGAATAAGGAACTATATTTTAACATAGGCCCACATAGTCCTACAAATAAACAGGAAATGTTTAAGAATAAATATTCTATTTTCTTAATATTTAAATAACCCAAATCTCAATTGTATATATATGCTCTTATTTTATGAGCTTTTCTTTATCTCTTTAAATTTTTAATTTTGCAGCATCTAATTATGTTTTGGTTTTAGAATATGTAGAAAATTTTTCAGTTTCATTGTGTTTGGTATGATTTTCCTAACTGATAAGTCTTGAGAACATGTTTTAAAGACATTTCTAACAACCATTACTGATTTATTCAGTATGGACCTGCTCCTAGAGTATTCAGAACACAACTCCAGTCCCTGAGCCGAAGTGGGCAAGGAAGAGTAGCTGACAGAAAATCTGGTAGCTGCTTTTTGATCTAGTTAATGAATCTAATTTGCAGATGCTGCTCCTTCCTACCCAACAACCATTATCTCTTTCTCCTTTATTGATAGAAAGCCAATTTTATTTAGGATGGCAACAGTCATAGCTTAAAAAACAAAATCAAAATGAACAACAAAAAAAACCTGCTTCCCCATGCTAGATGCAGACATGCGGCACAGTTCTGGACAATGACATTTAATTAGAATTCCAGTATGTGGAAATTCTGAGAAAGTTACTGAGTCCCCAGTTTATCCCAACTGCCATGACCTTCCTCCTTTGCTCATCCCTCTTTCTGGACGAAACACAGATGTAATGTATGTAGAAGCAGGAACCATCCTGAGTTCACAAGAACAAGAGCCACAGGCTAACAGTGGTAGAGCTAACAGGTAAAAGCAGCCTGGACCTCTGACGACACCATGGAACCCATCATGAGCCCTAACTACCTACCTTGAAACTTGTCCATAAGAATAATAAAAGGCTTTCTTCAGAAGCCATTGTAATAAGGTTTCTGTTGTATGCAGTTCAGTGCAATACAAAATGAAACACTATACATACAAGAAGTCATATTGGGTAACAAAGGAAAGCCAACAAGTACAAAAAACTTCACCTTTAAAGAAGAAAACAATGAATGCGAGATGATTCTAAATCAAAACTTTTCCCATAAGGGTTCATCACTATGGATAAATTATTTAATTGCCTAATGATTACATGACTTTTTTCTCATAATTTTCACTCTCTCCACCTCCAATTTTTAGTTATTAGTTTAGCAAACACCTCCTATGTACCAAGCACTTCTTCCATATTTCACTCAACCATTCACAACTTCAATTCAAACAAGTCATCTTCATTTACTCCATAAACCTTGAAAACACAGATTTCATAAAAACTTAAGTTAAAATCTCAGAATTTACCAGCCCTATGTTCTCTATTACAAAAAGAAATGCTAATTTAGGCATCTTTTAAAAATCTTTCTATATAACTTACACATGTAGAATATTTGACCAATTCATTATTACTGATAAACATTTAAGTCTTTTAAAATACTCGTTCACATGATAAACAAAGCTGAAATGCACGTCCTTGTCCAGAGTGCTCTCCACCTCCATATCTGATTATTTCTGCAGGACAGATTTCCTCTAGTGCAATTCCTAGCTCAAATGCTACTAGCAGTAGGTCATTTTCCTTAAAGATTTGCTAGGCACCATTTTGGAATGATGAACAAGACCAACCCATACCTGCAAGAGGTTTATAGCAAGTCTCTTCAGAGGACTATTATGCAGGCAGTTAGTGGGTAAACACAGTCCCATGGAGTCATATGAGAACACTACCTAGCTTCAAGGATCTCAACCAAGTTTCCAGAGGATGTAAGATGTAACATCTAAGCTGAGTTCTAAAAGACAATCAGAAATTTATCAGGCAAATGGTGTATGTGTGCATGTGCATGTCTGTGTGTGTGCACATTCGGGTGCATCTAGAGGTGAAGTCTGAGGTTTTTTTTTTTTTTTTGAGACAAGAGTCTCACTCTGTTGCCCTGGCTGGAGTGCAGTGGTGCAATCTTGACTCACTGTAACCTCCACCTCCCCGGTTCAAGCAATTCTCCTGCCTCAGTCTCCCAAGTAGCAGGGATTACAAGTGCATGCTACCACTCCCGGCTAATTTTTGTATTTTCTGTAGAGGTAGGGTTTCACCATGTTGGCCAGGCTGGTCTCAAACTCCTGACCTCAGGGGATCCACCCACCTCGGCCTCCCAAAGTGCTGGGATTATAGGCGTAAGTCACCATGCCCGGCCAAGATTGGAGATTTTGTGTTGTGATTTGGTTCTTTTGCTTTTTTTTTTTTTTTTTGAGACGGAGTTTTGCTCTTGTTGCCCAGGCTGGAGTGCCATGGTGCAACCTCGGCTCACCACAACCTCCACCTCATGGGTTCAAGTGATTCTCCTGCTTCAGCCTCCCAAGTAGCTGGGATTCCAGGCATGCGCCACCATGCCCAGCTAATTTTGTATTTTTAATAGAGATGGGGTTTCTCCATATTGGTCAGGCTGGTCTCAAACTCCTGACCTCAGGTGATCTGCCCACCTTGGCCTCCCAAAGTGCTGGGATTACAGGCATGAGCCACCGCGCCTGGCCTGCTTTTTTGTTTTTTTTAACCCCCCAGGTAGTAAAGATGTAGAGGTAATATAACAAAAAATGGAGTGTCCAAGAATTGATAGTTCTCTGAATTGTTGTGTTCTGAATAGAGTCATTGTGGGGCTGGAGCACATAGTGCAGACTGAGCTGATGCAAGAGATGAAGCGAGAGACAAAAATGCAGGCACACAAGCCACGTTAAAGAGTCCAGAGTTTATCCTTAGGGTAATAGAAAAAAGAAGGGTTTTGAGCTAAGTTACATCATTGCTAATATTAGTTAAGTGCCTGCTAAGCGCTAGGTCCCATACTATGAAGTTCATACACATAACCATATTTAACCCCGCCAACAAATGTGTGAGGCAGGGACATCTGTCACAGGGTTATTACCATCACCCAGTGGAGGGACAGTAGCAGTCTGAAGCAGGGTAGTAGCATGGAAGATGAACAGGACAAATTTGAGACACATTTAAAAAACAGAATGAGGCTGGGTGCGATGGCTCACACCTGTAATCCCAGCACTTTTGGAGGCTGAGGTGGGCGGATCATGAGGTCAGGAGATAGAGACCATCCTGACTAACACGGTGAAACCCCGTCTCTACTAAAAATACAACAACAACAAAAGAAATTGGCCCAGTGTGGTGGCGGGTGCCTGTAGTCCCAGCTACTCAGGAGGCTGAGGCAGGAGAATGGTGTGAACCTGGGAGGCGGAGCTTGCAGTAAGCCGAGATTGTGCCACTGCACTCCAGCCTGGGCGACAGAGCGATACTCCATCTCAAAAACAAAACAAAACAAAACAAACAAACAAAACACAGAATGAAAAGGTCTAGCATGTGTTTGGATACGAGTTGAAAGTAAAAAAGACAAGATGATCAGGGTAGCCCCATAATTTATTGTCCAAACTAATTTTGAGAGTGAAAGAGGCTAATAGTGAAAAAACTGTCATATCTGGTCACTCTAAAATTGAAAGAGCTTGGGACCACAGAACAGGTTCAAGCAGGGAAGAGGAGTTCCGTTTTAAACACGGTGAAATGGAGCTGCTAATGGGCCATCCCAAGAGAGCTATCCACTTGGCCGGTGGGTCTAGAACTTAGGAGACTTTTCTCAGCAGAGACAGATGTTTGAGGAGTTAACAGTACACTGATAGTAAGTGAAGGCAATGGAATAGGAAATATCACTCTCACCAGAAGTTGGTATTTTTTAAATCTTCTTGAAGAAAAACTATTATTTAGGATCTCCTATATGCTCCTGCCTCTCCACCTATTTCAGGCATTAATATAACCTGAAGCTGCAGATCCATGGTGCTGTTAAATTCTATCAAAACTAAATGGACACTTCTACCTTTAGTTTGACAATAAAATTGACAATAATGATTTAGATTTCACTATGTCTAATTGTTTCCAATGCCTTTTTAATTCTTCATTTTTAATTGTTAATTTTAATTCATCTATCAGTCAGCTGAACTGACCTCATCAAGAAATTTTTTAAATTTCTTTTTAAAAATATGGGAAGTGTGCCTGTGGTATAAGTGTTTTCATATCTGAAAATGTCTCTCTACTACCTTCACATATGAAAGATAACTTTGAGTATAAAATGATTTCAAAACTTCATAGTCTTCCTGTCTAAGTCAGTCTAGCGTTTGTTCTATATTATACAATATAGTCTTTCTGCCTGGGCACTTTTTTAATATGTCCTTTTTCCTTTTAATTGAACTAAGTTACCATGGTGTACTCGGGGTGGCTCTTTTTTCATTTTTATTACCCAGCACTTATCCCTCTTCATCTATAAAGGGAGGCCTTTTCAGCTCAGAAAACTTTTCATCAATTATATCTTTGATCATTGCCTCTGCTGTATTTTTTCCTAAAGTTTTTTAATTCTTTTGTTGGAATCTTGTCCTCCATACCGATCATCATCTTCCTTCTCATTGTTGGCATTTGTCTTCCTTTTGTCTACATTCTTAAAAAAGTATCTCATGGACTTTTTTTTCACATCCATACCCTCTTTCGGTGTCAGCTTTACTCTTCAGCATCACTAGTGAAGATGGTCTGTTACTGCCACTCCAACAATCTCTCCTTATCTCACTCCTCTCCTCTTCCAAATATTTTCATTTTCATTTTTTGTCATCTTTTTGTTTCAGTGTTTCACCTTGTTTCATATTTCTCAGAGATTATAACTCAAAACTTTTTGAGAGTTCCAGGTCCTCTTTTTTAAAAAAATTTTCATCTGGTCTCTGTAATAAATCATTTTAATAAGTAAGCTACACTTCTGAGTCTTCATGCTGCACCCTATTTTTTAATCAGTCTGTAGAGCTTTTTCACAGCTCTCCTATGACAACCTTTCAATCACTTATCCTCAAAGAAGTAGACATTTACCTAGACTCTGTGTTTGCTAAAACTACCCTTGGTCCTTTTTATTTTGATATTAGCTGAAGTCCTTCTCTAACGTAGTTAGTTTATTTGACAAATATTTGTTGAACACCTACTGTGTGCCAGGTATTTGCCAGGGGATGCAAAAGCAAACAAGCTCTCTACCCTCATGGAGCTGCTAGTCTACCAAGGGAGACACACAATAAGGAATAAATGACATGGCCAGTTTGTTAATAATGTCATGAAGGATGTAAAGAGGATTCAGTGATGGAGAAAAAGAGTGGGTGAATAATAGGCTCGCATGCATGGATCCAGCCTGATCGCAAGTTTCCAAAAGGTTAATATCCAAGGTGGCTGTGCCTGATTGGTATTCAGTCTTCTATACCAGCTCTGATTCTGAACAAAGGGAAGGCTTCTTTCTTCAACAAAGAACATCACAGTATTCTTCTGACCCATGCCACCACCAACAGCAATTTCCTTGAGCGGACTTTCCTAGCTCAATGATCTATCGTAAGTTCCCTTGTTCCTGCCTACTTTATTTCTGGCAGATTTAGTCTCCAAATTGATTGCAAAATATGGACACAGTGGAAGCCCTTTCATCAATGTGATCAAGGCTGGCAATAGATCTATTAACAGAAAGAGTTAAAGTTGAGCTGAAAATAAAAGTTAAAGTAGAAGATCATTATGATACGTATGTGTTATTCTTAATATTTTACTTTACCATGAAATATATACATGTATCATATTCAAAATATGCAAATCCTTTGACTATGGAACCAGCAATTGGAGTTGTCATATTTTCTGCATAACCAAACATGTGATAATCTTCTGTGGTTCCAAGCTTAGGTTTCTCTAAAGTATAGCAAGAACTTAAACTCAAAAATGTTAAGAAAATCTGAGTGCAGCCGGCTTCTATATTTTTATGATTTCTTCCCAAATCTTTTGCAGTCATCTCGCCAATATTTATCAGTGACTCACCTTTGCTGAATATTTCCAAAGTCCTCAACTTCATAAAAAAGGGTTTTTACGTAATTCAACAGCGTAATAAAATGGTTTATGAGAAAAAAATAACAACAACTTGCTTAGGAATAAATAACTGATTCATGATAATCACACAACTGAAAGACTGGAGGGAGGGAAGTACATTGGCCTGCTAGCTAACAGCCTGTTAGCTACAAGGCCACATTACCATGGGCACTGAAAAGGAATGAAGAGTGTCAGTTGATCTACTTGGCCAATTAAATGAAGATTGGTCAACAGAGACCTTAGGCAGGGAGGAAGAAGAGAAAAAAAAGAAAAGCTACCTAACTTCCTAATAGCCTCAAAAGTAGCACTCTTCCAATAGAAAAATATTTGTTCACTTTTCTAGTTGATATAATACCAGAATTTCAAAGCCTTGGGGGTAGACATTATGAAAAGGAAAAGGAATCATTCTCCATACTTGCTTTAAAAGACATGCAGGTTGCTTTTATTTCTAACTGCTTATCATTAATCAGCAAGTAATTGCATTTTTCAGACCAGTTCTATCAGCTTTGTAGTTTGTGGACATCTTAGATTGTGATAATACACTGACTGTCAAGCCAAGGTTTTGGTATTCCTACAACTGTTCATCATCTTCTACATTTTCATATGAGCTTTAATGGGAAACTAAGAGTCAGTTTCATGGTCTCTAGTCAGCCATCACGTAAACTGGAAGTGTCAACTATTTTTTTAATATAATAGATGTTATTTAATTTCAGTCAATGTGAGGTTGAAACAGTATGTCAGGAATTAATACTCATCATTCCTGATGTCATAAAATAAATAGAAATGCTAAGGGTGGGAGGGACTGGAACAAAGGTGGAGCCTTTTCTCCTCATTTCCTCCCCAAGAGACCTTTATATTTTCTTGAAAAATTAGGCAAAATGTAATCCTGTGATGACTGAATTGGAATGGCAAACACCAAATAAGATTATTTTGTATTGCTACCAAGCCATGACTGCTCCAACACTAGCACCAACCACTAGTCAATGCAAATAATTTTTAACATAAAATTAACTAACGTAGCATCTTGCAGGTACCTTGAATTCCTTAAGAAACTTTTGGTTATTTACATAATATAACATATTCCATTCAGTCTTTTGGATAAAGCATCCTTTCTGAAAACACTCCAGTAGACTATAGACAAGATGAAAAGTGCTTCTGGATAATCAGGGAACTAGCCAACCTATACCTTGAAAAAAATCAGAGTTAACACATAACAGAGACAGAACATAGGTGAAAACATACAAATACCTTTTACAAGCAATATATGTTTAAACAGAAAAGCATCCTAGAGGACAGTTTATAAACTCATCCTTCAAATCCAATAAAATTCATAAATACACTGTACTATTAATGCCTAGATACAACTAAACTAGACTGGAATACAGAATAGCTTAGTTTTTATGTGTTTAAGAGTCTCTACGACCATCAGTTACTAATTCCCTCATTAAAAGAAAAGTTCAAAACAGCTTTATTTAAAAGGTAAAAATATCTCAGCTTTTCTCAAAATAACAGAAGCTGGAGAGGGTCCAGGATGTCAAATCCTGTATTCTATTATTGCCTTGAATTCTTTAGGATAATTAAAAAATATAGCCAACCAGTTTCAAGAAAGAAAACCTTTAATCTTACTGACTTTTTACACTCATTTTTCTGTTAACTAATGGAAAGTCATTTCTATATACTAGTTTTCTAGTACATGTCAAGGTTTAAGCTTAAACCATCATAATCCATGAGCTATTAAGGACAGTTCCTGGACTAATTATCGCAGCTAACACTTCCATCTTCTCCACAGTTGAGCACAAAGTGCGCTCCCTCTGTACACTGACAGCTCTTTCACCAGACTCACTTCTCAGACTAGAGCCGCCTTGGTTCAAGTCATGGAATCTCACTTCCGCCGTTAAGCTCCAAATGCCTCTATCAAATAATGCTGCCACAATCTGAGTGGTCAGAATTCTATTTTCCTAGAAATTCCATTTCCAAACAATAAAAATAAGGTTGCGAGCTTGGCTTCTTCATTTAAAACTTATGTGTAAACAACTGGTAGAGATATTAGATATTTTCTAAGACACATTCTTACTTGGTATAAAAATATATTGATAACATAAGAAAAGAAAAAAGCTAGCCTTGAATCCCATTAAACTAATAGATAATTAGTGCCAGAAGAATTGTTTACAATAACCATATTAAAAATACAAAATGTAGAATCAGGCTATGTTGATCATAACAATAAGTCTTACATATAAAAACCAATCTGATAAAGCCAATTCATTCAGCTATTTGGAACTATCTTTTATATCCATCCATTCTGAACAGCCACCCAATATCCAATCTTAACGAAGTTAACTCTGTAAGAATGCAATGATGCTGAGATGCAATCTGAAATTTTTCAGTTCTCATGGTATAAAACTAAAATCTTAAATGGACAGTTATACAAATTCCAAGGTTTATTGAATTATGGTTTATCTTTATTTGTAATGGTCTTAAAGTTTACTTAGAAGCACTCTGGCACCCAACCTCCAAATATGAGACCAAAGAACTACCTGAGGAGAATATATACCAGGATACCACATTTTCACATAGAATGTGAACCATGTTCTTCTATGCATATCTGGTGTCTGAAGCTTAATATTCTCTTCAGTCAATATTTAAATGTATTTCAATGAATCTGTAATTATTCTTGCTATGTTGCATATAATACCACAGGCATGATGCTAGAAATAATCAAAGAAATAATTCCTACTCTCAAGGAGTTTACAATCTACTGTGATTAACTTTAAATAATTATACTGGAAGAAACAAGCCAGCATTAACTGCCAGCCATATGAGTGACCCATTTTGGCCTGATCCAGGTAGAAATTTGGGGCTAATAGCATAATGGGATGAGACTTTGGACATCCTAGGAGGTGGGTGAGGTTACTCCTTACATGAAAGGTATGTGAACTGAGGTAGCCTATAAGTGAACTGTGATAGCTAGTCTCCGAAGATGACTACCATCATTCCCACTGCTTCCTATACATGCTCCTCACATCAGGAAATGGAGAGTAATTCCCT
This sequence comes from Pan troglodytes, assembly GCF_028858775.2. Classification (NCBI taxonomy): domain Eukaryota; kingdom Metazoa; phylum Chordata; class Mammalia; order Primates; family Hominidae; genus Pan; species Pan troglodytes. The sequence goes on along the minus strand of NC_072402.2, from coordinate 107,507,639 downwards.
CCCCTTGAATCTTGGCTAACCTTAATGACTTCCTTGACCAATAGAATGTAATGAAAATGGCCTTCTAGGACTTCCAAAGCTAGGTCTTAAGAAGTCTTGCTGTTTCTACCCAGAAAACTCACTTTTGAGACTTTCAATCTTAAAACACTCCCCCTTGGAACCAGCCACTATGGTTAGAGAAGCCCAAGTCATATGGAGAGGCCATGTGTAAGTACTGGCAGCTAACAGCTCCAACTGAACCCTCAGCCAACAGGGAGCACTAACTTTCAGCAATGTAAATGAGCCCTCCTGCACACTGAGCCCAGTCAAATCTTTGGGGAACTCCAGTCCCAATCTCCAATTGCCTGCAACGGTATGAGAGACCCCAAGCAAGAACTGACCAGCAGTTCTACAAAAACGTAGGAAATATAATAAATTGTATTTAAGACATTAAGTTTTAGATTAGTTTGTTAGGCAATAGTCTACTAAAACATTTGACCATCAGGTCAGACTTTCCTCAATAGGTAAGAAGTACCTAGAGAATGTTCAATTTAGAAGTGACTTTCTCAGAGCTCTGTTTTTGGCTAGATTCCTCTGATAACTTCATGTAATAAATAAGGGGCATAGGAAATTGAAGACAAAAGGGTAAGAAGCTGTTGAAGTAATTCAAGCACGAAGTATGGCTTAGAACCAAAAAGTAACAGGAAAAGAGAAGATGCATTTCACAGATGAGAAAAAAAAGACTCTCCAAGTGATGAAATTTAAGGAATAATAAAAGGTAGAGGTCAAAGTAGGTTCTGGGATTTCAGAACCTAGATAACTAAAAAGATAACAATACTTTTAATCAAGACTGGCATCCAAAAGGAAAGCATGTATGGAGAAAATCAGAGGAACTTAAATTATTGGTGCTGGGAGGTCATCCAGGGAGAACCATTAAACAAGCCAATGGCAATGGGTTATGGGAGGGCTTTTCTTTTTATATCTTAGTTGATATTCTGAAGTATCTGTTTTCTACACAAAAACTATGAATCCACACATGATATAGCTCACATAACTGTGTGAACTAAATTAGGCATATCAACATGTACTAATGTCACTTTAAACAGATCTTGGACTACTTTTTAAATACTTACAAAGTTATGTTAGGTTTATTGCTATAACTAATATTGCCAACAGCATGATCAAATTTACGTGTATTATTTATATTCTATGGGTTTAAGTTAGTATTTCTCAATCTTTTTTACATTATCACCTCCCTAAGGACTCTTTTTAGACATTTACTAATCACCCACATACAATTTTAATGCCACACACAAACTGTTTACCTGTTATGTACTATATCTGTGCTTTATATATTAAAAAGAGTAAGATTTTCTTCAAATCCCCAAAAACCAATTTTCACTCTCTTGGAAAAAATATCTCCCCCATCGAGAATGCATGGTTTATTTAGAGAGATAATTTGTTACTCAAACAGGAACTGTGTCTATAACTAAAAAAAAGCCAACCCTTACAACATTAAAGAAGACTCATGAAGAATATGCCAAAGACTCACAGCCACACCTCTAAGGCTTCCAATTTAAAAACTGAAAAGGGCAATTATTTTACTTTCAGTACCTGCTAAATAAAACAATCAAATTCTTCCATTTTAAAGGCCACTATCATTCCTTCATTGTTCATCTATTTTTACTGAGAGATCAGTAACTAAAATAATTTGCAGCTAACAAGTAAAATATAGATTTTAAAACCTAAAATCTAAGAAGCCCTAACCTATAAAATGGATAATAAGCATAAAAACAAATAAGAATCTGCCAATCAGAAGTATTCCTAATTTACCAACCTACAGAAATAGGAAGTCAATATTTGATAAAAAAGAACTGTAAAGAAGTAATAGGAAGATAAACACTATACTATTTAAATAAAAACTATTTAAAAAGAAATATCAAAAAGCAATCATTTTACTAATAGCCCCCGAAATTCCATTTATGTTTACCTGTAGTTAAAACTCCTCAATATGAAAGCTTAAAAATATTTTTCTCTTTCATTAATATACTATATTTCCTAACTTTCTTCTTCTGGCATTAGAAAGGCAAAATTATCAATTATTGTTTGCTAAGGCAAAGACAGTGAAGGAAGGAGATAAACTAAAGGGAACATCTTTTCTTCTGACCTATTATGGTTCCAGCCCTGCCTCACCGCACCCAGCATAAGAGCACCCAGGGATGGGGCACAAATCACTTATATCAGCATATATTATTCTTATAACCAGCAAAAACAAAGATCTTCCGCCACCAAAATATAAAAAGAAAGAAAAGTTAATATATGAGAGAACAATGCCTAAAGCCAAATAGATTTACTAATGCCAGAGTTTACTAGGAACACAATATTTAAGGACCAGGCATATAACCCCAAATGCATCAAAACATAACTTATTTTAAGACAAAGAAAACATTTTGTAATTTCATAAGAAATATTTCTTTCAGTGTCATTATCCTTTCATCCTAACTATGACCTGGCAATCTGAAAGCTCCTAAGGCTTCTGCCGTGTTACAGAGAACATTAGTATTACTAAAATAAAAAAACTTATTATCTCGTTCTAAGGAATAAGCTGTATACACCTTATGTCTCTACTTACTAAAGAAATTTAGACAACTAAGACTTTAGTCTATGCTTAACAAAAAGTCTCAACTTTACTAGCAACTATAAATTCTTTTTACATTCATTCCATTTATTTTTAAATAATTTTAATAAAATATATTTAGTTGAAATAATGAATTACTCTTTGAAATTATTGTTTTATCCTATAATTGGCAAGAGGGGGTACTAAATATCTTGATTCTGACAGTTAAAGGTTATATTACAAAAAATAACCACTGTGTGCCTGGGTCAACTGGGAAATGACCAACAAATATTTGGTTATTAAAGACAGATACCTTGCTGTTTAAAGAAATACCAATAAAACATAATGCATTTCTTTATAATTATTAGGTAGCCACCAATTAAATGCCCTGGTTTAAGGTCACTGAACACCCTTCCCATTTACTTTAGCATAAATCAATAGTGCTAAAACAAGGCTGTTTCACCAGCAAAATGACAGTTATCTAATAAACAATTTACAGTAGAAACCTTGATCTTCCAATAATAATAAAGTTTCTTCTTTCATATAAAAATAGGATCAGGGATTAATGAAAACAAGGTAGTTAAATGAAAGGTTAATCAAGAAAGGATATAATCTGAAATTAATTTTAGAGATAAGAAAATGTTTTATAAGCTATATATTTATCATGCTGTACCTTATATCTGTGAGAAATATTGTTATAATAATTTATTCAGCAGTCAATGTACTAAGCACTGTGTTAGCTATTGGCACTGAGCATAACACAGTCATGAAAGAAAATCCATTTTTTAGGAGTTTTTTAATTAATAAATTGATTGCCTCAAAATATATGCTAACTAAAAACCAGAACCATAAAACCAAAAAATATTAAGCCAGAAAGTGGTAAACATTTGTAAGAAATTATGAATTTACCTTGGCTCCGCACTCAGCCTTATTATATTTTTTTGTGGCAGAGAATCTTGTGATTTTTGTTTCAAATCCTATAAAAATGAACAGTAATTTTTTAATTTTACTTAACACTCCATGGACTCATCCTGAAACCAGAAGACCATTCAAATTCAAGTTTAGCAGGAACAGATTAAGGACTTATAAAAAGTTAAATATCAAGGGGTTTCTAATTAAAGCCAAGCAAAACAACTAATTATAATGCCCCAGTTGCCTTACTAACATCTTAATAGTATTCTAAAACCCTATATATTTCACATACTTTGAAATATTTATAGAAAAGATGAACATACAGGTAATTTATATTAAGTGATAAAAATTCTTTCAAATAATGCACAAAAAATTATATTTCAATGTCTTTTTTCATTAAGCTTCTCATCCTCTTTGCTAATGCAAGAACAATGGAATTACACATTTTTATGATGACCATAGATGAAATCACTAACCATCTCCAGGAAGGTATCAGAAGAGTAAGAGTCGTATGTGAGTTTGTCCTTCAAAATAAGAAGAAATGCAGAATTTCCAATTATCTTCTCCAAAACCATTAATGAATGAAAAAGTCTGTAAATCAAAAATTTTATTAGTCTGAGAAACAATTTAAAAATCTGCATACAATATTTTCAGTTTCATTACTAATAGCCAAACCACCAGTATCTTCATCTTGTATTCAAAGTGAAACCTATAATGAATCTATGACAAACCTGCTCTTTTTTCCCCTAGAACTAAGTACATCAGAAGATATAACTGACAAGAATCCATTTAAAACCGAAAGCTTTCTGGACACACCTGAAACACATAAACATAATCAACCTATGTATACTTTCTATGAATATCGCACCAAATAATAATATCCAGTAGGATCACCCCAATAACTTTGAAGCATTCTATCAAAAAAACAATGATTTGCTACTTTAGAAAAAGCTCTAACAAGGGTTTTAACAATGAATAAAAACATGAGATAATTCAGCTCACAAGAAAATTCAATTAGTATACAAGTCATACCCCAAGAATTAAAATAGATGTTTTGTTTAATTTAGTTTCATGTTCTTGTTCAAGAGAACCAGAACAAGAGTTTTTGACAGATGTGAATAATGAAATTGTCTTTATCTCTGTTAAATTTTTTGGTCACTGAAATTACTAACTATATTCAAATTGTATTTTTATGTCTAAGGAATCAAAAGTCTACTGATTCCAGACCAATTCTGAAATACATCCGCTACTGCTGAAGCACTACTCATGGAAAAAGAACTTGCTTGAAGATTTTTTTTTTTTTCCTAATTCAGTTATGTTTCTTGAAGGCTCTACAGACCAGGCATCCATAGGCAAATTCATATTGGAGAAGTACGTAGAAACTCCTCGCTAATCACGTTTTCAATTATATTATTTTTTCCAATACAGAAAGCAACTTTGGATCTATGCCTTAAAGACATTTTTGTTGTCATGCAACAACAACAACAAAACCTATAAAAGAAGTTAACTTCTTTTTTGCAGAGCATTAATATTTCCTTCAGAGATGTAAGTGATCATGATCAATGTTAATTAAATACATTTACATGGCAAATCTATAATTTTAATGCTAAAATCTTATGGATTTGAGTTCATGCCATAATCTAACTAAACTTCCCAATATATTCAAATGTTTTCCTAGACAGCATTAAGTGTTTTCACCATACTAAAACACTATACGAATATGGTTCAGTTATGACAGCAAGACCCTCAATCTAAGTTCCTTTCTATTGTCTACAGGGCTATCTTTATTAGGCAGCCTGAATCTGCAGAGTGAAAGTCATGTTCTCCACCACCTAAAACCAGATGTATTAAAGAGTCCTAATTAAACTGAGTGAAAGCCAGGATCAGTGTCTGCATCCTAAAGGCACACATGCAGCCTTCTCATAAGATGAGTACTAAAGACTACAGTATATCACTCCCCAAATGTTTTCTCAGGATGTATAGAGCTGCTTTGTTTAAAACAAAACAAAATGAAACACAGTACATTTGGGAAACATTGGGTAAAACAAAATTCTAAACGTTTCAACATTTCATTAATACAGGATTTTTTTCAGGGCCTCTAATTTCCAAACATGCACTTATCCTATTAATACGGAATACGGTTCGGGAAAAATCACTTGGGAATCACAGTTTCTTAGTTTGCTGTTATGGTTGTTGTATTAAGGAGATGTTAGCATGTCTGCCACTATATAGTTTGTCTACATTTTAGGACCCTCACGCTCACCCTGTGTTCCGTTTTCTCCCACCTACCTTAATTACAGTTAGGAATAATTAGCGGAATTCTAAAACATTTCTCTAAATGACCTCATTACCATTTCTTCTTCCCTTCTACATAAGCCACATTATCTATTAATACTTTTAAGCTGACTATTACAAACATTGTCCCAATCTAATTCATTTTTTTCATGCCATGATTAGAATTAATCTCCAAATATGCCATGATGTATTCTTGCTTTCCAGTTTATAACTATATACACATTCGATCTATTGTTGACAGCATGCTCTCAGATTCCCCCTACTATGGCAGAGGAGAAAGAAGGGCCTGAATGCCTGATGACACTGCAGAGCTGCCATACCAGAACCAGTTGTCTACAGATTTTTTTCATATGACATAAAAATAAGCAGGACAGGATTTATTCTGTTTCTGGTTGCTATTACTCGCAGCCAAATGCACCCCTAATTCATAAACTTGTTCACAGCGATATTTCTGCCAAATTTGAATGAATAGTAGTCATCAGTCCAAGTTCAAGAGAACACCCAATACTAACTACCTCTTTGTTAATAATTCTCTAACTTGTGTTTTGAAATTTCATCCTTAAAATGTCTGTGCTAATGACCTGGTAATCGTTTATGACTTTTCAATGAAGTGTGAAGTACTTACATAGAAAATTTACAAATGCCAAGTACAGTTTGAGACTTACTACCTTTTTTTCTCTAACACGCAATTCTACACGGGGAAGTTTTTATAAGCTAAAAGCAACACAAAACATATGGAGGAACCAATGATAGCTCTTCCAGACAGGTCAAGATACAAAAAATCTTCTGTAGCCAAAGCTCAATGACCTATAAGCAAATCTCTTTCGATATGACAGCCAGAGACAGCAAGTGGGCGGTGTAGGAAAATGACTTTTCTATGTCCTCTTAGGAGCTCTACCCTGGTCTGATTCTAAGCAGTCTCACTTTTAAACTCTCAACAAACCAAGCAGGCCAGGAGCAGGTAAGAAGGAAAAATGGAGGATCTGACCTTACTTTCAAAAATGGTTTCTGTGGGAGAAATACCATCTTTATCATCTAATGAGGGTTTTCTACTTTAACCCCAGATCAACCTCGACAGGTGGGTGTCAAATATATTTGCCATTAAAAAATGGAGAAGATATTCAAGATACTACTTTGAATGCATTTTTTAAGGACTGAAATCAACTAATGAAAACCCAAGAATATCTTTTTCCCCCAATATCTAGAAAGCCAGTCAAAATATTGTAACTAAAAATTTAATTAACATTTACTACAATTAGTAATATAAGTCGTGAGTCAATTTTTTAACATTGATTTTATGTGTTGTATACGCTTTTCTCATCAAGGAGTAGTAATAAGGATATTCACTTTTAAAATCTATTCTTTAAGAAAATCACAGTATATTTTAAATGACTTTAAAATGTTATCAAAGCACAACACTGCTGATAAACAGTATCAGGAAGAACAGTCTAAACTACAGTAAATAAAATAGTCAAAACTCCTTCCCCAATCTAGGAATGCCCCCTGCACTGATCCTAATGAATGAATGGTCATCCAAAGGCTGGCATGAGGATAGAGAACTCCCTACTACAAAAGGTAAGATTTCTTCCCCATTATTAGGAAACTCTGTTTGCCAAGTCCTCTGTTATCTCAGACCATGCCTATACTCATTGTTTCAAAGTCTTTAATATAGAAATAACTTAGCTTCTACTCCCTTGCCCATCTGACAGCCCTTCAATGAGTTAAAGAGGGCTTTGATACCAACACCCAGGTCATCCTTTCTCATTCCCAATGGCTTATATCATCCACATATGATAAGGTTTATAGGTCTTTTTCCTTCCTGGCTATGCTTCTCAGCTTATTATGTCAATATGCCTCTTAAAAAAAAAAAAAGAAGTATACAAGAACAATTGGATATGAAATAGGATGAGATTAAACTGACATACAATGAAGTAGGAATCTTTATCTCTCTACATTATAACTATGTTTTTTATTTGATGCCAAGTCCTTGGTCAAGAAGATAACTCCAGTCTCCACACTGTTATTTAGAAGAAAATAAGATCAGCTTTAAACAGTAGTAATAATATTTTACTACCCTATTTGCAGAAATGCATTGCAATAAAAAGTTGGTGCAGCTGGGACTCTGTCAACAGATTTCTTAATATTTGAATATCAGTGCTGTTTTGATACAGTAATACTTATGAGGGATATCATTGTTAATGTGGTTTGATATACACTAACAACTTCACCAAAAGATATAATCTTATTACCCATAATTTTAATGATTTTTTTAAAGATGATTTTTCTATAATTAGATTACCTGGTACCATAATCCACAACCACCCAGTCTTTTGCAGTTCCTGTGATAGCATCATGATGTTGAAACAGTCCCAAATTCCTTCTGGCTTCTGTCAGTGCCGTGTAAAGTGATGATGAGAGAAATTTATTTATCTTGTATTTGTGAGCTTGTCTCAGGGCGAAATAGTAAAGAATTTCAGCAGCCCTAATTGCATAAAAGTCATATTTTTATTTTAAAACAAACACTTTAGCTTATAATCTAAAACATGTGACATTGATACTTTCCAAATTTTTTAATCCATAATTACAGTACAAGCAATTTATGAAAAAGATATTGGTAATAATAGCTCATATAAAACAACCAATGTATCCCGTATAACACATTTACGTTCTCAATCATCAAAGAATACCATGTCTACACTGGTATCAGGAGTCCTTGTTCTAGATGATCCTGAAAAAGAAGCCAGAACCTGTTGGCAGCAAGACAGGCTTATTTATGAATAGCACAGTGAAAAAAATCTGAAAAATTGGATAAATTTCTCTGTCCTTTCTTCTCTCCAAGAGCAACACACACATAGACCATGAACATCACCAGAATATCATTTACTCTCACATATACACATTAAGAGAAATGAGAAAGAAAGGCATGGTCGGTGAGTGGGACACTCAGAGGAGAGAGGCAGAAAATAATGGCCCAAGAATAGTTCAGGGGAAAGGGTTAGTTTCAGTTTTGAATGATAACATATAACAAATATAGAGAATTTAACAATACAAACTGAAAGATGATAAACAGGATGTCAGCTGGGCATGGTGGCTTATGCCTGTAATCCTAGCATCTTGGGAGACCAAGGCAGGAAAATCACTTGAACCCAGGAGTTCCAAGACCAGCCTGGACAACATAGAGAGACTCTATCTTAGCCAGGTGTAGTGACATGCACCTATAGTCCTAACTACTCAGGAGGCTGAGGTGGGAGGTTCACTTGAGCCCAGGAGTTTGAGGCCGCAGTGAACTAGGATCACACTACTACACTCCAGCCTGGGCAACAGAGCAAGACTCTGTCTCTTAAAAAAAAAAAAAATGTCCTTTGCAGTATATTTTAAAGGAAAAAACCTTCAGTCTAAGAAGAACATGGGGGCTATAATTTCCACCTTTTATGTTTTTTCATCAGAGGATATGGCTCAAGATAACTTTTTCTTAAAAACTTATTTAAAAGGAGACATGGCTTGATGAAGTAAAAAGTATAAGAAGGTTCTATACACGAAACATGTTTTAAGGACAATGCAGACAGAATCAAGGCAACTTGAAAATGTTATCAAGATTCAGAAAAGAGGAGACACTAGAAATACTTTTTTTGTTTGTAAAATGATGCATTTCTCTAAACTGTAGAAATAATCAAAGGAGAGTAAACAATCTCCACTTTAAAATTCTAATCCTTCCAAAAATCATGATGTAACAATCACTAAGCTTGAATTAACTAAATTGTGTATCTATGTTAACGTATATCCATGGCAAATATTCCTGGTTTTAAAAGGAGTACATATGCATATCCAGACACCCTAAAATGTTAAAAAGATTTGGGACATATTGTCTTCCCTATACTTTTATATTTTATCCACATTTTACAAATGAGCAGAGAGACAAAATATTACTATTTTCAGACAAACTTATGTATAAATAAATACATTTGGAAAGTCACAACTATTGTATGGTTTTTTGGTTTGTTTTAATGCAGCAGGATTTTCCAAATATATTACTAGCAGTAACCACAATGCCTTGAATATGTTCAATAAATTAAGATAAACCAATATTCTTTTTGCCACTAAAAAATACTTGGCACTTAAAAATCACTAATTCAGTGGTCCAAAACGATCTCCACATTATTGAGAATATAACCCACTTTATAACAGAAAAGTTTAAAATAGTATAAGAGATAACTGGTTGATATTCTGTAGGGTAAGAATGGATAGTCACTATAATATGTAAACATTATTTTAAATTTAATAAGATATATTCCATTACCTCAAGCAGTTATTTCTTTGTAAGAAACATTCCAATTCTACTTTTAGTTATTTTGAAACACATAAATGATGAATATACAAATTATGATTTGATTATATACTGTATGCTTATATCAAAATATCACATGTACTCCATAAATATGTACAACTAATATGTATCTATAATAATGAAAATAATTTTTTTAAATGAGACATTTTTCTGGCATATTACAAGTAACAGTAAAAGGTTAGGCTTTTGAAATAGTATTTAATAGCAGCACAATATTAACAATAAAAAAACACTACCATACAAAAATACAACTCTTAAATTCATAATTTTTAATAAAAAGCCTTTCCAAAATGTAATCAATGTCCACTAGTATATAAAAGATGGTAAGTACAATCTAACTCAAACATCAAGATTCATCATGAAAATGAATTACTTTACTGGTCTATACATAGAGAAAACTTTGGGAGCCTCTGGAGTAGTTTTAACTTTATCAACAATCAGCCTCCGTTAGTTACTTAGGACCATGCTCTCCAATATGGTAGCCATAGCCACACATGGCTATTGACATTTAAATTAATTAAAATTAAATGGGCACATTTCAAGTGCTCAATAGTCACATGTACCTAATGACTACCATATTGGACAGTGCAGAAATAGAACCTATCACTATAGAACATTCTATCAGTGATTGAAAGTTCTCCTGGATAGTGTCAGTTTAGTGTTTTTATGTCTTCTACAGACTTTTCTGTCTTCTCTGTATCCATTTACATTTTCAATCACTATCTGCCCCATCAGTCATCATTTTTTCAAATGTTGTTCTTCTATGCAGATGACTGTGCCTATAGAAATGTGCTTCAAATAAGTATGTAAGAACTGAGATGAAGCCTAGTCTAAAGTTCTCCCACATACAAAATACATTAGTTTTGGATTGTGAACTTTGAAGCTCACATTTGGCTGCTGGGAGGCCCTATTTCCTTCTTTGATGCTCACCTATGTTTCCAATGAGAAGCCTATCAGATTACCAGCCTGCAGACACTCATGATGGTGTCACTGAATATTAATATGGTGTGCAAATAACACAGGTAAATTAATTAGAAAAATACGAAATGTAGAATACAACTCCTTAAAAATCTAATTTAAATAAACTATTTTTTCTTCCAGAACAAAAACCCATGTAATAATTTGATTGTAGTTTGGAGACGTATTTCTGATTGCATTAAAATTTCACAATTACACTAAGTGCTTAATTAGAGCTTAACACTACATAATGTACTACATGAATGATGTATATTATGCAAAACTCTACAAAAAGATTATGATAATATAAAGAAAGTGAAAAAATACATGTAGGTATAGAAAGGTAAAAGTACCTTAAATGAGATTCCATGATTCTGTCCATTCGTTTGTAAAAGGGTCTGGATGTAAAATAGCCACTCCAGTAATGATCATCTCGATCAGCATAAGTGAAAAAATCTCCACTTAAAACAGGGAACATCGATTGGCCCTTGTCTCTCTGAGTTTCATCTGCTTTATCCAGCGCATCAAAAAAATCTGATAAAGTTCCAAACTGTATCTAGTTTAAAAAAAAAATGCAGTTCAATTATTCATTCTACCTTAAAATTATTTACTTCTTACACTGTTAGGGAAAGTTAATAATAAATATTTAACATGTGTTTCCAAGTTAAGATGAATACATAGCTCAGATTTTATAAAAATCAGAAGCAGGGAAGAAAATAATAGTGACTTTTTTTTTACTTACATTAAGGCCCAAATTAAACTAAGGGAAAACTTATACACTTCAGCAGTTAAAAGGAGAGCTATTTAGATCTACAAATCAGTGAATATGAAAACTCCTACATATCTCTAGAATTTCAAAGTGTACAATGATTTGGGCATGGATTAATCCACATAAATGAAAGATGAGGGCAGCAGCAAAAATAAAAGACATATTAAAGTGTTCCAGAAGTCTACAATAACAGTTTTATTAGCCATAAAGTCTAGAAGAATAATTCTGTTAGCCATAAGGTATTTCATATATCATACCCTCCTCTATCTCCGTTTTCCCCCAGTTGAGTTCTTGTGAAGGAGAAGGGACTTTAAGAACAGCAGGTCATTTTAAAAAAATGAACTTACTCTACCAGTAGGTAACACTGAGTAGAAGTTAAATCCAAGGAGTGCTAAGAATGGCAAGTCTGGCTGCTTAAACACACTGGTCTTTCTGACTAATGATTTAAATCAGCAGTAAGAAATTCGTTTTTATGAGTTCAAACTATTCTACAAATCAAAGACAAAAAGAAACACGATACCAAATCTTGTAAACAGATATTAAAAGGCAGTCCTGTCAAAAATAAACAGATTATTTAACAGGGAATGTGTTCCTTTTAAAAGAAAGATGCGGATTTTGTTGTTTCCTACACACATACATACACACACACACACACACACACACACACACACACAGATATTGCAAGTCATTTTGATTCAAGGTAGCAATAGCATAGCTTTGAATTCCATCTCTACCACTTATCTGACATGTGTTTTGAGCATATTACATAACTTCTCTGTCTATCCACGTTACAGTGAATAGGGCTCTAAGAAAAAAGCTTACAACTGGCCGGGTGTGGTGGCTCATGCCTGTAATCCTAGCACTTTGGGAGGCTGAGGCGGGTGGATCATGAGGTCAGGAGATGGAGACCATCCTGGCTAACACAGTAAACCCCGTCTCTACTAAAAATACAAAAAAAAATTAGCTGGGTGTGGTGGCAGGCACCTGTAGTCCCAGCTACTCGGGAGGCTGAGGCAGGAGAATGGCGTGAACCCAGGAGGCCGACCTTGCAGTGAGCAGAGATCACGCCACTGCATTCCAGCCTGGGTGACAGAGCGTGACTCCATCTCAAAAACAAACAAAAAAAAACTTACAACCATGACTGGCAAATAATGGTATAAACTTTAGCTATCATTTATTCACTGCAAAGACAAAATTGCGACTGGAACATTTACAACAATGATACTGATAAGGCAAATATAAGTGACTGTAATCTAGTTGTGGTGCAATATATTTTTACAGCAAAATAGATGATTATTTCTAAATCCTTATGTTTATATTAAAGATAAGCAATTTTCAACTGTATTCAATTTGGTGTAGCCAATGTATCTTGGCTTCACCAAACAGAGAGTGATCTTGGGCAAGTATATCTATTTGTGCCTCAATTTCCTCATCTACAATGGGAACAATCATAGGACCTACCAGAAAATGTTCAGATAACTAAATAAGTTAAATAAAGTACTTTAAGCAATTTACAGCAAATAATACGCACTCAATATGTTTTAGCTAACACTAAGAGTATTATTACTCACAAGCATTACTAGGAAGAAGACTGTGTGTGTGTGTGTGTGCACGCGTGTATGTGTGTGTGTAACCATAAAAGAAATGAGTCACAAATAGAAGGAAATATGGCATTAACTTCATATCCAGCAGATACAGATGAGCTCAGGAAAGTATAAATAATAAGAGTGACAAAATAGTCTACGATATAAATATTTCTGAGTCTCACTTTCCTCAAACATAAAACAAAGGATTTTATTTAGACAATAAAAACCATTTTGAACTTCAAAGTTTAGAAATCTATAGCATGCTACAGAATTAGTATTAACAATAAAGTATACCCTTTGAAAATATTTCAATTAGTTTTTGGTATGAGCCAAGATAAAAATACTTCCTTCTTGAAAATGTCCCAGAGCAGTTTAGATAAGTAGCCTAGTAGGCTTTCTCAAAAACTTAATTCAACCTTTAAGGGTAGAAAAATAACTCAGTACCTGTGCTAGAGTATTTTTTAAAGTAATTATTTAAAGTAAATTTCTCTAGAAAGTCTCTTGGTAGCTCATAAAAAGTAAATATTTAGGACACCTTTAAGAATAACCAAATAAAAATATTCACATGGTTTTTACATTAAAAGGCAACAACTTTAATCTTAAATGTAAGAATTCTATCAGGACAACACATAAGAAAAATTACAAAAATTGTTAAATGATGATCAAATGGCAAAATGACTGTCTTGGCTATTCCATGTCAATTTTTCAGCCATCTGAACTCAGTTATTTACTTTTGTTCTCCAGTTCATTAAAAGAAAATAATAAATTTATGCTTCCAGTTCAGACAAAGTAACTTTAAGTATCCCACAAGAAACAGATATAACTAGATAAACTATAGAAAGAAAAAGCTTTGAAGACATTAAAGAACTAAAGCAGCCAGAACTTAAGGGATAAAAATGTTGGAGAGAAAGAAAATGCATTAAGGTGGACCCTATACTCTACCAAATTTTCATCTTGGGGTACTGGTTCAATCATTGCACAAGACATAAAGGCCTAACAAAAAGCAATGTCCTAGAAGAAGAAAATAATAAAATTTAGTATCTGGTCATGAAAAAACACTCTGTAAATGAGGAATATAAGGAAAATTCCATAATCTGATAAAGGGAATCTACAAAATTCTACAGCAAACATTATGACTAACGAATGTTTTCTCTCTTAGAAAATTATGTCTGCTTTCACCACGCCTACTCAACATTATACTAGAGGACACAGCCATTGTACATGGTAAGAAAGTAGACGGAAAGATTTAAAGCTTTGGAAAGGAAGACATAAATATGCCATTACTCATATATAGGAAATCCATAAAGAATCCACAAATAACTAAAAATAATAAATAAATTTAACAAAGTTACCGGATACAAGGCTAAAATGCAAAAATCAATTGCATTAATACACAAAATACACCACGTTCATCGATTACATGGCCCAATAATTGTAGTTATTTGTGCTCAAATCAAACCAAAGATTCAATGCAATCCCACTCAAAATCCCCTTCAATTTTTTTTTTTTTTTTTTTGGTAGAAATTTAAAAGATGGCCTACACCCATGTAGAATTACAAAGGACTAACAGTAACCAATGCAATTTTGGGAAGGAGAACAAACTGGAAGACTTTTACTATCAGATATTAAAACCTATTATAAAACTGTAGTGTTAATAATTAAGACAGTGTGAGATGAGTCAAACAGACCAATAAAAGTGAATAGAGAATGTAGACACAGACCCACACACAAATGCAGTCTCATTCATGATTAATGACAAAGATGACACTGTGGTGCTGTGGAAGAAAGTATGGTCTTTTCAATAAATGGTGCTGGATATCTATATAAGCCAAAATGTATCTTGATCCCTACCCTCACACAATTCACAGCAATCCATTTCAAATAGATTACAGACCTAAATGTTGAAGGCAAGACAATTAAGCTTCTAGAGGATAGCTTCATAAGAATGTAGCTTCACAACCAAATGATAAACAAAAATTTTTCAAACAGAAGAAGTTCTAAACATAAAGAAAAATAGTTATATTTGATTAATTAAAATTAAAAATTTCTGTTCATCAAAAGACAGCATGAGAAAGTGAAAATGCAGGCTACATAGTAGGAGACAACATTTGCATAACTTTTATATGAAAAAAGATAGAATTCAAAATGTACCAAAGAGCTATATACAGTAAGAAAAAGACAACCCCGATTTAATTAAAAAATCATCAAAAGACTTAAATAGGTACTTCACAAAAGAGGATACTCAAATGGCAATAAACATATGAAAAGAGACTCAACCTCATTAACCACAGGAGAAATAAAAAATAAAACCATCCCATCTATCAAAAGGATAAAAATGGAAAACAAAAATCCTGACAATACAAACTGAGAAAGGGTGTGGAACAACCAAACCTCTTGTACAACACAATTGATGCATCTATTTTGGAACAGTTTGGCAATATATACTAAAGCTGAACATGTGCATACTCAATGGCCAAAAAATTACATCCCATTTTATACCCATGTAAACTCATAACAAATAACCAAAACATGGACAAAATATTCAAAGCAGACTTATTTGTGATAGACAAAAACTGGGAACAATCCCAAATACCCAGTAAGAATACAATGAATAAACTGTGGTATATTCATCAAAAAATGAATACTAGAGATACTATACAGTACTAAAAAGGAATGAACTACTGCTACCTGCAACAGAATGGATGACTCTCGCAAACATAATGTGAAAAGAAAAAGCCAGACACAAAGTACATGTGTATGGTCCCCATCGTATAAAATTCAAGAACAGGCAACAGTAATCATGGTGACAGATGTGAAAGTAGTGGTTGCTTTTGCGGCAGTTGGTGATGACTGGAAAGAGATCTGAGGGACAATAAAAGTTCTAAGCCTTAATCTGGATGATGGTTACATGGAGACTTTTAAACTTGCAAAATTCTATGCACACTTATGGTTTGTCCACTTCTTCTATGTATGTGGCACTTCAATTTTTTAAATGACTTTTAAAAAACTGTTCTAGTAGGCAAAGGATGAAATAGGTAGAATACTAAAATCAGGGTCTAATTTTTTCAGTCAGACAGGAGACCAGATGCTTCTATGAACCAAAATCACTTCCTAGTAAGATGTAATTACAGATAAGATACTCATATATATATCCCCTCCTCTGATCACATATTCATGTATGAGCATCATCTCTCAGGAAAATACACGGATAATTTAAACATACCCCTAGGATCCAAGTTCATAATCTGATAAAAATTCAGCTGTAACAATCCTGAATAAACTTGATATTTTATTAGGTTTATTTATCTATTTGATATTACTTAGGTTTATTTAAAATAAACTTGAATTCTTACTAAACTATAGTTCACCATCAGCTTTCAAATTCCCTAAACAGTAATATCACTTCCTTTCTATAGTATTTTCACAGATGTTCTACTTTTACATGTCAATATGTGAAATAATAAACATGCTGAATAATTAATCTTCTTATGTAGAGTCTCTAAGACACATTTAAAAAGAAAAAAAAAAAAAGACTTTAAAAGCCTGTTGTCCCAACACAAACAAATGATAAAAGTTTGAAGTGGTAGATATCCTAAATACCCTGATTTGATCATTATACATTCTCCCCATGTATCAAAATTCATAGGTGTCCCATAAATATATACAATTATGTATCAATAAAAAATCAATTTTGTAATTAAAAACTTGATCAAATGCAATATATGATTATTGCTTGAATTTTGACTCAAACAAAGCATGTGTTAAAAGAACTGTTTTTTATGAGATGAGGAAAATTTGAATCTGCCCAGATACGTATCATGAAATTATTGTTAGTTTTTTAGGTGTGATAATGGTATTATCGTTATATTTTTAAACAGAACTTTTATAATTTAGAGATACATACTGAAATATTTATAGGTGAAACTATATGAAACCTGAGATTGGCTTCAATATAATCCTATGGGGAGGAGTGAGACAGCAGTGGGGCATGGCTGAAACAAGAGTGGTCTTGAGTTGAAGAATGCTGCAGCTGAGCCATGGATATGGGGAGAAGGGGAACAATTTTTGCTATTTTCAGAACTTTACAGTACATTTTAAATTTTCCATAAGAAAAAAAAAAGAGTAAGAACCATAGGCAAACGATTAATTTTAGAAGTCTTCTCACTTAAAAAAAAATGTTAGTGTATTCTCTGGACATAGGACATTTGTTTGCAAAATTCATGACATGTTCATCTGCATCTGCCGGTCATGCTACTAAATCACAAGGATGCAGCTGTCAGACAGAAATAACAGACTTTCAATGTTGGTAAAAAAACAAAACAAAACAAAACAAGCACAATAAAAACAGTACGTCCCTGAAGACTAAATATCACAACTTGGTAGGTACATATTTTCAATCACATAAAAGTAAATTCCTCTTTAATCCTCAAGGAGTGTTAGGAACGGGACAACTTTAGATATGGAACTATAGCATATAATAATTTTCTTCCTAATGGATTATATTTTACACAAGAATTATATATTCTAAGAAGCACTGTGATGTAGGACAAAGAAGCTAAGGATTTCTGTTTATAGTCTCATTTAATAATAAAGGTTCAATTTCAAATACGGAATCATAAATATTTTCTCCTTACCTTAACTTTAAACTTGGACTGAGAATTCATATAATCAAAAAGCTGCTGATAATTCTTAAACTGTAAATCCCATTCCGTGTATTCACAGTAGCGGAAATCATCTCCTAGTGGAGCCAGGAGAACTTTGGTACGAAAAAGCTTTGACTTCTTTCGGTACTGATCTAGTAGCATCCGAGCCCTACAAAAAAAACAAACACAAAAAACAGAAAATATGAATTTGACTAAGAAAAAGTGAATGTGACAATTGATTAAAAAGGAAATAACCAAATTCAAAAGTACATTTTATTAAAAGAAATTGTATATTTTATCTATCTGCAAGGTTAGTATAATTCAAAGACAGATTTTTTTAAAACTATCATGCTAATTTTCATTATCCTTTAAAAATATTCATAAATTCTTATCAGAAGGAAAAACTCATAGGTTTCCAATGGATTATCTTTGGAGAAATATGGTCATGTACCAACTTGGCATATAATAAGTGGGGTACCAATGACTTCCTAAAGCCCAGCCACAGAGATTGAATACCAGATAGCCCAGGTGTTAAAATGATTTATCTAGTAAGACAATAAGGACTTCCCACATATACAGACTTTGAAGTTTGCTTTGTCTTAGTATTCCTTTCTCTAATCTAAAATTATCTGATTAAACATAGAAAAAAGTGTACTTTGAACAAAACCAAAAGGGAATAAATGTTAATCTGTAACATTTTATAGAGTCATATTTCCTCTTCTAAAGAAAAAAAAATCCACACACTTGTCACCTGCCACCAATAATCTGAGTATTTGTCACAGTGTCCTTTTCAATACTGACCATCAGATAAGGATTAGGAGTTGAATTAGCTATTTTGGTTTCTACTTCTCTGGACTCTAACCAATAGCTTGATGGAATAGCTTTTATATTTCATATTCTATTATAGTATTCTGCAGAATGTCCTTTGGAAATCACTGAATTAGGGCATCATTTAAGAAAGTCTGAGAATACAAACTAAGACAAAGGGCTTGTGAAAATGAAATTATACAAGTGGATGAACCCAAAGCAGTTCACAATATTTACAAAGACAAAGCTTAAGAAATCAGTGATTAAACGACAAGTATTTTTATAATTTTCACTTCAAGGATCATCCAAAAGTAAATTCTAATTCACAATATAAAAACTTATGAAAGTATCTCAAAGAACACCAATGACGGAATGAAGCATTTTATAAAAATTATAAACATTTAACTAAATTTAAATCTCATATGGTCCTTTTTACATTTGTAATCTCTGAAATTGCTTTGCAAATATAAAATTTTAGCAGTAACATAATACCTTGGTGAGTAAAATATAACCACAGCGTCCTTATGTAACATATAATGCTTAGTTTTCTGACATTAGCACATTACTTTATCTTTACTAGTAATTTACTAACATTCCACATTTGCCAAAACACTTTTAGGTTACTTACGATAAAAAACACATGAAGAATGAGATTAACCACATAGAAAGAAGGCTACCAAAAAAAAATGAGTAAAAATAATCAAATATATAAATCATAGATATAAGATATAATTGAGCTCCAACTAGATTTCCTAGGCAGCCAGCATAAAAAAGGGTTTACTATTAGATATAGAGTATCTTGTATACATATGTGTAAAGCACATATAAAGAAAAGAAATCACAAACGTTAATGGCATGCCTTTAACACTTCACATCTATCCTAACTCTCAAGCCTGTCCAGAAAGTGTCAACACTGGGAAAGCCAAGTAACCAGCCTGTAACGCCTGGCAGGAAGAAGACACTCACTAAATATATGGTCCAATGGTAATTGGTAAATGGTAATATGGTAAATATATGGAACCAATAACAAATCAATTGACCCAACATCACATTTGAAAACATACAGATGCAATTTGCTCCTGATTTATTTTACCAGGTAAGAAATGTCAACTTAACTGTAACCAAGAAAAATAAAATCCCCAAAACATCAAATCACGTGACGGTCAATAGAAAAAGCCAACTTAAAACATATAGTACTTGACCAAAAATGAACTTGACAAAGAATGATATTTCTTTACTTGCAAAGTAGAAGAACCTGCTGAGCTGGACATATCAAAAGATGCCATCTGTACATTACGGTTAAATTTCATTTTCTTTGGGACGTTAACAAATTGAACAGGGCTAGGCATGGTGGCTCATACCTGTAATCCCAGCACTTTGGGAGGGCGAGGCAGGAGGATCATTTGACCCCAGGAGTTCAAGACCATCCTGGGCAACACAGGGAGACCTCGTCACTACAAAATTTTTTAAAACAATTAGTCGAGCATTGTGGCATGTACCTGTGGTCCCAGTTACTTAGGAGGCTGAGGTGGGAGAATTGCATGAGCCCAGGTGATGGAGGCTCCAGTGAGCTATTGTGTTATTGTACTTCAGCCTGGGTGACAGAAAGAGAACCTGTCTCAAAAAAAGTGGGGAGCTTGAAAGGGGCCAATGAGCTGGAATGCCTGTGTTTGATCTCAATTCATCATCAGGTCAAAAAGAAGGTGATATATGGATCTGAGGTAACCAGTTGAGTTAACATTTCAATACTTGTAAGAAGTTTGTTTGTTTATCTTAGAGACGAAGTCTCACTCCGTCACCCAGGCTGGAGTGCAGTGGAGAGATCTCGGCTCACTGCAAGCTCTGCCTCCCAGGTTCTATTAGTTCTCCTACCTCAGCCTCCTGAGTAGCTGGGATTACAGGCACACGCCGCCATAGAAATGGGGTTTTACCATGTTGCCCAGGCTGGTCTCAAACTCCTGAGCTCAGAAAATCCGCCTGCCTCGGCCTCCCAAAGTGCTAGGATTACAGGCATGGGCCACTGCGCCCGGCCAAGAAGTTTAAAAAGAAAAAATCTCTAAGTATTATATAGACTCATTCAACAGTATGCCCCCAGGTGCCTGGAAATCACTTTCAAAACCACTGGAACTAAATGAGCACAAGGTATCATCCTGAGGGGCAATTGTTGAAAGGTTAGATGACATAGCAAAAGGATTATAAAAAAGCCTTTTTTTCCTCAATAATGTGCCTCAGGTAGTCTCAGTAGCACCCTACAAAAAAAGAACAAAGGGCTCACAATACTATGAATGCACTGGGACTCCCCAACTGAAACATCTTGTTCACTTTTAAGAACTTCCCCATCCCTGGTCACCTGAGCAGAGAGTAGTGTAAATACCTGTAAATATAAACAGCTATTTGCCCACCTACACAGGCCAGGGTGCCCCCACACTCAACCCTTCCTTTTTATTACACCTTCCGCCACACAATATACTGGCTTATTCTCTTATGCCTACTTAGCCCAACCCTAGCTAGAAAGCAGGTTGTTCAGAATTCCTCAGTGGTTCTCATGGCTGTAGGAACCAAGAAAATGAAATCAAGTCAATCCCTAACCTTGGGCAGTTTTTCTAAATAACTATTAAAGTCACATTTTGATAGAAGGGCTCCATGACTTTAAGAAGGCTGCCATGCTAAAACACCTTCATGTCTGCCACAGTGAGAGGCTCACAAAGAAAATCTTTGTGATTCTAAGGACTCATTGAAGGTAAAAAGATCTCATTTCACCTTCTTCCTCACATACTTTTTTTTAAGTGACTTCTCTTTTGAAAATAAACTGATTTAATAGTGCAAAAATAAATTTATTTAATTTATTTAATGGGCTATATTATTTTCCTAGCAGAGTTTAGTGTTTTTATATTACACCACAATGTTTCATTTTAATACACTACTAATTTTTAAGTGAAGAAATTAAACTTTAAAAGTACCAATATTAGAAACTACATGTAAGTTGGTTTAATGAGATGCTTCCATCATTAGCACAATTTTCTTCTAAAGATATGATTCATACCTTTGATTTTTATTTAAATGTATTTAAGTATAAATATTCCTAATTAAAGTTTACTGTAAGTCAAAAACATCAGAATGATGCAAAGATGTGTATACACCAGAGCTGGGAAGCATTCACTATTATTGAAATTGTTATTAAGGGAACAGATAATTACATTCTTTATGTGCTCCATTTCAATAAATGTGTTTTTGCAGTTGAATTGCTTTTCTTACCAATTTGTACAATAGGGACCAGAAGTTTTATTCAACAAAAGTATATGAAATCAATCAAACACAGTAGAAGGCTTTTATAATGAGGGCAAAGGAGATGGTAATAATAGTGTATTATAGGTTATCCATTGTATATTGATCTAGTATTGTTCACTTTCCATTAAAATGTAACACATAACCGGCATAGTCAAGGCTCTGGCATTTTTAAGTTGCTTTAGATCTGGTTTGAATGAATACTTCAAACAAGGATAATGTTGGCTAATAAAGCCCATTTGTTCAACCCTTCAGCAACTAGCAGCTGAGTGGCTACTTTATTCAAGATGTTGTCTTATGAAATACGCATTTTCATACCTGCTTTGGACATTTCCAGGATGTATTGTTTCTGGGGGGACTCCCCAGGGACAACCAAATCTGCCTCCAGGAAGACGTTTAAAATCAAACTGGCAGCATATTTTAGGATCAGGTCCACAAGTGTGAGGGATGTCATAGCTGTAGAAGGGCATCATGTGGCATAAAATATCTGTGACAGATCCCAGATCTAAAATAAAGAGCCAACACACAAACCTGCATTTATAAAATCTGTTTTCCCAAAAAATATTCAAAATGTCATTACTTTACACAAAGTAATGCTGATTTAGCTCTATGCTAAATCAGCAGCCCCTTTAACTTCCAGTACATATACCCCAGCGGTATTTAATGGCCACCTGTCTGAAGGAAGATACTCACACATCTCAGTCTCTATCTACCTCTTCTATCTAAGCATAGCAGAGACAGGAAAGCCCCAGCATGAACCAGCGCCAGCTGACCAGGAGGGATACAAACTGAGCAGCAGTGAAAGTTACAGCTGGCTCATCCAAAACTATGTCCATCCCTGGCTGCCAGTTCCTGCCGTAACTGTTCCCAATTCAGGTAACAGAATTCACTGAGAGATATACCATGATATTAGCTGCAGAGGCTGGGTGAGAAGAACGGAGTAAAAAAGGGACGGAAGAACAAAGGAAGTGTGGAGCATAGACTTATAAAAACACTGGAGAAATTCACTCTTGGAGAAAATTTCCTCTTATGGTGAGGAGAGGATGTGCAACCCAGGAGAATCTACAGTCTCACCCCATGTTTACCAAGAATGAGTCAGTCAATGGGACTTTTCACCAACAAAGAAGCACAGGAAAAGAAAAAGTAATTTTCAAAAAGCGAAACAAAAATAAAAACAAAACGAATAAGATATGGAAAATGAGCACTGATTCCTGATGCAGAATTAATTAAAACTACAATGTTATCACATGTTGATACCACTGGCCTGGAGAGGTGAGAAGCCTACCAACAAGTGAGACTGGAGGACCTACCTAGTAGTTAAAATCTATCTTTGCGAATATGATCCTGAGCTTTTAAATAGCCCCCGCCCTTTATTTATGTATGGATTTCCAATTTTCAGCAATGAGTATGTACTGCTTACGTAACAGAAAGACAAAAAAATTTACATTTTTAATAAGTGAAAATAACTGCTTCATTAAGAACTCGAACACATGAACAAGCTCAACTTAATTCGAAAACATTTTTTAAAAAGCAACATGTTCAAATTTATCAGGTAATCCTAAAATATTCCAGTTTTATCAATTTAGTTAACTGTTATTTTCCAAATTTAAAACTATTAAAATCTATGTACTTCAGTGCTGTCAGCTGTTTCACTGAATCATATTCACAACTGTGACACTGTAGATGCTGGTCACTAATGCTTGCTATGAGCATATAGTCACCACAAAAGGTTGTCACAAGTCCTAAAACTCTTCTCTCCTATGGATAAGGACATATTCCATACCCCACTAATTCTCCTTATGCGCTACTCTTTTGCAGCTAATTTGCATACTTAATTTTATCTGCTACATTTGGCTGTATCTGTATTTTATCAAATTAGACTGGAATTTCCCTATAAGCAAGGATGTTTTCAACATTTCTTCCTAGCACAATACTGAAATACATAAAAGTACTCAATAATTTCATACTAACTGATATTTATGGGCAATTGTTTAAGTAGGGCTTCTTCAAATTCTTTGTTTTTCAAATTAATATGCTCCTTAGCATTTGATCAAACTATATGGAATGCAATCCCCTACAAGTTCTTGTTTTCCCTACAGGTTTAATTTTCTAGAATTAAGAAACTGTATAGCTAATGCTTTCCTTACTGAAAAAAACAGGAGTACAAATAAGAAAGTTACTGTCTAAATTTACAAATGATTTTTCTGAAACACTTAAGGGGTCTAGATTACACAAGAAAACAAGTATAATGTAAGGCAGTAATTTCTCAAACACTGTTTTATAAACAAAATATTTCTTTCAGATGAAAGTTTACTGAGAACACAATGACAGAGGTTAGGAGCCTGGGCTTCAGGAACTACACAGAACTACATTCAAATCTCTGCTCTCTATGCATGACCTATATGACTTTTGGCAAATGGCTTCTCATATCTAAGCCTCCATTGCTTCACCATAAAAAAAGAATAATATTAAAAAGATTAAATGAGAATGAATATAAAGCAGAGGTAACATAATACATGGCCCATAATAAAGGCTCGATAAATAAATAGAAAATAAGGTGGTCTGAATTAAATAGGGGTTGAGAAAGGCAAAGGCCTCCCAAGAGGCCTAGATCTTTTCTCCTCTCTCCTAATAAAGAGCTGCACAAGTATATCCTTAGAATGCCTGCGTGGCCACAGAACACACTGTGAAGACAGGTGGTATTTTGACATTAGGGCTGTTTTAGGAGGACAGGATTAAGGCTTTAAAAAGCAATTCTTACAAGATGTAGAGACAAGAGACAGAAGGAAGGAACACTGGCTGAATATAAGATACATGACTGGATATCAGTTCTAATGCATGTTCAAATTTGTGACGGAAGCAAGTGAAAGCATTATTGGCAAAATACTAACTCCTTATATTTATCTACTTTCTTTAGACATAAAAAGATTCTCCTATGCTCTATAAATATCTGCATTATTACTTAAAAGAATCTTGACACAGGCACATGGGAAAAATAATTACGAGAGTGACTATCTTTAGGTCACCTGATTTTTCAAGACTGACAGTGAACAAAACCCACAGTGGCATGAGTTCATAACCCTTGTGAAATAGTATCTAGGCCAAATGGGATCACCTTTCATCAAACCCTACATACCCCAATTCTGTCTCCAAAAAAACTCCAATGTTTTATGCAGTGCAAAGTGTTTTTTAACTGCATAATGAACTCTCTGGATAAGCATGTGAGAAAGTCCAGCACGGTTTAGAAGATAAGCCATTGTTGGTGAGTGTCCAAAGGGATCAATAGCCCAGCCAGACCGAGGTTTCACTCCTGTGGATAAAGATGATAAGTGTTAATTTTTTTAATTGATATATGAAATAAAAAGAAGTCACAACACATTCAGACTCATTGTCATTGTATAGTCTCCTAGAGATATCAGACCAAGGATCTACCCAGCATTATCCTCTGCCAAGTATTCCCAGCAAGATATCATGAAGGGAGGATTGTGCCACTGCCTATCCACATAGGCAGAGGATGCTCACTGAAATTAATCAGTTAGAGTTGAAATAAATACTGCCATCTTTTAGCCATTAACATCTTTTACCTATTATAAAGCCACTGCCATTAACTAGAGGTAGAGAATAAACAGGACCAGGGCCCTTCCTGGAAGGATCTCACAGTCCTGTGATCTGTGGAGCTGGATAACTCTGGAACTATTACATGATAAAGAAAAGTAACGTAACTATTTCAACTTATATTTCCCAACACCAACATTAAGGACGTTTTTAGTCTGTCTTTTACACATTACAAAAGCCCCAAATCATCTTATGATACAGTGGCAGAACAGGCCAAAATAACTATACCATATTTCATTAAATCTTAAGACATTATGATGCTGGTGCTTTCACTCCACCTACAAAGGTGCCAGTGATTTCTCATAGCTGGCTCACACCAATAATGCGAACTACTGACTAAAGATATATCTCAATTTCACAGAGGATAAAATGTAAAAAAATAAAAATGAAAAAGATAATAAATGTACCGGTTAGAATAAGATTGTTCATCTAGCATTATAAAAATCTGATGTTTTAATTATTTGGGATTCTCAAATAAAGTGTCTACTTACAACTTATAAACTGACGTAAGTAATATTGCTGTGTGTATTTTTTTTCATTCAAACACCTTTTAAGCACCTTACCTAAGATGATGAAAGACCCCACAGTTACAAAAACGAGCGAGTTAAATTAGATCTTGACTCTAGTTTGCAGAGGCTATCATTCAAATAAGTGTAACACAAAGTAACATACAAGACAACAAAGAGAACTAGAACTTTGTAAACAACACTAAAGAAGAACACAGACATGGGGAGCCAGTAAAGGACAATAAGGAAAAGTCAGGATCTACAGGGGACCAAGAGTATACAGTCAAAACTCAAAAAGAGCATAGGTCAAAACTAGAAGAACTGACCACATAAGATTTGTGCATTTCACATATGTAATTTACATCCAAAAATTAAAAAGAAATATTGAACTCTATTTAGTAACTTTGGTTTTTGTGGTAGCACGGATTTAACAATTCTGAAGGCAGCTTTCATGTATTCTAAGATTGAACAAATGAGAACAAGGGAGCCAGAATTTTCACAGTAAGATAAGTAACTACAAATGTGGAAGACTGGAATGTACCCTATGATATTGCATTACAACAGGAGATATCGGTACTAACTTACGGTTTTTCATGAAGAAATATAAAAATATAGATACAGGTATCTGTATGTATATTCACAAACATACACAAATTTTCCAACTCAGTGCACTTGAAGGACCTAGATGCAATAAAACCTCAGTACCAATGACCACACCTTAGCTCTCACATCTTGGCCTCTACATACCAATCATTTTACAAAGAAAAAAAAAACCTGAAAGAAATAGCTTATTCCAAGGCTGAAGCCAGGAAAGTACATGATAAGCCTGGAATATATTCTTGTGTCATAAAGCAAAGAGACAGTCAAGAAATCATGGGGGCATATTAAAATAACTCAGGAAAAGACCAAAGAGGCTTCTAATGGCCAAATCTGGGACAACTGAGGTGTGAAAATAAACAATGCATTATAACCCATTGAATATTAACCATGAGCCCATACTGATATAAATAAATAAACAGAAAATAAGAAGGAAAGCTCTTCTCTTTAGTAGAATGCCAACTAGCAATTATAGAAGGAATTAGAAAATCATCAATGGACACTAAAACATAAACATGAGAGATAGCTGAGGTATAGAATATTTATTCCCAATGTATCTCCCACATATTAATTAGAAAGGGCAAAAATTTAATACAGTGGAGAAACTTAGCAGACAAACCTTAACTAGTTGTTCCCAGTATTACCAGTACTAGGACAGAGACATCACATGCCTCCTGATATGATGCAGTGAGGACAATGGGACATCACATTACTGCAGTGATATTGTAACTAGACAGACAAACAGGTAGATAGGAAGAATACATAAATAACTTGAATCCCATCATCAAGAAACTGACAAAGTCAAATAGAGAGACTTCTACAAAAGTGGATCTACTCTTCAAAAATATAAAGATCAAGAAATCCCCAAAGAAAGACTAAGGAACAGTTTCAAGTAAAAGGAAACTAAAGAGACATGACAACTAAATGCAATGTACGACCATGGATTCCATTCTTGACTGGGTGGGGGAAAAAGCGGCTTTTATAAAAGACATTATTGAAATAATTGACAAAATCTGAATACAGCCTGTGGACTACACTGTCCTACTGTATCACTGTTAACATTCCTGATTTGATAACTTTATTCTATTTACATATAAAAGTGTCCTTATTTCTTAGGAAATATGCAATGAAGTATTTAGAGATAAGGGTACAGGGTACCTCCAACTTACTCTCAAATGATTCAGAAAAATATACATATGAATCAATGTACAAGATACATGGGAGTCCTTCCCAAGTACTATGATGCCACTTATAAGTTAAAAATTATATCAAAATTGTTATAAAATTAAAAAAGGAGTATGTATTGTCCAAATAACGAGGACAGAATAAGCTTATAAAAAAAGATAAAAATCAATATCAAACACTGTAGTGATGTCAAAGAGTTTATAGTGTCCATTCAATTTAACAATTATAACATCACTGGTAATCTTTTCCACATCAAAACCGTTGGATCCAGAGGGGTAGCAACCTAGCTGCAATGGAATAAAGAGTCCCTGAGACTAAATAATGTAGAAAAGAGAGAGTGTAAACTATATTTTTTAAAACTTTGATATGAAAGGAGTGGAGAACTAGGGATAGACTTAAAAAGGAACCTAGTGTCCTGCTAGAGTTTTTCTTGGCAATACTTTTTAAAAGGAGGGTAAGGGGCAAATTTAGGAAAAAGTACAATATAAGAAAAATCCAAAATTTTATAAAGAGGGCACATTTGCTAATAAAACTGGAAAGCTCATCAAAAAGATTTCATGCCTTCATGCAAGAATAAGATTATCAAAATACATAAAAGTAAAAACTGTTCAAAATACAAGAACAAAGTATGGAAAACAATCATTAAGAAGAATTAACATCAGTCAATTTTTGGCAAACCTAATAGGTTTAAAAATTAGAACATGAGTAATACGAATAGTACCTAATAAAACTGGATTATTCTAAGTATATTTAATACTATAGTTTAAGAGGAATCAGGAAATATATTTGTAATATGGATATGGTAGTCAAAAGACAACTTTAAAAGCTCAAAAAAGTTATAATAGGCCGGACACGGTGGCTCATGCCTGTAATCCCAGCACTTTGGGAGGCAGAGGTGGGTGGATCACCTGAGGTCAGGAGTTCGAGACCAGCCTGACCAACATGGTAAAACCCTATCTCTATTAAAAACACAAAATTAGCCAGGTGCGGTGACAAGCACCTGTAATCCTAGCTACTAGGGAGGCTGAGGCAGGAGGGTCACTTGAACCCAGCAGGCGGAGGTTGCAGTAAGCTGAGATGGCGCCACTGTGCTCCAGCCTGGGAGATAGAGTGAGACTCCGTCTCAAAAAAAAAAAAAGTTATAATGGTCAATTTTTATAATAAAGTTAAAAGCAGACATTAATAGCCAAAGATTAAACAACTAAAAATGCATCCCATAATCAAATGTAAAAACAGTCTCCAAAATAACATGTCCTAAATTCTTTAGAAAACAAAACCAAGTTTAGTGAGAATGATGATTTCCAATTTCATCCATGTCCCTACATGGGTGCAGCACACCAGCATGGCACATGTATACATATGTAACTAACCTGCACATTGTGCACATGTACCCTAAAACTTAAAGTATAATAATAATAAAATAAATTTTTAAAAAAACTTAAAAATAAAAAAAAAGAAAACAAAACCAAGGACACTAATTCATAAGATGCAGCCAAAGCTACAATACAAAGAAATGTCATATCCTCAGATATGTTCATTATATTTAAAAAGAAAGTAACTGGGCCAAGGGAAAATCTCCCTGAACCTGGCTTTTCTCAGCTTTATGGAACATGTAGTGAGTCTCACTTTGATGCTCAAAAGCCTACTAATTAAATTCATAGAGGTCTATGTTAAATAAAATTTATGGGAGGCCACTGTATTAGGCTGAGCTGCTGCAGTACACCCCAAAAGACCACATCAAACCAGAATACAGTCACTTGTGCTAGGTGCCACATAATCAAACTGAACTTGAATATGTACCAGTTTAAAAAACAACAACAAAAACCAGGAGATTTGAAGCAATCTGATCCACAATCAGAAGGGGCCTGGTCTACTTGAGCCAGCATGATAACGAAGTCTCCTCTGTTGTAACCCTGTAAGGGAAGTAACTTTGAAATAACCAACCTACTTTTTGTTTCCTATTTCTGCTTTTGCAGCCTTTTGCTGCCTATAAAGCCAGTCTTCTCTGCTTTGCTCATCAGAATATTATTTTTTAGATGGGATGTTGCCCTGTTCATGAATTGCTTAATAAAGCCAATTCAATCTTTAAGCTGCATTTGTTCACATTGTGCTTTTGACAATTATACCTCTAAAACTGAACAGTTTTATGATGTTGTAAGTGTTGTTAAGTGTATTCACTATTTGGGATGGAGGAAAGAGTGAAGTAGTGAGATACCTCATATCACATGCTAAGAGTCATAAGTACATCCCCTGAGCACATCGAAGGCCAGCACTGATCTTCTCCAGGGCACCTTGAGGTAGGAGGAACATACATTCTCAGACTGACCCTGCCACGTTGCCATTGTCCTCTGCCTGGACTGCAGAAATGAGCTCCAACTCCATTTCAGCAGTTTGCCTATGCTGACTCCACAGGATGAGTGAGATGGATGGGTATGCTCTCTCACAAGAGGCCTCGCTGCCACTCACCTTCACGTTGTAGAAAAAGAACAAATGAGCCAAAATGTATGTATGTGTGCACATGCACCCATTGCCAACTCCTTGAGAGAAAAAGAAACAAAAAACAGACAAAAGGAGCAAAGAAAGAAGAAAATAAAGATAAGGTAGTATGAAGAAACACAAAATACCTTTTAGCTTAAAAAATTTTAACCTGCTCTTTAAAAAATAAATAACACAGACTAACAGTCAAATAAAAATGCCCTACAGAAAACTATAAAGAAGATAGATACAAAAGTTGTAGAGAAGATAGCTTTAAACACTTTACTATCTCTAATAAATTTGTTTTAAAATACTATCCTATCCTTGTAGAAAAAAACTTATACTGTGTTTAAATATACATATGAAAAAGTCCAGAATGCTATAATGTCATATATCACAAAGCAGGTTATCTCTAAAGGGTACAGAAGGATTTCTCCTTACTTTCTGCTAGTATATTATTTTGTCCTATTTTCCCACATTGACTGCACGTTATTTAATAAAATACTGTTTAAAACAAAGAATACTATATACAATTCTTACTTTATACTCCAAGTAATTAAAATGTTGATAAGAAGGCTGGGTTTCTAACAAAAATAATACAATTTACATTTTAGATGTAAATTGGATATTAATAACTTTGGAGAAATTTTTAACATTATCAAAAAATCTACCTCCAATAAAAGACCCCTCTAAGCCTAGGATCTGAGCAATAAATTATTTCTAATGTCCATAAGCTGTCACGTAATACAAGGAAGAATTCAGTACTACCTAATTCATTTTATTAAGTATCACAAACCAATAAAAAAATAAATGTAGTACATTAAAAAAGAAAACTAATCTTACTTATGAAAATGGATATAAAATCATAAAACCACTAAATAAACTCAATAGTACCAAAACCAAAAGGGATTTATTCCAGGAAGTCAATGACTTTTTAACTGAACAAACTGCTGTCACATCCACGGAAACATGAGAAAAACCATACAGTATTGATAGATGGCTATAAGAAAACCAGTAATATTACGTATTCACTGTTAAGTGAAAAATACTAAGAAGAAAATAATTTTCTAAACACTATAAATAGCACCTACCATAAAAATACTATATAATATGATACTTAATACAGAACAGCTAAACAATTTCTATTAAAAATCTGGAACAAGAAAGACCACTACCTTACGTCATTACTATAAGAGATGTTATCTATGCAATAAAATACTAAACAGACATATAGTCTAAATACTATAAGTATTTAAAAAGATAATTTTCATTTTATGATTTTATTACATATTTATAACTAATAAGAAATTATATAAAATATTTATAATAAAAAGATAGTTAGGATTTATACAACTTTAGACCACACATATACACGTGCATATGAAAAATTTTCTTATATACTGGTATTAAATGATTAAGAGAAATGAAAAAGATACCACTAAAAACAAACGAATAACCATAAACTGGTAAAAATATTCATATAGCATATATGTGACAAAGTGCTCATATTCAGAACATACAAAGAACATCTACAAATTTTAAAAAAGGCAACAACCCTTTACTAGTATAGCTAGTAAGACTAATAAAGAATAAAAGAGAAAAGAATCAAATAGACACAATAAAAAATGATAAAGGGGATATCACCACTGATCCCATGGAAATACAAACTACCATCAGAGAATACCATAAACACTTCTAAGCAAATAAACTAGAAAATCTAGAAGAAATGGATAAATTCCTCGACACATACACCCTCCCAAGACTAAACCAGGAAGAAGTCGAATCCCTGAATAGACCATTAAAAAGTTCTAAAATTGAGGCAGTAATTAATAGCCTACCAACCAAAAAAAACCCGGGACCAGACAGATTCACAGCTGAATTCTACCAGAGGTACAAAGAGGAGCTGATACCATTCCTTTTGAAACTATTCCAAATAACAGAAAAAAATGGACTGCTCCCTAACTCATTTTATGAGGCCAGCAGCACCCTGACACCAAAATCTGGCAGAGACACAACAAAAAAAGAAAATTTCAGGCCAATATCCCTGATGAACATCGATGCGAAAATCCTCAATAAAATACCGTCAAACCGAATCCAGCAGCACATCAAAATGCTGATCCACCGCGACCAAGTCGGCTTCATCCCTGGGATGCAAGGCTGGTTCGACAGATGCAAATGAATCAATATAATCTATCACATAAATAGAACCAATGACAAAAACCACATGATTATCTCAATAGATGCAGAAAAGGCCTTCAACAAAATTCAACACTCCTTCATGCTAAAAACTCTCAATAAACTAAGTATTGATGCAACATATCTCAAAACAATAAGAGCTATTTATGACAAACCAACAGCCAATATCATACTGAATGGGCAAAAGCTGGAAGCATTCCCTTTGAAAACTGGCACAAGACAAGGATGCCCTCTCTCACCACTCCTATTTAACATAGTATTGGAAGTTCTGGCCAGGACAATCAGGCAAGAGAAAGAAATAAAGGTACTCAAATAGGAAGAGAGGAAGTCAAATTGTCTCTGTTTGCAGATGACATCATTGTATATTTAAAACACCCCACCGTCTCAGCCCCAAATCACCTTAAGCTGATAAGCAACTTCAGCAATGTCTCAGGATACAAAATCAATGTGCAAAAGTCTCAAGCATTCCTATACACCAATAATAGAGGGCCAAAACATGAATGAACTCCCATTCACAACTGCTACAGAGAATAAAATACCTAGGAATACAACCTACAAGGGATGTGAAGGACCTCTTCAAGGAGAACTATAAACCTCTGTTCAAGGAAATAAGAGAGGACAAACAAATGGAAAAACATTCCATGCTCATGGATAGGAAGAATCAGTATTGTGAAAATGGCCATACTGCCCAAAATAATTTATAGACTCAGTGCTATCCCCATCAAGCTACCATTGACTTTCTTCACAGAATAAGAAAAAACTACTTTAAATTTCATATGGAACCAAAAAACAGTACATATAGCCAAGACAATCCTAAGCAAAAAGAACAAAGCTGGAGACATCACGCTACCTGACTTCAAACTATACTACAAGGAAGGCTACAGCAACCAAAACAGCTTGGTACTGGTACCAAAATAGATATATAGACCAATGGAACAGAACAGAGGCCTCAGAAATAGCAAAACACATCTACAAACACCTGATCCTTGACAAACCTGACAAAAACAAGAAATGGGGAAAAGATTCCCTATTTAATAAATGGTGTTGGGAAAACTGGCTAGCCATATGCAGAAAACTGAAATTGGACCGCTTCTTTACACCTTATACAAAATTAACTCAAGATGGATTCAACACTTAAGACCTAAAACCATAAAAACCCTAGAAGAAAACCTAGGTAATACCATTCAAGACACAGGCATGGACAAAGACTTCATGACTAACACGCCAAAAGCAATGCCAACAAAAGCCAAAACTGACAAATGAGATCTAATTAAACTAAAGAGCTTCTGCACAGCAAAACAAACTATCAGAGTGAAAAGGCAATCTACAGAATGGGAAAAAATTACTGCAATCTAGCCATCTAACAAGGGGCTAATATCCAGAATCTACAAGGAACTTAAACAAATTTCCAAGAAAAAAAACAACCCCATCAAAAAGTGGGCGAAGGATATGAACAGACACTTCTCAAAAGAAGACATTTATGCAGCCAACAAATGTGAAAAAAAGCTCATCATCACTGGTCATTAGAGAAATACAAATCAAAACCACAATGAGATACCATCTCACCCCAGTTAGAATAGCGATCATTAAAAAGTGAGGAAACAACAGATGCGGGACAGGATGTGGAGAAACAGGAATGCTTTTACATTGTTGGTGGGAGTATAAATCAACCATTGTGGAAGATGGTGTGGTGATTCCTCAAGTACCTAGAACCAGAAATACCATTTGACACAGCAATCCCATTACTGGGTATATACCCAAAGGATTATAAATCATTCAACCATAAAGACACATGCACATGTATGTTTATTGCAGCACTATTCACAGTAGCAAAGACTTGGAACCAACCCAAATGCCCATCAATGATAAACTGGATAAAGAAAATATGGCACATATACACCACAGAATATTATGCAGCCATAAAAAAGGATGAGTTCATGTCCTTTGCAGGGATATGAATGAAGCTGGAAACCATCATTCTCAGCAAACTAACACAGGAACAGAAAACCAAACACCGCATGTTCTCACTCATAAGTGGGAGTTGAACAATGAGAACACATGGACACAGAGAGTGGAACACGACACACAGGGGCGTGTCAGGGGCTGGGAGGCTAGGGAAGGGATAGCATTAGGAGAAATACCTAACATAGATGACAGGTTGATGGGTGCAGCAAACCACTATGGCATGTTGTATACCTATGTAACAAACCTGCATGTTCTGCACATGTATCCCAGAACTTAAAGTATCTATCTATCTATCTATCTAGCAAAAATTCAAATAAAAAGAATGGGTAAAAGACTTAGAAACTTGAAAATAGGGTATACCACTGGCCAATAAGCACAACAAAACATACTCAGCATCATTAGTCATCATAGAAATGCATGTTAAAATAACAGTGAAATATCACTATATACCCACTAGCATGGTTCTAAGAAAAAAGACTCACACAGCAAACACTGGCAAAAATGTGGAACAATCAGAACTCTAATTCGTTGTTGGTGGAATATAAAATAGCACCACCACTTTGGAAAACTCTTTCAAAGTTCACATAAGCTGCAACATAAACTTATCCTATAGCCCAGCAATTCTAGTGCTAGTAAACATTTCACTCCAAGAGAAGGAAAACATATGCCCATAAAAAGACCTGTGCACAAATGTTTATCACAGTATGATTCACCATAGCTCAAAACTGAAAGCAACCCAAATGTTCAACAGGAAACTGGATTAATAATAAAAGGAAATGGATTACCAACATACACAACAAGAATGAATCTCAAAAACTTCATGCTGGTGACAGGATATAAGATCACTAACAAAAATCAATTGTATTTCTACATACTAGCAATGAATAATCCTAAAATGAAATTAAGAAAACAATCCCATTTATAATGGCAGTAAAACAAACAAAATGTCTAGGAACATATTTAACAAAAAAAGTACAGGACTTTTACACTGAAAGCTATAAAACACTGTTGAAAGAAATTAATGATGATCTACTTAAATGGAAAGCCATCCCATGTTGCTATACCAGAAGATGTGACATTGTTAAAATGGCAATATTCCCCCAGATTGACCTACAGATTTAATACAACCACTAGCAAAATCCTAGCTGATATTTTTGCAGAAATTGATAAACTGGCCTAAAATTCACATGGAAAAAACAAGTTTAAAAAAAGAACGAAGTTGGAGAACTCAGACTTCCCAATGTCAAGCTTATACAAGCTATAGTAATCAAGACAGTATGGTACTGGCATAAATATAAGTCAAGGAAACAGAACTGAGAGTCCAGGAATAAACTCTCATAATTATGGTTAACTAATTGTTAACAAGTGTGCAGGACAATTCAGTGAGGAAAGAATCCTCTTTTTCAATAAGTGGCATTGGAATAACTGGGTATCAACATGCAAAAAAAATAAATATGAAACTCTACCTCACATCATATACAAATATTAACTAAAAATTAATATTTTAGTTAATATAACAATTATATTAATAGTTATATTAACTATTATATATTAACTATATAATATTAACTAAATATTATAATATAATATTTTTTAGTTAATTTAATCACTGACATAAATGTAAGAGCTAAAACCATAAAACTAGTTTAAAAACAGTAGTACATCTTTATAATTCAGGATTAAACAACAGTTTCTTACTATGGCATCAAAAGCACAAGCAACAGAAGAAAAACTTCCTCAAAATTAAAACTTGTGCACCAAAAGACACCTTCAAGAAAGTGAAAAAACCACAGAATGAGAAAATAAATTTGTAAATCACTATCCAACAAAGAACTTTTAACCACAATATATAAAAAAATTCTAAGTCAATAATAAAAAGATAAATAACTCTACTGAAAAATAGGAAAATAATTAGAATAGACATTTATCCTTAAAAGATCTATAAGCAGCTGATATACACATGAAAAGATTCTTAGTACCACTAGTCTTTAGGAAAATGCAAATCAAAATCACAATGAGATTACCATTTCACACATATTAGAATGACTACAATAAAAAAGAGAGACAGTAACAAATGTTGGTGAAGATACGGAGAAAATAGAAACCTCACACATTGCTGGTGGGAAGGTAGAACGATACCGCTCTTTTGGAAAAGTTTGACAGTTTCTCAAAACGCTAAACATTTTTACCATATAACTCAGCAATTCTACTCCTAGGAAGAAAGGTAGAGTCACACAAAAACTTTTAAACAAATGTGTATAACAGCATTATTCACAGCAGCCAAAAGCAAGATACAACCTAAGTGCCCATCAACTGAATAAGGGATAAACAAATCTGGTATATCCATACAACAGAATATTATTCAGCTATAAAAAGGAATGAAGCACTGATATATGCTATAATACATGATGAGCCTTGAAAATATTATGCCAAGAATCCAATCACCAAAGGCCATACATTACATGCTTCCATCTATGTGAAATGTCCAGAATAGTCCAATCCATATATACAGAAAGACTAGTGATAGCCTGAGACTGGGGCAGGGAAGGGTGAAGCTAGGAAGGGGAGTGACTACTACTGGGTATAAGGTTTCTTTGGGGGATGTTGAAAAAAGTTCTAAAAATAGACTGTGGTGATGGTTGCACAAATCTATGAATTTATGTGAAATATATCTCAATAAAGTTGTAAGAAAAAATTACACTGGGCAAAAGACACAAGACCCAAAATAATATTATGTGAGTTCATATACTAATAAATTCTTCTTTGAACAAAACTCATGGACAATGACAGAAATCAAAGAGCAGTTGGCTGCAAGAGGAAAGATGAGGGGATGAGAGACCTTGGGTAATAAATGTATAGATTAAATGGGTATGTACATTTGTTAAAACTCACTGACCTCTACATTTAAGATTTATATATTCCACTGCATGTAAATTACACTTCAATAAAAACATAAAAAACATTCATAACTGAGGTTTATGAAGTGAATATTCTTGGGTTAGCATATCAAGTATTTAAGAAAAAGGGCATTGTGTAGAGAGCGTCCCCAAGACCACCTTCAGGTTTGGTGATTTGTTAAGAAAAATCACAGGTCTCAACATATTGTCGTACTCATACCTATAATTTATTACAGTGAAATGAGAAAAAAAAATCTGCAAAAGGAAAAAGCATATAGAGTAAGTCCAGAGGAAACCAGGTGCAAGCTTCTAAGCGTCCTCTCCCCACGGAGTCATACAGGATGTGTTTAAATGCTCCAGCACGAAACTGTGACAGTATGTGTGAAGTGCTGTTGACCAGGAAACTCATTACAGACTCAGTGTCCAATGTTGGGGGCTGGTCATGTAGGCACCCTCTGTTCAGCACATACTAAGAATTCAGACTCCCAGAAGGAAAGCAATTGTTTTGCACAAACTATTTTGTTTGTACAACCAGATTAAAAACAGTGAGCCACTCTTATCGTTAGGATATCCATGTTCCCAGACACTAACCAAGGGCCAATCTTGCAAGCAAGGCCTTTCTAAAGATAGCAGACCTGCTATGCTAACTATTTTCTACACGGGCATGATACCTGCAACATACTTCCAAATGGTTCTGATAATAAGAAATACCAGCACCACTACAACAACACGGAAACAGAAAAAATTAAGTAAATGTGTCAAAATGTTAACAACTGGTAAATCTGGGTGAAGGGTCTATGAGAATATTTTGCAGTATTCTTATACATTTCTTCAAATTTGCAATTATCTCAAAATAAAAAGTAAAGAAAAAATTAATAGGGATTAAGAATTTTATCTCTAAGGGACAATTTTTTAAAATAAGGAAATATCTAAAAATAACTTCAATAAAAAACACATATATTTACATAAAAAACTACATTATTATACTGAGATATAAAATATTTGAAAGGATTTACATACCATGTTACAAAATGCAAATATTAAATATCACATAGTTTTCTATTAGTCCCAAGTTTTTATAGTGGACATCTGATTCTATCAGTCTAGCATCTTTTTTCCCACTTCTTGTAGCAACAGAATTATTCTGTTGAACTGGACCCATTCCATGAGGCCACTCATATGGAGGACCCATTCTCATGCCTTTAGGTGCAGCTGACCCTGCTCTCCACAATTCCCTTTCCCCCAAGACCATTTCCACCAAAATGACTAGACCTCAGTGATTTGAACTCCTATACCTCTGGACACAGTAACTGGCTCAGACATAAGCAACTGACTCAAGTTGGGCCAACTAGATAAAGTATTAAAGAGAATTCCTGGTTGCTAGGTTGGAAAAATTAGTCTCAGCTGCCTAGAGCCATCTTACTCACCTTGTGAAGAAACCCAGCAAAACAAGCAGAGCCCAAAGATACAGTGCCCAGACAACATAATTTAAGTCCCCTGGATCCCTGGATACAGCAATACCTGAAGCTACCATATCTCTGGAACACTAAGTGACATAATGAATATCTTTCTTTCCTTTTTTTGCTGAAAAAAAAAACTTAAGCTACCATAATTAGGTTTTTGCCTCTTGTCATCAAGTCTTAACATACAATTAAAATAATCCCAAAACCAATAAAAATATAGATAAATAATTCATTAAACAAGGTAGATGATCCTAAAAGTGACTATAGTAAATCTTTGTAACTCAGTTTATGAGCTAAGAAATATCATAAATTAATGAAGAATAAATTATTCAACAATAATGATTAACAGGGAAAATAGTTACTCGAAAAAAGAACAGAGCCTCACTTCACATCCCGAAAATTAACTGTCCAAAATAGCCCAAATAAAGAATATACCAATACATACCTATATTATTTTCCAGCCACTGATGTCCTTCAATTAGTTGATCAATTAAGGCAAAATAATGTGGAGTAGCTTCATCAGGCATAACCCAGCCACCTGTCACAATTTCAAGCTGACCATTTTCTATTAAACTAGAGAGAAAATAACAAGAGTCTACATTAATAAATGTTAAGAAAAGTTCAAATGAAAAACTAAACAAGCATAAACATTAAGAACAGCCTTTAAATATAACCAGTATGTATACTAGTTGTCAAAAAATGTGTTTAAACCAGTGAATGAATTTCAACTTCAAGACCTCATGATAGCACCCGGTGTCTCAGGTAACCCCTGCCCTTCTGCAGGAAAAGCCACGCAGGTCATTCTGGAGGTTCCTTCCACATGGGTATAAACTCCCATACAGCCTCAAAGATTCTTAATGTCAAAAGCCACATCTGGTTGGTTTATTTATTTATTTATTTGAGACGGAGTTTCACTCTTGTTGCCCAGGCTAAAGTGCAATGGTGCAATCTCGGCTCACTGCAACCTCCGCCTCCCAGGTTCAAGCGATTCTCCTGCCTCAGCCTCCCGAGTAACCGGGATTACAGGCATGTGCCACCATGCCCGGCTAATTTTGTATTTTTGGTAGAGACGTGGTTTCTCCATGTTGGTCAGGCTGGTCTTGAACCCCCAGCCTCAGGTGATTTGCCCGCCTCGGCTTCCCAAAGTGCTGGGATTACAGGGGTGAGTCACCACGCCCGGCCCATATCTAGTTTATTTCTGCATCTTGCAGAGCACCTAGAAAGGTGTTTTACACAGACTATATGCTTGATGAGTGTTTATTGGAGGGCTGTCATTTTAAGCACATTATTTACTTCAATATACTTTTATCAAAAAATCAATATTTACTTTAGTCCTTCTGACACTGATAAGTTAATCATGCAAACTACCCTAAAAAATAACAAGGGTAAAGCTAGTAAATACCACATGACTCTGGGAATACAGATAACATCATAAAGTACTTTGCTCCAGATTCAGTTGAAATATAGGCTATACAGTTTATTTTTCATTATTGAGTGAAAGGCTCTAACAGCTTCATTACTTGTCTATTGGGTATTCCTTTGCCATAATACCATACCAGGTAACAAGATCCCTAATCCTAATAAAATTGTTTTGAGAAGATACTTTCCCCTGAGAAGAAAAAAAAATCATTAACTATTAAAAATTTGAAATAGTGCCCAAGGGAGCATAAAAGTCAAGAATTTAAGCAAGGTCTGGCACAGTGGCTCAGCCCTGTAGTTCATGCACTCTGGGAAGCCAAGACAGGAGGATTGCTTGAGGTAAGGAATTCTAGACCAGCCTAGGCAACATAAGGAGATCCCATATTTACAAAATAAAATTAAAAAGTTAGCCAGGTGTGGTGGTGCATGCCTGTAGTCCCAGCTACTTGGAAGGCTGAGGTGGGAGGATTGCTTGAGCCTGTGAGTTTGAGGCTGCAGTGAGCTATGATTACGCCACTGCACTCCAGCCTGGGAGACAGAGTGAGACACTGTGTCAAAAAAAAAAAAAGAAAAAGAAAAAAGAAAAAAAAATTGAGCAAGTATCTATCTTAAGTGCCACAGACTTGCCAGCCTGCAACAAGATGGTTTGGAAAATGGGGTAAAATTTCAGAAAGAAGCAAAGCAGCTTTAAAAAGGACATACATCACTGGATGCCTACAGCTAACAGCCAACTCTCAAGCCAAATTTAGTTGAAGCAGACCAGAGGCACAGAGGATGAATAACTATTTTCCTACAAAGCATATGATAGAAGCCACAACATTAACACAACATGTAATTCAAACATATGCATGATCATATAACCAGTAACAGAGTGGATAATGGACGTAATTTCTAAAAAACAATCAAATAATAAATTCCCTGCAAAAATTAAAGAAATAAATTTATGTTGCCATGGGGATCACCAACTAATATAATTTCACATGGAGAATATGATGACTCATTAGAATGTCTAAAGAAACACAATATCCAATCAAACTTCAGATTCTCAAAGGCCCAAATCAAGAATCTACAATGAAGAAGCTGGAAATTTCTAAAAAACGCCCTTCTTTAAGAACACAACTAAATTCAAGGCTACCGGTCCCACCTTTACTGTCAATAGACCTATGCATACAATTAGTTCTTTTTCTTATCTTTCTGGTGATTGCCTGATTTAGCCACAGTCTAGAGGCTATGGACCAAACCTGCCCCTTATGCATTATGCTTCGCAGCCTGAGATGTCAGGACAGTATGAGATTTAGTATCTAATTATCAAATATGGAAACTTGACTTCATTATTTCAATATATCAATAAATAGATCTTTTGGAAAATTTCAGACATAAGTTCAGATATAAATCAAAAATAAACTCTTCGCTGATCTTGAATAGAGAAAAAAACTGCAGATTAAGAAAACTAAAAATTAAGTGGAAAAAATTTACTCCAATGATAGAACTTTTTTCATCTGTATCAGTTTTAATTTACAACATAATTCCTGTCCCACAGGCATCAATGGTCTTCAAGAAAGTCAACCAGCCAAGAATTACAGTATATACAGTAACTAATTTTCCCAGCTCCATTTGTTAATAATCCATTTTTTCTCCATGATGCCTGGGATGCTACTTTCATCAAAGACTGAATTCTTATCTGTACTTAAAGGTTAAAGACTATTCTGTCTATTAATTTTGAGGAGGCATGAAAAACTTCCCACTTATTAAAATGTTTTCCAGCATTTATCTATTTTCTTCTACCCTATCTTTCCCAGTCTGGCTGGTCTCAACTGCCCTCATAGCTCAGCTCAGAGATGTCTTCATGTGCACCCAAGCTAAACTAACACTCCCACTGTACCCCCCATTCTATCTATCCATCACAGTCTTTATCAGAAACCAAAATTACCTTGTTCATTGTCAGATCTCCACTCTTTCCCTCCCGACTTCTACCCACCATTAGAATGTAAGCTCCAAGAGAGCATGGACTAGAATGTGTTTTGTTCACGTTGGCACGTCCGGCACTCAGAAGCTTGCTTGGCAGATAATGGTCATTCAAATATTTGTTACATAAATGAGGAATTAATGAATAAGGCCATCAGTTTAATATTAGTATTTACCTACAGATTTTATATTAGAAGAAGCTCACAGATATTTGCAAAATAAAATAGAAAGAGAAAGGTCAGTCAGAATGAAGTTTCAATTATCTAGGTATGAGATGATATGATCTAGAACATGGTAGTAGTAATTATGAAATATGGAGGAGGAGGAAGACGGGAGACATCACATGAAAAAGTATCAATGGTAATTAGAAAATGACTGAAGATAGATGAAAAGATTAATGCAAATATGACTTAGAGTTTTAATTCCAGGT
This sequence comes from Pan troglodytes, assembly GCF_028858775.2. Taxonomy (NCBI): domain Eukaryota; kingdom Metazoa; phylum Chordata; class Mammalia; order Primates; family Hominidae; genus Pan; species Pan troglodytes. The sequence continues at coordinate 107,464,731 of NC_072402.2, read as the reverse complement.
GTCTAACGGAATGGTAGTATTAATACACAAACAGTGCAATTGCGTTGAGAAAGGAAGTCACTTTGTAGTAATGCATACAAATTTGAACAGGGCTTTTTGATGACAGTGTGACATCCAAAAGGAGTTAAGTGAAAAAGAAGAGTAAGTTTAAGAAAAGGGGCCAGTTAAAAAGTTAAGTTTCAAAGAACTATTAACAAAAGAGAAAATAGGGAATGACGAGAAGTTAACAAAAAACAAGCAAAAGGAGAGTCAAAGATCAAGCTGAAGGAAAATATAAGAGAAAGGGAGATAAGAAATGTTAAATGACAAAAATAATAAATCTGAATTTAGCCTGAAACAGTCTAGAGAGAGTAATAAAGAGTAATCTGTCCTTCCAGTTGGTATAAGCCATTAAAAAGCTACCATAACTGTGACTTAGAAATAAACACATCAGTGAGTCAGAATAGGAAGTTGAAAAATAGATTTTTAAAAAACATTTACATTAATAAAATAGGCATTGAAGATTTATTTAAAAAAAAAAAACTAAAAATAGAACTACCTTATGATCCAGCCATCCCACTACTGGGAAAAACTCAAGTATACCAAGGAAAAAAATCAGTACACCAAAGGGATGTACTGTTTGGACTCTCATGTTTATTGCAGCACTATTCACAACACCAAAGATATACGGAATCAACCTAAGTGTTGATTTAGATGAATGGAAAAAGAAAATGTGGTATATATATAAACAATGGAATACTATTTAGTCATAAAAAACTATGAAATCATATCATTTGTAGCAACATGAATGAAACTGGAGGTCATTCTATTAAGCAAAATAAGCCAGGCACAGAAAGACAAATATCCTATGTTCTCACTCATATTTGGGAGCTAAAAAAAAAAAAAAAGTTGATCTCACAGAAGTGGAGAGTAGAAGGACAGACACCAGAGGCTGGGAAGAGTATTTGACTTAGGGTAGCGATTGGGAAGAGGGGTTAAGAGAAGTTGTTTAATGGGTACAAACATGCAGTTAGATAAAAGGAGTAAGTTCTAATGTTCGACAGCAGAGTAGGGTGACTATAGTTAACAACAATGTACTGTGTATTTCAAAACAGCTAAAAGAGGACTGGAAATGTTCCCAACACTTAGAAATGATACTCAAGGTGATGGACGCCCCAACCCTGACTTGATCATTACACATTCCATGCATGTAACAAAATATCACATATACCCCATAAATATGTACAAATATTTGCATCAATTAAAAATATAAAAATATAATAAAACAGCCATTGATTTAGTGGAGAAAGAATGAGTTATATTTTTTCTTTTTAAGACTCAATCAGAGTGACTTAAAACCAGCTCATAAGAAAATGCCAAGATATTATGTCATGGAAGCCAAGGGATTCATATTTCAAAATACTATGCTCATACAGGTTTTTCAGAAAAATTGCATGACTAGGTCAAAAATAGGCAAATATATCATATCATATATAAATGACATCATAATAGTAGGCCAGAAAGCGCATAGCTTTTAGTTCCTCTTAGCATAGTTTCTTTTATAAGATAGAACAAAACATCCCATGGAAGAAAAGAGACAACATTATTTTAATATGGACCATATTGTAAGAGTATGATACCTGGTAGAATAATCAGGTTAGTGAGTACTCCTATTTCATTGAACTGCCTGTTTTTCCTAGGGTATTACCCTCTAATCCATCCACAAGAATAGAAAAACAGATAATAAACCAGAAGATTCTTACAAGCAGGAAGATTTGGTCTGATATAAAATATTTACTGTGTTGAGCAAAAACACTTGCCATTAACAACAACAACAAAACCCAAAAACATCAGAAGGACACAAATTTGCCCTGAATTCTAGAACATATATGATAAGCACTTAAGGAAGCATCTGATGAGTGAAAGAAAAACAAGAAATAGTCCCAAAAAAACAAAGAAAATTGTCGACCTAATTACTGAGAAGCATAGCAATAACCATTATCATTTAGTGATAACTACAAAACCTAGGACTAAAAGTCTTAACAGAAACAATATGTCTGGAAATACTTTAAAAAATATTTACAAGCAATAACAGAAAAGCTATGTTAACCTAAAAAAGGACCATACTTAAAGCCACTGTTGTTAGTGATGATAAAAATAAGATGAAGATGGATTGTAGCTGTACATTCAAGACTAACAATTTTTTAAAAGTAATGAGAAATACCCGTATCTATAAAAAAATTTACTTAGAATGAATACAGGCACTTCCAAGTCTTTCCATTCACAGTGTTCAACAGGTATCAATTGAACTATTTCTCTGACAAGCGGGGGAATATTAGTGGAGAAAGTTAATTAAAAACATTACAATTTAAATTAAAATTTAATTAAAATTTAAAAAAAAGATGTGCCCACACCACAGGGTCTATTGCTTAATTTCTACCAAGACATTCTCTGTCTATTTTACATGTACACTTCATGATATTTCCTAATAAACATGAAACCTAGAGGCCAAAGTGAAAGGATATTGGGTAAGTAAGGGAAACAAAGGAATATATTTATCTAACAAATCCAGAAACTAAGAAACCAGGAACTAATTTTCAAAATTAACAATACTTGTCTTTCACTTTTTACACTGAGTTGACTTGTAACTAATGGTAAAAGACATTAAAATACCACGATGTTTCTATTTCAATGATGAGAAATTTGATATAGAAAGCTTAAGAAAATTACTCATCAAAACTAAGCTGAGCATATCTGTCGTTCCGCATTTTACCTAAAATGCAGAATTTACTGCAAAGCACAACAAGCTGCAAATCATTTTCTCTGAGTGTCACTTTTTCCCCTATGTAGAATCATCAGACATTTGGAATTTGGTCACACACAGAAGGACACACTCAAAGAGCTTTTCTCCCTAATGGGGAAATTGTTACAGACAACTTAGTAGCAAACAATGCATCATTTAGCAAGCTTCAAAGAATCACAAATTAATTTCACATGAGAAAACCAGCTGAATTTCTAATCACACATCTGGAGAAACAGGAAATAATACAAGATGACATACAGTATTTCATTCTTAAATTTTAAAAAAATTTTAAATGAAAAATTCAAAAACACAGAAGCTCCCAATGAATCAACTTATACCCTAAAGACATTCTGCTAATCAGATTGTCTGATTCATATTCCTTTCATGGAGAATATCTAGTAGGCAGGGAAAAAGATTTGTTTTAAAGCCCCTTATATAATGATAGGAGAAACTCACTGTATACTTTTGAACATTGTTGATACATATCTATACAGATTAGTGTATGAGGAACAGAGGGCAAATCAGTCATCTCTCATCATTTCTTCCTCATTGCAATCCAGCCACATCCCCTTCTTTCAGCTAGCTGTCCATGCTGTCTATCTGCCTGGAATGTTTTCCCTTCAAATATTTGCCTCATTGGTTCTTACAGGTTCATTAGGGGCTGTTACTGGCCACCACATTCCACCCAAATCCAGCCTGAACTGTTATCTTACAGAAAATCTAACTTTTCTTCCATAACATTTACAACAAAATTTAATTGCATATTTGTATGTCTACTATCTTTCTATTCCAACAGGCTGTAAGTACCATGCGCGCAGGAATCACATCAGTTTTGTTCATCATTTAACACTGATTGTTCCTATTAGCATAAAATTGTAAGAAATGGGTACTGATAATGCAAAAAAAAAAGGCAAAAGATACAATGCAGATATTTCAGAAATAACTGGCTCATAAAAATGACAAGAAATTTAATCTCACTCATAAGGAAATGCAAGTTAAAACTTCATTAAGATGCCACTTTTCACCTATCAGATAAGAAGATCAAAAAGTTGTATAACATACTGTGATGTTAAGGATGTAGACATAAGTAGTCTCACATACTGCTGGCAATAACTATCAAACTGTAAAATGCATATGTACTTTCATCCATGCTCACTGAAAATAAGTCAGAAAATATTGTATTTTAAAATAAGAGCATTATATACACTAAAGACAAAAGATACACTAAATATATTACCAAGAGGCCAGAAAATTGGGAGTAGTTAAATAACAAGTCCCATTCACATAACAGACTTTACTAAAAGATTCTCCAAGATACATGTTTAAAAAGCACGGTACAACACCCATTAGGGATGCCTATTACTTAAAATAATAAAACAGCAAATAAGTGTTGATAAGGATGTGAGGAAACTGGAAATCTGTGCATTGCTGGTGGGATGTAAAATGGTACAGTAGTATGGAAAACAGCATGGTGATGAAAAAATTATGCACGAATCTTGTATTACACATGTCCTTATACTGCCCTTTGATTCCTTGGTGCAATTCCACATTATTCCCAGGCAGTATACCCTATAGAAAAGGCATGTCAACTTGCTTGTTCTAAAACAATTTGGGGAAAGCCCTAGAGAATAACGTTTTAGGCAACAAAGAGGACAAAATCATACAGCTAAATGTTGATTATATTGTCAGTCAAATGAAACTGCTGTACCCACCCTCTCCCCCCAGCTCTTTGTTACCTTTGTATAAAATTAGATTATAAATAGAGATCATGGATACAAACAGATGTTTTCAAAGATAAAAGTTAAAAAATTACCTAGATCTCCAAAAGTAAGAGATTAGTCAAGTTAACTCATCCATACAGTGACAGAACATTATTCAGCCATTAAAAATGATATCACAGAAAACTAGTGAAATTCATAAATGTTTATAATGTATTTTGCAAAAAAGCATGACATAAAAAGATAACAAAAATACAAGAAGCACACACACAGAATTACTGCCATTTTCATGTCAATGCTTATCATGCTCATATTTATGTCTATGTAAAATGCTTAAATGTTTTACTCTGCCAAAAAAATACACCTAAATGACAGTGATTAAAAAAAATTAAACATAGAATTATTATGTGATCCAGCAGTCCCATTTCTGGAGATAGAAAGAAGGGACCTGGACAGATATCTGCACACCCATATTCATAGCAGCATTATTCACAGTGGCCAAAACGTAGAAACCACCCAAATGTCCATCAAAGGATGAATGGATAAATAAGCTGTGGTATGTATTAGGTTGGTGCAAAAGTAATTGTGGTTTTTGTCACTACTTTCAATACATACAGGGGAATATCATGTAGCCTTAAAAAGGAAAGAAATTCTGATACATGCTACAACATGAATGAGCCTTGAAGATACTATGCTGAATGAAGTAAGGCAGACAGAAAAGGACAAAAATTATATGATTCTACGTACATAAGGCACCTAATAGAGTAGTCAAATTTGTAGAGACAGAAAACAGAACAGTGGTTGCCAGGAGCAAGAGGAACGGGAATTACTGTTCAATAGGTACAAAGTTTGCATTTAGGGTGATGATAAAGTTCTAGAGATGGATGGTAGTAACAGCTGCACAATGATGTAAATGTTGTAATGCTACTGTACACTTAAAAATTGTTAAAATAGTAAATTTTATGTTATGCTTATTTACAATTTAAAAAATAGACCCACTCAAAAAAAAAAAAAAAAAAACCGGCACAATGTGCATGGCATGCTATCATTGTATAATATATATGCCTATGCCTTTATGTACATGTGCATATGTTTTCCCATACCTCCATAAAATAAATAAGAGCCAGGTCATAGTAGTTACCTCCTGTGAAAAGATCAAAATGACAAGGAGACAGGAGTGGCTGAGTACCTTACTTTTCATTGTGTATCCTTTGTATATATTGGGGCATATATTAAAAAGTAAATTAAACCAAATTTTTTTCTGAACTATAAATGCTATAACCTGTGTCTCCTAAGCACTGAAAACTAACAAAACTGAGGCCAGACACGGTGGTTCACATCTGTAATCTCAGCACTTTGGGAAGCCAAGGCTGCCAGATCACTTGAGGTCAGGAGTTCAAGACCAGCCTGGCCAACATGGCGAAACCCCATCTCCACAAAAAATACAAAAATTAGCTGGGTGTGGTGGCACATGCCTGTAATCCCAGCTACTCGGGAGGCTGAGGCACGAGAACTGCTTGAACCTGGGAGGCAGAGGTGGCAGTGAGCCAAGACTGCAATACTGCACTCAGCCTAGGCAACAGAGTAAAGATCTGTCTCAAAACAAAACAAACAAAAAAAAGTAACAGAACTGTAGCTTAAAAATAGTCATGAAAATTTATTTAAAAATGTCTTGGGGCCAAGTGCAGTGGCTCACACCTATAATCCCTGTGCTTTGGGAGACCATTGCAGGAGGATCACCTCAGGCCAGGGGTTTGAGGACCAGCCTGTGAAATATAGTAAAACCTATCTCTACAAAATTATAAAAATTGGCTAGGCATGGTGGCCTGCACCTGTAGATCCTAGCTACTCAGGAGTCTGAGGTAGAGTATCACTTGAGCCTGGAGTTTGAGGTGGCAGTGAGCTATGATAGTACCACTGTACTCCAGCCTGAGTGACAAAGACCCTGTCTCTAAAATTAATTAATTAATGTAATTTAATAGAAATAAAAATAAATTTCTCATATGGTTCAATAATTTCTGCAAAGTTTTAATAAGCAGGGGATGTACTTTAAATCTTTCACTGTATAGTAAACAATACTTTATTCATAAAATACTCATTCAAAATAAGTTGAAAAATGTGAAAGACGTTAAAGAATAAAATTTAAAAACTCACTACCTTGATATATATGCACAAAGGGTTATGGGAGCCAGAGTTTTTAACCAAGTTAATTTACTTAACATTATACCATGAGCATCTTTCCATATCAAGAGAGACATATATCATTATGTTTACTGTATTGTATTATATTATTGTATTTATTGTATTGTATGTTTATATTGTATTACATTTTCTAAAATATTTTAATTGAGATATAACAATATACAATACACATATTTTCAGTCTCATGAATTGTGACAACTGTAATCACTATCCAAAATAATATAGACTACTTCCACCAATTCAGAGAGTTCCCTCATGCCCCGTTCCAATCCATGCTCGCCCACTCACCCTGCCCCCAAAAAACACTCTGACATTCCATTTCTATCACAATAGATCAGTTGAGTCTCCTCTCAGAATTCATAAAATGGAAATCAAACAATATTTACTCTTCTGTCTCTCTTCTTCTGCTGAACATTTGTGAGACTCATCCATATTACTGTGTATTTCAGTAATTTATCATTTTTTTACTGCTAGGTATTCTGTTGTATGAATATACAACAATTTTTTAATCCATCACCTGCTGAAGGATATTTAAACTGCTTGCAGTTTGAAGTTACTAGGAAAAAGCCTGTATGAAAATGTCTGTACAAGTCTTTTTGTGAACATTTTTTCATTTCTCTTGGGTAAATTGCTAGGAGTGGAGCCCCCAGATCACATGGTATATATTTTAAGTTTGGAAAACTCTTTGGAGGCTTTTCAGAAAGTCGCCCCCATTTTGCATTCCCACCCGCAATATATGAGTTTCTGTTGCTACACATTCTTGCCAACTTTTGACGTTGTCATCTTTTTTATTTTAGCCATTCTAAAAGGGTTGGAAACAGTATCTTCTAGAAGTTTTGATATGTATCTCCCTGATGGCCACGATTTACCCAGCTTCTACACACACACCCTCGCTGCCCACCCTCCCCAACTGCTGCTGTCTAATAAACATCTTTCAGATGTTCAAACATGCCCTTGTTAATCCCTGGCCCATAATCACCATTCTCTTCTCACAACCTGAAATTCCTTCTCTGCCCTCTGACACCCACTTCTTGACTGGCTAGTTCTAGTCATCATTCAGGTTTAAGCTTGAATATCATTTGCTTCAGGAAGCCTTCCAAGACCCCCTTCTTGCCTCTATAGAAGAAAACCCTTTATTATTATACTGTGTTTAATTACATGTCTTCCCTGCTGTTTTCTGAGGGCTGGGACCAGGTCAGTCTTGCTTACCTCCTACATTTCTGGAGCATAACACAATAAATATTTGCTGAATGAATGGTAGAAGTAAATAAGGGAAGGTTTCAGAGATGAGGTAATATTTCAGCTGAGTGTTAAAAATGAGTAAGACTGAAATTATCCAGTGCACAAAAGGAAAAAAATAAAAATCCAAGCTGAACACAGGCAAATTCCTAAGAAGCACAAAACGGCATGTGTCTGAGGACACCCATGGCTCAGAATGCCTAAGAGTAGAGTGTGAAGCAGGAAGTGATTGGAGATAAGGATGAGCAAGTCGGGAGGAATCAGACAGAAAAAGTCAGTATGTGTCAGGCGAAGGATAGTGGCCTGTGCCTTTTGAGACTGAAGCACCACAAAGCATTTTAAAGCAAACATGGTGGGACTCACATATTAGAAAACTAACTCTGTTGATGAAATGGCAGACACTTAGAAGTGGCACAGCTGGAAATGGAAAGGCCATTTGGAGGTTTTCACAATAGTACGAGACAAGAGCAATGGAGACAAAAAGCAGGGGTCAGAGTGTGGAGACACTGAAGAGGCAGAAGTCACAGAGCTTAGGGACTAACTGGATGTCACAGGAAAGGGAGGTGGAAAGGCAGAGCACCACAGAGGTGAAGACTATTTGCCCACTATTTCTGGGGCAAGACTGCCTGGCTTGGGTCCTATTTCCACACTTACTAGCTGGGTGACCTTAGGCACTTTCCTTAACACCTCTGCTTCAGATTCCTCAACAGGAGAATGAAGATGATAAAGAACCTTAACTCAAGAGAATGCTACAGGATTGGCTGAATAAATAAACGAGTGCTTATCTCTTACTATTGCCACTAACTAGAGAACAAGAAGTCCAGGTTGGATCTTTAGATCTGGAAGTAGTCCAAATGCCTGGTAATTAAAACAACAGTGTGGAAAAGCATGCAAAATGAAGAAAACTAAGCAGTGTTCCCCAGCAGGCGAGAACAGGAACATTGGGGAAGTAAGCAGAAGAGGAAATCAGAGAGGTGATGATAAATGAATGGTCAGCAGTGCCAGAATAGACCCGAAAGTGAAAGAGCTCAAGGTCACTTCAAAGCCAAAAGAGGACAGAATTTCGAGGAGAATGGAGTGGTCGATGTCAATGCTGCAAAAAAATCCTCTCTGAGGCTTGAGAAAGTATCTAAGGGATGGGCAGAGCACCTGAGAAGTCCCTCATGGCTTTTACAGGTCTCCATGACATAAATAGATGCCAGTGGTTGAAGGGAATGAGAGGTGGAAGGATAGCCGTCTCACTCAAGACGAACTGGAATTGAAAAGGTAGGGATAGAACATATGCTTTCTAAAATAAACGTAAACCACTGCTTCGACTATTAGAACTAAAGTTATTTTAGACCCTGGTGCATTGCTTTCAGTGCTTTGATGAAATGCTAAATATCTTTAGATTCTAAACTCAATCCAAATCTGCAAATGACTCTGAATATCACAAGACACACTGTAACTTCCCATTGCTCTATAAATTTTACAGCAACCTTCAGTTAAATACCATAAAATCCAACCTGTATAAAACGTATAATGAATTAGTCTGTTTAGGAACATTAATAGTCCAATTTCTTAGAAAACCCAAGATGCACATTAGTTAAGTTTGGATTCTTATTTAAAAATGTAACATCAAATATTTCTCTGATTTCAAGAAGCAAGCAGAGATAGTTGAGAAGACAGTGGAAGGTTCACTTAAATATAAACCTAGGGGAAAAATTGCAAGAAGATAGTACAAAGATTATATAAATAAAGAGTTTGCATTCTTGCTAAAGCAATGAAACCCACCAATTTGGTGAAGATAAAAAATCTATACTAACTGATGGTACCTTCATCTTAGCACACATTTGGAGCCCCTTTTCACACTAAAAGATCCACAAAGAGAAACTGGTCAAGACTTTGGTGAATATATAAACTGTTCTTAGGTTCTAATAACTCGTGGGTTTCTCCACTCAACACTGGTCTCAATAGCAAGAGCAGATGCAATATAAAAGCTGTTCCAATATCTCAGAGCCCAGAGAGGAACAATGAATATGTAACATGCTGTGTGCTAGTCAAAGGAAATGCTAAGGCTAATGTTTCAGCTGCCTGACTCTCAATAAGGGTTCACATTTTGATGTATTATAAACATCATGCAGTATTTAACTGCATTTAGCCAGAAAATATTCAAATGTGAAGCCTAAAAAGGTTTTAAAAAATTACACCACCAGTCATTTTCAAAATAAAACAAGCATAGAAGACAATACACTGATTATTTAATGGAAGGCAACTTCTTTTAAATCCACTGGTTATGTATTACCAGTAGGTACTATGATTATAATTGATTAAATTATTTCAGATCACACAAAAAAACAGAAAATATAGATGTTGTTTACGTAGATCTCTCTTTAGTTAACTAGATTTTCACTTTTAAAAGCTTATAGAGTTGAATAATAATGCTGCTGGGGGAGGGGATAAGAATCAAACAAGTCACTGCTAGAATAGATTATAAGGATCATTTGAGTTTTGTTTCTGTTAAGTTCCCACAATCAATTGGTATTCTTCAGGGACAATGAAAGCTTACGTGGAACTCTGCTGGAATTAACAGGTTCTGCTCTGCAACAGCTAGCTTGCAAATTTAGGTACAGATTTAATCCATAGCTCATCTTCAAAAAGAGAAAAGCCACTGCATAAGCATTACACTAGAAGTCACACAAAAAAATCTATTAGTAATGCCACTTAGTACAAGCTCAGAATTTAAATAACAGGAGCAAACTTAAATATCTATTAAGTTTTCCTCCAAAAACATACATTTAAGCAACTAACACTAAGAATGTTTTGTTCAAGTAAGTGGGGGGGGAATGCTATTACTCTAGTTCTACAAACGAATGTAATAAGTGAATAAAAGTGAATTATTACAGCTAGAAGAGAGAGAACTTTAGCAAATCTTGACCAGAAACAGAATTCATCTGCACTAATCTGGCTATAAAACCATTTTTCCTTCAAGCAAAATGATACTGTTCACGATCAAGCCTGTATTCCAGAATATTTTCCAATGCCAAAAAAGCTGTTCTCACTCAGAAGGAATCTGAGTGAGACAAATCTGAGTAAGACAAAGATTGAGCACTAGATTCTAATCTGCAGTCCCCTCCAATATCTTACCATATTTTATGTTTAATATTGCACTGATTCATGAAATTGCCATTTTTGTATATCAAAAGTAGTCAAATATTGGCAATTTTATATGGTTCAACCTAAGAAAAATAACCAACAGAATAAAAAAAAGAGAGAGGGGAGGAAAACTTGCATCCAGGTAGAGTCAGGAGAAACAGGCCATCCGCAGGCCATAAAATTGGCAGCATTTCTGACAGATATGGTACAAGTAAAACTGAAATAATTCAAGTACTGACCTGCAACTGCCCTGCATGAAAAATCAGCATGGAATCCCAGCATAAATAAGAAGATTCTGAGAGATTCGGTCAACAGCTCCTAATCTGAAGGGCCAAGGGCTGAGGCAAAGCTGAGTCTTGGGACAGATACTAATCACAGACTCTTCACCCTCATGGCACTTGTGTGAGTCCCCCTCTGCAGAAGTCTCTCTGCCCATGCACTGTGACTGCTGCAGAGGCAGTCTCCTTAATGAAGCCATGCTGGGAGAGAGCCAAGCATGGCTGGCCTCACCTGACCACAAGCAGCCAGCAGCAGACCCAGTTTCCTTCTGAGGTGGCTGGACTCTGTGAAGCAGCACATTCAGACACACATCTCCTACCTGGCTTACAGGCCACACAAAAACAAAGCTAGATGGAGAAAGCCAGCCCCAGGCTCAGCAGCTACACCAAAGAAACAGAAAACCTTTCATAGATGGGGCACTCCTTTTCCAGATCTTCTCATAGCCCCAGCTCCTCTCTTCTCTCACTCTGTCCTATTTACAACCAGGACACCTTCCCCAACTGCTGATCCCTGATTCTCATATAATCTTGCAGGATGTAATTCTCCAACAGAGGAACTAAGGAGACGTAAGTTCCTATCAGCTAGCTTTCTGGTTTGCAAGCAATACAAACTGACGCTGGATACTGTCTTGAACACACAGAACTGAAGACAGGATAAAAGTCCAGGCTTAACAAAGGGCTGGAGGAAAATGAGAAATCATGCTGCAGGGAACACAGGGATCTTATTACAGGAAGAGTCTTGCAAATGCAAGGTGCTGTGAGGAATGACCAGTAAACATTCTTCTGTGTCTGCTTTCCTCCCTCCATCTGTCAGCCCTCACTTCACTCTCTAAAGATTCAAAGCCCTGGGAAATAATATGCTGATTAACTGAGCTCAGGTCACAGCTGACTTGTCTGGGCTAGGCAACAAGGAAGAGGAGCTGACTTCCTTGGGTGAGAGACCACGTCCCAAAAGGAAATCAGGTGAAGTGGATGCTGGTCAGCCAGTAATAACTAGTACCCACAGCAAGGAAACTGAAAGTATTTGGTTAGAAAAGAAAGGGATTCAAGGCAAGTTACACCATGTTTTGGGACAAATTTCAGGTGTGGATACAGCTGTTGTTGCTCACAGATAAATAAAAAAGGAGGGAAATACTTGGACTTACGGACAACAATACAAAAAGCACAGAAGTAAAGTTAGAACCAAATATTCAAAGCCAGAAAAGACTCAATACCAGAGTACTGAACTGAGGGGGTGGCAGGGAAGACTCTTGGGAAAAATCTCCCAAAACACAGTAAATACAACAAATTAAAAATGCATATGAAAAAGAGAGACTAGAGACACAATAACAAGGTACTTGAATTCTAAAACAAATGAAACAAAAGCAGTAGTAAATTAGTAAGTACAGAACACATAAGCTAAAGAAACATTTGAATTGATAGGTGGAAATCTTAATGAAAAGTTATACATACCTAGATATATAACTTAGTGAAAATTTGAAATTTCATAAATAAAGTAAGTGAGCATGGGGAAAAAGTTACCTTCAATGAAGCATTATATAAGAAAGCTTTAAGAGAGAAGAGAAAAAAAAATTACAGTTAAAATCTTCCCATTATACGGACTGAGCACAGTGGCTGATGCCTGTAATCCCAGCACTTTGGGAGGCTGAGGCAGGTGGATCACTTGGGCCCAAGGGTTCAAGACCAGCCTGCGCAACATGGCAAAATCTCATCTCTACAAAAAATACAAAAATGAGCCACCGTGGTGGTGTGCGCCTGTAGTCCCAGCTACTGGAAGGCTGAAGTGGGAGGATCACCTGAGCCCAGGAGGTTGAGACTGCAGTGAGCTGTGATCATACCACTGCACTCCAGCCTGGGAACAGAGTGGGACCCTGTTTCAAAAAAAAACTAAAAGAAAAGTCTCCCATTATAGAAGACTTCAGCATTAAAAATTACATATGGTATCCAGGAGAAATACTCAAAGTCTCAAATAAAAGTTAAAAAAGCACTAATGTTTATTGGGGTTTTAAAATGTGCCAGGCATTGTGCTAAGCATGTTGTCTGAATTAATTCAATCCTCACAAAAACCAAATAAAATTGGTTTCAATATTATCCTCATTTGACAAATGAAGAAACTGAGGTATAGAGAAGTTAAATAACTTGCTCAAAGCCACACAGTAGATGGGACTTGGCAGAATTTGAACCTAGGCGGCCTGGTTCCAGTTCCCAGCCTTTAGAACCACCAAGCTGACTGTCCTTCAAGTAAAAAGGACAGCAAACTCAAGCAAATGAACAACAAAAGAGTGGTAGTATAACAATATTAATTACAAAAAAGAGAAAAGATGGTGTCAATGATGATACATACAGTTTACAATGAAGAAAAATAAATCTTAGTTTAGGAGTGCCCACCTTGCAGTCCCTGTCCCATAGTAGACGTTCGGCAAGTGTCTGTTGAATGAATGAATGAGCTAATACAGAAGCCAACAAAGATCAGGCAAGAATGGAAAAAAAAAAAAAACATAAAATACCCAAAAAAATAAAAGCTGATAGGGGAACAGTAGCAAAAAATAAGTACAGTCAGTTCTGCCATAAACACTTGTTGCAAAAATGGGGATGAGTTCCCAGGTGATTGATTACATGAGGAAATAAATTTTGCCTTGCTTATGCACAATTTAGTCTCCAAGAAACATTAGATGAAGGTAGAAAACTTCACGCAGCTGAACAAAGCTGTATAAGGAATGCACAAAGCACACGCACACACCTCAAACATCTACCAGCTCCCTCAGTTCATCAAGGGTTATGAGCCACAGTCATCCACATCTGCTATTCAACTTTCCAAAAGATTTCAGCTAACCTACTTGCCATCACTTCTCAGTAATAACTCGAATCTATATTCCTTCCAATACACCCTTCCACAAGCAAACTTTAGGCCTTTTTCAAGGTAAACTGACATACATATTTATGCATTTTTAAACCAATTTAACACAGGTAAAACTGGATTAGCATCTTTATTAGGTTTCCATGTTCTGTGTGTGTCTACATCACTAATGAAGTTTTAGAGTGCTACACTCTAACGATACTTTTTCATGAGCCCTGGGTTTAATATTGCACAATTTTGCATAACATTATTTTTAAGAACGTGTATGCAATATGACAGCAAAACTGACTGTACGAAGATAAAAACAGCACTTGTAAAATACGGAATTAGCAGATAACAAACTCTATATTCTACAAACCCCACCTTTTCAAACACCAGTAGAAGCTTCATCAACATTGATCACACATTAAGTAACAAAAAAAAAAAATTCAAAAATCTCTAAAGAATAAAAAGTATACAAGCCAGGGACAGTGGCTCATGCCTGTGATTCCAGAACTTTGGGAGGCTGAGGCAGGTGTTCAAGAGTTCAAGACCAGAGTTCAAGGCAGGTGTCAGGAGTTCAAGACCAGCCTGGCCAACATGGTGAAACCCTGTCTCTACTAAAAATACAAAAATTAGCCAGGCATGGTGGCAGGTGCCTTAATCCCAGCTACTCAGGAGACTGAAGGAGGAGAACCGCTTGAACCTGGGAGGCAGAGGTTGCAGTGAGCTGAGACCACGCCAGTGCACTTCAGCCTGGGTGACAGAGCGAGACTCAGTATCAAAAAAAAAAAAAAAAAAAAAAAGAGTATACAGTCCATATTCTATGGCCATAAGACATTAAAGCTAGTTTATAATAAAGTATAACTGGGAAAAAATAGCACTTGCAAATTGAAAATTATTTTTCTAAAATACCTAAGTCAAAAAGAAAACAGTAGTAGAGTTATTAAATACATAGGAAAAATACAATAATGAGAAAATAGCATATAAAAACATAAAAGCTAGTCAGACTATTGCTAAAAGGTAAACACACAGATGAACTTATTAAGTGGACTGGCTCATTTAGCATTAGTGAAAGTGAGTAGAAGGAATTAGGAAAGATGAAAGCAGATAGGTCAAGAGTAAAAACTGGTAAAATATAAACAGGTTCTAGGAGGGTAAGGTGGGCAAAAACCAACAAAATTAAGTAAATCAAAATGAAGAAAAAAATCAGATTCCCAAAACAAGCAACAAAAAAGCAAAAATAACTACACATGGGATAAATTCTTAAAATGAGAAACAATCTGAGTAACTATAAAATTATTTTCTTAGAAAATATGAAATATTTTTCATGCTCAAGAAGTAAGGTAACACCTAAAGACCTAAAAAAAACTTTTTTTTTAGAGTTGAGGTCTTGCCCAGTCACCCAGGCTGGAGTGCAGGGGCATGATCACAGCTCACTACAGCCTCCAATTCTTGGGTTCAATTGATCCTCCTACCTCAGCCTCCCAGGTCACTGAGATTATAGCCATTAGCCACTGCACTTGGCAAAAAATTTAAAACTTAATCAAAAAATTGCCTTTATAAAACAAATATCAATGCTTATGTGGTTTTCCAAGACAGTTATTAATGTTTAAAAGGTTGCAAACTAGTGTATCTAAACTACAGATTCAGAAATGCTGATGTGATCTGTTTAGCACTGTGTGAGTGTGTCTGCAACTGTGTGTGTGTGTGTTTATGCATGCACATGTGTGCATATCCTGGTATATTAATCTAAATTAATAGCTAACATTTCAGTGTAAAAACTCTAGGTATTTTACATAATATTTTGGAATTCTAGCTTGTCTTGAGTAACTGGAGGGATATCCTGACAACTCTGGTTCCAGTAGCAGCACATGGCTAGAGTGGATGTGGCTAGCCCCTTTGGATGAGGTAGTTAATTAATCCCAGTACCGGTAGAAAATATACCCTTCACTTCCTAGTCAAACCTGTAAGCATTTTAAGCCTCCTATCAAGAGGGGGGGAAAAAAAAAAAAAAAAAACTCCAATGGAAATTATAAAAAGTCAATTCTCCCCAAATTATCTTTAAATGTTTACATCAATTTTCATCAAAATCAAACAAGATTACTTTTTTGATGGAGTACGAAGAATTTAACAAATTAATTACAAAGCACTTTGGCAAAATTAAATGTTCACTCATTGTAAGAACTTTTTAATACAGTTAAGAATAATGTGCAGGGAGCAGCCAAGATGGCCGAATAGGAACAGCTCCGGTCTACAGCTCCCAGTGTGAGCAACACAGAAGATGGGTGATTTCTGCATTTCCATCTGAGGTACCGGGTTCATCTCACTAGAGAGTGCCAGACAGTGGGCCCAGGACAGTGGGTGCAGCGCACCATGCGCGAGCAGAAGCAGGGCGAGGCATTGCCTCACTCGGGAAGCGCAAAGGGTCAGGGAGTTCCCTTTCCTAGTCAAAGAAAGGGGTGACACACGGCACCTGGAAAATCAGGTCACTCCCACCCTAATACTGAGCTTTTCCGACGGGCTTAAAAAACGGCCCACCAGGAGATTGTATCCTGCATCTGGCTCAGAGGGTCCTATGCCCACAGAGTCTCACTGATTGCTAGCACAGCAGTATGAGATCAAACTGCAAGGCGACAGCGAGGCTGGGGGAGGGGCGCCCGCCACTGCCCAGGCTTGCTTGGGTAAACAAAGCAGCCTGGAAGCTGGAACTGGGTGGAGCCCACCACAGCTCAAGGAGGCCTGCTGCCTCTGTAGGCTCCACCTCTGGGGGCAGGGCACAGACAAACAAAAAGACAGCAGTAACCTCTGCAGACTTAAATGTCTGACAGCTTTGAAGAGAGCAGTGGTTCTCCCAGCACACAGCTAGAGATCTGAAAACGGGCAGACTGCCTCCTCAAGTGGGTCCCTGACCCCTGACCCCCGAGCAGCCTAACTGGGTGGCACCCCCCAGTGGGGGCAGACTGACACCTCACACGGCCCAGTGCTCCTCTGAGACAAAACTTCCAGAGGAACGATCAGACAGCAGCATTCGCGGTTCATGAAAATCCGTGGTTCTGCAGCCACCGCTGCTGTTACCCAGGCAAACAGGGTCTGGAGTGGACCTCTACCAAACTCCAACAGACCTGCAGCTGAGGGTCCTGACTGTTAGAAGGAAAACTAACAAACAGAAAGGACATCCACACCAAAAACACATCTGTACATCACCATCATCAAAGACCAAAAGTAGATAAAACCACAAAGATTGGGAAAAAACAGAGCAGAAAAACTGGAAACTCTAAAAAGCAGAGCGCCTCTCCTCCTCCAAAGGAACCCAGTTCCTCACCAGCAACAGAACAAAGCTGGACAGAGAATGACTTTGACGAGCTGAGAGAAGAAGGCTTCAGATGATCAAACTGCTCCGAGCTACAGGAGGAAATTCAAACCAAAGGCAATGAAGTTAAAAACTTGCAAAAAAAATTTAGACAAATGTATAACTAGAATAACCAATACAGAGAAGTGCTTAAAGGAGCTGATGGAGCTGAAAGCCAAGGCTTGACAACTACGTAAAGAATGCAGCAGCCTCAGGAGCCGATGCGATCAACTGGAAGAAAGGGTATCAGTGATGGAAAATGAAATGAATGAAATGAAGCGAGAAGGGAAGTTTAGACAAAAAAGAATAAAAAGAAATGAACAAAGCCTCCAAGAAATATGGGACTATGTGAAAAGACCAAATCTACGTCTGATTGGTGTACCTGAAAGTGACGGGGAGAACAGAACCAAGTTGGAAAACACTCTGCAGGATATTATCCAGGAGAACTTCTCCAATCTAGCAAGGCAGGTCAGCATTCAGATTCAGGAAATACAGAGAAGGCCACAAAGATACTCCTCGAGAAAAGCAACTCCAAGACACATAATTCTCAGATTCACCAAAGTTGAAATGAAGGAAAAAATGTTAAGGGCAGCCAGAGAGAAAGGTCGGGTTACCCACAAAGGGAAGCCCATCAGACTAACAGCGGATCTCTCGGCAGAAACCCTACAAGCCAGAAGAGAGTGGGGGCCAATATTCAACATTCTTAAAGAAAAGAATTTTCAACCCAGAATTTCATATCCAGCCAAACTAAGCTTCATAAGTGAAGGAGAAATAAAATACTTTACAGACAAGCAAATGCTGAGAGATTTTGTCACCACCAGGCCTGCCCTGAAAGAGCTCCTGAAGGAAGCATTAAACATGGAAAGGAACAACCGGTACCAGCCACTGCAAAATCATGCCAAATTGTAAAGACCATCGAGGCTAGGAAGAAACTGCATCAACTAATGAGCAAAATAACCAGCTAACATCAAAATGACAGGATCAAATTCACACATAACAATATTAACTTTAAATGTAAATGCACTAAATGCTCCAATTAAAAGACACAGACTGGCAAATTGGATAAAGAGTCAAGACCCATCAGTGTGCTGTATTCAGGAAACCCATCTCACGTGCAGAGACACACATAGACTAAAAATAAAAGGATGGAGGAAGATCTACCAAGCAAATGGAAAACGAAAAAAGGCAGGGGTTGCAATCCTAGTCTCTGATAAAACAGACTTTAAACCAACAAAGATCAAAAGAGACAAAGAAGGCCATTACTTAATGGTAAAGGGATCAATTCAACAAGAAGAGCTAACTATCCTAAATATATATGCACCCAATACAGGAGCACCCAGTTTCGCAAAGCAAGTCATGAGTGACCTATAAAGAGACTGAGACTGCCACACAATAATAATGGGAGACTTTAACACCCCACTGTCAACATTAGACAGATCAATGAGACAGAAAGTTAACAAGGATACCCAGGAATTGAACTCAGCTCTGCACCAAGTGGACCTAACAGACATCTACAGAACTCTCCACCCCAAATCAACAGAATATACATTTTTTTCAGCACCACACCACACCTATTCCAAAATTGACCACATAGTTGGAAGTAAACCTCTCCTCAGCAAATGTAAAAGAACAGAAATTATAACAAACTGTCTCTCAGACCACAGTGCAATCAAACTAGAACTCAGGATTAAGAAACTCACTCAAAACCACTCAACTACATGGAAACTGAACAACCTGCTCCTGAATGACTACTGGGTACATAACAAAATGAAGGCAGAAATAAAGATGTTCTTTGAAACCAACGAGAACAAAGACACAACATTCCAGAATCTCTGGGACACATTCAAAGCAGTGTGTAGAGGGAAATTTATACCACTAAATGCCCACAAGAGAAAGTAGGAAAGATCCAAAATTGACACCCTAACATCACAATTAAAAGAACTAGAAAAGCAAGAGCAAACACATTCAAAAGCTAGCAGAAGGCAAGAAATAACTAAAATCAGAGCAGAACTGAAGGAAATAGAGACACAAAAAACCCTTCAAAAAATTAATGAATCCAGGAGCTGGTTTTTCGAACGGATCAACAAAATTGATAGACCACTAGCAAGACTAATAAAGAAGAAAAGACAGAAGAATCAAACAGACGCAATAAAAAATGACAAAGGGGATATCACCACCGATCCCACAGAAATACAAACTACCATCAGAGAATACTACAAACACCTCTACGCAAATAAACTAGAAAATCTAGAAGAAATAGATAAATTCCTGGACACATACACCCTCCCAAGACTAAACCAGGAAGAAGTTGAATCTCTGAATAGACCAATAACAGGAGCTGAAATTGTGGCAATAATCAATAGCTTACCAACCAAAAAGAGTCCAGGACGAGATGGATTCACAGCCGAATTCTACCAGAAGTACAAGGAGGAACTGGTACCATTCCTTCTGAAACTATTCCAATCAATAGAAAAAGAGGGAATCCTCCCTAACTCATTTTATGAGGCCAGCATCATCCTGATAGCAAAGCCTGACAGAGACACAACCAAAAAAGAGAATTTTAGACCAATATCCTTGATGAACAATGATGAAAAAATCCTCAATAAAATACTGGCAAACCGAATCCAGCAGCACATCAAAAAGCTTATCCACCATGATCAAGTGGGCTTCATCCCTGGGATGCAAGGCTGGTTCAATATACGCTAATCAATAAATGTAATCCAGCATATAAACAGAACCAAAGACAAAAACCACATGATTATCTCAATAGATGCAGAAAAGGCCTTTGACAAAATTCAACAACCCTTCATGCTAAAAATTCTCAATAAATTAGGTATTGATGGGACGTATCTCAAAATAATAAGAGCTTTCTATGACAAACCTACAGCCAATATCATACTGAATGGGCAAAAACTGGAAGCATTCCCTTTGAAAATGGGCACAAGACAGGGATGCTCTCTCTCACCACTCCTATTCAACATAGTGTTGGAAGTTCCGGCCAGGGCAATTAGGCAGGAGAAGGAAATAAAGGGCATTCAATTAGGAAAAGAGGAAGTCAAATTGTCCCTGTTTGCAGACGACATGATTTTATATCTACAAAACCCCATCGTCTCAACCCAAAATCTCCTTAAGCTGATAAGCAACTTCAGCAAGTCTCAGGATACAAAATCAATGTACAAAAATCACAAGCATTCTTATACACCAATAACAGACTAACAGAGAGCCAAATCATGAGTGAACTCCCATTCACAATTGCTTCAAAGAGAATAAAATACCTAGGAATCCAACTTACAAGGGACGTGAAGGACCTCTTCAAGGAAAACTACAAACCACTGCTCAATGAAATAAAAGAGGATACAAACAAATGGAAGAACATTCCATGCTCATGGGTAGAAAGAATCAATATTGTGAAAATGGCCATACTGCCCAAGGTAATTTATAGATTCAATGCCATCCCCATCAAGCTACCAATGATTTTCTTCACAGAATTGGAAAAAACTACTTTAAAGTTCATATGGAACCAAAAAAGAGCCCGCATAGCCAAGTCAATCCTAAGCCAAAAGAACAAAGCTGGAGGCATCACACTACCTGACTTCAAACTATACTACAAGGCTACAGTAACCAAAACAGCATGGTACTGGTACCAGAACAGAGATATAGATCAATGGAACAGAACACAGCCCTCAGAAATAACGCCACATATCTGCAACTATCTGATCTTTGACAAACCTGAGAAAAGCAATGGGGAAAGGATTCCCTATTTAATAAATGGTGCTGGCAAAACTGGCTAGCCATATGTAGAAAGCTGAAACTGGATCCCTTCCTTACACCTTATACAAAAATTAATTCAAGATGGATTAAAGACTTAAACATTAGACCTAAAATCATAAAAACCCTAGAAGAAAACCTAGGCATTACCATTCAGGACATAGGCATGAGCAAGGACTTCATGTCTAAAACACCAAAAGCAATGGAAACAAAAGTCAAAATTGACAAATGGGATCTAATTAAATTAAAGAGCTTCTGCACAGCAAAAGAAACTACCATCAGAGTGAACAGGCAACCTACAAAATGGGAGAAAATTTTTGCAACCTACTCATCTGACAAAGGGCTAATATCCAGAATCTACAATGAACTCAAACAAATTTACAAGAAAAAAACAAACAACCCCATCAAAAAGTGGGCAAAGGACATGAACAGACACTTCTCAAAAGAAGACATTTATGCAGCCAAAAATCACATGAAAAAATGCTCACCATCACTGGCCATCAGAGAAATGCAAATCAAAACCACAATGAGATACCATCTCACACCAGTTAGAATGGCAATCATTAAAAAGTCAGGAAGCAACAGGTGCTGGAGAGGATGTGGAGAAATGGGAACACTTTTACACTGTTGGTGGGACTGTAAACTAGTTCAACCATTGTGGAAGTCAGTGTGGCGATTCCTCAGGGATCCAGAACTAGAAATACTAGAAATACCATTTGACCCAGCCATCCCATTACTGGGTATATACCCAAAGGACTATAAATCATGCTGCTATAAAGACACATGCACACGTATGTTTATTGCGGCACTATTCACAATAGCAAAGACTTGGAGCCAATCCAAATGTCCAACAATGATAGACTGGATTAAGAAAATGTGGCACATATACACCATGGAATACTATGCTGCCATAAAAAAGGATGAGTTCATGTCCTTTGTAGGGACATGGATGAAGCTGGAAACCATCATTCTCAGCAAACTATCGCAAGGACAAAAAACCAAACACCACATGTTCTCACTCATAGGTGGGAATTGAACAATGAGAACACATGGACACAGGAAGGGGAACATCACACTCTGGGGACTGTTGTGGGGTGGGGGGAGGGGGGAGGGATAGCATTAGGTGATATACCTAATGCTAAATGACGAGTTTATGGGTGCAGCACACCAGCATGGCACATGTATACATATGTAACTAACCTGAACATTGTGCACATGTACCCTAAAACTTAAAGTATAATAATAATAATAATAAAAAGAAACACGCTTTCCTATTTTTAATAGCCTATGATAGTCATACAGAATGAGTTAATTAAAATTGATTGGTCAATTGCTTAAAAAAAAAAAGAATAATGTATCATATATTTCAAAATAACTAAAAGAGGAGAATTCCAACGTTCCTAAGACAAGAAAATGATAAATGTTTGAGGTGACAGATATCCCAATGACCCTGATCTGATTATATATTATATGCTTATATTAAAATACCAGATGTACCCCATAAACATGTACAACTATTATGTATCCATAATAACTAAAAATATTAAAAACAAAAAGATGAGAAGGAACGTCAACTGTCAGTTAACGAAATATATTATAAAGGCACAACAATTACAGTCAAACAGAAAAGTCCATGAAACAAGTCAAAATGCCCAGAAACTAATGCATATTTAAATATAATAAAGATTGCACTTCAAATCACTAGAAAAGGATGGACTAATTCAATCTTGGGAAGGCAGGATGGCGCAGTGTGCAAAGAAGACAGCCTCTGGAGGTGGACAGCCTGGACTACATGGAATGCCAGGCTGCCCTGTGATCCTGGACGACTCAGTGTCCTTATGTGTAAAACAAGGATAACAATTGTACCTATTTCACAGAATTGTTTAGAAGATTATTAGTTACAATTTGTAAAGTGCTTAGAACAGGGACTAATACAGTAAGCGCTGTATAAGTGACATTAAATAAATTAAAGAAAACAATTCATTATAAGATAATTCTTAACTCCAGGGGATACATGGAGATCAGAAAACCTCCCATCGTAACGTATTTTTTTTTAATCAGTTTTTTAAAAAGTGAATGGTAAAAAATGAAATTAGGAAGAAAAAAAGCACTATTTATTTGACCTCTAGATTGGAGAAAACTTTTTAAAACATGACAGCAAAAGCAATATCTGAAGAAAACAGAATAACAGATTTGAGTAGATAAATGTGTTAAAATTTTGTATATCAAACACTAAAAGATGAAAATAAAAATCTGAGGAAAAATATGAGCTAAGGAGTATATGTATAAATACTCCTACAAATCAGTAAGAAAAAGTACAATAAGCAAGTCACAAAAACCTTAACCTGTATGAGAAAATATGCAACACTGTTACCAATCAAAAATTAAAATTAAAATGAAATTTTTCAACCATCAAATTGGCCAACAACTTCAAAAATTATATTGCTGACTAAAAAGCAAATAAATTGATACTTTCTATATGGAAGATTGAAATATACATTGAAACAAACTATACAGGCGTCACTTTAATTATATACTTAAAAAAAACTTTTAAACTATGAAGCCACTTTGACCTAGTAATTCCATTTGTGGGACAAAGTTGTAACATAGGATTTTTTTCCCCCAAGGCAGAGTCTTGCACTGTCACCCAGGCTGGAGTGCAGTGGCACTATGTTGGCTCACTACAACCCTCTGCCTTCTGGGTCCAAGCATTGTCGTGCCTGAGCCTCCCGAGTAGTTGGAATTACAGGCGTGAGCACCATACCTGGCTAATTTTTTTGTATTTTTAGTAGAGACAAGGTTTCACCATGTTGGCCAGAGTGGTCTTGAACTCCTGCCCTCAGGTGATCCGCCCACCTCGGCCTCCCAAAGTGCTAGGATTACAGCAGTAAGCCACTGCTTCCAGTGGAACACAGGATTTAAATGGAAAAGTTTCAAATGGCTTTTTCAGAGATGAACCAAAATCAACGAAAATGGTATGTGAAGA
This sequence comes from Pan troglodytes, assembly GCF_028858775.2. Lineage (NCBI taxonomy): Eukaryota > Metazoa > Chordata > Mammalia > Primates > Hominidae > Pan > Pan troglodytes. Next base: position 107,440,435 of record NC_072402.2, on the reverse strand, counting down.
AATATTTTAAGTTTCAAATATAAAGCTAAGAATTTTCACCATCTAAAAATTCAATACTTAGTTCATTGTACAATTAAGCTTTAATATTACCAAATTCCAAAAAAGTTTTAAAACAAACCTTTTAACAGCATCCTTCTTCTGAATATCTATAATATCCCACCACTTTGAAAGGTAAGAGATCTCAGACCAAATAAACTTCCTCCGTGAGTCTTCTTTCAGCTTTAGGACCATGTTATTAAAAATATACTGAGTCTTGTCTCTAAAGTAGTCATTGAAAGTCTTCAACCAACCTAAATCAAGACACAAATATACCACAAAGGTCTAATTCGTATGGCTGATTTCAACTCAGTCACATTCCATTGCATTACTTTGGACATCCTTAGAATTTTCATTCATAGACATATTTTTAAATTTAACAGGTGTTTTCAATTAATGAAACTCCATTTTAGTTGTCATGGGACTCAGAAACCCACTAATATTAAAACAATGAAAACACTCTGAAAACTGCACAAATTCAGATAGAAATGAGAAAAATAAGATAGATGACCTAAGGCCAAAAAGCGGTTATTTATATCTTAATAATTATAGTATCTAATTCAATTTTTTATCTCTAAGGAATTTTTTTTGAATTTTAAAAATCTAAACACTGTTTACAAGTTGGCAGTACTGTTATCCTAATAGGGGATCCAAATTTTATCCTCTCATGCCACATCTAAAATTCTTCACCCATTAAATAAGTTAAACTAAGAAAAAAGAGATCGCAAGTATAAACTATACCTAAAAGCTTTCAGCAGACCAATAAGGTAATTACACCATAAATATGAACACTGAGAAGTAGAATTCTGCAAAATACAGGCATTTGTTCCCAAAAGCTGTTCATTATTCAATTCCTTAGAAGCACGAAGTAACACTAATCAAACAACAAATGCGAATGCATATAGGTAAAATTTTTCAAAAAGAGAACTGTAGATGTTGACAGTTTGGTTCTCCTGTTTTTTCCTATACTTTCCAAATATCCTGGAAATTTTATCTAAAGATAGTTGCAATTTGGCTATAAGAAACATTTTTAACACCAACAGGTGCAAACATAGCACCACAAGGCAGACTACTAAAACGGCCAAGCAAAAGCGTACACAGCCACCAATTCCGTCTACTGGTGGGAGGCAAAGTAGACCCCCTAAAAAATTACCCGTTCCCATCTAAAAAATCTTATAAGGAGAAGTTCCTATATATCCAAGCTGAACTATTGGTCTATTGTTTCCAAACTTACATGTGAGAGAATTAAAGAGTAAGAGGGTCCAAATGGCTGTTTCTTATCTGTATATAGTTAAATTAATATGTATACTATATTTGCTGGCAAAAAATAAATAAATAAATAAAAAATAAAAGCCTGCCAGGGCAGAGAAGACAAAACTATTCTGACAATGTGAATATGAGCTTTTGAAAAGAGCACTGCAGCTATGACTTATTTATTCCTCTTGCTTTAATTGAAATCTACTCATCCATCCTACAATTATTTACTGAGCACCTACAATGTGGCACGTATGAAGCTATGGGCCAAATAGAAATATAATGTCAAATAGTCTTTATAGGACTTTCTTGATCTGGGGCACTTTTAACCTGATTTGGTACCAAAGAACACCTCCTGGATACTTCAATTTTTCCACATTTAACTAAAAAAAACTGTGTCTATTTTTAAAACCTCAAAGATATTTCATGAAATGGTGGTCTGCAAAGAATCCCACCTAGCTTCACCAAAGTACTAACCTGGAACACTGCCCCCAGAGCACTGAGCCAGGATCCACCTCTGGATTCCCAGGGAATAGCCCAGAAAGCCCAACCAACCCAGATGCCCTAACTCCCTGATGACCATACCAACACTACCAAGTTAAAAAACATCAAGTGCTCAGAACTGATATCATCATCAGTCTTTAACTGCCCTTTCCCACATCTGTACAATTAAATTAGGTAAAGGGGAAATAAAAAATATTCTGAACACCCAATTTGTAAAGTATACAATTAAAACACTTATATAAACTGCTCCACATCTTAAAACATATATTGGTTACCCAAAATTTCAGTTTGCACTGAATTCACTCTATGCCCTTGTTATGGACAGATCTGTGTCATATGCTGAAGTCTCACCACCTCAGAATGTGACTGTATTTGGAGACAGGTCTTTAAAGAGGTAATTAAGGTAAAATGAGGTCATGAAGATAGGCCCTAATCCTACATGACTATTGATGTACTTATAACAAAAGGAGATTAGAACACAGATACACAAGGAAGACCATGCAAAGACACAAGGAGAAGACAGCCATCAACAAGCCAAGGAGAGATGACCTCAAAAGAAATCAACACTGCCAACACCTTGATCTTGGACTTCTAGCCTCCAGAACTGTGAAAAAAACAAATTTCTGTTGTTTAAGCCACTTAGTCTGGTACTTTGCTATGGCAGCCCTAGCAAACTTATTCAGCCCTAGAACAAATCAGCGTCATTACCATCCAAGAAATAAAGATTGCAATGTGGGAAGAATTTATTTTATCAAATATCAACATAATATTTAACTGAATATACTATATCTACCTACATATTGCAAAACTGAGCTAAATTCAAATGTACGTAAGTAAATCTATTTCTGTACCATGCTTTTATTATACACGTGCAACAAGGACCATGTAAATGAAATGGTTCTATTAGAATTATCATCTTTAAGATATCACATGATATCTTTTACCTAAATTTAAAGGTTCAAACTAATTCCTAATTATCTGGCTACTAGCTAAAGAACTATAAATAGTGAAATGCCTCCAAATTAATTTGATAATAAAACTCCAGTAATCTAGCATAAAAGGCAAATTTTTAAGGGTTAGTCTTTATGAAGATTGATAAGTAAAAGTTTTTTTCTGTGTTTTTTGTTAAGCACAACTATTTATTTTCAACAGTTATAATCTGTGATGAATGAACTAAGGCCATTTCAAAAAAGAGTTTATCATGGGAGTTTTCACAGAGGAATCACAGTGATTGATTAGTCCATTTTGCCTTCAACACTTCATTCACCCCTCAACAATCATGAGGAAAATATGGTAAAGACATTCACATGAGCCAAAATACAAGCTCAGAGATGTCAACCTGAAAGCGTTCCATAAAACTCATACTGATATCACCACCATACAGCATAATTAATGAAGAATGAACTGAAAGATAGCCTCTTGCAGCTTTCAGTACTGAGTAATATAACAGTAAATTAGCTTTTATTGCTCTTATACAATAGAGTAATCAAGTATTACCTTTTACATTGAATTGGTTCTTTCGTTTTCTAAATTACTGTAAAAACTACAATTGTATATTAACATGAGACCAACCAGAAATATAGTGTTTTATAAAAAGTGGTAGGGGATGAATTTTCATGACATAAAATTATATTCCTACCTCTAGATTTAATAATCTTAGGACACTGAGTTGCAAACTGATTTACTTAAGCGGTCAATTCACAGCTTTTTTTCTTTCTGTTGGAATATCCTTGAAAATTGAACAAGGGCTAGAACAGCATTAAGAATACCTTTCAATTTATTCTTTTCCATTCTAACACTATTACCACCCATAAAAAAGCTAATAGCTATTTTAAATAAGTGGGGAAATATTTAAAACAAAGAGTGCATAATTACAAGTTCCACAAAGCAGGCATAAACCCAAATTCGATACCACTATTTTTTTTTAAGTTCTAAAATAAAAAAAGCCAATAAAGCTGGAAACTCTATTGTCTACATTCAATGTTCATGAACAATTAAGCACCTAGTAACTGTTCACAAATCACAATTTATTTTTAAAATTTTGAGCTCTCAGCCATAGGTTGGAAATCTAGAGATTATGTGGAGTTCTGATGCTCTTCAGGAACATTTAGTTTTATTTGGTTCAAGGGCATATACACTAAGTACCACCATGAGGATGTGGGCAAGAGTTACCTGGCCCTGAGCCCTGGACTCTAGAAGGACCTCCCTATTCTTCTGACTACACCCCTTTCAATTGGATAAATCCACAGGACAAACTGACCCAGAGCCTGCCCTGCCCTTCTGAGTACCAGGGTCCAGAAATCTGTCTGAACAGCCCCAAACTGGAAGCCTACTGGGATTCTTATAAGTCTCTCCCCATCAGGGCACTTAACCCTAACAAATGGGACCTACCCTCTCTAGCCTAAACAGTGGCCAAGAGGCTGTAGTTTGTAGGGGTGTAGACCTGGCACCAGGATCGCTTCAATCAAGGTCCTTCCTGGTTTGGGACAGGGCCAGGCCTGGGAGGAGAAGGCAGCTGGCCTGCCCCACAGGCTGGCTCTCCCCATACACACCACCATATTCCAGTGGGGAACTAGAGCAACAGCAATCTAAACCTACATTTGGTCTTCTAGATCACTGAGCTATTTCTCCAGGCAAGAGGAGAAGACCTATTTTTCTTTAGTAATTTATTTCTTTGATTTATAACTTAAATGTTTAAACACAGGGTATGTGGGCCTCTGTGTACTTTGCCCCAGATCCTGAAAATTTTAGAAGCAGGACTGAGCACACATACCACTCAAACTTAATCTAGTATCTACTGCAAACATATAAGAGCAAGAGTTCAATAAGTACTTAATAAGATGAATGAAAGGTATAGCCAAAAGGACTAGGAAAAAAGTACAAATGCAAATTTATTACTTCAGCTAGAAATGAAACTAAAGATAAAATAATACAACCATATTAGCTTTAATATGTTCACTCTCTGTTCTGATGCTATACCTAATAATCATTGTCCATTATCTTTAAGTTTCCAAAATATTTACATTTTAAGAGGATCTGTGAGCCCTAAGATGATTAAAACACCCATCCCTAAGAAGGCACCCCGCTCCACAAAGCACTGTTACACTGCTATGGTTTTGATTGCTATAATAATGATTTTTTCTTTTCTTTTTATTTTTATTAATAACGATTTTTAAAGTATATTAATTCCACTCAAAAGTTAAATAAGCACCAATCTTCAGGAAAACATGAACAGTTTTTGAATAAAAAATAATTATATCCAGATAAATAATACATTGGTAATAAACAACACATGCAACTTAAGCCTCAAGATTTTTTTTCCATTTCAATGTGATAAATATTCTCAAATTTTAAAATAAAGTTCATTAAAAACAAATATCCTTTCATCTAATAATTTATTTTCTTTTTTTTAATTTTAGATTCAAGAGGTATATTTGCAGGTTTGTTCCACGGGTATACTGCATGATGTTGAGGTTTGGGCTTCTATTGATCCCATCACCCAAATAGTGAACACAGTGCCCAACAGGTAGTTTTTCAACCCTTTCCCCCTTCCCTCTCTCCCTCCTTTCAGAATCTTCAGTGTTTATTGTTCTCATCTAGTAATTAAGGTATTTTCTATGAAAAAATGACGAACAGGTTTCTTCCATCACTCCTTAATCCTTCAATATTCAACTGCAACTTCTAGTCATATACTTATGGGGTAACATACAATCTTAAATGGTATTACTATTACTCAAATATGCTGCTGATTAATTTTAATTCCAACATTTCTATTATAAGTTAAGCTTGCTTTTCCTCCCTGATAAACTGTGAAAGAGTTTTAATTAACGTTCTGATTTATTCATTCAAACACGTACCTTGCATCTAATAAGGGCAAAGCAATAAAGCTAAATGAAAACAGATTCTACAGTGAAAATATGAATAAAATGCCATGGAAATAAAGAAATGGTAAAGTCTTACCAAAAGAAAAGAAGAAAGATTCTTAGATTAGTCATCATCTGGAGAGAGAAAAAGGGTGGTAGTTCCAAATAAAGGGAAGAGCATATGGAAAAGACAGGAAGTTGGTTATGGCTGCATTGCAGGGTACATGATGCAAATATGGTGAGAAATAAATATAAAAATAGAAGTGGGAGATAGATTATTGAAAACCTTCTAAACCATTCCTGTTTCTTACAGAGAACTTTGGAGGGAGGACGTGAGGGTTTTCTGACCTGTGCTTTCAAAAATAACTGTACTAAGAGTGTGAAGACTAAAAAGGCAAAGTAGAAGCAGAGAAACAGAAAATGAGACCACTGCAAAATTCTGAAAAAATGGTTATGGACTGCAGTTGAAATAAACAGAGGGAAATAAGAGGTCAAGGAGACAAAATGAAGAGAACTTAGTAATCGACTAAGTTTCCAAGAGAGGGTAAGAAGACAGTCACAGATGAAGCTGAGGCTTCCAGAGATCTGTGAGACTTGGAAAACCTAGAAACCTGCTGATGCCTCTAAATGCTTTTGAACCCAGGTTTCCAAAATAATCTAACCTGTTTTTCCCAGTTGATTCAGTGTCATTTAATAGTTTTCTAAGCATATCAGCTTTAATTCAATGAAGTTGTTTGAGAGAGATCATTTTTTGAATCCATATGAAGACGCTGTCACTGGAAATTTTACCCCACACCAGAGGAACCTATTTGCATTATTGTTAGGACAGCAGGCGTTTTGTTCATCCTGCAGCCCTATACGTACAATGTCCAACTGTGACCCCTTATTATATTGCTTTTCTAAGTGCCCCTTAGAAGACCTGCATACTTTTTCTCATAGCTGCAATTGTGTGATCAATCTCCAAGATAATTTCTAAATCTGTGCTAAAGCTTCTCCCCTCCCTCATTAATGATCCCATCTATGAGCATCTAACACTGACTGACAATACTTCAGGCATAGTAAGTCTTCCCCAACCAGAGCTTGGTTATTTGAAATAATGAGAAAACTGTCTAAAATATGACAGACACTGTTAGAAAGAAAAGTGACTTTCTTTGGTGGGTTACTCTTAGGGTACACGAGGGGGCTACTTAGCTTTAGACAAATACTGGGCAAATTATCAAAGTCTCTAAAAGAAACCAATTTAAAGGCTGGAAAATATTGCTAGGTACGGTGGCTTAAGTCTGTAATCCCAGCACTTTGGGAGGCCAAGGCGGACGGATCACTTGAGGTCAGGAGTTCAAGACCAGCCTGGCCAACATGGTGAAACCCCATCTCTACTAAAAATACAAAAAAATAGCTAGGCACTGTGGCGTGTGCCTGTAATCCCAGCTACTCAGATGGCTGAGGCAGGAGAATTGCTTGAACCTGGGAGGCAGAAGTTGCAGTGAACTGAGATTGCACCACTGCACTCCAGCCTGGGCAACAGAGCAAGACTCCATCTCAAAAAACAAAACAAAACAAAACAAAAGCTGGAAAATATCGCTTGTAAATCACTTTCTAATTGTAGAAAATGTGGCAATCAGGAAAATCACTCACTATCTCATGTACTAATATAGTATTTAGGGACAGAGACATTCATTTCAATAAAGATAAATCAGAAGGAAAAGAAGGATAGGAGATAGTGCAGTGAGATGTCCACTTTTGCAAGATAGCTGAAAAAAATCTTCTTTTTTATGGTTAATAATACTAAAGTAGTTGACATTTGGCTTGGAAATACTTAAAAGACTTCCCTCCTATATGCTCAGCCTGTGGTTTCAGAAGAATTATCCAAAAAAGGCAATATGTTAAAAACTGTTACAAGTACTGGTTCTGGAAAAAGATCACTTGATTTCAAACCTAGCCCTGCCATGAACAGATCACTTATGCTCTCTCCTGCCACTTCTCCCACATCTATGAAGGGAGGGTAATTACAGACTCTGTCATGAAGTTGCTGAAAGGAGTAATGGATGTGATATACGTAAAATGCCTAGAATAGTGCACAGAACATAATAATTCCCTAAGTGTTAGTAATTATTTGTATTACCAGGGCACTGGAGAGTTTTGAAGCACCCAGGCTTGAAAGACAGACAAAGGTAACTGAAACTGAGGAGAAAGAAGAGCTATTTAATGATCATCTACATTTCTCAGCAGCTGCTTAACATATGTGCTCCTCAAAGAATAAAGTCCAATGAGAGACCAAACCGTCTATTCTTCCTGTAAAACAGAATCTCAATACACATATTTTAGAGATCTCTAAAAACAGAATTCTAAATAGCCATACAGAGCCATTTAACTCAAGTGCTACAATTTTCTTAACAATTAAGGTTGTCAGATAAAATGCACAGCCAAGTTGAATCTGAATTTCAGATAAACAACAAATAAATGTTTAGTATAAGCATGCTGCATGTGATATTTGGGACACACAAACACACACACACAAACTACAAACACACACACACAAACTATTCATTGTTATTGAAAATTCAAGTTTAACTGAGCATTCTATATTTTTGTTTGCTAAATCTGACAACCCTATTAATAACCCAAAGTCCAGATAAATGTGTTAAATCGGCTAATGCCTACAACACAAGAAGAAAAGAAATAGAATAATTTGAACTAAATAAAGTATCTTAAGAGGCAATAAAAAGAGGTAAATGGAAAAAACACAGATTTTACAATCAGGCAATCCTGAGCTTCAATTCACCAACCTCTGAGAATTTATAATTAAATTAACTGACTTTGAACAAATTACCCTAACTTAGCCTCGCTGCCCTCACCTGTTAAATGTGGCTTCATTTACCACTTTTCAGGGTTAAAAAATTACACAAAGTAAAAAATAACAAAGACCTGCAACTCCCCTGATGCCGTTCAGGCAATAAATGCCAGAACTCGGTTGTTCCGCATACGATTTTAGCTCCAGAAACTAAAATTTCCCATCATGGCAGCCAAAATCAAACAATCCACTTTATCCTGCAGTAGCTAAACCAAATAAAGTACTCTCCAAACAGTGTTCACGTACAACTTCTCCTTCCGATGACCATCTCATTCTGATCAGTAAAGTTCCTTTAGCAACCAGACTTCTAAGTCTCCACCACCTCTCATCAAGTTTGTCCAACCTGCAGCCCACGGGCTGCATGTGGCCCAGGACGGCTTTGAATGCATCTCAACATGAATTTGTAAACTTTCTCAAAATATTTTGAAATTTTTTTGCGATTTTATTTTTTAGCTCATCACCTATTGTTAGTGTATTTTATGTGTGGCCCAAGACAATTTTTCTTCCAATGTGGCCCAGGGAAGCCAAAAGATTGGACACCCCTGATAGAGATATTAGCCAACTATGACTGACCAGAACTGTTTTCAAATTCTAACTATACTTGAAAATATTTGAATAGAAATATTTGGAAATATTACACTGATTTCCTCATGTTTTTATTCTTTTTTTACAAACTTTTTTAGAGGATACATAATTATCATAATACTAAACGCAAACATCTGTTTCTTAATTTTACACACACAAAAAAGCAAAAAGTCCTAATCACCCTCTGAGTCAATAAAAAGTTCTACAAAAGAATTGCAAATGTACAAAAGAAAATTATTTTCCAGTGTAACTCTTGGGCCTAGGTCTTCCTACTATTTTAGAGTCATACCACAAGGGGGATTATTTTCTAATGTTCATTTCACAAATTGCTTAACTAACAATATGCTGTCCAATCTTTCATTTAGTATACCTTATCTTCTCTCCACACACTGTGACTTCTTTGAAGTAAAATTAACCAAATATTTCAGCAGTTTAACTAGTGGGAAGCAAAGAATTAAGATTGTAGATACAAAGGTGCTGTAATTGTGTTTTAATCAGCTTATTAAATACAACATGAACATGTATCAATCAACTAACATTTAATTTCATGGTCTATGATTCAAAACTTTCAAAAGCATAACAGTACAACGTTATCAGCATTTACTTCACAATTCTTTTCCAATTCAGTTTTTACTCATGTAAAACACTTAAATATTTTATGACAATTGTTAGATCTTTTCAGACTGTAACTTAATTTGGAATTTTATTAAAATACAAACATATTTTGAAATTTACCTTTTCTTGAGAGATATTACCAACTCAGTCCAAAAAGAAAAATATCTATATATAGAAAAACACAGCAACATAAATTCACAAAGTTGGGGAACTAAATATAGAAAATTTTTTAAAATCTATTTCAAATATTTCTATTCCCAATAGACGAAAATCCACCGATGAAACAAACTACTATGCTAAAGCTTGTTTTAAATTGTTGCTGCAGAAAATGCAAACAAATCTCTATAAATCTCATTTAGAAAGAACACTGCCTAATTGCACATTCATTTAGGAGTATTATACAAAGATTTCCCATTATAGTGTCACATTTTGACTTGGAGTGTATGTGAACACACTTTTCTCTTTTTCCTCTATTAAAAAAGAATGGCTTTTCATGATGTGAATAATTCAGTTTTTCACAGAATAATTTATTTGTCAATATTTTACTTTTGTTAAGTTAAGGAATAGTGAAAATTATTAAGTCAGTGGATTCTTCTCTCTAGCATTTTGCTTGACAGCAAAAATCACTGTAGTTTTAAAATGTTTGTTTCTGACAATTATTTTTTCCAAGTGGAGAAGAGTTTGAGAGTCAGGGTCATTAACATCTTTTACTAAGACAAAAAGATTCAGCTATAGTTACTAGGATACCAAAAGAGATTATAGTCAGGAATACTTACTAGGGATGTCTACTCAGAAGATGACCTACTAACTAAGCAGGAATAGTAATGCAAACAAACAAACAAAAAATCTAAAAATCGAGGGCAATCCCTGCCCTCAAAGAGCTTACTATTGCCTGTTTTTAGTACATAAAATTACAAAAGAGTACTTTAAATAAGTTTTTTTTTTTTTTAAGAATAGAAATAAGCAGCCATCAGGAAGGAGGGAACTTAAAAGAAAAGCCTACGCCAAAGAATAAGTCAAATGTTTCATCCTAGTTTGAAGAGTCAGATTCATTAGCTCATTAACTTATTTAACCAAACTCTAATGACTCAGTACTATGTGCCAGTTATGATTCTAGGCATTCCCAACACAGCAGTGAATAAAACAAAGTTCCAGCCCTTAATGAGCTAACATTCTAGTGAGGAGACCAAGTAAAAGTGCTGTAAATGTTTACATCTGCGAAGACCTGTAAGCATGGAGGCGTGTGTGTGCAGTATGAGTATGTGGTGGAGAGGCTTCGAGAAAGGTCAAAGAGGTCTTATTTATTTGGCAATTATTCTATATGCCAAGTGTTCAGCTAGGCCATGAGGAGAGTGTGTTTAATAGGAGGCATATGTTCTTTGCCGCTAGAATTTACTTTAGTGGGAGATCCAGGTAAATTGTCAGGAAAGTATTCTGGTGCCCCTTGTTAGCTATGTAACCTGGTAACACCTTCATCGTGAATCATGGCACTAACCTTCATGCGTATGCACTAAATGTTTGTAAAACATTTGGCATTCTGCCTGGTAAACCATAGATTTTATTATTACAGTTAAGTGCCCATGTATGGAATAACAAGAAATGAGATTGGTGAGAATTAAAAGTTGCAGAAAAAGGGAAAGAATAAAGGTCTTTTAAAAAATCAAGAAAAGGGAAGAAGTGGGCTTCATATGAGGAAGACTCACAAGACACACTTTGAAGTATATTTATAAGCCTACAAGGAAGATTACACTATGGAATCACATCACTCTCCCAATTAAGTAATAAGAATTAAACTAAACATGATTGGCAGAAAGAGAAGGGAGAACAACTTAGATATTACAAGTGGCTCTGCCACCATTTCACTCAATAATTGAGTAGTCAAGTGATTATGAGATTTATAGAGAAAAAAAATCTGCAGTGCCATAAGCCATCTAGATCCTACATTAAGTGGGAGCACCTCACCTCACTGAGTGTGAGTCTAGTAATCAAAGATACGTGTTTTTCATATGCATCCCCTAAATGCAAATATACTAACTAATCTGCACTCAAGTGAATAAATAGCAAAGAAATTTGGATTAGATGTAATTTTCATCACCTTTTATAATTACTTTATAACTAACCCTGGCTTAAGATGTTACTCCACCTGTATGATCTCCATTTTACAGATACACAAATCAATGTGCCCAAGGACACACAGGCAATACACGGCAGAGCCAAGATACCTGCCTCATTCTGCCTAGCTCCAAATCCCTGAAGTCCTTCCATGATGCCCAGCCTTCCCTGAGTTTTGATTTAAAAGGTACAGGCTAAGATTAAGGAGAAAGACGATCTAAAATATATATGAGGAAAACATAACACTAACAGGTATATGTAGGAAAAGATAAAGACATTAAGATCAAAGATAGGGAAATCAAGTCAGAAGGTGAGGTGTAATAACTGCTCATCACAAATTTCCAGAATATTGATTTCATATATTTTACATCAGTGCACACTAAATATTGAAGTAGTCTAGAAATCCAAGCATTTCAATATCCAAGCTTGCAGACTACCTCTCACATCCAAAAGCAGCACACACGCACAAAAAAAATGCTTCACTAAATCATGTGTCCAGACCTAAAGTAACATATTTTGTTGTCTTCAAAATAGAAAAATAGGAATATCTGCCAATAAACTAATGGGGAAAAAATGTAAGTAGAAGATAAATGAATGTTGGAAGCAAAGAAAAAACCTTCAAATTATTAGGTTACCAGTGCTTCTGACAGTAATCATGAAATCGAGATATTAAAAAAAGTAACACACTCCTTCAAAATAAGTCTTTGGAAATACACCCCCCTCTCCAATCCCCACAAAAAAAAAAATGCTGCAACTAAATTATCTGTGACTGGGTACTCAAACCAACAAATATGTATATCAAATCCTATGTCCCATTATAATTGAAACAACTTCCCCTCATCTTGGCAGGGCGGGGTCAGGGGTGGGGGAAGGGAGGAATCTGTGGTCCCAATAAATAAACGCCATCATATGCAGTAACAATAATGATAGCAGCTACTGTTGTGCCATACATGATTCTTTCACTTTGCACCCTATTGAAACAGATACTACTATCCTCATTCTACCAGGGAAAAAACTTGGTCTCAGAGGGATTAAGTAACTTGACTAAAGTCATCTAACACTGATAAATACAGAGAGCTGAGACTCACATTCGTATGTGCCTGAAACCAATCAACACCAAGGTTCTTAAAGCATTTAATACTGCTTCTTTATTTTAAAGATTCAAACTTTCCCATGAGTATTCTGCCTTTTCTAAAAGTAGACCTCATAGACATGAAATAATTTTCCTACGCAATATTTTTTAAAAAGTTACTAAAATGAACAAGCAGTCTCTTAAAACTATATACTGTTTTGTCCCCAAAGGCAAGCCCTTCTTTTTTGTTTATCACCATTTCATACTGCACAGATACTATCCTTGAATGGCACATAAACTGATAAAATGAGAACACTAAAACATAATGACACATAAAAGGAATATATTAATGTTAAAAGTCAGAGAATAATGTCTCAAAAATTTGAGAAGTGGCCTCTACCAGATTCTCATTAAAAGACTCTAGGCCTAAAGAAACTTAATAACCTCCTGTCTTTTTGAAGTGCAAATTTTACCTGGGTCGTTATGGGAATGAGGCACCACAAAGACTTGAAGGGGTTCAGTGTCCCATTCATTAGATTCATAAGTAATGTCAAATCCTTGCTTCCAAACTCCACCATCTGGATTGTCAAAAGAAATTAGACTGTAAACATCCAACATCTAAAAATGTAAAAGAAAAAAAATTAAAGTTTAACAATGATTAATTTAATGTTGGTAAATATTTGCTCAAAATTATTCACTGCTATACTCTGCATATATATTTTATAAAATAAAACTATTTCTGTAGACATTGAGGAGTTTAGAGTAGAAAATATTCCATCACCATTCAAAGGCTTGAAATGCTATTTGTGCTACAAAACTACCCTGACAAATAATCCCTCCCATCCGCTTCTAATAAAAAAAAAGTTCATTCTATTCCTTCTTCTCCTACTTTACTTCCAAAACAATTTAATAGAAATTTATAGAAAAAGAACCATGAAAAAAATTTCTGATGAAATTTGATTATGACCAGATATTTCAGCATTTTCAAAAACAGTTCTGAAAATGATATTTTACTTTGCGCTATCTTTATTTTATAGTAAATCTCATGTATATTAAAAATCTATGCCTGAACAAAAATATATCTATCTATAGCTATTCTTCCATGTAGCATATGTTATATCTACCTATCTTATCCTAGAAGTAAAACTACAACAGGGTCAACCAGGCATAATCATCTAAAAATTGAGAAAATTTTTAAAATTGAGATTTAGCTTTTATGTATCCTATTGTTTGCTAGCTTTTCAATGCAGTATTCCTTCTGGCTAATAATGTTGGGATGCAAAGGAAAAAACGGTGGGAAAAAAACTAAAACTTTACTTTTGTTCTTCATAGTCTCTATAATATTAAATGTGACAACACAACCAAACAACCTTTTGTAAAATTTAAATTATGTTAAAACTAGACTGCAAAAATCACATCCAAATATAAGTTATAAAAAAAATTTAAAGGCCAAACAAATTATATGAAAGTCAATACAAAGTATTTTAAGCCAATAATATTTCTCTCCCTATGGAATATATGAGTTTAATAAATAAAATAAAATCTTCTCAAGGATAAGCTGACAAATCTTTGGAAACAAGCTGGGCAGGAGGATGTGTTAGCAGTGTCTGTTTCTTCCTTCAGTCCTGCAGCTCTCCCAGTACCCTCCTGACTTGCTCTGCCTGACTTCCATGGTTGCTCTGCAACTCCTTTCTGTCCAGCCCAGATTTAGACCACACAACAAAAATAATTTTTTTTTTTTGGCTCTTCCCTTATCATGGATGACAACAAGGCTAAGTACTCAAGAAGTACTCAACAAAAAACTAAATAAAGCCAAACCTCACAGAAACAGCTATCCCTGTAAGCACAGGATTCTGATCCTATCAGAATCTGGCTACACTCTAGCTGATGAGGTTGCAGGTGCAAGACCTGGCCAGCTCCACTGTCCCCAGCTTCCAGCTTGGCCTGTGAGCCATGACCTCAAGATCATATCATGTTCTCTGCCCTCAGCAGTTAGTGGAAAGTACATATTTGAAAACAAGGCCAGAAGCCAAATAATTTTGTCCAACTTTAAAATATTTACCCCTTAGGATCCTTCCCCCAAAATCCAGTTTCTGGTCTAAGGCACAAGGTTAAACACAGCCTTGCCCTAATTTGCAGAGCCAATGTGAGTGAAACACTCTGAGTTTAAGAAAGGCAGAAGTCCTTTCCAATGCTGGTTTTCGACTCCATTGCCCTCTATAATAGCGCTGTCCAAGAGAAATATAATACAAACCAAATTTTTAATTTTCTAGTAAAACAAAGCAGTTGAAATTAATTTTAAAATTTCATTAATCCAGTATATCCAAAATATTATCTTAACACATAATCAATATATAAATGAATTAAGATATCTTGCACACTAAGTTTGAAACACTGTGTGTGTACATTACACTTACAGCACATCTCAAGCCACATTAGTCACATTTCAAGTGCTCAGTAGCCACATGCAGACAGGGGCTTCCATACTGGAAAGTACAGCTCTAGAATATTTCCCTTCCCTCTTGCAAAAGGATATTAAGAAAAAAAAAAAAAAAGTCTAACCTTACTTTGTACAAAATCTATAATGTACAACTGATATATAATAAGAACATGGATTTTCTTGTATTCTCCAAAGGAAGGTAAAAAAAAATCTCTGGCAAAATTTAAACCTTTAAAGGTTTTCAACTATTACAGAAAATAAGACCTGAAAAGCATACAAAAAGACTGTATTCACCTAAGTATAAAATAGTAAGATAAACTGAGAGAAATAGAATTATGGAATTTTATCACTAAACAGAACATTAATGTTCATGTGACTAATCAAAATACTTTACAAAAAGAGAAACTAGAATCCAAAGAGTTTAAGCAACTTACCAAGTCAGAACAGACATCAGGTCAAATCTTAAAAAGAACTAAAAGAAAAAGGCCAGTGATTATTAACGAATGTATACATTACCTGCACATCTGAATTGTGACTTCCACTTTGTGAAGCAAACAGACAGTCTGCAGTGTCAACTGAGAGGGATAATTGTGAGGGCAGAAGATGTGAGCCAGCACCTTGGCTGAAATTGCTTTGTGAACTTTTCGGACCATCCTCCACAGACTCACTCAAATTGATGACTGAGTCTCTAATATTTGAGATGATCTCATTATTCTCAGCTAGCAAACGCTCCAAATGGTCTATTTTTTCTTGCAACATTGAGAGCTGGCCCTACAATAAAAAAGAAAAAGGCAGCTATATGAAATACTAATATAGATCTGCTGAGGCATACACATTTTTTTTTTTTATTATGTGGTTGCCTACGAGGGCAGCCACTCACCCTTCACTTTCCACTTTTATAAGTGGGATCACAGAAAGCATGAACAGCTGGCAGGGTTGAAACACCAATTTACAGCAGAAAATCTTCTCCGCGGCTGCAATCTTTGCTTAATCATATTTCAAGACGTGCAACAGAAAGACCAAAAATATTTTGGGAAATATTTCTGTTCCCCTCAAACTCAGTCCTAAAAGATCTTTGGGTCCCTGGAATCACTGTACAACAGCATATTATATTCAGGTATGAAATTTTTAATTTAAGTATAATTGACTGGAGTTACTCACAAGGGTCAAAAAAGTATGAACTTGAAAAAGATCATTCCATCTCAATCCCTTAACACTAGTGGATAATCCTAAATAAGAAATATCATCTATGGAAAAATCAATTAGTCAATTCAGCCATAAGCATGAACATCTCCCAAGTAACCATACCCTAAGTCATTCAGTCTGCTTTTGCTATACTGTGTGTCTTAAATTTTTTTCATTGATCCTCACATTAAGAGGGTTGCCATCTCTGTAACATAAACCTCGTTATACAAAATAATACCTCACCTTATGAGAGCAAGGACAATCTTTACCTTGTTCACCCCTATATCCTGGGTTCCAAGTACATAGAAGGTACTCATTTATTTGTCAAATGGCCCTCATATTTCTGAAACTCAACAATAATTCTTTAGTGAATGGCCACTGTGTCAGGCATGTATGCTAGGAAGACATGCATAAGATACGGGCCCCTGTCTTTGAACACACAAGGTGATGTTATAACTAGCAAAAGCCTCAAAAAACCCACATTAAGGTTTTAAAAAACTACATGCATGGTGAACAAACAACTCTGGATACTCATTACCAGGAAATAACAGGAAAGCAGAAAGGAAAGAAGGAAGAAGGGAAAAGAGAAAAGGATAGAAAATATCCAAACGCCCAAAAGTAGGGGACTGGTCAAACGATAGATTCATTATCATGGAAGGGATGTCAGCCACTGAAAATTTAGAAATATAAATTGTTTTAAAATAGAAATGTAAGGAAAGGTATTTTCAGAAGATAAAGTAAGGAAAGGTATTTTCAGAAGTGGTGAAAAGGCAGTTTAAAAATAGTATGTATGGCATGATATGCTTTAGGAAAAAATATGAAAGACCATATAACACACAAGATATAAGGGTTATACTCACAGGTTATTGGTCAGTTCAACAAGGGGAAAGGGAGAAGTTAAGAGACTGAGATCTACCAAGAAAAGGCCAATCATTTGAGCAAACTATGCCAGAATTGGCAGAAGTCCGAAGAGACTGCAACAGATTTTGGAATTAAAAAAAAAAAAAAGTAGCCAAAATTAGCAGCAAATCACTGGGGGTGGCAGTGGTTGGGGGCAATACAACACTAGGGGTGAATATCTACAGCCTGATGTTAGAGAAGAAAGGAGCACAAGACAGCCATGTACCTTCTCAGACCTGAAAGATGCTCTCACAGGCCTCTCTACTTAGAAGCACATAACAGAAAGAGCCCTCTACACATTAAAACTATAGTCCTTTAAAGGCAATTGTCATCTCTAAGATGGGGTGGGGTGATAAGTCACCACAAGATAGAACTCTAAAGCCTGTTTATCAGCATACACAGAGACAAGAAAAAGTTTTAGCACAGGTCCCATCCTGAAAGACAAGCCCCACTGCACCAGTGAAAGGCAAGAGAGGGAGCACACATCACTTTACAACTGGAAATGGCAAAGCAAACGGGAGATGAGTGCAACACTAGTTCAGGGCTCAAATAGAGAAGCTAGTTGAACCATGTAGATTCCAGATCCTCAGAGCTGTCGAGTAGTATCGTCCTATAAACCTTTACACCCTTCTTTGTAAGTGCACATCAACATTGGTTACGAGTGATTCTCCATGAAAAGACCAAAGGGGATCCCTTGGCATAACCCAAAGTTCAACCCAAAGAAGCTAAAAATATTTGAGTCAGGTACACAGTTGATGAATCTGTATATATTTTCCTAAATACATATGCTATCAAAGGCTGTCTGAAATAGGGGAAATGCTTTTCTTCACTTATCACAACACCACAGACTGCAGCTTTTGAAATCCCTTCTGATAGATTCTGTTGAATAATTCCAATACTGAAGATACAAATTTACCACAGCAGGTAATGGTAAATCAAGTTACTCTTATTACAAGCAGTATTAGAACATGTTGATTCATCTCGCCAGCAGTACAGCTACACATCTCCATAAAATAAAACATTACCTTAATCTAAAATGCCATCATCACAGAGCTTTTAAAGATACCACATTTTGTCCGGGCACGGTGGCTCATGCCTGTAATCCCAGCACTTTGGTAGGCCGAGATGGGTGGATCACCTGGTCAGGAGCTCCAGACCAGCCTGGCCAACATGGTGAAACCCCATCTCTACTAAAAATACAAAAATTAGCGGCTGAGCGCGGTGGCTCACGCCTGTAATCCCAGCACTTTGGGAGTCCAAAGTGGGCGGATCACCTGAGTTCGGGAGTTTGAGACCAGCCTGGCCAACATGGAGAAACCCCGTCTCTACTAAAAATACAAAATTAGCTGGACGTGGTGGCAGGCGCCTATAATCCCAGCTACTGGGAAGGCTAAGGCAAGAGAGCCACTTGAACCCGGGAGGCGGAGGTTGTGGTGAGCCAAGATCGCACCATTGCACCCCAGGCTCGGCAACAAGAGCGAAACCTGGTCTCAAAAAAAAAAAAAATAGATAAATAATAAAAAAATAAAAATTAGCTGGGTGTGGTGGCATGCACCTGTAGTCCCAGATACTCTGAAGGCTGACGCAGAAGAATTGCTTGAACCTGGGAAGCAGAGGTTGCAGTGAACCAAGATCGCATCACTGCACTCCAACATAGGCGATAGAGCGAGACTCCGTCTCAAAAAAAAAAAAATACCACATTTTATCTTAAACTTACAATATTATAATACTACAAACTTAATACATGAGTGCCCACATTTCTCCAGATCTTTCTGTACTTTGAGGAAAAGATCATTTTAGAGCCATATACACAGCAAAACTGCCTATAGCTCAACAAGTACACACTGAATAAGAAGACAACCCTTCCTGGGAATATTTTTATTATGGCTTTGGTCCCATAATCCATGGATAAGAGTATTATTCAAAATAAACATTAGTTAGAGGAGATAGCTCATGAAAAAAGGATCCTACTCATTTAGCTTTAAAGATATCATTAATGATCAGTACCTGGAATTCTGTACTGAATTAAGTACATGGAGAAAATTATGGCCTAGGGATATATGCACACAATGGTCTAAAGAACATCATTTTTAAAATTATATTATGCAGTGGAATAAAGTCTCCTTCCAAACAGGTGAAATTCTTGAAATGAACACCCTCATAAGCAAATTCTGTACATGTGACAGAGAAGAGTGGAATGAACTTAAAAGGATGCACTTGTAGTCTGCATTAAAGAAACAGAAATCATAGATAATGCTTCAATTATGCTGAGAAGTCAAAGAATACTTATAGTAACATTGAAAAAGACAATTTTCTGTAGGGCAAGAAAATCACTTATGAGAAAACTACTTTATTCTTTGATTTGCTAATCAGTTCTACAGGGAGGCCACAGCATTGCACCGCTCAGGAGTGGGGAAGGAGGTCATGATATTTGATTTACTCCGCTTTTAGCGAAAGAGAAAAACCAAGCAAAAAATCACATATCAAATACCTTTGAGAGAACAAATTTAGAGTCTACCACAAGGTAGAACAGGCTCAGTTACCACTCAGTCCTATGAACAAAATCAATCAATGTGTATCTACAGCTAAATCCGTAAATTTATTACATAATTATTTGCCTCAAATAGGACACTACCTGCTGGGTAATGGCCTCACTGTGATCCTTCCAGCATGGCTGAATCTGTGTATCTTCTCCTGCCTTCCTGGAAAACTGTGTGCCTTTCCTTCTCCCTGCTTCAAAGGCCAACCCTCTGCCGAGCAACAATCCCATTTATCTCAACTGCTCCAAGGCTTTGTTCTTTGCCCTTTTGATTAAACCCTCTCAATATTGCTCAATCAAGTTCCACTTCTAAAAGCAACTCATTCTCAGTAATGTAACATGTTCTATTAGATCAAACTATACGAAATTGCCATTCTCATAGGTAAAACATAGTCAAATATCACCAATTTCGTAAGGTTGAACTTAATATTTATTATATGCTATATACATCTAAAAAAGTCAAACTCCTGTGCTTCCACCCTCCTGTGCTTAACCCCATGTGATGGTTAATTTGGGGTTCAACTTGACTAGATTAATGAATATCCAGATAGCTGGTCAAACACTGATTATTCTTCAGGGCTTCAGTAGGCACTGGGCCCATCCTTTATCTACTCAAAGTGAAACCCAGGTGGTTTAGCAATTGATTAGAATTATTGAGCTGCCCCAGGTGTATCTGTGAGAGTGTTTCCAGAGGAGACAGTGTGTGAGTGGACTAAGTGGAGAAGATGTGCCCTAAATGTGGTAGTCACCATCCAATCAACTGGGAGCCTAGATGGAATTAAAAGGCAGAGAAAGGGCAAATTCTCATTCTCTCTCTCTAAGAGCCTGGCCGCTTTTCCTCTCCTGCCATTGGATGTCAGAACTCCAGGTTCTCCAGCCTTTAGACTCCAGACTCACACCAGTGGTCCCTGGGCTCTTGCACCTTCCACCTTGGACTGAGCTCCACTATTGGCTTCTCTGGTTCTAAGGCCTTCAGACTTAGACTAAGTCCTGCTACCAGCTTCTCTGGTTCTCCAGCATGCAGATGCGGATGGCCAATAGTGGAACTTCTCATTCTCCATAATCAAATAAGCCAATTCTCCTAATAACTCCCTTCTCGTGTGTGTGTGTGTGTGTGTGTGTGTGTGTGTGTGTGTGTGTGTGTGTGTCCTATCAGTTCTGTCTTTCTGGAGAACCCTGAATAAAACATCTTACATTCCCATTCCCCTCCAGGGCCCCACCCACTTCATGTACCGGGATTATCAAAAGTTTCTCTCTACTCATTATCCCCCTTCCTTACAAACTCCCATTCATTCATCTGCCCATTACAATCAGCATCTGCTCACCACTCCACCAAAACTGACCTTGTAAAGTTCCCAGAGGCTCCCATGTTTCAAGCCTGATGAAAAGCACTCTGCCCTTACCTTATCCATCATCTCAGGGAGTATTAGGCACAATGGAGCACTCCTTCCCTCTGGAAATGTTTTCTTTACTCATTCCCAATACAACATGCCCTAGGTTTTCCTCCTGCCAACTGTTTATCAGTCTCCTTTGCTGGCTCCTTCTCTCCCAAGCTCTAAATGTTAGAGCACCTCAAGGTTAGCTTCTTGAGCCTCTTACCTCTCTATACTCTCTTACATGATCTCATCCACTCCATGATTTAAATTCCATGATGTCTCCCATATTTGTATCTCCTGCTGAAACCTCACCCCTGAAAAACAGACCCATATATTCAAATACCTGCCTGATGCCTCAAATTGGCTTTCAAACTTAAGTCCAAAAATCATCCTCCTCAAAAAGACACCTACAGTCCTCAGATCTCCAGTAAAGGGCTTTAATCTCTACCTAGTTAGGCACCCTCAAAATCAAAACATTGTACACCACAGTCAGTAAGGACTGAATATCTCTTTCTCTCAACTTAGCTTCACCTTCATCTTATCTCCGTTCCAAGCCAGCTCCTCCCCACCCTATCCTAAAACCTTTGTACATGGTCTCTGTTTACATAATGCTTCAACTCTCATGCCAAACGTCACCTCTGCATAGCCTTCCCCAGCCAGTCTAAAACAGGCCTCCTCATGTTATGGTTTATCTCAATTTATTTCTTGTTTCCTCCACAGTGTTATTACAATTATCTATTTTATTCATGTATTGCTTCCCTCTTTTCCTCACTAAATGAATCCCTATATTGACAACAGGCACCATAGCTGTTTTACTCAATGTACTGTACCCTGATGCCTACCTACCTAGCACACAGCAGGACCTTAGGTATTTATTGGGAGAAAAAAAGGAAGGAAAGAAAGAAAAATGGCATGTAACATTTTTTTCTAAGTATTCAATGTTTTGGCATATAAACCCACACCAAAAATAATACAAATAAAAACAAAACACACTATTTTTGAAGAAAGAAAATCCAAAAGAAGTCTTCACTGCATCCCAAAAAGTAGGTAAGAATGGGAAGGAAAGAGCTAATTAATAGGGTGGTTTTCATGGGCTGTTTGGGAAATAACATAGAATGGGACCCACATTGGCCACAGGATGACAACCATGACCTGGTGAATAGAATACAATATGTGGCTCCCTTTCTAGAGCAAAGATTATGGATTCTGTACAGTCCAATCAAAAGTTTTCCATTTTCACTACCATCACTAACCTGGCTCAAGAGACTATTATTTTCACCTCTTGTGGGGAGTGAAGGAAGTTTGGAAAAAGAACCCCAAGATAATTCTGGACTATTTCCTACCATGGTAGTGATATAAGATCTGCACTCAACCAAATCAAGTTTCTAGTTATAAGAGCTGTAGAAGATATATATGTTTATAATATACCCACCAATAGCAGCATTCAGAAGAAACAAAACTTTACCCCAAAGTGTATGCATGTATCTGAAACTTAGGATCTATACCACCTTTCATTTATGTTTTTTTTTCCTTCAAATCTAATTGTGTTAGATTCAACATATCACTCCAACACATCAAGTTCTTTCTGGACTCTGATTATGTCATCAAATGTGCCCACCATGTAAGAGCAAAGATTACCTTTATCTTTAATGACATCCTTTACCAGATAAAGGTGGAAGCAATTCAGCTTAATGGCTAAGCATTGGCTCCTGTTCAGGCTATCTGGCTTCCAATACTAGTTTCCGCACTTATTGGCCATGTGATCTTGGGGAAGTAACTTAATCCTGGGCCTCAGTTTCTATGGGCAAAATGCAGATACTAATATCCATTGCTTGGACTGGCTGTGAAAGAATTTAGCACAGGACCTGCCAACAAGTAAGCAGTGAAGAAAGTATTATTGCAGCTGCTGCTACATAGTAAAAGTATGGCTTTTGAAAAATCACTTTGAAGGGTACTACAATATGCACCTCCAGATAGTATGTGTCATAATTAAGAACAGACTCTGAAGCCAACCAAAATTTGAATTCTGGCACCCCTACTTACTGGCTATGTAAGTCTGGGCAAGTTCAAAGTTACATAACTTCTCTGTGCTGCAGTTTCCTCATCTGTAAAATGGGGAGAATAATACCTAACTCATAGGGTTGTTATGAGGATTAGTTAGTATATGCAAGTAAATTTAAATAGTGCCTGGTGCAGTAAGCAGAATAATGTTTAGTCAAAGATATCCCTGTCCTAATAATCCCTGAAATCTGTGAATACCTTACCTTACATGACAAAAGGAATTTCACTGATGTAATTAATTTTAAGGCTTTGCAGATGGGAAGAAAACCTAGAATATCTGAGTAGGCCCAATGTAATCATAAGGAAAAGAGGAAAATGGAAGAGTCAGGCCAGAGAGGGAGATGTGAGGACACAAGAAATCAGAATGATGCTATGGCTGGAAGGCAGCCTTGAGCCAAGGAATGCACTCAGCCTCCAGAAGCTGGAAAAGGCAGGGAAACAGATTCTCCCCTGGAGCTCCAGAAGGAATGCAGCTCTGCAGACATCTTTATTTTAGTCCAGTAGGGCCTGTTTCAGACTTCTGACCTAAAGATCTGTATGATAACACATTTTTCTTGTTTTACGCCACTAAGTTTGTGGTGATAGCAGCAATAAGAAACTAATATACTTAGCAAATAGTTGGCCCTATAAAAATAAAGCTTATATTCTTATGCTTAGTCCTTTTTAGAGAAATTCTTGCCCAAATCTCCATCATCAGAGCTGGAGAGCCATGACCCTAAGGAGCTGTGAGCCCAAGCAATGGAGGGTGAGGCCGTGCAACCTCATAAACTGTCTTCCAGGGGCATAATTTGGTCTAACAAGGCTCTACACCTAACTTTGAATAAAGGAGTTAAGAAAAGACAGAGTCACCCTTGATGGTTCAAAGTAATTTTCAGAAAAAGCAGCATCAACATCTTTATCTTAGACTGAGTTTTAGAATCAATCAATTAAAAAATTTTAAGCCATTCTGGAGCCACAGTAGGGCATATGGAGTAAAAGACTGCAGTTTGCCAGGTAAAAGCCATGGTAGCTTGGACAGGAAGGGAAGGAACATGAAAGAATGACAAGAAAGATGAGTTAGGAATGGGAGGGGCAGGAAAGGAAAAAAAATTGGCATTGAGTTTTTTGCTAGGGCAAGGGGGAGGATTATGGGTGGCATTTTAGAGGAACAGGCCCACAAGCCAGTTATTGGGGAGGAGACAGAAGGGCAAATGTTATATTCTGAAACTATTAGATAGCTGAATGGTGGTGTCAGTGAACATGCAAGTCTGGAACTCAAGAGAGAAGTCAGGGCTAAATATATAAACTTGAGTGGCCAGAATAAATATGAATTTCAAGCAATGGGAACAAATGGGATTACCTAGAAAAAGCGCAGAGATCTGCCTTTTATAATTTAAAATGGCTCACCAGGCGATTCTCACACATCCCCAGTTAAGAAGCGCTGCATTAAAGCTAAATATAGGAACTGCGATTTGGTAAAAGAGAGTCTGTATTTCCAGTAGGGGTGTCATCGTTATTGCTGCAGTCCCTGGTCAGTCAACCACTATTCAATCTCTACAGAAAAACCCTGCCTTTAGTCAGATCTCTGGAACTTAACAGGAAGGCTTTTGGGCTTGATAAAACGACAGGTAACCCTCCAAACGCCCACTCCACCCCTTAAGATGTGTAGTGCTGAGGCCAAAAAGAGTGTGAACTGGGGCTGTGGCCACGATTCTGTATGTATCTCCACCTGTCTGTCAATGAGCCACAAGCCAGTTATAAATAACCTTTTAATGGTATTTTCCAGACTCAGAGCTTAACATGCCTGAATTTCTTACAAATTGTGGAATTTGTCTTTGTGCAGCCACTTGTCCATTCAAAGAAATAAATGCCCTCACGATGTGAGCACAAAAAATACGTAGCTACAGAATACCTTACCAAATTGCAGAAGCAATATACTCTTTGCCCAGGCAAATCATTTTTCATAAATCTCACACCTGCCTAGGTATGACAGTAACAGAGGCTGCTCAGATGCAGGTAAGAGTGCCAAATGACTGTGAAGGGAAAAGCTGGGACTCCAAGCCCAACATCCCTTGTTCTGGCGGAGCACTCAAGGGACTCATGACTACTGCAGCTGGGCCACCAACTTAGTAGCTGCCAGAATCACTACACAGGATCCAAGCCCTGACCTCGAATAATAGCATCTCATTCCCTCACCACCCTCCTCCAAAAATGTGGTCAGGACTCCAGTTGCTGACGTTTTCTACAGGTTCCAGGAGACAGCACCAGCTCCACCCTATGAGTTTCCAGATGTATGTTTAGATTAGAACCATATGGCCCTATCTGCACCAGCCCAATATGGCTGCACAGAAACTACCTCCTGTTGAGGCAACATTTTAGACATCAAGCTATTACATAAAATGAGACTATGCAAAACAGATAACCACTTAAAAGTGAGTGGAAGAAGGGTGTATAACTAGGGCAAAATGTGTAGATTATAAAATTTTAATAAAATGCAGTTTTATTACTTACAAATCCATTTAATAACTGCAATTAAGTGGCACTAAACATATTAACTGTTGACTAATAGAACTCTTTCTTTAATTCAGCACTTCCCAATCTGTTCTATGGAACACTATTCTTTGCAGGATTTTTTTTTTAAAACCACACCGACTTTACTTCTAAAACTTACTTTTAATTTATATTCTTATGCTTAGCACTCTGACAGAATCTGTCAACAGTGTATCCCACCCAAGAACTTGCATGAAGGTTCATGTGATATACTTTCAGGCCTTAACAATTCTCAGCTAAACAGGGTCATGTTGTTAACACATCATATAGGCAATGGTTGCTGGTCTATGTTGGTAATCTGTCTTACACGTTTGACAAATGCTTATCTTTGTACACAAGGTTATTAGGCACTATCCATTTATACTACCTAAACACATTTACCATGAATTAATGCCATGTATTGCATGTTAGGATATGCTAACAAAAGTTCTGTCAACATCTTATAATTTTAAACAAGTAATTTTGACAAACAATTTCAAAACAAAAAGAAAATAATTGTCAGTAATCAACCTAAACAGTGTTGGCCTATTAAAATAAATGCAACTGACATGTCTGAGATCGTTTTTCATACAGAAATAGTTTTGGAAAGCCTCTGAAGGCAGGGTTGTATTAAAGTAGATAATCAACCCCCCTGCAACCTTATTTATACTAATCATCTCCTGAATAAGTCCCTTCTATTTCTTATTGACAGGGGACAGGTATTTAGGCAAGTCTCATCTGAATTATTATAAATTCTGAATTTCCAAACTACTCTTTATACAAGCACTACAGACTCTAAAGTTTTACAAATTCTTTCCTATTGCCTTTCTTTATAAAAATCCATCTGTAACAACTGGTCTACAAGGGCAAGGTGAGACACAGTAAATACCACAGAAGCAACAAATGCAGTAGTAAGACATAACATAATACATAAAAATACAATAACAGCAAACTTCTAAATATCATACCATTGGTTATCAAAGATGAGTTAAGGATACAAATTTCTGGAGTTCTTCTCAAATCTCTTTTGTTTAAAACAATTATTGGTTGGATCTTCTACCTAAAAGTCGCAAGAAATATCCTATACATCAAGTGTTGTTATTTGACCCTACAAATTTTCCAGAGGTAGCCCAGGGTCAAAGACAGTTTTTACTTCTCCAGTTCATGGGGTCACCTACCAGCCCAACAGAAGGGGGTTTTTCTTTACTATCAACAAGAGGCAGTTTGGAGGGTATTCTCAGAAATCTGTCTGACTTTCAGAACAACCTTCAAACTTCAGCCCTCTATTTGGGGTGTTGCATTTTGATCCTTAATAAATCTCTCTCTCCCTCTCCACCACCTGGCTGCCCATCCTCCCTACACACACAGACACACACACACACACACACACACACACACACACACACACACACACAATTTATGTTCTGTCTTAACCCAGAAAAAAAATAATTTAGTCCTATCATTTGTGCCAAAGATGAGAAGGGTCTTTTTTAAACTCCTACTAAAACGCTTCTTTGAAATCCTTCCTTCTGATCATCTTATCTTTTCTTAGGTAAGCTGATCCATGAGCTGCTGGTTTCTGACAATTTGAACACAAGCTGCTTTATTTCATTAACATCTGCTACAAAATATTCTTAATGTAAGATGTGCAGCTTTTGGTTATCAGAAATGTACTTGGCCCTGCCCTCACTAAGCACAGTCCCCAAGTGAGCTCATTCATTCTCGGCTATGCTGATGACTACCAGATCAGCATCTCCCTTCCCTGATCTCTCACTGGCTTTCCAGCCCACTTGGTTATTTCCACTAACATCCACGTCATCATAAATGAAAATGAACTTGGCTTTCCAGATCAGCTTGTCCCTATCTCCTTCTGCAAATAGTACAACCAGTCTCCAACACCCCAATGGAAAAAGGTAGGAGAAATTTTCTGATTCAAGCCACTCATCATTACCCTTGATCAAACCTGTTAAAAAGCTTTGGTCTTTCTCTTTACAAAATGTCTCCACATTTTTCATCCTCCCGATTCTAGCCAATTCAATACTGGTACAGGGATTTACTGCCTTATGTCTATATTACCTCAAACAGATTCTCAGCTGCCTTCCTACTTGAATCTTCCTACACACAGCTACCAGAATAATCTAGATTGAATATTCTCTTAGCTCCTTTCCAGGTCTGAAATTTTCTACAAAATTAATTCTCTCACACTGCTTTTCTCAAGCAGCTTCCTGGTATATTCAATAACTTGGAGTGATTCACTACCATCTAACTCATAACTCTTCAGACAAACTCTCAGGGCAATTTGCAATCTGATCCTGAACTACCTACAGTGTTTTCCCAACTACTCTTCACAGGCACCAAAGATTCTAAATCAAGCCAATCTCCTCCAGGATTCAAAGCCTTCATAAGCACCGTACTTTACACTAGCAATTTTCTTTCTCCCTTCAAAGTATCGTCCCATAGGAAAAGCTTAGCTTCTTTACCCTCTCCTTTAGTCAACTTAAGCCAGGCCATCACCAAAACTTGTTTCTGTTTTTGAGTTCTCTTTAAGGCCTTTGTCTTTATATCAGGAATGTAAAATACTATCATTGACTCTTGTTTTAGTCTTAGCTCCTGTATTCCCAGAACCTAGAACAGTGCCTGCTACATAATAGGTACGCTACAAATCTCTGTCCATTGGTAACAACTAGCATTTACTGAGCACTTACTATATGCCAGGCAACATTCTAACCTCTTTAACTTCTAATGAATAATAGCACTTAACTGTCTCTAATAGTTTCACAAACGGCAGTTTTGTTTCCCTAAATAACTAAAAAGTTCTTTCAAAACAAGTAACATATGTCTACCACAATTTCCATATTACCTAACGCAGTAAATTTTCAAATATATGCTGGATATGGGTATAGTACAGTGGAAGGCCAGTGAATTATAAGTCAGGATGCATGTCCCAGGTATCCTGTGACTGGGCAAATTGCTGAGGTCTAGTTTATGTGTGACTCGGTGCCCTTATCTGAAAAATCAAAGACTAAAAATTACCTGACCTGGAAGGACCCAGCCTACTCTACAATTCTGTGCCTGAATTTTTCATATGTATGACTTTTCTGGAATGCTGGTGACTGTTAAAAGAATGACTGCTTCACTGGATTCTAAAAACACCAATTCAGGACTTTATGTAGAAAATGATTCTAAGAATGATTCACATTCTCAGGCTTCAATGTTCCAATGCTCTACAGGTAAAATGTTACCACCAAGGCCAGGACCCATAAATGCCACATTCCTCTACATCTGTGGTATGAAGAAACAGAAGGGAACTGCTGCAAAGTACATCTTCAGCCCCGAAGTCCTCACCCTGAAGGGAAAGGCTTCTCATCACAAAGGAAACAAAGCACTATCAGTTCTAGAACAAGCATGGCAGTTTGAGTAAACAGTAATTGTGAACGACCAAAAAAAAAAAAAAAAAACCGGCAAAACTTCATACTTTCAATCCTGAGTAGGCACAAGGGACCAAAATGTTGGTGCATAATGAGTTGTAAAATGATTTTTTAAATAATGAGATTCAAGAGACAGGAATCAATAACTTCTATTTCCTCTGACGCTAACAAAAAGGGAAAGGAATTAGAAATAGACAGAAAAAACAAAAACTACATATAAGGAAGTCATGGTCCAGAAGTTAAGGAAACTGAAATATAGCATGATTCTCACCAGCTGGAATATAAGAGACTCCACTTGCTCTAATGCTCAGAATATTTCCTTCAAGTGGCACAGGTGTAATCATCAAGATTATCCCTTCTTCTTATGAAGCCAAACTACCTGACATATACTGCATGGTATTTAATATCATAAAATTGAAAACACTATGTACTGGTTTTCTTTTTTTTAACATTTTTTATTTCTTTAACTGACAAATAGGATGTGAGGGCGATCTAGCTGCGAAATCTGTCACCCCATTGATCGCCAGGGTTGATCCGGCTGATCTGGCTGGCTAGGCGGGTGTCCCCTTCCTCCCTCACCACTCTATGTGAGCCCCTCCTGAAGCTGCATGCTCAGTCGTAGAGGATGACCATCCCTGATGGAGGACGGGTCTTCGGTCAAGGGTATACAAGGAGCTGCACTCCCCTGCTGGAACCTCCAAACGAGCTCTCTTTAACTGACAAATAAAAATTGTATGTATTTATCAAGTATATCATTTTGAAAAATGCATACATTGTGGAATGCTAAATCAAGCTAATTAACATATGCATTACATCACTTATTTATTCTTTTTTGTGGTGAGAACACTTAAAATCTACTCTTTGCAATTTTCAAAACTACAATGCTTTATTATTAATTATAATCAGTATGTTGTACAATAGATCTCTTGAACTTATTCCTCCTACCTAAAATTCCGTATCCTTGTTTACTGGTTTTCAATTTTTGCAACCAACCTATAGTCAGAGTACATAACACATTCAGTCACAGAATGAAATGTAGATGATATAAGGTATGTTGATGTAAAAAAACTGATGGCTGAGGGAGGGTGAGAAATGAGAAGGAAGAGAAATTGAGTGGGAGAAGGCTGAGAAGTACCAAATTCCTTGACTGACAGAGTGGGGAGTCACTTTAGGCCTAAAGTTGATGAATCAAGAAAACAAATGCAATTACATCATTGAAAGCTGTTAATGTATATCAAACAGAAATTGAATACAAAACTTTTTTAAAAACTGGGAAGAGTAGGGGGTATTGAGTTAAATTCTTCATCTCTTATAAAGGGAAACAATAGCTCAAAATTGAAACAAAAATCAAAACAGAGGTATATGCATATATTTAAAGAAGGAACCACACATGGAACATAAAGAAATGGTCAGAAGTGGGACTCAGAGAAGAGTGGACTAAAGATGGGGAAAAAAGGGAGAGGGATTCTATTGTCAATGTGTACCTTTCTATGTCATTTGAATTATTTCTATGTGCATTTATACCTTTTACATGTTTAAAAGAAAAAAAAAATCATTGGTAAAGTCCCAGCTCTCCGGACTCCTCACTGAAGCCAATGAAGTGCACCAGCAAGAACATAGGACAGGGTCAAATTTGGAGTCTTCTCTGCTCTTGGAAAAAGCATTTAATTTCTCTGGACTTCCAAAGGCACCACCTGCCAAGGAGGCCAGTGGTAAATCCATTTACATGTGAAAAATACACAAATGCATACATTTTTAAATGCAAAAAAACAAATACTTAAAAAACTCTACTTAACACTAACCTTAATACTACTCGATGAGACGCATTACCCCCATTTTGTTCGGACTAAGTATACTGCAATTTAAAGATGATACTAAAATCTGTGAGGACACAAATGGGGTGTTAGCCTGTGTCACAGCAAAGAAAGTGACATATAATCTTTAAAAGTGAAGAAAATGATGAAAATTAGCAAGAACTGCTCTTTGATAAGCAGAAGAGCAGGCCAGTACCTCTGCTGACAACCTGAAAGTACCCTGCCTCCAAGCTGAGCAACGCTCAGGATCCCAGAGACTGGCTGAGTTCCATCTTCTATTTACAGCTTATGAAGAAGATACCTATACCTGAGCTCTCCCTTCTCAGGACTAACTAACCCAAGCAATCAGACTGGGCTCAGAATTAAGCCCATCTGTGAATTACAGCAGATCCAAAAAGTCATAAAGTCATGGTTTTCAGTCTTGAAGCTATGGATCAATTTTGCCTAGTTCATGGCCCAGAACCTTCCTTCCCAGAGCAGTCCTACAGTGCAAAACCTTCAGGTGAAAGAAGAGAAACAAACTCATCAAGCATGTCGATGCTCTAGCATCAAAGTTCCCCAAGGATACCTGGAAATCTATGAAACACGTAGATAACACAAGTTTTAAACCACTCTCTAAAAACACAAAGTTTGACCAATGCTTATCTAATAACCAATTTACGAGAATTTTGTTTGTCTTTAATTAACTCACATCTACTTTAACAGATCTAACAATACTATTTGCCTCCAATATTAACAATAGAGAAATATAGTTTAAACTAGGGATTGGCAAACTCTGAAAAGGGCCAGAGAGTAAATATTTTAGGTTTTGTGAGCCAGTTTCTGTCTTAACTACTAAACTATGCCACTGTTGTGTGAAAGTGGCCAGAGACAATTGGTAGATGAATGACCATGGCTATGTCATGAAACATTATTAAACCATTTAAAAATGTAAAAACCATTCTTAGCACATGGCCCTATAAAGACAGGTGGCAGACAGATTTCACTCATAGTTAGCTGACTCAGCAGAGTTCAAAACCAGAGGCCTTGGAGACAAAAGAAGGAAGATTATTTGTCAAGAACTTCATTCTTTCCCTAACCTCCCACCTCCATCCCACTTTCGTAAAAAATGCTATTTAGAGGACAAAATGAAATGATCAGGAGGAAAGTCTCTATCCACTCTCCTTATTTTCCAGTTTCTTTCCCTGCTTTTTCTCATCTCAAGAAGATATTTAAAATGTTGTAACCAGAATCATCAAAATTAACAGAAATAAAAACAATACACTGAAAAGTAAACAGTCTGCCTGAGAAAACTGCAGACATTTCAAAACATTTTTGCACACAATTTTTATACTATCTTATTAATCAATGTATCTTATCTTCCTATGTTAAGAGGAATAAATCTGGATAAGTGCCAACCTGTAATTCAGCTGGAAGAAAGTAAAAGATGATCTATTTACAATGACCTGACCCTAATGTTTTTCTCAGAATACACACGTCCAATTGGAAAAGAATTTTTTTACGTTCCATTATAAGAATCTTCCATTTTTTCCTTCAACTTACCTATGAACATAATCTATCCTTGAAATTTTTTGTAACATACTACAATCTAGAATCCTAAATGTGTAAATGAATTTCAGGCATCCTGAGAAAGAATAGAGTTCACCCATCAAAAAATGCTAATTGGCTTTTTGAGCTTCGGCCTTTTGATCAATCCTTCCTAAAACACAGAAGTGCTAATGACACGTACTGGGTATAAAGAAGAGGCCACAGCCAACACGGTTTCAACAGGGATGATTCCCACTCCCAGAGGATATTCAGAGCAGTGCCTGGAGACATTGTTGGTTCCTACAAGTAGGGGTACAGAGAGAGAACGGTGATGTTGGCAGATATCAGGTAGACAGCAAGGATGCTGCTAGATACCCTACAACGCACAGGACAGCCCTTAACACGAAAGAATTCTCTGGCCCAAAATGTCAACAGCAAAGAGGTTACAAAGCCTGGATAGAGGCAGCAAATGGTAGAGTATGTCCAGTTTTAAACTAAAGTACTTTAAAGTTGATCTCTTCTTTAGAAAACAGTATGTTAGATTTAGAAATTTAACATTAAGATATTTAAGAGATACCAACCAGGCGCAAAGGCTCACGCCTGTAATCCCAACATGTTGGGAGGTCGAGGCGGGCAGATCACGAGGTCAGGAGATCGAGACCATCCTGGCCAACATGGTGAAACCCCGTCTCTACTAAAAATACAAAAATTAGCTGGGCATGTTGGCGTGTGCCTGTAATCCCAGCTACTCGGGAGGCTGAGGCAGGAGAATCGCTTGAACCCGGGAGGTGGAGATTGCAGTGAGCTGAGATTGCACCACTGCACTCCAGCCTGCCGACACAGTGAGACTCCGTCTCAAAAAAAAAAAGATATATACTAGATACCTACTATCCACCTGTCTGCATAAAATATAATTACCTTAAACAGGGCACTCTTTCAGAAAAGCTATGATATGACCTCAAGTGACAGAGTTCATCAAACCAAATGATTTACTTCCTCCCTATTATAGGCACATTTAGCTATACTCACTAAAGCACTAGATGTGAGCTCCATTTCAGTACAATTAATCCTCAAACCTGTCTGAATTTAAAAATGGTTTCAAACTTAAAAATAGCAGCTTGGCTTGATAACTGAAACAGAAACCCATTTTAGTTAAAATGTACTACTTCCTCTCCTGATTAACCTACTAATAACAACTGAGAAGCAAAAATCACTATTTTAGAGTTCTTCCTCCTTGCCTTAGTTCTGCTCAAACTTTTATAAAAGCTGCTGCTATCAGGAACTTTTACCAAGACAGAAGGGATAAAAAATGCAATAAGGCCTTTACAATCCAGCAAACACAGGTCATCAGAGCTGCTAAATATCCTTTCATTTTCTTAAAGACTACAGAAGTTGGAGAACAAGGGAAAACTAAGACTCCTGAATGCAAAAAAAGCTAAGAATAAACCAGGTGATCAGCAACAGCTAGTGAACCACTCATTCCAGGAAACTCTCAAACACTTCAGTCCTTCAAAAAAGACTAAAGTTTTCAGTTATCACAAAAAGCAATAGCTGACTCAAAAACAAATAAAAGTGGTCATTTTAGCCACTATTTTGCCCACAGCCCAGACACCTCTTAATGCAAATTAAAAGCTAAGAGAGAAAATCCCCTTCCAATAATACAATTGTGACATCTCCCTGACAAAAATATTTGTTTAGGCCCTGATAACAGTGTTCATCTGGGAACAACACACCCAATTCAATTTAAAAAAAACAAAAAACAAAACATAAACTACTATCTTCAGACCACAGACAGTCATGAGTATCTGGCCCAGTTGGTTTACAGGAAATAAGTTTGGGTCTTAGTGAAAAATGCTGATCAGGAAGAGACCCACAGGGCTGTTGGACTGAAGAGGAGTTAGAGGACACCATCCTCAAAAGGCTCTAATGTTTGTTCTTGCATTCCTAAATGCTGGATGCACTATCAACGTTCCATCACTTCCCAAAAAGCACAGATCTCAGCATTATATCCCAGAAAATAAGACAATCTCCCTCATACAAACGTGAACAAACCCCAGCACCAAGTGCTATTGTTTATAAATAGACTGCACTCAAGGAAGGGGAAGGAGATCATATTTTCCTTATATGTCATTCTTAAGTAAGATTTACAGATTTATGAAAGCAAGAAAAAAACTGGGGAATCAAAGTCCTAGTTATATGTATTGCCATGAGTCAACTTTCATTAATAACATCTACTATGCTGGACTCTTAAGTACTACTGATGTAAAGTATGTAAGCACATTTCTGTATGTGTATTACAGTAAGTTAAAAAAAAAACAACACAAAAGGCAACTGGGAGCAGTGAATCACACCTATAATCCCAGCACTTTGGAAGGCTGAGGCAGAATAGCTTAAGGCCAAGAATTTGAAACCAGTTGGTCAACATAGTAAGACCCCGTCTCCACAAAATAAAAATTTTAAAACTGGCTGGGCACAGTGGCATACACACCTGTAGTCCCAGCTACTCAGAAGGCTGAGGTGGGAGAATGGCTTGGGTCCAAGAATTCAAGGCCACTGCAGTAAGCTGTGATTCCATCACTGCACTCCAGCCTGGATGACAGAGCAAAACCCTATCCCAAAGAAAAAAAAAAAAAGGTATACAAGTTCTCACCTTCTAATGGCTTTCAATCAAATGCTTATTTAAAGGCATTCTCACTTTCTCACTTGATAAATGTTACATAGGCAAAAAGATAAAGTTTTAACTTCACTTTCACATTTTCCATCGGAGTCTCAATTTCCATATTTTAAGAGTTAATATTAATCTCTACGGTCATATGCTACACTAATTACTTAAAAAGTGATCATTTGTTATACAAAACCTGACTCATTAATTTACTTCTCCAGATCCAAACATCAGACTAATTAATAAGACAACCCTATTATACACACCATAGATAGTAAGCACCTTGTGAAATCTGCTTGTAAGAAGTGATGACTAATTTCAGGGAGACCTTAACAAAGTTTCTCCTTTCCATCTGCTCAAATTCTTCCAAGTTATCATAAAGCATTTTCAAGACATTAGTCTCTGACCAACCTCTCATTCACAGTGGAATTTTTATTAATTTTCTTAGCTGAGATTTATTAACCCTGAAATATACACACAAGTTTCAACAGATTAGGCCCCCTGTTGCCTCTAGTCCTCCAAGGAATTCCTCCCAGAAGCAGAAGCAAGGCTTCGGAGTGCTTCAGGATAGACTTCCAAAGAATATCTCAGAGGCAGGCAGCTGTTCCGGGGTGAGAGAAACTGGAGCACCCTCGGCCAGCCCACTCTCGCCCCAGAGTCCAGCCAAATGGTGGAAAACACAGAGTTGTGAGAGAAGAGAAAAAGAACAAACCCCCCCTCTCCAAAAAAACAACAAATAGATTGCTCTCAATCTAGGATGGTCTTTAAAAATATCTTGCTTACAAGATAGACCTAAAGCCTAGTGAAGGTTCCGTATCAACTGAAACCAACTAAATGGGCAATTTAGAGGAACCCAATACCTATCTAAATAAACCGTTCTACTAGATACCAAAAAATGACACATAGTGACCGACCTGCTTGGCTCTACTAAAACTCAAGAATTCAATACCCAAACTTGCCAAAGAAATGTATTGCAACCTCCTTTTGCTATGTTTGGTATTATTAAGAATAAGTTAGAAGCAGTGAAAAAAAAAAGAATCAACTCAAGTTCTGGATGCTGGACTACATAATGGTTTTCATTATAATGTTTAGCTCTGACATGAGCTCAAAGACATTCTGGGAAGGTATAAATCTCTAGCAGAAAATGTTTCGGAAAAAGGACCATATTCATTATGGCTTCAGAATAAAAGTTCCTTTAGTCATAAGCTAAGGTAACAGAGAGCAACATGCTCTATATAGGGGGCAACCAACCCCAGGGCCGTGGACCTGTTAGGAACCAGGCCACACAGCAGGAGGTGAGTGGCATAGCAGGTCAGCAAGCATTACCGCCTGAGCTCCACCTCCTGTCAGATCAGCAGCAGCATTAGATTCTCATAGGAGCACGAACCTTATTGTGAACTGCGCATGCCAGGGATCTAGGTTGCATGGTCCTTATGAGAATCTAACGCCTGATGATCTGAGGTGGAACAGCTTCATCCCCAAACCATCCCCCGAAACCCCCGACTCCCCCCATCCCCACCCCTGTCTGTGGAAAAACTGTCTTCCAGGAAACCAGTCCCTGGTACCAAAAAGGTTGAGGATCACTGCTCTATGTTTTACATCAGATCTTTCCATAAGCAAATGGCAGCCTAAACAGTAGGCAACAGATTCCTAAGAGGCAAGACAACTTAGTGGCTGGGAGCCTGGGCTACAAAGGCTACCTGTTCAAATCTCAGCTTGCAGCTGTGTGATCTTGGGCAAGCTAATTAATCTCTCCGTGCCTCAGTGCCTCAGTTCCCTCGCCACTTAAGTTTTACCCCGTAAGATACGAAGGCTAATGCCACACACATAACAGTTAAGCTTACAGAGGGATCTTAGAATGTCTATCCGCTTGAGGATTCAGTGGCCGTCCAAGCACTTAAAGAATACCTTCTTTCTGCAGTGAAAATCCAGTACAGAAAATCTGAGAAAGGCAATCTTAAATACAAAATGTTCCACCTCCCAGTTGAGTACCAACAGCCTTCCCCTCCAGCAGCCACTTTCACCTTTCATCAAATGCTTTACGCTTAAAGCAGAACTTCAGCCTCTCATTGAGGACTAAGGATAGATATTACAATATTGGAATTAGCTTTGCCTAAGATTTCTCAGTAACTGAATGAGTCACTCATGTCTTTATATTCTAAACAGAGAAAATGTCAAGGTTGCCAGAAAACCCAGGTCCAGATGTTTGCATAAACCATTTTCAAGTGATCATCAAGCCAAAGCCAAAGGGCATTATTTTAGAAAACACTTTAAGTAAAATATATCACTTTTTATGATTTTCCTGTAATGGAGGAAAATCTGAAAATGAGGTTACTGGCGGGAAAAAAATTACAGTAATTTCAACCCCAAAATTACACAACATATCAAGCTAAGCTTAAAACTCCTTACCTTTTTCCAACTGTTTTCTTCAACCTCATCAAGAAGCACTGGACAAGCTCTGAGCTCAAGATTTAAAGATGCCCTCAGTGCTTGTTTCTATTTTCTCTGTCATACTACCTAGGGGAAGCAGAGGCTTTTAACATTTTGATACATCTCTCTGCAGCAAGATTTTTAAAACCTCTCACCGACAAAACATGTTGAGTGCTCTGTATTGATGACAGCATCCATAAAAGGGTCTTTTTTCACTTTCAAAATAATTCCAGTAAAGTTTTTACTTTAATCTCAATTAAATTCAAGCCATTTGCTCTAGCATAACACAAAAAAAAATGGCAAGGATATTCTTTGGTCATTTAAGTTATCACAAAAGAGAAAAAAATATATATCAACTTCACGTCCAGGCTTCTCTTTCTCGTAAGTCAAGTAGGAATAGTTAGATTGCCCTGTCAGGGTTTGAGTTCTTCAGGTTCATTCGTTACAGAGCACACTACACAATACCCAGTTTCACCGCAATTTCTGAAGTGCACAGGTTATATTGGCAAATAACTTGAAACTGAACTCGCACATGCCGCGCGGTGGGTACCCTTCCAAAGGGAACAGACTGTGTCCGCTTTGCTTATTTTTGGTAACTTTAAATAAGACTTTGGACGGGTCGTCTACCCAACTCATTTACCAATTTAACCACTGGACGCAGGACTGAGCGCCCCACAGCTTTCGGCCGGAGTATAACACGCGCTTCCCCACTCGGTTCCCCCTGTCTGCCACAAACAAACCAGATGTAATAGCTGAAGAATGACGACACTAAAATCAACCTAGAGATTCACATCTAAAAGGGCCGCAACACGAAATAAACTTCTCTCTCTTCAGAGGCAGCGGGGAAGAAAAAGAAAAAAAAAAAGCCTAGGTGGGTTCGGTTTGATCCATTTCCGCGACTCGGTGCGCTCAGGGGGTCTGGGCTGGTGCGGGCGGCTTAACCCTGTGAGAGCCGAGAACGACCCCACCGCGATACGCGGGCCCCGGGCTGGCGGGGGGTGCCTCACGCCGCGCCCGTTCCCCCGCCAGCAGGTGCCCGAAGCCACCCCAACAGGCCGGGTGCGAATGCCGGAACATGGCCACTTTCCTGAGCGGGATGATGCCGCCGCCGCCGCACGCCGCCCAGCACTTTGTTAACTCGGCGCGCCCGGGCGAGGTGGCTCCCAGGAGGTGATCATTGCCGTCCGAGAGCTACAGAGCCCCTGGCCTCGCCCAGCACGGGTGTGGGGCCGCGGCGGGAGGAAGAGGTCGGGTAGCAGCCGCTAACCAGGGGCCCGCACGCCTGGCCCCTCGGAGCCCTGCGCCCCCTTCCCAGGTGCTTACCTGAGGGAAGGAGCCCTCGCGGCGCGGGTTCCTGGGGTAGTCTAAGTGACCCCGGTCCAGCATCAGGTAGAGCGAGAAAATCACCACACAGAAGATCGCACTGCCGAACACGGTGAACTGGCGGCTTAACTTCATTTTCCTCGATAGACTCGGGGCCAGGACACTGTCCTCAGCCAAAGGAGACAGCGCACTGTGGACTCTAGGAAGCAGCCGCCGGAGGCTCCCTTCTCCCGGGCTGCGCGACCTCCGCGCTCTCGGATGCGGATGCGAGTCCCCGCCTTGCTCCGCACCTAGTCTCCGGCGCCACCACACGCCCTTGGCCTTCGCCCTGGCCTGCCGCCCTCTCCGGGGTCGGGCGCCCCTCTCGAGGCGAGACTCGCCGGCAACTGGGAAGGGGGGCCCCCACAAACTTGATCGCAAGCTCAGCGCCGACCTCCGGCAGGGCGCGCGGGGCAGGCGGAGGAGAGGTCGCTGCCCGCACTTCCTGCCACCGCCGCCCCAACTGAGTCGGCAGGAAAAGTTTTCTCGACGAGGGCAGGCGTGTCCTCCTCACCCAGGGGAGGCGCGGGTTCGGCAGCTCCCGGGCCGGGGCCGCGCAGCTAGGTCAGAGAAGCGGAGGGGAAAGGAACAAGATCGCGAGGAGCCAAGCCCTACAACTTCTGGGCGGGACGGTCGGGCCCGCCCCCGCGGCACCGGCACCGGCACCGCCCCCGCCTACCCCGACTGAGCCCCTTCGTGCTGCTGCCGCCGCCGCCGCCGACGCGGCGGCTGGGCCGATGTGCACCCCGGACTCCGGGGCTCACGGATTGATGAGTTTCCTCAACGCTAGCGTCCGCTCGCCAGCCTCTCCCGCCCCCTGCCGCCCCTACCTTCCCCCTCCCAGACCCAGGCTCCGCGGGGAGGCGCAGGGGGCGGGCGGCGGCAACGCGGAAAGAAGGAAAAGGAGAGCAGGGAGGAAAGGACCGTCCCCGGAGAGAAGCCCGCTCCAGCTGCAGCCGCTAGCCCCCTCCCTCTTTCCCGCCCCACAAACGCGGAGATGGCGGCGGAAGCGGCGAAAAGAAGCGCCGGTTCTCCAGCGCCACTTGGCGCTCCAGCACCGCCCGCCACGAGCAGGAGGAGACAGCGGCGGCGCAGCGGCCGCTGGGTCAATAGGCGCCCGCAGCCCCTGAGCCGAGCGGGCGGCTGGCCCCGCCCCCTCCCGACGCTCCGAGATGAGGGGGCGGGCCCCACGGCGCCCAATCACAGCGCGTCGCCCGGCGGGCCCGCCCCGCGCCTGCCTCCCAGTGTCCCGGCGATAGGAAGACCTCACAGGGCTCTTGTGACCTGGCAGGCAGCTTTCTGGGAGTTGAGGCCTTCGGGGGCGTTCAGACGCCAGCACCCCCACGTCCAACAGGGGTTGAGCTTACACCCCACTTCCCTTTGTTGCCCAGGTTTCCTATCCTTGGACACTCGGGCCTGGCGTGCCTGGAAGAGTACTTGGTGAAGGGCTGGAGGAAATGCAAGAGAAGAGGGCTTGCACATTCTCTTCGGGCTCACTATTTCCTCTTTTGGTGACAGCCTGTTAAAACCTGGGGGAAAGGAGACTGACAAAGGGCCGTCCAGGCACATGTAGAAACATCTGACTACGAAATCCATGAGTGTAATCTGAGAAGTGATGCTTCTGTCAGTTATTGATTTATTGCCTCTCAGCTCCAAATTCGCCCTTTTTGACTGCACTGTAAAAACGGATCTGAGCCTTTTAAACAGTTTTTC
This sequence comes from Pan troglodytes, assembly GCF_028858775.2. Taxonomy (NCBI): domain Eukaryota; kingdom Metazoa; phylum Chordata; class Mammalia; order Primates; family Hominidae; genus Pan; species Pan troglodytes. The sequence continues at coordinate 107,399,598 of NC_072402.2, read as the reverse complement.
GTTTGCCTTCTGGGACTGAAGCTTTATCAGTAGAGGGCGCTGAAGAGACATTACAGAAAAAAAGGATTTTGCTTCCTGATTTCTGTGTATTGATAAGCTTTTGCAGCATACCTGGCTTTCTCCACTGCCAAGGTCCTATAGTGCTCAGTAACTAGCAATTTCCTCTCACATGCCCAACTCTAGGAGCTTTGTAGAGGAGGTGAGACACTACGCCAAACTTCCCTGGCACCCTAGAGGCATTTGCAGCAAGTTGCAGAGGGCACATCTTCCACAAGCTTTGCAGACGTAGCCCAATGGTGACTTCTCTGCCATTCAGTGAGCCAGGTCATACCCTCTCCAAAAACGTCTAGATCTTAGCCCTGGGAGGAATTGGGGAGGTTCTTCATTGGGCACTCTGTCTCTCAGCCCAAGAGTTAGTTATAAGGTTAGCTCCTTATAGCTGCTGTTGCTATATTCTTTAAAGTTCTCTTCTTGCTAGTGAATCCTTCATTACTCTAATCCTCTATTATAGTTAACAATTCTTTTTATTAAGCCTTCCCTGTCCCGGGAGTAGTCCCAAGAAATAGACCTGCAAAGATGGGATTAAAGGTCAGTTTGATTGAGGTTTTGAGCTTCAGCTCCTTGCCAAAGGGAAATGTAATTCATGACATGCTGGGCATCTCAATTAAGCAATTACCTGTGGTTGATCCTGATGAAGTGCCAACTGAGGCCTGTGCCTTGGGGCCCCAAGTGGCTGCTACACTTGACTGCTATGGTTATAAAGATGACTAGAAAGACTGGTGTGGGATGGATTCTTTTGCGTGCTTTTAGTGGTTATAAAGAGAAATGACAAGCACAGGTTTTTTAACTCTCAGAGTTATGGTATGAGAACCAGAGATATTCTGTAGAATTCCAAAAGCTCTGGTTTATTGTAGCAACAAGAATTATGCTGAGAATCAAACAAAATTTTAATTTTCATGTTACTGAATTATAACTGCTATTAAATTCACACATATTCTGAGTTTTTCGTGTAAAATGGTGTTATTTTTTAATAATGGAATCTCAATACTTGAAATGGGTTGGACCCAGATGAAACCGACAATCTTAAACACTCCAACTCTTTCTCTTATCAGTGGAAGTAGGTTGCCCTCCAGTGTCTAAAGAGACTAGCCTTGCTTGAAAACCTTGACTATAGAGGATGCCACTATCTAGATGGGCTCCCTGATTTCAATGGGGATGACACGATCTCAGAATAGCAGAGGCCAGGCAGCACATAACCAACAAAGACAAGGTGGGCGCACATCTACCTTAAAGGGCAGCAGGAAATCAGACTGCCTTGGCTTACGGAGCTGCTCTGGGAACAAAATAGATAGGCAGTTGAAATAGATTATTGCTTGATATTTATAACGGGTAAAAAGATCTAAGTCAGGTAGCCAAAACCTGACTTGAGTCACCACAGTGTATAGTCACTGTCTCTCAGTTCTCAGACCTAAGTCAATTCACAGACCCATAGTCCCTTGGTTGAAAGAGAATCTGTGTTCCCTTTAACAAGGATCTTGCACCTTGGCTACAGTACACATGGCAAATTCTTTCAAGCTTTCCCCAAAACGACATGTGGCCATTTACTAGTGAAACTGTATTGGCGAAAAGGAAATACACAGATCATTTGAGGTTTACTAAACACTGGCTCTGAGTTGATGCTAATTCCTGGGGACAGAAATCACCACTGTTAGTCCACATACCAACTATGTGGCTACTTTCCCAGTGTAATTGGAATATGTATTAACAGCATAATTTTAATGGCAAAAACAGCAATTACTTTTGCACCAATCTAATAATTGTAATAGACATACTTAGCAACTGACAGGATCCCCACATTGGGATTTAGCCATAGAATGAGGGCTATTATTAGGGAGAGCTAAATGGAAGCTCCAGGAGCTCTTAGAGCTTCCACTTAGCTCACTAGACACAACACTGCATGGCTGGGAGGAATTGCAGGAATCAGTGCTATCATAAAAGTCTTAAAAGGAGTAGGGGTGGTGATACTTACTCTCATTTAATTCGCCAGTGCAGGATACATCTAGTAGAATAACTGTGGACTCATAAACTTAATCAGGAAGTGATTCCAATTGCTGCTGCTGTCTCAAATGTATTATTTTTACTGAAACAAATCAACATAGCACTTGGCACTTGGTATATAGCTACTGATGTGGCTAATGCTGTTTTCTCTATATCTGTTTGTAAAACCACCAGAAGCAGTTGGCTTTCTCATGTTAGGGCCAACAGGATACCTTCACAGTATTGTCTTGAGGGTATGTCAATTCACCTTAATATAGTCCACAGAGATACTGATTGTCTTGACATACCATCAAATATCACACTGGTCCACTACATTGACAACATTATGCTGATTGGACCTGATGAGCAGGAAGTAGTAAGTATTTTAGGTGCCGTAATAATATATATTTTAACCAGAGAGAAGGAGATAATGATCTTGGGTATGAGATGACAACTCTAAAGTGGTCACTTCGGATGTGGGATATGTTCTAGGATGGTATAAGCTATATGAGGACAAAACCACTGAGTCACTGAGAGATGAATCCAAACAGATGGTGTGGGTTAGCAATGGTTAGGATTTGGGGGAAAAAGGGCAAAGTGATTGTTGCAGGGACTGGTCATACCAATCACGTGGCCATGGAAGGAAAGTGGTATAGGCTGAATGTTTCTCTTTAAAATACACATGTTGAAGTCCCAACCCCCAGTACCTCAGAGTGTAATAGTATTTAGAGATAAGGTCTTTAAAGAGGAGATTAAGTTTAAAAGGCGATTAAGTTAAAATGAAGCTGTTAGTAAGGCCCTAATCCAATCTGACTGGTGTCCTTATAAGAAGAGAGAGAGACCAGGGATACATGCACACAGAGAAAAGACCATGTGAGGACAGATTGGGATGGCAGCCATCTGCAAGCCAAGGAGAGAGGCCTCGGGAGAAACCAAACCCGCTGACACTTTGATCTTGGACTTCTAGCCTCCAGACTGAGAAAATAAATTTCTGTTGTTTAAGTTAGCCAGTCCTTGGTATTTTGTTATGCCATCCCTAGCAAACAAATACAGAAGGCAACCACCCAGCTGATAGAAAATACTAGGTAGGTGCAAAAGTATTTGCGGTTTTTGCAGGTAATGGCAACTGTGATTTTTTAAAGGTAATGGCAAAAAAACCGCAATTACTTTTGCACCAACCTAATATTTGCAAACCACATATTTGTTAAGGGACTAATATCCAAAATATATAATGAACCCACATAATTCAATAGTAAATAAATAAATAGCCCAATCTTAAAATGAACAAATCACCTGGATAAACATTTTTTCAAAGAAGACATACAAATGGCCCACAGCTAATATTAAAAGGTGCTCTAGGTCGGGCACTGTGGCTTCTGCCTGTAATTCCAGCACTTTGAGAGGCTGAGGCGGGCAGATCACTGGTGAAATCCGTTCTCTACTAAAAATACAAAAATTAGCCATGTGTAGTGGGAGGTGCCTATAATCCCACCTACTGTAGAGGCTGAGGCAGGAGAATCGCTTGAAACCAGGAAGCGGAAGTTGCAGTGAGCAGAGGTTGCACCACTGCACTCCAGCTTGGGTGACAGAGCAAGACTCCATCTAAAAAAAAAAAAAAAAAAAAAGGTTTTCTAATCATCAGGCAAATGTAAATGAAAGCCACAATGAGATATTACCTCATACCTGTTAGGATGGCTACTAGAAACATGTCAAATAATAATAAGAGTTGACCAAGAAATGGAGAAAAGGAACCCTTGTGCACTATTTATAGGATTATAGACTGGTAAGCCATTGTGGAAAACAGTATGAAATTCTTAAAAACTTAAAAATAGAACTACCACATTATCCAGCAATCCCACTCCTGTGTATATATCCAAAGCAACTTCTCTTTTTCAGAAAATTAATTTGGATGATCTTGATCACTTATTTACTTTACTGAAATAAGATTTTACTATCACTTATGAAAAAGCTGTACGTTTTCCTATTGTTACTAACATATGAGTCTTTAGGTCTCCAAAAGCTGATAATAGCCATTCCAAGAGATGTGAGGTGATATCTCATTAGATAGCTGCACTCCCATTTTCATTGCAGAATTATTCACAATAGCCAAGATATGGAATAAACCTAAGTGTCCATCAACAGATAAATGAATAAAGAAAATGTGGTATATATAAACAATGGAATACTATTCAGCTTTTAAAAAGGAAGGAAATCCTATTATGTACAACAACTTAGATGAACCTGAGGAACATTATGTTAAGTGACATAAGCCAGACTCAGGAAGACAAATACCTCATGATCTCACTTATACTGGTATGTGGAATCTAAAGAAGTCAAATTCATAGAAATAGAAAGTTGTATGGTGGTTGCCAGAGGCTGGGAAGTGGAGGAAATGGGGGGATTTTGGTCTAAGGGTATAAACCTTCAATTATTAGATGAATAAATTCTGGAGAGCTAACAAACAGCATGGTGACTATGGTTAATGATACTGTATTGTGTACTGAAAATTTGCTAAGAGGATAGATCTTAAGCGTTCTCATCATCCACAAAATAATGGTAATTATGTGAGGTGATGGATACGTTAATAAGCTTACTTGTGGTAATCACTTTATAATGGATACATGTATCAGAACTTCATGTTGTACACCATAAATATATACAATTTTTATTTACCAATAATACCTCAATAAAGCTGGAAAATAAATAGATAGATAGATAATTGATAAATTGATGATATATACAGATAAATTAGATGATAAATACATAGGATGGATAAATAGATGAGATGACATAGATGACAGATAGAAAGATAGATAGATAGATAGATAGATAGATAGATAGATAGATAGATAGACAGACAGACAGACAGACAGACATTCTGGTTTCCCCAGGACCTTCAGAACAAACCTAGGTGCCTATCCTGGGATACAATCTTTTCATTTGGGAAAGATATGAGAAATTTGATCCTCCCTTTGGATCAGAGCAATTATCTCTGTCATTAGGGAAACAAATTGCTACAGATTTAATCCTTATGCTATAAGAAAATTTTCTAGCAAAAGTGAAAGCAAACATTCTCTATAGTGTACATGTTTCTGGGGCGCAGGAGGCTAGAGCTTTTTGTAGGAACACTGAAAATAGAGGGAAGGGAAGGTACATGAGGGCAGAACCCATATCATAAAGGTTCAAATCTGATTGCTTCTCCAGTACATAAAGCTTTTGTGACTTTGGGAAAGTTACATAATATCTCTAAGCCTCCATTTTCCAACATATTATATTGGGGTAGTAACAGTGATCTTTCAGCCTTGCTGTATGATTACCACAGGTAGTGACATATTGGGAGAGCATTCACCAGATACTTCCATTTACTCTGGGAAAGGGAAAGATGGGTGCAATTGAGAGGTGAGTAGGGGAGAGAACATTGGAAACAGCTGCTATGGGACATGGAGAAGGAAGTCCATGTGGATAATTGGAGAGCATTGATTTCTCATGGAGCAAGTTCACCATTTTCTCCCTTGTCATAGATCTATGGCTTGAGAGCTCAATGAAAGTGTACTGTGAGGATAATCCAGGAAGAACCCCTCCTACCAGGATGCAAGAACAACGGCCACCCAAGGAATGCTCCAGGTTGGGAGCATATCATAGATATCTCTCATTTTCCTACCCACTGATATACATTTTTGCAGTGAAGATTAAGTTAAAGTGAGCACTCAATGTAATTTTGAATAGGAAGGGTCTCGAAGGAGTGCTTGGGGGTGAGGTTTCTGGAAGGCATGAGGTCTAGCCCCATGCTTCTGGTGATAAGTCTATATGTGCACAAGAGCCTCAGCTTATATTTGCTAACAATAGGAAAATCTATCTTTTCTGTCAACTGATACTCTAAGTCTGTCTGAGCTCCTCAAAGGCCTAAATAGATCATATCTAAGGGGGAAAAATTGGAAAGGAGTAGGACAAAGTTCTAAATCCTAAAAACTTGAGAAAATTTTATAATTGTGGTTGCATAAAACTATAAATGAATGCGGGTTTAATCCTCTTCTCCACTCAACCTATTGTGAAAATCAGTCTGTCAAAGCCCTGAGCATCCTTACACATTCTTTCTGGGTATGCTAAGAATGCAAGGCCCTGACCATTATTTACTTGTGTCCTCTCAGGGTTGTGTTTGCAGGGAGCAGCCTTGAGCAACAGAGTAATGTCTTCTCCCAAACAATGAGCAGACTAACTTACCACACACTGTAAAGCAGTAAATTCCTCAAGCTCAATATTCCTTTGCTGTGACAAATCCACTGTGTATGTTGCATCCACCTGGACCCTTTCCCTCAGACCCTGTGGGATCTGGGGGACATGAGAAACTAGCACCGACATCAGGCTCAACATCTTCCTGTCTCTTTAACATCTTCCTTTGTCTCTAATCAGGGTGTCTTGTGTTTTCCACTGACATCCACGAAACAGTAGTGACCCCTCGACCTTTTTCAGATCTTGAAATTACCCACCTACCTCAGAGACTCTTGATATTGTTGGCATAACCTTTACCTCCCTGTGCCTTTCTTCCCATGAAAGGAAGCTGCAAGACAGGATGAGTCAAGTAGCATAATACACTGCTGAGAGAGACATAAGAAGGTAAGGGAAGGAGAGCTGGAGAAGGACTTTATTCTTTATAACCCTTCTCACTATTTGAAATTATGTATTGACTTATTTTATGTCTATGCTCCCAATAGAATGCAAGCTGCTACAAGTCAGAGACCTTGTGATTCAACATTGTATCTTAGTGAGTAAAATAGTGTCTAGCAATATTGAGGCCTAATAAATATTTGTTGAATGAGTGAATACTAATCTTGGTCCTGAGCTACCAGTTGATGTGGATTGGTGGTGCCCATTATGAGTTGCCCTGGCTAGTAATAGATGTCTGTTTGCTTTTGAGCTGCATTTAAAGCTATTCCTTTTGTCTTTGTGAGTCAGCACTAAATCTTTATATTCCTATAAAGTGAGCGTTTCTTTAATAAAAAGCCCTTTAAAGATAATTTCTCCCCCAAATTATTTTACTAATCATCTCGATCACGAAAGGAAGTCCAATATAGGGATAGAAAGAAATGAACACCATATAATGCATCTATGCTCAGTGCTTTATTTATGTTGCCTCATTTAATTATCATAACTCTGCAAGACTATTATATTAACATCTATTTTACATATAAAGAAACTTAGATACAGAGAAGTTAAATAACTTGCTTTAGAATAGTTAGCTACTAAATGGTATAACTTCGTTTTTCTGGTTTCAAAACTCCTCTTTTGATGCAGCATTCTATAGAATTATGATACTTTATACCTTGTATTACAACGAATAGATTTTTGAAAATAACATTTAGGAAGTGTATTGCTCAGATTAAGTGTAAAAATTAGAAATCATTCTAGGTATTTTAAGCAAGAAGTTATTTAATAGAGGATGCTTACAAAAATCCATGTCAGGATTGAAGAAATGGGCTGTAGACCAAGCTTCCAAAAGTGATTCCCCGTGTAATACCAAGCGACCTATCAGTGAAGCTAGTACCTCTGAAGACTACTGGAACACTGAGTTCAAGAACATAACCCTATGACAGAAGATGGAGTCAAAAACCTACTGCTGTCAACGGCCTCTGCTGCATATTGTCTTCCAGGAGGCTGAATAATGGACCATGGAACACTGCTGCAGAAAAATGTTTCTATGACCTTAATTCTAAGAGAAATGCCACCAAAAGTGGTCAGGAGGATGCCTTAACTTCTTTTCTGTTAAGTTTTGCATGAGTGTATCGAACTGTAGACCTAATTCATATCATAGCTCTACGTGCAAAGAAGTCTAGGAAATGTTTTAATTTTCCAGCCTCTGAAGTACAAAAGCCACCATAAGAAGAGAGGAGAATGGACAGTGAGTGAGCCAGCCTGCAGTACTTACCATAGGCAGTATTTGTAGAAATACAAACATATCTACAGAGAGAATGGAATAAAATGTTTAAAACTGTCTCTTTCCAGAAAAACCTAAAATATCTAATATATGATTACTTATTTGAACTCTGAACTCTTGAAATTACAATCTTTATGGCTATGATTTATCCTGGGGAAAATATCCTCTATGTACAGTATAATTAGGGCTAATAATATGTCTAAATGTGCACTTATCAGAGATGAGAAAATTATTTGTGATGTAGGATCATCACTTTCATTTTTCTACAACCCTTTGTTTGCTGTCACTACAATTGGCCTAATTTGGGAGAAGAGGAGGTCTATTTCCAGCCAGACCTAGGCCTTTCTCTGGATTCTCTTTGACTCTGATTTTCATATGCCACACAATACTCAAATAGGAAAGGCTTAACAACTTTGTACTCTAAAGCTTCAAAGACACTTAGAACATCCAAACATTTTACATGGAGAAAGGTAAAAAGATTTGCCCGAGGTCTCAAGGAGACTAGACTAGAAGCCCAGTTCTCTGGTTCCATGTCTAAAGCTTTTTCATCACAAAACCAAGCCTTAGATTGCATGCTATCTAAATACAGAATGATGTGTGTGTGTGTGCATGTGTGTGTGTGTGACTCCACTTATATCAAGTTCAATAACAGGGAATAAGCTGTATCTTTAGAGAAGCATACTTACATGTAAAGCATAAAGGAAAGCAACAAAGCACTAAGCATCAATGTCTAGTTCGCGGTGGAAGAAAGTTGTGACTGGGAAAGGGCACATGGGAACTTCAAGGGTGAGGGCAAGCAGGGCTCACTGATGCATGCCTATAGTCCCAGCTGCATGGGAGGCTGAGGCAGGAGAATCACTGGAGCCCAAAAATTTGAGTCCAGCTTGAGAAACAGAGCAAGACCCCATCTTTAAATAGAAATTTTTTAAAAAAATTCTAAAGGGGGTGATGGAAATATCCCAGGAAATTCAGTTTTGTAGGACTTAAGTTTTTTTTCCTAAGTTTCGAAACCCAATGTAATGTATTTGACATTTTTGCCTTTACTAATACTTAGTTTTAGTACCTATTATATGACAGAGCCAGGCTAAATGCTGGATTACTTCCTTTAACTCTAACAAGAACACTCTAATAAAAGCACTATCACTATCCTCATTTTGTAGATGAGAAGACTAACGCCCAGCTTTTTACTAACTTGCCCAAATCCACACAGTTCAATAGCAGAGCTGAAATTTAATCCATCTGATTCCACCCCTCTGCTCGGCTAGCCACAAGAAATTTAGTAAGTGAGAAAATTACAGACACCTCTTTTTATTAGTATTTTATAGTCATAAAAGTTATAGTTATGAAAACCATATTAATAATAGAAAAAATAGGATGTAAAATCACACACATATACACACACATAATTATGATTACATCGATGTTAAAAATATACGTGCCTAGGTATAAAAGACCACAAAACACTGATAAGTTAGGATGATGAAATATGGGTGCTTTTTCCCAATCTTCTCTGTTTTCCAAATTTGTTATGAAGTGGTTGCATTAAATTCACAATGGAAAGTATGTTCTAAAATAAACTTCCCATTTATTTGAAACATAAAATTTCATTTCTGTTCTTTTCTTTCCTACAGCTTTGTATAATCTTTAGAAAACTCTTCTGCTCAATGAGTGACTTCATTACTAAATTGATGGCACCGGATCATTCTAGCTATGCAAATTACAAACCCACAGCCAGCTGAGGAAAAGGCAGATAAAAGTTTACATTAAAAATTAAAGCAATGTGTGGAGATATGGAGATAATGTGCTTACAATTCTACATATTTAATATTTATGCAATTACAAAGCCAGTTATGATAAATACAGCATTAAATCTTGAGTCCTATTCCTTTTGCCCTCTGACATTTTTGACCTTGAACTGAGAATGCCCAATAATACATTAAAAAATGACTGTGGGAGAAGCATTTCCTTTCACCTATGAATGATAAATGCTTATTTCTTGGAAGGTGATCTCATTTCTTCCTAGCTTTTGTTTATTTTCAATGCCTTGCTTTTTTTTGGTTTTTGTTTTTGTTTTTTACTCTGGCATATTCTGATCACCCTTGAAAGCACTGGGTTTTCAGTCTTCCACAGTTTGGTTGTGTTGTTTTCTGGTGCTGCTGCTGTGATGTGTTTTCTGTCAGAGGAAATTTACAGGCACATTAGCCTACTTGACAGGCACAATGAGCCACAAGGCTCTCCTAAGGAGAAACTCCCACATGCTGTGGCGAGATTTTCTGTCTTTCCATCTCATCCTCCCTCTTTAACCTTAATATAATATACCCCCATGATTCCGATATAAACCCCAACCACTTTCCCTTACGGGTATTGCTTTGAATTCTGGTTTTAATTCTCTGATTCCCAAGAAGATCATTATACTGCTTCTACAATAATTAATTCATATTTCCATAACAATCTGACTGCAGCAGTTTGTAGATAAAGCCAATGTCTTCGCTTACAGCCCTATAGATACCAAGTAAGGAATGGATGGGGAACATTTTTTTTTCTTCCTGTGATAAGTCACTGACACAAAGGGAGGAAAATAGTATCCAAGAAGTATGCAAAGAAAAAGCAATAGAATTAATTTTTTGGAGGATATTAAGAGACAAAATTATAAAACAATTTACTTTTCTTAGTGTTTCACAGATCAGCAAGAATTAATAAAATGTATTAAAAATTCAGAAACATGGGCAGGGCACAGTGGCTCACACCTATAATCCCAGCACTTTGAGAGGCTGAAATGGGCAAATTACTTGAGCTCAGGAGTTCAAGACCAGCCTGGGCAACATGGCGAGACCTCGTCTCTACAAAAAATACAAAAATTTGCTGGGTATGGTGGCACATAGCTGTAGTCCCAGCAACTCAGGAGGCTGATAGTGGGAGGATCACTTGATCCCAGGAGGTCGAGGCTACAGTGAGCCATGATTGCACCACTGCACTCCATCCTGGACAACAGATTGAGACCCTGGCTAAAAAAAAAAAGAAAAAAAAAAAAATTCAGAAACACAAAATGAGACAACTGAAGAGGTAAACTGTTTTCTTGGCAGATTCCTGATAAATTAGAATATTCCCCCAAGGTCATTAAAGAACAAAAGGCCTGTGCATTTTTCATTTCATATATATTATTCTGCCCTTTGGGAAGTAAATTTGCTAAAACAAAGCCTTCCTGGTACATTCATACCGTGACTTGATGCTAAAGATATTTCTTCAATTTAAAATCTTCTGCCTTTTAAATAATTTTGAGGGGTGATTTTTGTTTTGGTAGCATTCCTTTTGTCCTCCTTATGTGTGAACCATCAGCGTGTAAGTATGTAACCTAGAGAAGTTATTTAGAATAGACCAAAATCACATGTAAGTTTCTTGCTTGATTCTCTGCCAAGAAGCCAGAGGTATTTTCCAAGCCAATCCATAATATTGGTCTGAGCTACTCCATTTGTTGAATGAATAAACAAATGAATGAAGTTTGCATTATCAGGAACCCAGGAGTGGGTGGTTTTTCAGTGGACTCATTCTTTAGAAAACTAACTAAGAACATTCTTAATTTGGTCCCCGTGCCCTTTTCTCTTTCTTGGGCCATGCTCTCCAGATGGTTTCACGGAAGTCAACTGCAGCTGTGTTCTCATCCATGCCTTCTGTCCCTTCTCCCCTTCAGAGTTCAAACAAGACTCTTGTTTAGCTCTGGCAGCTTGGTGGGTCCTCAGAGAGACTGACTCATTTCTCATGCTCCCCTGAGGTCTCTGAGTGAGAGAGAAGACCACAGATTCGCTTACGTAGAGTGATTCTTCCTTAGTCCAGTTTTCTCCAACTATGGGGAATCTCCTCTCTGCCTTTTGCTCCTCTGTAAAGACTGTGAAGATAGAGGTTGAGTTTTTAACCTTATTTGTCAGGAGGACGAGCGGTCCCTCCAGCTAGTCCAAAGCATTGGCAACAAACCCCATAAATCCTGCCCACCATAGAAAAGCACAGAAAACCTGAAGAACAAGGATTATGCACCCTTATACGAAGAAAACCAAGACACCAGTCAGTGGACTTTTATATACAGCTATTCTCCATCTGAAGATCTTTAGAATAGATCCCATTTATCTAGGGTGATTTGAGTAAGATTCTTTTTCAAACAGGGGGCCAGTTTACATAACACCTCAAGGTGTCTTTAAATTCATGTTTTATTTGTTTTGTTTTTTAATTCACAGGGTCATAAAATAACAGCTAAAACTTTCATAGACAATATACATTTATGCTCATACCTTAGCCAGTGGGAGATTTTCTCTTATTTTAACACTGAATTATTTTAACAAATGATTCTCAAATGCCTAATTACGTGCCAGGTGGGCCCTGCTGTAGATGCTGAAAATACTGCATAGTGCGTTTATTAAACCTGCAGTGTGCAGACTGCATCTAGACGCTGAGAGTTCTTGAGACCTTCTGATAAACCGTTCATATTTTCTGTACCTACTTATACATTAAACTGTACTGAGGTAAGTTCTCCAAATCGTGGAATTCAGCTGCCTCCCAAATCCTCCAGGACTAATCCAAAGACAACAGCCTAGTGGACACATTTTCATTGGGATGAGTGTCTCCAGGAGCATGATTTTATCAACTCCTCAAAGTCAAAATACTGAGGACTTTTTTCTTTCAGTATCAAGAACTCTTTACTGAAACTAACCAGTGCTCAGGTAGATGAGCTGCCTAAAAGGAAACTAAAACAAGGGAACATTTGCCAGCCTGGATGTCTCGCTCAGAGCTATCTGGGGAGCTACTATGAGATGCAGGGAAAGGGAGAGTAGCTCACCTAGAAGCCTGGCTGTCAAGAGAAAATCCAAGCCCGGAGCTTTTCCCCTAAGAACCCCTATGACATTTTATTCTTTAAATAAATCTTTTCTTCCTCTCTTTAGGTGAGAGATTGACATTTTAAGATCAATCATGCCTCTGCTTTGCAGACTAAGAACAAGATAAATGGAAATTAAGCAAAATTTCCATTTTTTTGAATAAAAATGCTCAAAATAGCTGTATCCTAAATCAGTACTTTCAAAAAGGGATGCTCTTCCCCCAGTGGTCATTCTCATTACTATGGTTATCTCAAGACCTTTTGATGTCAAAATTTCACTCTTTTCTCTAAAAGCAGCATTCTGAACATTCACCTGCTGTTTAAATAGCAGCAGAAAGCAAAGGAATTTCACACCACATTTTTTCCATCATAGCCAAGGATGTTTTATCCCTTTTGATACAGTCACAGTTTTACCAGCTTTTTCAGCCCCTTACCGTAAGTTTCAGCGTTTTTAGTATAGGCTACAGCTGAATTCTTTCCTTCTGTTTATGTTATTCAGTAACTTCTCTTCATGTTCATAATGGCCTTGTTAACAACTGGCTAGCCTCTCCTAAAACCAGATTTGTTTGGTGCTTTTAGCTAATTTAAAATCATTTATAAAAATAGTAAGGCTCTTAGGCCATTCAGTCAGTCCATAGACATTTATTGTGAGCCTACTATGTGCCAGGCATTGGATTAGGTGCTAGGTACCATGGACTGCCAGGGAGCATGCTGTGGTGAGGAGCACTGGACGAGGCTTGAAAGGTGCCACTTTAGAATCAGCCTTACTTCTGACCAGTGTGCAGCCTGGGCAAGGCCATCAATCTCTGGGACTCCAGTTTTCTAACCTAAAAAATAAGGGGAGGGAGAGGAGAGCTGCTGTTCAGTCTCTCATATTCTGTGATTGCTTCTGGTTTAGTGAACTCAGTGCAGTAGAAACACAGTGGCCTCACAAAGATGAATGCTTTAATAAGCCCTCCTAAAGCGTCCTAATTCTAATCCAAGGGGTAGTTTTAGTGCTAGGACTTACGCTTTTACAAACACCCAAGAAGACTTTTAAAGAAGGAGTATGCGTAGATATGTTTTTCACTTTACTGCATATTTGAGCTATTCTCCCCCCAAACGCTTGTCCTACCTCCCAGATGCTAGGTTGTATAGGAATTAATCTCCGAACTTGAGGGTCAATTAGAATTCCAAGCATCATGATCTAATCTTCCCAGGATAATAATAAATCAGAGTTACAGAAACAAGCTACATAGCCAGATAATACTGAATCTACAATAGTGACAATTCATCAGGGGACATTAAAACTCCCTAATTCTGTGGCATTTCAGTATTTCCAATAGTTTTCAGTGTTTGTTCCTCACTGTTACTGCTATTTCTTTATTTGTATTCACAATAAAATCAATGCTTTCTGTTTGTACGATATTGTATTGTTACTTATATGCAAACCATTAGATACTCTTCTAATATCATGTGAGAATTGCTTTATTTCTTCTATCTTCTCACTATACAAATACATTTTATAAAATACTTTAAAAATGTATCTAAACTTGCAAAATATGCAACACTTTGTATTGGGAATAGGCAGTATGATTCCCCAATTTCTGACATACAAAAAGGGAAGAGAAAACCTCATATTGCTTTTTAGATCTCATCTGCCTGAATTTGTTTAGATCATTTCAATTTTGTATTTCAAAAAATAGTAACTTACTTTATACCATTGATCAGAGAGAGGATACTTTCTTGCTTCCATTTCTAAAAACAGATCCCACATATACATCACACATTAAAAAAAATGAAAAACAGGTAGTAAGGTATGAGTTATATTGAGTAGCTCTCTATTTACCTGACTTCCTAATAACATTTCACAGCTTTCTCTTCTTTCTTTCCTCCCTCTCACTATATATATCAGAGCTGATGACTGACTTTTACTGCTGCCTTTCATGCAAACTCCTCAGGCTTGCAAATCAGCTACTGATTCTGGGAACCGTCTCCCAATCTCCCTCCCTGGCTCGCACAGTTTCCTGATGGGGCTTTGGAGCAACAAAGAACACACACTTTGTACAGCATATTGATTTGAATAGTAAAATTCAAAGGTTGATTTTAGACTCCTTGCTTCAGCCCATATCAGTCCCTGTGGTGCTTGGCACAGGGCAGCTGCCCCCTAAACATTTTGCCTATTGAAAGGATGGCAAAAGAGCATCCTGGACAGGTGACACAAAGAGAAAAGAGGTATAGAAATGTGTGCAGCAAAGCCTTCCTGCAATCAGGAACTCTACTTCCCATTTCAAATATGGTTGCCTTTTAAAAATAACATTTCAAGATACTTTATCTTTGTAAAATGAGTTACCTTCCCTAATAATGGTCCAGTTTAACAGTCTATTACACCTATCTGTTGACCTTTTCATAGTACTTTACACTCACATTCACCTTCATTTTGCCTGACCAAAACTTGTGAAGCATATTTACTGGGTATACTGGGATGTATGCACATGTATCCAAACGCCATGCTGATGAAGAAACATGGAAGAATGGAATGATTAATCATGGCAATTAGCATGTTTGAGAGCATACTACATACCAGGCACTGTACTAAGTACTTTATCACACACACATAGACACACACACACACACACACACTCCCATTTAACACAATTATTTGAGATACAAACTATTATCAGCTCCATTTTATACTTGAAAAACTGAGACACAAAATGTTAAGGGCACATACCAGAAGGTGTCAGAGCAGACATGCTAATCAAGGCACTGCCCTCCATTGCCTAAAACTGAGATGCTCAGCATCACCCAACAAGTGACATGATATACGTGTCATTTGGGAACCCAGTTCCAAACATTAACTACATGAGTATTACTGACAAACTTCTGGATTTTGTGGCAATTCTATTTCCTTGAAAACATGAAAGTTCCTAGAGTTATGGCTCCTGAAAAAAAAAAATTAAACCTCTGGCCCTTAAACTGTGCTGGCTG
The DNA here is from genome assembly GCF_028858775.2 of Pan troglodytes. Taxonomy (NCBI): domain Eukaryota; kingdom Metazoa; phylum Chordata; class Mammalia; order Primates; family Hominidae; genus Pan; species Pan troglodytes. Next base: position 107,383,798 of record NC_072402.2, on the reverse strand, counting down.
ATATGACAGCCACTAGTGCCACATATGGTTATTAAATTAAATTAATGTAACCCCTCAGTTGTACTAGCCACATTCCAACCACTCAACAGTGGCACGTGGCTAGTGGCTACTCTACTGCCAGCAGAGCTATGTGACATTTCCACCATAACAGCATTGTTGTTCTAGGAAACAGATAACTGAGTAAATACAACAAAGCAAATGATCTTTGAGCCCCCTCAGAAAAGGATCTCACATATATTTCCAAGGAAGGATATTTATTGAGTGCCTGCTCTGAGCCAGGCATGGTGCTAGGTGCTGGGGGTGATGATCAACAATGATCAATAAGGATCAATGAGGTATGCATGATTTCTACCCCTTTTGGAGCTCATAGTCCTGCCAAGCCAGGCTCCAGTGAGAACACTCCTTTTGTAAGAGAGGTTCAACTAGTAGGAGGCATAAAAAACCTAGAAGATGGGACACCTAACCCCGACTTTGGGGCAGAGGTGAGGCAAGGCTTTCTGGAGAGGGAAAATGTAAACTAGGGCCTTGACTGTGAGAAGCCTCATTAACAAAAAAGAGGAAAAGTGTTTCTGAATTAAGGAAGAGTCTGTATGAAGACTCAGAAAGGTGAGAGAGCATGCCATGCTTTGGAAGAATTTAAAGAAGTCAGTAAAATTACTTTCTTCATCCATTCCATCTCTTGAGATTAGAGTTCTGATCATTGTTTTAACATTTTATCCAAGTTACTTAGCACAGAAGGGAAGGCAGTAGGGAAGGAAAAAACAAAGGATCACTTGGAGCCAGATGTGGCTAATAACTACTATAGCCTCCCACCATCCCACATGCTTCAGTGTGAAGAATGTGCATGGACAGTAGCCTTGGATTGATTACAACGCAGCAGTCACCTTGGATAAAGGACATATGCTAGGTAATTTACTAGCATTATTTAGTTCAATCCTCACCACAAGCCTACCTATTTCCCGACATTCACATTTGCATAATTGGAATTTGCTACAGAAACCCATGAGATAGAGCAACCTGAACTTTTGAGCTCTTTGTCTATGTGCTTAAATACCAGGCTATACAGGCTTCTAGGTTATTGTTACTGCCCTATCCCTGGCTAGTACTACCTGTCGTGACCAGCTAGAGAATTGATTTAACTGACATGAAGACATAGCAGGTAAGCCAAAGAGAAAAACTAAAAAAACTTGTATTGCAGAGAAATTTGTTTGCACCAGGTAAGTGTAATCAAAAGAAACAAGTGCCTTTGGAAAATGCCCTACCTTTCTTCCAGAAGTCACCTGAATAATGATCAACAATTTACCATTTGTTTAACCCCAGTAGAAGAATTTTGTCTTATCCCTAGAGTTTTCCAGGAAATTAGGAAACTAGGAACACTTGTACTCATTGTCCTATCTAGCAATGATCAAACTAACTCAAAACATTTGTGACCTACGGTGAGCTACTTCAAGCAAACTTTCTTTACAAAGTTCCCTCTAAGATTGCCTCAATCTGCTGAAAACTGTTTTATGATTCTACCTAGCTAAAATTTCAGTGACGCATATCTTCAGATAAAACACTTCATTCACATCAAGCAGTAATTAAATGTGCAGGGCATGAAATAAGCAGCAAGTTTGGCTTCAGAGCCATCTTGCAATCTGTAAGTGATCCAAGGCAGACCATATGCCTTTAAATCTAGATGACTGCATACATATCCAAGAGAAACCTAACTGCCACTACTGCACAGCAAGAGTCATTGAAAGATGAAAAAAAAAGACAGATTTATGTAGCTTGTCTGACAAATATATGTTAATGTATATGTCCAATGAGACTTGGTAAACTACCCTTAACTTTATTTTTGGGTTCTTGATTCAGTTCTACCAGAGAAGACATTCAAACTGACAACTCAAACCAACAGTATTCTTAAGTAGTCCATTGCCGTGAAGTATGGTAAGAATTTTTGTCTAAGAAGGGTTGCCACCCTCTTCCTTTAGTTCCTTGAACAAACTCCTCCCCCACTCCACAAAGGGGCTCCCCCCGACTGTGCCTCATACCCTGACTCCTGAACAGGCTTGCCTGACCTGGCAGAGTGATTGATTCCAGCATCAACATGTGATGCAGCAAGGCCAATGTGAATCTTCCTCGGGGTTGCTAATACAGGCATGGGAAGGTTCTCCATCTCTGGGCTTACTAAACTCGGTGAATGTAAGAGTAGATTTGCTGGTGGTGGCCTTGCCACCCTATGGAGAGAGCCTGTTGAGAAGAAATCAAGTAGGAAAAAGCAGAACTGAGAGATGGAGAAAATCAGAGTACTGAGTGCATTGTCCAGGTCCCTGAATTCTGTCATGTCTGATGTAACCTCATGAGCACTGAATGAGTTAAACCATCTGGCAATACAAGAGATGCTCAATAAATGTTACTTTCCATCTCTCCCTCCTTCTTTGACTTTGGCAGCTGCCAGACAAGGATTAAAACCATCTTTGGCAGCCAATGCTTCTGTTTCTGGCTTTCAGAGGAAAGCCAGTAAGATAGAATGGAAAATAATGAGCACAAAGTCACACCCTAAAACAATGTAAGCTCCCTCTGCATTTTACCAATATTCCTTTAAAAACAGCCATTCTTTGCTCAGTGCACACTCACATCTCAGACATCAGCCTAGCCAGACTCAAGCTGATACAAGAAAAAAGAGACAATTTATTTTCTGGAGGAGGAAGGATCTGAATTGTTTAAACCCTAAAGTGGAACCTACTGCAAGAGGCAGACTCCAAAAGCACATCAACAGGCATGCAATTTTCTTAGGGCCAATTGTATGAAGGCACCAATATGTGTTTGTCTGGCTACTTGCCAATAGCACCATCCTAGAGAACAGGCAATCCACAGTGTTAAAAATATAGAATTTATCATCTTGACATGGTGTTTAACCTCATGAAAACAAAAGCGTGTGGTGGTAATTGATGCTAAATATTAATGGTGATTTAAAACTCAGTTATGATGGGGAAAGTAAAACCACCACTACTAAATGGTATTTGCAAAATACGCATCTTCTCGCCCCTGCACAGTTGTGCAGATAAACCATTTGTACAAAAATGCTGACAGTTGACGATCAAATTGGGTTGTTAATGTGGTACAATCTGTGCAGTACGAAAATCTTAAAGGTAATTTCTGAGACCTTATGTTTGTGATATTTCCAGACTCAATAAGCAATGTCATAAAATCGTAGAATTTAGAACTGGAATGAACCTTAACAGATGAAAGAAACCAAGGCTCAGAGAGATTTAATGAGTTGGTAAATGGCAAATGCAGGGACTTCAAGTCATGTCTTCTTGATTTCGTTTGGACATCTCTCTGTTACACCTCATCTTATAAACAATAGCACAGCATATTAGAGTTGTCAAAGATCCTCTAAACAAGCTAGTGTAACCTGCTAATTTCCCCATAACGAAACGGGGCCCAGAGAGGTGAGGTTCTTGCCAAAGGTCAGAATGGAATTAGGCTAAAATGTATTGACCTCTAGACCAGTGCTCACTCCTTAATGCCATGGATAAACACACTTTATCAAATTTAGTTGTAACCACAAATCATCCCACCATTTAAATTCTGTCAAAGGATGAACAAACTCACAAATATCCAGTCATCATCAGGGAAATCCTGGCAATGTGTAAGGTCTGGCAGTAAAATGTGAGAGAGTAACAGAGTCTCTGAGTCAAATAAGTATACGGTCAAATGTAAGTAAACAACTGAGCTGAAAAACTATAATCTGCCAGGTGTGTTGTGGTACTTTATCTCTTTCCACAGTCACTGAAATCTATGGGCTGCAGCTTTTTCTGATACTGAAACCTCATTGGCTTTGGCAAGAAGACCCTTGAATGGCCTAAAGCATCAGTTCCCTTCTCAGTTCTTGGTTCCTAATTTATTCTGATATGGTAGACGAGGTATTTGTGTTGTTGCAGTTTAAAGTTCACTGCTTTCTAAATTCCTGTAGGATATGTGTTATACCAAGTAGAGACTGCATAACTGTAAATAAGTCTCTTTTTGTGTGTGTGTCTCTCTCTGTCTCATTCTCTCTCTAAAAAATTAGAGGAGTTAAGTCTTTCTATCTAAGGAACAGGGGGAAGGTGAGAAGCAAGCCTCTGAGTTGCCTGTCCGCCTACAGGAGAACATTAACATTGTTAATCAGCATTACAGGCTTGGCTTTGCTTCCCAGGGAAATGGCTGGTAGAGATATAAAATGTTTCAATCCTTTCCAAGCAATGTTGTCCTTGGTGATAGCCAGGAAGGAGGGATTTTTTTTTTCATTTATACCTTTTTGCAACCTTGTAGTTTTGAATGGCTAACAATAAGAACCAAATTAATGTCAAATCAGGTTAAAGAAGAATTAGCAACTTCTTGCTCTATACCCAACATTGTGCTAAGCCCTACCAGACATATGAAAAATAATATGGTCTTTGCCCTTGAAGACTTCACCATTTCTTGGAACAACAATATTTAATAACAAAAACAATAAAATGTTGCTGTACCTCGGGTATAGTGCATTCCGGTAGGGCTGACCCCCTATCCTGTGCGGCATGACTCAGGGAAGCAGTCAGAAGGCCAGGAAGGAAACATGGTAGCTCTGAATAGTGAACACTAGGGTTATCTCACGTGAACCCCATGAGCAGATCCATCCCAGATACCCTGTGACTTCAACCAATCTTTTTTTTTTTTTTCTCACCTGTTTTTTTCCTCACCTGTTTTGGCTTTCTGTTACCATGACTCTTGAGGCTGCAGTGTAAAGGATTCCTCTCCCCACGCTCTATTCTTTAGTCCACCTGGGGTCTGTTGCTATGCGTCTTAAAAGCAGTGTTCCCAAAGTCTTGGAGAAATGGCATGAGTGAGCCCCATCATTTCTTGCTCATAGCACCAGGACCTTCGACTCAGGGACTGTTGTGAATCTGAACAGACCTTTCCTGTGATCCTGAGTGATTAGCCTTAGATCAAATCTGTAGTCTTCACTCTCTCATTCCTGTGAGTGAAATGTGATTTTTGTTATTTTTTGTTGTTTTCCTTATTTTTCATCTCCCCAGATAGTACCTTGGTCTTTTATGCAAATAATTTTCCTGATGGGTACACCTATTTGTTCTTCAGTTATATTCTGACTTGTCTGAGTCTTGGGTAAACAAAGCAGAGGCTACAGCCACCATCTCTGAAAAAAAAAATATAGTGGTCAGTTAAACCATTAATCCCTGTTGGAGCAAAGTAGATGTGCCTGCCTGCCCTCAGTTCTAACCCACTATCTCAGGCTCTGTTACAGTTACTTTCAAGAACTTTGGAGACAGACTCAAGATGTTGTGTTTTTCTAAATAAGTTATTTAGCCTCTCAGAGTCTGTCCTTCCTCATCTCTAAATAGAGACAATAATAATCCTACCTCCTAATGATGTTGGGAGGATTAAATGAAGTAATACAAGCAAAGTGCTAAATATTGTACTTGGCCCATGAGTGAATATGCAATATTGGCTTTTATTTTCATCATTGTTCTTAATCTTAATCTGGATATTCACTTTAGTTCAATTTCACTATATCAAAAAAATTTTGTAAGTCAGAGGAAGGCTACAATGTGATCAGCCAATAGTAAAACGGAGGAAGCATGCTGACTTCAGTCATCCATAGGCATGGACCTGTAACAGACAAGCTCTAACAGAACTTTTTATTTTTCAATCAGCACTATAACAATACCAAAAGACAAAAATGGCAGTAAAGTACTTACTACTCCCCCACCTAACAAATCAACCACTATTTTTCTATATTCTTTATCAATATTGTCTATATTCAACCATAATTTTGCAGTTGCTCTTAGAACAGTTTGGATTCATCCAAAAAGCAAATAGTCCCCTGATGAGCAAGTGTTGACTGCCTACTAAGTATCAGGCCCTATCCTAAGGAAACAGGAACACACCACTGCACTCTAGCTGGTGAGAATGGACACCTTGAAAAATTTACAGTCAATCTAAATAAAATATTGTTTTTTGTTTTGCTAGCATGTCTTTTTTTTTCACAGTGTAAGGATTTTCACATACTGCTACAGAATTAGAGGAATAGTTAAGAAACAGAAGGTAACGCCTATTTCAGGGCTGGTAGTAAAATATAGAAGTGACTAAAGAAGGGCTGACCAATTTATGTATACTAGTGGGGCCCACTGTAAGAGGCATTAGGAATTATTTATATTACAGAAAAGGTAAAGGTAAGAATAATACTATTAAAAAAAGAAGAATAAAAGTGGTTCATGTAACATATTGTGCATCATGGAATATCAGCAATAGTGATGTCTTAGAAATAAGCAGAAATAAAGAGACAATAAAAATATGAAAAAAGGACTATTTATGAAATTGAGGCCTTAAGGAAATGAAAGAAAAGGAAAAGAAGCTCAAAAACTTAAAGTTAAAATCATTTGTATTTACTATTACTTTAATGTTGATAGGTATCACAAAATAGGAAGTGTCAACCAAAAAAGGGAAATCTACCCATTAACAGAATGGGAAGAATACAATGACAATTTTTAAAAAATTGTTAAATGCCCAAACAAAATAACAACAAAAACTCCCTAAAAATAAATAAGTGGGAAGCTTTTTGCACATTTTGTAAGATAATTTTCGAATCCTCTTTTTTACTTTGAATTGTCTTGCTGCTATTGCATTTCTTATGGAAATCACATGAACAATTACGATGTACACAGGCTACACTGAGATCTTACCGATCCATGTCTTTCTGAGAAGCATTCATTCTCATCAAAAAGAAATGGTACAATTGATCATCAAAATAATTAACCTTCTTAGATCTTAGCAAACTGTCACCCAGAAATGAGAGAGTAAATGTATTTTACTTGCCTTACTTAGATGACTACCTAACACTGCTAGAGAAGCAGCATGTGAATTACTGTTGGGTCAGAGGGTGGCATAGGTTGAGTATTGGTGAATGTTAAGTCTTTCTTCTGGTCAGTTGATGTCCATTATTCACTAATAGGAGGGACAATTTAATTAATGTCAATTGTTTTTATTAAAAGTAATCTTGCAAAAAATGCCCCTTAAACTATCTTAAATCTTCATAAATTGAACACTAAAAATTATCATTCCAATGCAATGGAATACAAATCAGCTGTTAAAATAACACAGACACACACAAATGTATTTTAAAATGTTATGGGAATCACATGAATAATTAGTATATATATATATATATATATATATACATCTCACAGATATGGAAAGATATTCAAGATAGGTATTAAATGTTAAAATTCTAGTTATACTATTGTATCATATGCATAGTTTGATACTCTTTTTTAAAAGAAAAATACAGGCCAACCATGGTGGATCAGGCCTATAATCCCAGCACTTTGAGAGGCCAAGGGGGGAGGATCACTTGAGGCCAGGAGTTCGAGACCAGCCTGGGGAACAAAGCAAAATCCCAGCTCTGAAAAAAAAAATAATAATAATAATTAGCTGAATGTGCTGGCATGTACCTGTAGTCCTAGCTACTTGGGAGGCTGAGGCAGGAGGATTCCTTGAGCACAGAAGTTCGAGGTTACAGTGAGCTATGATCATGCTACTATACTCTAGCTGGAGCAACAGTGTAAAACTCTGTCTCTAAAAAAAAAATTAAATTAATAAAAGGAAAATACATATATGTATAATTATTTCTGGAAGCATACACAAGAAATTATGAACAGTGACAATCTCTAGGAGTAAGACCATGGTAAGGAGTATATTTGTGCTTTTCAGTTTATATACTTTCATGTCTTTGAGGTTTTTAACCATCAGCATGAATTACCATAATATAAACTATTTTAAAACTGAAAAACAAATTAATACAAAATCTGTAAATGCAGTTAATGGCAAATATCAAATATATCAAAGAAAAAAATGAAGGCTTAAGAAAGTGAAATCATTATTTAGTCCAAGAAAAGAGATAATTTTCAATAAGAAGAAATGTCGTATGACTCTAAAATAAAACAACCAGAATATAAATGCTAAACAATACATTAAACACATAAATTGCCATGTGTTAGCAGCATTAAACTACAAACAAAACTATGAAGTGAATGGTTCCCTTTCAGTCGATTTGCTTTAATTATCAAGAATCAAATATATAAATGGAACTTTTCTCAAAGAACTTTATGAGTTTCCCTATGAATATGCATCTAAAAAACAGAAGGCCTCTTTTCCTTCTTCCTAACCACACTCACGCACACACAGCTCTGCCATGCACTATCAACATATGCTCACTCCTGAAGAGAAATTTAATTTCATGACCCACCTAAAATACCGACATCTAAATGTAGACATTCTTTTCACTGGAATAGCTGCTGCAACCATACTCTTACAAGGTAAAGAAACACTTCGAATGAACATATACATTTTTTGTGGCATGTCAAATGGTCATTTAACATGTGACATGTGCAAAAGGATAGACAGGCTTCAGGGTGAGAGAAGCTCTTCCATTGCTTTACCCGCACTGGGCCAAACTGTGCCTGTTATCATCAGATGTGTCAACTGTTTTACTCCTTTCAGCATTCATGTTGAAAACCACAGGGGATTATCAAAATGCCTAACTTTGTTATAACAACGGAAAGAAGAAAATAAGAATGCCTGAATCCACACTGGGGAATGAATATGCAGGATCATAAATAGATAATTAGACCTACAAATATCATATAGTATGGTTCTAAACATAACCCCCAAATCCTTCACCAAAGGAAGCCTTGAGCTGGTCCCATTTGAATCTTCTCTCATGTCCTTTTCTGCCAAGTTCCACACTGGCATAAGAAAAAGATCTCTTCCTTATATAAAAGATTTTGTGTGTTTACTGGTAAATATTATTACCAATGATGATTCTTATAATCACTTATTGGCAACCTAGTATATGTCAAGCACCGTACCAACCAAACTGCACATATTTTCCAAATTATCATAACTCTGTTTTAAAAAAGAGCTCAGAGAGGTCACACAGTTTAATAATTATCAAGACTATGAAGGCAATCAAGTTGGTTACCTACAATGGGATCAGAAAATAGGGTGGAAGTGATACAGAAGGGATACAGATATAATCTTCACATAGTTTTAACTTTTGGAAGCATGTTAATGTTTTACTAATCAAAAATAAAATTAAATCAACCAAGATGAGAAGGGGAAAACTAAAACAAAAATTAAACTGCAATTTTAATTCAAATGTATGCCATAGCTAAACTGAAGCAGGCAAAAGAACTAATTCAAGTAATCTATAAACACGGTATTTGACTATGTATTGTCAGTCTTCGTTGGGGATGTAATGGAATAAATACTAAAAACAAATCCTGAATTCTGTTTAGTAGGTTTATTTATTTATTTTGTAGTGATATGGGCAGAGCAATTTGGGGATCATTTTAGGTACATTACAGAATTAAGCAAATGAATAAATGTGCTGATGTTGTTGAGATCCAGAGTTCTCACTGTGGAAGAAGCAACTTACAAATATAGAACTGAAAAAGACAATAAACAATTCTATGGGAATGAATTAAAATGAAAAGGATCAGTGTGAATTTATGGCTTCTAACAATATGCATATATGTGTATAGGCATATATAAGTACCCATGTATATGTATATGTATATGTATATGTATATGTATATGTAGAGGTGTGCATGACTGTGTCTACCTACATGCACATATTTCCTAGCTCTGGCCACTGAAAGCACCTAGAAATAAAGCCACCACAGTAGCAATTAGCACACTTATCATGCCTATTTTTGTATCTAATATTTCTCCCTAAAAGGAACTAGGGCTTCTCAGAGAAATGATTGATTACAAGATTGGAGTGGGATAGGTACAAGATGAGCCTACAAAGTTTTGTTACAACAAAAATAAAGTACTAGAAAAAAAAAAGATGGAGACCAGCTTGAAGGAGCTGATACTGGCCAAATCTGGAAAATTTTTAATGACAAAATAAGTGAGTATAGTAATGAATTATAAAACAAATTATAAGATTGAAGTCCATGCATTCATACTAATAATAAATATTAATAGATAAATCCACAAGTAAAAAGCGAGGCCTCTTGCTTAGAGTAGACTATTGTGTCAAGTGGCAAATGTAGAAGAAAGGCTGGAGTTGAATAATTATTCATTTGCAAAGATTGATTCAGGCAAAAGTCACCAATGAATGCTAAACATAGGGGAAATTTTGATGGGGAGCAGGATGTTTTTCAGGCAATCCTTGGGTTTCTTATTCATTACAAGGAAAAAAATAATTATATAGTGAACAAATAGTGTAACACCTTCACTGTGTTACCAAAATTAATATCACTAATGAAGAACAAATGGAAATCATTTGCTTCCAGATGTGATACATTGAAAAAGACACAATACTGCTTATGTGATATTCTAGCCAGGAGTTTATAATTTGAGTTAAATCGTGAGGAAATGTCAAACAACTCCAAATAAGGAATATTGTATATTTTTGTGTACTTCAAAACATCAATATCACGGAAGACAAAGAAAACCTGTGAAAATGTTTTAATGAAAGGTTAATAATTCAGTGCAATATTTGACCCTAGACTGAACTCCACCCCCACATACTGCAAGAAAAAATGCTGTAAAGATGTTAGTTATTGCGTTAATGGATAAAACAGACTTCTAGATGGTAGACTAGGATAAAATTCATTGTTATATTTACTGAAGTTGAACATCATATTGCAGTTATGTATATAAAAGTGTCTATTATTATGAGATATACATTAAAATATTTAGGGGGTAAAGAGCATGATGTGTAATCTCAAATTGTTTAGAAAAAAATATGTATATGCAGACACATACACACACTATGTGGAGATAGATGACAGATATTTTCTTACATTAAGGAGTTAGCTCAGCTCAAGAATGAACAAGATTTTAACAGGAAGGACATAAGATCGTGAATTACAGCACATTTATATATAGCTTCAACATTTTATGTTAAATAAATGATGATATGTGAGAATAAACAAACTACGTCACTTTCCATGGTACAGATATATCTTGAGAAGATAAAAAGCAAAAATTACAATGCTTCTTTAGAAACAATCACTGTCTTTTATTTTCCCGTGAGTTACCTAAGAAATTAATCCAATTCTCTACTCCATTTTAATTGTGTCTTTCCTTGTGTCTCCTTTCCTCACTGTGGGTTAATAATAATGCAAAGATTCTCTGAATGCCAGGAACTGCAAACACGCCCATGTGCTCATCCACTTAGATTTATTTTATTTCAGTTTTAGGATTATTTTATTGTAATTATATTAAGCCACTAATTTGTAATTGAACTAGTCCCAAATGAAGGACTAATCTCTAAGATCGTTCAGTTAGAATTTTTACAAATAGTCATATTCAAGTATATAAAATTGATTGAAACGCCACAAACCCCATGTAGACTATAGTATCCTAAGGCAACTTTTAAAATATGTATGTTCCTACTGTATACTTTAGGCTTTACTTTTAAAACTATTTTGTTATGGAAGTGTTCAAACATATACAAAAGTAGAGAGCATCATATAATGAACTCTCATGAACCTATAATGCAGCTTCACCAGTTATCAACATGGTTTCAACTATAAGCTCAATTCTTTTTTTTTTTAATTTTGTATCTCTTGACTTTCTCCCCAGTGCGCTCCTCCCCCACCCTTGGTAACCATAATTCTACTCTCAACTTGTAAGTTCAATTTTTTAGGATTTCACCTGTACATAAGGTCATGCAGCACTTGCCTTTCTGTGCCTGGCTTGTTTCTCTTAACATGATGTCCTTCAGGTTCATCCATGTTGTTGCAAATGACAGGATTTCCTTCTTTTTTAAGGCTGGACAGTATTCCATTGTGTACATACATTGTGTATATACCTAAATTATTTTTGAAGCAAAGCTCAGATACTATATTATTTCATTTTGTTTATAAATACTTCAGCATGTGTCTATTAGGAAAAAGTATAATTATTACATCAAATTTTTTTTTTTTTGAGACAGAGTTTTGCTCTGTCGCCCAGGCTAGAGTGCAGTGGCGTGATCTCAGCTCACTGCCTCCCAGGTTCACGCCATTCTCCTGCCTCAGCCTCCCGAGTAGCTGGGACTACAGGCGCCTGCCACTGCGCCCGGCTAATTTTTTGTATTTTTAGTAGAGACGGGGTTTCACCGTGTTAGCCAGGATGGTCTCGATCTCCTGACCTCATGATCCACCCACCTCAGCCTCCCAAAGTGCTGGGATTACAGGCGTGAGCCACCGCGCCCGGCCTACATCAAATATTTTAATAATAATTTTAAAACAATTTTAAATTGAAATTTTACTTTCAAATTCTTTTGTCTTTGTCTTTATGGCAGTTCTTAATCTTTCTCTGATCTCTGACCCTGTCAGTACAATATTGAGACATACGAAGGCAGAGGCATTGCTTAAAGTCCAAGAAACCTCCTCCAGATTATAAATAGCCTACAGAGTTATGCTCAGAATCTGAAGCTGCGTAGCCTTAACATTTTAAAAATCACTTCATTGTAAAATAAATGCAGATAGAGCAGGCTAGATGAATGCATAGCTTAACAATTTATTATAAGACAAACGTCCTTTTAACCACTTCCTAGGTCACCTCAAAAGCCTCTCCATGCGAACTGTCTCAACCACAGCCATTCCCTTCCCAGAAAAGCAGCCACACACCTGATCTTTATAATTATTCCATCTTGCTTTGCTTTATAGTTTTATTATCCAAGCTTGCAAACCTAGATTTGATGGTTTAGCCTTGCACATTTTTTAAAATCTTGGTATATGTTTCTGAAGCTCCATATCCCTTAAGACAGACTGCATGTTTATCGTATTGAATGTTCACTACCTTTCCTATCCATGAAAAGTAATTAGGTTTTATTGCCTTAAACATTCTTTCCTTCAGTGTATCATTACTACAGCTAAAATATATTCAACCAAACCCACACAATGATTAAAAGCAAACACTTTTTCCTGATGTAAGCAGACAAATTAGTCCAAAACACTTTGATCTAGATTGAGGTGGGAAGCACAAAGCACATTTTTATAATCTCAGTCAACACTAGAAAACCCCACAGTAAGTATTTCATTGTATTTTGAATAACTTCTGGTGGCAAAGTTTCCTCAGTTGTCATGACAATATTAACAATCTTTATAATATGGAAGCAATTAGAGTACCTTGGAGATTAAAAGGAAAAAAATAAAGAAATGAAAACTTCTAGAAAACAGTTTTGATTTAGGATAATTAGGGAGAAACATGGACTAATACATTTTTATCAGTTTTAGGTATAACATTTTTTGAAAATTCTTCCGTCTACACTATCATTGATTAGGAAAGGAATGTGGTTCAAAATGACAGTGTGTGATTGAAGAAAAATATGAAAAAGGGCATACATTAAACTATGAATCCCCATTTTTGTATCCTCAGTCTTTTGAATGTCTGTTATGCTTGCACATCATGAGACAAAAGTTCAGAAGCACAGCTTATGCTGCAAAAGGTATCCATTTCAGATAGGGTGTCAGCAAAAGCCTTACTCCAGTAAGAGAGTAAAATAACACATTGTGATATATTTTTCTTCATTTATGTTTTAGAGTCAGACTTAGATTAGAAAGAAACTGGGAAAAAATCTCTAGCATTAGTATCCGTATTTGGTAAAGAGGGTAACAATAACATTACATCAGTTGATTCTTGGTAAATGTTTTGTATCTTGGTGAGAGTGATAGGTCCTAGAATTTTATTCTTTTCTTTCCTTTCAAATTTCCTTCCTGCTGCAAATCTAATCCACTAGAAGAAAAAAAAATGTGTAATTGATTGTCCATTAGCTCTAATATACTATTAATATAAAAGTTATTTTCTCCCTTTTGAAATAGTTTTATGAGACCTGAAAGAATACTCCATATTTTAAAATTTCTGAAGGTGCTAATAAACTGTAGCATTGTTTAATTTTGATCATACTTATTACCCAAAAGACTACTAGGTGAGGAGATAACCATGGTACTATTATCATGCATTTACATCAACTACTTTTACATTAACCTATATTTTTTCATCAGTATTAGATATGAAAATGTAGGCACAACTGAGTAAACATATAAAATGATGAGGCATTTGTTAAAACATGGTATAAATTTACTTCTCACTAAATCCTATCACATATTTTTCCTTAAAAACGTAATGATTAGAAGTCATTGTTTATCTGTGGGATCTTGATATTACTTTAAGCTCTTGAAGAGCCTAGCAAAGATGTGACCTCTGTCCTAAGTTTTATATTTCAAATTCCTCTAAGAGGGACAAAAATGACTTCAAGATCTGGCCACTATTTCTCAGCTGTCAAAAATGTCTTTTTTTCTGGTGGTAGAGAAATATCATATTGCACTGTTTTGTTTCAAGGTCATCTGTCAAGAGTCTCAATTTACCTGCAAGTCTTGATGGATCTTAAACATCAATAAATGACCCATTTCTACCTTGCAATATAAAACTGAGTCTATTCTTTTGTCATCTAATAAGACTATGAGTGCTTTTTTAGCAGCATTGGCAGTAAATACTCAAAAACATCGCATCTAATTCTTTTTTCTTTCTCTCTTGAGAGAGGACTAAGATGTCTCCTCCTAAGGAATATGAACTCTCTGGCATCATCTCTTTGTCAAACAGTTCACCTCATAATGAAGCAATAACCTTTCTATATACAGAATCTTAAAAAAAAAAAAAAAAAAGTGTGTCCCTATTGCGAGAGAGGCACTATCTCTGCCTGGATTGTCCATAAGGCATCCCTTTGTGTGCTTCCTCTCTATTCTCACAGAATGTAAAGCATTATTTCACACTGATATACCAAACAGCCATCTGGACCACACAGTAGTGGGTAGTTTATTAAAGGGAAGTTTTTAAAAAGGAAACGACAAGAGCCCATTTTATTCTTTACATTGTAAGCATAAGAACATCAAATGTCAATGAATTGATTTTTGTGTGATCCTGAGTACCTCTTTGCTGTTGTATGGAACATTCAACATTTCTTTTTGCCCAGGAAGCCTAAATAGGTTAGTATATAACTGGATAAGTTATTTAATATGTTTTCCATAATTATCATTGATGCTAATCGTTACAACATTTTGTCAAGGCACTATATTTTAAGTAAACTGGCTCTCTCCATCATATCCCCCTCCATGCCATTATCTTTTATCCAACAGAGAGCCAGAAAATTCATTTATTTATTTATTCAGCCATTAAAAATATTTGTGGAGTACTTTCTACATGCAAGGCACTCTTCTTAGTGTTAGAGAGTATTCAAAGAAGTTATTTTTTTTTTTTAAAAACCCTTGCTTTCAAGGACCCTAGGCTTTTATAGAGACAGTAAGATGTGCTTTCAAAAACCCACAGTAGAAAGCAATGCTATTTGAGTGGTAAAGGGAAGGCAAATATGTATTGATCATCTAAGTGCATTCACATGTGATCTCATATAAATCTTACAGCAATCCACCCCCAGGAGTATTATTATCATCCCCTTTTTTTAAAGATAAAAAATGAAAGAACTTCCTGAAGTTCATAGGATTTTAAAGTGGATCTCTCTGAGTCCAAAGCTCATGTTCAGTCTGGCAGGAATACAGGCTTAAACTTTCAGGAAAGGAGAAGGCCTATGCTGATGTGGTCAGGGACACCAAGGCTAGAAAGAGAAGTGAGGTTTGGAGAGAAGGTATTCCAGGAATAAGGCACAGGGAAAGAAGTGGAGTGGGAGAGAGAAGAACTCACTTAAGGAACAGCAAGAAATAGTGCAGACAAATAGTGGAAAATCAGGCTAGAACTAGTAGCTTTGGGCTCAAGGAGTAAGACCATTTAGTGGTGAACTGTGAAGATTACAGTTTTTTCTGCAACCAGCAGTTCTACTGGAACATTCTGATCAAGGACATGGGATAAAGAATGTCATTTTTCAAAAAAAAATTCCGCCAGTAGAGTACAAAAGCATGACAGAAGGAAGAGATACAAACTATTCCATCATTCCTGGTGCAAGCCACATTTCTGGGTTGGCCCAGGAAGCTGCCAGTCATGCTTCCTGTGGTTTGCAGTGAACATGTTCATTCCTTCTTGTGTGAAACTGGCAGTTCCTTCTTAGGTCTAAATGTGTCATGTGGAAGTGCTCCCGTGGCGACAGGAAAAGAGAAGCAAGGCAAGAAAAAGAGTCAAACTTGTTTTGCTGGAATTCAAATAATAATTTTACTCCCTGAGTAAGCTCAGTTTTTTCATGCATTTCTTTTTATAGTAAGGCCAATGTTTATTCTGGCCATGAAAGGAGGAGAGAGTCTGGGGTCATTGCCACTTCATAAATACCCTTCACAAAAGCATACCTAATAAAATTTCTAGATGGTCTAGATGGAAAGGGTCAGAAGGGTGGCAACCAGCTTAAAAGGCAATGGCATTACTGAAGTTTCTGTAGCATACTAATTGAGGTTGATGGTAGGAGTTCAGTGCTAGGAGACATAGATACGTCCAGATATTGCAGGAGTGCCCAAACCCTGAACCTAAACCACTCTCAATTTTCCTTTATCATAGGGTATTCCTGCCAATTGTGTATTAGAGTCACCTGGAGAGTTTTGAAAATATACCCATATCCAGGCCCCACCACCAAGAGGTTCTGAATTACTTGATCTTTGGGCATTCCTCCCCATCAACACCTCACCCCATTTCTAAAATGAGGTTTAATTTACACAGGGTAGTACACATAGATTTTTGGTCTAAAGTTTGATGAACGGGTGCAGTTTTTTAAACTTAGATGCCATAAAATTCAGAGATGAACATTCTTTGACCTTCAATTTGCAAGCTGAATTCTATAAGGATAGGGGAAATTCGGAGATGTAGCAGAAATGGAAATAATTGTTCAAATTACCTTTAAAGGGTATGTTGGCCTGCACTTACTCAGACAGTACAGTTTGGCAATGGTCACTATATATAATCCTTTTCATTTTATGTTATGTATGCTGAAACACTGGATTCACACTGCACATCAGTTAACTCTGGGAAGACAGTGCATCAGGAGGCCAGAAGATTCTTTCCCTTTGTGAGTCATATCACCAACTTAACCTGAAAGCTTGTTATAGAGGAGCCAGATTGTATAAAAAAGTGAGTCCAGAGGGCTGTTTTTGGTGGTACAATCTTGGCCCCAATGCTTTAATAAAGACCCTTGGGTGATCCTGTTATTATGCTTGGAAACAATGGAAAAGGGAGCTCACGGGATTCTGGCAGCAACAGCATGTCTAAAGGCAAAAGCCTTGCTTTGTTTTGTGCTTCCAAACATAAGATCATCTGCATGGAAATATACCAGGGAGTATGAAGGAATCAAACCCAGAGAAGCACTAAGGTAGGGAAAATAGAACGAGGAACTTAGGACATTGTTTGATTGCCTTGTCACAATTAAAACTGCTTTGGAAACACTCATAAGGGAGAAGAGCAAGAATTTCAGTGTTATGAAAAGAGTGATTTTGGTAAACATGCAAGCAATTAAACATGCAAGATATAACTTTATTGTCTGATGTTTATTCCTGGCATTCTTTCTGGTAGAATTGATGACACACTAAAACCTAATTTCTGGAACCAGTTTTTGAAAGCTCAGATTTTAAATTCTTATTGGTTATTGACAATGAGCAAACTCTTAACAAAGCATAGAAACCACACAGGATTTCCATTTCAACATTAGGCCTGGAAAAATATTGTCATAATTTTAACATTCTAATTTCAAAGGGATGGTAAAAATGAGTGAATAAATTTTATATGTAAGTTATCTAAAAGGAAGATGTTAATATTTGGAAATGTAGGCATACCAACAAAACACATATTCATTTCCCCTCAGTGCCTATATATAATTTACTATAGTTTACTATAGTTTCACCTAGTTTGCCATACTAGGCCAGGCTCTGAGAAAATTTCCTGACATGAATTATCTCATATAACACAACATTTTTATGGTGTTGGTCCTGTTTTTACTATTCCCTGTGTTACAGATGAAAGAACTGAGAAGTTAAATAACAATTCCAAGGTCACCTACCTAGCAGAGGCAGATGCAGGACTGGACTCCAGGCAGCGCTATTTCAGACCCAAGGAGAAGCACAGAATTAATATGTCAAGTTCCCTCAATCATGTGCAATATACAGCATCAGAAATATACTTCATGGCCCCCACTGGAGCCTGTTCAGAGGCAGAATAGGGAAGTCAGGGAGTTGAAGCTCAACCCTGGCCTCACCTCCCCTCACCCTCTAGGGCTTCGTCAATCCTCACAAGAAGTATCAAACAATGAGGTAGGTTTTTTTTTTTTTCTTCATCCCCTCTCTTCCCTTCGGGCAGCAGGTTCAAAGTGACCAGAAGGACAGTTGTAGCTGTAGACAAGGACGGCAGTTGCGGTGGTTCCCCTCTGTGTATGACCCTGGAAAGCAAAGGATGATTCAGAACAGTGTCAGCAGCAGGCCCCGGGGAGGTGGCTGTGCCTGGGCTTGGATGAGTGGTTCTGAGGAGGCCTCTCTGTCTCTGCTGTGATTTGTCCCTGTGCCGTTAAACCCACTATTCAATTTTTGGACCAAAGGACTGTTTCTGGAGAAATAATAGTGAGATGTAATACTAACTGCAGGTGTTGTTCTAAGCACTTCACATTTATAACTCCTTTCATCCTCGTTAAAAAACCTGTGAGGTAGGTAATAGGGTCGCCAGCTCATCCCTGTTTGCTTAGGACTTTCCTGATTTCAGCACTGAAAGTCCTGTCACAGACAAACTGGGATGGTTTGTCACTTCAGGGAGGTACTGTTCCCTATAAAAGATAACAGAGGCCAAGAGAAGCACAGTGACTTGCTCAAGAACACAGCATTAGCAAGTGCAGAGCCAGGATTAAAGCCAGATAGTCCTACTCCAGAGCCTGCACATAACCAATAATAATATATAAATGTTCTTTCTTGAGGACAGGGGAAACTTAAGGATGGACCAATAACAATGATGATAATATCATCCCAAAGACATTTGAGCCAGGAAATCAGAGAAGAGAAGAGGTTACTGGGAAACTGTGCTAGTCAGGCCCTTTGTTGACATTGTGTCACTGAACTCTGACCAACCCTGAGTGTTAGTGGGTATTATTTCTGTTTTGAGGATGAAGAAACAGAAATTCAGGAAAGGTGAGTTTTGCTTACAATCATAGAGGTGGATTTCAACTAACTCTTGTTGTTTCTGAAGTCAATGATACTTCATTGCGTCTGTCTACTTTTAACAAGAACTAACATTTGTGGAGCACTTTATAGTCTACAAACCCCTGTCACATGCACCAACTCCTTTGATCCTCAGGAGCCCACCTGAGGTGAGCATAGCAGTAACAACATTTTCACTTACACATGAAGGCACTGTGGATCTGAGAGGCCGTGTGTTCTCTGAGGTCACAAGGATATCATGTGGCTGAATTGAGACTAGAAACCAGGTTTTCTGAAAAGCTAAAATTCCTTTATTCTTTCTTCCTAACCTTATTAGAATATATCCTATAGGATATGAGTGAGCAAGGAGGCAATACAGTGGATAGTGAACTCTAGTTCCAGGAATAAAAGAACGATAGAAGTCGTAGGCGAGGAGGCAATTAACCATGGGAACTTCTAAATAGGCAAATAGGAGCAAGGAGGGAAGAGGCCTTGACTTTTTGACATTTTGGCAAAGATCAGAACAACTAGCACACACTGTGTAAAAAAATATCCTCTGTCTCAAACTGATTCATTCATTCAATAAATTCTTAATGAATGCTTAATGTGTGAAGTAAGGAGGGGTCCAAGAGTGAGAAATATGGATGCAGGCCAGCTAGACACACTGAGAGCATGGTGTGGAGAGGAAGCAGTAACACTGCTTTTCATGCCAATCTTGGCTCTTCTTACACTGGCTAGAGGTGGGGGACAGCTAGTTTGTGTAGCTAGTTTGCCAGTTCGTGGTGTAAATTCTCCCACCTGTGGCTGATTGTAAGCTATCAAGGTGATGGGAATTGGCTCACAAAATTCCTGAAAATTTAACAATCAGTTCTCCAGGCTCAGCACACTGCTGAAACCATCCCCTACCCCACTCACCCTACCCTCCTCACATAGTTAACAGTGGAAATTATTATTTCTTACAAGTTCTAAAGGATTTCAGGAACGGTTTCCAGTACTAGGAGGGGAACATCAAAGCTGAGAAACTGCACGGCAGTTTGAGTTTTAGCCCAGAGTGACAGAAGTCAAGGCAAAGGAATTCAGTAATACTCCAAAGCACATCTGTTGAGTCTTGCAAGAAGACAGGCTGAAGCAAATTTAGAGCCTGCTGAAGATCTAGAAGTATGCATCCCCACTCCAAGAGATAGACCACTTCAGCAAGCCCAAGTTTTATCACATGAGATTCTTACCTGGGAGACAAAACACGGTGATCCATGAATGGACCACGTTGGTCTGCATTTGGACGAGAATACACCCTTAAAATTGTCAATAAGTAGATTGGACAGAGAGCAGGGGCTGGGTTCAGAAAGTGAGAAACTTCCGGGGAGAGAATGCAGGCGAGGACCCAGAAGGCAGAGTGGGGAGAACACCAAAGCCTCATGAATCCTACTTCATAATTTTGCCTGAGGCTGGTGAAATATGCACATGTTGAGCTATCAACAGATATAAAGGGATAATGTAATAAAATCTGGTCAAAAAATAAAGTAAGGTAACATGGAAGGACTTCTGGTCTCCTATCTTTTCTAATAACCTTGCAAAAGACATGTGACAGCAAATAAGAGTTTACAGCTGTATGGCTTCCCATAGAGATTAAAGGCTAGGCTTGGCAATACTCTGCAGTACTTAGCAGCATGTGTGAAATTACTCGTGGAAATGCTTCTCATTCTGTGCATTTTATTTATTTTTTTAACCATAGTATGAGACTGAATTCTTTCTAGATGCAGTAAAATGAACCACCAGATTGTTTTCAAGGATAGCACAAAAACCTCTACACACTTAACTAAAAAACATTAAAAGTGATGTTTGGTACTACATAAAAGTTCCTGAAGACCTGCTCAATTGGAAATTGTTTATGTAATGCTTGAAGGCATTTAATAGTCAGAAATGTTGCAAATTCATAATGAGAAATTGGTCAAATGAGTTGGTGGTGATAATATATTAATTCTTTCATTAATACAAAATATATAAATAAAACAGTACAAGATCTTTGCTTGTTAAATAAATGACACAAAAAAACCAACAACCTAGATGAGATGGCACTTAGCCTCAAGGATGAGCCTATATCCGCTGCTATTCACACAGATGAAAAGATGATGGTAAAGGACAGAAAGCACAAAACTCAAATATAGTAGTTTATCATCATCTATTTGCCAATAACACATAATGTTTGACTGGTTAAATAGCATAACTAACATATGCATAAAGGCTCTTCAGAAACAATACATTAACATAAATTTTGGGCAACCTGGGATGGTTTCTACAACAATGTCTCAAATAATAAATTCAGTTAGACAAGAGTATATGAGAATATACTTCAATGCATAGCCCTATTTTGTAATTCTTGGCTACAGTATCCACTTATCCCCCCCCATAATTAGAAATTACAATTTCACAATATAACAAATGAACATCAAAATTCAATAGAGGCTTCTTTTAGAAGCTAGATTTTTCTCTTCTTTGTATATTTATTACTACAATCATGCCCAGCTGTTATTCCAAATGACACTAAGTTCCAATACTCTGGTAATCCAAGTTCCTAATTAAAATTAGAAAAAAATTACACCCCATTACATAAAAAAATCAGAGACCCTCACAACATACAGTTCAAACAAGTTACCTGGAGAGCCTAATTTGACTACTATTTTTGTTTGTTTTCTTTAAATTATAAAATCAACATAAAATCAACATCAAGGAAAATTGTTGAAAAGTTGAAAAAAATCGACTGTCTTTCTGGATACCAATATAATTATTTTCCGTTGCATATCTGCTATTGCATTCTTGAGCCTGGTGCATACATATCTTATATAGTCACAATTGTAGCACAAACTCAAAAGTATATTACTTTGATTATTTTCATGAATGCCTTTTAGTGGTTGTTCACTGTTTTTATTTTCCCCTTGGTGAATATCCATTAAGTACCTAAAACAGTACCTGGCACGTTGTAAATGTCATAAATAAATACTTTAATAAAAGATGGCTGGAATGTTAAAGTGCCCAGAAGCTCCTAAAAGGATGTTCAGTTTTATGCTAAACTGAATGCCCTCAGATTCCAGGCAGAGCAGAGCCACAGTCGCTACTGAGAAAGAGTGAGTTAATGAATCACTCCATCCTTTGCACTTTCTTCTGAGCTGTTTCAAGTCTCTCCTCTGGCAGGATGCAGCAGCCTCAGGCCTGATAAGAGCTTCAGGTTCTGCCAGTGTGGCCTTGGGCTTGTTATTGAAGAATATGCCTGCCATTGATTGTCATGGCTTTAAGGGGACAAGGAGGACACATTCTTCCTTTGCAACTACCGTTTGCTTTCCTCTGATAATGAGATCAAGCAGCCCACACTCTGGGCAATTGGTCCTAGTGGGAGCAAACAGGGACAGCTGACAGGAGCGGCAGGTGATAGTGAGGACTGGTGGGGCTGAAAGAAATCCATCCCACTTCAGTGTGGTACAGCATGAAAAATGAACATGGGCTTCACCTGAATGGGCCACACTTTCCCAATGCCAATGTAACTCTGCTTCAGGTAGTTTCCTGTGGCGGCTGCCTGAATTCAGCGTACTACATTGTAAGGTGTATGAGTGTATTGAAATCACAGGCACAAGAACAGTCCTGTATACTTTCTCCCCTTGCCTGGTCCTCAATTAGGGTTGTGCATATTAAGAAAGTCAGTAAATTATTCTGATCACTTTCTATTGAACAGAATAGCTCAATATTATCTCAAATACCATCTGAACAGACTGACTAAATTAATATAATATTTTGTGGTTATTTTGTGGAAAGAGTCTGGACTTATGATTTAGACAAATCCAGGTTCAAATTCTGTCTCTGACACATAATACATTGTATTATGTCGTATGACCAAATTTCTTAGTACCTCAGTGTCCCATCTTGGAAAATGGAAAGAAGAATGCCAACACTGTAGACGTTTGTTAAATAAGATAACATATGTGATACTTTGAAGTAGCATTAGCAGCACACAGTAGGCACTCAGTCTCAGTTTTCTCCACACCTCCAGAGATCAGCTAAGGCCCTGGGAATAATATGGTTTCCTGTCCATCTTCCTATGCTCTGTTAGAGACAGTGATCTTCTAGTTTAAAAATCATCATAGAAAATAGAAGTCTACGGCCATTTCAGAAATTTTGAAAGTTTGTTAGAAGTCTCTAATGCCCACTGCCTCTTTGTAATTATGTGAGATCAGTTTGGAGATTCATTGTATTTATAGCATGTGTGCAGCTGATCCAAGGAAACACCAGACTCGACCAGAAGACAGATCTTAGGCCTTCACGGGGTAACTTAAACAAAGAGAAGCCCGACAGCAAATCCTGCAGAGCTCAGATTTCCTCTGATAGAATTCAACTCCAGACATAAATTACATGGTGCTTACAAGGCAAATGAAACACAATCTATCAAGATGGAATCACCAAGCTTGCACCTCGCAGCCAAAATGGATGTGATTGAAGCAAGTTTCTTTGCAGATTCTTATTTCGGATTCTGACATTTTCTTAGAGCTTGTTTAAAAGTTTTCTGAAGTAACTGAAAAGTAATTGTATTTTTTGGCAACATAGAATCCCTAGGAAAGCACTTAAAATGCAGCAACTGCTGGCATGGAAGAGGAGACTTGCCTGATTATAGATATTCTGCCAGAGATTTAAAAGTATACTGAAAAATTGCAACTGAATTATCTGACTTTATGCAAATAACACCTTCTTTGCCTTCAACACAAGATGTAGTTAATTTACCAGTCTACCAACAATTCTTAACCAGCCTACTCTTGGAATAAATAAGATTTTAAGAAAATGAGTGATGAAAATAAATAATATAAGATTTTAAGAAAATGAGTGAAAACTTCATAAAAATATGAAGTTTCCAGAAAATGAGTGAAAGGATAAAACTTGAAGGATCTCCTTTATGTGTACATTAGGCAAGTCCAAAAATTATGGTGATGGAAAGCTAAGCTCAGCTGCTGTATTTGGTTTGTCTTCTTGTTTACTTGGTTTGTTTTGTGTTTTGTTTAATTTTTCCTAATGAGCCACTTGATTGCTTTTTACTTTGTATGGATTATTTATTTATTTTTTATTATTTTTTTGAGACAGAGTCTTGCGCTGTCACCCAGACTGGAGTGCAGTGGCGTGATATCGGCTCACTGCAACCTCCGCCTCCCAGGTTCAAGCAATTCTCCCGCCTCAGCCTCCCAAGTAGCTGCGACTACAGGAACGTGCCACCACACTTGGCTAAATTTTTGTGTTTTTAGTAGAGACAAGATTTCACCGTGTTAGCCAGACTGGTCTCGATCTCCTGATCTCGTGATCCACCCACCTCGGCCTCCCAAAGTGCTGGGATTACAGGCGTAAGCCACTGCGCCTGGCCTGTATGGGTTTTTAATTATACAAGTAATATATTTATATATTCTTTTCAAAAACAAACAGAACATTAATTTGAAAGGTAATATCTCCATTGACTACTACTATTAATTTTGGTGTCTGCTCCTGCCCCACTAACAAGATTGGCATATCTTTTTCCATACGCAGATAATATATCTTACTTTTTTTTGGTTGGGCTTTATGTAAATGGAACTATACAATGTGCATCATACTTAAACTTGCTTTATTCACTCAACAAAATTTTTTAGATCATTCCTTGTTCATATATATTTCATCCCTTTGAATTATTCTATGGTACTCCATTATATGAATATAGTAACTTTTAATTGGTCATTCCATTATAGATAAACATTTAGATTGTTTCCAGTTTTACTACAATTAACATCCTTACATGCTTCCTTATACATATTTGCTAGTGTTTCCCTAAGCTAGCTATATGGAAGTGGTAGGAGCATTTAAAAATTTAAAACTTGTAGAATGCCCTCTGAAGAGATTATATTACAACTTACTAGCCATGTGTCTTTGAGATAGTTACTTCCCTTTTCTGTGCCTCCGTTTCCACATCTCTAAAATGAGGGTGATTAGTATCTACCTCATGAGTTGTTCTTAGTATTAAAAGTGTAAATGCATGTAATGTGCTTAAAACAGTGCCCAGGACAACATAAACTGATGTATCACTTCTCATTACCAAGACACACTTCTACTAACAATGCATGAGAGTGCCTATAGCCCCACATTCTCTCCAGCACAGTCAACTATCCAGTTGTTTGATGATCTCCCATCACATGGGGAAAATATTATATCTCCTTGTATCAACCACCCTGCCAGGTGTGAACAGGTCCTCAGCTTTCCTCTCCAGCATCCTCGTAAGTCTTCATGGGAGAAAGGGGCTAGGCTTGGCAACCAGTATCCTGGCAGCTCATGTGGGATTCCTTATCACATCTGCAGTGACTTGGTGGGACACTCATCATCCACACAGCCTGCAAACAGTGGTCCAGATGGTCTTTATACTGCCTGTGGGTTAGGGAAGGGCTGAGCTGGGGGCAGCAGTGGCTGGTGTGTTGTGTGGTCCTTGTGGGTGTCAGGGCCATAAAAGGGAACCTCAAGTGCAGAAATGTACTTTCTCCAGGCTGTTCACTCTCCTTGCACCAGCATCTATTCATTAAGAATTAACAGGACAATCATGCCTGAGAACCTGTCGTGTGCTCCTGGTGAAATGAGAGATGACAAACAAGGAGATACCCTACCTTGGGGCAGGATAGGCCTTTAGTAATTCCTATCACTGGTGTATAGGCAGATAGAAGATGATATTCTACACAACTCATTTGCATAGCCTCATCTAGTGAATTTCTTAATTCACTAGAATAATAAAATAATTTCTGTTTTACTAGAATGTAGCTCACTATGCTCTTGTTTCCTGACATAATATCAAGTTCTTTTTTTTAAATTATTCTAAATTTTACTGTAAGATTAATTATGCTCTCCATTAGTTGACATGTCTTAGCATCCACTATTTTGGCCTGGCCAGCAGCTATTTTCTCCCCAATGCTGCCTAAGTATCTATCAGTAGATTTGAGAAATCACCTTAGTATTCATTAATTCATTCAACAAATGTTATTAAATACCAAATCCATGACAAGCATTGTGCTAGGGTCTAGTAATAATGAGGAAAAATAAAATTTTGCCCTTGCTGCTTACAGTATAGGGCTGCATTTCCTAAAGTGCACTGCAAAGAAAACATGTTCCTACCATTGCTACACACACACATACACACTACATGATCAGACATATTTAGGAAATCCTATACACAGGGCACAGTAGCATATTAAAAGCTCTGAGTGTCTGGAGATAAAGGATCATATGGTATTTAATTTGATTTCACCCAGATAAGTTTAGGCATACCTTTTGAGTAACACCTGTTGACAGTTCAAGAACTAGTATTTCTCAAAACGCTTTTCTGGATATCTTGGCCATTCTAGTGGAAGAAGAATTTGAGGAAAACTCTAGGATCCTAGATATCCTAAATAGGTTATTGAATTCAGAGTGTTTTAAAGAGAGAATGTTATATATTTGAGAATATTGTATATATGTTCAAGTTATGCATTATTATCATGTATATAATTGCATTTAAAATTTCTAAACTCCTGTTAGGAAGGTTTAAAGGATGTCATAACAGACTACCTTTCCCTGAAACTGTATGACTGTGCTTCAGTGGTTTTCTCCTAATTTTGAGGGCTCTGGGAACTGTAAACTATCTGGGCCTTTTTCTTTCATTGTTTTCACTGTTGTAATTAGCAAGATCTCAGAAAGATCATATGGTTAGCTGCCTGGCATGGGTTGGAAGCAGGAGTCCCCATCCTTCTGGGGAGTGAGGCTTACTGTTTTCTAATGCCTGGAACTCATTGAGGGATTCCTGATAGCATCTGGCTCTGTCACTTTCCTGCTTGAAATACTCTTGAGCAGCTGCCCCTCACAGCAGGGTGGCTCCAAGTGACTGGCTGGGGATCCCTGTTGTAAATGACAGCTGCAGGGTGATTTTGGTCATGGCTGCCAAGAGGCAGAAGTCGAGTGAAAACATTATAGAATTTTTATTATTCACTGAGACAGTGTGTGCACGGCCAAACAAAGAGGGCACCAGTTGAATACAGAAAAAAAAAAAAAAAAAAATTGGGTCTGTTTCTTTTTTGAAAGGCTCACTGATGTCCTTTCATTGCCGGAAAGTGGAACACAACAAAAGGAAACAGAAGACACATTGAATATTTTAGTCTCAGCCTATCCTGCCTAGTTTATACATCCTTTGCCTGAGAAGCTGAATACTACTGCTGCTAATAATAACACCTACCATTTATGGAGCACTTACCAGATAATCAGGCATCACTGTTTATAACAATTGTCTGAATTTATCTTCCCAATATGCTTGTAGAGTAGCTGCCATAGCTGCCATTTTAGAGCTGAAAAACCTGAGATTTAGGGAGGTGCATAAGTTGGCCAAGGTTGCATAGCCAGTAGCTTGTAAAACAGACCCAAACTGAGACCAACTCAAACAAGGACTTACTCAAAATTCCAAGGCCCTGACCCACAACTGAGTGAGTTTCTAAAGTCCAATAATAGTGACTGTCATTTAAATAGAGACGGCTTTTCTGCTCAGATCACAGCACTGAAAGAAGATGGTATTTCCAAACAAAAATAAACAACAGAAAATGGATTTAGTGATTGAATTTCATTTTGGGCTGCTAAATTTCAGTGTACATCGTGTCTGCTTTCCCCTTCAGTAAATAAAGCTAAAGATATTAAGCAATCATTTTGGACATGAAAATAACTATGGAACATATCCCAAACCTCATGGTTTCCTTTAAGATAAAGGTGTCTTGATTATTGTTTGTTTCCGTACCTTGAGCAGCATCTTGTCCCCTGACTGCATTGACAGGAAATGAGGATCAATCAAACCCTTGTCTCCCACTGAGGGGACAGACTTGGAGAGTAGAATATGTATGTGTGAATTGGGCCTGAAGTTTGTGGAATGCAGTCATTATGGGAGGCAAAGCTTGTAAACGTCATGATTCCTGGGGAAATGGAAGACGCTGTGAGGGAAATGAAATTCAGGTTTCCATCCATGCTGATGGTGTCATATTAATGCGAAGAGGTGGCAAGTGGGTGCATTTCCTGGGAGTGCTTTTCCCTCTGAACACTTCTTAGGATTTTCTTTATAGCTGCTCAAAGATTTCCCTTTCTTTTCCTTTCTTTTAGAGATTAAAAAGCGATTTTCTTTTCAAATGGCTCAGTTCCAGTGTGAGAAGTACAGCAATGCCCTGTTCTGTTTCACATGCCTCTCAGAGAATGGAGAAATTGGAGAATATTCTATTCATCTCTGGCCACCATAGATGGTTTGACAATGGTATCAGGAGGTCTTCAGAAGACCTTTTGGCTGAGAGATCACATATTGCTTCTCTGAAATTGTGAGGTGAGTGGCTCAGGCTAGAAGTAATTGTGTTTTTCTTGTGCTCATGGTTCTCACAGTTCATCCTGATTTCTTCATTGCCACGTTTTGACACTGAAGCTTCTTTTTCGATAAGGCTGAATGCTGAAGGCTGCTGCCCTCCATTCTCACTGCAGCCAGAGATAAACTATTGGTCAGTATTTGAGATAAACTTTTATTAGAGTGTTTCCATTAAGATGCCTCAAGGCCATTACGTCAAGGAATGAGACACATCTATCTTGTTCTGGTTTAATTGCAGAAAGGAAGGTTGGTTTAATATGCTGTAAAGCTACTTTCAGGGAACATAGAGTTTGATATCTATAGTTACAGGGTTTCATTTTGTTGAAAACTTCAGTTTCTCTTAACACTGCTGAAATTATAATGCAGTTTCACTTTATGAGACTCCTGAAATGATGGTTACAGTCACTGCCTGGTTTACCAAATTGACAATGACATGTACAATATGAAGTGTTAGAAACCAACTCAGCTAGATTCACAGCAGCAGTCCACAGGATTTGCTCGCCCTGCCTTAAGCAAATGCGAGGAGAAAAGGGTTTATGCTAAACGCTCATGCTGCTGCCTAGAGGAGTTCTCTGCCCCACCTTGACCATGTTGCTTTTCTCCTTAGCAGCTCCCTAGAGTCCACCCACACCTTCTTAGTGCATCAGTCTTGAGTTCTTGACAAAGATGCTCTGATGAACTAATCACCTTTACTTGTTCTTCTTTAGCGTTTCCTCATTCTCTTAGCCCAGATCAGTTGAATGTTGGCTGCTTGGTAAAGAACATACCCAGGTGAAGAAAAGTCTGTGTCCTCACCTCCTAGCCCATTTATCCGGCATTTTTGCTTCTAGTTTTACCGAAGCCTCCAAGGATCCTAGATAGAGTCTGAGCCAAGGAAGCTTCAGCTACTGCTGCCATGACTACCTGTCCCTTGAGCACCATCGTGTTCCTTGACTGCACTGACTGAAATGAGGATCAATCAATCTGCAGGCCATTGGTTCACTGAAACAGAATTAACACTTTTTTCTCGAAAGGAAATTTTTCATTTGAAAACCAAGTGAACATCAAACAAGTATCAAAGCATAGAATCTGACAAGTTTAAGACCTTTGGCCTGGCCCTTTCCTCTTCGGAATCAGTGTTTTCCTATTGGACTAGTCATAGAGTTCTATTTCTTCAGAGTATGAGGAGAGATGATTGGCATACCTCAGGGTTGTCAGTTCCCATTAGGTTCTCTTAATGCATTCTTAAGATGTACCTAGAGAAGCCCTTTCTGAATCCATCATTAATCATAAAATGGCAAAATTGTGCATACTACAAGTATGTCAGAGCATTTCAATCTAGGTTTTAAAAAAAGGGATCTTTCTCTTCCACACCCCCTAAACATGAACCTATTCATCTTATTTCATTAGAGCTAGCTTAAAGTGACAGAGTACCCAGTTGAATCACATTTTGAAGCTAGCTCTATTCCACCCTTTGCATTAACCAAAATCCCAACTCTTATATTTTCCCTGGTATCAAGTCTGGCTCTATCTCCCCTTTATTATACTCCAATTAATTGGTCCCAGTAATGTAAGAGCCTCTAAAGATGTCTATGTCAGTTGTTACTTCATTGTTATAAATAATCAGGGAGTTCCATCATACCATTTATATGTATATACATAAATTATTTGATGTCCTACTGAGATTTTCCGCTCATTAAGGCCACAGACTGTGCCTGTTTAAGAGTCTAATCTAGAGCTATAACATATATATTTGGCCCCTAAAAACACTATTTAATGACAATTTTGTGGAACTGAAGAATTGAGAAGCACCTTAGTAAAAATCTGGAGTTATTACTTTAAAATAATGAGTTATTTCCTTTTATGCATAATAGATTGACTCTAGGAAGTTTAGACATTTAAGAATAATATCATTTTGGAAAGGAAACATCAGAAGGCTACTAAACTAGGAATTGGTGTAAGTAAAAATCAATCTCTCATAAAATTCCATAGTATCTGTACCTTTTATGGCAAATACTAATTTCTATGTAGTTGAAGGTATAGACATAAGATTCCTAAGGGCAGGATCCCTGTTGCAGTCATCTTGATAAATTCGTTATATTTACATAAACCCTATATTCATCCATTTTTCATGCTGCTGATAAAGACAACTCAAGACTGGGAAACTTACAGAAGAAAGAGTTGTAATTGGACTTACAGTTCCACATGACTGGGGAAGCCTCACAATCATGGTGAAAGGCAAGGAGGAGCAAGTCACGTCTTACGTGGATGCTGGCAGAGAGAGAGAGTGAGAACCAAGTGAAAGGGGTTTCTCCTTATAAAACCATCAGATCTCGTAAGACTTATTCACTACCATGAGAACACTATGAGGAAAACCACCACCATGATTCAATTATCTCCCACCAGGTCCCTCCCACAACAATGGGAATTATGGGAGATACAATTAAAGATGAGATTTGGGTGGGGACAGAGCCAAACTATATCATTCTGCCCCTGGCCCTCCCCAAATCTCATGTCTTCATATTTCAAAACCAATCATGCCTTCCCAATAGTCCCCTAAAGTCTTAACTCATTTCAGCATTAACTTAAAAGTTCGCAATCCAAAGTCTCATGTGAGAAAAGGCAAGTCCCTTCTGCCTATGAGCCTGTAAAATCAAAAGCAAGTTAGTTATTTCTTAGATACAATGGGGGTACAGGCATTGGGTAAATACAGCCATTCCAAATGGGAGAAATTGTCCAAAACAAAGGGGCTACAGGCCCCCTGCCAGCTCAAAATCCAAGCTCAAATCTTAAAGTTGCAAAGTGATCTCCTTTGACTCCATTTCACGCATACAGGTCACACTGATGCAAGAAGTAGGTCCCCATGGTCTTGGGCAGCTCCACCCCTGTGGCTTTGCAAGGTACAACTTCGCTCCCAGCTGCTTTCATGGGCTGGTGTTTTGTCTGCAGCTTTTTCAGGTGCACAGTGCAAGCTGTTGGTGGATCTATCATTCTGGGGTCTGGAGTATGGTGGCCCTCTTCTCACAGCTCCACTGTGCCCCAGCAGGAACTCTGTGTGGAGGCTCTGTCCCAACATTTCCCTTCTCCACTGCCCTAGCAGAGTTTCTCCATGAGAGCCCCACCCCTGAAGCAAACTTTTGCCTGGACATTCAGGCACTTTCATACACCCTCTGAAACCTAGGCGGAGGTTCCCAAACCCCAATTCTTGGCTTCTGTGTACCAGCAGGCTCAACACCACTTGGAAGCTGCCAAGGCTCACACCCTCTGAAACCACAGCCCAAGCTCTACATTTTCCCCTTTCAGCCATGGCTGGAGCAGCTGGGACGCAGGGCACCATGTCCCTAGGCTGCACACAGCACAAGGATCCTGGGACCTGCCCATGAAACCATGTTTTCCTCCTAGGCCTCTGGGCCTATGATGGGAGGGGCTGCCACAAAGTTCTCTGGCATGCCCTGGAGATATTTTCCCCATTGTCTTGGGGATTAACATTCAGCTCCTTGTTGCTTATGCAAATTTCGGCAGCCAGCTTGAATTTCTCCTCAGAAAATGGGATTTGTTTTCTATCTCATCGTCAGGCTGCAAATTTTCTGAACTTTTATGCTCTGCTTCCCTTATAAAACTGAATGCCTTTAATGGCACCCAAGTTACCTCTTGAATGATTTGCTACTTAGAAATGTCTTTCACCAGATACCCTAAATCATCTCTCTCAAATTGAAAGTTCCATAAATCTGTAGGGCAGGGCAAAATGCCGCCAATCTCTTTGCTAAAACATAACAACAGTCACCTTTGCTCCAGTTCCCAACAAGTTCCTTATCTCCAACTGAGACCACCTCAGACCAGATTTCATTGTCCATATCATTATCAGCATTTTGATCACAGCCATTCAACAAGTCTGTAGGAAGTTTCAAACTTTCCCACATTTTCCTGTCTTCTTCTGAGCCCTCCAAATTTTTCCTACCTTGGCCTGTGACCCAGTTCCAAAGTCACTTCCACATTTTCTGGTATCTTTTCAGCAGCACCTCACTCTTGGTACCAATTTACTGTATCAGTTCATTTTCACACTGTTGATAAAGACATACCCAATACTGGGAAATTTACAAAAGAGGTTTAATTGGACTTAACAGTTCCATGTTGGCTGGGGAAGCCTCACAATCATGGCAAAAGGCAAGGAGGAGCAAATCAGGTCTTACATGATGGCAGCAGGCAAAGAGACAGTGAGAGCCAAGTGAAAGGGGTTTCTTCTTAGAAAACCATCAGATCTTGTGAGACTTATTCACTACCATGAGAACAGTATGAGGGAAACCACCACCATGATTCAATTATCTCCCATCAGGTGCCTCCCACAACAATGGGAATTATGGGAGATACAATTCAAGATGAGATTTGGGAGGGGACACAGCCAAATTATATCAAACACCATATCTTGCACAAAAGTATCTAGTGAACTTTTACTAAATTAATGAAATGGGAAGGGGCTGTGGAGCCATAATTAAATGGGTGCTGGTGGAACTGGCTTTAATAATATATGATCTTTGTAGTTGGTTTGGGCACTCTTTCTACAGGTCAGGGATATGTAGTAAAGGTCAGGACTTCTTTACTACACTCTCCTATTCTCTTCATCCCCTCCCTGAGCTATATCTGAAGGATCGATTCCTATTTTTTAAATTTTATAAATATTATTTTCAACTTTTTAACTAATAAGGGCATATCACATAGAACTAATCCTTACTTTGGACTTTTGTTCCCTTTTCTTTATCTCTCGTCTTTCACCTTTTCTTTCTCCCTAACCCCATCTCTCTTTCCACTCCCATCTCTTCGTCTTTTTTAAAAAAAACCTTTATTTTAGGTTCAAGGGTACATGTGTAGGTTTGTTATATAGGTAAACTCATGTCACGGGGGATTTTTGTACAGATGATTTCATCACCCAGGAACTAAGCCTAGTACTCAATAGCTTTTTTTTTCTGATCCTCTCTCTCCTCCCACTTCCACCCTCAAGTAGGCCCTAGTGTCTATTGTTCCCCTCTTTGTGTCCATGTGTTCTAATCATTTAGTTCCCACCTATAAGTGAGAACATGCAGTATCTGGTTGTTTGTTCCTGCATTAATTTGCTAAGGATAATGGCCTGTAGCTCCATCCATGTTCCAGCAAAGACATGATTTTATTCTTTTTAATGGCTGCAGAATATTCCATGGTGTATATGTAGTATATTTTCTTTATCTAATCTGCCATTGATGAGCATTTAGGTTGATTCCATGTCTTTGTTACTGTGAATAGTGCTGCAATGAACATACACATGCATGTGTCTTTATGGTAGAATGATTTATATTCCTTTGATATAACTTGTAATGGGATTACTGGACAAATGCTGCTTTTAGCTTTTTAAGGAATCACCACAGTGCTTTCCACAATGCTTAAACTAATATACGCTCTCACCTGCAGCGTGCAAGTGTTCACTTTTCTCCACCACCATGCCAGCATCTGTTGTTTTTAGACCTTTTAATAATAGCCATTCTAACTGGTGTGAGATGGTATCCCACTGAAGTTTTCATTTACATTTCTCTAGTGATCAGTGATATTGAGCTTTGTTCATATGCTTGTTGGCTGCATATATGACTTCTTTTGAAAAGTGTCTGTTCATGTCCTTTGTCCACTTTTTAATAGTTTTCTTTTATCGTAAATTTAAGTTTCTTATAAGTGTCTTTGTCAGACATATAGTTTGCAGATATTTTCTGTGTTAGTATGTTGATAGTTTGTTTTGCTCTGCAGATGCTCTTAAGTTTAATTAGATCTCATTTGTCAATTTTTGCTTTTGTAGCGACTGCTTTTGGCATCCTCATCCTGAAACCTTTGGCCATGCCTGTGTCCAGAATGGTATTGCCTAGGTTGTCTTCTAGGGTTTTTATAGTCTAGGGTTT
This sequence comes from Pan troglodytes, assembly GCF_028858775.2. Taxonomy (NCBI): domain Eukaryota; kingdom Metazoa; phylum Chordata; class Mammalia; order Primates; family Hominidae; genus Pan; species Pan troglodytes. The sequence goes on along the minus strand of NC_072402.2, from coordinate 107,349,374 downwards.
TACATTAAGTCTTTAATCCATCTTGAGTTGATTTTTGTATTTGGTATAAGGAAGAGGTCATTTTAATCTTCTGCATATGGCTAGCCACTTATACCAGCACCATTTATTAAATAGGGAGTCTTTTCCTCATTGCTTGTTTTTTTCAGCTTTCTCAAAGATCAGATGGTTGTAGATGTGCAGCCTTATCTGGGGACTCTCTATTCTGTTCCATTGGTCTACATGTCTGTTTTCATACCAGTACCATGCTGTTTTGGTTACTGTAGCCCAGTGGTATAGTTTGAGGTCGGTAATGTGATGCCTACAGCTTTATTCTTTTTGGTTAGATTTGCCTTGGCTATTTGGGCTCTTTTTAGATTCCATATGAATTTTAAAATAGTTTTTTTCTAGTTCTGTGAAGAAGTCATTGGTAGTTTGATAGGAATAGTACAGAATCTATAAATTGCTCTGGGCAGTGTGGCCATTTTAATGATATTGATTCTCCCTATCCATGAGCATGGAATATTTTTCTGTTTGCTTCTGTCATCTCTGATTTCCTTGAGCAATTCTTTATAGTTCTCCTTGTAGAAATCTTTCACCTCCCCAGTTATCTATGTTCCTAGGTATTTTATTCTTTCTGAGGCAATTGGAAATGAGATTGTGTTCCTGATTTAGCTCTCAGCTTGGCTGTTATTGGTGTACAGGAATACTAGTGATTTTTCGTATGTTGATTTTGTTTCCTGAATCTTTGCTGAAGTTGTTTATCAGCTGAAGGGGCTTTTAGGCTCTAGATATAGAATCATGTTTTCTGCAAACAGCAATAGTTTTACTTCCTCTCTTTTTATATGGATGCCCTTTATTGCTTCCTCTTGACTGATTGATCTGGCCAGGACTTCCAAAACTATGTTAAATATGAGTGGTGAGGGAGGACATCCTTGTCTTGTGTCAGTTTTCAGGGGGAATGCTTCCAGCTTTTGCCCACTCAGTATGGTGTTGGCTTTGGGTTTGTCATATGTGGATCTTATTATTTTGAGGTATGTTCTTTCAATACCTAGTTTATTGAGAGTTTTTAACATGAAGAGATGTTGAATTTTATCAAAAGCCTTTTCTGTATCTATTGAGATAATCATGTAGTTTTTGTCTTTAGTTCTGTTTATGTGATGAATCATATTTATTGAATTGTGTGTGTTGAACTAACCTTGCTTCTCAAGGATAAAGCCTATTTGATTGTGGTAGATTAGCTTTATGATGTACTGCTGAGTCCAGTTTGCAAGTATTTTGTTGAGGATCACTGCATCAATGTTCATCAAGAATATTGGCCTGAAGTTTTCTTTTTTGTTGTACTCTGCCAGGTTTTGGTATCAGGATGATGCTGGCCTCATAGAATGAGTCAGGGAGGGGTTCTTCCTCCTCAATTTTTTGGAAAAGTTACAGTAGGAATGGTACCAGCTCTTCTTTGTACATCTGGTAGAATTTGGCTGTGAATCCAACTGGTCCTGGGATTTTTTTGTTGGTAGACTATTTATTACTGATTCAATTTCAGAGCTTGTTATTGGTCTGTTCAGGAAATCAATTGCTTCCTAGTTCAGTGTTGGGAGGGTGTTTTTGTCCAGAAATTTATCCATTCCTTCTAGGTGTTCTAGTTCATGTGCATAGAGGTGTTCATAGTAGTCTCTGATGGTTGCTTATGCTTCTGTGGGGTCAGTGGTAACATCCCATTATCATTTCAAATCATATTTATTTGGATCTTCTCTCTTTTCTTTATTAGTCTAGCTATTCGTCTGTCTTATTAATGTTTTCAAAAAACAAATTCCTGGATTTGTTGATATTTTGAGTGGTTTTTGTGTCAGAATCTCCTTCAGTTCAGCCCTGATTTTGTTTGTTTCTTGTCCTATGCTAGCTGTGGGGCTGTTTTGCTCTTGCCTCTGTAATTCTGCTAGTTGTGATGTTTGATTATTAATTTGAGATCTTTCTAACTTCTTGATGTGGACATTTAGTGCTTTAAATTTCCCTCTGAACACTGCCTTAGCTGTGTCCCAGAGATTCTGATATGTTATACCTTCGTTCTCATTAGTTTCAAAGAACTTCTTGATTTTTTCTTTAATTTCATCATTTACCCAAAAGTCATTCAGGAGCAGGTTTTTAAATTTCAATGTAATTGCATGGTTTGAAGCTTTTGCTATTTTTCTTGCACTGTGGTCCAAGAGTGTGTTTGACATGATTTCAGTTCTTTTGCATTTGCTGAGGATTGTTTTATGTCCAATCGTATGGTTGATTTTAGAGTATGTGCTATGTGGTGATGAGAAAAAGGTATATTCTGTCGCTTTGGGGTGGAGAGTTCTATAGAGGTCTATCAGATGCATTTTGCCCAATATTGAGGTCCTGAATATCTTTGTTAATTTTCTGCCCGATGATCTTTTTAATACTGTCAGTGGTGTGTTGAAGTCTCCTACTATTATTGTGTGGGAGTCTAAGTCTCTTTGTAGATCTCTAAGAACTTGCTTTATGAATCTGGGTGCTCCTGTGTTGGGTGCATATATATTTAAGAGAGTTAGGTCTTATGTAATGCGCTTGCCTTTTTTGATCTTTGTTGGCTTAAAGTCTGTTTTGTCTGAAGTTAAAATTGAAACTCTTGCTTTTTCTGATTTCTATTTGCTTGGTAGATTTTCCTCCATCCCTTTATTTTGGGCCTATGGGTGTCATTGCATGTGAGATGGGTTTTCTGAAGACAGCATACCATTGGGTCTTGCTTTTTTATCCAGCTTGCCACTCTGTGCCTTTTAATTGGGGCATTTAGTTCATTTACATTCAAGGTTAGTATTGATATCTGTGGATTTGATCCTGTTATTGTGCTGTTAGCTGCTTATTATGTTGGCTTGTGTGTGTGGTTGCTTTATAGTGTCGCTGGTCTGTGTATTTAAGTGTGTTTTTATATTGGCTGGCAATGGTCTTTCCTTTCCATATTTAGTGCCCCTTTCAAGATCTCTTGTAAGGTGGGTCTGGTGGTAATGAATTCCCTCAGCATTTGCCTATCTGAAAAGAATCTTATTTCTCCTTTGCTGAGGAAGTATAGTTTGCCTGGATATGAAATTCTTGGTTGAAGAGTTTTTTCTTTAAGAATATTGAATATAGCCTCGCAATCTCTTCTTGCTTGCAGGAATTCTGCTGAAAGGTCCACTATTAGCCTAAAGGGGTTCGCTTTGTAGATGACCTACCCTTTCTCTTTAGCTGCCTTTAACATTCTTTCTTTCATTTCAACCTTGGAAAATCTGACAATTATGTGTCTTGGGCATGATCTTCTTGTGTAGAATCTTGCAAGGGTTCTCTGTATTTCCTGATTTTGACTGTTGGCCTCTCTAGCAAGGTTGGTGATGTTTTCATGGACAATATCCTGAAATATGGTTTCCAAGTTGTTTGCTTTCTTCCTGTCCCTTTCATGGATGCCAATGTAATTTGGCATTTGTCAATTTGGCCTCTTTACATAATCCCATATTTCTCAGAGATTTTGTTCATTCCTTTTCTTTCTTTTTTCTTTACTTTTTCTGACTATCTTATTTCAGAGGACCAGTCTTCAAGTTCCAATATTCTTTCCTCGGCTTGGTCTATTCTGCTGTTAATACTTGTGATGGCATTGTGAAATTCTTATAGTGTGTTTTTTAGCTCTATCAGATTAGTTAGGATCTTTTTTATACTGGCTATTTGTCTGTCACCTCCTGTAACTTTTCTTTTCTTTTCTTATGTTTTTTTGGGGTTTTTTTTTTGAGACAGAGTACTTGTTCCGTCGCCCAGGCTGGAGTGCAGTGGCATGATCTTGGTGCGCTGCAACCTCGGCCTCCAGGGTTCATGCAATTCTCCTGCCTCAGCCTCCCAAGTACCTGGGATTATAGGTGTGTGCCACCACACTTGGCTACTTTTTGTATTTTTAGTAGAGATGGGGTTTCTCCATGTTGGCCAGGCTGATCTTGAACTCCTGACCTCAGGTGATCCACTCGTCTTGGCCTCTCAAAGTTCTGGGATTACAGGCATGAACTGCCATGCCCAGCCTCCTATAACATTTTATTGTGATTCTTAATTTCCTTAGATTGAGTTTTGCCATTCTCCTGACTCTCAGTGATCTTTGTTCCTATCCATACTCTGAATTCTATTTCTGTCATTTCAGCCAATTCAGCCTGCTTAAGAACTCTTGTTGGAGAACTACTGTAGTTACTTAGAGGACATAAGACATTCTAGCCATTTGAGTTGTCAGAGTTCTTGCATTGGTTCTTTCCTGTCTCTGGAACACTCCATGTGGGTGTTCCTTTAACTGCTGAGCTGTCTCTGATTGAAGTGGTCAGGGAGGGGCAGGGTGGTTGTGCTCTAGTCCCAGGTCAGACAGCTCTACCCATTGAGGAGAATTGAGGACTGGGACCATTTTTCTAGGCAAGGTAGGCTCCCCTGGCTTCGTGTTGCTCTTGAGTAGGCAGGCATTGCTTTCCTCCATTCTCTGTGGGTTAAGTTGTTTTTTTGATGAATCCCAATGAGCGTACCTGGATGATTCAGTTTAAGGTGCTGAATTTACTTGCCCCTTCTATTTCTTTCCATGAGAGTAGAGCACATTGGTTACTTCTAGTCAACCATCTTGTCCAGCCTCCTCTCTCTTTCTATTTCTAAAACCGTTTCTACCACACTGATTCGATTTCTTTCTATAGAGATGAATCACAAAGAGATGAAAAAGAGATAAAATAGGTAGATACATATACGGAGTGGAATGGAATATACAACACAGTTACGGGTCCAGTTTGTGTATACTTTTATGTCCTTTTCATGGGATATTTATTTAGTAATTTTTAAAGAGAAGTTTGTTTTCATAACAGGCTTTCCAGTTGTGTGATTAAATGTAGTATAATATGACAAAAACAGTTATAGGATGTTCATGATATTCCTGGGTAACTGAAAAAATCTTAAACTTAATTTCTCCTTTACTTTCAAAAACATTTATTAAATACCAACTATATGCCCAGCAACATGTAGAACAATGAGTATACAAAGCTTTGAAGATATGTTTTTCCTCAATAAGCTCCACAAAGTGGGAAGGTGAAGAAATGACAAAATCTCACCTCAAAAAGCCCAGGACAACACTAGCTCTTCAGTCAAATTTTCTAGGAACTGGAATGCTTTTACACTGTTTATGGGAGTGTAAATTAGTTCAACCATTGTGGAAGACAGTATGGCAATTCCTTAAGGATCTAGAACTAGAAATACCATTTGACCCAGCCATCCCATTACTGGGTATATACCCAAAGAATTATAAATCATTCTACTATAAAGACACATGCACACGTATGTTTATTGCAGCACTGTTCACAATAGCAAAGACTTGGAACCAACCCAAATGCCCATCAATGATAGACTGGATAAAGAAAATGTGGCACAAATACACCATGGAATACTACGCAGCCATAAAAAAGGATGAGTTCATGTCCTTTGCAGGGACATGAATGATGCTGGAAACCATCATTCTCAGCAAACTAACACAAGAACAGAAAACCAGACACCACATGTTCTCACTCATAAGTGGGAGTTGAACAATGAGAACACATGTACACAGCGGGGGGAACATTACATACTGGGGCCTGTCGGGGGGTGTGGGGCTAGGGGAGGGATAGCACTAGGAGAAATACCTAATGTAGATGACAGGTTGATGGGTGCAGCAAACCACCGTGACATGTGTATACCTATGTAACAAACCTGCATGTTCTGCATATGTATCCCAGAACTTAAAGTATAATAATAAAAAATAATTATAGGAACCAACCTTGTTTTGTAGGAAAGTAATGCACAAACATTTTATTCCAGCACTCCAGGGTGTGTGTGTGGTTGGTGGGCGGGGTGGGTGAGAGAGAGAGAGAGCGCCTCATTCACCTGGAAGACACTGCCTTCAAACGGCTCTCTGTGGAAGATGGTTTTTTGTGCACAGAGAGTCTACTCCCTGAAGAGGGCATGGAAATGAAATGATGTTGTCGCTGCTAATTCACTGGCTTTGGAAACCATGTAGATAAGTAAGGGGTAAGAACATAAGGAAAATAAGGCATATTCTCCTTAATATGGTAGGGCAGGGGTATTGAAATCCAAGTAAGATATTTCTCAGGAAGCAGTTCTGAATTCTACACACCACTTGAACCAGTACTTAAGACCTCATTTCCACACTAGAGAGTAAGCTAAGTTTAGGCCTCAAAAATATTTAGGCCCACACTAAGCCGAGTGTAGGAAAACTATTTGCCGTATATATAATACCTCTTTCTACAAAGAGCTCCTTCAAACTAAAAAGAGTCAAAACAATACAAACTGAGTCAAAATTTCTGTATGAACAACTCATATAAAAGGGCATACAAATAGCTCTTTTAAAAAGTTAAAAATATTCATCTTCACTGACAATAAAATAAAAGCAAATTAAAATTAATCTGATTTATCATTTTTATCTATTGGATTGGAAAAGATCCAAATATTATACAGAATGTGAGGAAACATGCACTCTTGTACATTACTGATAGGAGTGTAAATTGACATAACCTCTTTGGAAGACAATTTGTCAATATCTAACAAAATTACAATGCACATAACATTTTATCCAGCAATTCACCTTCTGGAAATTTAACCTACAGAAATGTACAAGGTTACTGCTGCAAGATTATTGGTAAGATCAAAAAATGTCTGTATAATAGCACCATTATATGCTATATCCATACAATAGAACACTAGGAAGCATTAAAAAGCATAGGGGGACTGTTTAATCTACTGATTTGGGATGATTTTCAAGATATATTTTTATTAAATATAGTAAGTATTTGGTATGGTAGTAGGTAGTAGGTATGGGTTTGCGTAAATGTCATTTTTAGGGCAATGACATGTATATGTATCCACCATTACAGAGTAGTTACATTGCCCTAAAAATCCTGTGCTTCATTTACTCATCCCTCCCTCCCCCAATCCATGGTAACTACTAATTCTTTTATGTTTTAAAAAATGTTGTCATTTATCTTGATTCACACACTCATATTTCTCTGTTTCTCTGGGGGCAGGAACACTGACAGTGATGTCTGCTGTATCCTTCTCTCCATTCCCAGTATAATCTAAACAGGGGACCCAGAGCCCCTGTCCCTGAACTGAGAGTACTGTGCTCACTGTGTTTGCATCCCTTCTATTCAAACAAATGGACTATTAACTTGAAGCATGATATTTTCAGAAGTTAAATAAATCTATGGGAGAGCACTTAAAATTAACGTTCAGAATTATTGTCAGAGGACCAATTTTCCTCCAACAAAAGTTTATGCATCAACAGAACAATTCCAAGTCATGACAGAGCACGGAGCCAGTTTCTCACCCTTTCAAACTTTAGTGCTGACAATAATACTTAAATTTTATGTTTATATACACATGCCTACTGCCCAATTTGGCTGCTGTTTCCTAAAAAGCTGGTAAATGTATGCTAACCAGTGTCTTCAGGCATGGACAGAAAAGAAGAGAAACTTCGGCAGATAGAAGCTGTAGCACCCAGAGAAAAAATTAACATTCATAAATTATTTTTGACATATACTTTTATGATTAAACCAAATATATAAGGGAGGGGGGAGGACATTTTGTGGATGAATCTTTTGCTATAGCAAGTACATCTTGCCTTCTTAAGAATAGGTGTTAGCCTCACTCATAGGTGGGAATTGAACAATGAAATCACTTGGACACAGGGCGGGGAACATCACACCCCGGGGCCCGTGGGGAGGTGGGGGGCTGGGGGAGGGATAGCATTAGGAGAAATACCTAATGTAAATGATGAGTTGATGGGTGCAGCAAACCAACATGGCACATGTATACCTATGTATCAAACCTGCATGTTGTGCACGTGCACCCTAGGACTTAAAGTATAATAATAAAAAAAATGAACAGGTGTTAGCTCAAAAGCCTCAAGTTTTGTGCTTCAATTTTAGCATGGGGTTTACTTAACTCTCACTGTCTTTGGAAGTTCTTCCATTAGCAGAAAATGTTTCAAGCTAACTTGACTGCCTTCTCTTGGTTGAATCTTTTCTTTACAACGGGAAGGCAGTAGAAAAGATTTGGGGAGGCTTTAACCAAATAATCAAAACTACCTCCCTCTCCTTTCAATCAACTTTTGGTCTCGACTTTAGTTACTGCCAGAGGGTAAATGAGGGACAAATGAAGGAAATGCTCAACTGTTTTCTCTCTGCTTGAACTCATCCCTTAGGAGAGGCTGGCTCATGCCATCTAGACCTCGGCAGGCAGGATTGTGCCTTCCTTCCCCACAATTCTCTGCAGGAATTTGTACATTCCCTGAGAGTTGAATAAGTGCTTTTAAACAGGCAGCGTGATGGTTGAAGCTTGGAGTGAAGCCCATTACAAGCTGAAAAGAATTCCCAGCTGCATTTCACTAGTCCCTGATCCCAGCTGCAGCAATGCACAGGGCACTCTATTTCTTAAGCCCTGTACGTATATGTACATATTCACATCAATACGTATGAATGCACGACTTTGACACAGTTGGGAAGCCCTGAGTCTTAGAGATGAATTAATTTTCTTTGTAAGACAGACCTGAGTATCTATAGGTACAGGATAAATACATTATACTTCTCTGTCTGTTAAATTGTAAAGACTCTCAGTATGATTTCAAACATTTGGGGTATTAAAAGAAATCACAAGCACAGGTCTCCATGTCAAAGCAGATAAGGGCATGGAAACAAAAAAATAATTTTAGGTAAGTCAAAGAGTATCAGCATACATTAAGAAAAAAAGCTATGAGGTTTAAAGTAGATTCATGATTAGTGTATTAAGGGACTTCTCTCTGGCCTAGGATAGCATGGAGGAAGTGTGAATTTCTTCCTTACTGGGGAAACTTATTCTGATAAATACATGCTGAATTTCCCCTTAAGATTATACTTAAGCAAGGGAGAGCTACTTATACAGAAATGAAAAGGAGAAATTGGAAGTGAGTTATAGAAATAAGGCAATATTCTTCTAAAGAAATAGGAAAATTAAAACTTTGGGTATCCATCATTTTTCACTGAATTAACAGCCAATAAAGCTAAGGAGCCTAATCTAAAGACAAAGTGAGAGTTAAAGGAACATGATTTCCAACTTTCTTAGACAGCGTTTAACTGATAACCAATGAAGCCCATCATTTACCACTTTGGTTACAAAGTATAATCAGTCAAAATAAAAGTATCTGACCCTACGTCCCCCATCATCATTCAAACATGATGGCATTTGTCTCCTGACCTATATTACTCATCATTTGGCACTACCGGTAACCCATGAGTGTTTTTTAAGTGCCTGATCTAATGACCTCCAATTTCTTTACCAGCTTTGAATGCCAATTTTCCCCAAATCCTAGGCTGAATTTTGCTTTCTTTGCTTTACTGGTTTACCCAAAGTCATCACTCTCTGTCAATTTAGGAGCTTTTGAAACATCGTCCTCCATGGGATCATTCATATCCTCATAGAAAATCTTAATATATGAAAGGGGTCTTAATGCTAAAAGAGCAAACAACAAATTCCTCAACAAATATCAGGTAAAAAACTTAACAAAAGCTAAAATGACCACATGTCTAAATGTCCTCAAAAAACCTGAACAGGATGGAGGGGGCAGAAAGCAGTTTAGGAAAGGCAATGCTGTGCCTAGAAAGACGGATGACATTTCAGCCCTAATTGTCCGTAATTTTCTCTACATTCATTATGCTCATTCACAAGCCTAGTATTATTTTGATATCATTATTCTGAAGATAGCCTTGTTTTTTAAAATACAAGAAAGGGATTTAAAAAAAAATTCATCCTAAGCCTGTCAGGCAAACTGTTCTCAGAGGAGAAGAGTGGTTGACTCTATGTCAACAGAACTATTCATTACATGCGATTTCTCCAGAGCTAGAAAACCAATGTCCAAAGTGTGACTTTTAGTCCCTTTGTCCTCACTATTGACAGAGGGGTCAAATTTGTGGTTTGATTCCTGAGTTTGTGTTGGGTCAAAACTCCTTGGAAGCAGCATTTTTATGATGAGAGCTAAACACGCAGCTTTAGAGTTTTGCTCAAGGTCAAAGGGGGCACCTCCATGCAACAAGCTTCCTGTGAAAGCTCAGGGCACCAGCAGAATCAAAGCTATCTGCTAAGGCATATCAGGCAGTCAAAAGCATCCAGGAAGCACTGTTTGTAGACAATTTAGGGAATTAAAATGAAATAGAAGATATGGTCCCTTCCTTTTAAGAGAGTGAAATCTAATGGAGGGAATAAAATACACAGGCAAGAGAACGGGACAGTTACAAATGAAAATAGAAACATTTACAGGATAGCAGTAGAAACATGCAAAGATGTTCACTGCTAATTGGACATGTACAGAGATATATACTGTTGTGCTAAAGCCACCTGGGAGTTGCTGAAGAACAGTCTGCGAAGATGTGACCTTCATAGTGTGAAAAGTATGATTTTTAGAAGGATATTGAAGCCTCAGGTCAGATTTCCCCAGCTGTGCATCCCCCCATTCTCTATCTGGTGTAGAGAATGACTGAACCCAAGGCCAGAGAATGTAATAGGCGAGGAGGCAGATACTTGGGATAGAGGGGATGGAAAAGGGATTAAAAGAAGATGAAGGAGATACTCCATGGAGAATCTGTCAGCAATTGATATGGTGAACATGTGCAGCTCCTCAAAAGGCTAGAAATGTGTCACCATCCCTACAGACAAGACAGGGGAACAAGTGTCAGCCAGACTAGAAGCACCCATCACAATGTGGATTCTGTCCACAGTAGGTTATATTATCTGAATGTCAGTAAGTAATGGAATAACCTTAGGAATTCTTTGTAACATTTGCCTGGCTGAGGGAGGAGATAGACTGTTATACACCCTCCCACGCCCTGTCCCTGGTCTATAGATATGCCATTTCTACCAGAATGGAAGGTGGAGACATCAAAGTAAGCCATGGTGGATCAACCAATCTGCTGTCTTGTAAAGACCATCTGACTATCCCACCTGCATCACTTCTTGGTATGAGGCATAAGGCCCAGATTACAGAGATGGAGACAGTTATAAGTGTTAGGTACTTGGTGGAGAGAGGAGTTGACCTGGATATGGCATGCTCACAGAGCACAGGGAGCATGATTTAACAAATCTACCTTTGGTTACATTTCCTGAGGTGTTGTCCAAAGACCTTTCTGTACAGTTTGAACCATAAACTGGATTTTGGTGAACAAACATGGTAGGTTATGATAAAAGCATGCTATTTTTATTTGCTTTGAAATTGCATCCTAAACATGATACTTCAACCAGCGTACAATCTCCCAGGTTTAAACTGCAAAGGACAAGGAAAAGGGCCTACAATTCCTGAGGCTGTAGGTCTCCCTCTTCTTGAGGCTTCAATGTGAAGTAACATTGTTTGTCCTAAATCTAAAAAAAAAAAAAAAAAGGAGGGAGGAGCCAAGATGGCTGAATAGGAACAACTCTGGTCTACAGCTCCCAGCGTGAGCGACGCAGAAGATGGGTGATTTCTGCATTTCCATCTGAGCTTTGAAGAGAGCAGTGGTTCTCCCAGCACGCAGCTGGAGATCTGAGAACGGGCAGACTGCCTCCTCAAGTGGGTCCCTGACCCGTGACCCCCGAAAAGCCTAACTGGGAGGTACCCCCCAGTGGGGGCAGACTGATGCCTCACATGGCCGGGTACTCCTCTGAGACAAAACTTCCAGAGGAACAATCAGACAGCAGCATTCGCGGTTCACGAAAAACTGCTGTTCTGCAGACACCGCTGCTGATACCCAGGCAAACAGGGTCTGGAGGGGACCTCTAGCAAACTCCAACAGACCTGCAGCTGAGGGTCCTGTCTGTTAGAAGGAAAACTAACAAACAGAAAGGACATCCACACCAAAAATACATCTGTACATCACCATCATCAAACACCAAAAGTAGATAAAACCACAAAGATGGGGAAAGAACAGAGCAGAAAAACTGGAAACTCTAAAAAGCAGAGCGCCTCTCCTCCTCCAAAGGAACGCAGTTCCTCACCAGCAACGGAACAAAGCTGGATGGAGAATGACTTTGACGAGCTGAGAGAAGAAGGCTTCAGATGATCAAACTACTCCGAGCTACAGGAGGAAATTCAAACCAAAGGCAAAGAAGTTGAAAACTTTGAAAAAAATTTAGACGAATGTATAACTAGAATAACCAATACAGAGAAGTGCTTAAAGGAGCTGATGGAGCTGAAAGCCAAGGCTCGAGAAATACGTGAAGAATGCAGAAGCCTCAGGAGCCGATTCGATCAACTGGAAGAAAGGGTATCAGCGATGGAAAATGAAATGAATGAAATGAAACGAGAAGGGAAGTTTAGAGAAAAAAGAATAAAAAGAAATGAACAAAGCCTCCAGGAAATATGGGACTATGTGAAAAGACCAAATCTACGTCTGATTGGTGTATCTGAAAGTGACGGGGAGAATGGAACCAAGTTGGAAAACGCTCTGCAGGATATTATCCAGGAGAACTTCCCCAATCTAGGAAGGCAGGCCAACATTCACATTCAGGAAATACAGAGAACGCCACAAAGATACTCCTCGAGAAGACCAACTCCAAGACACATAATTGTCAGATTCACCAAAGTTGAAATGAAGGAAAAAATGTTAAGGGCAGCCAGAGAGAAAGGTCGGGTTACCCACAAAGGGAAGCCCATCAGACTAACAGCGGATCTCTCGGCAGAAACTCTGCAAGCTAGAAGAGAGTGGGGGCCAATATTCAACATTCTTAAAGAAAAGAATTTTCAACCCAGAATTTCATATCCAGCCAAACTAAGCTTCATAAGTGAAGGAGAAATAAAATACTTTACAGACAAGCAAATGCTGAGAGATTTTGTCACCACCAGGCCTGCCCTAAAAGAGCTCCTGAAGGAAGCACTAAACATGGAAAGGAACAACCAGTAACAGCCGCTGCAAAATCATGCCAAAATGTAAAGACCATCGAGACTAGGAAGAAACTGCATCAACTAATGAGCAAAATAATCAGCTAATATCAAAATGACAGGATCCAATTCACACATAACAGTATTAACTTTAAATGTAAATGGACTATATGCTCCAATTAAAAGACACAGACTGGCAAATTGGATAAAGAGTCAAGACCCATCAGTGTGCTGTATTCAGGAAACTCATCTCACATGCAGAGACACACATAAGCTCAAAATAAAAGGATGGAGGAAGATCTACCAAGCAAATGGAAAACAAAAATAGGCAGGGGTTGCAATCCTAGTCTCTGATAAAACAGACTTTAAACCAACAAAGATCAAAAGAGACAAAGAAGGCCATTACATAATGGTAAAGGGATCAATTCAACAAGAAGAGCTAACTATCCTAAATATATATGCACCCAATACAGGAGCACCCAGATTCATAAAGCAAGTCCTGAGTGACCTACAAAGAGACTTAGACTCCCACACATTAATAATGGGAGACTTTAACACCCCACTGTCAACATTAGACGTATCAACGAGACAGAAAGTTAACAAGGATACCCAGGGATTGAACTCAGCTCCGCACCATGCAGACCTAATAGACATCTACAGAACTCTCCACCCCAAATCAACAGAATATACATTTTTTTTAGCACCACACCACACCTATTCCAAAACTGACCATACAGTTGGAAGTAAAGCTCTCCTCAGCAAATGTAAAAGAACAGAAATTATAACAAACTATCTCTCAGACCACTATCAAACTAGAACTCAGGATTAAGAAACTCACTCAAAACCACTCAACTACATGGAAACTGAACAACCTGCTCCGGAATGACTACTGGGTACATAACAAAATGAAGGCAGAAATAAAGATGTTCTTTGAAACCAACGAGAAGAAAGACACAACATACCAGAATCTCTGGGATACATACAAAGCAGTGTGTAGAGGGAAATTTATAGCACTAAATGCCCACAAGAGAAAGCAGGAAAGATCCAAAATTGACACCCTAACATCACAATTAAAAGAACTAGAAAAGCAAGAGCAAACACATTCAAAAGCTAGCAGAAGGCAAGAAATAACTAAAATCAGAGCAGAACTGAAGAAAATAGAGACACAAAAAACCCTTCAAAAAATTAAAGAATCCAGGAGCTGGTTTTTTGAAAGGATCAACATAATTGATAGACTGCTAGCAAGACTAATAAAGAAAAAAAGAGAGAAGAATCAAATAGACGCAAAAAAAAATGATAAAGGGGATATCACCACCGATCCCACAGAAATACAAACTACCATCAGAGAATACTACAAACACCTCTATGCAAATAAACTAGAAAATCTAGAAGAAATGGATAAATTCCTTGACACATACACTCTCCCAAGACTAAACAAGGAAGAAGTTGAATCTCTGAATAGACCAATAACAGGAGCTGAAATTGTGGCAATAATCAATAGCTTACCAACCAAAAAGAGTCCAGGACCAGATGGATTCACAGCTGAATTCTACCAGAGGTACAAGGAGGAACTGGTACCATTCCTTCTGAAACTATTCCAATCAATAGAAAAAGAGGGAATCCTCCCTAACTCATTTTATGAGGCCAGCATCATTCTGATACCAAAGCCTGGCAGAGACACAACCAAAAAAGAGAATTTTAGACCAATAACCTTGATGAACATTGATGCAAAAAATCCTCAATAAAATACTGGCAAACTGAATCCAGCAGCACATCAAAAAGCTTATCCACCATGATCAAGTGGGCTTCATCCCTGGGATGCAAGGCTGGTTCAACATATGCAAATCAATAAATGTAATCCAGCATAGAAACAGAGCCAAAGACAAAAACCACATGATTATCTCAATAGATGCAGAAAAGGCCTTTGACAAAATTCAACAACCCTTCATGCTAAAAACTCTCAATAAATTAGGTATTGATGGGACGTATCTCAAAATAATAAGAGCTATCTATGACAAACCCACAGCCAATATCATACTGAATGGGCAAAAACTGGAAGCATTCCCTTTGAAAACTGGCACAAGACAGGGATGCCCTCTCTCACCACTCCTATTCAACATAGTGTTGGAAGTTCTGGCCAGGGCAATCAGGCAGGAGAAGGAAATAAAGGGTATTCAATTAGGAAAAGAGGAAGTCAAATTGTCCCTGTTTGCAGACGATATGATTGTATATCTAGAAAACCCCATTGTCTCAGCCCAAAATCTCCTTAAGCTGATAAGCAACTTCAGCAAAGTCTCAGGATACAAAATCAATGTACAAAAATAACAAGCATTCTTATACACCAACAACAGACAAACAGAGAGCCAAATCATGAGTGAATTCCCATTCACAATTGCTTCAAAGAGAATAAAATACCTGGGAATCCACCTTACAAGGGATGTGAAGGACCTCTTCAATGAGAACTACAAACCACTGCTCAAGGAAATAAAAGAGGATACAAACAAATGGAAGAACATTCCATGCTCATGGGTAGGAAGAATCAATATCATGAAAATGGCCATATGCCCAAGGTAATTTATAGATTCAATGCCATCCCCATCAAGCTACCAATGACTTTCTTCACAGAATTGGAAAAAACTACTTTAAAGTTCATATGGAACCAAAAAAGAGCCCGCATTGCCAAGTCAATCCCTAAGCCAAAAGAACAAAGCTGGAGGCATCACACTACCTGACTTCAAACTATACTACAAGGCTACAGTAACCAAAACAGCATGGGACTGGTACCCAAACAGAGATATAGATCAATGGAACAGAACAGAGCCCTCAGAAATAATGCCGCATATCTACAACTATCTGATCTTTGACAAACCTGAGAAAAACAAGCAATGGGGAAAGGATTCCCTATTTAATACATGGTGCTGGAAAAACTGGCTAGCCATATGTAGAAAGCTGAAACTGGATCCCTTCCTTACACCTTATACAAAAATCAATTCAAGATGGATTAAAGACTTAAACGTTAGACCTAAAACCATAAAAACCCTAGAAGAAAACCTAGGCATTACCATTCAGGACATAGGCATGGGCAAGGACTTCATGTCTAAAACACCAAAAGCAATGGCAACAACAGTCAAAATTGACAAATGGGATCTAATTAAACTAAAGAGCTTCTGCACAGCAAAAGAAACTACCATCAGAGTGAACAGGCAACCTACAAAATGGGAGAAAATTTTTGCAACCTACTCATCTGACAAAGGGCTAATATCCAGAATCTACAATGAACTCAAACAACTTTACAAGAAAAAAACAAACAACCCCATCAAAAAGTGGGTGAAGGACATGAACAGACACTTCTCAAAAGAAGCATTTATGCAGCCAAAAAACACATGAAAAAATGCTCACCATCACTGGCCATCAGAGAAATGCAAATCAAAACCACAGTGAGATACCATCTCACACCAGTTAGAATGGCAGTCATTAAAAAGTCAGGAAGCAGCAGGTGCTGGAGAGGATGTGGAGAAATGGGAACACTTTTACACTGTTGGTGGGACTGTAAACTAGTTCAACCATTGTGGAAGTGAGTGTGGCGATTCCCCCAGGGATCTGGAACTAGAGGTACCATTTGACCCAGACATCCCATTACTGGGTATATACCCAAATGACTATAAATCATGCTGCTATGAAGACACATGCACATGTATGTCTGTTGCGGCACTGTTCACAATAGCAAAGACTTGGAACCAACCCAAATGACCAACAATGATAGACTGGATTAAGAAAGTGTGGCACATGTACACCATGGAATACTATGCAGCCATAAAAAATGATGAGTTCATGTCCTTTGTAGGGACATGGATGAAATTGGAAATCATCATTCACAGTAAACTATCGCAAGAACAAAAAACCAAACACCGCATATTCTCACTCATAGGTGGGAACTGAACAATGAGAACACATGGACACAGGAAGGGGAACATCACACTCTGGGGACTGTTGTGGGGTGGGGGGAGGGGGAGGGATAGCATTGGCAGATACACCAAATGCTAGATGATGAGTTAGTGGGTGCAGCGCACCAGCATGGCACATGTATACGTATGTAACTAACCTGCACATTGTGCACATGTACCCTAAAACTTAAAGTATAATAATAAAAAAAAGAAAAAGTATAAAGTATCCCATGAACCCACTCCAACAAGTTTCCATACAAATTCTACCTGACAAAACTTCACCCATGTCTGGGCGCGGTGGCTCATGCCTGTAATCTCAGCACTTTGGGAGGCCAAGGCAGGTGGATCACCAGTCAGGAGTTTGAGACCAGCCTGGCCAACATGGTGAAAACCCATCTCTGCTAAAAATACAAAAAATTAGCCAGGCGTGGTGGTGAGCACCTGTAAATCCAGCTACTCAGGGGGCTGAGGCAGGAGAATCACTTGAACCTGGAGGGTAGAGGTTGGAGTGAGCCGAGACTGCGCCATTACACTACAGCCCAGGCAACAAGAGCAAAACTCCGTCTCAAAAAAAAAAAAAAAAGAGGAAGAAAAACACAACTTCACTGGTTTACACTAAAGATTCCTGATTATGTCAAAAAAGTATATATTAAATAGTTCCTAAAACTATAATCCAGTTTATCTTCAAATAAATACCCCCAAGAGACTTCAGAGACAGAGTTCTTCTCCCGTTGCCTTTTTATACAAAATCAATTATTTTAAACTACATAGACAAAATTAACACCAAATATCATCAGAAAAAAAGTATGCTGAAAGGAGAATTAACGATACACCCTTGAAAAGATGCATCTATCAATATTTCTCTTTAAGTTATTACTTTAAAAATTATTTCTGTTTCCTTTCATGATGTTTGCATTTCAGAAAGCAACTTTTAATTAGTAATCTTTTCTTAATTAGGGTTAATTATGGGAAAAAGAATTTGTTCTAAGAAAGAATATTTTGCAACTTGTGCTTTTGCAAAAATGAACACTACAAGTGACATCAGGAATAGTGAATTGCAAAACAGCAGTGGCAGAAAACCTGGAGATCTTTCATGAAAGGGTTAGAATTATGACAAGCTTCCATCCTTATAACTAGCAGCCTTCAACCCACTGTGTGGGTGACAGCCTTGAGATCAAGTCGGGGCCCACATCATTATGTGGAGAACCTCATCTGCAGAGCAGGTGTCAGGAAATAGCCCAGAATCCATATAATTTTCTTCACAATTAAAATTCTTGCTAACAGTTTATAAGTGGATTCATAAAAGGTTAATTCTGCAGAGAGCAGGAGGGAAATAACTATTAAAAACAGGACAATCACAATTCACCACAGGAACATTTGCCAACATAAAATTTGGGCCCAAGGTACTAATATTGAGCTGTGGATTACAGCCTTTAGTGTGACTACGGCCATCTACAATTAATTTAAAGGAAATGATTTCCTAATTAGGATTGCCACCCATCTAGAGCCTGCGGTTACAAAGTAGGAAAGGGAAAAAGAAAAGGAAAAAACCCACACACCTCTGCACACTAATTTCATGATCCTTTCTATTTTTAATGTTCAGCTGGTTTAAAGTAGCTCTAAGAAAATGAGATCTACAGCCTTAAAATTTAAGTATGGCATTAATTCTCTTTTTCAAAATTAGATTATTGATTCTCTAAACATTTGGTTGCTAATGAGCACTTGTCCCTAGGATAGTTTTATTGCATGATACTGAGGCTGTATTGAAATTAGGAAGGACTGAATTTCACTCCATGTTTTCTAAGCATCCAAATATATGGAGCACTTACCCTTTGGGGCCCTATCTGTTCCTCTCCCATGGAAAGAAGTAAAGAGTATGGTGAAAAGAACACAGACCTTGGTGTCAGGGAATCAGGGTCAAGGGTTCAATTTCATCCATGACTAGCCATAAAACCTTAGACAGATCACTTAATCTCTTGAAGCTTCAGCTTCCACATTCATACAAAAGGGATAATTACTATCATTGATATCTATCTTAAAAGTGATAAAGAAGATTAAATAATATAGTACATGCAGAACCAACTGACACAGAGAGTAGCAGATGACTTGGTTGCAGATGTTTATGCTGGCATGCAATAGGAACTGAAAGAGTTGTTTGTTCCCTTGCCACCAAAGAACAGTGAGCTAGCCAGGAATCTTTTTACTCCAAATAATAGCAAATACAGCTCAAAATGGCTTGCACAAGAAAGAAATCCAACAGCTCACATCTCAAAAAGTCTGGGGATAAGGCTGGCTCTAGGCATAGCTTAATCCAGAGATTGAAATCATGTCTTCTGGCTCATTTCTCTATGTTCCAGGCTCAGTTTTTCCCAGTGCTGGCCTCACACTCAGGTTGGACTCCCTCAAGGCAGCAAAATTGCTACAGTAGTCCAAAGCTTCACATCTATATGCTGGTATTAATATATCCTATGAAATAATGACAACAACTGCTTATATGTATTGACCTGTGTCAGGTGCCTTTCTGAGCAATTTATAGGTATACTCCCCACTGCAATCTCATTATGCCTATTTTACAGATGAAGAAACCAAGACTTAGAGAGGTTAAGCAACATCCCCAAAGATCTTCGGCTAGCTGGAGAGCAACCAGGACTGGAACCCAGTCTGGAGCTAAATTTTGTTCTTGTAACTTCTTTGCTGAGTTCCTCCTCTTACAGCCCCAGCTAAGAGCTGATGACAGCTATTGGTTCGAATTGGGTTATGTGCCCCTTCTTGAACTGATCACTGTGGGCTGCTGATGACAGGATATATTGATTGGCTTAAAGCAATTAGGACTCATCCTGGAGCTAGGAGTGTGGCCAGTCTATTGACAACACATGACTGAGAAAGGTGGAGAAATACTTGCCCACAGTGACTAAGAGAAATGGATACCAGGCAGCAAACAGCAAATGTTCCCTAAAAGGACATACATAGAAGCTGTAGGTGGAGTCTCCAATAGGCTTACAGTTTAGAAGGAAAGCAAAACAGGTATGCAAGAGCCACAATTCCTTATAGCGCTGCAGCAGGCTACTCACGGTCGTACCATCAGTATGCCTGCAGGTGGGCACTGGATGGTAAGACCCCATTCCTGGCCTTCATCTGCCCTGAATGCCTTCTCACCCATTTTCATACATCCATTAATTCTACAGATAACAGAACACCTACCTTGTGCCAGGCATTACTGGCACTGGGAGTTCCAGAGTGAACAGTTGAGGGCACAGTCTCTGCTCGCAAGCAGAAGGTGGAGGAGCCCTATTACAATTAGAGTGCAACAAGCGGTTACAATAGGGAGCTGTGGTTGGGAAGGTGCATGGGGAATGTACCAACCTGTAACAGTAGAATCTAACCCAGGCTTGGGTTCAGGACTGGTTTCCAGGAAGAAATGATATCTGAGACTCAAAGGAAAATAAAGAGTTGGCTAACCAAAGGTGGATGCAAATAGGAGCTTAGAAACATCCATCCTCTCAATTCTCTGGCTGGCTCACTCCTGTGGAACCCTATAGCAATGGCCTCCCATGGCCTCACCATCCCCAAAGCCTCAGCTGGAGCTCTCCTAAAGAAATCTAAAATCTGATTAACTTAATCACATATGCTATGTAAATCACATATGTTAAAGATTTACATATGTTTTGTGTTGGGTAGGGTTGTGCTGTATTGAATCATGTTCCTGAAACCCTAGGGTTCCACCAAGTTCTCCGGGGCTAAGGGAATGAAAGTGAGGAGTGGAGATGGAAGATCTATTGCTTGGGAAGGGTAAAGATGCTGAGTGGGGAGACTTGTGGGTCTCTTTTTCCTGATTCAACCTGATCAGCTCTGCTTTTACGTTTAGTAAAACATTATAGTGGAAAATATAGTTATATGCTATTGTGGGACAAGGTTCAATGGCTTAAAAAATAAGGTTTAAATAGCTCTGAGGTAGAATATGAATTTATTAGACAGAGTTCCTTAAATTTGTTGTTTCTGAACATTTCTCTATATACCTCAGTGATTAGGTTCTTGGCTAGAAGTATAACCATCATTATGACACATTCTCCATGAGAAAGCTCTGACTTGGCTTACATATGTCAGATTACAATGCCTCCTCCACGAATGCAGCTCTCTATAAAACTGTCTGGGTGGCAAGTAAGATGGAGAAGTTCCAATGTGCGCTGTTCGATTTCAATGAAGGGGTGAACTTTTTGCTCGTTGTGATCAGTGATGCTTTCACAGAAGAAGTGGCCTCAGAACTGCATTTTGTTGGATTTAAATTGTTATAGTTAAGAAAAAGGAGAACTTTCCAGCTGAAAGGGAAAAAAAACTGAGAAAAAATGGGGTCGGGAATGCAAAGCTATGTTTGGACAACAACAAGCAGAATAACTTGGCTGGAACCTGAGTATTGTGTGGAGGACTTGTCTGAGATTAAACTGAAATGCTAGCTTGGGTAAACACGGTACAGGGGCAAGAATGACAAATGATTCACCTTCCCTCCTCAGAGCATTTGTACGTGCTCTTCTCTCTATGTGGAGTGCTCTTCTGCTCTTCCCCCAGATCTCTGTATAACCTTCTCATTGTTCAAGTCTTTAATCAAAGTTATTTCTTCTAGAGGTCTAGCTTGATCAACCTGTTAAAGAAGTGCCACCTCTCCTTTGCAGCTTACCCTCTAGCGCATTCATACATTTCATTTCTTTTCATAGCATTAAATTATCTTGTTTGTTTGTTTACCTGTTTACTATCTTCTTACTAGAAGACAAATGAAAACAGGAATCTTTTCTGTCTGGTTCACTGCTGAAACCCTGGCACTGAGTGAATGCATGGCACATAGTAGGTGCTCAATAAATACTTGTTCAATGAATGAGTGTGTAAGTTTATTTAGTCAATGGGTAATGAGGAGACATAAGAGTTTTGAGTAAGGGAATGAGACAATCCCAGCAGTAATAAAGAAAAGCTCGCTTGAGAGCAGATCTTACGAAAAGAGGCAGTATGAGATTAAAGGCAGGGAGATCAATTAGGCAGCTATTTTCATTGTCCAAATAAAGGAGGATAACAGTCTAAACTCAGGCAATGGCAATAAGCATGGAAATATGGGATAGATGAGAGAACTCTGAAGGTCAAAGGCAGATTACATGAGGACTGATCAGATATGGAGAGCGAAGGACAGCTGAGAATGGAGAGAACAGTGGTGCCTTGCTTAGAAAGAGAGACTTCTGGAAAAGGAACTAATTTGGACAGAATTCAACTTGAAGCATCTTGAACTTCAAGTGCCAAAATCTGTGGAAATTAAGTAGGAAATCAAGTAGGCAATGTGTGCCCTTGCCTGGAAAGAGAAGTTAGGGGAGGAAATAAAGATTTGAAAGTGGTAATTGACCCCTTAGTAGTGAATAAGGTCTCTGAGGAAAGGTGTAGAGTGAAAAGAACAGACGGATGAGAATAGAAACGTGCAGAGGGCTGTATTTAAAGGATAGGAGAAAGGAAAAGAGCCAGCAGGATATGGGATGTGGGAGGGGTATGATTCTGGAAGGAAAAAGTAAATTGGGAGGAGAGAGCATTTCAAGGTGGTCACAGGACAGACCTTATGAAAAGAGGCAGTATGAGGTTAAAGGCAGGAGGTCAATTAAGAGGCAGAGGACAACAGAGGTTGCGGATAAGAACCCTCCCTTTCTATCCCTGAAATGGGGAGAGCAGTGTGCAATGCACTGTACCGTTTCTCATCACTAAGACCCTCTGCCGCATTGCCACTCTTCCTGGAATCCACATCCATTTATGTGTCAATTCTACAGCTTAAAACCCCAGTTGCTCCTTAATGGTTTCCGGCATGTGATTTTTTTCTTAATACCCAAAGCCTTATGTTTGAGATCTAGTTTCAATCTCTTAATCGCTAGACATTACTGAATACATCAAGAATAGAACCATGTAAATCACAATAACCATAATAATGATCCATAATAGTTATCATTTACATCTAATCTCATTAACACTGCTATAGTTTATCATCGGTGTGGACCTATTATACAGCACATAAGAAAAAAATGATAATGACTTCTTTTTCCTTTTACAAAGTCATGGGCTATGTTTTGAGTCTTCTCTGGAATATGTCCCTCTAACTCTTTTTTTCTCTTTGCTGAGATCTCACTGAATTTAAATGAATGTGGAATCTTTGGTTCAGAAGAAAATATGATCACACAAAATTTATGCGAGTCACAACTAAGGAATGTTAGAGCTTTCACCCCTGTCTTCAGGATCCCCCTACCTGATATCAAGTTATATGAAAATAACTGTTGCCCTACAGGACTTTTAAAATTAGAGTAATCCAACTCCTCCTTGATCAACCACACTTACTGAGCACATGCTATCTGTGTGCACAAGAAGTGTGAAGGATTTGAAAGGGAAGCACCAGCCTTGGGCAGGTCTCAAGCCTGGGGAAGAGCATGCTTGATATAGCAATGATTATGTCATGAGAAGTGAGCAGAGACCTGCAGCCTATGTCCCTGAAACCTTGAGGTGCTTTCTAATACCAGTTTATGGGCAGCAAAGGATGGGACAGTCAGACCATCAGTCAGGCCTGGTAGAGCCAATGCAAAAGCCAGAGAAGAATGAGGGTCCTTGTCAAAGTCCTGGATTCTTTGGGTTCAAAACATCAGGTATCACTAGGGACAAAATGGATGAGAGTACAAGAGTTAAGCAGCAACTGGGCTAAACTAGTCCTTCTGGAGAATGAATGCCAGTGGTGTAGCAGGGAAGCTGAAGTCTAATGCCCAAGAGGAAACATAGTTCCTCTCCTCATTTTGATAACTCTTGGCATTGGTCCGATAAGCATGCAGGGCAAGCATGTTGGTTGGTGTTTAAAAGATAAGAAGGTAGTTGTTGCCTGGAGTATTTGTCTATTCGAGGTCTTCCAGGAGTCACTTGCAGGCTTTCCCACTCTGAGATGTAGAAAAACTTTCTTCATATCCGTAAGCTCCTAAGTAGAGACTTGAAGACCCACACCATAATTAGTACACATTTCCAGACTTATTTTTTATGGTTTTCTCTGTCTCTACTGTATCTATGTATGCATTTTAGGTTCCCACAGAACTAACCCAGGTGCAATACCCCATCCCTCATCAATTTTTACAAGAAACTCAGTCACACAGAGTATATTATAACTTTTGCAGTTTTATTGAATATTTGTAGGGTCAAAGGGCAGGGGTTGGTCACATCCGTTCATTTATTGAGTACCCACTATGTTTTAATTAGTATTCTAATTGCAATAGATATGGTAGTGAACAAGACATACATAATCCCTGTCTTTCTGGAGCTTCCAATACGGCGGAGGAGACCGATGACAATTTCCAAGGAGGGTGTGGCCACCTGCCAGCTTCCTTTTCTCCAACCATTTCCCCTCTCCTCTAGAGCGGCTCTGTCATGTAGCTCTCTGAAGCCTGTGATCTGATATATGACTCTGTAGCCCCACCACATTGCTTTGTTTTTCACAAACCTTGGAATTCTGACAGAATGTCAGAATTTTGTTACACAAGCCACATATATCCATTTTGTTACACAAGCTTCTCCAGTTCCATGGAGCCAGACTGACAAGAACTGACAGGTCACTGGGCCATCCTGCTGCCAACTGGCAATGTTTAGGAGGCTATGTGGGATGATGGAATCAACAGAGAAATTTGGGATCAGAGGACTCTGGGGTCAAATTTCTGCCTCTTACTGTTTGTACAACATTGAGTATGTTACTTACTCTTTCTGGGCCTTGATTTTCTCTTCTGTAAAATGGATCATTATAAACTTCATCTTGTTGTGATGGTGAAGACCAAATATGACAAAGCAAAGTCCCAAGCGCAGGATAGGTGCTCAAATATAACTAGTTCCTTTCCCCTGGGTTCTAGAAAGATTCTAAAGTATACAATGAAGATGAATTAATCAGAACCCAGGATAGAAGACAAGAAGAGTCACATGGTCAATATAAGACGAGGAAGGTTAGCACTTGCTGCACTTTAAGGCACAACACGAGTATTCATAGATCACCCACACGGCCCTCTACTGAGCCACGGAGTGACTACGCTCCTGTACTGTGAACTGGGTATGGGGCTTAACTAAACCTGCTGCACACCCTGGGGCTTAAGGTTGTAGCTCTCCCTCCCATTCCAACAGAATTGGCTTAAGATGTAACTGAGGCACAAGTAAACCTGCAAATGTAGGCCATCAGTGGGCCCATGAGTGAAACGCTGGCAAAGACAGAGGCAGGGCAGGTTAAGAAGATACTTTGAATGCTCAGATGAAAGTCCCATCTGGGTGAGAGTCAAAGTCACGAAATATGCCCCAAGAGGGAAGGATGCCCCAGGTAGCCAGGCTGGTGGAATTTTTACATCCAGGGTAGAAGGAACACGTGACTGGCCTTATGGTGAATGGCTTGCCGGGGGCTGAGAAACTTAGAATCTCCAGCTGGCAAGGACTCCGGAAGGTCATCCGGCCCAAGGATGACCTTCCGGAGCCCTTGCCAGCTGGAGATTCTAAGTTTATTCAGTTCCTAAACCTGCCCTGGACCTAGCACTACTGTAAAAGAAGCCCCCACTTTTGAACCAGGCCAAATACTTAAATATACAGGTGATTCTTGTGGCCTGGGGTGAGGGCCAGAAATTCTGTATTTCAAACAAGCTCCAAGGAGATACCTACACTGCCAGTTCACAGACCACATTTTGAGTAGCAGTGTCCTAGGCTGACTCTCTGACAGATGCTTGAATCTTCTCTACTATACTTCCATCAAGAAGTCATTAGACGTACGCTTGATTATCTCCTATTAAAGGAATGTCATTTCCTCTGATGGGGTTCATTCAAACTTCATCCCTCCCAGCTGAACAGCTTGTGTGCGTATGTGCATTTCCTAAGTCCCATTATTAAGTTTTGCAGCCTAGTTAATCCTTTGGTAGCTCTGGCAGAAAATGCTTACTTATGTCTTTACACCATTTATCACTTTAAAGGTTATAATGTTAACTATAGGTTTTCGGTAGAAAATACAGATGAATAAAGGGAAACATTCAGAATATCCATAATACTACCAACTAGAGATACCTGCTGTTGAAATATTGGAGTGTTTCCCTCTAGCTCTTCCTTATTTTGATCTAAAATCTGATTCCTGTGTCTTTTCCTGGCAAAGTGTCACAGAACAAAGCTCAGCGTGGGCCTTTTCTCTGACAGCTTAGGACAATGGCAACAATTCTCCACTGGCTGATGCAGGACAACCGGCCTTTCCCACTAACCCTGTGGCTCCCACTCCTCACAGGAGCAAAGTTGGGGCAGAGATGACAGGGAAGAAAACTCAGGCCCACTGGGTGACGATGACAATGCTGACATTGAGCTGGGGGCTGTTTTTCTAGTCATCAGGATAGCTTTACAATGAGCTATTCTGTTTCTTTTGCTTGATACTGCTTGTCACCAATAAGTAAACATTTTAAGAAGTCTGTGACCACCAAACAGAATGTTTTTCAGTGGGCAAAGTAGATTGGCTCATGGCCAATTATTTCCTCACCCTCACTCGGTTTCATTAGTATTATGATCAATTGAGTGTGGACTCTTGCGTTAGAATGCCTGCATTCACATTCTGGCCCCATCGTTTATTACTAACTCTGAAACGTTAGACTAGTTATTTAACCTCCGCTGCACCCCAGTTTCTCATCTTTAAATGAGGATAGTGCTACTACCTACCCACAGGGTTCTTATGTGGATTCAGTGTGTTAATATGCCTGTTGCTGAAAACAGTGTCTGACTTGTGGAAAGACTGAAGTAGATGATATCTAAAATGCATGCATATGTAAACAGCCACAAAGTCAAGCTTAATGGTTAAGATATATTGGGATAAGGAGATAAGCTTGGTACTTATTTGCATATTTTAACCTCAAGAAATAATTTGGTAAGAAAAGGCTACCAAAGTGCCCAGAGCTAGCTGTGATAATGAATCCATTCTGCCTCAGAAGTCAGGACCAAGCTTGTTATCCACAGCCCCAAATCCAGCTCCCCTGGAAGGAGCTCAGTGGTCAGAACAGTGCAGGGGTCCGTAAATGTTCGGCAGGAAGGACTGCTGTGGCCACCTCCTTTACCATGGCTGGGCTAGTTCTGCTTAGTAGGCAGCCTTAGAGATGGCCCAGGATACACAATGAGAGACTCGGGAAACCAGTTAACATTTTTGAGTTAGTACAGGTTCACTAGGACAAGCCGTTGAGGATTTCATGTCACTCCCTCTGCATGCTGCTGAGACCTCTGGCTGAGCAGCAGATGCTCCAAGTCTTGAGAGCTGTGCTGAGTCCCCTGGGAGTCACTGGCTCCTTTATGGGCAATTAGTGCATTACTACAATTATAGCTGGTTTTCTAGGAAGCCACTAAATGGCACCCTGATGACTAGAAAAAGATAATTTTCAACCCTATATACCTAACTTCCCATTAGAAAATTACTTAGACACTAGACACAATCTGGCTCATTAATAAATAAATTCGTTTCTATGTTTCCTAATCCAGACTGTAAGTAGTTTACCCCATGCCCTGATCCTTGGATTTATAACCCTTTCTCTTTTTCCCCCCTTTATCCATCCCTTTATTTTTTAACAGCTTGACTGAGGTATAATTGACACACAAAAACTATATATATTTTAAGCATACAATCTGATAACTTTGACATACAGATGTTCCTTGGTATCTGCCTGGGATTGGTTCCAGGCCCCCACGAGGGTACCAAAATCTATTCACTCATGTCCCACAGTGAGGCTTTTGGAACTCACATAAAGGAAAAGTCGGTCTCCCATATGTACAAGGGTTTCTCATTCTGTGAATACTGTATTTCTGATTCAAGTTTAGTCGAAAAAAAATTGACATGTAAGCAGACCCATGCACTTCAAACCCATGTTGTTCAAGGGTCAACGGTACTTTAAACTGTCTCTAGACTACTTATAATACCCAATACAATGTAAATGCTATGAAAATAGTTGTCATACTGCACAGGTTTTGATTTGTATTATTTTTACTGTTGTATTTTTTTATTGTTTTTTCCTAAATATTTTCGATCCCTGGTTGGTTGAATCCATGGAGCCATTTTATTTCAATCCCATGGATATGGCTGGTCAACTGTATGTCATCTGTCATCAACACCAAAGTCAAGTTAATGAACCTGTCAAGTCCATCACCTCCCAAAATTTTATCATGCCCGTTTGTAATCCTTCCTTCCTTCCTTCCTTCCTTCCTTCCTTCCTTCCTTCCTTCCTTCCTTCCTTCCTTCCTATCATGGTCTCAGGCAGAATCCTAGTCAATCACTCATCTGCTTTCTGTCACTATGGATTAGTTTGCATTTTCCAGAACTTTATGTAAATGGAACCATATCATAGGCACTCTTTTTTTTTTTTTGTCTTAGTATACTAGCTAGGACCTCCAATATGATGTTGAATAGAATATGAGTGGCAAAACCAGAAATCTATATTTTGTTTCTGATCTTGAGGGGAAAGCATTCAGTCTTTCACTCTTAACTGTGCCTTTTTGATAGGCTCCATTTTACTCCTTGTTTGATGAGAATTTTTTTAAAAATCAGGAATAGATACTTGATTTTGTCAAATAATTTTTCCGCATCTATTGAAACAACACAGAATAGGTTCATTGAAAGGGTTCATGACTTGACTTTTGAATGCTTAACCAAGGTTGCACTCTTGGGATAAACATCACTTGATCGTGACATATTATTCTTTTTATCTACTATTGGATTTGATTCACTAAACTTCTGTTTAGAATTTTTGCATCTATGTTCATGAGGAATCTGGATTAGTAGTTTCCTTCAATGTCTTTGGTTATTGTATCAGAATAACATTCTGGTGGCATAGAATGAGTTGGGAACTATTACTGTCTTTTCAGTTTTCTGGAAGAACTTTTATAGAATTGGTATTGTTTCTTCCAACAGTTTGTAGAATTCACCAGTAAAGCCATCTAGATACAAAAATTTGGGAAAGGGGATTGTCAGGGAGGGGGGACTTTTAATTATTAAATCTACAAATATATGACTATATAGGTTATTCATTTCTTCTTATGTGAAGGAATATGTTGTCTTTCAAGAAATTTACCTATCTTAGCTAAGTTTTTAGATTTATTAGCATACAGTTGTTTATAATATTGTCTTATTATATTTTAACATTTGTAGAATTTGTAATCATGCCACCTCTTTTATTTCTGATGTTGGTAGTTGGTACTCACTGATAACTCTCTTTTTATCTTGATTATTCAGGTTAGAGGTTTATCAGTTTTATTGAGCTTGTCTAAGAACAGGCTTATAATCTTGGTAAATTTTTTCTATTGTATTTTTGTTTTCTATTTCATTGATTCCTGCTCTGATCACTATTATTTCATTTGTTCTTCTTACTTTGAGTTTTAGCTGCTCTTATCTTTCTAGATTTTTTCAGGTAGAACTTAAGATCATTGATTTGAGAACTTTCCTTTTTTATAAAGTAGATGTTTAGTGATGAAATTTCCCCACCAGTACTGCTCTAGGGGCATTGCAAAAATTAAAATGTATTTTTTTCTTTTTTATTAGTTCAAATGTTTCCTAATTTCTCTTTTGATTTTTTTCTTTGATCCACAGATTATTCAGAAGTATCTTATTCAATCTCTAAATATTTGGGGATTTTCCAGAAATACTTCTGTCATTTTTTTCTAATTCAATTACACTGGTTCTGGAGAACATACTTCTTATGACTTGAATCCTTTATAACTTTATTAAGACTTATTTTATGGCCCAGAATATGATCTACATGTCCAGTGTGCATTTGAAAATAATGTGAAATTTGTATTCTGCTGTTCTACAAATGTCAGTCAGGTCAATGGGTTAAAACTGGTTTTCGAATCTTCTGAATACTTCCTAAATTTTGTCATCTTGTTTTATCAATTACTGAGAGAGGGGTGTTGAAATCCCCATGACAATGTAGATTTTTCTATTTCACCTTGAAGTTCTATCAGTTGCTTCATGTATTTTGATGCTCTGTTATTAGGTGAATTACTGTTTAGAATTTATGTATCATCTTAATAAACTGACCCCTTTATAATTAAGAAATAATTTTCTTTATCCATTATAGCACTTTGCTGTTTAGGAATCTATTTCACTTTATGATATAGTAGTAACATAGTAGCTGGTATCTTGGCATGCCTTTTTTCATCCTTTTAAATTTAATCTATGTGTGTCTTTATATTTAAAGTAAGTTTCTTGTGGGTGGAATTTACTTGGGTCCAACAATGTTTGTCTTTTAATTGGAGTATTTAGGTGATTTGCAATTAATGTGATTGTTGGTATGGTTAGGTTTACATTCATTATCTTATTTGTTTTCTATTTTCCCCATTGCTTCTTTGTTCTCTTTTTCTTCTCTTCTGCTTTGTTTTTTTAAGATAATTTATTAACCTATTTAATTTTTTATTGTTTTCATTTATCTCCTTAGTTGTATTAAGAGTTAGTCTGCTCTGGCTGCTATAATAGAATATCATAGAATGGCCAGGCACAGTGGCTCACGCTTGTAATCCCAGCACTTTGGGAGGCCGAGGCAGGAGGATCACTTCAGGTCAGGAGTTCAAGACCAGCCTGGCCAACATGGTGAAACCCCGCCTCTACTAAAAATACAAAACTTAGCTGGGTGTGGTGGGACACACCTGTAATCCCAGCTACTTGGGAGGCTGAGAATCCCTTGAACCTGGGAGGCAGAAGTTACAGTGAGCCAAGATCACGCCACTGCATTCCAGCCTGGGCAACAGAGAGAGACTCTGTCTCAAAAGAGAGAAAAAAAGGAATATCATAGACCGGGTGGCTTAAACAGCAGATATTTATTTCTCACAGTTCTGGTGGCTATGAACAAAGTCCAAAATCAAGGTGCTGGTCAAGTCAGCTCCTGGTCAGGCCCTCTTCCTGACTTGCCTTTTGCTGTATCCTTGCATGGTGGAGAGATGAATCTATGGTGTCTCTCTTCTTATAAGGGCACTAATATCATGGGGCTTCACCTTCACCCCATTACGGAGATACAGCTTTATAACCTCATCTAAACTTAATTACCTCCCAAAGGCCCCACCTCCTAACATCATCACATTAAGAGTTAGGGCTTCAATATATGAACTTTGGAGTACAAGAGTACAAATATTCAGTCCATCCCACTTCCATTTCTTCCCTCCTGGTCTTTGTAGTATGGTTTTTCCATGTTTTACTTCTCCTGTGTTTTAAACTGTATACTATATTGCTATTTCTTTGTTTAAACACTCAATTATCTTTTAAATAAATTTAAATAATAAGGAAAAAAATTGTATATTTACCCATGTAGTTGCCATTGCTAGTCTTCCTCAATTCCTTTTTGTACATCTTTTTTTTTTTTTTTTTTTTTTTCTATCTGGCATCATTTTTTTTTCTGCCTAAACACTACCTTTAAGATTTTTTCTTGTGGGATGGATCTGGTGGTGAATCCTTTTAGCTTTTGTGTGTCTGAAAATAATACTATTTTTCCTTTATTTTTGAAAGATATTTTCGCTGCACATAGAAGTCTAGATTGGCAGCTTTTTTTCTTTCAGTACTTTAAATATGTTGCTTCACTGTCTTTTAGCTTGCATTGTTTCCAGTGAGAACATTCTCATCTCTAACTTTGTTCCACTTTAGGTAGTGTAACTTCCTTTACTGGCCATTTTTTAGTATTTTCTATTTATCTTTTTGAACAATTCAATTAAAATGTACCTTGGTGGAGTTGTCGTCATGTTTCTTGTGTCTGAGATTCATTGAGCTTCTTGGATCTATAAATGTATAATTTTCATCAAATTTAGAACATTTTTAGTCTTATTCTCCCAAATATTTTTTGTCTTCCTCCCCTTCAGGACTCCAGTTACACATATATCAGTGTGCTTAAAATTGTTCCACAGCTCATTTAAATATTTATCTGTTCTCTGTATTTCATTTAATATAGTTTCTATTATTACGTCTTCAAGTTCACTAAGCTTTTCTTCTGCAATATGCAATGTGCCAATAATTCTATCCAGTGTATTTTTCGTCTTACCCATTGTAGTTATAATCTCTAGAAATTTGACTTGAGTCTTTTAAAAATCTGAACCTTTCGAACATATAAAATGCAGTTATAATTGTTTCAATGTTCTTATCTCCTAATTCTAACATCTGTGTTGATTCTGTGTCAGTTTAGGTGGGTTGATTTTCCTCTTTATTGTAAGTCATATTTCCCTGTCTCTTTGCATGCCTGGCAATTTTTTATATATATGCCAGATCTTGTGAATTTTACCTTTTTGGGTACTGGATATTTTTGTATGCCTATAAATATACTTGAGCTTTACTCTGGAATGTGTTATTTTGAAATGGTTTTGATCTTTTCAGATCTTACTTTTAAAATTTGTTAGAATTAGAGCAATATTCAGTCTAGGGATATTTATTCCCCACTATTGAGGCGAGACTTTTTGTGTATTTTGCTCAGCTCCTTATGAATCCTGAGGTTTTCTGTTCCGGCTGGCAGGGACAAACACTTTTCTCAGCTCTGTGTGAGCCAGGTGCGGTTCCCTCTAATCCTTTTGAAGGTTTCTTCCCCTTGCATCAGGTAGTTTCCTCCCAGGCATGCTCTGCTCAGTGCTCAACGAAGCCTAGTCTGCAAATCTCTGGCGTTTTCACTCTGTGCAGCTGTCTCTCCTCTGGCACTCTGTCCCATGATCCCTGGACATCCAGCTCCATCTCTCTGTCTTTTTTTTTTTTCTTTTTGAGATGGATCCTGGCTCTGTTGCCCAGGCTGGAGTGCAGTGGCGTGATCTCGGCTCACTGCAACCTCTGTCTCCCTGGTTCAAGCGAGTCTCCTGCCTCAGCCTCCCGAGTAGCTGGGATTACAGGCATGTGCCACCATACCCCACTAATTTTTGTATTTTGGCCAGGCTGGTCTGGAACTCCTGACCTCAGGTGATCTGCCCACCTTGGCCTCCCAAAGTGCTGGGATTACAGGTGTGAGCCACCGTTGCCGGGCCCAGCTTTATCTCTTCAACTCCAGGATATCACAAAGATCTAACTGGGTTCCCTTTCCCCGTGCCTCACCCTGGAAATACCCTAAAGGCAGTATGCTTGGGTGATTGCAAGGTTCACCTTTTTGTTTCCCATCTCTCAAGGACCACAATTCTGTGTTGTCTTACATCCAGTGTCTTGCAAACCATCATTTCCTATATTGTATCCCTTTTTGTTGTTGTTTCATGTGAGAGAGTAAATCTGGTCCCTGGTATTCCATATTGGGTGAAAATGGAAGCTCCTACCATTTTTCTTTAAATGTACCTGATTATTTCTACTTCTGACAAATTATCTAGCCTCTCACAGTTGAGTAAAATCTTTGAGTTCCTGGGATGGTGTTTTGCATCTAGCTCTTGAATGACTGTCTGGGAGTTACTTCCGAAATTACCAATACGATCTAGAATGTGTTTTATTTCCCTAAGGTCTTTGTTTCCTTCCTTTGCCACTTAGCTAATGCTTCTCTTCTAATGGGTTCCTCCCTTACATTTGTAACATATGTGTCAACTAAGCTAATTGTTCATAGCACTGGAGCTTTAAAATGTTATTGATTTTTTGATCATGTAAGAACTATATGTATGAAACCACTTATTTGATTAAGTGTTTAATGGCTGACGTCTTTGTCTAGTGTGCATGTACTCACTAGTGTGCCCAAGGGCAGAAAGACATATTACAATCCTCTTGAAAGCAACTGAAATATCAAAATTCTTTCATATAGATTTTTTATCAATGTCTTTGTTTCTACACCCATCTCTGAACCAAATTTTTTTTTTTTTTTTTTTTTGAGAAAGGATCTTGCTCTGTCAACCAGGCTGGAGTGCAGTGGTATGATTATAGCATACTGCCTCAAAATCCTGGGCTCAAGCGATCCTCCAACCTCAGCCTCCTGAGTAGCTGTGACTACAGGCATGCACCCTGCACCCAGGTAATTTAAATTTTTTTTTTTTTTTTTTTTTTGTAGAGACATTGTCTCACTATATTGCCCAGGCTTGTCTCAAATTCCTGGTCTCAAGTAATCCTCCCTCCTCAGCTTCCCAGTGCTGAGATTATGAGTGTGAGCCATCACACTCAGCCATAACCTGAGATTCTTTAAGCAGCAAATAACTTAATAACTATGAGTAATAAAGGCAGTGAATGAGACAGAACTTGTTTTTATTTAGAAAAAGGCTTGTTTGGCTTATCTAAAGTCAGCCCCAAAATAAATGCAAGTGAATTAAATACATAAGCATTAAAAATCAAAGTCATGGCCGGGCGCGGTGGCTCATGCCTGCCGTCCCAGCACTTTGGGAGGCCGAGGTAGGCTAATCACGAGGTCAGGAGATCGAGACCATCCTGGCTTACACGGTGAAACCCCATCTCTACTAAAAATACAAAAAATTAGCCGGGTGTGGTGACGGGCGCCTGTAGCCCCAGCTACTCGGGAGGCTGAGGCAGGAGAATGGTGTGAACCTGGCAGGCAGAGCTTGCAGTGAGCCGAGATCATGCCACTGCACTCCAGCCTGGGTGACAGAGCGAGACTGCATCTCAAAAAAAAAAAAATCTATCTATATATGTGTGTGTGTGTGTGTGTGTGTGTGTGTGTGTGTATCAAAGTCATATTCAAATGAAATATTAGGTAATTTATCATAATCTAGACTTGGAAAATGGTTTTCTAAGTAAGAAACAAAATCCAGAAACCATACAGGAAAATAATTGACAGATACGTAACAATTTTTAAATTTACATTTGTACCAAACATACTCCAAAAACTCCAAAGAAAAGTCAAGCAATAAAACTGAGAAGAAATATTTGTGACACTTGTAACAAACAAAGAGTTAAATGTCCTTAATTAGACTATCCTCAGCTCTACTCCCTAATGGTTCTCAGAATTAATTTCAAACTGAGGCACTTGCTGCAAGGAACTTTGTCTCCAGGCCACCATCCCTCTGGGTAAGTTCTTGAGTCTCTCCTCATCCACAGTTCCTCGGATCATGAGGAATGTTAAACAAGCCTGGGATGAAGTTCTGGCTCTGCCATTCACAAGCTATATGACTTTGGGCAAGTCTCTAAATCTCAGCGTGTTTAATGACCCACAGTGGATAGCAACAGAACTCAGCTCACAGGATTTTTGTTTGTTTTTGTGAGAATCACCTGGCATTACCTCTGGTTTATTCTAAGTATTAAACAAATGATAGTCATTGATCACTGTTACAGCCTCGGTGCCAGGACATCATCTGACACATACAGACATGCAATAAGCATTTGTTGAATAAATAAATTTTATAAATCAATGAAGAAAAAAGATAACCCATAGAAAAATAAGCAAACGATATGGTAGGATATATACAGAAAAATGCAAATGTTTGCAGACACATGCAAGAAGCCCAATTACAATAATTATAATGGAAATGTCAACTAAAACAATAACAAATTGTCTTCTTTTTAACCTTCTAGATTGAAAAAAAAAAGTTTTATTGATTGATCGCCTCCAGTATAGGCAAGGTTGTGGGGAAATCTTTTTATACGTGGTTGATGAAGTTGAAATTCATGGAATAGTCCTAGAAAAAAATATTTGACAGTAGTTTTTAAAATTTAAATATACGCATTCAGCAATCCCACATCTAGGAATCTAGCCTACAGAAATAATACATGGGTATGGAAAGCTCCACATGTAAGCATGTTCATTGTGCTTTGTTTGAAATGGGAAAGAAATTAGAAATAACCCAAATAACATAAATGTCCATTAATTGAGAACTATTTAAAAAGTAGTGATACATGGATACAACTGGATGAAATAGACCAAGAAAGACTCTCATGATATATAGTTGTTGTTTTTTTTTTAAATTATTATTATACTTTAAGTTTTAGGGTACATGTGCACAATGTGCAGGTTAGTTACATATGTATACATGCGCCATGCTGGTGTGCTGCACCCATTAACTCATCATTCAGCATCAGGTATATCTCCTAATGCTATCCCTCCCCCCTCCCCCCACCCCACAACAGTCCCAGGAGTGTGATGATCCCCTTCCTGTGTCCATGTGTTCTCATTGTTCAATTCCCACCTATGAGTGAGAACATGCGGTGTTTGGTTTTTTGTCCTCGCGATAGTTTGCTGAGAATGATGGTTTCCAGTTTCATCCATGTCCCTACAAAGGACATGAACTCATCATTTTTTATGGCTGCATAGTATTCCATGGTGTATATGTGCCACATTTTCTTAATCCAGTCTATCATTGTTGGACATTTGGGTTGGTTCCAAGTCTTTGCTATTGTGAATAGTGCCGCAATAAACATACGTGTGCATGTGTCTTTATAGCAGCATGATTTATAATCCTTTGGGTATATACCCAGTAATGGGATGGCTGGGTCAAATGGTATTTCTAGTTCTAGATCCCTGAGGAATCGCCACACTGACTTCCACAATGGTTGAACTAGTTTACAGTACCACCAACAGTGTAAAAGTGTCCTCATGATATATAGTTTTAAGGATACATGTATTTCAAGAGAGAGCAAACTGCAGAACAATATAATAATAGCTAATATTTGTTGAGCCCTTATGTGTTAGTGTAGGAAGCAATCTACATGAATTATCTTATTTAGTCATCCTCTATAGATTTCAGTATCTTCATCTGTAAAATTAGGAGATAGGACCACATAAGCTCTAAGATTCTTCCCATCCTAGCCGTAAAGTACTGCCTATACCAAGCTATATTTTTGAAAGCCATTTAGCCCTGGAAAAGGCCGAGCACAATGATGCCTCTGGGAGTTGGACAAACAGACTGATACCTGTTCATTTGGGTCCTCCCATGGAAACTTTGTGATTCTGCCTCCTGGAAAATATTCACAAACTTGTTTTTAAATGTTAAATGAAATGAGACCACTGTTAATTAGTAGAGAGTAACTTTTTTACTTGAGGGGGAACTGGCTCCTCCTGAAGCCCGCCTATAAATAAAACAAAGTGAGCTCAAGTCTCCTAAATGTGCAGGAGATCCCAACCACATACTCTTCTGAGTGTCTAAGTGTAGCAGGACCACCCACTTGCGTGAGGCTGACCTCCTGGTAGTCCTGGCTATGTGATGTTGGCAAGTATCACATTTCACACTGGCAGTTGGGCAGTGGAGAACGAGAGAGGTGAGGTATAGCTAGCTGAGAGGCAATTGCATGCCCACAGCAGATCTTTACCTTTGGCCCGCTCACCATACATATCAGGAAGTGTGCAGAGATTTCTGGGTACCCTTAGGTCTGTGTTGTGGAGAAAGGGCAAGTAGTTTGAGTTGTGAACATGTGTGGGAATACAGGAAAGTGAGTAGTGAACTCAAGATGTTGACTACACACGTTTCAGGAAAAATGTTATTATCTTTTGTGGAAATAAAGCAAACGGGTTACTCTTACAACTGCCCTAATTTGGATTTTTTTTTCTTTTTTTAGCAACATAGGTATTTTCTGGATTAGTATCTGACAAAAATGTGTTTATCAGTAACTACAAATTCAAAGCAAGCACAAAATAGGCTCTGATTTTTGTCTATTTGATAGAGGCTGTTTGTCAAATAAAAACGTTTATTGTGTAGTCATGTGCTAGACATTGCTTCTCCAGTTGTGCAATCTACTGGGAATTTTCTGGATGTCATTAGTAGCACCAGCATGAAAAATTGCCACCAGAAAGATTGGAAGATTTGGAATCACCTCTCCCAGTAAGAATAAAAGCCCACTTGCAGCATGTGTCAGGTGACTGGAGTGTCAATTAGAAAATTAATGACTGCCTCAATACCAGCGGAGAGAAGTACACACTCCCTTATGGGCTGCAGTCAACTCATCCAAAAGTGGTGCTACATAACTAAAAGTTAAAAAGAAGGTGAGGCAGGAGGATAGAACACAAACCAGTTTTCTGGAAAATTTTTTTAAAATTTTAAAAATCCTTCTGGAAAAGAAGAATTTCTTTTTCCACTGCCCAACTGCCCAGTGTGAAAAGTGATACTTGCCAACATCACATAGCCAGGACTACCAGGAGGTCAGCCTCCACGCAAGTGGGTGGTCCTGCTACGGTTAGACACTCAGAAGAGTATGTGATTGGGATCTCCTGCACATTTAGGAGACTTCAGCTCACTTGGTTTTATTTATAGGCGGGCTTCAAAGAGGAGCCAGTTCCCCCTAAAATAAAAAAGTTACTCTCTAACAATTAACAGTGTTCTCATTTCATTTATACAGATCATGTATACAGATTATATACAGATAATTTCTACCAATGCTGACTCTCACAGTAGTATTAACATGCAGATATTGCATAATTATCAATATTGCATCAGGTATCTACATGATGCCTAAAGCTAGTTGCTGTCTTTTGAGCCAAAGGTTGAATAAAAACCAATAAAATCACAAATAAATGAACACTCTTGCTGGTAGGTTTCCTTTCAAAGACAGTAGAGTATAACAGAAATCTATAATGGACTAGTCATGCCTAAAGCCCACATATCTCTCACCTGAGATATCGGCTTTGAGAATTGCAGAGTGCAGGTTAGTTTTCTCTGCTGTCAACAAGCTAACAATCAGGGATGAGATGGAAACAGATAGCTCTGACAGGAGGCAGAGGGTCTATGGGCCTCCTCTACTTCTTATTTTTATTTATTTATTTATTTATTTTTTGAGACAGAATCTCACTCTTCTACCCGGGCTGGAGTGCAATGGCGCAATCTCGGCTCACTGCAGCCTCTGCCTCCTGGGTTCAAGCAATTCTCCTGCCTCAGCCTCCCAAGTAGCTGAGATTACAGGCATGCATCACCATGCCTAGATAATTTTTGTATTTTTAGTAAAGACGGGGTTTCACCACGTTGGCCAGGCTAGTCTCGAACTCCTGGCCTAAAGCAATTCACCTGCTTCGGCCTCACAAAGTGCTGGGTCTACTTCTGACACTAGCCACGTAGACTTCTGGCCATTGCAAAGACGTAGTTTGTTGCTAATTTGAACTCACTGCCAATCCTCTGTTTCATACTTCACCATCCCTCAATACTAGTTTTCCTGAAAGGGATAAAATATCTCACGCCACATTTGTGTGCCCCTCTGTTATGTGAGTCAGAGGCAGGGCTACCTTAGTTCTCAGGTTTCTCTTCCTTGAGCTTAGGAACAAATCTCAAGAACAGAAAAGAGTGGGGATGGAGGTGGAAAGACCAGAGGATGTGCTGGCAGTGAACACGCATTATTGCATGCAAAATCTATCTTCAGATGTGATGTGCCTGCCTCAATTCCGACTCCCTTAGGCTGAATTCCTTCCAATAAAGCTTATTCTCTATACTTTGTCTGCTCCAAATGTAATTATTCCCCTGAAGCTTCTCTGGAAGCCTCACCTACCTCTTGAACATGTCTGAATCTCCCAGGTAAACCTGGCCTAGGGCCTTACACTTGGATCTCAGGCAAATAGTAAAAACAATCTCCTTGAATTATGAGGAGAATAATTGAGGGAGATAATGGCTACATTTTTTTTTAAGGCTTGAAAAATAAGTGTCCCGTTAACCAACTTGCCTAAGTAATCTGGGTCCGCTGTTCTTATTTTTCCAGATAGAGGAATTCATTTCTCTTCTCTTTTCCCAGTTCCATTTGAAATACAGTCCATCTTCCAAGGGTGCTCAGGAAGACAGACCATTTAAGTTTCCCAGTGCTATCAACAGTGGCCCCATTTTACAGTGGAAGAGAAAGACACAGCCATCCTTTTGTCGGATGGAGACTTAGAAGAGGAAAAAAATGCTTTTTTTTAAACTTAAGCTTGTATTTATTTTTGTTGCATTATCAACTGATTTAAATTGGGGATAGTATTTTAATACAGAAAAAAATTTAAAACACCAGCATATTTGACATTGAAATTATGCTGATTAGCTGCCACATTTTAAAACATATCAATAAGACAGGCATCAGTGCTTGACAAATTTTTATACAAAATATATTGTAAAAAACAAGTGAAAGGGAAAGTGTCAACAAATATTTTATAGAATTTGAAAGACAGGTGCATAGAATTGCAGTTGATGTATTAAGTCCGTGTAGAATTTAAAATGACTTCTGTGGTTTATAATCCTTTTAAGATTCAATCTGGAAAATTGCATTGGAACAATGAAAACCTGAAATCAAATCATAAAACAGACTAACGGATAAAGACTGTAATACAAATGGACATATTTTATCCTTCTTTTTCAATGTGAGAGCACATTTCTATTCCTTTATAAGCACAAAGAAAGGTCTATATTAATTTTTCTTACTATAGTCATTATTTCCTTTGTGAAATTTTAAGTTATATTTTAAACTAATCTGGTTGCCCTTTTTTCTTTTTACTATTATTTAGTGATTTAATTTTTGTATGTATACCATAAAAAGAGTCAAACATTAATGAATATTGATGGACATAAAGCCCTATGTTACAAAACAGCTGGTGCAAGGATTGGATTGTATGCAAGGGTTTTACAGCATAGACTTTACTTTGAAATTATCATCTTTCGGTTTGAATTTCACTCATAATCAGTACCTGCCAGGCAAAGACTAGGCAGAGCAAAATCAGAAATCACCTCTTCTTGGTGGGCTTTTTTTTTAATCACTATTTCTGTGCAACTTTTCAGAGCACATTGAAATTCTCTGCTATAGTCTCTGTGCAACTGGGTTTTAACGTATGGCAGCATGTCCCAAGGGCAGAGCAAATTATGCTACCTGAACCCTTTATCTGTAAGCAGCAATACAACAGGGCGATGTAAAATAGAAGACAGATTTATTTAGACATAAACAATGTAAAAAATATTATTCAATACAGGAAACATAAAATCCAATATCCCAATAAATCTAGCTGGCAAGCCTTACCTTATTGCTAAATGATTGCACAAAAGAACAAAGTTTCTTTAACGTTTCCAGGTTGACAAATGCAATCTGTTCTGTCTACAGCCTTCTAACTTTGTCAGGAGCTATAAAGTCCTTCTCTCTTGGGTGCCAGTGTTTCCGAAGAGGTTTACAGGATTTCAGTCTATCCTGTTGCAGTTTACTTGGGTCCTGCCCTTGCTTTTTGTCCCCTGATATTTATAAAAACTACAGACACTATTAGAGTGTAGTATTATAGAGTTGATCATACTTTGTCTTAAAATTACTAATCAGTTATAAAAGTGATTGGGTCCAGTGTAGCTTAAACATTAATGTGCACACAAATCACCTGAGGATCTTGTGAAAAAACAGACTCACAGTTATCTGGGATGAAGCCTGGGATTCTTTGCTTGGAAAAAGTTCACAGGTGTAGCCAATATTGTCTATCTGTGGTCCACATTTTGTATTGCAAGGATCTATGTGACCTCATTTTCAGAAGAAAACTAGGACCCAGATGGTTTTAGAAACTTAAGTTTCCACAAATACTTAGAACCTTTATTTTGGAGCATTTAGACTCTTTGTATGTGCCAAGCCTGGCTCAGTCCATAGGGATATGCCGATGAGGGGGCCACAATCCTGTCATCACGGAACTTAGAGGGTAACGAGGAGTCAGGGCAGAGAAGTGAACAACGTATATGTTGCTCAAAGCTGGAGGCAGAATTCATGCTCTCCTGAACTCTAGTCCATGGTCCTGCATAGGCTATCAGCCTCCTGCCTTCTTTACAGCCGTCTCTCACCCTCTCTGCCTTCTCTCTCCCTATCAGGTCTCCTGTTTTTAGCATGTTCTCCAAACTATATGGTAAATTCCTCTAATTTACTAATTGTTCCTTGCTAAGGGGTGTGAATATTATCCCATAAGTAATGGGGCATCCTTGAAGGATTTTAGCAGGAAAATGGCACTGGATGAGCTAAAGTATGGTCTGTGTTGTTGACTATTATATCAGCACACTTAGGGCAGTGTTTGGCAGTAAGAGTTCAGCAAGTATCTGTTGAATGAAGGAATGTTTGCATTCTGGATAGGCTAACTCCTTGAAGTGAGGGGAATGAATTGGGTGAGAATAGTTCTCCTTGTGAAACTTAGGGAGAATGGATTGACCATCTGTTCTATACCTCTACACCAAGCCCTGAGGCTGGCATTGTAATTTAACCTCATCAAATATTTCCAATAATCAGAGAGAGCAGTAGCTACAAACTAGTCCTGTCTGGGTTTGAAGCCTGGTTCCCTAATCCTAGCACTTTTGTTTTTTTAGCACCCCGCCAACTTCAAAAGCATGTTAACGTACAATGCTTATCACAGTGCTATGCACAACAAATGCATTTTGGATGCAACTATAAAATGGCAACAGAAAGCACGGCAAAATGAGTAAGCCCTCAGGCTTATGAATCAAACAGACCTGGTTTCTAATTCTGCTTCTACCACTTTATAATAAACTTGGGCAAGTTAATTAATCTGAATCAGGTTTCTCTTCTGTAAATAGTGTTAACAAGACCTACTTCACAGAACTGTTGTGAGAGAAAAAAGTAAAATAATGAATGGAACAAGTTTAGTACTTAGCGCATATCCAGTGTTCAATACATTGAAATCTTGTATTTATTGTTATTGTTGGTGACAAATGTGCTGAAATTTTATTTGAGAGATACAGACTGAATTTTTTTTTTAAAAAAACAATTTTCCATTAGAAGGTTGCAAATAAACTCAAGATTCCTTAGAATAAAATGCAGAACAATTTATTCCTGGTGACTTAATTATGGT
Source organism: Pan troglodytes (assembly GCF_028858775.2). Taxonomy (NCBI): domain Eukaryota; kingdom Metazoa; phylum Chordata; class Mammalia; order Primates; family Hominidae; genus Pan; species Pan troglodytes. The sequence goes on along the minus strand of NC_072402.2, from coordinate 107,306,886 downwards.
CTTGCTTAAGGACTATGCCTTGAAAATGCTTCCTAGACCTACAATCCTTTGTTTTCTCAGCTAAGTAAAGAGGGCAATCAGAATACTGACCTACAGCATAAATTTTGTGAAGAATACCAAACTTGAATGTCAAAATAGTTTGAAAAATGCAAAGTAACACATGCATTCTAACTAATCATTATCTTTTCCTCTGAGGTCCAATCCGAAACTACTCTGGTAAGCTATCAACTGAACAGTCTTTCTCTATCAGCCACTTGTCAATCGGTACAGTGGAAATGCCCCCAAATAGTGTATGAATACATTTTGGGGAGTTTCCATGACAACCTATACACCACTATAGAATGCCTTAAGTCTAGAAAGATTCACTTCTGTTATAATCAAGATAATCTATCACAACATTAGACTAATTCCGAGTATAATTCAAGCCAATTTCCATTTTTACTGAGTACATCATACTTTATATAAAAATTTTTTCTCAGAGTATGCCTTTTACCTTATGTGAAAACACAAATAACCTGCTCCATCTGACAACTATTCCATCATTCATATCTAACCATATCTCATAAATAAATATTTATCTCTTAAATGTGTCTTTTCCTTGAAGATACCTGCCAGACTGAAATTTTAGAATACTGTTAAATTTCTCTGTGTATTTTTATGCAAGACCAAAAGAAAACCTGGCTTATTTTAATAATTTTTGCAAGAAATATGAGTTGATCATATTATGAGAGTTGTATATTTTCCTTGAACTCAATTTTCAGTTAATCTAATTGATAATTTCTATTCATAGATCTTGGTTGTATATAGAGACAACCAAGACAATAACGTATGTAACATACTAACAATGTATGTTCCTAGCTGAGAAGAAGGCACAATTAAGCTGTTCTGATTAATCACATGAGAAAAAGGAAGAGCACACAGCAGTATGTTGACAGTCTTAGTCCCCATAAATGGAAAGAAACAATTCATTTAAAACCAATATTTAACTTCCAGGAAAATTTTCCCATCATTCAGTAAATTATGCCTTTAGAACATATTTCAGTTACACATCACAGCCCACTTTAGACAAATCTGAAAGCCTTTGTGGGCAGCTTTAAGTATATTTACCTATAGGTTATGTATGAACTTTAGACTTCTTCCCCTCTCCCCCAGGAAAGCCCATTCATGACAGTTGAAAGGTTTTTTTTCTCTTCATCTTCTCTTAAAAAATATTTACTAGATTTAAGAACCGTCAGAGTTTTTAAATATTTATATAACAAGGTGAAAATATTTAATTTGCCAGAATTGCAGGGGGAAAAATGCTTTTTCCAAGGCAGTTGAAGCAAGAAAGTAGGAAAGAGTATCACATAGTAGAAACACAGACATTGGGAAGGCAGCAGATGACAACTAGAGGAGGATCTGAGGAAGCAGACACAACCAGGGACAAGTACGATGGCACCAATGTGATCCTTCCCTCAGACCCCACAAACCTCCAAATATCGTGATATAATTGATGGTTTGGGATTTCTTGTGGAAGTCAGAAAGATGTTATTCTTCAGAGGTTTGGTGCAAGAGCAGAATGGAAGAATCCTGCAAGGACTCAGAAGGGAAACCCAAAGAGCACCTGGAGAAATACATCAGGAACTGGGCCAAGACTGTAAGGAAGACAATAGATGGCGAGATGGTTTATGAGGCCTTCTGGTGACAATGAAGAACAGCCTATATGTGGGCAGAGGTTTGGACGACTCTTTGTTCCTCCCTTTGCAATTGTTTCCAGGTGGGAAGAGGTCCAGAACTGTCTAAGCAGTTAAAGATCCAGAACAAATTATCCAGGTACTCAGAGCTTGAAATAATGTTCACACAAAAACAGTCATGTATAAGTCAACATAAGGGACAGCTTTGATAGAAAAATGTGGGTACTATTTGACTTTAGAATAGGAAAAGGAAGTGGTGAGATCTCTTGAGTTTTTCTTTGGTGGTAGTATATATGTTTTGAATGGTTTTTATGCGAAATAACTCTCATCTTTGTGAGTATAAGTTGACGGGGAAGATTCTACCTGCTCCGTGTCCAACTATCACCATCATGTCCCCCTACCCCAGTTATATGGATGTGAGAATTGCCCTGACTCATTTTACAATAAACAGAATTCTGTTCATTCCAATTATATTCACAGGGAATATACTTTTTCCCTCATGTAGTATGTGGGACACTAGACAGCACCTACCATGGGGATTACCTGCTTATCAAATATGCATTGAAAAAATACTGGAATGGGTTGCTAAGGCAGTCTCTTGGTGCTCCCTTCCTGGAAACTCTAAGCAGACCACCTTCCACTTTGACAGGTTTCAGACACTGAAATCCAACCTTTTGGACTTAAGACATCTTCACTATATGCTTTATTTTATTATACTCCAATGATGCTACCAAGAGTATGTTAAAGCACGTCATTTTAAAGTTAATTAATTCTGAGTATTTAAAATTTCACCTTGTGGTTCCCTGGTTTATATGTGGGATACCACAAAAATAAATTAAAATTCCTGGTCTAGGGACATTCACATAGATGGAGCCAACAGATAATTCAAGGTTCTTTTGAGTTCTACCATTCTATGAAATCTGAGCTCCAACATTCAGCTTCTATTTGATCAGAGAAGTATTAGTCTTGGTATTTAGAAAACAAAAGTTGAATATTTATGTTGGTTATGTAGAATGAAGAGAAAAATATTCTGATTGGTTGTTAAGACAATAACAAAATCTCTGAAACTCTTAAGCACTATTTTTAGTGGCCAAATGCTCTAGTTCTCATCCAGCCATGAATCATCAACCAGTTTTTACCTAGGTACAAGTTTTTCCAGAGCTAAGAACTGTTGAATGGGGCCTGATTATAACAAATTGTTCTATTTTAAAAAATTATCTTTTGAAAGCACACTATCTTCATATGGAACCTGCAGATGTATGTAAAAGTTGTTTCACTTCTCAAAAACACTGAAACTTGCCAGACAGTATGTGCCCTAATAATAAAGCATAAATCACCTCCATATTAAATCTGTGGCCTACTCAGGAAGACAGTCATATTCTCTGATCAATTTTTAAAAACCCAAGTAAATGGTCATAAAGATGGCCAGTTGGGAATAGGAAGTGCTCCAGCTCTTCTTTCAAAACTATTCACCTTAGAGTTACCTACAACTTGATTCTTAGTCTAGGCGGGAAACAAATCTTGGGCCACGGCTGGACCAAAGTCTGTGCTGCAGCAAACAGACTAATAATATGGCACTCCTTCACATCTATACTTCTTAAACATTTTTTCAATATTTATTTAAATGTGGGGAGGGGAGGGAGGCAGAAAAGAAGGAGCTGGGGGTCAGCTTCAGTCCTTCTTCAGATTCCCTAGGCAATTCAACTCCAGCTCAAACTTCCATACCCCACTCAGCAAAAGGAAACTCACCTTGCTGTTGTTAGTTTCTCACCATCTACTGTTGTTGATGTAGCCTTGATGTAAAAAAAAAAAGTGGAACCAAGTAGGATACAAGGAGAAAATAATGTTATTCTTTTTATTACTGTTCCTTAAATCCTCTCATGGGCTAGTTCTTTCCCTGCCAATGATTGAAATTTTGGCTTTTCTGTTCACTTATAGATAATGTCTTAAAAGTCCTCCAGGGCCAGGCGTGGTGGCTCACAGTGGTAATCCCAGCACTTTGGGAGGCCAAGGCAGGTGGATCACCTGAGATCAGCAGTTCAAAATCAGTCTGGCCAACATGGCAACATCCTGTCTCTACTAAAAATACAAAAATTAGCTGAGCATGGTGGCAGGCACCTGTAATTCCAGCTACTTGGGAGGCTAAGGCAGTAGCTGAACCCAGGAGGCAGAGTATGCAGTGAGCTGAGATCGCACCATTGCACTCCAGCCTAGTGACGGAGCAAAACTCTGTCCGGAAAAAAGAAAAAAGAAAAAGTCCTCCAGGAACTTCTAGTCAAACCTCAATATCAGTCATCACCAAAAGTGCAAACTTTAGTCAAATGTAAATCTTCTCTCTTCCTCCATATTGGGTGACTTCCAGCTGAAAATCTCTAATGGCAAAGAGGATGCATGATCAGCCTTTTCTTTTTTCTCTATACTTCTTTCAGAGCACCCCACCCTCATTAGACAGATTCTGACTCTGGGGTGCTGTTGAAAGTGCAGCAGGAGAGGCTGTACTTGTTGGTGCTGTTGTGACAAGACATTGCCAGTCTCTGGGCTTGGTGCATATTCAAGGCTGACTTTTTCCTTGTTGGTGGTTTCTGAGAGTTTTTCTGAGATTTCCAAACTGAGAACCTCCAACTATACTCAGACAATTTGAGTGTGTACCTCCTTCCGCTTGCAGCTCCTGATTTCTGCCCTAGCCTCTGGTCTCTGCATGCAGTTGATCCCCACAATGCAGGATCCCATCAACCCTCCAGGCTACAAGTTCAAGCAAAATTCAAAGCAACAACTTCCCAATGCAGTCTTCTTCTACCTGTCATTCCAAGGCAGACTTTGGGAGACAGCATCACCATAGCTCCCTCACCACCCTGAATGTTTCCACGTGGGCCACTGTATGCAAGGCTTTATCACAGTCTGACCCAAGTCTTTGCTGAAAGCCCCGTGATTCCTCCCAGAAGTAGAGGAAGAGAAGCAGCCTTGTGAAGAGCTGCCATGAGGCAGTTTCTCATCTGTCTTTCCATCTGGTGGAAGATAGCCACAAGACCATTTCTCATACATCTCCCTAATTTCAGTTGAGAATAGGGCTCTCTACTGGCTTCTCCCCTCCTCTACCCTCCTCTTAGAGTATGGCTGTAGGTTTTTGTGTAAGTCTGTAAAAGTGCTTGGCTGTAGTTTAGAGTCTGCTCCTCAGCAGCAGAATAGCCACTACCACACCACCCGTCTCATTCGGTGTCACCACCCCCTGGCACTGTATTCCAGCATTAGAGAGGTGAGGAACTAACACCGTAGTGATCTTGCTTTTGCTGTGTGATAGGAATCTACCTGAAACCACTTGGAAAAAAACATTTCATGAGAGCTTGTCACCTTACCTGCTACTAGCTGAATCTCAAAGTGTGACCAGCCAGCCCAGCAGTCTACATACTGGCCTCTGTGAGCCTTGTACCCACTGTGCTGCTTCGTCTCTTGATGCCACCAAGGCAGCCACACTCTCCCGTCTTTATACTTGTCCAGTCACAGCTCCCTACAAACCTCAGGAACATAAGTCAAACTTTTTAAGTAATTTTCTTTGAGCTCTTCTTCCTTAAGGTGGGGGTAAACACACTCTACCACCCTAACATTGCCTAGGATGGGACAGCCACAGTACTCCACTAACTTCCTCCAAAAACCACTACTCTCCCCCAACCTAACATCTTCAACTCACACCTGTCTATAGCCTCAAATGGGTGTTTGCCTAAACCTGCAAAATTGGTGGAGCTTCTCTGCATGGTGGATTAGCACTTTATTTTAAGAATATGAGCATCACTTGATATCTATAACTCGTTGTGTTATTCTCAGCTTTTGAAGTCTTAGCTTAAATGAAGACAGAGTTTTAAGAAAACTTCTTGGCTAGTTTATCATCAGCCTTATATAATATAATAAAAAGTTTCCTTCTAGTCATAGAACAGTCTTCCAGAAATAAATTCTGGTTTGAAACCATGTTTACTCATTTTGTGACATTATTAGTGATGCTTTATCAGCCTTTACAGATTGCAAGTCTAGGTTAATGTCCTAACTGGCCACCACTTAATCTGGCTCTGCTGCCAACCATGAAAAGGTTATATTCTAGGAGCCATGTTTTGTTTTAGGCCACCAAGCAGGCAGATTTAATTTAGAGAATTTTTAATGTCTGATGTTCTCTTCTCAGTTGACTGTGAAGGCAAGAGTTAACTTCTGAGCACATTAATCTCAATCACAAAGTTGTTGAATTTATAACCCTCTTGCTTGCCTTGATTAAATAACTGCAAAAGCTGGAAATTGCACTGAGCTTTTTAAAAGCTTAAAGCCCTAGGAGCTTTCATGCACCTTATTTGTTTCTAGATAAATGTGGGTGCAGCATAGCTGAAGTGTGGCTGGCTCTGTGAAAAAATATGTGCAACAGCTGCTTTGATATCAACACCTCTAGTGCCCCCTTTTGTTGCCTTCTCTCCCATCAGGAGCACCTAATGCCCACATATTTTCACTAAGACCTGCCCTCTCAGGGCTGAGCCCCGGCTCTGAAACACATTCTCCCCACTGCCTGTGAAACTCACCTATTGTGCCTTTCAATTGTTCTGATAAGTACCTGTTCTGATCCTACAAAAAGGGTGCTAGCTTTCCTTGCTTCGTTTTCTCTCTTCTCCCCGCAAACTAAGAAATTTTTGTTCTCCACATAAATTCTTTTGGGTTTTCACAATGAAAATACAGGAAAGAGGAGAAGGAATGGAACATATCATTAATTTATTCTAAAGTGGTAATATCCCCTAATTACAATATATTATTCATTCCCAGTATATTCAAAGAAATTGGACCTAATGGTATCAACAAGTGGTACACTTGTTACAATTGATGAACTTACATTGACACATCATTATCACCCAAAATCCATAGTTCACATTACAGTTCACTCTTGGTGTTGCACATTCTAAGGACAGTCTTTGGACAAATGAACAATGACATATATCTACCATCATAGTATATTTTTTTGACCTCTGAACTTTTTATTGGCCTCCTGCTCCCCAAAGGGTACCCTGCTTCTGCTGGCTTAATGTCTCAGAACTTTGGTGTCGTTGGTCTCAGACACCACTTTGCTATCCACTATCCAGCGGGTAGTGGTCTTTGGATGGTTTCCATGGATTTGCTGCTGTCCAGGGCATCACCAAGATTGAAGTCTTCACCATTTTCCAGCAGGCGGCGGTAGGTAGTGATCTCAGCCTCCAGCTTGACCTTGACGTTCAGCAGGGCCTGGTACTCCTGGCCCTGGCACTGTCCCTCTGCCTCGGTCTGTGCCAGCTCTAACTCTAGGTGCAGCAAAATCCCATTGACCTTCTCCATCTGCAGGGCGTAGCGGGCCTTCACCTCCCTCAGGCTGTTCTCCAAGCTGGCCTTCAGATTTCTTATGGAGTCCAGGTCAATCTCCAAGGACTGGACTGTACATCTCAGCTCCATGAGCGTCATCTCAGTAGCTCCAACCTGGGCGGACTGCATGGTGACCACTGTGGTGTTCTCCTCAATCTGCTGAGACCGATACTTGTCCAGGTCCTCTCGGTTCTTCCGAGCCAGGTCGTCATATTGGGGCCAGATGTCTGCCACGATCTTGGCGAGGTCCTGAGATTTGGGAGCATCTACCTCCATGGTCAACCCAAAGCTGGCAATCTGGGCTTGTAGGCCTTTTACTTCTTCTTCGTGGTTCTTCTTCATGAAGAGCAGCTCCTCCTTCAGAGCCTCGATCTCTGTCTCCAGCTGCAGCTGAGTGACATTGGTGTCATCAATGACCTTGTGGAGCCCATGGATGTCGCTTTCCACAGACTGGCGCATGGCCAGCTGTGTCTCATACTTGACTCTAAAGTCAGCAGCAGCAAGGCAGTCATTGTTGACCTGCAGAATGATGCGGGCATTGTCCACAGTATTTGCAAAGATCTGAGCCCTCGGGTCCTCGATGGTCTTGAAGTAATGGCTCCAGTCTCTGACCTGGGGTCCCTTCTTCTCCAGGTGCTCCCAGATTTTGCTCTCCAGCTTCCAGTTCTCGGTCTCCAGGCTCCTCACTCGTCCAGGTAGGTCGTTCAGGCTTTGCAGGGTCTCCTCGTTCTAGATGCCTCCCATTCCTGCCAGGCTCCCAGGCCCCATGCCGCCATGTCCTGGAAGCCGGTGGAGCGGGACACGCAGATCTGGGAACCAGAGCCCCCGGCTCCTGCATAGATGCTGGCTGCACTGCTGACTGGCAGGGAACCGTAGCTGGGCTCCAGGACAGAGTCCTGGGACTGGTAATTGGTGGAGAAGGTGGAGCGAGTGGTGAAGCTCATGCTGTCCGGGGAGGAGAGCGAGAGGACAAGACTCGGGCTTTGCCGACAACATAATCATATATTTTTATCACCGTAAAAATTCTCTGTGACCTGCCTATTCATTCTCCCACCCCCAACCCCAACTTTTGGCAACAAGTGATCTTTTTACTGGTCCCATAACTGTGCCTTTTCCAGAATGTCATAGAGTTGGAATCGTATAGTAATGTAGCCCTTTCAGATTGACGTCTTTCACTTAATAATATGCATTTAAGTTTTCTTTATGGGTTTTTGCGGCATGGTAGCTTATTTCTTTCTAGTGCCAAATAATAATCCACTGTGTGGATTTACCACAGCTTATGTATTCATTCGCCTCTGAAGGAGGTCTTGATTGCTTCCAGGTTTTGACAATTATGAATAAAGTTGCTAGAAACATCTATGTGCAGGTTTTTGTGTGGACATAAGTTTTCAACTCCTTGTAGACACCAAGGAATGTGATTGTTGGTTCATATGGTAAATGTTTAATTTTGTAAGAAACTACCAAATATGTTGATAATGGAGGAGGCTATGCATGTGAGAGGCAGGGAGTATGTGGGAAATCTCTGTATATTCTGCTCGGTTTTGCTAGGAACCTAAAACAACTGCTCTACAAACATAAAGTCTGTAAAATGAATAAATAAATGAACATACATATGTATATAAACATATATATGTATATATAAACACACACACACACACACACACACACTATAGGAGAGGCGAATTTTACCCCTACACTGTTAGAGTTTTTTTGGCTAGGCCTGAGAATTAAATTGACATAGACAAATTAGTAGGAGAAAAGCATACAAATTTATTTAATGTTTTACATGATACTTAAGGAAATGAAGGCCCAAAGAAGTGGCAAATTCTAAGTGCTTTCATATTAGGTTCCACAATGGTAACTTTTATGGAAAAATTACTAAACTATGAGGAGAGGCTAAAGGAAGACATGAATTATTAACAAAGTCTGTTTGTACAGAATTCTCTTGGCCACACTTTTCATCCTTGCTGATGATATTACTTTCCTTCTGACACAGGGAGAACACCTTCCATATAGGGGTTTTATCTCCTGATTTCAGGAAGAAAAAGAGGAGGGCTAGAACACACTTCTTGCACCTACTGTTGTTGGTGGTGATTTTTTTAAGTGCTTTTGGCTCAAAATAATTCTATGCCAAAGTGGCATATTTTGGGGTGGCATATTCTGCCATATATACATATACATACACATACACATATACATATACATATACATATATTCTAGCCTCAAACAGGTATGTAGTTCAAAAAGAAAGAAATCTTTGAATAACTATTTCAGATAGCTGTGGATATTCTTCTTTTATACTACACCAAAATTCAATATGTGGTGGTTAGTTAAAAGTGAGTTGTAATGCAGCATATGAATCTGTATCAGTGACCTTTCGGTACTCTTACATTAAAATCTATTGGTCTGTCTTGCACTTTGATGGAATATTTAACCCATACTTGATTTTGTGACATCATGCATTGACCATTTGGAAAATATTGGTTCACTGAGTTATGCAAGTCTTCCAAATGTTGACATATTTCATTATCTAATACAAAACATCACATATTTAATATCACCACTAATCTCATCATAGAAGTCTTTAAGTACTGGGAAGCTGTCAAGCTCATAGTTTTGATACAAGTTTTTTAAATGTTAATTTTTACCCAAATGCTTGAATTTTATCACTGGCAACATGTAGTGTAAATTATTTCCCTTAAAGGAATAGGCTCATTTTGTTCATTTTGGAGACCATGTTTGCCAAATCCCCTAGTCTGAATAATGATAGTTTGTCTTAAATTGTTCTTTCAAGTAAAAATGGTTTTCTGTGGACTGGCTAGTTAGGCTCACAACATAGTCACAGGAATGCCTTTCCTTGGGACATTACATGTTGATATGCAGCTGAAGCACTTCACAGAGGTACTTCTCATTTTATCCCAGAGAATACTAAAGTGATGCATACTCAATTTTTATTGAATCTTAATTATTAATTTTAACCTTAATAATTTTCATTACTTCACCATGGATATTATTAAGTGGAATTTAATTTATTTTGTTTTGTTTTGTAATGTAAATGCATGGTGGTGAAGAACATACTGACTTAGGTACAGCTTGGTGCCATTGCTATGATTCTTGCTAAATTGCCAGTATTTTTTACCCACCATTGTTTTTGCACATCAGTAGAAATTTTAGCATGCTAAAGGCAAACAATATCTTCGTGTTATGAAGAACATAATTTTGACCTCATAGAATCCCTGAAAGCTTGTTGGGGACTTCTAGGGACCTGTGTAGCACACTTAGAGAGTCTCTGCCATAAACAAACATACAAACAAAATGCGACAACCAAAAGATATTTCAAAATGACTAAAATCCTTTGTTTGTGTTTCTTAAGCACGATGAAATAAACATATATTCAAAACAATGGTTCTAAAAGTGATTTTCCCCTTCCATCCAAAGCTCTCAAATTGTAACTACTCTTGTGCCTTTCTCTCCAACCCTCCTAAAAGCTTCCTCCCTAGTCACTGCCCAAGGTCCTTAAACCCTTTTCTATGTATCTCTTACCTGCTCAGTCTCATCTTAAAGGCTCAAAATAACTGGTCAGAAACAGGAGGAAAAATAAGCAGCAGATCATGAGAACACTATAACCCTCTACTTATTGGAAAGGCAATAAGAAAAACAAATGGTCATATATTATTTTTGATGCCATATTTTAAATATTTTTGAGAAGCTGATGGTTATATATTGTGCCAAATATTGACTGTCCATAATGTCAATCTGAATGTCCATAACTCTTTCCTATATAACAGGGTCTGGAAGCCTGCAAAATACATTGCTTAAACTCTCTCACTGCTAGTGACAAAGCATCTTGCATAATATTTGGAAGGCAGAAGAGAGCACAGCCAATATTATTCCCCAGCCATGGATGGTAGATGCCCAGGTTGATAGCAACCATGAAGTTTACAGCTCCTTTTGAGCGAGCTCTTGTGAATTACCTACTTGAGTTCTTCAAGCAGCTGTAATCACCAGTTGCTTACTGTGGTTCCTCAATTTCCACATTTCTTCAAAGGAAGCAGTGTTTCCATGAACCTTAATTGCCCCAGTCCTCCAACAGCTTTGTAAGTTTTGTAATTCCCTTTGTATTTAGTCATCCCTTCCTGGTAAGCCAAGTGAGGCAAGTACTTTCCTGGGAAAACTCTGACTGATAACAGAGTCTGTTTCCAAAAGTGGTTCCAAGATGCAGAAGCTCAAAGACAGGAATTGGGGATTTAATTATCTAATCTTGTTAGATTGGGAAGCAATTACGACTTCATCACCAGTGAAAGATGGGATACTAGCCATCCACGGACAGCAGTGGCAAAATATCTATAGCTTTGAGGAATGAAGTGTTTATTGTAGAAGAGCCTTTGAGAGATTGCTATTACAATAGGATTTTAAGAGGAAATAAAGACTAAGGACTATGAAACGGGCTGGCTGCATCTAAATAAAAGGTTAGGATTTCATATTCTCAGTTCAAGGCACAGACAGAGAACAAGAGAGCTTCTAGGACTGCCCTAAAAATATCTCTTATAGCCATATGGCTAATGCAAAAAAATTTTTTTCATCTGTAGGTTGGATAATTATAACTGAAATGAAATTCACAGACTTGCCAGGTCTCTTATGTAAAAGTTAGGGCATTGATTGAGAAAAAGTGAAAATTGGAATGAGGACATTTGGATAGATTCCAATGATTCTGAGAATCACGAACTTCCAAATGCCTCTCAGCTTTCCCTTTTTCCTATTTGAGATTAGCTTCCCTTTGCTTAAAGACCCTGAAACAATTACCTTGCACAGGGATACAGTCATGATTCACCTCCATCACTTCTTATTGCTCCCAGATTCATAACTAGAATCACAGACCAATAGGCTCTGGGAAGGTAAGTACAGAGTCTGACCAAGAAGGATGTAATGTACACATTGAAGAACTGCAAGATTTATATTACCAGGAACCTGGAAAACAATTGTAGGAATGCAATCTAATGATTTTAGACAAGAGAGGGAGAAACAGTTTTGGATATGGGCAAATTTGTTAATGTGGGTGCAGTTACCATAAATTTTAGATTCAATATTTAGTTTGAGGGTTGGGAATAAATCTATAAAGAGTTTTTCAATTGGTTGACTAAAGCCTGACCCAACAATGGGCTTCATTAAATAAAATTTATATAATAAGAAGAAATGCAAAGGATTAGGAAGATTAACTTTTTGGTGTAGATCAACCATATGTAACCTTTCACCCACCCCTTCCTATGGCCCAGAGGACATTCCAGTCATGAAGGCATTAAGAAATATATCTGTGAAAGGAGAACCAGTATCCTTGAAAATCTCAGTGGTATCTGTCCTTCTGCAGCTCAGAGATGACAGTATAGTATAACACTATTCAGATTGGCTACCAGGAGTTACAGAGGCCAGTTGACAGCACTTAGCCACCAGAGATAAGGTAGCCAAGAGCATATTATTGAATAAAAGAACAAAGTCCCAATCCAAATAGTTTTATTCACAGATATCTTTTGCAGTGACTTTATTTTGTCATAGTGTTTATGGAATTCAAATGGTTTTTCAGCCTGATAAAGTCTTAGTTCACCTGTAAAATTTTTAAAAATTAAATCCAGTGTACAGGTATCTGACTTAAATAGCCATAATGAAGAGTAGAGGACTCTCACCAGTTTTCAGAAATGAGCCAGTTAATAAAATCCCTTAAAATAAAGGGGAGCTTGGACCTCTGAAGGAAGGATTCAATGAGGTTGCAACAAGAACATAAAATTTCCTTCTAGCTTTGCCCAAAAAGTAGTGTACCTATTTATCATGATGATTATACTCTGGGGAAAGGAAAATACCCAGATGATTCTAGGTTTCTGGACCCTGGCTCTGAAATGACAAATCTTTAGATAACCCCCAAATTTTAGGACCCACCAGTTAGACTGGGGACTTATGGATGTCAGATAACACACAAAGTTTTGGCTTAAATACATCTTCCAGTGGGCCAAGTGGGTCTCTCATAGTTATTTTCCCACGTTCCAAAAACATATTTAGCAACTGGCAGAACTCCCACTTCCTGACCCTTGAAGTAAGGGCTATTGTAATAGGAACAGCCAAGAGGAAGCCCCTTGAACTACCCCTTTTCTACCAAAGTAATACATTAATAATAATTACACAACCCTGGGAGACTTTCAGAGATTAATATCATCACCAAAAACCTGAAAGTTATAGGGGCGGTGATTTCCATGACATTCACATAAATCTCCCCTATTTGTCTTGTGCAGAAGAAAGATGAATTTTGGAGAGTAACAGTAAATTATTTTAAACTTAATCAGGTTGTGACACCAATTACAACTACTGCCCCAAAGTGCTATCTTTTTGGAGCAAATGAATGCATCCTCTGGCATCAGGTATGCTACTATTGATCCGGTAAATGCTTTCTTCTATATACCAATTCATAAAGACCACTTGTTGCAAACAGAAATGATGTATTAAGCCTCTGACAAATCCAGATAAGAGAATTACAGTGCAGACCCTTTGGGGTTTTTGAGAAAAATCATCTTCTTTTCCACAGATAATTCTTCTTCTAAAGAATAACTTCTGGAGTACTACTGGATCCAAGCAGAGACTGAATGACTGAACAAGGGCCATCAAACAACCATACAGCCTGAGCTGCCCATCAGGAACTGAAGCTATCTAATGCCACCTACTTGGGTGTCAGCATCAGCACTCTAGAACCACGTGCAAGTACAGTTGATGGTTAAACAACGCAGGTTTGAACTGCATGGGTCCACTTAGATGTGGTTTTTTTTGTTTGTTTTGTTTTTCAATAAATCTCTCCCGCCTCTCTTTCCACCTCCTCCATCTCTTCCTTCTCTGCCACCGCTGAGACAGCAAAACCAACCCCTCCTCTTCCTTCTCCTCTTCAGGCTACTTAATGTGAAGACTATAAGCGTGAAAACCTTTATGATGATCCACTTCCACTTAATGAATAGTAAATATATTTTCTCTTCTTTATGATTTTTTTAGGAACATTTTCTTTTTCTCTAGCTTATTTTATTGTAAATATATAGTATGTCCTACATATATCATAGAAAATAGCTGTTAATTATCTGTTTATGTTATTGGTAAGCCTTCTGGCCAATAGTAAGCTACTAGTAGTTAAGTTTTGGGGGAGTCAAAAGACATACACAAATTGTCAGCTGTGCAGGGGTTGGTGCTCATAACCCTCTCATTGTTCAAGGGCCAACTGTAGTATAAACAAGACCATGCTCAAGCAGGCCTTGAAGGCACAAATAAGCTATGGGAGAAGTTGGCTCAGATTCCCTGGCACCTACTCCCTGCTCGTTGTCACCTCTCCCCTGGCCCAAACTCACAGTCCTATGATTAGTTCCAAGAAAGAAACAACTTGGACCCGATTTTGAGATGATCTGATTTTGAGATAATTCTGCATGGTGTACTGGCACTACCCCCAAATGGAGTGGTACGGCATTTCAGCTTTATTCATGGCTAGTCCTCAAGAGCATAGTGAATGGTCCATGATGGCTGTAAGGAGCCACTAAAAGGATAAGAAAGAGATTCTTACATTAGTCTCCCTGATGCCCATATACAACATTACATTTTATGTATCAGAGCTCAAGACTCCAGTGTTTTCCTATCACCCACCCACTGCTATTCCCCTCCACGGCCCCTCACTGTGGCTACCATTTATTCACTACTGTTCACTAGATGCTCTCCCAGCTTCAGGATTCGTTTCAAGATGGTGCTTCTCTCTGAGTGACTTTTCCCACCCAACCCGCAAAGCTGTCACCTGATTAAAGCCTTTTGGATTTGCCACTAATTACCACTCTCTCCCCTTCTTACACCTATAGAATTTTTTCTATGTCTTCCTCTGTCTTGCACTTTACATCAATATGCCCTGAACAAGGGGCCTGAAATTCAAACACTTAAAGAGGTGAGGCAGGTTACTTGAATGTGTGACAAAGGCCTGGCAGTTGCACCTTAAATTCATCGGGTTATTTTTACTTCTCGAAGGGAATATGCTGTCCTCCACATTTCTTAAAACATGGGGTCCTTTGGACCTTTCGTTTCCCACTTTTGATACAGACATAGGTACAAAACTATTTCCCTAGTGTTTTTTCACACTTGTTAACAAATAGCCACTAAGACTCAACCTCTGTGCTGGGAAAGAGGGACTGGTGACGACTGTGGCAAACTGAAAAACTCATCCTGTCAAAATGGAGAGACTGCACTCAGTTCCCGGTGAGTGTGTGGTGGAATAATGGGGCCCTATCTTGGGGTTTTTTTGTTTTTGTTGTTGTTTTGTAGAAACTGGAAATTCAGATTTTTATGTGAAATTATACAATTTCAAGTTTAGCCTCAAATTTGCTACAGCAGTGTGCCAGTCAGAAACCAAAGGAATTCACAGGCAGGAATGGGCCTCCAGGCAACAATTTGCAACTTCTGCCTGTGGTAGCATGAGTTCCTTGAGGGCAAGAAATGGTTCTTATTCACTTGTGTATAAGAGCTCAGGACAATGACTGGCACGTGATACCTTCTCATTAAATATTTGCTACCTTTAGTTAAGTTTTCAAGAATCAAATAAAATTGTGTCTTGTCTAATTCTACAGCTAGAAATCCTTAACAAAAGAATTTTTTCTTACACCTTTTACATACGCCCCAGAGCCTAGCACATCACTTGTACACTGCAGAAGGGAAACACACCAACTGTTTGTTAACAGCTTGGTTTGATTTTGCTTATCAGATGAGAAGCAAGATATGCCCTAAGGCTTAAGATTAGGGAACATAAGACGGATGAGTTTGATAAGGAGAAATAGGTCAAAAGAGATATTAAATGCTGCCCTCAGGAGGTACGATGAAGCAACTCAGTGATTTCTGAACAAGAATATGGGAATATGTGAGAACACTGGACCTTTGGGGGACTTGGTGACACAATAAACCCTGCTTACTTGACTACTATTTGTTTGTTTGTTTGTTTTTTGTAAAGGCACTGCTTGCTAATTTCATTTTTAAAACATCATTATTTTCGAGTTACTACTCTTTGAAAACATTTATAACTCTGGGCAGTTTTTTCAGCTTGAAAAATTCAAAGAGCAAGTCCCTGGGTCTTGTACAAGTGTCTTCCGCCCCGGGTCATAATGAGGCTTAAGGCTTTGCTTCTGCAATACCAAGCCGTGCTATGGCTGCCACTGCTGAATATGACTTATCAGGAAGGCTGCTGATTTATGATGGTCACCTTAAACATAACTTCAAATGTCCACTCTGAATAGAACCATAACATATGAAGAAAGGTTTGCAGAAACGGCTAAAGAAATGGACTTGGTTTTTGAATTTTTCAAGTTGAGGAAACTCCCCAGACTTATAAATGGTTTCAAAGAGTAATAACTCAAAAATAATGACGTTTTAAAAACGAAATTAGCAGGCAGTGACAAATAAATAATAGCTGCATATCTATTCATATACACTACTGCCATATAATGTGGCTAAAAGTGAAAACAAGAACTGTTTTAAATAAACTACAAAAAGACATAATTTGCTGAGTCAATAGTGAGTTGCACCCAATTTATTTTAAAAGGATCAATTGCAAATATTTCCTGTTAAATTATCATACCATACATTAAGTATTTGCCTTGTCTAATATATAATGAATGCATTTTTGCAAATTTTGCCATATGTTATAATGCATTTTAGAGTCATAATAATGACAATATTTTATTATGCATATACAAAACTCATGAATTTGAAGACCCTATAGAATACGAAAATTTTAGTAAGCAAAACTTTGGTTCCAAAATGTCATTTTATGGGACTTTAGATCTTATTTCTTTGTGATAACCAGCCCCTCACCCTCCCCAACACATATTTCCAATTTTATACCATATAAACAAGAAAATATTCAACTGGATACAGAATTAGGTAATAGTTCTTAGCATATGAACATACGTCAAAACACCTTAATATCCCACAGTAGTGATGCTACCTTATAAACGGGCACATATTCAATAAAAATTAGCCAGACATGAAGGCATGTGCCTGTAGTCCCAGCTACTAGGGAGGCTGAGGTACGAGGAGCACTTGAGCCCAGGAGTTCAAAGCCAGGCTGGTCGAACTAGCCAGACCTCATCTCAAAAAAATTAATTTAATAAATATTTACTGAATACTTACTGTGTGTTGGACACTGTAGGTACCAGGACGATATCAGTATACAGACAAAAAAGCCTACCTGGAGCTTAAATTCTAAGCCATTATGATGTTTTTAGCCCCATTTTGCATTTTGTGCTTATTAGATATTCTGAAATAATATTATTTATAATTTATATATGTTTATAATTACAATTATAAAATATAGTGTTTAAGTTTTCAAAGTACTTTCAAATGCAGGCACAAATTGTCTTATTTTGTTTCACTTCATTGTGCTTTGCAGATACTGAGCTTTTTACAAATTGAAGGTTTGTGGCAATGCTATGCTGAGCAAGTCTATCAATCAGCACCATTTTTCCAACAGCATGTGCTCACTCTGTGTAGCTGTGTCACATTTTGAGAATTCTCACAATATTTCAAGACTCTTCATCATTATTAAATCTGTTATGGTAATCTGTATTCAGTGATTTTTGAGGTGACTATTTAAATAGTTTTGGGGTTCCATGAACCACATCCATATAAGATGGCAAACTTAATGGATAAGTGTCGTGTGTGTTCCGACTGCTCCACCAATTAGCCTTTTCCCCATCTCTGTCCTCCTCTTCAGACCTCCCTATTCCCTAAGACACAATGATACTGAAATGAGGCCAATAAACAGCCCTACAAAGGCTTGTAAGTGTTCAAAAGAAAGAATTGCGTATCTCTCTCATTTATTTATTTATTTTTATTTTATTATTATTATACTTTAAGTTTTAGCGTACATGTGCACAATGTGCAGGTTTGTTACATATGTATACATGTGCCATGTAAAGCTAGAAATAATTAAGCTTATGAAGAAGGCACATTGAAAGCTGAGATAGACCAAAAGCAAGGTTTCTTACATCAAACAGCTGGCCAAGTTGTGAATGCAAAGAAAAAGTTTTTGAAGGAAATGAAAAGTGCTACTCCAGTGAACACACAAATGGTAAGAAAGCAAAGAAGCCTTATCACTGATATGGAGAAAGTTTGAGTGGCCTGGATAGAAGATCAAATCAGATATAATATCCCTTTAAGCCAAAGCCTAATCCAGAGCAAAGTCCTAACTCTCTTCAAATCTATGAAGAATGAGAGAGGTAACGAAGCTGCAGAAGAAAAGTTTAAAGCTACCAGAGGTTGGTTCATGAGGTTTAAGGAAAGGAGCTGTCTTTATAATATCAAAGTGCAAGGGGAAGCAGTAAGTGCAGGTAGTTATCCAAAAGATCCAGCTAAGATCATTGACGGCGTGGCTACTCTAAACAATACATTTTCATTGGGGATGAAACAACTTCCATTGGAAGAAAATGCCACCTAGGACTTTCATAGCTAGAGAGGAGATGTCAATACCTGGCTTCAAATCTTCAAAGGACAGACTGAATCTTGTTATAGATAATGCAGCTGGTGATTTTACATTGAAGCCAATGCTCCTTTACCATTTGAAATATCCTAGGGCCCTAAAGAATGATGCTAAATCTATTCTGCCTATGCTCTAGAAATGGAGCAACAAAGCCTGGATGGCAGCACATCTATTTACAGCATGGTTTACTCAATATTTTAAGCCCATTGTTGAGACTTACTTCTCACAAAAAAAAACTTTCAAAATATTACTGCATTGACAATGTGCCTTTTCACCAAAGAGCTCTGACAGAGATGTACAAGGAGATTGATGTTGGTTTCATGCCTGATAACACAATATCCATTCTTCAGCCTGTGGGATCAAGGAGTAATTTCAACTTTCAAGTGTCATTTAAGAAATACATTTCATAAGGCTATAGAAGCCATAGATGGTGATTCCTCTGATGGATCTGGGCAAATTAAATTAAAAATCTTCTGGAAAACATTCACCATTCTAGATACCACTAAGGACATTCATGATTCATGAGAGGAGGTTAAAATATCAACGTTAAAGGAATTTGGAAGAAGTTGATTCCAACCCTCATGGGTGATTTTAAGGAGTTCCAGACCAGTGGAGGAAGTAACTACAGATGTGGTGGAAATAGCAAGAGAAATAGAATTAGAAATGGAGCCTAAAGATCTGACTGAATTGCTGCAATCTCATGATAAAATGTGAGTGATGAGAAGTTGCTTCCTATGGATGAGCAAAGAAAGTGATTTCTTGAGATGGAATTTACTTCTGGTGAAAATGCTGTGAAAATTGTTGAAATGACAACAAAGTATTTACAATAGTACATAAACTTGGTTGATAAAGCAGCAGAAGGGTTTGAGAAGAGTAAGTTAAGTAACCAACATCAAACAGCTACAAATTTTTAAAGAAGTTCCACTGTGAGAAAAATGCTATCAAACAGCATCACATATTACAGAAACGTCTTTGGTAAAAAAAAAAAAAAAAAAAAAAAAGTCAATTAATGTGGCTAACTTCATTGTTGTCTTATTTTAAGAAATTGCCATAGATACTTCAACCTTCCTCAACCACTGCGCTGATCAGTCAGCAGCTATCAACATCGAGGCAAGACCCTCCACCAGCAAAAAGATTACAACTCACTGAAGGCTCAGATGATTGTTAGCATTTTTTAGCAATAAAGAACTTTTTAAATTAAGTATTTTTTAGACATAATGCTACTGCACACAACAGGCTATACTATAGTATAAACATAGATTTATATGGATTTGGAAAACAAAAAATTTGCATAACTCCCATGGTTGCAATATCATTTCATTGTAGAGGCCTGAAACCGAACCTGCAGTATCTCTGAGGTATGCCTGCACATTCTCAGTTAATTTTCACATGTCCCTGGCCTTGAAGTAAGCTTGGCAGATATTACTATCTCTCTGTTACTGGTGAGGAAACTGTAGATGATATATTCCTGCAGTCACTGTCCTAGGATTCGTATCATCTCTCTCCAACCTACACAACTGTGAGAGTACTACAAAGAGGTAGTCAGAGGCTGAATAAAAGCTTGAAATAGTTGCCACAAAGAGAGAATGAGAGCAAGAGAGAGAGAAGGAGAAAGTGCTAACTGGAGAAACTTATTAAGAACGCCAGGAGCAGTTGAGATTAATGGCTGTGGCAGTCACTGACAGTTCATAAATACTAGTATTTGGTTCTTCTCATTCCTGGTACATGATAAGATTTTACTTTTCTAGACCCTTGAGTGCAGGTAAGGCTACCTGAATTTCTTTGGCCAATGAAAGATGAACAGAATCTTTCCCCTTGTTTCAGGGGCTGTGGATAGTGAGCCGAGGTGGAGCCTCCATCACCCTGAATCCCTGAATGCCTAAGAGGAGAAGAGCCCCTGCCAGCCCACTCTGGACTTGCAACATATGAAAGAAATTTGTATCATGTCAAGCCCTTGATTTTGAGATTTGTTGTTTTGCTTATGTTTTGTTTTGCTTCTTACTGTTTTAGTTTGCTTGTTACTGCAGCAGAACCTAGCCTACCCCGACTGATAAAAATGATGGATTTATACTGATATATTTGTCTGGTTGTGGAATTTCTTTTCCTACAATTGTGTTCAGTGGCTCAATTGTAGGCACAGAAAGCAGAGAGTGAATTCATCTGGGGCTGGAATTTTGTCAGGTGATTGTAAGAAAAGGATTTTAGGATTTTGACAAGACAGTGATTGAAACTGCAGACCATGAAATCTCAGCTTGACTAGGAGGGAGGTCAAGCAAGAGGAGGCCAGTGAGCAAAGAGAAAGTAGATGGGTCAAGGGACTGGCTATTTTGATAAAGTGGACACTTACTTGTAGAAAAAGTACATGAATAGTCAAACTTTTAAAATAAGGAGTTATGATTGAATCACAAGTTTATTTAATTAGAGATTTTTGAAGGTTCTGAGGTTCTGGCAAAACCTCTGGACATGACAAGGTATAAGATGTGAAAATGGAACTGAATGACTCAGCTGGAGAGATGTTTGAATAACAGAGGTCATAGAATGGAGACGCTGTGTGCTAAGCAGGCCAGCCGCATGCATACTTGAATTCTTCACATGCACATTTGAATGGTGGCAGGAATTAAGGTAGAGAGGAAGACAGTGAGCTTGTTGCCAAAGTCATCAGTTCATGAGTGGGGAAGAGAAGTAAGTGGGCTACAGGCCCTACCTTTCAATTCTAAGCTTCACAGGGTATGGCAGAGAAAAAGCAGCCTCTAAGCAAAAAGGCTGTGGGACAAGTGATCTTACAAGGTGATGGTCAAATTTCTGTGGAGGTGAAAAGATTGAGGGACTGTTCCCTGAAGAAGTGGATGAAGGCCATGATTTGGAGCCACAGAAGAAGAGTTTAAATGGCTCAAGGGAAGAGTTTAACAGGTGTGGGGGAAAGTGAGAAACTGGACCAGGGAGAAGAAGGACAAAGCATTATTAGGATGAAAGTCAGCGAGGTGAAGCATGACCAGAAAGGTGTCCTTGGCAGTGGCCAAGGAAAATAGGCATTTGAGGCAGGGAGGAATTAGGTGGCTCTTAGGGCTGTGAAGAAGGTGGAGCCAGTTAGGACAGTGTGCTCTCTGAGTCTTTTGTGCTCAATTGTGTGCTGGCAGGGAGGACTAGTAGCTATGCTCTGCAAATGCACATTTCTTTTTTGCAAGCACGGATCTCATACAGGCTTAAAGCCTGTACCTGTCAAGGGATGCTTTCAGGAAACTGATCTTTGTTTTATTCAATCTCAAACAAAATACTCAGCAAAGTGTTAAGATTGTTTTGCACTGGTTGCTATAAGTCAGTCTCCAGAACAATCAGGTAAGAGATGATTAATCCAAACCTCTCATTTATTAGATGAGAAAACTGAGGCCCTAAGAATGGTCCAGACCATATCAATATTTTTTCATAGAGCTGGGTCTGCAGCTCAGATCTCCTCTCTCTTGCCCTCTCTCCACTCTAAATATCCAGTATCCTGGAAGAGCAATGGCAGGCCATTGTCACAGAATAATAACTGATAGTTACAGCTAATACTTGTTAAGAATTCACCAATAGCCAAGCTCTGCACATTACAGCTAATTCTCCTAACAACCCCATGTGATGTAGGCCCTGTCATTATCTTTATTCTAATACCTATGTGACCACCCAGGATTAAAGAAGTTAAGTGACCAAGATCACACAGCTATGAAGTGGCAGATCTGGAATTCACCCTTCCATTCCAGGGGCCTCACTCAGCCAATATAGTATGCTTTACCAGTCACTGTCACATGTGTTATGGCTTCCTCATTCTCCTTTTTTAATGGAGTCAGATAGAAAAGTAGTGGGTTTCCTTCTTGCTAAATATATAATTTCACATATCAGTACATGCTCTACTCAGACACCTACATAACTTGGGTGTGCAAACACCTGTTTGGGGACAGGTTCTTCCTGAACATCTCTTGGCTATCAGTTTCAGGAGCTACTCACTTCTGGGGAATAAAGCAAGAAGGGAGAAGGGTATAAATGTAAGTGTGAAGCACTACATTTTTTCAGATTTATTTTGGTTTCTGAATGCATCGGTATTATCTGAGAATGGTACCGGCTTCTCTTTCATTGTAGGAAAGTTGCAGAGTGGCTTTAAAGCTGCTTGAGTTTGTGGAGTTCTTAGGTAGTCATCCAAAGTTTCCACAGTTTGGGGAGAGCTGTACTGAAGTCAGCTTTAGGATAAAACTGGAGAAGGTGGTAAAGCAGGCAGGCACACATCCAAGATGTCTGCTGTTCCCTAAAGTCTCTTCCAAGACAGAGAATCTCTGACTAGCAGGAGAGAAGGGCTGTCAGTTGTAGCGGAAGCCGGTCTGCTTCTTAGCACAGGTGGTAGTTATTCAGCAAATGTTTAGTGAAGTCCTTTTGTGTTTTAGGCATGTGCTAGGTGCTCTTCAGGAAATCACATTCCCACTGGGCAGACGAAATAAGTGAACAGAAACCTGTAACGCTATGTGGCAATTTCTACACGATGAGCGCATGCAGGGTGTTAGGGAAACCCAGAGGAGCAGCTTGGGCATCCTCAGAAGCCTCCTTCCAAGAGATATTATGGAACCACAATGACACGAAAGCAACCATCTTCCCTCAGAGAAGCATAATAAGCATATCATTGAGGAATTTATTAGTTTTATTCATCGGGACAGGCAAGGTCACATTTTGATCATGAACTGATGTTTGTATGCAGGTCCTGGAAACTATACTGTGCACTAGAGGAAAACTGGCAAAGCAAGATACTAAATTCGTTCCCCCAACCTTTCACAATTAATAAAGTTACCATCTTTTGTTTCCATGGCACTTGGAAGCTATGCGGGATTGCCTCTGAATTGTTTCAATAATGTGCTGTTTAGTTCCTTTGAGTACTCCATACTTTAGGTGCCAATTTACCTTTTCCTCTGATAAAGAACAGTCAGGAAAAAGAACAAGAGGAATGGCTGAACAATTGAAAAACCAGTATATTGAAAAGGTCATGGCACCACCACATACTATTTTAATTTCTAAATGTTTTAGGCATCGTAAGTCGTTTTTGACACTCTATTCTACTGACAAATACTAAAAAGGGACTGGGAAGGGCACATATTATTTCAACTGCTTGTAAAACATGATGAGAAGAGTAGAAATGGTACCCAGTTAATCCATTATTTGTGTAGCATTTTCATTTGAGGTCTGTTTTGGAATTGTCTTTCTGTGAGAAAAGGTAACAGTTGTAACCTAGTGGTTACCACAGTGATAGAGAAGAAACTAGGCATTCCTCTAAGTAAGCCAACATTTAAACCTTCTTTTTTCTTCTTCTTATTTATATAATGGGTTCTCATAGAGCATGTGCTTAGCAACTGATTTGCTTCCCAGAAACTTTCAACTAGCCCAGTAGTAATTAATATTTGCCCAGAGTTATCACTATACAAAGTGGTTAAGGTGGACAGTGTTACCCAGTCTCCTTCTGTCTCTTGGTCTCTCCCAACAGAGGCTGAAAAACCAAATCCTGTTGAATCTCCCTTGCACACAGTGGGGAGCCATGCCATCCAGTTCTGGACTATATAACACGTAAGTGAAAGTCTGCTGAGAGAGTTCTGAGAAGAGGGAAACAGAAAAAGCCAATGCACCCTTTTACTTTCTTCCTGAATGGGACTTGGGAATGATTTCTAGAGATTCAGCAGCTATCTTGTGACCATGGAGCAATTAGCCAACTTGCTAAGGAAGCTGGAATAGAAAGATAAAAGGATCCTGAGTCATTGATGTTGCCATGGAGCTCTATACTTGCCTACCTACCTGGAGAAAAAGATGAACTCCTGTTTGTTCAATGTATTGGAATTTTGATTTTCTGGTACTTGTAGTTGGGCCAATATTTAGGTTCTAGGAGTCTCAAATTCTTTGTGTTTTTTCCACAATTTCCTTGTCCCTCTCTGTAATAAGAATTTAAACTTACATTGGAAGGGAAGACAAATGATCCATTAGTAAATTATTTGATCTAATTATTGAATGACTTCAGGCTCTTCTCTCTCTCTTCAATTACTAAAGTAGTAGTTGGTGCATCATGTCTCTGCTTCCTCTCTTTGGATGCCATGTTTATGCAGTGTTTTTCCTGTAAAGTTAAAGAGCCTAGTGTTAAATTAAAACTAGACATACAAAAATTTCTCTGAAAGCAGGAAACAACAATGAACCTTTCTCGTAACTAGACATATGGGCAGCATTATGAATATATCTTATTGAAGGTAGTCAAAATGAGCAGTCGAAGTGAGCAGTTTATCCTGTAGCGGACGCTGTTGGTGGCCAATCCAAGATCCTTTTCTCTTTCCCTTGCCAGCAGAGCAAAGTGTCTGTGTATCCTTCCTCCCGTGACTGAAGAGATTCCCCAGTTACAGGGCTTCTGTCAAATCCAATCATAGCAGCTCCATTCCCCTTGCCAGTGGTTGGCCTGGGAGTTACCTAGTTCTGATCAATAAGACATGAGAAAAGGTCTTCTAGATAAAATGATTTCCTCTTCCTCTGTGCATTATTGGATCTGGTCACTCCTATCCTGTGACCAGACAAAGCCAACTCACTATGGATCGCAGAGGATTAAAAGGGAAAACCCAGATCCTTGATGATAGTGTTGAGCCACTGAATGTAATCCTGAAATTATTCTAACTTTAGACATCTTTTTGTGATAGATACTACTTTTTTAATTGTTTAAGCAAAATCGAGTCAACTTAAGGCACTGTATCTGACTACACAATTTCCTAATCACAGTGAAGATTTGGCACGATTAAAAAGCACAGTAGGTTGGCTGCTCTCTGGGACCACCCAGCATCAGACAACATGAGGAAGCTCCCTTCAGGCAAGACCTGAAAATCCCCCTGCCTACTGGTTCTTCCAGGTGGTCTGAACATTCATTACGTCAGCCAGGCGTGACCCCTGGCTGGAGAATCCAGCAGACAAATTGAAAAACTGAATCTAACTAATGTGAAGTAAAATTGCTTAAAATAGAATACTTACTGCTGTTAGCTGAACTGAGTAGGTTATAGAACACACGTCAGTTTGTGCAACAAAGTCTAAATGGTTTATCTTTTTAAGAATTAACACAATGTTTGGGTATTTTACTTTCTTTCTTTTTTTTTTTTTTTTTTTTTTTTTGAGACCGAATCTCGCTCTGTCGCCCAGCCTGGAGTGCAGTGGCGCGTTCTCGGCTCACTGCAAGCTCCGCCTCCTGGGTTGACGCCATTCTCCCGCCTCAGCCTCCTGAGTGGCTGGGACTACAGGTGCCCGCCACTACGCCCAACTAATTTTTTGCATTTTTAGTAGAGACGGGGTTTCACCGTGTTAGCCAGGATGGTCTTGATCTCCTGACCTCGTGATCAGCCCACCTCAGCCTCCGACAGTGCTGGGATTACAGGCGTGAGCCACCGCGCCCGGCCTGGGTTTTTTACTTTCTTGAAAATAGGATAGTGGGCCAGGTGCAGTGGCTCACGCCTGTAATCCCAACACTTTGGGAGGCCGAGGAGGCGGGTGGATCACATGAGATCAGGAGTTTGAGACCTGCCTGACCTAGATGGTGAAACCCTGTCTCTACTAAAAATACAAAATTAGTCCGATATGGTGGCACGCGCCTGTAATCCCAGTTACTCCTGAGACAGGAGAATAGCTGGAACCCGGGAGGCAGAGGTTGCAGTGAGCTGAGATCATGCCATTGCACTCCAGGCTGGGCAACAAGAGTGCAACTCCGTCTCAAAAAAAAAAAAAAGATGGTGTAGAATATGAGTCTGGCTTTGAGTGAAAGCTGCCAGGATTCAAATCCCATCATTAACCACTATTACATTGAGCAAGTTTATAGTACTTTTCTGTGCCTCCGTTTCCCCATCTATAAAATGGGCATAATAATAGCACTTTATAAGTAATAATGGACATAAAAATAACAACTGCAGAGAGTTGTTGTGAGGATCTAATCATTTTTATTACATAGTAGGTGCTATGTAATTGTTAGCTAGTATCATTATGCATGGGCTGAATTGCAGACACCTTTTCTTTCTTCACTGTCCTCTTGGGTGACAAGTAGTCTTGCATTCATTAAACTCTGAATTAATGCTGCTTGAATTTAAGTTTTCTATGCCTGTCTCTGGAAAATTTTGACTATAATATGATTTACCTAATAATTATCTACTTCATGACAGGAGAAAATAATATCTTGAATATGCATTGTGCTATGTTCTGTCTTTTATAATTAATGCTGTTACTACTAATAGCATCACTAAAAAGTGCTTTTGATCATAGAATCCTTACTTTTGTAACCTGGTAAATAAGTCCTGGATTGCCTTAATCTTAATTTTTAAGGTTATGTAAGTGATAATTTATTCCTGTAAAAGACTGTGGTAATTTCCCTCACTTGAGCCATATTTCCCAGTGATCATTATTCTTGTAGTAGCTATCATTCACCTCTATGCTGTAATTTAAAATTTTCCCCTCAAAATATAGCCATGACCCTGACAAATGCTTTCTCAGTGGGATATCTTTCCTCAACAGTCTAACATTCTACTCTTCTTTGCATATAATTTAATTTTACTCTTTCGAGAAAATTGTCTCTAAATATCCTGAAAGCAAAAAGTCTGGAAGGAAAATTATAGTACCTGGGTTTTCTTTCTAAGCATTCGAACTGCAGAATTCTACAGCAGAATAAAGACTCTTGTTTATTACAGGCATCTTATCTGTAGAAAACAGTACTCACACTTTTAGATAAGACCACTGGCTGTTTTGGTGTTAAAGCCATAATTACATTGTAAAGATTAATCTCCAACTTTCTTGTCTAATTTTTTTATTTGATATAGCTTTGGTTTTTTTTCCATAAATTCTTAACCATAAATAAACTTATAAGTACTGACATTTTTTTCCTGCATTAAAATCCTTTATTTATTCATTTAAAAATATACTGCCTAGTTTATTACACCAGGTGTTATATTAAGCACTGGGGACACAAAAATGAAGTGAACATAGACTGTATTTTCTATAATTTCTGTAATTAATAAGACTGTTAGAAGTGGTAATAAACATAATCACCTCTTAGCTATTAGAGTACAAGAGAATGGCATAAATACTACTTAAATAACATGCAAATACGTATCTAAATTGCCAGCTTCTACAAGAAACATCTTTTTCTAAATGTTAAAAGAAATAACAAAAGTTGTGCTGTGTTGTATTTAAAAGTTCCTAAAGAAAAATCAGGGGCCAATTTAAGAATGATCCCCCCAAAATTTAGGAAGATCCACACTGGTTGCAACATTTTGCGAAACGTAGAAATTCCATCCATTATAGAATGGCAAGACTGAAAATGTGGAATAACACTAAAATCATGCAACAGACACGTGATAATTTGCTCGTGACCAAGGAAACACGGTCATAAATGTTGCAAAGATTATAGTTTGTTTTTTTTTTTTAATTGATGGGAGAGAGAAAAAAATGGCAACACGTTCTATATGACAGGGGAGAAGGCCAAGAGGGCCTGAGAGACCCTGTAGATAACAAGTAACAAGAGCTTATCTCTGAGAGATTTAGAACATTAATTAAAAGTCACCATTCCATCAGCAAGAAACCCTACCTACAGGCACAGCCTGAACCCCAGAGTTTGGGAAGCAGGGCAGCTCGTGGGCATCTGATTCTAGAGGAAGGAAGGGAGAATTAGATGACAATGATGATGATGAATAGCTAGCTCTTAGGGCATCTACTATATGCCAGGCCCTGTGTCAGTGCTTACCTATCATTTCATTTACATCCTCCTCTGAATGATCCTCAGAGATAATTATTACCAATGAGAAAACTGACAAGCAGAGAGGCCATAAGACTTGTGCGAGCTCACTGTTGAATCCTAACCTGCAGTTTGGAACCTCCTAGAGCCTCTCTCACTCGGGACATCTCTTCAGCGTCTCCTTCAAAGATTCTCCTTTCCTTCTTCCAACCTTATTTACATATCTGCATCCTGTGGATACTCCCCTAGGTCCAGCCAGAGCTACTAAAGGGGCCTTCAGGGAACACAGCTGCCTTTTCTGGCTGTAGGAATTTAACTCCCCCTGTCTGCACAAGAAGCAGATCAGTGCTGACTCATGTTTAAGCAATATTCGTGCGAAATAATTGCATCTCTCAAAGACAACTAATGTTATTTAGGGGCTGATCACCCAGTCTGTGGACTGAGGGTGGATGATGAAACCTCGTCAATAATGTTACTTTGAAGTCATAGAGAATCTTTCATCTAAAAGGGCTTTGTAGTTAAGAGATGAGTGATTACTTAGATTTTTAGTAAGTTCTAGGTTGGAGTTGAGACAATAAATTAGAGTTATGGATTTCCATAACATATTTTAGTACAATGTATTTACGATAATTTCTACTTTCTATCCTGAACTTTTCGAAGTATTCAAGAAAAGTTTAAAGCATTACAGCCGTTCCTTTAGTTGAGAGTTTAGCAACATGGTTTTGCTAAGTTCTTATAAATTAATAAGGATAATAACTAATGTTTTTACAGTGCTTTTAAATTTATAGTCCTCTTTCCCTGGCAGATAAGAATATTGCTTAATTTCTCAGATGGAAAAACAAAGGTGGATGATATACCCAGGTTCGCCCAGCTAATAAGAGTCAAGTCTGGTCCTTCCTACTGTGCATGAAAGACCTGTCTCCTGCCTCCCACTGCCCTCAGTTGCCGGCATATGATATATTCCTTAGATTGTGAGTTAGCTCTTCAAGTCAGAGATGTTGCTTGGCAATAGATGGGTGTTCAAAACTGTTTGTTTAATAAGTAAGTAAATGAATAGTAAAGCATTCTTACTTAAATTGTTTCCATTTAGCTCATTTCCATATTTCATATTACAACCACTCTCCTGTCATAAGCAGAAGCCTACCTGTATAGAAAGAAAATGAGATCCAGAGAGGTTAATTAAGTGCCTAGAGTCCTATAAGTGATTTAGTAGTAGAACAAGAAACACCGAGCTCCAGTTCTATTGCATCTGAGTCAATCTTTGCCAGTCTACTTCCAGCCTCCTCTGTTTTTCAGTGCATGCACTCTCCTGGTAATAGGTAAAGAAGAAATGTTTTCTTTCTAGGATACCTAGCCACAAATACATTTAATGGAAGAGCATGACACATACTATGTTAACAAGATAGCACTTGTTGCTGACTGTTTCCCATTTGGATCTCAACATCTCAATCTAACTGGACGGCATCAGTAAGGATTGTTGATGATCAAGTATCAGGCAGACAACTCCATTTAAAACATTACTCACACTAAAAAAAAATGGACTTATAGAAAATAACGTATAGATTTTTTAAATAAAGCTAAAGAATTTCACATAATTGCATATAGATGGTGGCAACTTGCATTAAGTGAAACACATTCTTTGGATTTGTATAAAAATAAGAAAAACGAGTAATAAATATTTCTAGTTTAAAAAGAGTCTCTAGCTCCACAAAACATACTGTTAGTAACAATAGAAAAAAAACAGATATTTCTCATAAGAGGGTAGTAATTCCTTATTTTAATGGAGTAAATGGCAATCAAGATGATCCAAATTAATTTTCTTTTCTAAAAAAGATAAGTTGCTTTGAATAAATACAGAGCAGTGGGATTGCTGGATAATGCAGTAGTTCTATTTTTAATTTCCTGAGGACCCTCCATACCATTCTCCAT
This sequence comes from Pan troglodytes, assembly GCF_028858775.2. NCBI lineage: Eukaryota > Metazoa > Chordata > Mammalia > Primates > Hominidae > Pan > Pan troglodytes. Next base: position 107,276,654 of record NC_072402.2, on the reverse strand, counting down.
AATGACTGTACTGATTTACATTCCTACCAACAGAGTACAAGGGTTCCCTTTTCTCCACATCCTTGCCAACACTTGTTATTCTTTGCCTTTTTTATGATAGCTATTCTAACAGGTGTAATGTGATTTGTCATTAGATATCTGCACTTCCATGTTCATTGCAGCATTATTCACAATAGCCAAGATATGGAATCAAAGTGTCCACTAACAGATGAATGAATAAAGAAACTTCAGCCCAAAGCAATCTAGAGATTCAATGCAATCTCTCTCAAAATGCCAATGACATTTTTCACAAAAATATTTTTAAAATCCCCAAATTTGTATCAAGCCACAAAAGGCCCCAAATAGTCAAAGCAATCATGACTAAAAAGAATAAAGCTGCAGGCATCATACTATTAGACTTCAAAATATACTACAAGCTGCAGTAACAAAAACAGCATGGTGCTAGCATAAAAACAGACACAGAGACCAATGGAGGAGAATAGAGCACAGAGCAATTAATTCATGTAGCTACAGCCAACTGACTTTTGACAAAGACATCAAGAACATACATTGGGGAAAGGAGAGTCGCTTCAATAAATGGTGCTGGGAAAACTGGAGATTCATATGCAGAAGAATGAAACTAGACTCTCTCCTTTCACTTTATATAAAAATCAACTAAAAATGAATCCAAGACCTGAAACTATAAAACTGCTGGAATAAAACATACTGAAAATGCTACAGGACATTGGTCTGGGAAAAGATTTTATGAATAAGACCTCAAAAGCACAGGTAACATAAGCACAAATAAACAAATGGGATTATATGAAACTAAAAGGCTTTTGCACAATAAAGGAAAGAATCATAGAGTGAAAAGACAATCTACAGAATGAGAGAAAATATTTGTGAACTACTCATCCAACAGAGATTAATATCCAGAATATATAAAAAACTCAAAGAACTCAACAGCGAAGCAAACAAAGAAACAAACAATCTGATTTAAAAATGAGCCAACTGCAGCACTATTACAATAGCAGACTTGGAACCAACCGAAATGCTCATCAATGATAGACTGGATAAAGAAAATGTGGCACATATACACCACAGAATACTATGCAGCCATAAAAAAGAATGAGTTCATGTCCTTTGCAGGTACATGGATGAAGCTGGAAACCATCACTCTCAACAAACTAACAAAGGAACAGAAAACCAAACACTGCATGTTCTCGCTCATAAGTGGGAGCTGAAGAATGAGAACACATGGACACAGGGAAGGGGACATCACACACCGGGGCCTGTTGGAAGGTGACGTCACACACCGGGGCCTGTTGGAAGGTGGGGGGCAAGAAGAGGGAGAACATTAGAACAAATACCTAATGCATGTGGGCCTTTAAACCTAGATGATGGGTTGATGGGTGCAGCAAACTACCATGGCACATGTATACTGATATAACAAACCCGCACATTCTGCAGATGTATCCCAGAACTTAAAGTATAATAATAATAATAACAAATGAGCCAATAATCTCAACAGACATTTTGCAAAAGAAAACATAGAGTGGCCAACAAACATATGAAAAAAAAATGCTCAGTATTACTAATCGTCAGGGAAATACAAATCAAAATCAAAATGAACTATTATCTCACCCCATTTAAGATGGCTACTATCAGAAAGACAGAAAATAACAAATGCTGGCAAGTATGTGGAGGAAGGAGAACGCCTGTACACTGTTGGTGGAAATATAAGCTAGTATTGCCACTATGGAGAACAGCATTGGGGTTCCTCAAAAAACTACAGACAGAACTACCATATGATCCAGGAATCCCACTGGCAGCCATTTACCCAAGGGAAAGGAAATCAATATACCAAAGAGACATCTGCACCCTCGTATTTATTGTAGCACTATTTACAATAGCCAAGGTATGGAAATTTAAATGTTATATATACACATATGTAGATAGATAGATAAATAGATAGATAGATATGCACAATGGAGTACTATTCAGCCATAAAAATAATGAAATCCTGTCACTTGTTGCAACATGGATGGAACTGCAAGACAGTAATGTTATATGAGATAAGCCAGGAACAGAAAGCTAAACACCACGTTCTCATTCATATGCGGAAGCTAAAACAAAAAAAAGAAGTTGATCTCAGAGAAGTAAAAAGCAGAACAGAGTATACTAGAGGCTAGGGTGGTGAGAAGGGGAGGATAGGGAGGAATCTTTTAAAGGATACAAAATTACAGCTAGAAAGGAAAAAAGTTCTAGTGTTCTATAGCACTGTAGAATAACTATAGTTAACAATAATATATTAGTTTCAAATAGCTAGAAGGAGGATACTGAATGCTCCCAACACAAAGAAACGATATATGTTTGAGATTATCGATATGGTAATATTTATCACTATACACTATATATATTGCAACATCTCTACGTACTATACCCCATAAATATGTACAATTTTTATGTCCAATTTAAATTTTTAATTTAAAAAAAGAAAATGTGGTATAGATACACAATGAACTACTATTCAACCTTAAAAAGAAGGAAAGTCTATCATTAGCAACATGGATGAGCCTGCAGGACATTATGCTAAGTGAAATAAGCCACAAAGAGAAAGACAAATATCACATGATTTCACTTCTATGTGAAATCTCAAAAAGTTGAACCTACCAAAGCAGAGAGTAGAATGGTGTTTACCTGGGGCTGGAGTGTCAGGGTGACTGGGGAAATGTTGGTCAAAGGATACAAAATTTCAGTTAGACAGGGGCAATGAGTTCAAGAGATCTATTGTACAACAGGTTGACTGCAGTTAATAAAGATGTGTTGTATACTTGAACATTGCTAAGAGTAGATTTTAAATATTCTCACCAGAAAAAAATGGTAAGTACATGAGGTAATGCTTACATTGTTAAGCCTAACTTAGTTGTTCCACTGTGTATGCATATTTCAAAATATCATGTTGTATACCATAAATATCTACTATTTAAATAATAATTTAAAAATGAAAAAAGTTGGAAATTAATCCCAATGTTTTATTTAAAAGAATGTTTGCCTTAATAACAAAGTATAATAAATTTAGTGTTCTTCTGTTTTCCTTTTATTAGAGAATTAGAATTTACAAATAGAATAAAAATGACATGTCCTCCATGCTCATTAGTTGCCTTTGTACCACTTTCATTTTCATGTTACTGATATTTCTGTTATAAATGGTGTCCTATAAAAATGGGATTTTACTTTTTTTATCAAAAGAAGGCAATTTCATTTTCTACCTCGGAGAGAATCCAATGCAAAGAGAGCCAGCATAATTATACACATACTATTATAACTTCAATATCATAATATTTTGATTTTGCTTTACATCACACACTTTCCCAGCTGGTGGGCAGCTTCTGTTTTAGCTTCGTGGATTATATTAGTAACGGGGAAAGAGACATCATACACATTGTGAATCTAATGAGACCAACATTCTGGTGTCATTTGAGGATACAATAATGTATCTGTTTGATAAGTCTTTGACTTGCTTTGTTGTTATAACTCCTGTAATCCAGGCACAGTGACACTTATTTATAGCATACTGGGGCTCAGGCAGCAGCAGCAGAATATAAATGCAAGGTGGCTAACCAGTAAAGGAGAAAGACTTAGGAAGTCCTGATGACACAGGCTGATACCTGGAGATGAGTCAAACCAGATAATACAAACAAGGGGCCACACAGAACAAGTCGGGGGTGCAGATGACAAGAAACCAGGACAGCAGCACCAGAGAACACCTGGAGAGCAGGTCTCTACCATTAGAGCCAAATAAGGTTTAAGAGTAGAGGTAATTTCCTATTTCACCTTTAGAAAAAGGCTGATCTCATGGGAGCTAATTCTTCAATCCACTGCTTCTAAACCGTAATGTGAATCTCACCCCAGTTAGAATGGCTATTTTCAAAACGACAAAAAATAACAAATGCTGGCAAGGATGTGGAGAAAAGGGAGCTCCTATACACTGCTGGTGGGAATGTAAACTAGGACAGCCATTATGGAAAACAGTGTGGAGGTTTCTCAAAAAACTAAAAATAGAACTACCATATGATCCAGCAATTCTACTACTGGGTATTTAACCAGAGGAAAGGAAGTCGGTTTATCAAAGGGATATCTGCACCTCCGTGTTTATTGCAGCACTATTCACAATAACTAAGATATGGAAGCAACCTAAATGTCCATCAACAGAGAATGGATAAAGAAAATGTATATATACACACAATGAAATATTACACTATTTGGCCCTAAAAAAAGATTGAAATCCTATTACTCATGGCAACATGGATGAGCATGGAGGACATTATGTTAACTGAAATGTCAGGCACAGAAAGATAAATACCCCATGTTCTTACTCTTGTGGGACTGAAAAAAAAATGCTTGAGCTCATGGAAGTAGAGGGTAGAATTGTGGGTACTAGAGGCTGGGAAGTGTAGGGGTGGGGGAGGCTTGGAAGAAGTTGGTTAACAGACACAAAAGTACAGCTAGATAGGAGGAAAAAGTTCTGGTGTTCTGTGAATACGGTTAACTATAATTTACTGTATATTTTCAAAAAGCTATGAGAGGATTTTGAATGTTCACAACACAAAGAAATGATAAATGTTTGAAGTGTTGGATACACTTATTCCCCTGATTTGATTATTATTACACATTCAAAATATCACTCTGCATCCCATAAATAGGTACAATTATTACAGATCAACTAAAAATAAAGGGAACAAAAAAATGTGCCTGTGAATCCTTTAGAGATCTTTAAAATGCAGATAATGATTCCAGAGGTCTGAGATGGGGCCTATGATTCTCATTTCTAACAAGCTTCTAGATGATACTGATGCTGCTGCTGATACAGGAACCATAGATTGTGCAGCAAAGTCTTAGACCAGCCCACAGATAGGCAAAGCAGGCAATAAAAAGAACTGAGTACAGTAAGGGGAATGGAGTTGGCAGGACAGCAGTGTTGGGGGAGTACAGTTCCTAAAAAAAAGGCAGGATTTGCAAATTTAATGTATCTCAGATGACAAAGCAAACTTCGTTGATGGCTGTTTGTTATGGGTTGAATTGTGTCCTCCCAAAAAGATATGTTGAAGTCCTAATCCCAGTACCTCAGAATGTGACCTTATTTGGAAACCAGGTCTTTAAGACGTAATCGAGTTAAAATGAGGTCTTTAGGGTAGGTTCTAATCTGATATGCCTCATGTCTTCATCAAAAGGGGAAATTTGGATACGGAAACAGACATGCACAGAGGGAGATGACGTGAAGACCCACAGGGAGAAAATGGCCATGTGATTGCAGTGATGCAACTACCAGACAATGCATGTCAAGGATTGCCGGGGAACGGCAGAAGCTAGAAGAGGCCAAGAAGGTTCCTCCCTGAGAGCCGCCAGAGAGTACAGCCCTGCTCTCACCTTGATTTCCAACTCTTAGCCCCCAGAACCGTGAGAAAAAGGAGTTTTTGCTTATCTAAGCCACCTAGTTTTGTGTACTTTGTTATGGTCAGCCTAGGAAATTAATGCACAGAATAATAAGAATATTCAGTGGTCACTCTTTGAACAAATATCAAACAAAGAAGAAACTTCAAGTATAGAAATATTTGATTAATTTACCAAACTATGTTCTACATAATAGAAAGAAGGCCTGGAAACCAGGTCTCCCAGTTGTCAGTCAAAACCTTTCCACTTTAATACCCTGCTTCCCGAGAACAGGCACAAATGGACTAATCAGTAAACCAACACTTCCCAAACTGGTGTTCTCCGGAAGCTTTTTCAGGGTTTCATTAACAGGCACTACAAAGGGCTCATGGTTAACTAAATTATAAAACACTCCAAATTCACAATACATAATAATGTGATTAAAGATCTAGGTTAAAAACTACCAGAAAACCAAGTCATAGGAAAAATTTACAAAATCTGTTAAATGTGTTGAACTAGCAGTTCCCTAATTTTCACAGCACAGAATACTTTTTCTACCATACTACTCTTAGCAGCCTACAGAATACCACTTTGGGAAATGCTGGAGGAAGGATAAAGGTTCACAGCAACAGAGAAAATTCATGCCAACAAAACAGGTACTTTCAAATTTAATTATATTTTACTATAAGTTATCCAGAAGACTACCTGGGTTATTTGTTGTTGCTTCCTCAAGGCAGGAAAAATGATGCCCTCCGGGACGAACTTAAAGAATGAATTTAAAGGCCTATCATAAAAATGAAGTAAGAGATCAGTCAGAGTGACATGGGCAAAATGGAATTGAGCAAAACTGATGAGGTTTGAGGAGAAGAAATGAGAAAAGGGAAATCAAATATTTACGTCCTGTGTATGTGGCTACAGTCTTTTTTCAGAAAAATCCCACTGAGCATAAAGAAAGGTTTTTGATATTTACTGTACTTTGTATCACTGGTGAAGAAAAACCACTGCAGAGTATGTAATGGATGATACATTTTTGGTGTTATACCTGGTACACATCCCAGGGTGCGCCACTGTGGACATTTGGGCAAATACAATGGCACCACTCATGGGGCACCATGGACATTGTGGATGTTATAGACTTGCAGAATTATCAGGACAATTTTGGCAGCACAATTCTAACAAAATCAATAGTAACATTACAATAATTTGCAAACAAAAGTAAAGTCTCTTGAGGAAGAGGTGCCTTTTTCTGAGCCACCAATGGCATTGCATAAGTTAGCAGCAGCCTTGAGACCCCTCCTCACTATCTATACAGTTCAGAACCCCATTTTAACTAGGAAAATTGTCTGATACCACCATTTAACACTTGGATGACAAAAGAATGCAATAAAGAAAAATATTGTTGCATCATCCAGCAAACTTTCACTTTGTGTGGAGATCTGGATCATGTGCCCCTCCCCTCACTCTGAGGAGTCAAGAATCTAACCAGACATGAAGAAAAAAGATACTGTTATGGAACATTCATGAATTCTTCAAAAATGTTTATTCTAGGTCTATTAATAAGCAATGCTGTGTTAGGAAATAGAAGCAGTTGCTACAGAGCTGGAGTCCTAAAAGCCATTTTCGCATACTGAAATGTTAAAGGTAAGAATTTTAAACACTTTAACCACATTACTTATTCACAACAGAAATGTGAAATTAATCAGTACATGTCAGACATTATTTTACCTGTTGGAGACAGAAAGGGAACAAAATGGCATAACCTCGCCTCCATGGAGCTTACAATCTAGTGATGAAGACAGACTTTAAGCAAATTGTCACACAAACAATAGAACTACAATTACAAAAGTCTTAAGGAGGAAAATTGCACAGTGCTCTAAAAGCTTATGAGAGAAGGTCCCATGAAGACCAAGGAGTCAGGAAAGCCCTTCCTGAAGAAGGCGTCTTTAAGCTGAGATGTGAAGAATGAGCAGAAGCTAAATGGTAAGGTGTGGGGAATGAGAGTTCCAGGGTCTGAAGACAGCAGGGGTTGATGCCGAGGCAGGAAAGGGCTGAGGGTGTTCAAGAACAGAATAAACCTCAGTAACCACAACATTACAAGTGAAAGAAAAGGGGTTAGAGGAGGCAAGTTAATGAGATTATTCAGATCCTTCTAGGTTAGGTTAAATATTTTAAATTCTTCCATGAGGGCAAAAGGAAACCTTTGAAGCTTTTTAAGCAGAAAAGAAATACCAGATTTTTAAAAGCCTGTTCTGGCTGCTGTGTGGAGAAAGACTGAAAGACCCAAGAATAGAGCAGGGAGACCAGCTAGAAAGCTATTCTGATGTCCAGGTGGGAGATGGTAGTTCAGTCTTGCATGGTGTCAGTAGACATGGAGAGAAGTGGACAGGTTAGAGACATATACTGCCGGGAGAATCTATGGGAAATATAATTAGATATAAAAGGAGTTATTTGTGCTAATAAAGGAGCATGAGCAAAAACAGGGGATCCTTTTTTTAAATGTGTATATTTACTCAGTGCTATTAATATAATGATATTTCATGTTTCTATGGTACATGGCAGTTTACTAAGCATTTTTGCAAAGATGAAAATTATTAATTGGGTGCCTATGATGAACCAGATGCTGTTGCAGGCACTGAAATTACAGGGGCACATAACATAGACAATGTCCATACCCTCATAAAGCTTGCCTTCTGATGATAGAGACAACAGTAGAGAAAGAAGCCAACAAAGGCATGCAAGAAGGATTATAAGGCAAGGTAAAGACAGTAAGGAATTGGGGGAGATTGAACAGGTCTCTCCTGACTCCTGTGCATGACAGGGAAGGCCTCTCTGAGGAGGTAACATTTGGACTAAGATCTGACTGAAGTAAGGGAATGAGGCAGCAAAGATGTGAGGAGAGAATAGTAGGAGATGAGGTTGGAGAGTGAGATGGAACCAAATTCTGGAGAACTCTGTTGTCAGGGAATTTATTCCCTAGCATCTTCCCTATGAAGTCATAGACTGGCTAGGTCCCTCCACCCAACATCATTGATCTCCCAGGGTGTTCTAGTTCCAACACAACTAACACTCTTTTCTTCCAGGACTGGAGATGTAGGCAGCCTTGCCCATGCCGGCCCTGGGGTCCTATGCTATCCCTTGCGGTTTCCTTCTACCCTACCTGCTCTTTGTAATGAGTTCTTTGTAAATACACCCTCCTAAAATTATGCTACTTGGATGTACTATCTGTTTTCTCTTGGAACTCCAGCTGAAACTATGTTCAATAAATGTTTAGATAGGAAGTGGTACAGAACGGTGGTCCGGAATTACATTTGGATTTTAATTATTTTATGGGTAATCCACAAAGTACATTTATAGATGTTGACTCAAAGTTAAACATAAAAGCTACCCATCTTTCCTTGAGTGCTTTAATTTTTTCTATTTACTTAAATTTAAAACGAACATATTTAAGATAACTCTACGCTCCCAGTAAAAACTTCAAATTTGCTTCAGTTCTGGATTTGGAACACTGAATACCAAGTTATTTTCATTTCTACTTTAAAATTTTAGGCTTTTGCTCAATTTGTATTCCATATAAAAGCAATTTCTCTGATAGAAAGGCAATTCGCTGATGAAAAACTATTTAATGTAATTGGTAATCAAAGAAATGCATTTATCAAAATTTAAAAATCGGCCAAAATTACCTTACAATTATAATATTTACTACTATTTGGTGACAATTCAGGAAAACAGGGAGCCTCATACATGCTGGTGCTAGAATACTTTGACAAACATTTCTAGAAGATAATTTGGCAATCAAAAGCCTTCAGTTGAACTGAACTAGCAATTTTACTTCTAAGAATTTAATCTTAGTAAATAACCAGAGATGTACACACAAATGGATACTCACCACAGGATTACTTATCCTCTCCTCCCAAAAAAAGGGGGAACAACATAAATGTCCAATAATATTGGAAACAAGTTAAATAAGTTATAGAATATGCATAGGATAGAATTCCATGCACCTATTAACAATATTACTCAACCCTGCCTGAGAAGTCTAAATCCTGGCTGTACATCACTGTATTTATTTATTTATTTATTTGTTTGTTTGTTTCTTTTTGAGAGGGAGTTTTGCTCTTGTTGACCAGGCTGGAGTGCAATGGCATGATCTCGGCTCACTGCAACCTCCACCTTCTGGGTTCAAGCGATTCTCCCGCCTCAGCCTTTCGAGTAGCTGGGATTACAGGCACGTACTACCACGCCCAGCTAATTTTGGGGGTTTTTTTTCAGTAGAGATGGGGTTTCCTCATGTTGGTCAGGATGGTCTCAAACTCTTGATCTCAGGTGATCCGCCCGCCTCAGCTTCCCAAAGTCCTGGGATTACAGGCATGAGCCACTGCACCCGGCACTACTGTATTTTTTTTTAAATACAAATGCCTGGATCCACCTAAAGAGAGTCTAATCACTAGACCATCAGATCTCATAAGGCTTATTCACTACCATGAGAACAGTATGGGGGAAACCACCCATTATTCAATTATCTAACCCTGGGTCCCTCCCACAATATGCGGGAATTTGGGGAGTACAATTCAAGATGAGATCTGGCAAAGACACAGAGCCAAACCATATCATTCCACCCTTAGGCCCTGCCAAATCTCATGTCCTCACATTTCAAAACCAATCATGCCTTCCAACAGTCCCCAAAGTCTTAACTCATTTCAGCATTAATTCAAAAGTCCACAGTCCAGAGTCTCATCTGAGACAAGGCAAGTCCCTTCCACCTATGAGCCTGTAAAATCAAAAGCAAGTTAGTTGCTTTCTAGATACAATGGGTGTATAGGTATTGGGTAAATACAGCTGTTCCAAATGGAAGAAATTGGCCAAAACAAAGGGACTACAGGCCCCAGGCAAGTCTAAAATCCAGCAGGGCCATCAAATCTTAAAGTTCCAAAATGATCTTTGACTCTATGTCTCACATCCAGATCATGTTAATGCAAGAGGTGGGTTCTCCTGGTCTTGGGCAGCTCTGCCCCTGTGACTTTGCAGGGTGCAGACTCCCTCCTGGCTGTTTTCACAGGGTGGCATTGAGTGACTGCGGCTTTTCTAGACACATGGTGCAAGCTGTCAGTGGATCTACCATTCTGGGTTCTGGAGGATGGTGGCCCTCTTCTCACAGATCCACTAGGCAGTGCCCTAGTAGGGACTCTGTGTGGGGGCTCTGACCCCACATTTCCCTTCCGCACTACCCTAGCAGAAGTTCTCTATGGGGGCCTCACCCCTGCAGCAAATTTCTGCCTTGGCATCCAGGCATTTCCATACATCCTCTGAAATTTAGGCAGAGGTTCCCAACCCCAATTCTTGGCTTCTGCGCATTCGCAGGCTCAACACCACATGGGAGCTGCCATGGCTTGGGGCTTGCACCCTCTGAAGCCACAGCCTGAGCTCTACATTGGCCCCTTTCATCCATGGTTGGAGTGGCTGGGATGCAAGGCACCATGTCCCTAGGCTGCACACAGCAGGAGGACCCTAGGCCTGGCCCACAAAACCATTTTTTCCTCCTAGGCCTCCAGCCTGTGATAGGAGGGGCTGCTGTGAAGACCTCTGACATGCCCTGGAGACATTTTTCCCATTGTCTTGAGGATTAATATTTGTCTCCTTGTTACTTATGCAAATTTCTGCAACCAGCTTGAATTTCTCCTTAGAAAGTGGGATTTTCTTTTCTATAGCATTGTCAGGCTGCAAATTTTCCGATCTTTTTATGTTCGGCTTTCCCTATAAAACTGAATGCCTTTAACAACACCCAAGTCACATCTTGAATGTTTTGCTACTTAGAAATTTATTCTGCCAGATAATCTAAATCATCTCTCTCAAGTTCAAAGTTCCACAAATCTCTGGGGCAGGGGTAAAATGCGGTTAGTCTATTTGCTAAAACACAACGAGTCACCTTTGCTCCAGTTCCCAACAAGTTCCTCATTTCCACCTGAAACCTCAGCCTGGACTTTATTGCCCATATGGCTATCAGCATTTTGGGCAAAGCCATTCAACAAGTCTCTAGGAAGTTCCAAATCTTCTCACATATTCCTATTTTATTCTGAGCCCTCTAAACTGTTCCAACCTCTGCCTGTTACCCAGTTCCAAAGTTGCTTTCACATTTTCAGGTATCTTTTCAGCTGTGCCCACTCTACTGATACCAATTTACTGCATTAGTCCATTTTCATGCTGCTGATAAAGACATACCTGAAACTGGGAAGAAAAATAGGTTTAATGAACTCACAGTTCCATATTGCTGGGAAGGCCTTACAATCATGGCAGAAGGCAAAAGGCACTTCTTACCTGGTGGCAGCAAGAGAGAATGAGAGAGAAGCGAAAGGGGAAACCCTTTACAAAACCATCAGATCTCATGAGATTTATTCACTACCACAAAGACAGTATGGGTGAAACCACCCCCATGATTCAATTATCTCCCACCGAGTCCCTCCCACAAAATGTGGGAATTATGGGAGTACAATTCAAGATGAGATTTCAGTGGGGACACAGAGCCAAACCACATCAGACTTGTCAAATTAAGGAAGTTCCCTTCTATTTTTATTTTGCAAAGTGTATTTATCATGAAAGGGTATTAAATTTCATTAAGTGGTTTTAGCTCATTTATTGAGATATCATATTTCTCCTTTTTTATATTAATGTGGTGAGTTATATACTAACTGATTCCTGTACAGCTAACCAAACTTGTATTGTTAGTCATGTTGTTTGGCTTCTTTTATATATCATTAGATGTGGGTTGCTAGCATTTTATTTAGAATTTTTTTCATCTATATTCATGAATAAAATTTGTAATTTTTCTTTCTTGTAGTATTCTTACAGGATTTTGCTGTCAAGATTATGCTGGCCTTAAAAAATAAGCTGACTATCATTGTCTGCTCTCTGGAAGTATTTGTGTAAGACTGATTTTTTTTCGTCCTTAAATGTTTAGAATAATTAATTAGTTTGGGGCCATCTGGGCCTGGTATTTTTTTGAGGATTAACTTTAAATAGAAATTTGGTTATTTACATTGTGATGGGTAAGTATATTTGTCAACTCAACTTGGTCAGAGAGTGCTCAGATACTGGTCAAATATTTTTCTGGGTGTTTCTGGGAGGATATTTTTAATTATGATTGACATTTAAATCAGTAGACTAAGGAAAGCAAATTATCCTCCCTAATGTGGGTGGGCTTCATCCAGTCAGTGGAAGGCATGAATAGAACAAAAAGGCTTACCCTCCCTGTGTAAAATAAAATTCTCCTGCCTGACTGCCTTCAAACTAGCACATCAGCTTTTTCCTGCCTTCGGACTTGCACTGAAACATTGGCTACTCCTGGGTCTCAAGCCTGCCTGCTTTCAGACTGGAACCACATTATCAAGTATAACATTGGCTCTCCTGGGCCTCCTGCTTGCTAACTCACCGTGCAAATCTTGGGATGTGCCGGCCTCCATAATATATAGATAGATATGTCCTATTAGTCCTATTTCTCTGAGGAACCCTGACTTATACAATTGGATATAGGAATATTCAGATATTCTATTTCTTTCAGCATCATTGTTGACAGGTTGCGTTTTTCTATCAATTTGCCCATCTTATTTGATTTTTCAACTTATTGGCAAAAACTTAATAATACTATCTTATGTGTTTGTAACAACAACTGTAGTGATGTTCCCATTTTACAAGTATTATTAGAAATCCTCTCTCTCTGGCTGGGTGTGGTCAGATAATTATCTATTACAGGCTCAGGCCTATAATCCCAACACATTGGGAGGCTGAGATAGGTGGATTACTTGAGCCCAGGAGTTCAAGACCAGCCTGAGCAACATGCCAAAACCCTGTCTCTACGAAAAATACAAAAAATTAGCCAAAGGTGGTGCCTGGTGCCTGTAGTTCAAGCTACCTAGGTGGCTGAGATGGGAGAGTCACCTGAGCCTGGGAGGCTGAGGCTGCAGTGAGCTGTGATTGTGCCACTGCACTCAAGCCTGGGCAACAGAGTAAGACTGTCTCAAAAAAAAAAAAATCTTCTTTCTCTAGCTCTATATGCTTAGTCTTTCCAGAGGTTTAGCCTTCTTATTAACTATTTAAAATAACCAAATTTCATGTTCATTTATTCCAATTATTGAGCATATATTACTATTTTATTATTTTTAGTAAATTTATATGTTATTTACTTCCTTCTACCTTTTTGGGTTCTATGTGGTATTTTTTCTTTAACTTTTGAGATAAAAACTTAGCCATTGATATTTCAGCCTTTGTTTTTTGAATATGTGCTAAAAGCTAGAAACATAGCTGTAAGTTTTATTTAAGCATAGCCATAGGCTATATTTCCCTTTAAACATAGTTTTAGCTACATTCACAAGTTTTTACATGTTTTATTCTTATTATATTTTAGTTCAAAATATTTTCTAATTTTTTTATTATTACATCACCTTTGACCAGTGAATTATATATAAATACACTTGTTTAAATTTCTGGGCATTGGTGATTTTCTATTTTTTAGACAGACTTTTTTAGCTTAATTTCACTGTGATCAGGGAATTTGCTGTTATTTCAATCCTTTGAAATTTGTAGAGACATGTTTTATGGCCCAGTGTAGTTCAATTTGTAAATAATTCAAAAACACTTGAAACTAATGTATATTTTGCAGTTTTGGAATCAAGTTTCCTAGATATAAGTTCAATTTTGTAAGTCATATTGTTCAAATTGTCTGTATTCTTGTTAATCTTGTATGCTTCTTCAATCTGTTACTGACAGAAGTGTGATAAAATTTCCCCCTTGTCTATTTCTCCTTACTTCTGTTAATATTTTCTTTATAAATGTTAAAGATATGATCATAAGTCCCTATAAATTAATAGTTGCTGTATGTGAAATATTAAAAATCTTCAACTATAGTTGTCATTTTTTTCTTTAAGTTTTATTTGGAATACATTTTTCATATATTACGGGCCTCTGTTGTTAGCCGTGTATATGTTTATACTTCTTATATCTTCCTAAAGTTTTGATCTTTTATCATTACGAGATGCCTCATCTGTCTCTAGTAATAGTTCTATTTTCTCTCATGTTAATATAGTTACCTCAGCTTTCTTATACTAAGAAAGTATAAGAAAATGGGTGAAATCCATTTTTCTCTCATTTTCATCCATTTTTCAGCTCTCTTCTTAACGTATAAGTATGGCTCTCTTGGGTCTACTATTTGATAATGCTACTGCATTGTCTTCTGGGTTTTATTATTTCTATTGCAAAGCAAGATGGGGTTGTTTGCTTTTTCTGCTTTTTGTTGTGGGGTCTTTTTTTGCCTTTTTGATAGTATTTTTTTCTCTAGTATTTTTTTCTCTAGCTGCTTTTAAAATTTCCTCTTTGTCTTTGGTTTTTAACAGTTTTACAATGATGCGCCTAGGTGTGCTTTTCTTTGCATTTATCCTTTTTTTTTTTTTTTGGTACCATCTGCTGAATCTGTCACTTGAAAATTTATGACCATTCTCTTTTCAGTTATTCCTTTTGCTTCATTCTGTCTCAGCCAAACTTTTTTTCCAGAGTGATTGTAGCATTTGACATTTCCAGTAAAAGTAAAAATGTTGTTACAGTCTTTTAGTCATTCGGGCTAAGTGTATAACAATCTCATTGTGGTTTCAATTTGCATATCCCTAATAGCTAAGTATGTGGAATATCTTTTTATGTGCTGATTTTCCATTTGTAGATTCTCTTCAGTCTTTTTATGTCATTTGCCCATGTCCTAATTAGATTTTTTTTCTCTTAGTTTTTGGGAGTTCTTTATATATTCTAGATACTATTCTTTCTTGGATTTATGGTGTGCAAATATGCTCTCCCAATCTGCAGCTTGTTTTTACATCCTTTGAATAGTATCTTTCACAGAAGAAATGCTTTTAATTTTGATAAAATCCAATTTATCAATTATCCCTTTTATGAATTATGCTTTTGGTTTCAAACCTAAGAATTACCTAGCTCTAGATCCTGAAGATTTTCTTCTGTGTTATTTCTTAAAGTTTTACAGTTGTACTATTTACAGGTGATCAATTTTCCATTTTGAGTTTATTTTTGTATAAAGCGTGAGAATTAAGGCAAGGATGTTTCCCCCACTATGGAGGCCCAATGGCTTCAGCACCATTTGTTGAAAAGGCTATCCTTTCTCCATGGAATTGGTATGGCACTCTTGTCAACTCTCAGTTGGGCATAAAGACAAGCATTGCTTAATGATAGGGATGCATTCTGAGAAATGCATCATTAGGCAGTCTTGTTGTTGTGCGAACTTACATAAACCTAGATGGTATAGTCAAGTAAATCCTGGGCTATGTGGTATCGTTTATTGCCCCCAGGCTACAAACTTGTACAGCATGTTACTGTACTGAATACTCTTGGCAATTGTAACACAATGATAATTATTTATGTATCTAAATATATTTAACCATGGAAAAGGTACAATAAGAATGTGGTATAAAAGACAAAAAATGGTACACCTGTATAGAGCACTTACCATTAATGGAGCTTGTAGGACCTGAAGGTGCTCTGGGTGAGTTAGTAAGTGAGTGGTGAATGAATATGAAAGTTTAGGACATTATTGTACACTACAGTAGACTTTATAAACACTGTACATTGAGGCTACACTAAATTTGCCTTAAAATACTTTTATTCAATAATAAATTAACCTTAGCTTATTGTAACTTTCTTACTTCATAAACTTTTAATTTTTTTAACTTTTTTACTCTTATTTAATAACTTTTAGCATAAAACACACATTGCCCAGCTGTATAATAATATTGTCTTTATATCCTTATTCCATAATCTTTTTATTTTAAATTATTACTTTTTTTCTTCCTTTTTATACTTTTTTGTTAAAAAACTAAGACACAAACACAAACATCAGCCTAGACCTACAAAGGGTCAGGATCATCAAGAAGTCAATAGGTGATAGAAATTTTCGGCTCTTTTATAATCTTATGGACCATCGTCACATATGCAGTCCGTTGTTGATAGAAATGTTGTTTCCAACGAATGACTGTATTTGTACGGGTCTCTGTTTTTTATCTATTCTGTTTCATCGATCTATATGTCTATCCCTCTGATAAAACTATTAATTACTTTAGCTACATAATAAGTCTTAAAATGTGGTGTACTGATTTCACCCATTTTCTTCATTACCTTCAAAATTATTTTAACTAGCTTCTTTGCCTATCAATATAATTTTAAAATAATTTTGTCATGGGATCTAATTAAACTAAAGAGCTTCTGCATAGCAAAGGAAACAATCAACAGAATAAACAGACAACCTACAGAATGGGAGACAATTTTTGCAAGCTATGTATCTCACAAAGGTCTAATATCCAGCATCTATAAGGAACTTAAACAAATTTACAAGAAAAAAAAACATTAGAAAGTGGGCAAAAAACATAAACAGACACTTCTCAAAAGAAAACATACATGCAGCCAACAATCATATGAAAACAAAGCTCAATATCCCTGATCATTAGAGAAATAAAAATTAAAACCACAATGAGATACCATCTCACACCAGTCAGAATGGCTATTATTAAAAGGTCAAAGATAACAGATGCTGGCGAGGTTGTGGAAAAAAGGAATGCTTATACACTATTGGTGGGAGTGTTAATTAGTTCAACAATTGAGTAAGACAGTGTGGTGATCCCTCAAAGACCTAAAAACAGAAATACCATTTGACCCAGCAATCCCATTACTGGGTATATACCCAAAGGAATATACATCATTCTGTTATAAAGACACATGCACACATATGTTCATTGCAGCACTATTCACAATAGCAAGAACATGGAATTAACCTAAATGTCCATCAATGATAGACTGGATAAACAAAACGAGGTACATATACACAAAGGAATACTATGCAGCCATAAAAAAGAATGAGCTGGAAGCCATTATCTTTAGCAAACTAATGCAGAAACAGAAAACCAAATACCACATGTTCTTACTTGTAAGTGGGAGCTAAATGATGAGAACACATGGACACATAGAAGGGAACAACACACACCGAGACCTATAGGAGGGTGGTGGGTGGGAGGAGGGAGGGCATCAAGAAAAATAACTAATGGTTACTAGGCTTAATCCCTGGGTGGTGAAATAATCTGCATAACAAACCCCCTTGACACGTTCACCTATGTAACAAACCTGAAAATGTACCCCTGAACTTAAAATACAATAATAATAATAATAGGCCAGGTGTGGTGGCTCATGACTGTAATCCTAGCACTTTGGGAGGCTGAGGCAGGCAGATCACTTGAAGTCAGGAGTTCGAGACCAGCCTGGCCAACCTGGTGAAACCTTGTCTCTATTAAAAATACAAAAATTAGCCAGGCATGGTGGCAGGCGCCTGTAATCCCAGATACTCAGGAGGTTAAGGGAAAAGAATCACTTGAACACAGGAGGCGGAGGTTGCAGTGAGCTGAGATCACGCCACTGCACTGCAGCTGGGTGACAGAGTGAGACCCCATCTCAAAAATAATAAATAAATAAAAATTTAAAAATAATAACAATTTCGTCTACATCTAAAAGAAAATCTGGCTGGTATTTTGATAGGAATTGTGTTCAATGTGTATATAATTTAGGGAAGATTGACATTTTTACTATATTTTGATACTGATAAATGACATACTATACATTACTGTATCTTTATTATATGTACTCATTCAAATCACAGTATCTCTTTACTTTTATTTAGTTCTTCTTTAATTTTTATCAACATTTTGCATTTTTAGCATACAAATACTATACATGTTTTGTTACATTTACACCTATTTCATCTTCTTTCAGCAATTATAAATGGTATTGCATTTTATTTTTTTTTTATTATTACACTTTAAGTTCTGGGATACATATGCAGAACGTGTGGGTTTGTTACATAGGTATACACATGCCATGGTAGTTTGTTGCACCCATCAACCCATTATCTACATTAGGTATTCGCCTAATGCTACCCTCCCCTAGTCCCCCACACCCTAACAGGCTCTGGTGTGTGATGTTCCCCCTCCCTGTGTCCATGTGTTCTCATTGTTCAACTCCCACATATAAATGAGAACATGCAGTGTTTGGTTTTTTGATCTTGTGTTAGTTTGCTAAGAATGATGGTTTCCAGCTTCATCCATGTCCCTGCAAAGGACATGAACTCATCCCTCTTTATGGATGTGTAGTATTCCATGGTGTATATGTGCCACATTTTCTTTAGCCAGTCTATCATTGATGGGCATTTGGGTTGGTTCCAAGTCTTTGCTATTGTGAATAGTTCTGCAATAAACATACATGTGCATGTGTCTTTATAGTGGAATGATTTATAATCCTTCGGGTATACAGCCAGTAATGGAATTGCTGGATCAAATGGTATTTCTGGTTCTAGATCCTTGAGGAATCACCACACTGTCTTCCACAATGGTTGAACTAATTTACACTCCCACCAACAGTGTAAAAGCATATCTATTTCTACACATCCTCTCCAAAATCTGTTGTTTCCCGACTTTTTAATGATCGCTATTCTAACTGGGGTGAGATGGTATCTCATTGTGGTTTTGATTTGCATTTCTCTAATGACCAGTGATGATAATATTTTTTTCAAATGTTTGTTGGCGATATAAATGTCTTCTTTTGAGAAGTGTCTGTTCATATCCTTCGGCCACTTTTTGATGGGGTTGCTTGCTTTTTTCATGTAAATTTGTTTAAGTTCTTTGTAGAGTCTGGATATTAGCCCTTTGTCAGATGGATAGACTGCAAAAATCTTCTCTAGGTTGCCTGTTCACTCTGATGATAGTTTCTTTTGCTGTGCACAAGCTCTTTAGTTTAATTAGATCCCATTCGTCAATTTTGGCTTTCATTGTCATTGCTTTTCGTGTTTTAGTCACAAAGTCTTTGCCCATGCCTATGTCCTAAATGGTATTGCCTAGGTATTGCCTACCTTCAAGGGTTTTTATGGTTTTAGGTCTTATGTTTAAGTCTTTAATCCATCTTGAGTTAATTTTTGTATAAGGTGTAAGGAAGGGATCCAGTTTCAGCTTTCTGCATGTGGCTAGACAGTTTTCCCAAAATCATTTATTAAATAGAGAATCTTTACCCATTGCTTGTTTTCATTAGGTTTGTCAAACATCAGATGTTTGTAGATTTGTGGCGTTATTTCTGAGGCCTCGGTTCTGTTCCATTGGTCTATATATCTGTTTTGGTACCAGTACTATTCTGTTTTGGTTACTGTAGCCATGTAGTATAGTGTGAAGTCAGTTAGCGTGATGCCTCCAGCTTTGTTCTTTTTGCTTAGGGTTGTCTTGGCGATATGGGCTCTTTTTTGATTCCATATGAATTTAAAGTAGTTTTCCTAATTCTGTGGAGAAAGTCAATGGTAGCTTGATGGGGATAGCATTGAATCTATAAATTACTTTGGACAGTATGGCCATTTTCACAATATTGATTCTTCCTATCCATAAGCACAGAATATTTTTCCACTTGTTTGTGTCCTCTCTTATTTCCTTGAACAGTGGTTTCTAGTTCTCCTTGAAGAGGTCCTTCACATTCCTTGTAGGTTTTATTCCTAGGTATTGTGTTCTCTTTGTAGCAATTGTGAATGGGAGTTCACTCATGATTTGGCTGTCTATTATTGGTGTATAGGAATGCTTGTGATTTTTGCACATTGATTTTGTATCCTGAGACTTTGCTAAAGTTGCTTATTAGCTTAAGGAGATTTTGGCCTGAGACGATGGGGTTTTCCAAATATACAATCATGTCATCTGCAAACAGAGACAATTTGACTTCCTCTCTCCTATTTGAATACCATTTATTTCTTTCTCTTGCCTGATTGCCCTGGCCAGAACTTCCAATACTATGTTGAATAGGAGTGGTGAGAGAGGGCATCCTTGTCTTGCGGCAGTTTTCAAAAGGAATGCTTCCAGCTTTTGCCCATTCAGTATGATATTGGTTGTGGGTTTGTCATAAATAGCACTTATTATTTTGAGATACATTCCATCAATACCTAGCTTATTGAGAGTTTTTAGCATAAAGAGGTGTTGAATTTTATTGAAGGACTTTTCTGCATCTATTGAGATAATCATGTGGTCTTTGTCATTGGTTCTGTTTCTGTGAGGGATTATGTTGATTGATTTGCATATGTTGAACCAGCCTTGCATCCCAGGGATGAAGCTTTTTGATGTGCTGCTGGATTCAGTTTGCCAGTATTTTATTGAGGATTTTCACATCAATGTTCATCAGGGACATTGGCCTGAAATTTTCTTTTCTTGTTGTGTCTCTGCCAGGTTTTGGTATCAGGATGATGCTGGCCTCATAAAATGAGTTAGGGTGGACTCCCTCTTTTTCTATTGTTTGGAATAGTTTCAGAAGGAATGGTACCAGCTCCTCTTTGTACCTCTGGTAGAATTCGGCTATGAATCCATCTGGTCCTGGGCTTTTTTTGGTTGGTAGGCTATTAATTTCAGAACTTGTTATAGGTCTATTCAAGGATTTGACTTCTTCCTGGTTTAGTCTTGGGAGGGTGTAAGTGTCCAGGAATTTACCAGTTCTAGATTTTCTAGTTTATTTGCATAGAGGTGTTTATAGTATTCTCTGATGGTAGTTTGTATTTCTGTGGGATCAGTGGTGATATCCCATTTATCATTTTTTATTGTGACTATTTGATTCTTCTCTGTTTTCTTCTTTATTAGTCTGGCTAGTGGTCTATCTACTTTGTTAATCTTTTCAAAAAACCAGCTCCTGGATTCATTGATTTTTTGAAGGGTTTGTCGTGTTTCTATCTCCTTCAGTTCTGCTCTGATCTTAGTTATTTCTTGTCTTCCGCTAGCTTTTAGATTTGTTTCCTCTTGCTTCTCTAGTTCTTTTAATTGTGATGTTAGGGTGTCGATTTTAGATCTTTCCTGCTTTCTTCTGTGGGCATTTACTGCTATAAATTTCCCTCTAAACACTGCTTTAGCTGTGACACAGAGATTCTGGTATGTTGTATCTTTGTTCTCATTGGTTTCAAAGAACTTATTTATTTCTGCCTTAGTTTCATTATTTACCCAGCAGTCATTCAGGAGCAGGTTGTTCAGTTTCCATGTAGTTGTGTGGTTTTGAGTGAGTTTCTTAATCCTGAGTTCTAATTTGATTGCACTGTGGTCTGAAAGACTGTTTGTTATGATTTTCATTCTTTTGCATTTGCTGAGGAGTGTTTTACTTCCAATTATGTAGTCAATTTTAGAATAAGTGCAATGTGGTGCTGAGAAGAATGTATATTCTGTTGATTTGGGGTGGAAAGCCCTGTAGATGTCTATTAGGTCCACTTGGTCCAGAGCTGAGTTCAAGTCCTAAATATCCTTGTTAATTTTCTGTCTCATTGATCTGTCTAATATTGACAGTGGGGTGTTAAAGTCTCCCACTATTATTGTGTGGGAGTCTAAGTCTCTTTGTAGGTCTCTAAGAACTTACTTTATGAATCTGGGTGCTCCTGTATTGGGTGCATATATATTTAGGATAGTTAGCTCTTCTTGTTGCATTGATCCCTTTACCATTATGTAATACCCTTCTTTGTCTTTTTTGATCTTTGTTGGCTTAAAGTCTGTTTTATCAGAGACTAGGATTGCAACCCTGGCTTTTTTTTTTTTTTTTTTTTTTTTTTGCTCTCCATTTGCATGGTAAATATCCCTCCATCCCTTATCCCTTAATTTTGAGCCTAAGTGTGTCTTTGCACATGAGATGGCTCTCCTGAATACAGCACACTGATGGGTCTTGACTCTTTATCCAATTTGCCAGTCTGTTTCTTTTAATTGGGGCATTTAGCTCATTTACCTTTAAGGTAAATATTGTTGTGTGAATCTGATCCTGTCATTATGATGCTAGCTGGTTATTTTGCCCGTTAGTTGATGCAGTTTCTTCATAGTGTTGATGGTCCTTACAATTTGGTATGTTTTTGCAGTGGCTGGTACCGGTTTTTCCTTTCCATATTTAGTTCTTCTTTCAGGAGCTCTTGTAAGGCAGGCCTGGTGGTGACAAAATCTCTCAGCATTTGCTTGTCTGTAAAGGATTTTATTTCTCCTTCACTTATGAAGCTTAGTTTGGCTGGATATGAAATTCCGGGTTGACAATTCTTTTCTTTAAGAATGTTGCATATTGGCCCCGACTCTCTTCTGGCTTGTAGGGTTTCTGCAGAGAGATCTGCTGTTAGTCTAATGAGCTTCCCTTTGTGGGTAACCCGATCTTTCTCTTTGGCTGCCCTTAACATTTTTTCCTTCATTTCAACCTTGGTGAATCTGATGATTATGTGTTTTGGGGTTGCTATTCTCGAGACGTATCTTTGCAATGTTCTCCATATTTCCTGAATTTGCATGTTGGTCTGTCTTGCTAGGTTGGGGAAGTTCTCCTGGATAATATCCTGAAGAGTGCTTTCCAACTTGGTTTCATTGTTCCCGTCACTTTCAGTTACACCAATCAAATATAGGTTTGGTCTTTTCACATATTCCCATATTTCTTGGAGGCTTTGTTCATTCCTTTTCATTCTTTTTTTCTCTAATCATGTCTTCATGCTTTATTTCATTAAGTGGATCTTCAATCTCTGATATATTTTCTTCCACTTGATTGATTCAGCTATTGATACTTGTGTATGATTCACAAAGTTCTCATGTGTTTTTCAGCTCCATCAGGTCATTTATGCTCTTCTCTAAACTGGTTATTCTAGTTAGATATTCCTCTAACCTTTTTTCCAGGTTCTTAGCTTCCTTGCATTGGGTTAGAACATGCTCCTTTAGCTCAGAGGAGTTTATTATTACCCACCTTCTGAAGACTACTTCTTTCAATTCGTCAAACTCATTCTCCATCCAGTTTTGTTCCCTTGCTGGCGAGGAGTTGTGGACCTTTGGAGGAGAAGAGGCATTCTGGTTTTTGAAATTTTCAGCCTTTTTGAGCTGATTTTTCCTCATCTTTGAGGATTTATCTACCTTTGGTCTTTCATGTTGGTGACCTTTGGATGGGGTTTCTGTGTGGACATCCTTTTTGTTGATTTTGAAGCTATTTTTTTTTCTGTTTGTTAGTTTTTCTTCTAACAGTCAGGTCCCTCTGCTGGAGTTTGCTGGAGGTCCACTCCAGACTCTGTTTGCCTGGGTATCACCAGTGGAGGCTACAGAATAGCAAAGATTGCTGCCCATTGATTTTTTTTCAATGTTTACCTTATATCCTGCAACCTTGCCAAACTCACTTATTAGTTGTAGGAATTTTTCAGCAGGTTCTTTGGGATTAGATAGATAATTATGTCACTTGCAAATCAGGACAGTTTTATTTCTTTCTTTCAAATCTGTATGATTTTTATTTCCTTTTCTAGCCTTATTGCACTGGCTAGAACATCAAGTGCTATACTGAATACAATTGGTAAGACTGAATATCCTTGCCCTGTCCTGAATCTTAGGGAGAAAGCATTCAATCTTTCACCATTAAATATAATTTTAGGTGGAGGTTGTCGTAGATGCTCTTTGTTCAGTTAAGGAAGTTCCCCTCTGTTCCCATTTTCCCTGAGAGTTTTACCATGAATTAATTTTAACTTTTGTCAAATGTTTTATCTGTATCAATTGATGTGATCATGTAATTCTCCTACTTTAGTCTGTTAATGTGTTAAATTATATTGAATGATTTGTACATATTGAACCTGCCTTACATCCCTGTACTAAACTCTTCTTGGTCAAGATATAGAATTCTTATATTTCTGAATTCTATTTGCTAGTATTTTACTAAGAGGTTTTGCATCTATATGCATTAAGGCTATTGTTCTGTAGTTTTCTTTTTATGTACTTTGTCTAGTTTGGGTCCAAAGTAAGACTAGCTTCATGAAGTAAATTTGGAAGTGTTCATTCCTCTTCTATTTCCTGGAAGACATTGTATAGAACTGCTATTAAGTGTTCTTTAAATATTTATAAAAATTCTCTAGTGAAATTATCTGAATCTAGAGATTGCTTTTGTGAAAGTTTATAATTATGAATTCAATTTTCTTAATAGCAAATGAGCTATTCAAACTATTTCATATTGGATAGATTTCAGTAGTTTGTATTTTTTAAAGAATTCATACATTTCACCTAAGTTGTCAAATTTATGAATGTAAAGTTCATAGTATTATCTTATTATCCTTTTGATATTTGCAGGGTCTATAACGATATCCCTTGTTTCATTCCTAATATTAGTAATTTGTGTCTTCTCTTTTTTCCCCTTGTTAGTCTTAGTAGAAGTTTCTGAATTTTATTGATCTTTTTAAAGAACCAGCTCTTTTACTGATTTTCATTATTTTTTTGTTTTCAATTTCAATAATTTCTGCTTATATTTTTATGATTTCTTTCTTTATGCTGGCTTTGAGTTTATTTTGCTCTTCTATGTTCTTGAAGTGAAAGTTGAGATTACTTATTTGAGACATTTTATCTTCTAATATATGCATTTAATGCTATAAATTTCCCTCTTGGCACTACTTTAGCCATGTCCCACAAATTTTGACATGTTGTTTTTTCATTTTAATTTAGTTCAGGTTTTTTTTCCCCCTGAGACATTCTCTTTAACCTATGCATTATTTAGAAGTGTGTCATGTAATTTCCAATTGTTTGGAGAATGTTATTTTAAACTATTGGTTTCTAGTTCGACTTCATTCTGATTCTTCTGTATAATTCAATTCTTTTAAATTTTTTGGATTTGTTTCACGGCCCAGGATGTAGTGCAACTTGATATATGCTCCATAGGTATTTGAAAATAATGTGTATTCTGCTGTTGTTCAGTGGAATTATAGATTAGATCCTATTGGTTAATGATGTTGAGTTTTCTACATTCTTGATTTTCTGTCTAGTTGTTCTTTCAATTGTTGAGAAAGAAGTGTTAAAGATTTGAATATAATTGTTGATTTGTCTATTTCCTCTTTCAGTTCCATCAGTTTTTACTTCACATATATTTTAGCTCTCTTGTTTGTTGCATACTGATTTAGGATTGTGACATGTTCTTGGTAAAGTAATCTTTTCACTATTATCTAATGTCCCTCTCTGTCTTCGTTAATAGTCTTTTTCTCTGAATTCTACTGTATCTGATATTAACATAGCTAGTTCTACTTTCTTTTGCTTAATATTTGCATAATACATCTTTCATCTTTTTGCTTTAAACCTGCCTATTTTGCTATATTCGAAGAAAGGTTCTTACAGATAGCATATAGATGGGTCATATTTTTTAATCCACTCTGTCAATCTCTGTCTTCTAATGAGTGTACTAGACTATTTGTACTAATGTAGTTATTGATCTGTTAGGGCTTAAATTTTCCATCTTATTTTTTGTTTTCTGTTTGTTTATTCTTTGTTCTTCTGTTTTCTTTTTTCTGTTCTCCTTGCGGGTTACTTGAACATTCTTTAGAATTCCTTTTTAATTTATCTAAATTGTTGCAATGTGTATCCCTTTATATAGTTTTCCAGTGGTTCTATTATTTGTTACATTATTACATTATTTTTACATAACTTATCACAGACTATTGGTGTTTTTCCTTGGGACCCAAGGTCTCTAGCTGGTATGCTTTCTCTCTACTTCTCAGTCTTATGTTTGTTTTATGCATAAAGGCCAGAGTTTTTCATTGTATTTAGTGAATAATGTGTCTATTTATGTTTATGTCTTGGTGAAAAATATATTTCAAGAAGGAGAAATTCATTTCTGAGAATTTCGACAAACACATATAATCATGTAACAACTACCATCATCCCCCAAATGTCCCCATACCCCTTTTTGCTCAACTCCTTCTTTCACCCTGCTTATCTGTTTTCTGTCCCTATAGTTTTGCCTTTTCTAGAATGTCATATAAATAGAATCACACAACATGTATGTGGCCTTTTGATACTGGCTTCTTTAACTTAGCACAGAGCACGTGAGAGTCATTCATATTGTTGTGCGTCTCAGTACATTGTCCTTTTCTATTGCTGAATAGTATTTAATTGAAAGCTTCTACTGTAGTTTCTTTATCCACTTACCAGGTGAAAGATATTTGGGTTGTTTCCAGTTTGGGGTAATATAAGTAAAGCCACTATACACATTATAGGTTTTGTTATAAATACAAATTTTCATTTAACTTGGGAAAATAAGAAAGGCATAGGATTGCTAGGTCATATTTTAAGTGTATGCACAACTTCGTAAGAAACAGCGGATTTTGTTTTCCGAAGTGGCTGTACCGTTTTCCTTCCCACCAGCAATATATGACAGTACCAGCAACTTCATATCCTTGCAAATATTTGGTTTTGTCTATTTTTTGGCCATTATAACTGGTGTTTGGTAATATCTTGTGATTTTGACTTAAATTTCCTTAATGACTAAAATTTTTGAACATTTTTTTTATTTTATTATTATTATACTTTAAGTTTTAGGGTACATATGCACAATGTGCAGGTTTGTTACATATATATACATGTGCCATGTTGGTGTGCTGCACCCATTAACTCGTCATTTAGCATTAGGTATATCTCCTAATGCTATCCCTCCCCCCTCCCCCACCCCACAACAGTCCCTGGAGCGTGATGTTCCCCTTCCTGTGTCCATGTGTTCTCATTTTCAATTCCTACCTATGAGTGAGAACATACAGTGTTTGGTTTTTTGTCCTTGTGATAGTTTGCTGAGAACGATGGTTTCCAGTTTCATCCATGTCCCTACAAATGACATGAACTCTTCATTTTTTATGGCTGCATAGTATTCCATGGTGTATATGTGCCACATTTTCTTCATCCAGTCTATCGTTGTTGGACATTTGGGTTGGTTCCAAGTCTTTGCTATTGTGAATAGTGCCACAATAAACATATGTGTGCATGTGTCTTTATAGCAGCATGATTTATAATCCTTTAGGTATATACCCAGTAATGGCATGGCTGAGTCAAATGGTATTTCTAGTTCTAGATCCCTGAGAAATCGCCACACTGACTTCCACAATGATTGAACTAGTTTACAGTCCCACCAACAGTGTAAAAGTGTTCCTATTTCTCCACATCCTCTCCAGCACCTGTTGTTTCCTGACTTTTTAATGATCGCCATTCTAACTGGTGTGAGATGGTATCTCATTGTGGTTTTTATTTGCATTTCTCTGATGGCCAGGGATGATGAGCATTTTTTCATGTGTTTTTTGGCTGCATAAATGTCTTCTGGACTTCATGTCTAAAATACCGAAAGCAATGGCAACAAAAGCCAAAATTGACAAATGGGATCTAATTAAACTAAAGAGCTTCTGCACAGCAAAAGAAACTGCCATCAGAGTGAACAGGCAACCTACAAAATGGGAGAAATTTTTCACAACCTACTCATCTGACAAAGGGCTAATATCCAGAATCTACAATGAACTCAAAAAAATTTACAAGAAAAAAACAAACAACCCCATCAAAAAGTGGGTGAAGGATATGAATTTTGAACATTTTTATGTGCTTAGTTGTCATCTACATATTGTTTTTAGTGAAGGGTCCTTTCAAAACTTTTGCCCATTTAAAAAAATTGAATTCCTTCTTTTCTATTATTGTGTTTTGTGAGTTCTTTACATATTTTGGATACAAGTCCTTTATCAGAAATGTGATTCGCAAATATTTTCTCTCATTCTGTAGCTGTCTTTTCATTCTCTTAACAATGTCTTCTGAAAAACGAAAGGTCTCATTTTTAAGGACGTTCAATATATCAATTTGTTCTTTGATAGATTGTGCTTTTGGTATCATGTTTAAGAAATCTTTGCCTAAACCAGACTGATAAGGAGTTTTTTCTTTTTTTTATCCAGCTAAATTTTTATTAAATGCCAGACATTGTTTTTGCAAGATTGTAGAGATAATTTGAGGCTCTGGATGATGTCACCTTCCGCCTAGAGAAAATATACTTCAGCTTCTGTCAGGCAATTAGGTTAGAAGCAGATCACTTTAATCTAATTGGGGACTGAGGTGACTCAAATCTTGGTTTTTGTCTTTGTGAGGGCTGGTCTATTTCTTATTTACTTTAAGTTTTAAGTCATCAAGTGCGGGGGAGTCAGTGCAGGGTGGGGATTGAAAGCCTGAAGTTTTTAACTAGCTCTCTTCTTCCTTGGGTCTTATACTCCAACTTTTATCTCATCATCTCCGTGAGCCTGCCAAAAGCACCACTCAGCTTTTCTATATTTCAGCTGCTGCTTATAAATAAGAAAATGGCTCCAATTAAATTTTGAGCCAAATGGCAGATTCTTTCTTTGCCTCCCTTCTGTCCAGCGTCACATTCTCTCAAGCACAGAGAGGAAGCTCTTGGATGCCTTTAAACATTTTTCTTTATCTAGCTTTTATAATTGTATTGAATAGGAGGGTTGGTCTGATACAAGCTAATCTGATATAACCAGAAGAAGAACTCCTCCCCATCAATTTTAACATTGACTCTTCTGGATGTGTATTATTAACTCAGTGTCCCAGTGATTAATTTCCCTTTAGCTAAATTAGCCTATATTGGAAAGTGAGACACTATAAACCTATAGGTTCACTTAGCTGTGGGAAATGACTTTAGTTCCATGAGGAAGCTGAGGTGAAGAAAAGTGTGTTTTTCTCTCTGTTTCTGGGAGAATGTGTTTCACCAGTTTAGAATGAGAGAATCTGGTATTTAACCACCTGCCTCAGCTAATGTAACAACTTTCTTCACCTAAGTAGCATCAAAAATTTAATTACTTTCTCCTTCAGTTATTTTATGTGCTTATTCCCCCACCTCCTATCCTCTTTAAAAGGTTACTGCTAGCAAACAAATCTGTCAGGTAATATCTGGCATTCCATCCAGTACTTAATAGTGTGGTTCCCTAGGATGATCCAGGATAAAGGAATTTGTCTTCAAAGTGTCAGATGAGAGAGATAAAAAGTTTCCACAGTCAACATTAAATGTCTGATAGCAGCTCAAGAATAATTGAAATAAAAAGATACCAAATATGAATGCACATGCACCAGCTTTCAAAATTGAAAGTAAAATCCTTCTAAGAACCCTGAATAGAGATGCCATAGAGCTCATCGGACCTGCACCACCACTTGGACCAAGTCTAGTGAGATCAAAAGTGAAATAAGTGAAGGTAAATATACAAGATGCAGAAATAGAAACAAAGACAAAGGTAGAAAGGAAACTGTTAAAAGTATAAGGAGTATTTAGCTATAAGAAGAAATAAAATATATAGCCGAGGAATGAGCAGGTTGACTGAAAGAAACAGCTAAACAAGGATCCATAAAGTATGGACATTCTGAGCTGTCTAAACTGAACACCTTTAAAAGACAAGTAGCAACTATGATCAGTGACCATTTGCTCCACATTCAGAGTACAGAATCTTTGGGATTAATTGATCAAAGAAGAGAATTAGAATCCTAGCTTTGCTATTAATTCATGGAGTGACCTTGTGAAGGTCACTTATTTTAGGCTCTGCAAAATGGCAGATTTTTAATGAACTACCTTTTAGGTTTCTTAAAGGTCTGTGTGGGTATAACCCAACTTCAAATATTGATATAAGGAAAAAATGGGGGGACCTATAATATACTTTCCCTGACATTGTTGCACTTAACAAAATTGATTATGGTGGGATTTAGGTTTTTTTTTTAATCATAGAAGCATGGATTATATAATATATACTTTTCTCTCAATCATCAGTCATTTAATAAATACAAATCAAACTGTAAATACAAATATGTATAATTTGTAGAAAACTTGGATCCATACACCTAATTGTCCATGGAAATCATTACCTCAGACTCATACTGAGGTAAGTTTTGTGAATAATTTTACCCTTTATGTAGTGATTTTTGGATAAGGGGCATATTTACCTTTCTCGGGAAGAAAAGAGACTTTGTCACCAAATATTTATAGAGAAACTAAAATTTCATATCAGCTGCTTTAAATGACCCAGTGTTAACTCCATGCTGTACCTGATGTCAGCTTAATTCATTTTTAATTTTTATATTCCAATTTTGAAACAAAAATCTTATCACTGAGGCCATGATAACTCAAAATCAATCTACGAAACTGATCCTAAAGACTTTCATATTCCTTTCAGAAATGCTATGGTAATTTATCTTATTTTTCAAAGTCCTACCCCCTCACTTAAAACACAGTTTACACTAGTGTACCTGCCTCAACATTATCTTAAAATTTTACTACAATTTAGAACACCCAGGGATCTTTGAAGACAACATAGGCCAAGCCTATCATCATACGGGTAAGGAATCAGAAATCCAACACAGGTAAGTCACTTAACCAAGGGGACACATGCTTGTTGCCATAAGAATTCTGTTCTGGCTCCCTGTTAACTGATCTTAGAGTCCAACAAGTTTATCAAAATCCATTGCATGTAAACCATTTTACTTGGTGTTTAGAGGAGTTACAAAACAAAGAAAAAAGTTGTCCTGAAAGCCCCAGGACAACTGGATCCATACCTGGTTTATTCATTACCCAGCTTAGTGCCTGGCATATGAGTGCTCCATCAGGGATTAGCCTGAGCTAAACCTTCATTCCTATACCCATCATCCCCTTCATTTGAATAATCACTTTTTGAGCGCTGATTGTGTATAAGATGCATGAGCTTGTCTGTGGGAACCACTTTCATTTCATGAACAGTGGATGGGTAATGGAAACTGCCCCCTTCCCTGACTGACAACAGGCAAGGGGCCTGGGGCTGTCTGTGGAGGGCTGGAGGAAGCTTGGTTGATGAGTGTAATAAGTGAATATTTAGGAGCTAAACTGGTAGATTGTTCAGGTGCACAAGTATGGAGGTTGGCTAATTAGAGTGGGGAACTGGAAGGGAAGAGATGCTAACTAAAATGTATTGAGCACAATTATATGCTGAGCATTTTACCTAAACTAGCTCGTTTAGCCCTCATAGCAATCAGATGAAGTTAAAAACTGTTATCCCCTTTAAAGTTGGAGGACTGGCCAGGCGCAGTGGTTCACGCCTATAATCCCAGCATTTTGGGAAGCTGAGGTGGGAGGATTGCTTGAGGCCAGGAGTTTGTGACCAGCCTGAACAAGATAGTGAGACCCCATTGCTACAAAAAAATTTTAAGCATTAGCCAGGCATGTTGGCACATGCCTGTAGTCAGAGCTACTTAGGAGGCTGAGCCAAGACGATTGCTTCAGCTCAGGGGTTCAAGGTTGTAGTGTGCTATGATCACACCAACTGTACTCCACTGGGCAATAGAGTGAGACCCCATCTCTAAAACAATATATTTCTAAACAAATTTTTAAGTGGATGGCTGGGAGGGTTAACTGTTTTGCAAGATTGCACAGCTCCTATAAACAGCAAAGGTAGGGTCAGACCTTGTCCTCCTACTTCACTGTACCAAATGCTGCATCAAGACAAGTGAAGGAGATGAGTTAAAGGCAGACATGCCGTGGACTATAGTCAACAAATACAGGACACATCACATTTCTTTCCCAGAGACAAGCAGGACCAGAAAAGGAAGCAAACAGCACAATGCATAGGCCATGATGTGGCTCATAAGCTATGGCTGAGTGCAGAGAAGTCAAGAAGCCTGTGAACAGGCACACGGCCAAAGCCAGAGCCTGTAGCTCGGCTTCTTGCCAGAGAGAGCAACCGGACTGACGAGGCTTCTTGGAGACTGCAGGCTGTTTTTTAAAAAAGGGCAGTTGAGTTCCTCCTGGGCAGGCACAACATGGAGGGAGGCCCAGTAAACAGAACTGAACTTGAAGGGCCCAATGAAATCATAGTTGGAAGCACTGCCCAGACCTGCAGCAGCTTTTACCACTTAGACTGTATGTAAACAGAAGAAATAAAGTCGGGATTTAGTGATCTCCTGCTTCAGGTTTTTGGACCAACACTGTTTGTGTTTTTCCATATTATTTCTACACTCCCAGTAATTGCCATAACCTTGAGGCTTGGGATTGGATTTTATTCCAGCTTTCATGCCCTTACTTCAGGGGATTTCTTATGGTAAGGTTTAATAAGTGTGACATGAATTAATAATATTCCTATTATGTATTACATACCTTGAAATTTTAACTACACAACCACTAGAAAAATCAAACTAGGACTCTATAGGCTGGTTCTTGCCTTTCCTTCCACTTTTAATGGAGACTTGAGGCTCAGAGTTCGCATTTAATATTTGTTCAGTGGATGAATGGGGCCCAATTCAGTTGCACTTCTGATGTTCACTATTCATGGCAAGCCCAGTGAGAGCGATTTTTTTGCCCCGTTTGTGGCACAACTTTTCAATAGAGTCCTTCTCTGGATTTCACAAATCCAGACTGAATTTGAGATGTCTCAAGGCTTATAAACGCATTTGTTATCTATTTAATAAGCCAGAGGCGTTTATAAAGTTCTCAAATATATATATATCATAAATTTAATGTAATATATGATACTATATAGGTATAGTATCATAACAAATATCTGCTATTAATACTTAATGCCAAAAAAATTAATGCTCATCTGAATGCTCTGTTTGGTGCCACCATCAAATGTCAGTCTTTAAACATTTAGTTCTCAAACTCACACGCTAAAGATTGAACACAATAAATACAACAGGAAAAGGGCTTTTGTTCCAAGAGGTTGCAGCAACTATTTCCTTAATAAATAAAGTCCTTTTTGGTTTCACTGATGCCTTACCCAACAAATTATTTAAGATCTTCCTTTTAGCAAGTTATTGGAGACCTAAAAGCTACAAATGGTTTTCAAGTTACAAATGCTTT
Organism: Pan troglodytes; assembly: GCF_028858775.2. Taxonomy (NCBI): domain Eukaryota; kingdom Metazoa; phylum Chordata; class Mammalia; order Primates; family Hominidae; genus Pan; species Pan troglodytes. Next base: position 107,243,582 of record NC_072402.2, on the reverse strand, counting down.
TCAAGACTTTCTAAATCTAATATAAATCCATGATACAGTGAATAATGAAGCCTCAATATAGCTTTACGAATATAATCTATAGTCAGCCTTGACAAAGGTTATTCTAAACTTACCCACAGAAACAAAGAAACATAACACATAAAGGCAATATATTTTCCTCAATGTGACTGCATGAGGAACTATTATAAACACATTCATAAAATGCCCCCCAAAAGATTTCATGGTTGTTCCTGAAACTTATGCAAGCAATTTCAATTATTTTCTCCTTTTTTAAAAAATGAAGTCTTATGAAGAGAAATAAATTAAAGGCATATCCCTGCATGCAGCACTAATCCATGATGTAAAAAATCCTGTCAGACTAAAATTAAAATGAAAGCAGTATTACAAACAAATAAATTTCAGCTTTCACTTTGGGACAATTAGTAACAGGGATTAACGATATTAGAGACCCAGAAAGTGATTTGGCCTAATTTTTTTTGTGCAGAATAAATGCTTATTAAGGGTAGTCCCTGTGTGCTATCCTTGAGGCAATTAGACAGTTGTCATCCCTAGAGTTGAAGCAGCTCTTACCTGTAAGCCACTTATTCAACAAACATTTCAGCATCAACCATGTGGCCTGGCAGAGGAACGCAATGGTGAATAGGCAGGTGTGGCCATCACCTCAGGAAGCTCCCAGTTTAGGAACCACTCAGATCCACATTTGCAGCCCTGTACAAGGAAGACTGACTATAAGGGTTTGGAACTGACTCCTACGACAGCCCCTCATAGGCTCAAGGGGAATATTTATATTCATTTTATAGACAAGAGAAGCACAGAGACATCTTCACCTCCAAGTCACACAACTATTAGTGGTGAGATGGGACTCTGTCTCTGTCTCCTGGCTTCCAGCCTTGGCTCAAATCTGGTAAAGTCACCCCTCTTTGATCTCAAGGTTTTGAGTTTAGACTTAATAATGGAGGCGCCAATATCAGAAACATAGTAGTTGAGAAAAGAACCTGGAGATCAGGTGAGATGGAGACATAAATCTAAAAGCTATGAAGTGATCATGACATTTATTTGTATAAAAAGCAAACACTAACAAGAAAATCCAATGCTACTGCATAAGAATAAAAGTAGCATTCACTATATCATGAATTTATATTAGATTTAGAAAGTCTTACAAGCATTTATAACATTTAGGTTTCCAGTAGCATGCACATGCCTGGCACTATTATAAGCATTTTGTGTGCATTAATTCCTTCTAAAAATCCCTGTAAGATAGCTTTAATCCCCACTGTATAAATGAGGAAATGAAAACACAGAGAAGTTAAATAATTTGCCCAAGATCACACAGCTAGTAAATGACCCATGGCGGAACTGGAACTAGGTAGTTTGACCCCAGAGTCTGTGATTTTAACCATTATGCTGCACTGCCTCTCCTAAGAAAGAAGCAAAAGCTCTAGAAGGATATTTGTCTGCCACTCAAATGTTCTTTCATTCCTTCAGAGATTATGGTGTACAGAATGACAACAGCCATTTCTTTCTCTCTGTTTCACAGTACTATTATATGTTTTTATAGGTAAATATGCATTCTTCTCTTCTGTCTCCTAGGAAAAGCCCACTGCCCCTTACCTAGAAATTGGGGGAAAGTTGTTCCTATATTCCATTCACTTACTACTAGCTCTGCCCTAACTGCATATTTCTTGGTATTCCTTTTCAAGCATTAGCCTTTGTGACCTTCAAAATCAATAGTGTCTTATCCTGCGGGGATATCGGAAAATCAAAGCTGTAGGCAAGTATGGGACTGTCATTGGCTAAGAAAAATGCCATGACCTTAGTGGCACTGTGGCCACACGAAATGGAATTGACCTGCATAGACAGCAAAGGGCTTTGCTCTAAAATAAGAGAGCTAGAATTCTTTTTGTTATTAAGAAATGGAATTTAGAAAATCACATTACCAGTAAGTCCAAGGGTAAACTAGCTTTTCAGCTATCATGATACAAGAATCATTGTGTTTGAACTTGCTAATTAGCCAGGAATGGAGCCAGTTCCACTTTGGTACCAGTCACCTAAATCTCATGGCCAAGAGTCAGAGAAGAGTGGCTCTCAGAAGTAAAATCATTGCTTTTGCTATTTTAAAAAGCAAATAAAATAGGAATACATGAAGCAGATAAAAACCCACAGCAGGCAATTATGGGAGCCCAGTCTCTACCTCCCAGCTTGAGAAACTGAAGCAAATCTCGCTTGCCTGATAGCATTTTGGAGTGTTGTGGATATAGGCAATGATTTTCCCTATGCAAAGCAGATAATACGGAGGAGGGAAGACAACAGTTTTGAGCAGTCTAGTGCCAAGCACAGTACTGGGTGGGGGATTGTTCATCTACTCAGCACTACTTCTGGCTTTACCACAATTTTCTTTGCAAGTTATCACAAGAGATTGTTTTGTTATTCAGCCTGAATAACTATATTGACACTTAGAATTCCCTAATTGTGTTGAGGAAAAAAATCAACAATCATTTGGGTTTCATGAAATGAATATTTGATCAATTCAACAAAGAATATGAAAATGGGAAAGTAATTGCATTTTGATTAAGTTGTTTCTGCTGTCAAGTCACCAGAGATTGCTATCTGGTTGGAAATTAAGTCAGTGCCATGGGATTGGGTGACCAAAAAGTCCATTTTTTAAAATGTCCTCACTAGACTCCATGCAACCACCTATGTCTACATGTCTTAACTACTTCAGTTGTTGTGACTCTGACTTGATTACTCACAAAATCTAAATGCTAACATTGGAAGGAGACTTAGAAAATTTACAGATGAGAGACCAGAGGCCCTAAAAGCTGGGAATAAAATTTAGGTCATTTCATATCAGGGGAAAATTTCAATGTAAACAAACAAGTTTTAGCATTTAGCCCTAGCCTAAGATTACGTCTAACATAGTGGTGAAAAGTGAGATCATCTTCCTATAATATAGTTTTTGATTCCATTTTCTTTGGGAAAAGTGGGTTTCTCATCAAACTCTAAGCATTTATTACCTCAGAACCTTACACTGAACTAAAGGTGAAATGAAGCACTCATGCCACCCAACATCCTGGGGCCACATACTCAGAGAGCAAAAATATTAATACAGTCTCTGTGGATAGAGGTAAATAAACAGAACGTAGCTCCCTGGTCCATGGTCCATCTTCATGGCCTCTGGATTGTGTGGGCTGGACCAGCCCAAAGCACACTGTTTTCTCTGCAGGAGGATGGAGCTCGGTGCATGGCTTCTCTATTTGAATCCATTAGACTATGCACTCTAGCCAACCCTACAGGGAGGGACCATTCTTGCAAAGTGTTCAGTATAATTTGAACACAGTGACAGCTTCTTGTGGTATCTGGGCAATCGGTGCTGTGTATGCCCAAAGTCACTCTTGAGCTATGCCCAGTTTTTATGAAATAATGTGACAGAAGAATGACAAAATTCTTCTTTTTCATCTCTGTTGGATTTCATTTGCTGCCATTATTCTTTATCCTGCCATTGGTCTTATAAGAAGAGAAATGGATTCTCGAAGATAAAATAGCCTTCAAAGCCTCATTCCTACATTCTTACTGTTTTGACTGATGACACTGCTGCTAATAAGATTAGTACTTTCACTTCTGCTCATTTTCTAGCAGAAATAGTTGCTGCTTTTATACCCTCTGCTGCTAATTTTTCTGGCAAATCTCTGGAGGATGCTAGCCTAATTTTCTGCTACTAGAAGTGCTGTTCTAGTAGGTCGCCTAACATTATTTAATTCCTTTAGGGGATCTTGAAGAATAAAACATATAGGAGTAATTCAGAAACAAACATCAAATACAAATTAGAGACTAATTTTTCAGACAGGAGAATTAATTGCTTCGAACCAGATAATTCGTATTTCCCTTAATCCTTATGCCATAGTGTTGATGTAAGAAGTGTGTAGAGAGCTAGAGATATTATATTATAATAATATTCTATATGTTATGTTATACTATATTACATTATGCATTGTTATGTATTCAAATATAACTAATTACTGTTCCTGACACATTAAAATAAATTTTAAAGCTTCTAAAGCAACAGGACCAGTTTAAGTTTCCTAATTATGTATCTAAGTAATCCTTTGCTCATTTGGGTCTTGAAATATGTAGACTACATAGACTAAGGATTTTGCAAGCACCTTTCAGTTTCTTCTCTGCTGATGATTCCCCCTTATTTTTTTTTCATTTCTTATACTTCAAAAATGCTGTCAAAAAGAATACAAGAAAAGACAGACGTGATGCATTTTAAATTTTGCCAGACCAGCACTATCAATGGAAAGCGAGATGTCTTGGCAAGTATCTGTATTGCCAGGTGTAATGAAAACTGGGAACTGGCAAAGTGAAGGATGTTCTAAATCCATAGTGGGACGCTCCATTTGATGTCCATTTTATCCACACCCCAAGGCAGTATTTTGTGAAAGAAGGGTACTGGTGATGGGGACTCAGAATGAGGCACCAAGAACCATTTCAGTAAGGAAGCGAAATTTAAGATATATCAGGAAATATTCATCAACAATGGAAGGAAACAGGCCCAGATTGGAGATGGGGTCATTCATGGGACTTCTATGCTAAATTTAGACAAATGCCTTTATCTTTCTGGAGGTGAGAGCCAATGACAAACACATTGGATTTTGCTCTAGGTTATTAAAGTCTCTGGCAATACCCTGGCTAGATACTGATTAATAAACATTTGTGAGACGGCTTGGTGACTCACACCTGTAGTCCCAGGAAGGCTGAGGTGGGAGAATCGCTTAAGCCCAAGAGTTTGAGGCTGCAGTGAGCTATGATTGTACCGGCCTGGGTGACAAAGTGAGACCCTGTCTCTAAGAAAAACAAACAAGCAAACAGAAAACATTTGGTCTTAAGTAAATACCACATGTTCTCTCTTATAAGTGGAAGCTAAACATTGAGTACACATAGACAAAGATGGCAACAATAGACACTGGGGACCACTAGAAGAGGGAAGGAGAGAGGGGGACAAGGGTTGAAAAACTAACTGTTGAGGACTATGTGCAGTACTTGGGTGATGGAATCATTCATGCCCCAAACCTCAGCATTATGCAACATACCCAGGTAACAAACCCGTACATGTACCACGAAATTGAAAATAAAAGTTGAAAAAAATCTGGAAAAACAAAATAAAAAATTAAGATACTAACAAAACAGTAGGTTTTTTTTTAAGATAAATATACCCACACACAAACACACACACAACTCCACTGGTAAAGCATGGAGCCACAGCTAATTTATACTAAATGATGTGAGGCTTGTGGCAGCAGGGTCATTAACAGGATAAAAGCTCAATAAGGTGACAGGATAACACACAAATCAGCACTACCAGATGCCACAGAATGATTTGTAGACATAATAGGCTAGAATGGAGAGCGCTGTACATTAACTAGCTTATGGACATAATCATTTGAGAAACATTTTAATTGTGGAAAGCAGCAATTAATGTTAGCTAGTTACAAAGTTGTATTTAAATTTGTAGTTATTTAGAATTGATTGAAGATTACTTAGAAAGATATTGGAAGCTTAAGTGGACATCACAACAAAGTAATATTAGCAACAACATAGACTGCTCTCCTCAATAGAAAGTAAAGAAGGGAAGGCGGATGTAGCAAAACACACTGGGGTCTTGGTTGAGTGTTAGTGTTGCTCACAGAAAAACTTCCAACCAGTATATTTTAAGACTGTTTTTCTGATACTGTTTGACCTAAATCCACATGCTTCAGTCATAACATCATGACTTACTGTGTTTCATAATCAACTATAGCCTAATATATTTGCTGATAATAATCAATACATATAAAACATATATAATGATTTATCTCTTTATCTGAAATTAGAGAGACTTCAAAATTATCCTTAGCCTTATGCCATTACCTTTTACTAAAATTCCATACACTTTCTTGAGTGAGAAGAGAGAGAAGTTGCCTGAAGAATGAGAAGGTTTAAGCAAGGTGAAGGTAGAGCAAGGGGGTGGGGTAGGGGGAAGAAAGAAGGGGAAGGAGCGTTTTCCCAATGTGAGAGTTAATTTTAAGAATTAACTTGACTGGGCCATGAGATGCCTAAATATTTGGATAAACATTATTTTTGGATGTGTCTATGACAATGTTTGTGGAGACATTAACATTTGAATTGGTGAACTGAGTAAAGCAATGACCCTTTCCAATATGGGAAGGCATCATCCAATCAGTTGAAGCCTGAACAGAACAAAAATGCTGAGGAAAGTTGAATTTGCCCTCTGCCTACTTGATCCGGAACATTGATCTGCTCTTGTCCTCAGTGCTCCTGGTTTTCAGGCTTTCAAACTCAGACTGGAATCTACACCATTGCCTCTCTGGCTCTCAGGCCTTCAAACTGCACCACCGGCTTTCCTGGGTCTCCAGCTCATAGATGGCAGATTGTGGGACTTCACAGCCCCCATAATCATACAAGCCAATTTTGCACAATCTTATTTAGTGTGATATATATATGTGTGTATATATACACACACATGCAGATATAGATATGTATTAGATACAGATGTAGATATAGATATATCTCCTATTGTTCTGTTTGTTTCACTGGAGAACCCTGACAAATACACCCAATTTATTTGATTATGGAATATGCCCCCATTTTTTCATGCGATGCCTAGTACATCTCCTGAAATTCTGTAGTAGGCGTTTGTCATTTTTTTTGACTGACCAGTACTTGACCCCCTTTCCTATTTTGAAAGACCTCACTTTATGAGACATGGTTCAACTCCCCCTAGATAAGTTGAAAAAAATCTCACAGACATTTTTCCATTCTCCTCTGTAGCCAGTGCACAGACAAAAGCTGTAGCCTTGGCTAATCTGATGAGTGTGCCCTAGAATTTGGTTCAGAAGCTGTTGACATGAAGAATCAGAGATCGCCAAGGACTCAATTCTACCAAGGTCACACCTAGAGACCAACGCTCAGTGATCTGGTAGTGTCATTCTGACTCCCGGATCAGAAAAGATGCCTGTACCCACTGCAAAAGCAGAGGTGTGGCTCCCAATAGTTCTGAGGCTTATTTTGCAGCATTTTTTCCTGATTATGTAGTCTCCAAGTCTGGTTCTCAAGATTTCCTGGAAATTTTATAATCTGCCCAATATCCATTAATTAATTTTCTACTTGAATCAGCCAAAGTTAAAGTTTCTGTTGCTTGCAGTCACAAACCTTGACTGAGACAAATGACCTTAGGAAACTCAGTTCTGTGTAATTTTTTAAAGTACCAACAGGGCCAGGTGCAGTGGCTCATGCCTGTAATAATCCTATCAGTTTGGGAGGCCGAGGTGGGTGGATTGCCTGAGCTCAGGAGTTCCAGACCAGCCTGGGCAACATGGTGAAACCCCGTCTCTAAGAAAAATACAAAAATTAGCTGGGTGTGGTGGCATGCACCTGTAGTCCTAGCTACTTTTGGGGCTGAGGCAGAAGGGTTGCTTGGGCCCAGGAGGTCAAGGCTGCAGTGAGCTGTGTTCACACCACTGCACTCCAGCCTAGGTGACAAAGCAAGACCCTGTCTCAAAAAAAAAAAAAAAGTGATAGAATATGAGTTCTCACTGACTACAGAGGAAGATTAAATACAAATAAATGGGGAGAAATTGATTTATTAAACGTTACTGGTAATTGGCACTGTGATATAGGTTTTATTATATACAATTATTATTATTCCAAGTTTAGAGATGGAAAAATCAAGATTCAAAGGGGTTTTGCCCAACGTCAGTAAGCAAAAGTCAGAATTCAAATACAGCTCTAATTTTGCGACCTATACCAAGGAAACAAGGCTAAATAACATTAGCAACTTAAATTAAAAGGTTCAAATTTAATAGAGTTAAACCAGGATACTCAGGACATATGGCTTATGGTGATAATAAGTCTTTGTAGCAAATACGGCACAACGCAAGCCACCGAGTGTGAAAAGAGGAGGCTCCTCAACTGGTTTAGTAATTGCACACAAATGATAAAATGCAGAGTGTAGAAGTTCCCAGTCTTCCCTTTGTCCTTCTCCTGTGATTGCCTCACAAACTGAAGATAATTTCTTTAGATTTTATTTTTAATAGACAAATAGTAATAGTATATGTTATATATTTATGGGGTACAATGGATAGTGACTATAATAAATACTAATGTATATTTCAAAATTGCTCAGAGTAGATTTTAAATGTTCTTACCACAAAAAATTGAAGGTAATTAACAGCAGTTAGTGCTCAGAAAGACAGAGGAACGCATTAAGGAGGTAATTTACCCCTGTACCAAGTCAATCATCTGAGAATTAGCTAGTTTGATTGTCCAGAGCTGTGAAAAGTGCCTGGGGCACCTTGTGGGTGTTAAAAAGGATTGGTTATAAACTCGTAATTGGCAGATTAGAAATAAAATTATTCATTTGGTAGTTAAAAATTGATTTTTCTTTTAACCATTGCTCTAAATAGAGTATTATTTTCAGATTAAAAAATCTAGACAAAGAACTATGAGTTATTTTATAAATGAAATCTAGTTTGTGTGAAGAGTGCAAAACTAAGGACTGAGTATTGTATCCCTGGTGGCCTCCTGTGTCCAACCTTGAAGAAGACCCGGCTGTGGGCCTCATGTCGTGCTAAACCAACTGGCAGGCCCTGGGTTCTGAGAGTCAGAGCTATACATTAAGGTATACTTAGAGAAGTATCATTTTCTTCTTATCCTTACTACTCCATTTCAATTTCAGCTATTCTTTCTTCCCTCATGCCCCATAGGTAACTAGTTTCTTTAAGGTCAGGATTATATTTTCTTTTTTGTACAAATTAGCAGATATACATACATTTTCTTATACGAGCATACCTTGGAGATACTGAGGGTCTCGAATAAAGTGAGTCACACAAATTTTTGGTTCCCTGGTGCATATAAAAATTATGTTTACAATACACTGTAGTCTATTAAGTGTGCAATAGCATTATGTCTAAAAAAGCAATGTACAAATATTTTGGGGCATGGTGGCTCATGCCTGTAATCCCAGCACTTTAGGAGGCCAAGGATGGAGGATCACTTGAGGCCAGGAGTTCAAGACCAGCCTGGGCAACACAGTGAGACCCCCGTCTCTACAAAAAATTTAAAACTTAGCCAAGTGTGGGGGCTATAGTCCCAGCTACTTGGGAGGCTGAAGTGGGAGGATCACTTGAGCCCAGGAGGTTGAGGCTGCAGTGAGTCATGATCACACTACTATTCCCACCTGGGTGACAGAGCAAGACTCTGCCTCAAAAAAAAAAAGAAAGAAAGAAAGAAAAGAAATCAAAAACAAAAAAAAAAAAACTTTATTGCTAAAAATGCTAACCATCATCTGAGCCTTCAGCAAGTTGTAAACTTTTTGCTGGTGGAGGCTCTTGGCTCGACATTGATAACTACTGACTGACCAGAGTGGTAGTTGCTAAAAGTTGGGGTGGCTGTAGCAATTTCTTAAAATAAGATAACAATGAAGTTTGTCACATGGATTGACTCTTCCTTCCATGAAAGACTTCTCTGTAGCATGCAATGCTGTTTGATAGCATTTTATCCACAGTAGAAGTAGAATTTCTTTCAGAATTGGAGTCAATTCTGCAACCCTTTTGCTGCTTTATTAACTAAATTTGTGTAATATTCTAAATCCTTTGTTGTCATTTCAACAATATTCACAGCAAGAGACACTTCTATCTCAGGCGATCACTTTCTTTGCTTATCCCTTAAGAATCCTGCAATGTTCTAAGGCTTTCCAGTTATACTATTATTTACATTCTTTAATCTATTCCTGTGCATCTACTTGATTTCTCTGGTATAATTGCATTGGCTAATAACATTACCATAGGGTTAAATAGGAACAGAGGTAGTGGGCATTCTTTGCTTGTTCCTGATATTAGTTGAATTGCCACTAGTGTTTCCCCATTACATAATATAATAGATTGAAGACTTAAGGTGTGTACGTGTGTGTGTCCACACACATCAATTTTATCATGTGGGAAAGTATTCCTCAATTCCTGTTTCTGAGTATTTTTATTGTGAATGTATTTTTATTGAGAATTTTTACTTGAATTTTGTCACAGCCTTTTTAGCATCTATGGAGATAATCATGTGATTTTTCTTTAGAACTATTGATATAGTATAGGATGATATCAATGGATTTACTAATATTGAACAAACTTTGCATTCCTAGAATAAATGCCACTTGGTTAGGCATATTTCTCAATGGGATATTGGATTCTGCTTGCTAATATTTATTTAGTATTTTCATATCAATAGTCAAGAATATATGTCTGTGGTTTTTTATGTACTGTCCTTCTTTGCCTTTCTTCCATTTCTATTCCTTTCTCTTGACTATTTTTACTTTCTTTTTACTTTAGTCTCTCATTTAATAATTTCCTGCTTTCCTTCTTTGCCTATTAAATCTTCATGTGTGTCTATTCTTCTTTGAGAATCTTGTAATTTGTTTTCTTTCTTGGATAATTTTGTATTTTTCTTCCATTTCTTTCCTGAGTTGTCAACTCTGTTTTCATTTTTTCCCTTGTGAAGTTTTTATCCACTTCTGTTCTTAATTTTTGAGTTTCCAATTCAAGCATTTTTTCCATATTCTCAAATGCTTGAATGAATGTATATGATCCAGTTTGGAATGTTGACTTACAGAATTTTTCTGCTTCAGGGTTTTTTTCAAGGAGTATGGGGGTTGTTACATGGATGATATATGTAGAATTGTCTTCCCTGCTTTCTTGGCAAAGGCTCTGGATGAATCTGTTGATATATCTTTTCATTTTTATGGTACTATGATCATAAGATTCCTAGTTTAATGGCTTCATTCATTAGCAATATAGTGAGGTTCATATGCTTTAGGGGTCATTTGCTCATTGTTTTAGTGGTGGCAGAAAGAGTATAAACCTTCCAATGTTGTGTTTCTCTTTGATTTTGCAAGACCCTAATCCTTACACCAATTGCTTATTTCCCCTTCACCGTCCAGTTGCAAAGGGTGCTTCCCTCTTCCTTTTTGTCTTTTTTTCTCCCATTTAACAATATGTTTTGAACAATGCTGTTTAAGTAACTCCTGACCCTTTTAATCATGCATAATCTGAAGTTCTTTCCCTGCAATCCATGCTATGCTCTGCCAGGATATTGTTAAAATATTTTCATAGGTAAGATCAACCTGATCTTTTTGATGGTAGTTTTTTATGAACCTTAGGCCCTTTTGCTAGTTTCTCCCTTTTTTTTTTTTTTTTTTTTTTTTTACTTTCCTGAAGTTTTTCTCAGTCTGTCTTTACTCTCTAAAGAGCCTTGTGCAATACAGGGATCAAGCCAGAATATGAGATCTTACACTGGAATGTGGTGACTTTCTCTGTTTAGTCACAGTCATTTTATTTACTTTATTTTATTTTTGAGACAGAGTCTTACTCTGTCATCCAGGCTGGAGTGCAGTGGGACAATCTCGGCTCACTGCAACCTCCCTCCCGAGTTCAAGCAATTCTTGTACCTCAGCCTCCCAGTAACTGGGATTACAGGTAGGTACCAACATGCCTGGCTAATTTTGTTGTATTTTTAGTAGAGACAGGGTTTCACCATGTTGGCCAGGCTGGTATCAAACTCCTGGCCTCAAGTGACCCACCTGCCTCAGCCTCCCAAAGTGCTGGGATTACAGGTGTGAGCCACTGTGCCCAGCCTAGTCACGGTCATTTTAATGTTTTAGCATTCTCTGTCTTCAAGTTATGCCAAAGGCATGGTTTTGCCTAGATTTACATACCATTTTTTATTGGTTTTAATTCTTTAGGGAGGAAATACAGGGAGGCATATAGCTAAATGGTGCAGCTGTTATGCCCTTAGCTATCCAGAAGTCCCAATTATGGTTGTTTTAAAGTTCTTGTCTGTTAACTTCAATTATGCAGATCATCTATTTGCTTGTTTTGCTTTTTTTTTCTCTCTTGATTATTGGTCATATGACATTGCTGCTTCACATGTGTAGTGACTCTTATTTGTAGGTAGAATGTTATGTATAAAGGACCTGTGGAGGTTTCAGATATTATTATATTCCACACAAAAATAATTTATCTTCTTGCTGTAAACTGAATTATGTTCTCCTAAATTCATATGTTAAGGCCTTAATCCCCAATATGACTATATTTGGAGACGAGGCCTCTAAGGAAGTAATCAAGGTTAAATTAGGTCATAAGGGTGGGACTTTGATCTCACAGGATTGGTGGCCTTATAAGAAGAGGAAGAGAGAGAAGTCATCTCTCTCTCTCTCTCTCTCCTGCCCCCCGCCCCCCACCACCCCCATGAGCATGCACCCCGGAAAGAGGAAAGGCCATGTGCTGGAGTAATGAGAAGGTAGCAGTCTACAAGCCAGGAAGAGGGGCCTCCCCAGAAACCCAACTAACCAGAATGCTGATCGTGGACTTCTCAGTCTTCAAAACTGTGAGAAGTAAATTTTCTGTTATGTCAGCCACCCGGTCTGCACTATTTTGTTATGGCAGCTCAAGCAGACTAATACATCTCTGTTTGGCACATAAAAGGGTCCAATCACTTCAATCCAATCATAAATTGAACAGAGATAAAGTTTTAGTAAAAGTCAGTCTATTTCTGATTTAATCGTGTTCCTGAGCCATGGCTATCCCAGGCTCTTCATTGCAAGCATGGTGGTTCTTTGGCTCTTCCTCATATTGAAAGGCTGTAGGAGATACATTTCTGCCATTTGGAAGTTTTCAGCTTACTTTTTGGCCTCCTCCCCCATGCAACTTCAAGATCTGATAAATGTCTTCAGAGGGAGATTGGACATGTGTTTGAAGCAGGCCTCTTCCTGAAGAGTCTTTGTTTTCTAAGCTCTATGAGACTGTGGGAGATTTCAGTACAATGGGGAGAAACAGGCATGCATTTGAGGCTCCTCAAGTTTCCAGTGCTCCACAGGATTATTAAAAGCTTCACTGGTTTCTCTTTTTGCAGCAGAGTCCCTCTACCTGGGTCAAGCCCAAACCATCAGTGTACTCCCAGAACCAACAAAATGTCCTGAGAGAAAAATAGCCAGCAATCATCAGATCACCTTGAAATTATTCTCTCTTTCTCTCTCTGGAATTTTAGTTCACTTAGTCTTCGTTGCTTTCACAGCTCTCAGGTGCTTCTGAAAATGACTTTTTTAATATTTTCCATTTGTTCAGGTAAGAGTATTGGCCTATCACATCCTGCCACAAAGCAGAAGTCTTTCTGTGTATAATTTTTGATCTTTACAATTCAGGTCTTCCAAAAGTATGTAACATAACTAATATATGTTTGTTGAAATGAATGAATAAATAATTAATGCTAATTTTGCCTGTTTTGCAGTCTTAACTAGGCCAAGTTTTGCCACTCTGTTATGGAAGCGAAGTAGACAGTGTTATTATGGTGATACAACAAAAGTGCTACAGCCAAGATTCAGGAATTTGTGGCAAAGGGAATCTTTTTGAAGTATGAACCAATGAGACTCAATCTAGAGTACTGAACTCTCAACCTTAATTTTCACCTGTTTTTGCTTTTTAGCTTTTCCTTTACCACCCCAAGATGGGAAACAGTGGGTGGGATATTTGCTTACTAGCTGCTGACCATCTCTGTTCCCCACTGAACACTATGAGGGTAAGGACTTTGTCTTGCCTGCTATTTTATCCTCAGTATCTGTACAGTGCCTCACCCATCATAGGCACTCAAATCATTTCAATGAATGAATGAATATCACAGTCTGGCTTGTTAGCAGATTAACATAATTAAATGCAGAAAATGGAAGTTGAACAAGAGTTTAGTACAAGTTATTGACAATAATTAGCACTTTTAGAAACTTGAGGGCCAGGCGTGATGGCTCATGCCTGTAATCCCAGCACTTTGGGAGGCCGAGGAGGGCGGATCACTTGAGGTCAGGAATTGAAGACCAGCCTGGCCAACAGGATGAAACCCCATCTCTACTAAAAATACAAAAATTAACTGGGTGTGGTGGCACATGCCTGTAATCCCAGCTACTCAGGAGGCTGAGGCAGGAGAATCGCTTGAACCCAGGAGGGGGAGGTTGCAGTGAGCCGAGACTGCACCAGTGCAGTGCAGCCTGGGTGACAGAGCAAGACTCAGCCTCAAAATAAATAAATAAATAAATAAATAAATAAATAAATAAATAAAACTTGAGAAGCACTTCAGCAATAACTTCGATCTTAAAAAAAAACAGAAGTTCAAGACTATACTCTATTTTAAAATAAAGTAATTATTATTTATGAGATTGCAAATAATCCTTTAAACAAAATGAAATCCTGTTCATCAAAGTAAGAAGAATATCACAGAATAAACTGCAAGCAAAACTTCAAAATATAGATAAACTTGGAAATATTTTCAGCCTCCAGTGCTAACTATAGTTATTGGCCATTTGGAACCTGGCGTAGGCTCTTTTTCAATAGTTATATTTACACATACTAATGCCAGTACGATCATACAAACTAAACTAATGGCAGATGTTATTTTGATCAAACTAGAGTTAACCTTGTACATTATTTATTACTTGATTTTTCTCCCCTGGAGAACATTTTTTGACAAGATCTGTATGTAAAAGCAGCATAATTTTTTTTAAAATTTCAAGGCTATGTGAAATGATTCTTATTAAAAGTCTGAAGAGAAAAATCAATTTCAGGTGAAATAATAATAATAAATATTATTTATATGTGAATATGTGAATATGTACATTTTATTTACATGTTATTGAAAATGTTCCACAGGAAGATAATTGGCCATAGGGTATGATTAATGTTAAGTAATCAAAAAAGTCCAATCTCTTACAATTTAATTTCCTAAATCAACCATAAATGAACCAGTCATGAGTGGACCACAGAGTATGGGGTAAAACCTATGTGCTTTGGAAAAAATCAGTTCTGAATTAGAATGTTTGCCTTATGTTGTGAGTAATGTAACTAATTTCTGAACCTCATTGTTTTCATTTGTAACATGGGAAGTATTGAGAGAGCTCAGATGGGCCACCTGGGCCAGGCGTGGTGGCTCACACCTGTAATCCCAGCACTTTGGGAGGCTGAGGTGGGCAGATCATCAGGTCAGGAGTTCGAGACCAGCCTGACCAACATGGTGAAACCCTATCTTTACTAAAAATACAAAAAAAGTAGCTGGGCATGGTGGCACACGCTTGTAACTCCAGCAACTCAGGAGGCTGAGGCAGGAGAATTGCTGAACCCAGGAGGCAGAGGTTTCAGTGAGCCGAGATTGCGCCACTGTACTCCAGCCTGGGCAACAGAGCAAGACTCTGTCAAAAAAAAAAAAAAAGAAGGGCCACCTTTAGTTCAGGAGGATGATTAAAGTTAACTAATAGAAATAGCAGAAGTTGATCTACTTAGAGGAAGTGTGTCGAGCAAGCAGAACACAGAGAGAGATAAAGACAAACAAGGAGAGGATGTAGGCAGAACTATGCACGATTTTCATTTTTCAAACTACGAGACAGATACAAATAAAAATCTTGGTCAAAAGACTGTACAGATTGCCCTGACATTAGGATCTTTGCTTTAACATAATTACATTACAAAGAAAACAATTCCTTCTAACTGAATTAGCTTTGCTTTAAAGATTATCTGCGAGGGAATTTGAAAGGGGATTTCAGCACAGACAAAAATTTGTGTCAGAAGGAAGAATATAATTTCTACAGGAAAGTGTTATCTCATGCCTGAGCATAGGAGAACATCTGGTACTGATAACCTACTGCTTCTTGGGGCTGACTTTTGGGGAGTCAGAGGTAAGTCATAAATCAAGTAGATGAACATCTACATTGCGCCACCTAGTCTAATCAGAACATTGCTTGGAAGGAAACCCCAGAAATCGGGAGGACTGGGAAATGGCAAGTGCTCACTGTCCTGCACCTGGCTGTCGAGGTTTGGAACATCCAGCACTGTACAGAGGGCTCCTCCAGCCTTTAAAACTGCCTTAGAGGATGGGGCCTGCCTAGTGGGGAGAGGAGAATGGGCCCACAAGAATTACAGTGCCAACCTCACAACGTGTTGTCAGAACTAATTAAGGGAATTTGTTATAAAAGTACTTAGCACACTAGTGCATAGCATGTGTTGGCTTTCTTGCCACTTGTCTTTTAGCATTGCCATGGTTACACGTGTACTTTCCTATAAAGTATCAACGGTATTTTCATGTTTTATTTTAAATTTTAGCATATTCATCAAGGCAATGTTAGATATATATGTTTATGGGTTACCCAAACCAGATAAGCCAGCATATTTGCCTCATAAACTAGTTTCAAATTTGAACTGCCTACCCAAAATTCATCCTATAATGTGGGGGGTCTGAGAATTTTCCAATGAAAGCATTGAAGATATCACTGGGATTTTTAAAGTAAAGAACACACTGTAATAATTGACATACTCTTCTCTGCCACTAGATACTAAATGGTGAGAATGTGTCTCACTAAGCTGTGTGTACCAAGTCTGTAGTTCCTCAGAAATTCTGTCATTGCTATTGTTGGAGGAAGGAAGGAAGGAAGGAAGGAAGGAAGGAAGGAAGGAAGGAAGGAAGGAAAAAGAAAAGAAAAGAAAGGAACAAAGAGAAAAAGAAAAGCTAACTGAGAAACTATTTCTACCATGGGGATTTCAGATGCAAGTCTCTAAAGACCTGTACTTTGAGACACCATTCCTCCCTTTTCAGTTCTACACATTAAGCAAACCATATAAAACTAGCTGCTCATGGAATTTGACTGAAACCTAATATATTTTTTTCAGAGAAATTATCAGGATTAAAGACATTATGAGGAAGAGAATATTGTGGTGAAATCAGTGTAGCAGATTTATTGGGTATATTTTAAATGGCTGTTATCTTTAAAGTAAAATATTGCATTTTATTATAGTAACTGAAAATGCCATTAACTTTGTAAGCATTTAACTGTTTCTGGCCTCAGAATTGCATAATATATTTTACTTTTCATTAGGAAATAAAATGATAAATCTTTCTAGGCTATGTTTTCCAAAAACATTTCAGTTGCTCACTAAACATCAAGAAAAGGGGCAAGGCTGAGTCTTGTGGATTGCACATCAATCTATGGATCTAAGGATCCATGGGTCTGAATGGTCACTGTCCCAAATAATATATAATTTTTCCAACAAAGACATACAACAGCTGTCCCTAATAATCTATAATTTGTAAACAAAGAGAAACAAAATCACTGGGAAGAAAGGTTGATTGCTGTTTTCCTTAGAATTCTTAGTAGCAACTGATAGAAACACACGGAACTGGTTGAAAGAGAGAGAGAGAAGGTGAAAAAGAAAAGGAATTTATTAACTTAAGTATCTAAGTAATACAGAGATAGCTCTCACTTCAGGCATGGCAGGGCCCAGAGTTTCAAATGATGATATTAAGAATTGAGAATCAGTTATCTTCATTTCTTAACTCAGATTTTCTCTGTATTGGCTTCACTCTCAGACAGGTTCTTTCTATGTTGTGGCCCTTATAACCTCTAGACTTCTCCCAGTGGCAAATTGAGAAAAAAAAAAAAAAAAAAGAACAAGAAAGAAAAGAAAGGAAGGAAGGAAGGAAAAAGAGAAAAGAAAGAAGAAAGCAAGCAAGCAAGCAAGCAAGCAAGCAAAAAAGCAAGAAAGAAAAGCTTTTTTTTTTTTTTTGAGATGGAGTTTTGCTCTTGTTGCCCAGCCTGGAGTGCAATGGTGCAATCTCAGCTTACTGGCTTACTGCAACCTCCGCCTCCCGGGTTCAAGCAATTCTCCTGCCTCAGCCTCCTGAGAAGCTGAGATTACAGGTTCACGCCACCAAGCCCAGACAATTTTTGTATTTTTAGTAGAGACAGGGTTTCATCACATTGGCCAGGCTGGTCTCAAACTCCTGACCTCAGGTGATCCTCCCGCCTCGGCCTCCCAAAGTGCTGGGATTACATCATGCCCGGGCTCTTTTTTCTTTATGATCCCTGTAACATAGGGATCATAACTGAGTCCCAAAATTGAGTTTCACTGATCTAGCTGCACTAATGCGTCCAATGACATCCAGGATGTGGAAACCTTTTTTTGGTCAGTTCTAGGCCATATCATACATTACCCCAGAGGTGAGAAGGTAGAGAAGAGGGATGAAGTCCTACCCAAACCTGATGTTATTTGTTTATAATTACAGAAACTATGTGTGTGTTTCTTCCAGCCCAGGCCTGGGCTCTCCACCATTCATGTTTAAATTCTATTTTTGGGTAAATCACTCCTAATAAGCAGTCAATCAGCTTGTATTGTTATGCCAGTGATACATACCTAGCTTTATTGCTTTCTCAAACTTATCACAATTTGGTTTGCTGTATATTAAAATTTGGCTCTGCAGCGAACTCCATGATAATTTCAGCTGTTGCAGGAAAGGAAAATAGATGGTAAAGATAACATCACTGGGAAGATGTGTGTTAGTTTGCTTTGAGGAATTATCTGATTTTTCCATGCATGGGGCTTAATTAGATTTTAAAGTTTTCTTCTGCTAAAAAGCCACAGCTATAGAAAACTTTGGGGCATAGCATATGCTTTTCTGTTATTAACAGATAAAGGGAACAAAATGATATCATATTTAGTGAATTCATCCTTCTATGAACATACTTCATGGTTCATGACACAGATGTCAAGGGTCAGTAAAGTGATCACATCAGCAATGCTGCCCCCAGGAGCTTCTCAAGGAAGGACATTAGCACTGTGTAAAATGGCAATGACAGGAACATGGATTTGGAACTATAAGACTGGATTTGTGTCTTAGTTCAACACTCACTATTTGCAAGGCCCTGAACAATTCACTTAACCATTACGTGAACCTCCATTTCTTTATCTATAAAGTAAGAATAACAACATCTGTGATCTCTTGAGAAAAAAAAAGTTTTTAATGTGAAACAATACTCCCCTGAGATTTACCAAACTCTATTTTAATTTTAATTGATTTATGCCAAAAGATAAAATAAATTAATTAGGGCATGCTATTAGAAATACTGGCAAGGGAATATATTTGATACAACTAACAATGATTGGGTATGGAATGAAAGATTATCTTAAAATCTGAAACAAAATAAATTTTAAATTCTAAAATTTTTTATTTAAAAAACTACCTAGGTCATATGGATTAAAATTGTATACTTTTACAAAATGTTTTTCATATCCAGAACATATAATCTTCTATAGGAAAATACAGTACCACCTGTACTTTGGACAATGACAACCATGTGTTCATTTTACACAGGGAATTCTGCCTTGGTTTGAGCCATGTCTCTGCACATAGGAGAAACTGCTTATTTACAATCATTGCCCACCTGCTACAGCAGCAGGAAGGGTGACTCTGTGTATTTGTTATTCTTATTTCTCTGGGTTTTCACTCTTCCTTGTTTTCCATGCACCCATTTTTATATCCTGGGAACTAGGCATTGCCAGGAAGGGCAAATAGTTGTGGGATGGAGTTAGAAGGGGCTTCATTGAGGCAGAATAATTCTAGTATAAGCAATTAGCAAAAATTGTTGGACACAATCCTTGCCCCAAAGGACCTCTTACAAACTACTTAGAGAAAATATATAGATACAAATAATGGAAAATAATACAATACTGGATTGCCAAGTATAAATAAAATATGTAAAAGTATCTCTACTATGTAGAAAAAACAATAGGGGTGCTATGTGTGGTTAACAAAGATTATCACTCTGGGTTGAATTTATTTTTCCTGGAAGCTCAAATTTTAGATTAAATTTTTATATTCATTTGTAGCATTTAAATGTGAGAATGAAATGAACATATTTTAAGAAAGAAAAGGTTTTATATTAAAAAAAGAATAACAACATCTGTCCCACCCAACAGGGTAGGTATGAGGTTCAAATGAAATAAAGCTTATTCATCCCCTTGTTCCTCCTGTAAGTGAAATGCCTCATAGGCTGTGTCCTATTGATCTTTGTGAGTTTCAGTGTCTAACCCTGTGCCTGGCAGTCAAAGTTTGATCAACAAATGTTTGTTGGATGAACAGATAAATAAAAAAAAAATGATCAAACAGATGAATGAATGAATGAATGATAGCCATGACATAGAAGGAAATAACAAATATTGTTTAGCACTGGCTCAGGGTGGTTCTGAGGTTAAACAATATTTTAACAATATTTCAATTCCTGAATTTGACTCTGCACATTTTTCCTGGGCTTTCCTTAGTAGAAAAGAAGCTAAAGTTCAAGATTTTGAAAGAATAGTGACTGCCTTAGCAAAGAAACAGCCAAGAAAATCACTGCTCTTTTATCTCAAAGAGAAACATTAATTAGGTAAGACATGGGCAAGAAGTAAAATGGAAAACTTCTAAGAGTGAATTGTATTATAGTTAACACTTAGTAATTTCTCTAAATTTTAGAGCATGACTATCTTGTTGCAGGGGTTTTTGAATTATTTGTCGTATTTCTGAAGGAAGCCTTTGAAATCCGTGGAGATGACTTTTTACATTTTTATAAAAGTTCTTTCCACTCCCATCTAGATTCTCTACGTGAGCTCGTGTATGGAACATGTGCGATCAGTAGTCTGGGAAAATTGGAATGGATTTAGGTAAATCTGAGATGGCCGTGCTTATTGATATTAACATTGACGTTGACTGGGCAGTCTCCACCATGGAAAAATATTCCATACGGGTAATTGTGTGATTTCCAGAATTACATACCCTGAACTGTTAATTTCATAATTGTTAAGTTTTTCTTTGTTGAATCATTCCCAATGAGGGACATAGCGCTCTGATTACTCTTTTTAAATTAGGGTAAGCATAGATTCCAATATCTATACAAAATTGTGTATGTGTGTTTTGTGAATGGGGAAGTAAATGCTGCTGGTGGGGAGTGAGGCAGAAAGCTTTTGAAACACATACTAAAAGATATTATACTCTTATTCTTGGTTCCTCTAATTAGACACATTTGTATACTATTACTATACTGTATTATGGCTATAACTACATAGAATACATAATAGAAACATGCTCACATGTTTGTCCAGCCACAAGCACAGGGGCAAAACAAATTTCCAGCAAAATCCTCTACAATTTATGTTAAGGAAGAGGAACACATGGAAACAGGAAAAGATCATTAACTATGATCACAATTGTATTTTCTCAGAATACCCTCTAAGAAGGAAATGATTCTTAGCTCCACACCCACAATTTAGGATGTGGAAGTGGAAGGGAGAATCTTGGTTTTACACCTCCTGAAGATAACTCTGTTTCACTTTCCCAGCCCAGAGTATAGGGAAGAATCAAGTTGTCATGACAATTTCTAGACTGGAGCAAAGTCAATGTCTATGCAGGGTGGTGGGGATGCAGGTCTTCATCACTCACTCCCATTTATAGGCACAATCACTTGCCCTATGTGTTTGTGGGAGGAGTGAACAAATAAACTCATTACATAAATAAATTTCACAATCCAATGAAAATGGGCAAAGATGAACTAACAGTTCACACACACACACACACACACACAAAGTGAATGGCTTTTAAACACATGAAAATTAACTAGATGTCCTTAATAAAGAAAAATATGAGCAGGGTGACTAAGACCCAAACATGTAATGGTTCACTGGATGGAAGAGAGTGAACACAAGTAAGTACTATTGTGATGGGGGTGGAAATTGACAAACTCGTTGAAAATCTATTTGGAAATACATACCAACATGTAAAGTGAATATATAAAAATATATAATGCACACACATCTCTAGGGCTTTTCTTATAGGTAAAATCACCCTAATGTGCAAAACCATATTTACAATGCTATTTATCATAGCACTGAATTGTTTGTAAAAATAAAAGATTATGGACAATTTAGACATCTGACAATAGTAAAACAGTTCAATAAACTAAAAGTTTATATAATAGAATATTATTATATAGTTACCATATAGAGGGAGTGTATTAGTCAGCTCAGGCTGCTATAACAAAGTATCATAGACTGGGTGGCTTCAACTACAGACATTTATTTCTCACAGTTCTGGAGGCTGGGAAGTCCAACATTAGAATGCCAGTATACTTGGTTCTAGTGAAGGCTCTCTTCTTGGCTTACAGATGGCTGCCTTCTTGCTCTATCTTCACTTGGTGAAGAGAGAAAACTCTGGTGTCTCTTTCTAATAATGGGGGACTTCACTCTCATGCCCTCATCTAAACCTAATTACCATCCAAAGGCCCCACCTCCTAATACTATCATAATGGGGGTCAGGGCTTCAACATATGAATGGCAGAGAATATAAACATTCAGTTCATATTAGAGAGGTTCTGATATGGACTGATTTCCAAGATATTTTGTGAAATAAAAAAAATCAGATGCAGGACAATGTGCATGTATTCTGTTACCTTCCCATCATTCACTGTCTTCCAGCCAAGCTGGCCTGTCTCAGATATGCCAAGGTCATTGCTATCTCTTCTGTCTGGAATGTCTTTCTGATTTTCATATACCTGGCTTCTGCTCATATTTCAGGTCTCAATACAGATTCCACCACTTTAAAGAGGCCTTCTAGCCACTAGCAACTTTATCTTACTGAAAGAATCAGCCCATTTTGCTAGAAACTGTGTCTGCCGCTAACGTTTGTGAAGCAGAGTTCATAATAGCTAGAGTGCACCACCCTCATCATTTGCATTGAGCCACACTCTGATTTTTTTATAGGCACTACTTGAAAATCTTTTTTTTAATTATACTTTAAGTTCCAGGATACATCTGCACAACATGCAGCTTTGTTACATATGTATACATGCGCCATGTTGGTGTGCTGCACCCATTAACTCGTAATTTACATTAGGTATATCTCCTAATGCTATCCCTCCCCCCTCCCCCCACCCCATGACAGACCCCAGTGTGTGATGTTCCCCTTCCTGTGTCCAAGTGTTCTCATTGTTCAATTCCCACCTGTGAGTGAGAACATGCGGTGTTGTTTTGGCTGAGTGTGGTGGCTCACACCTGAAATCCCAGTGCTTTGGGAGGATCACTTGGGGCCAGGAGTTTGAGATCCTGTCTCTACAAAGAATAAAAAAAAAGCCAGATGTGGTGGTGGGCACCTGTAGCCCCAGCTACTTGGGAGGCTGGGGCAGGAGGCTCAGTTGAGCCCAGGAGTTCAAGGTTACATCAAGCTATGATTCCAACACTGCACTCCAACCTGGGCCACAGAGTAAGACCCTGTCTCTAAAAAAATAAATAAATAAAACAAAAAAATAGTTTGACATGTTTATTACTAACCCTTCCCTCCAACACACTCCAACTTCCTAGGATCTAAGGTCCATTAGGTCAGGAATATTGTCATGTTCATCCCCACGCCTCCAACGTCTAGACTTGTGCCAAATACAGAGTAGGCTCTCAGTTAATGTTGAATAAATGAACGAATATGTGAATAAAGAATATATGCCTACATCTATATACACAAAAAACATTTCCAGAAAGTTATCAAGAATGTTATGATGGTACTGTCAGGGAAGGAACAGAAAGGAAACTCATGTTGTGTTTTCAGCATGAGAGAGAAACTAGCTTAAACACCATGCCTGAGTTAGGTCTGCTCCATAGGTAAAGAGGTTTGACTTTGCCCTTGCAGGGCCATCAGTATAATGCCTCTATTTTACATTCATACAAGAATTGCATACCTATCATGAAAGCAGTTTTCCCCTCACTTTGAAAATTATGGAATAACAGAAGCTGTTCCTCAGCTCCAAGCCCACCATCTCTATACACTGCTCTACTATGCAGGGCTAGAACTACTCAAACTACATGTCTCAAGCTCCCTTGCCAGGTGAGTTCCTGTTAGCATCCACCAATGGGAATCACCAGAAAATATTGGGAGCCAGAAGGAGGAGAGGAGGGTCTTACATCCTATTTTCTACTTCCTGTCAGGAATCTTCAGTAGCAGCCGTCAGTTGGCTGCAACTTCCAATTCTTCTGGTCCTCCCATTTTCATCAAGCCACCTAGGAGCAGCCAACCCAAGACCTCTGGCAGCCTCAGTATCATCCACACTGCATTCCCTTACCAACCAAGCTATCCTTCCTGAGCCCAGGGAGAACTCTCTAGCCCACGTCCCTCCTCAGATAGTCAGGCACCACCTTCACAGGGTTTTCTCCCAGAGGCCCAAGCATTAGTTCTTTAGGTCCCCTCCTCCCAGCTCATAGGTTCTGGTTACAGGGCCCCTTCCCTGTGTTCCCCAGTCTTGAAGATGGGAGTTGCTTCTTGTTGTCATTAATCTCAGTGTTAACTCAGTATCTTCCTTTTGCTCCTTCAGCCTTTCAGCATATGTATAACAAATTCCCCATACTTATAACTAATAAGGTCTCTGGTTTTCTACTTGAAATATTATCAATGCAATACTTGTTTGGGGCATTCTCTTGGTCTACATTCTTTCCCTGGGTAATCTTTACCTAGTCCCATTTATATGCTCAAGATGCATATCCAACTCTTATTTAATGATTTATATATTAAAGTCTAATAGCTCAGATTTATCTTGCCAAAACATGAGCTCCTAGGCAGGCATGGTGGCTTGTGCCTGAAATCTCAGCTACTGGAAAGGCTGAGGTGGGAGGATTGTTTAAGGCTGGGAGTTTGAGGCAGCAGACAGCTATGATCATGCCACTGCACTCCAGCTTGTGCAACAAAGTGAGATCTGTCTTTAAAAAAACAAAAAACAAGAGCTCCTGATACACCAACCTCCAACCTATTCCTCCACCAGTATTTTCCATCTCAGTAAGTGGTGCCTCTATCCATTTATTTCTTCAATTCAAAATCCTAAAATCCTAGAAGTCATTCTTGCTTCCTATCCTTCCCTGATTATTCATATTCAGGGCATCAGTATGTCATAGTTACATCTCCAGAACTACACATCTATTTATTTCTCTCCATCTCATCTGTCATTATCCTATTCCATCCCTATCACTCACATTGACTACTATGGTTGTCTTTCAACTCTTGCCTTCCTAAGGCTGTTTCCTACCTCATAGCCATAATAATACTTTAAAAGTATAAATCACAATGAAAGTTAAATCCAAACTTCTTACAATGGCTCTATAGGATCTGCTTCCTGCAAACACCTCTAACTTCATCTCCTACTACAGTCTTCTAGCATTAACTGTGCTCTGGACACAGACGCCTCCCACCTTGAATTTGTCTTTTCCTCTGTTGGTTGTCCAGCTCTACGGGGTAGGCATGTTGCTATTTACTATTGTAGCTCCAGCATCTCCAGCACCTTGAATAGTCTCTACTCCCTAAAAGATGCTCAACAAGTATTTATTGACCGAATTAATAAATAAATGCTTTTAATATCCTCTTGTTTGTGTTTAAAGTACCTCAGCATACAAGACCTGGAAATATATGAAACTTTCTACAGCTTTGGATGAAAATCTACAGGGTTATATTTGTCTCCTATTTGCTTTCCTTTCCTTTCACATTTCCTAGGAAGTTTCTTGAAGAAAAGGAGCTTACAGAATCAAGACTTGATGACACAGCTGATATTTCCTTTGGATAAATAATACATGAATCAAAGAGGCCAAAGAATCTACAAGATTTTTACAATAGTGAGATTCATGGCCTTTAAAAATATGTAGAACAAGATGAAACAAGTGTTTTCAGTAGATGTTCAGGTGCTCTTTTCTAAAAATAACATACATAACCACAAATCAATGTTTAAAGCCAGATGGTTAATGAAGGCCAGCCAGGAAACTCCTATAATTCACGATAATGAGTATGGTAATGAGCTCCCATTATAAACCAAACTGCAGCGTGACATACTGTATCTATTTCAAATAACAGCAATTTGATTATTTCTTATTTTTCAAAGCTCCAAAGCTTAATTTACAGGGAAAAATATTAGAAAGTCTGAGTGATGTAGTTAATCACACCCAGTTAATTATATGGAAGGTAGCCTAAATTTTATTAACAAGCCCTGTTTAAATGTCAGATGTCATCACAAAGAAAATAATACCCAAACCCATATAAAGGTTAAAATCTTTCAAAACATGAAAGAAGTATCATTACTATGGTTGAAAAGAAATGTTTTTCCTTCAACTCTGATTTCTTTCCTTTTCAAATAGGACCCTAGGAAAGGTTGTGTTATGTTGAACAGAATGCATTAGGGACTCTGCCACTATAGAAAAATGCCAGGGATTGAATTTTATTTTTAGTATCAAAAGCAAATATTTATTTTTACACCTAAAGTTCACCTGATCTCAGAAAGGTAGACTGAAAAGGCATTCCAAGATACTTAAAATGACATGGGCAGAAGCACAGCACATGTGCGGACCATTGGGTATGGTTTTATGGAGCCACTCTGCTCTTGGAAGACATGACACACTGGGCTACCTTCTTATGAAGAGACAGGATGCTCAGAGCTGAGTAGTGGGAAAGCAAAGGTTTCAATACCCATCATCATTTCCATCCAATGTGAGTTAGGCTGCACACTGTGTGTTTGGAATACAGGCCATTATAACTGACATGCATATCTGATGCTCCACATTTTTTATGTTATTTTTATTAAACTATTATTTGCTGTGAGGAATTCTGAAGCATGCTTTCCCCCAAAATGTGACAGGGCTACAGACAGACAAGCCTGGATAAATCCTGAGCTATATAATTTCTGAATGACCTAAGTTATATTTACGGAGGACTGGAAGTTCATTTTCTGAAGTGTGTGAGACAGAGGGTTTCTGGTCTGAAAGCAAAAACATAAAATCGAATGTGTGAGCACTATATTGAAAACTGGAGGATTAAGTTGAATGTACCCATCTTCCCCCACTCAGCTCCCTATATGCTGGGTAGCCAGGCTTTTACCATCATCCAGAGAAAAGATTGACAGTCTCTGGAAAATAATACTAACCCAAAAAGAAAGTTCTAAAGATCTAACATCAGAAGTTTCTCAAGTAAATAGCCCAAGATCACCCCCACAATGAAATTCACAATCCATAACGCCTATTTATGCAAAGTAGCCAGTGGGTATATTTCAAAATAACTAGAGGAGTGGGATTGGAACATTCCTAACACAAATAAATGATCAATGTTTGAGGTGATGGATATCCCAATTACTCTAATTTGATCATTACACATTGTATGCTTGTATCAAAATTTCACATGTGCCCTATAAAGATGTACAACTATTACGTATTCCTAAAAATTAAAAATAAAAATAAAACAAAGAAGCTTGCTTAGAGAAAAAATTGGCCAGTGAGCTAGAAAATACTATAAAATATGAACAGACAATATGTGTCAAATAAAAATATATATAATGCATGTATAATTATATATAAAATACTGTAAAATATGAGAAGACAGCCAAGGCTTATTAGGCATTAGAAGCCAACATATAACTTGAAAGATAAAAACCAAAACAAATAGATTGAAAGCAACATAGAAAACAGAGAGTATACAGGAAAAAGAAACCTAAAAATATAAACAAAACAGCATCAATCTACAGAGAGATAAGAGAAGATCATGTAAACAAAAACAAGAATAGGCTACTATAATAAGGAAATACTCAGATAACAAAGAGCTTTTCCAAAATAAAAATGCTACAGTTAAAAATGAAAACTCAGTAGAAAACTTCTCAGGAAGCATCCAGAGAGAAGATTTAGAAAATTGTCGAAGAGTGAGAAGTGGAATAGTGATTAAAGGCATGAAAAAATGGAAGCACATGACAACAATTTTAACTCCAGGAAAAACAAAATGTTGTGCAGGAAAGGAATAGTGCTCAGAGTTTACTACAGGTCTCCACTATAAACAGAATTTACATTGTCATAATTTATTGATATGTAATATTAATTTAACAAAAATTATAGCTCTACTGGAGGAAGAGAATGAGAAGACTACATACGTGGAGAAGACGGGGGAAATTGAAAAAAAGGGAGCTAGATAGAGTCTCATCTTACATAGCTGGAAGCCAGTTAACAATGCCAGAAACTGAAAAATCAACAAGAATGCTACTTGGAGTCGTGAAGCCTACGTGACAATATAGTCAGTAAAAAAGATCAAAGTGATTGCTTAGGGGAAGGACAAAAACTTGAGGAGGGGTGAGGCAATACTGTGTTTCATAGCAAACGTTGTGGACAACTGGATCTTTAGAGGGTATGATTAACCTTAATAAAAATTAAAATTAAAAGAAAAAAGGATGAGGCAAGGAAGAAGGCAGTGACAAGCCTCAGTGGAACAGGACGCACAGGGAAGAAGAGATCTGGGTTGGTGATGGTTGGTAAAACTCTTGTCTGTCTCCAGGACCAGTATGACGCATGGCAGGAGAGAAGTGGATGCCCACATGGTGAGCAGAGGTACCTGACTTAGTACAAGCCAGCAGTGGGATTTAAGGATCCCTGGCTTCCAGCTGTGTCTCGTTTGTTAATTCCTGGCTCTGCCTCTGAATAGATGGAAAACCTTGGACAATCTCTGTGTACCCTGAGAGCCTGGATGTTTCTCATCCATCTCATATTCTTCACAGCTGGCAGCAGAGAGCTTTGTAGAGAGTAAGCACACCGATGCTTCCTTATAGATTATTTGGATTGCTATTTTCTTTGGGAAAATGTCCCCTAAATGTAAATAAAAGGATAAAATAAATTTGTATAGAAAAACTTATTTGGAGAATGACAAAACATAGAAAGTTTCAATAATCATCCTATAAAGCTTAATACATAATAATCTAAACATGGTAAAGCATTTTTGAAATTTCTATGTTGTAATATACTTCAAAAGCCCAACCATTTTTTAACAATCTGTGACTATTTTTTGAATTGTAAAATATACACACTTATTATTAAAAACTTTGGAAAATACAGAAACACATACAGAATTAATGTTGATTCCACCACACAAAAATAATTATTAAAATTTTTAGGTATAAACTTTATCTTATTTACCTTTATATGCACATATATGTTTTACAAATTTGTAAATATACTATATTCTATAACCTGATTTTTCAATTAATATAAATACTTCTCCTTATCATTAAATGTTATTCTCACTACCATTTCAATGGCTTCACAATGTTCAAGATATATGATAATTTATTGCCGGATATATCTCAATACTTTCCATGGTTTGCTTTTATAAATAACACAGTAGCTGAGTAAACTTGTACATAAATTTTTGCACATATCTGTTTATTTTGATGGAAAAAATTCCCACACGTAGAATTTCTGGAAAAAAGAGAATGTTTATTTTTTAAAACTCTTGATATTTAACTACCAAAATATGTCTCCAGTTGACACATTCATCCACAACCTGCATTTAATACTTTTTAAAATGAACAAATAATTGTACACATTTATGAGACACAACGTGATGTTTTGATATATGTATACATTGTGGAATGATTTAATCAAATTCATTAACATATCTATCACCTCTACTTTTTTGTGGTGAGAACTTTAAAATCTCTTTTAGCAATTTTGAAATATGCATTACTATTAACTATGATCATAGAATCTAAAAAAGTCAAACTTATACTTTTGAATACCCTCAAACTGGACAAATCTTGATTTTTGAAAATAATTCAATTCCTCATTAGATACCCTACTTACACCACTAGAGTATAAACTTCTTGAACTCAGAGACCACATCCTAAAAATTCATGGTTTGTATTCCCCAAAATATCAAGAAAAAATAATTTTATATTAATACCTGGTGAATAAGGTCAGGATCAAACTGGGTGCTGCTGTTTGAGTCAAATTAATATGACTGTAAAATAATAACACTGATTGTGTATATTGCCAACCGGCTTTGAAACATCGATAAATTCTTACTCATAAGCACAGAGAACAATTATTACAGGAAACAAATGGAAGATACATGGGGCTTACCTGTTTCCTCAGGTGGCATCTTCAAATTGGTGGGATTTTTTCCCGATTATTCAGAGATGATACTCATAAAAAGAAACCCCCAAAGAATAGAACATGTAGATAATGACAGAAGCACATTCTGGTAAGTGTTGTTTTACACAATGAGACAAAATTGAAGTACACATATAAACATAGATGAAGATGAATAAAACAAATCTCAATGAAAGGTCTAGGAGAAAAATAAGTATTGCTTTTTTGTTGTGTTTTTGTCTTCTAACAACAATAACAAAAAAGGAGCACGATTGAATCCCAAAAGTGGCTTGCAAGACAAGCCTCCTTTAACTGCTGCCTAAGAGTGCTATCCAGGACTTTTCAACACTAGGATGTGTATTTGTGGGCGTCTGCACCACAGCAGGACAAACAGAAGCCAGAGCCATACTTTTCCAGGTCAGTGAAGAGGTGGTTCGAATTCAGACACAGCTGTTACAGATGAGCTATTTCTCTTAGAAACAATGGCAATAGGGCTTTGGGCCTCATAAATCTGTTCAGGCTCTGGAAAGCCCTGGAGTTTTACTTTGACCTCTCCAACTGAGGTCATCGCTAGCAATCTACCTGGGACACCTACCTCAGAGCTGTGTCGCACAAAGCCTTTCTTTTGTCACTGCCACCTTCTTCCCTCCATTCCTCTTGACTATACCCTAGATCAAGCCAACCAAGGATGCTGTTGGAAGAAACCGAGCTCACACTTTGGTGAAAAGGAGAGAGCAGTGATATTCCTTGCCTTCTGCACAGGCAGAGCCATGGCAGGCTGCACATCAAGAGTTCAGTCTGCAAGGTGAAACGTGTAAAGAGATGGGGCTGGAAAGATGTATCCTGCACTTTGTTTAAACGTCTGTGGATAGGTGTTGAGGTCTCTCAGTTAGTAAAACTTGGCCCTACAGTCAAAATTGTAGAGGGGACAAAGTTTGTCTTCAGTTAGGAAAAAATTAGGGATCCTTCAGCACCTACTTCCATTCAGTTTTCACATTTCTCAGCTCCTTTAAATCTGACAGCATTCCAGGGAGGTGAGCTTACTATTCCCGCTTTAACAGATGAAGAAACTGAGCTAAAAAGGAGGAAGTCATGTATCCAAAGTTAACCAATTAATAAATGGAAGGGCCAAACTACAACCTTGAGTCTTATTAGTTCTAAAATCCCTTTTAATATACCCTCCCCATTTTCTATTCGCTTGTGTCTTTTTTCTGAGCTTTTCCTGTTCAAATAGACTTTCAGCCAGCTACCATGTTAGAATAAATTTGATAATATAATTTGTAGTGTATTACCTTTTTAAAGTGTTGATTGCATCTTAGGATGAAATTTCAATGGTGAAATGTTAGATATCAGTTTAATACAAGAGATATTTCAAGATTATATTCTCAGAAGAGGAAACCAAGTTTTCTAATGGAACAACTGATAGTCTCAATTCTAGAAGATGTCTAAGACAGGGGCCACATGTCTTTGTCCATCTCTGTTGTGTGACATGGACAGAATGTGCTTTAAAAATACTTTTGATGAGAATGATGAAAAACTGTGTTGGAGTTTCAAGGAAAAATATATCTGAAGGAAAAGAGACTAGCAGAATAAGAATTCCATTGTATGCATATCAATATAATTTGCACCTTTTTTTCCAGCCTCTCAAAAAAAATCACTATAAACATAAAACCTCTCCTATCCCCTCAATTCTTGGTTCATTAACATGAACACTAAGGATAATTGAGTGGGAGAAAGTGAAACATTTTTCTTGTCACTAGACAAGAACATGTGTTATGCAATCCTCTTAAATGTGCGTTCTGGTAATGCTAAAAGAAATTGTGAATTAGAAGTAAAAGAAAAATGATTTTTTCCCTGAGTTTGCACAGAAAAATGTCAACACAGACATTATATTAAACATACAACTTTAAAAGTCCATAAAACAGATATTTAGCACCCAGGGGAAAAAAAGTACATGAGATCTGAGCCCAGTAGTGAGCTTTTGGTTGTCATCCTCAATAATAAAAAAAAAAAATTTACTTTTAATTTTTTTTAAAACATTAGTATGTATAGAATGCACCTAGTATGTATAGAACTCCGAACTAGAGAGTGGAAAAATTAAAGGTAGATGGTCTTACACTCTATTTTGAGAGACAAACTATACTTATTGACCCACTCACACAAAGTGAAGTGGATGCTATTGTGTTAAATGCCTTCCCTAAGTGAACTCATTTTAACCTGTGTCTCCATGATATTACATAATTATTTTTGCTTATGAGGAGTAATCTGTTGTATTCTTTCACTTTTTTACTTTATTTCTGAACACAAAAACTAAAACTGAAGTTTTATTTTAATTAAACTCACGTTTTTCCTTTTATTTTAAGATCATGTTAGGAAGATTTGAAAAAAAATCGTACAGAGAGTTTCCATATACCCTTCATTCAGCTTCCCCTATGTTAGCATCTTACATAACCAATGCACTTATCTCTAAGAAACTACCATAGGCACAATGCTATTAAACTACAGATTTTGTCCGGACTTAAATTTAGTTTCTCTACAAATGTTCTTTCTGTAAATAGTACAGAATCTAGTTTAGGATTCTACATTGCATTTGGTTTGTCATGCATCCTTAGCCTGATCCAGTCTTTGACAGTTCCTCAGTCATTTGTCATCTTTCATTACTGCTTTTGAAGAGTATTCGTCAATTATTTTTCAGAATGTTCCTCAACTTATGTTTGTTTGGTATTTTTTGGTGCTTAGACTGAGATATGCATTACTAGGAGAATACCACAGAAGTGATATGTCCATCATCACTGTATCATATCAGGGGGCACGTAATGTGGATATGTATAATTATTGGTCATGATAATCTTGGTAAAGGCTGTGTCTGCCAGATTTCTCCACCACAAATTTACTATTTTTCCCTTTGTAATTAATAAGTATTTATTCACTTCTAAGAGATAGTATGAGATTATGCAAATGTCCTATTTCTCTAAATTTTATCCACTAAACAACTCACTTTTGAAAAAAAAAGGCAAACAATCTATAGGTAGGAGAAATCTAACAGTTATGAAAATCCTCAAGTAAAGAATCTTAGAATTGCTAAACACAGGGCATGTAAAACCAAAAGCACCCTCAAAAAGGAATAAAGGCCAGGCACAGTGGCTCACACCTGTAATCCCAGCACTTTGGGCGGCCGAGGGAGTGGATCACTTGAAGTCAGGAGTTCAAGGCCAGCCTGGCTAACAGGGTGAAACCCTGTCTCTACCAAAAATACAAAAATAGCCAGGAGTGGCAGTGCGTGCCTGTACGAGAATCGCTTGAACCCCCGAGTTGCAGGCGACAGTGAGCCGAGATCGCACCACTGCACTCCAGCCTGGGCAACAGAGTGAGACTCCGTCTCAAAAAAAAGTTGGGGAGAGGAGGGGAATAAAGAGTCAAACAATTTGCAATTAGTGCTGAAAATTCCCTCCTCTTTTTAATAATTTGAGGGAAGAGCTAAGATAAATGTATAAGATGCAAAGGGAAACAGAAGTTATTCCAGATGATTCCTCAGTTATCAAAGCTACATTATCATTTGTATTTCTTAACTCATTTTTCTATCAGTAACTTATTATGGTTCACAGATGGCTTAAAATTATATTTCCAGTGTTCCTCAGATCAAGTACATCAAGAACTATAGACTTTGCGTTTTTGAGTCACTCCAATTTGACAGATGCCAATGATGCTTTTTTGATTGGTTTATTAATTTTCCTTCACCACTGAATATTGCAAAATCAATATTCCAGTTACACTATAAATCTTTTTCAGAATTATTTCTATACCAACTGCCTTATCCATAAGAGGTAAAATATTCATGAATCCAATCTTTTCAGAGTTTATTTGACCCTCCAAGAATTCCAATTGAAGTAACTGAAGCATACACATAGTAATATCACTATCAGATAATTTATCACTTGAAAAAAAGCAATTTGAAGTTAATTCATGTAAAATACAAAATTACCTATATTATTAACAGACCATTTATCTCTACTTTTTATCTAGGACAGTACTAGCATCAATATCCAATACATATTTTATACTTTGTACCAACCCTTAAGTAAGTTCTTTACATAAATTATTTCATTTAATTGTCACAGCTATATGAGGTGGCAAGAATTGTGAAGATTCTGAGATTTTACCCTATTTGCAAGCTAACAAGTTATCCTGCTACAGTTTCCTGAATGCTGGCAGAACACCTAAGACTCTTGCATTAGAGGACGTTACCACAGAAGTAGCAGTGACCAGAGCATCAGCATGTTCTTGCACCAGGTCCTCAAACTCCAATTCCCACAGACAACACAGAGATTCAGGTGAGCCCTGCACAAACAGTGGGTTGCATTATAGGAAAGGAACAAATTTAGGGAACCCATATCTTTTTTAATGGACAGTAAGTATGTTGTTATGTACTCCAGAGGGAGACACTGTCAGTATCTTCCAAGGCTATTTACTATACAGACATCAGTAGACAAATAGTCCAGAACCAAGGCAGTTAGTGTGAGTGCTTGCAAGACACGCAGAAGTGTGAGACCCATCCACAGAGAATTATCTCCCAACGTGATTAGATACTATCATTACTCCTCTTACGAATGAAGAACTTTAAGCTTAGAGAGAACTATATGAATTTAAGGAGACATTCAAACATAAGGCAAAAGTATTTGCTTTTTCATGGAAATATTTTAGTATTTATGAGTTTAATTTATTACATGAAACATGCTCCCCATAAGGTGTTGCAAATTGCACCTACTTAAGCTTGCAAACTGTAAAGAAGTAAAGTTGGGCATAAAGATACATCCAAGATAAATTTTCCCTAGGTGTTCTGAAAAATATATTGTCCTTTCCTCTCTGTGAGATCATTTTAAATTTTAACTTCCATATATAATTTCATACATACTATGCTCAAGGAGGAAGTAAGCTGCAGTGGAAAAAACATGAGCCCTGAAGTCAGACAATGGTCAAGTTGGGATTCCAGTCTACACTTACTAACCTCTCTCAGAATCAGTTTTCCCATCTGTGAAAAGAGAAACTCTTGTAGGATCGTTGTAGGAATTAAATGAAATCATGGCTATGAAGTTTCCACCACAGTATTTTGGCACATAGTTAGGTGCTCGACAATAGACGGCAATAATAATGACTTACAGGATGGTTATAAGAAAAGTTGCTGTAATATCCATAGCTTTCAAATTTTGAAAAATTCAAGAATAAAACCAGAAGAAGAGTTTTTAAGCCCAGTTTTTCTATGTGAAAGCTTTTTCAGGCATTGGGGTTGTGTTATACTGCATTTAACTTTTTTCTTTCAAAGATTAATTTTAAGTGTGAGATAAAAACTCTTCCAGCTGTCAAAGCATTAGCTTTTAGCAATGGAATGGATGTTGATCTTTTAAAAGTTCTCCTAGTATTTCTTTTAACGACTTAGAGCAGGAAAGCTTGTCATTTTCCCTAACACAATGTGAATAAAACACAAATATATGGTGAGCACCAGAGTCAAGAGGAGCTCAGCCATCTACATTTGCCATAATGTGTGTCCTAGTGATCATTTCAAAGGGCCTTGTGACTTTACATAGGAAATTGTGCTGTGTTAAGAGACAGCTCTGTTGATCTTTTATCCATTCACATGGAGAGGTGTTAGAGATGAAATTGTTTTTTATATTCACTTAAAAGTTACACCACAGCCATTAGATAGAAGCAAGAATAACTGCTTGCTCAGTGGGCAGGCAGCTACAAAGCAAGAAACATGCTCATCAAACAGTTGTGTTTTTCAGCTTCGGCAGATGGAACATCACATTCTTTGGTGAGTTCTTCCACCCTGTAAAACTTAATGATTTGCCCTCCCTGCAGATTGCTGAAAAAATTATTGTCCACGATAGCTTGATGTCGATTTGCTTTGGAAAGCCTCTCAACTTTAACTAATAGTTGCCATCCAAATTAACAATAACCAAGGAAGGATGGAAATTATGGGTGCATTCTGGTAATTCACCACAAACTAAGCTTGTTATCTGCATGAAATACAACTGTGGATCCATGAATAATTCTCAAAAATGTTGAGTTTAAAATGAGCACTGGGTAGGATAAACAGTAGTTAAATAATACTTAAATTCCACCATCTGGTATTCTAGTATTTTAATGTGAGCTGAATTTCCTTTATTAGGTGTTTATTTGAGATTCTTTCTGTATGGATTCTTTCCTTATGCAGAAAGAACTCTATAAATTGGGAAGTAGTAAGAGTTACGATTCAGGACAGCTTTCTTTTATAGTAATTCTCTTAAAGAGAAACACAAGTTTTAAAATCTCAGCTATTTTCCCAAAGGGGCAACTGAATAATTCCTGAGTTTGTTTAAATTCAGAGCACTTATTTGTAAGGATCCATAGGTTGGTGCACGTAGAAGAGAATGAGTCACTCAGGTAGTAGGGGAAAAGTGCATGGTAAAGATTAATGACAGGAATCAAACAAAGATGATTAATAATAGGAGCACAGCAAGATATCAAAAAATAATATGATTAATGGTCTTGGGAAGAAAAATAAAAGAAGATAAAGAAGTTTTTAATGAAAGAAGCATCATTTAAAAAAAAGATTTAATGGGCTTATCACGCTTGGAAAAAACGATTTCCCCAAAAGTTTTATACCAAGCTATTCCAGTGACTTAATTTGAAATTTGCATGAGAATTGTTTTTTTTTCTTCCTGACCTGAAACATTCAATATGATGGAAGCAGGAAACAATAATAATGACATTTACATCGTTCATTACTATTTTCCCAAATATTTTTACATGCATTATACCCTGTGATAGACACAGCATCCGGAGAAGGGAAGTAGAGCTGATCTTATCATTCCCATTCTACACATCATGAAGAAATTCAGCTAGCTGCCTGCTGAGTGACAGTACCTTAAGGTCAGTTTTATTTTTCAATGCTCTCAACTTTAATTGTTATATTTCAAATTCATACTAACCAAAGTGGCAAAATATTCTGGGTATATTCCAAGCAAAATTATGATCTACTTGAAGCCTACCTTCCTTCTCACTCCAAATTCAGTACTTACTTAATTACACTGTACCTCCCAAAGAAATCTGGCTCTGCCACTGACTAAAAAAATATACCCCGGAGTCAGCCCTTAACTTCTCTAGGCATCAGTTTCCTGGATTGACATTGCTAGGGCAGTTAAAATTTTACAATGCACTTTGGCATCCATCATCTCATTTAATGTCCACCGAAACTTTAAATATTTTTAAATGGAGTAAATTTGAATTCAGAATTGGTTAATTGCTTGTCCAAGATCATAATGAAAACAATTGTTAGATCCAGATCTCTGGTCTACTGCCTTACTATGAAATCTGGAATTGGGTTAGGTTCTTCTAAGCTATCTTCCAGTTCTATCTTCCCTGACTTCAAAGGCTGGGAGAATATAATGTTATTTACAGGTCAATAGTATTTTACTGATAAATGGTGTAATTCTTGGAACAAAAATAAAATATTTTACTGACTAGTTATTGAAGTACTTCCTGACACCAGCTTTCTGCAAGAAATTGTGCTTTCAAGTGTACTGGGAAGGACAAAAGATGAACCAACACCCATCTCCACCCTTGAAGAGTGCATTCTTCTAGTTTGGGACATAATAACATCCACTTCTAGGAAAGCACCACAGACAACGTGCTCTGAAAGTTAGAGAAAATAGGTGGCCGTAAGCCTTAAGCCATATAATGAGTTTAAACATTCAGAGATTGGAGCAAACAAGCAGAAGAATGATAACTCAGAAAAACCCCATGTGCCATCTACCTTGTTAGCGTATCTCTTCAGTACCAAAAAGACATTAGAATGTGTTTTCTTGTAAATGATAATAAAAACAGCATTATTGTCATCTTTTTTTTATCACTATCAATGTAGCCCTCCTAGCAAAATTAAGTTAGGCAACTGCCATTTGATACCTGAAATACGTTAACATATGTCCTCAAATCTACTGAGAATCACAAATCCTAGAACATGAAAGTTTTAGGTCCCAGCTTCACCTTTGTCTTCAAAGCAATATTTTTTTCTGTTTTGTTGTGTCTTTATCAAGATCTGCCAAAAAGTCATCCAGATGACCAGTTCAAATTTTTCTTCCTTTTTGTCTACCTTCCAAAAATACTAAAGAACATTGGAATGAATAAAAGGCAAAGGGAAAGGATGGAAAAACAACAGAAACAAAGGGCCAAGGCCAATTAGTCACTAAATAATTGAGAACTGACAAACTTTTCCATTATCCATAATAACTGTGTGCCCTTATTAAGCTGTACCCTGAGGTGTTATTCCAAAGCCAAAACAACTTACCAGCTTATGCTTAACTTGTAACAATGTCCATAGTGCAGATTTTCTCCATGAAACAAGTAAGACGGATGTCAGGGCAGACCCTGGGATATATTAAAAACTGAAAACTTGATAGTGGATTGCACTGGCAGCAGATTAAATAAGTAATACATGAGCATCAATTCCAAACGCCCTTTCCACTTAAATTTCAGCACTGCATCAAACATCTGGCAACTGTGTAAGATGAAGTAGGACCAAAGCAAAAAGGAAATTATAATAATGTAGCTTGCAATACGATTTCATTTCAAATAACATCTTTCATGTAAACGGGCATCTAAAGTGCTTTACCGAATAAAACAGTACAAGAAAGTGGACAGCATGTGGTATAAATTACAGAAAACAGTGGTGCAAGAATATTATATGTGGAGCAAATTAAAGCATTCCATCATCAAGCCAGGAGCAATGGGAGAAAACACGAAAAGGTACAGCGAAGTGTACAATTTTAGATGAGGTGTAAGAAACTTGGGCGTTGATAAGAAAGCCATTTTTCTCCCCACTTGTGTATTTAAAAATGAAGTACTTGCCATTCTTTCAGTAGAAGGCTTTAAGCTGTGTATTTGATAAAGCTGAATTTTAGAGTGCTTTAGCTTGAACACTGCAATCAACCAGAAAGAATGAGGGATTCTGTGTGAATAATCAAATACCCCCCAAAATAGGCTGATTATCTAGAAGTGCCAAGTCTACAGGTAGCAAAAATCCTCCTACAGGCATTTACAGCACAAGTAGTTTAGAGCATGGGCATTGCAATCAAACCAATCAGATTCATGCCTTAACTCTGTTACTTAAGAACTGTACGACCCTAGACACTGTATCGCCTCTCTGTGCCTCCGTTTCCACATCTCTAATAGGAGAATTTCAATAGTACCTATGTAATAGGATTGTCTTAGGTTAAACAACAAAATTCATACAAAATATTTAGCGCAGGGTCAGTAGCACAGCCATTTAAAATGTTAGTTACTGTAAATATCAGTCAGGAAGATAAGGTCTGAGTCACCATCAGACTCCAGAAGCACCAGTGAGAACCTCCAGATTTGTCAAAGCCCAGTAGTGTTCAGATAAAGTATCCAGGATTCACTTCAGAACACTCCTCCACAAGGGTAAGCTACTCACACACCTACTTCCAGGGGTGCTACAGCAAAGCCCAGGCATTCAAGAGTATGAATTGGCCAGGCGCGGTGGCTCATGCCTGTAATCCCAGCACTTTGGGAGGCGGAGGCAGGCGAATCACTTGATGGCAGGACTTTGAGACCAGCCTGGCCAACATGGTGAAACCCTGTCTCTGGTAAAAATACAAAACATTAGCTGGGCATGGTGGCACGTACCTGTAATCTCAGTGAGAGGTGACAGCGTGCTGGCAGCTCGCTCTCGGCGGCGCCTCAGCCTTGGCGCCCACTCCGGCCGCGCTTGAGAAGCCCTTCAGCCCGCCAGCCCGCCGCTGCACTATGGGAGTCCTTCTCTGGGCCGCCCGAGATCGGAGCCGGCTATGGGAGTCCCTCTCTGGGCTGGCCGAGGTCGGAGCCGGCTCCCTCTGCTTGCAGGGAGGTGTGGAGGGAGAGGCGCGGGTGGGAACCGGGGCTGCGCGGCGGGCCAGCGCGAGTTCCGGGTGGGCGTGGGCTCGGTGGGCCCCGGGCAGTGAGGGGCTTAGCACCCGGGCCAGCAGCTGCGGAGGGTGCGCCGAGTCCCCCAGCAGTTCCGCCCGCCGGCACTGCGCTGGAATTCTCGCCGGGCCTCAGCTGCCTCCCTGCAGAGCAGGGCACCGGACCTGCAGCCCGCCATGCCGGAGCCTCCCCCCAGCCGTAGGCTCCTGCGCGCGGAGCGTCCGCGACAAGCGCCGCCCCCTGCTCCTCGGCGCCCGGTCCCATCGACGACCCCAAGGCTGAGGAGCGCGGGCACAAGGCGCGGGACTGGCGGCCAGCTCCGCCTGCGCCCCCGAAGCTAGGTGAAGCCAGATGGGCTCCTGAGTCTAGTGGGGACTTGGAGAACCTTTATGTCTAGCTAAGGAATTGTAGCTACACCAATCAGCACTCTGTGTCTCGCTCAAGGTTTGTAAATGCATTAATCAGCACCCTGTGTCTAGCTCAAGGTTTGTGAACCTTGTGAATGCACCAATCATTGCTCTGTGTCTAGCTGATCTGGTGGGGACTTGGAGAACTTTTGTGTCTAGCTCAGGGATTGTAAACGCTCCAATCAGCACCTTGTCAAAACAGACCAATCAGCTCTCTGTGAAATGGACCAATCAGCAGGATGTGAGTGAGGCCAGATAAGGGAATAAAAGCAGGTTGCCCCAGCCAGCAGTGGCAACCCTGTCGGGTCCCCCTCCATACTGTACAAGTTTTGTTATTTTGCTCTTTGCAAAAAATCTTGCTGCTGCTCAGTCTTTGGGTCCGCACTGCCTTTATGAGCTGTAACACTCACCGCCAAGGTCTGCAGCTTCACTCCTGAGCCAGCGAGACCACGAACCCACCAGAAGGAAGAAACTCCGAACACATCCGAACATCAGAAGGAACAAACTCCGGACACGCAGCCTTTAAGAACTGTAACACTCACCACGAGGGTCTGCGGCTTCATTCTTGAAGTCAGTGAGACCAAGATCCCACCAATTCTGGACACGTTACCTACTCAGGAGTCTGAGGCAGGAGAATCGCTTGAGGCAGGAGAATCGCTTGAACCCGGGAGGCGGAGGTTGCAATGAGCCAAGACTGTGCCACTGCACTCCAGCCTGGGTGACAGAGCGAGACCCATCTCAAAAATAAAAAATAAAAAAGTATGAATCGCTGATGCCACATGACTTTTAGTTTTGTAATCAAGAATCTGAACCAACAGAAAACACACGCTCTTTACATTCTAGTAAAATATCTTGAGTAGATTCTTTGTTAAAAGAGATTTGTGAAGGGAAGTTAGGGCATGTGAGATCAGACGCCCTAGAGTATGACTCTGCTACGTGGCCTTCCTTACTCCTCTCTGTCTTAGATGATTTCCCTGAGTGTACTCCCTGCGGGGACCCACAGTGTCCACCATTCTCCGTGGGATTAGTTACACATCTCTGAGTAACAAATTTGCCCCAAACTCACCACCTTAAGACAACAAACATTCATCACTTACCTGGCACCATGTGTAAGGGCCAGGAATCCAGGAGTGGCTTGGCTTTGTGGTCTGGCTCAGGGTTCCTCATGAGGTCTCTGCAAAGTCAAGCTGCTGGCAAGGACTGCAGGATCGGTTTCCAAGTTCACTGGTGTGGCTGTTGGCTGGAGTCTTCAGTTCCTCACCATGTGGGCCCCTTCACAGGACAGCTCATATATGCAAGCTAACTTTCCCCAGCACAAGTGATCCAAGAAAGTGAGAGACTGAGGCAAAAGCCACAGTGTAATCCATAACATGATCTCGGAGTGACATACCATTATTTCTGCCATATTCTGTGAGTCACACAGACCAACCCTGGTAGAATGTGAAAGCTGCTACACAAGGGTGTGAGTAGGAGGAGGCCAGGCATATTGAGGCTGGCTCCCACACCACCTTGGTGGTTAACTATTCTTCTACCTGGGCCACATCTGGACATTTTTAGTCTATTGATAACTATGCTCCAGTTTATGTCTATTTTTCTGTTCCTTCCAGACTAAGCTATTATTAAACTACTGTCTGATGCTGAAGTTTTCCTTTCTCAAAGTACAAACCAAAACATTTACCCTATTACATATAACATGAGGACCTGAAGGCCTTTCATCTGGTGTTTCTTCAAGTAAACCTGAATATGTTGATTGAAGTGCATTCGCTTCTAGAACTCACGGATCACAGGGCTGGAGATGACTATACAGCATGCAGCATGTCGCATGTCATACTGGTTTTGAGAAGTTGAAAATACTTATGATGATCTTCAGTAGATGATGCTCCAGAGAAATGCTTGCCTTGACCTTTTCTTTCCTCTGGGTCTTTGCTCAGGTGTCTCTATTCTTTCAGAATTAGCTTTCGATCCCTTTCCCCCCATGGATACATATCTTTTTACATGACCTAACTTCAGTGACACCTTCTTCAGGAAGCCTCCCTTGATCTATCATCCATCCCTTCTCTGAGCTGCATTTACATTTTTTCTGCACTATTCTCTTTCCATCACTTACCCTTTACAGGGTAAAAGGCACCAGCCGCTGCTCATATGGTAGAACTGTGTCTAGGCTCATTTCACCAAGGTAAAGGGGTAGTACTGGAAGCCAGTCTGTTTGGTGAGGCATGGTGAAAAACCTCACAGGTGAAGAGGTTCCCAAACCATTTTTTTTTCATGTGAATTTTGCCACAGTCATAGAAAAGTTCATCCCTAGGATCCTAGGATAATGGGTTTCCCTTCCTGGAACCAGTAAATATTTACTTTCCCGCAGTTCCTGACTGCCAATGAGACAGCATGATCTTTCAAAGCCGCTTGCTCAGTGGCCTCGTGGACGCCATCCAAACTTGGCTTTGAGCCAGGCAGAGCTTAGCATGTTCCTGGAGGCAATGGGGGTAGTACTGATCCTAGTTTCTGCAGCCTGACCCCAGGTTCCTCAGCCTTTACTTGCTCAGTGCTTCTCAGGGACTGAAACCCTGAACCTGTCTACTTCTGTGTATAGGGTATTCTTATCTCTCTTTTTATTATAGAAACAATGTAGCCACTTTCAAACACTTAAAAAAAAATAGTGGGAGAAAACAAAACTCCAACAATTCCATTACCCGACTGCACAAGGGGCAGAGTCTGGGAGTTCTAATCCTGTGTTCTACGTGTTTAGCAAATAAGTTCAAGTTCACTAACTTATTTTGCTTGCCCCATTAAAACCCTTCCTCGTGTGCTCATGCACCTGTCCAACCACACCCACACACCCTCCTTTTTTTTTTTTTTTTTTTTTTTTTTGCTTTTATGGGCTGTTTACTGATTCTCTTAGTTTCTGGGACACAAAAGTGAGTGGCACACGACATGTGTTCCCTTCCAATTCTTTCTCCATATGTAAAGGAAGTTGTCACATAATTGTGTCACAGTGTGCATAGTTTTCTACTCTTCTTCTGGCAGTTAACATAAAATCATAAGCAACTTTTCAATGTTGCTGCAGAATCTTCATAAATCAGTGTAGGAATTTTTGGTTTTTAACCAGAAGGTCTCACCTCTGTCGTTTAGTTGCTGAATTACCTTGGACAATGAATTAACCTCTCTGGGAATCACTTTATCTCTAAAAGGGTGTTGACAATATCTGCCTTGTGCTGTTGGGAGTAATAAATGAGGTGCAGGATGCAAAGTCTTAATGATGGCATACACTAAATGTCCAATCAATTCTAGCTAAAAATAATAACCTTCTTAAAATATGTTTATGATTGCACTGTATTCCATCAAGTGGAAAATAAAAGTTATTTTTGAGATTATAACCACTCTGATACATGAGGAAATGTTTATTATGCACCCACAAACTCTTTAAATTCCAATTTTAGCCACTTGAGTTTGATGCCCACCTACTGTCCCTGAGTGTAGTGACCTCTCTCTCTAGTCACAGTCCTTTCATGTGGGAATGTATTTCAGTTTATTCCAGCTCTGTCCTTTCCTTCCTTCACCCTGCATACACATTTCTCTCCAATAGAGCTAATAAAAAATATTTGCCTGCTGCATTAATGTTCACATTGAGGCTATTCATAGGAAGATTCCTAAATTTTTTGTATGACAGTCAACATTGCGTGCAGTTTGGAAGTAGAATTTCAGGATGTTTATGTATCATCCCAATAAATGGTTAAGAACTTAGTGAATGAATGGAAGTCCTTGCAAGGATAAGACATGTGTTAATGAGGAAGTTGTTAACTTCACAGGCTCCGTTTGAAGGCTCAGATTATTTGTGAAACCAAAGAAGCAGGAAGAATGAATTCTGCTGATTACTGCAGAGGGAGGGGAAGAGCTTTGGCTAGAAAGCTCTGGGTTTTATTTTTATAACGAAATCTCTGTAAATAAATAAATAGCACTAATTTACATTAAATTATCTTGTCAATATCTATAAATATGGTACATTCCGGTGATAATTAAACAATAAGCAGTGAAATTTTACTAGGGTTGGGTTCTATTTTGTTTTGTTTTGAGGAGGGAGGAAGTGTTGCTATTGGAATGATAGGCTGCGTAGAGTTCTTCTGCAGAATCCACTTTTGCAAATTTGAGCAGAAATAGAACTGATGAAATGATATTAGACACTTCACAGAATATCCGGTAGGGCCAGAGGATCAGATGACAAATTTGAACATCCAGGAGCCATGATAACCA
The DNA here is from genome assembly GCF_028858775.2 of Pan troglodytes. NCBI lineage: Eukaryota > Metazoa > Chordata > Mammalia > Primates > Hominidae > Pan > Pan troglodytes. Next base: position 107,199,175 of record NC_072402.2, on the reverse strand, counting down.
CCCCTTCTCTAGCAGAAACACCACAGATGCTGGCACTTGGCACTGATCCTTAGGACTGAGTTCCAGAAGTACTGCCACCCCAAGCCCCAGAACTGAATCCCTACAGCAGACCTGCCAAAAGACCAATTTTCCCAGTTGCCTCTGCCTCCTCCCAAGAAATTTTCCTGTAGGGGATTAGTCAGGGTGGTGGGAGAAATTGTACAGATAAAGTTATAGGAAATAGACACAAACCTTCTTGGAAGGCCGGGAGGTTTGCATAGGTTCAGTAAAAGATTTGGCTGAAGGCAGCTGAATTCTCTTAAAAGCTTAGGGTGTAGATACATAGGAATGTAGAGGAGTTTACCTAAATAGCTTGCTTACTCATGTGGTCCTAAGACCAACCTTTGATCATCTGCAGGCACATGACTGCTCTTTACTCAGGAGGTTGGCAATGTTAATTACCCTCTAGTGTTGTTTACTGGAGACATTTGTCATTTAATCTGTACTAAATAAATGCGAACTTCACCAGCTTATCGGGGCCAAAGCTGTGGACTCAGGCAGCAAAGCCCCTTAGCTGCTCTGACAGGCAAAATATCTGTGTCAGTGCATGTCTTTCATCCGTCACTGGGTCAGGGTCTGCACGTCAGACCCAGCATCTTCCCAGTATGTCATCCCAGTGCTAACACTCCCTTCCTCCTCAAAACAAAACAAAATAAAAACCAACCCTAATAAAACTTTCATTGCTCCTTGTTTAATTAATTCAAATCTGTCTTTCAGGGACAGTCCGATTAGAGTGAGTGAGGTCACATGACTGTACCCTAATACAAGGGATTTGGGAATGGAAATTTTCTGGCTCCCACTTTAGGAAGGTGAGACACATTATGTATGAAATTATCACAGTGTAGGATGCAGGTTCAAAGACATTGAGTAGCTCAAGTGATGAATGAACATTATAGGGTCAGTCATTTTGAGTGTTCTGTATACACTGACTGTGAATTTCTGCCTCCGAGGAGAAATTTCTGCCATTAAGTACTTCTTGGCATGCTGGTGATGGAATCCACATTTCCCAGATTCCAGGACTGCTCAAACCCTTTGCTGCCACAAAGAAACCTTGCCATTCATGAAACATGTAGTCCCACTCCCTTCCTTTCTTCCCTCTCCAATATACCCAGCATTAGCATGGGGCTATAAAGATGATAAAAATTAAAGTGTGTGTGTGTGTATTACTAAATATCACATACTGTCATGGGGTGGCAGGTTCATTACTTCTCCTCTGGTATAAGGTTAGATATAATTGTAACAACAGAAAAAGGAATATACTGTTTTTTTAGATTTTTTTTTTTTTTTGAGATAGAGTCTTGCTCTGTAGCCCAGGCTGGAGTGCAGTGGCATGATCTTGGCTTACTGTAACTTCTGTCTCCTGGGTTCAAGCAATTCTCCTGCCTCAGCCTCCTGACTAGCTGGGACTGCAGGCGTACCCCACCATGTCAGGCTAATTTTTTTATTTTTGATAGGGACAGGGTTTCACCATGATGGCCAGGCTGGTCTCGAACTCCTGACCTCAAGTGACCTGCCCACCTCGGCCTCCCAAAGTGTTGGGATTACAGGTGTGAGCCACCACACCTGGCATGTTTCTTAGAAATTTGATGGCATAAGAGGGAAATAGGATGCATGGATAAGATAATTAATTATAAAAGGTCTTGGAATGCAAGAAAATAATATATAATTTCACCATTATTAGGCATCCAAACCTAAGGCAGAATGCTAATTACTCACTCTAATTTAAAAAACAATGATTAAAATGGTCAGTGTTTCCAAATAATAACTGCAGAATAGTTAGATGGGAGGAAAATAAACCTATTCTTCAGTAGTGTATTTAGAAACCTTATCAATCTTTGACATTCATAGCTAAGAAGGAGTCAATCTGCTTTGTAAATTTAATTATAAGCCAAATAATTAGTGTATGGAGAGAATTAATAAAAATATGCCAAGGTAATCACAAACCAGCTTCAAATAACTGATTTAACTAATGATGAGTTTTTCACTGAAACATCTGTATACACTGGAGTTTCTCTAATATTATTTGATTTTAAAATATCTTTTAAAATTACAAATGCAGTATGTTTATGACAAAAAATTTAGAAACCTAGATAAGCAAAAAAAGAAATTACTCATTACCTCATGTATATTAGTCTGCTCAGGAGGCCATAGCAAAATACCGTAGACCAAGTGGCTTGAGCAGCAGACATTTACTTTCTTCAGTTCTAGAGGCTAGTAGTCCCAGATCAAGGCACCAGTCAATTTGCTTGATGAGATCTTTCCTCCTGGCTTATGGGCGGCCACCTTCTTGCTGTGTTCTTACACGGGGGAGAGTAGGGAGAGGGTGGGGTGACTGTGTACCCAGAAGCTCTCTGAAGCATTCTTAGAAGCATTATTTCCGTCCTGAAGGCCCCACCCATATGACCTGTTTTAACCTTAATTACTTCCCAAAGGCCCTGTTATATTGGTGGTTCGGGCTTCAACATATGAATCTGGGGAGGAAACAACATTCAGCCTATATCATGTTCAGGATATAACCCCTGTTGAGTGTCGTCATTCTGTATTTTGCATAAGGAAGGAAACAAATATTGTAAAAAATGAAAATATACTGATTTGAAACTCTGCTTTTCATCTAACACTATTCTGAGAATATCTTTTCACTTAATTGAGTAATTACATAATTAAATATGTAAAAAGTATTTTAAATGTCTTCCACAATTTTTCTGTAACATTAGGGTTAATAACAACATAATAACTGTTAATAACAATGTATGGTTAATAACTACACTCTTAGTTTCCCAATTCACCTCTTGGTGGACATTTACATTTTCCTAATTTGTAATATTTTACAAATAGTTCTATGAAGTGCTATGAAGAACAATCTTGTGACTATTTCTTTGTTGTATCCCTATAATCATTCTGAGTAGTGGATTTCTGGGGCAAAGACTATGCATATTTTAAGACTTTCAATAGCATCGCCAAATGTCCCTTGATAAAGTTTATTCCAAATGTATTCCCAAGTAGCAAAATAAGAATGCCTGTTTTTGATGTATTCACCCTTAACTTATGTTAACATAGGGCAGTGTCATTTAAAAAACTTTTACCAGAGATATTACACTGTCACTTTAATTTAGTATTTAAATGTTCTATAGAAATTTTAATCAACCTTTACACTTAGAGGTTCCACCTATCATCAGAAAAGTCTTCCCCACCAAAAAATTAAATAAGCTTTCATATATATTTCAGTCTAAACTTTTAAAGCCTGGTTGTATAGATTTACATTTTTAATTCATCTTGAGTGTATTTTAAACTTCATAGTTTTTTCAAGTGATTAGCAAATTGTCCCTATTTGTTTTGAAACTGAGTTGAATTATGCATAAGATTTTGTTATTTCCCACACAAAAAAGAACTCTAATTAGTAAGATATAAAAATAGGCCTTATGTTAAAGGATCCTTAAATATAAAGTAGTCCTCATGGTATAGACTCTTAGGATCATTTTATTGTAAAGATTATGTAGATTGACTCCGGCCAGCTGTTGGTAATTTTATTTTTTCAAAAACATGGTGTGAACATGAACTATGATAACTCCCTGAATAACAATCTTAAAAATTAAATCTTCACATACATGATTTGGCTTCAAAATAAAAGATTGTAGATAAGTTTCTCCATAAGCATAACTTCATTCTAATCTTGAAATCAGCAACATTAAAGACTACAAGCATAATTAATTTTGATATGACAAATTAATTCTTGCTGTTTCTTGGCATTTTCAACAATGATATTGATTGTTATCATAATTTTTTTAACACAAATAGTTATCCAATAAAATCTGGAAATGCATTTTACAATTTACTTAGAACTTCAAACTGCCACTAGATGGTGTCATTAAGTCTTTGCCAAACTAGGTCCAATATAATGTAAAGTAAAAGATCTGAACTTTTTACTCAGCACTTCTATGCAGTTAATGATTAAGTCATCTCTAGACAACCACGACTTTAGCTGAATTAAAAAGAATGTCAAATTTTTATTAAAAATGTGTGCTAGTAGGCAATTGCAAGTGGCCTTAATCTTTCTTCTTAAGATGAGTATATAAAAATTAATAATATTACTATATATACTCACAATAACCAATTGAAAAATAATATACAAGATGACCCCATTCATAATGGCTACAAAATGTAGCCAAAATGTGGAATAATTCTAACAAAATATTGCAATGCTCCTTTATACAGAAAATTATCAAGCATTATTAAACAGCATTTTGAAAGTCCTAAAAAAATAAAGGGATATACAATGTTCATGGATGGAAAGATTAAACAGTCTCTCCAAATTATCAAAAAGAAACTGACTGAAATGGTGTCTAATACAATTGTATAAATTAACAAATTGATACTCAATTCATACATAATAACACAAGACTTTACATAGTCTGTTCAACTTGAAGAACAAAATGGGAGTAACTTGTCTTACTTGACCAATGAAACGGTATATAAATCCAAAGAAAAAAATCTATGGTGGCATCCCAAAAATCAGAGAAAAAATATAATTGGTTATTCATATGGGAAAAAAATTAAATCTAAATAAAATTATTTACTATACATAAATCAAAAATAAATTCCAAGACAACCAAGAACTTGGATATTTTAAACCATAGCTTTAAAACTGTAAGAAGAAAATGTAGAAATTTATTGTCTTGTCTCAGGATAAGGAAGAATTTATTAAATAAGACACCAAAAGCACAAAATAAAAAGTGATAAATTTTTCCATGTTAAAACTCCTGTGTATCAAAAGATACCACAAATAAGGAAAAAAAAGACAAACAGTGGACTATAAAGAAATTATTGGAAACTTAAGTATCAAATTAATGGTAGTTGTTATTTCCAGGGAGCATAGGAAAGAAAACATAAAAAACTTTGTTTCATTTATTTTACAAAATAAATTGTTAAATAAATAGGCAAAATGTGCAATATGTTGAGCTCTGATAAAGTTGAGTAACAAGTATGCATTTTTATATATTTAAAAATCTTAAATAAGATTTTACTCCAATATTCAAGTTTTATTTTTAAAGAAATAAAAATGTATTCTGACATAGCAGTTCAGCCAGCTGTCCCTAATAGCTTTACACTGGGTTTTTTTCTTTTACAGTCACTTTTACAATGCTATCTTATTTTTATATTTAGGGAGAAATTCTTATCAAAAATAATAAAGTGAGTCCTTCTGGGTTTTTAAAAATGATTTCTTCTAACACCTTCTCACAGGGACTAGAATTTTCATTTTGGCTTTTCCATTTGAGAAACAGTGATAGCTCTGGAGGCATGCAGACTATTAAAATCGTGTGTCCAATGTCCAATTAAATCATTGCAAGTTTTTTAAAAGTATAGTTACTATTATCTGTTTGGTTATCAGAGCCACTTATTTTGCAGCTACCCTGGGCCAGTCACAAAAAATAAATTATAATTCTACCCTTTGCACAGCAAAGCTGCAGCTCCGCTGACCAGATTTTTTTGTATCATAGTTCTTTCTCTTTCATACACACTACCTGCTATTTTTATATAACAAATTTAGGGCTCCAATATGCAAATAATTATACTACATTATATACTAAGTATAATAGAAACAAATCTTAGCCATAGCTCTCTGGGAACTTGAATCAAGCAATAAGAACTACTTTTCTCAAAGGGCTATCAGTCTTCACCAAATAATAAAATAGAGATATTTTGCCTTTAGCTTCCCAAAAATGTTACTCCAGTTACCTGAAGTCATGGGAGAAAGTTTTAGGAATTCACTTTTATTTACAAGGAAAAAAAACCTGACATTTTTATTCCTTCATACTAACCTCACCCTAAGTCAACTATCCTCTGTGTCATTGTTCCTCAAAAACTATGAAATTTATATGTGTTTTAGTAAATCAAGGGAAAATTTTAAAACATAAAGGCTAACTCTATCTCCTATCTTAGAAATTTGTGAGAAAAAGAGGCAAATATAAGAATCACTGAGGGAAAAGATGCTTGTATGAAAGAAAATTTTCTTTTCCTTTTAAAAATTGCTTTGAGGAATTATTCACTTGCTTGAGAAGTATATTGATTTCAGTTGTTCGACTGTGGCTGAAGTTTAGGAGAACATGAGATAGATCCTTTCCTGGTTTCTGGTGTACATGATATGTTAAGTTACCATTAATGACGAGTCAAATTTGCCATTTAGACATACTCTAAAGAGTTACCTGTGGAATTATTTATATACAATCTTTTTCTGATTATCGTAGAAAATTTGGAAAACACAGTTTAATGTTTTCACTTAGCACTGCATTGTGAACAGAACATTTTAAATAGAAGTCAATGTTTAAAAGTTTTCAGATTTGAAAATTGAACCAAATGGAAAAAAAATTAAGTAAAATAATATGTGCTCCAGTCATGTTTTACTGGAATGGCTAGATATAAGGTAATTAGTCTAAGAAATTATCTACTCAATTCTGTCTTGAAAGTACTTCTCAAAAACCATTTGTCTAAGTAAAATTCTCTTACATTTAAAAGCATTTAATTGTTCTTGATGCAACACATCGTTTATTAAAAATTCACTGAGAGCCAAATTGTTCTTGCTCTTCCTGACGCCTCCAACTCTTTTTGTCAGAGGATTGAGGAAAACAATTATCCAACTATAGAATCATAAACAAAGATAAGTCAGGGAACAATATATTAAATTCCATGTAAAAGTGCTTTTCCCGCAAGTTCCACTGGAACCATTATTTGTCTTATACCCTGATCCAGTGGTTGGTTGCAGCATGCATTTCAGTGTTCATTCACTCAAATGCTGGTTTGTACCATTTCCACTTCCTGCAAGAGTACAGACAGTTCTTGTTTGTGTCCACAATGCATTCCTGGAAATTATAACATACAGGGATCAGTGGTAACACAGACCACTCCCCACTGCCACCTGCCAGGACCAGTGTTACAGCTGAGGGTCATAGAGCTAAGTAATTGTTATAAAAACAAATAAACTGTAGCTATTTCCAGCAAACTTGCCATAAAAACAAAGATTCAACAATGAGATACAGCCATAATAATTTTAAACGTAAAATTCATAATCCACATCTTATACAGTTGTCAAGAGGCTTACATCTACATTGATTATACAATGGACAAATATACTTATAGCACATAAAAGAAATAAAATTCTGCTATAATACGTTGACCATAATAAATTTAATAAATTCAATCAGCTTAATTTTCTCTTTTCTTTTAGAATTTCAAGGGGTAGGGTAATTGGTGTTTTTTTGGCCCAGAGCTTTTTAAAAAGAATCCCAAGGTATTCCCAGTTGTTTCTTCTTCTTTTCTTTTTTTTTTTTTTCCTTTATAAATGTCCACATACAGTCATTTAAAATAGCTCCACAGGCTGGGTGCGGTGGCTCATGCCTATAATCCCAGCACTTTGGGAGGCCGAGGGGGATGGATCACTTGAGGCCAGGAGTTTGAGACCAACCTGGCCAACATGGCGAAACCCCGTCTCTACTAAAAATACAAAAATTAGCTGGGCATGGTAGAGCAAACCTGTAATCTTAGCTACCTGGGAGGCTGAGGCATGAGAATCGCTTGAACCCGGGAGGCGGAGGTTGCAGTGAGACGAGATTTTGCCACTGCACTCCAGCCAGGGCAACAGAAAGAGACTGTCTCAAAACAAAAAAAGAAAAAGAAAAAGAAAATAACTCCGCAGAGTAAAACACAGAATCAGAATTTAGTGAATGATTGTATGGATGATTATAACAAAAAAGATGACAACGGCAATGGCGGAACCTCCCATGAAAGCATCTTTTCCTTTCAACCTCTCCCAGGGTCTCAGCTGATTCAAAGCTACCTTTGTGTCGTTTTGAGTCAGTCCAGTACATTCCTAGAAGGGTCTTAAACATCTCCTTCCCTGATTCACTGGCACTGCTAATGAAGTTTTCTTCCGTCTGTACAAGAAAATTTGGGTGGATGAAAGCATGAGGAATGGATTTGAGAGATGTTGTGATGGTGGACTTAGCAGGACTTGGATAAAGGCAGAACATGGTAAATTAGAAATGTCTTCAAATTCTTTGTTACTCTTTCCTTTAAGAGACTCCTTCTTCCTGTCTTGAATCTCAGCTAAGTGACTTGCTTGATCAATATGGCAAAGTTGGCATTCTGAGACTTGAAGCTGAGTCGGAAGTTTTGCAGCTTCCTGCTGGGCGTCTTGAAACACCTTTCCTTGTTACTCAGCCTCCATTCTTTGAAGAAGCCCAAAAAACTCTGTGGAGGGGTCCACATGGAGAGGAACAGAGGTCCCCAAATGACAAGCCAGCTAAGCTCCCAGCCTACAGCCAGCACTATCTTGCTACATGTGATTGACCCATCTTGAGCCACACCAGCTTCTCCACACACCATGTGGAGAAGGGAAAGGCTATCCCTATTGACCCAACCCAAATTGCAGATTTGTAAGCAATTAATAAAAAATTAATAAATGATAGTTCTTTTAAGCTAACAGGTTTTGGAGTGGTTTGTTTCTTAGCAATAGATAACTGAAAAGGTAAGAAGGGCAAAGAAAAAAATAAATTTAATATTCAAATCTGAAGTAACAAGAAGATAATGCTTTTTTTAAAAAAGACAGTAAAGCGGGAGAAGATAGAACATTTGATTGAAATAGTGTGGGAAAACCTAGGTGTATAAAGAGTTTTGCTGGAGACCAGCGAAAATTATAGTTTGGGTTTAGTCTTGTTTACTTTATTAGCCATGGTGTCATATCTACCTCTATAAAAACCTGAAATTCAATTAAATCAAGAGTGAGCTGCAAGTTTATTTGAGAATATACATGGCAGAGAGTTAAAGCTTTTAAAGTAAGAGAATATTAAATCCATTATTAAATAATTCGACTGCATAGTATATTATAATTATCTTCAATAGGATATGAATTGTGCAAATAATGTGCAAGATCAACATTGGTCTCCAATTCTTCCCGGGAAGTAAATCAGCTTAATGTGCACGAAATAGCAACATTCAATACTACCTTGATTTTCCCTTTGTTTCTAACGGGTTTAAGGAGGCTTCCAGATTTTGTACATTCAATCAATGCCCTGCAGATGTTATTCTTATGAGAATGTATGATCCCAAAAATGATCTCAAGAGACAATTCTTGTATTTCAGGGAAATACATATATATTGCTGTAATCAAGTGATGTATCTATTAGATGGTGTTGGCCAGGATTATGCCTATGTGTGCCTATCATGTAAATGTAGCCATATGAAAATAGTAGCCCTTTTTTATCCAAAGATAGGCAAAACACCCAAGTAATTTGTTACTTTAATAAATGTTTAGAGAAAAGCTATTGCATAATAACATGAAAATAGTTAGGTAGAACTACAACTTTCATGCTTGCTCATAGCTCATACTGCCAAATAGTTTCCAATAAATGACTTGTATCAACCTATTCAGTATGGAAGGTTTGCATTTTGCACTCCATCCACTTTGTTAAGGAGCATGATGGCAACTATTTTTTCAAAGGGCTCCAGTAAACAGTCTCTAAAGTTGAAATTTGAGTTATTTAATTTTTTTCATGTGTCAAAAAGCTTTGGGGACATAACTCATAGCATCTCTCCCGTGAACCAAAAGTTAATGTATTTTTACAGTACTTAACTTTTCATGGAATGGCTTTCACCTTTTGCACAATAGGTCAATAAAGAAAATATATTGGAATCCTCTTCATCTGCTATCTCATCAGCTGTAAATATTCCTTGTATATACAGTGCCTGGCACACTTCACAATAGAATGTGAGGGAAGCAAGGAGAGAGAGGGGAGGACTCCTTTAGAAATCTACTGCTGTATCACACCAAGGATTAACTTGAGACTCTTCTGCTCAGTCTATGTGATTTACAGTTCCTTTAAAAAGTGACATGCAGGGCCAGGCATGGTGCCTTAGGCCTGTAATACCAGCACTCTGGGAGGCCGAGGCAGGTGGATCGCTTGAGCCCAGGAGTTTGAGACCAGCCATGGGCAACATGGCAAAACCCCATCTCAACAAAAATTACAAAAAATTAGCCGAGCTTGCCAGTGTGCACCTGTAGTCCCAGCTACTCCAGAAGCTGAGGTGGGAGGATTGCTTGAACCTGGGAGGTCAGGGCTGCAGTGAGCCAAGATTGTGCCACTGCCCTCCAGCCTGGGTGACAGAGTGAGATATTGTCAAAAATGAAACAAAAAGAAAGAAGAAAAGAAAAGAAGGAGGGAGGGAGGGAGGGAGAGAACAGGAAAGAAAATAAAAGAAAAAAAAAGAAGAAAAGAAAGAAAAAAATTATGAATGTATGCAAATATACACATTTACCTGTAGGGTCTTTAGTTACCATTCTGCTATATTGACTAACACAACATAGGGTGAGTTTAGCTTTAACTTATAAGGCTTTAAAGGGTTTGGGTTATGTGCAGTTGAGTCTGTTCTCTGAATATTATCAGAGCAGCTAATATCAGGAATGGTTATCATAAGGATCATCATAACTGCTACTTAGTAAGTGACCTCAAGTACCAGATACTTTGCTAAGCTTTTGTGTACATTATTATTGTACTGAATTTATTACAACAACCCTGCATCGTAGTATCATTATGCCTATCTTGCAGGTAAAAAAGTAGAGGTTAAATAATTTTATAAGGAGTAGAGCCAGGATTTCAACTCCAGACTATCAGTCTCCAAAGCTCCTTCTTTTTTTTTTTTGTTTTTTTTTAGATGGAGTCTCACTCTGTCACCCAGGTTGGAGTGCAGTGGCACTATTGCAGCTCACTGCAAGCTCCACCTCCCGGGTTCATGCCATTCTCCTGCCTCAGTCTCTCCAGTAGCTGGGACTACACGTGCCCGCCACCATGCCCAGCTAACTTTTTGTATTTTTAGTAGAGATGGGGTTTCACTGTGCTAGCCAGGATGGGCTCCATCTCCTGACCTCGTGATCCACCCGCCTCAGCCTCCCAAAGTGCTGAAATTACAGGCGTGAGCCATTATGTCCGGCCCAAAGTTCCTTCTCTTTCCACAAGCCTTAGAAGTATATTCAGAACCACTATCTTCACTGAAAAGTTATTGAGTAGCCATCACCATAAATGGTGTTTGGTTTGTAGTATGTCAGCTCCCAAATTTATTTAGAGAGACCTGCCATCAAAGTGTCCTTATGGAAGTCCAAGTAAGTCCTAGAACTTATTTCTTCTTTCTTTACCAAAGTCAATTTGATGGTTTTTAAAATTTATGTAAGACTATTCAAGATATCCCACTTTTAGGACTCTAAAAGTAAATTTTGTATCTCAGAATCTTGGGACAAAATTTATTCATTCATTCTATACTGATTGCATATGAAGCACTTGGCTTGACATTGAGAATATAGCAATAACAATATGAAGCTAGCTTTGATCTTGACAAGCCCACAATGATCTCTCTACTTTAAAGCCCAGTGAAATAAAATGCAATAATGTTATTGAGATAGGGAGAATGTATTAAAAGACACAAATGACACCAATAATTTTCAGGCTCCAAATTACTAGGTCTGAAAATTACTAAATGTTTATTAAGCACTAGATTACTTCAGGGCAAGCAAAAATACTGATCTCTCCCAGGACAAACACTTAGGCTCCCTCTTTCAAAAATAAATGTCAAAATATCTTTCGGTTATGAATTCCCAGGCAGAAATTGAAGTTCACTGATGCACTTTAAATTGCACCAAAGGATTAAAAAGGAGAAGAAATGTTAGAGAAGCTTTGGACATGGTTGGGTACTTTTAGATACGGTTAATACATTTTAATTCTGTTTTCAAATACTCTTGGTATTGAATAACAAGGGTGAATTAAGATGTAGTATAGGGAAGCATGCTTTGCCAGGAGAAGGAGTTTAATCTGTGACCTATGACATTGACTTTCTTATCTAATATTTCTTTTTGAAATCTTTCTCTGCTGTGCTGCCACATAACTGTAAATATATCAATCTGTTTATTCTTCCTTCTCTGTGCTTCCATTCATGTATCTCCTTCAAGTTAGGAAAATAGGCTATCCTAGAGTAAAAATATTACTGACAATTCCAAAGTGAAAGCAATTCTAATGGGAAATACCTTGGCACTATTGGAGGGGCTGCCAGCGCACTGTTCCTCATTATCAGTTAGAAACCAGCAGATGTTAAATTGACATATGTTAGGAAATAGCTTTCAGAAACTCATGTTTCAAAACGTATGAAAGAAAAACAGATGATGCCACCTTTTTTTGGCTTAAACTAGATAACTAGAAGATCACACCAGATGTGTTAAGATGTTTCTCTTTAAAAATATGTTCTGTTTCCTGAGAAAGAATGCTCAAAAACAGAAATGAGAGATTTCCTCCTCCAAATGTACTTTGGTCTTCCTTTCATAAATTTAAATTGTTTATTGTGATTAAAATATTTGACAAAAATCAATGGGCAAAAACACAATGAATTCAATATTTTTATAGTTGTTATAGATTTTATAAACTGATTAATTACTCAATTCTCCATGAGAATTGGTCAGTGGAAATCTAAGTAGAATTGAGAGAAAACAAATCATGACAAAGCCTGGAAAATGTAGAACAATTGAATAATATAACTTGAGAATTGAAATGTTAATCTTACTTGCCTGACAATTTTATTGTAAATGATTCATGCTCACATAGCACCTAAGTCCATTTTTTGTTACTATAAAAGAATGCCCAAGGGTGGGTAATTTATAAAGGAAAGAGGTTTATTTGGCTCACAGTTCTGCAGACTGTACAAGAAGCATGGCACTGGCATCTGCTTCTGATGAGGGCTTCAGGCTGCTTCCACTCATGGCAAAAGGGAAAGGGGAGCCAACTGTGCAGAGATCACATGGCTGAAGAGGAAGTATGAGAGCAGGGAGGTGCTAGACTCTTTTACCAATCAGCTCTCCAGGGAACTAATAGAGTGAGAACTCACTCACCCCCAAGGAAGGGCACTAACCTGCTCATGCAGGATCTGCCTCCATGACCCAAACATCTCCCACTAGGCTTTGCATCCCAACACCACCACATTGTGGATTAGATTTCAACATGAGATTTGTTGGGTGCAAACATACAAACCATAGCACATAGGTAAAGTATTAACACAAGAAAATATATTTAGAAGTTGGTGTTTTCACTGTACAGATTACAAGTTGACAGGAACACATGTTGTTTTTGCTTGCCCAGTATTCATTCTCCCTCTTCAGTTGACAGCACTTTAGATGAATACATTCAAGGAACCACCCCTTTTTCACACTCCACGTAGCTTCTCTCTATGACTAGATGCTCTCTTGGGGAGAGCATGTAATCTGAGACTGGCCAATCAGTGGATTCTAACCTCAGGGGCTATAATGATTGATTCAGTGTTGGGCAAATGACCCAGGTTAGGCTAGTGAGATCTTGGATCTTTTGGTAGGATCACTGAGAAAAACAAAGTAATGCTTCCTGATATCTTTCAGTCTGTGGATCCAACTTATTTGTGAACTTCTAAATTAGCTGAGCTCCAATTCTCTTTGTTTAAACCCAGTTTGAGTTGTGTTTCATTCAATTGCAATCAAGAGAGCATGATGATTATATGACAGGTCACTTTGGCTGAGGGAATCAGGGAAAGTTCCATGGAAGATGTAACCCTGGGCAAGATCTTGAAAAAAGCTAGATAGAAGGAAGCAGGGATGGAGAGAAAGGCATTGCTGATGGTGCAGCCACATGAGTCAAGGAATTGGTGTCAATCTGAAAAGGAACATGGTTACAGGGGTCTCTGAAGCTCAGGATGCATGAAGGATTCCAGGTCTCTGGTCTTAGCCACCACATCCAAACTCCAGTCAGCCCTGTTAACTCCACAGTGTTCCATGGAATGGGATATACTCCTAAGGAGAATGAATGTGCCTTCGAGTGTGGAGACACACAGCCTGGAGCTGGCATGAACACAGACAATGTAATGGTAATGGAGACATAAGCAGAGACCAACCTTCAAAGGTGAGAACCCCACATCCATGGTGAGAAAATTCTGGATCAAGCAGCATAGAAACTTCAAGTCTTCCCCGTTAATATCTTGGTTGCTCAAGGAGAATTGTGGAAGAATAGATTGTCTGAGAAAGGTCCCCACCGAAGATGGTGACTTCCTAACATTTTTGACACAGTAAGAAAGACATATCAGAACACATAAGAATATTTTAAAAATCAGGAGTTCATACAACAGTATTTATCCTTATTTACCTTTACTACTTGTTACGTACTCTGATATTTTCTATTCTTTCTTTCTTTTTTTATTTATTTTTTAATGCTGGTTGGACCCACTACATTGGTTCCATGGCCCACTTTGAAATCAAGTTTGAAAAATACTGACCTAACAGTGCTGTTGGGAAGCACCAGCAGATGTCACTGTAGGTGACCACGCCAGTGTAACAGCTGCAGCCAGTGACCATGACAACGTTGGCTCCCTGCCAAGAACCACAGTGTCACTTAACTGTGTTTATTTTACTTATTTTTTTTTTATAGGCCATGTAGTTAGAAGGTTCTGCATTTCAAAAACATGAAGGGACACAGAGGGAAAACTCTCCTTCCCATTCCTACCTCTTGGTCACCTGGTTTTTTTCTCAAGGGTAAATAATGTTACTAGTTTTTTCTGTTTTCTTCCAAAGATATCTTATGCATGTAAAAGTGCACGTGCACACACATACACACACACACACTTTTTCTCTTCTTTTACAAGAGGATAGCATAATTATAACACTGTTCTGTACCTTTCTTGTCTTTCCTTAGCATATATTAGGGATTCTTCTACCAGCACGCACAAAAGGAAAGCATTCCCATTCTGTTTATAGTTGCATAATATTCCACTGTACATAGTGCCATTATTCAAACAGGTACCTCCTGACTACACATTTGGTTTGTTTCCAATCTTTTGCTTGCACAAACAATGCTGCAGGGACTAACTTTGCTGACTCATCATTTTACGCATATGAGGATATTGATCCTAGGATCCTAAGAAATTGATTCTTGAAACAAAGGGTATCTATATTTTTAATTTTGATAGATATTACCAAATTGCTGTCTAGAAGCTTTTCTAGTTTGTACTAGTTTTACACTTTCATTTTCTTGAAACTACCATTACTAAGTTTCCTGATCTTTGCCAATTAATAGGTAAAAACCACATCAGTGTGGTTTTAATTTACATTCTTTTATTATGAATAAGTTTGGGTACCTGTTTCATATACCTAAGAACCAATGGTATATTTCCTTTTTTTGTTGTTTTGTTTTGAGAGAAAGTTTTCGCACTGGTTGCCTAGGCTGGAGTGAAATGGCACAGTCTCCTCTCACTGCAAACTCCGCCTCCCAGGTTCAAGCAATTCTTCTTGCCTCAGCCTCCCAAGTAGCTTGGATTATAGCCATGCACCACCACTCTTGGCTATTTTTTTGTATTTAGTAGAGATGGGGTTTCACCATGTTGGTCAGGCTGGTCTTGAACTCCTGACCTCAGGTGATCCACCCGCTCAGCCTCCCAAAGTACTAGGATTACAGGCATGAGCCACCGTGCCCGGCCCCAATGGTATATTTCTTGTCTACTCTCTTTTCACATCCTTTACATCCACTTTAAAGAGCAGCCATCAGCCATCAGCTGTTAAATAAAGCAAGCACTACCGCTTGGCTCAGCTTGTCTAAATATCAAGTAATTGTGTATGTATTGAGCAAAAACTAGATCCTTGCTAAGCATTGTGCAAACCACTATGGAGCAGACAAGATATATATTCTAAGAATCGTTCATCTGTATGGAGCCAACATAATTATTCCAGCTACCTTCTCACCTGACACTCTCAAAGTCTAGATTACCACCAGTGCAATACCAATCGCTAGGGCAGATAATGTAATTTGTCACCTAAATCCCTGTTAGTAACAAATACGCTAGGTGCTGGTGATACAAAGATGAATATGACAGTTTTTAGTGAAAAAACAAACAAAAATAAAGCAACAGAATTGAAGGTATAAGTGCTGAAAACTGTTCGTGGTACATCAGTGGGTAAAGTTGGGAGTGGTCCATTCTGCTGAGGTGGAAAAGCTTATTAAAGGAGCTATATGGTGGGTAAGCTTCCTCGAGGGGGCTCCGTAAGTACACACTCAGTTCACTCCACTATCTTTGCCTGCTTGACTTGCCAAAACATAGCTGGTTTTCTCAACAACTGAGTCTTTTAACTTAGCTCATTCCTGCAAATTACTTCCCATATTTGCTTTACATTGGTCTTTTCGTTTCCTTTTAATATATAACCTATAATCTAGGGTCCTGATCGTGTTCTGTAGCCTCGGATTCTTTCATAATTAACACACTTAAAGAGATAGGTCCCTGAGTGGCTTCTGAGCAGAGGTTAGTCCTGGCTTTGACATCACACAGTGTTGAACCTGTGAGGAATGACTTTGGCTGACCAATAATGTGGTAAGTACAGTAACTACCACCAGAGAAAGCCTTTCCAACCCCTCCTTTCACCTGAAAAGCAAGGATTAGTTCTTACTCATACAAAGCCTACACAATGCAGGCATTCAATAAATATCCTTGAATATGTGAAAGGACAGCAGGTACAACACTAGGCCGATGTCAAAGCCAGGCCTAACCTCGGCTCAGAAGCCACTGAGGGACCTATGTCTCTAAGTGTGTTAATTATGGAAGAATGCCTGACCACAGAATATTACTAGGACCCTTGATTATCAAATGGTCACATCTGGGTCATGTAGGTGATTTAGGTTTTACAGTATCTCAAAGAGTTATTTAATTCATAACTTTGGAAAACATAAATAATAAAAGCATTTATTAACCACCAACTTAATTATACCGAGAAATATATATCCCAAATGTCTGCTGTTGGTATCACCTTATTAACTACGAATCTTACCTTACCTGGGAGTTATAACTCTCTAGCCATGAGTTCAGGACCTCAATTATCCATCATTGTGTTTTCTTCTGTTACTCACTTTCCCCCTTTCCTAAATCCCACACTGGTCCTTGTCAATTAAATAAATGATTTTCAGCCTGTCTCCACATTTGCTCAGTACCTAATGATTGAATTAGAAGGTTGATAACTTCTGGTGCAGGACGGTCATTTGTCACTGCCATATCTGGAGTCTCCTAGTGTCTTCTGTTCTGGACATCTACATGCCACGGTACTGTGTGTTGGACTTACCTTCTCACGTAGTCTTTTCTTGCTCAATATTTCTGGTTTTCAAGACAATATTCTGGTTACTTTTTCTAAGGTATTTCTTTCTTTGTAATAATTGAGGTGGCTTTTGGCTTAGAACTTTTTAAAACAATATCTAAGAAGAAATAAGGCAAAAATATTGGTAAATGATATTTATTTTTATTAAATATTTAGGTTTGGCATGTATGTACCCAAGTTTCCCAAGACACACATACAGACACACTTTTTAATAAACAGCTAGTATTCCTTTTATAGGTATCTTATCATCAAAGGGACTATAATCTTGGGCCACCAGCTGGAAGGTCCATAACTGATTCTTTAAGCCTTACAACTAAGGACACTTTCAGATGTATTCCAGATCTCTCTTATCACATAGCCCATCTTCACTCCAATGGCTAAGACATTGACCCAATTTGGTCCCATGACTGGTATTGGCCACACAATGTGCCATGACTGGTTCTCTCTTGGCTCCTCTGACCATTGGCCTTAGCAATTCCTGAGGTTTGTGTCTCAGGATATTGCAGAAAGCTGTATCTTCTGCCCTATGTTTTGAGATAAGGAAGAGTAGCTTACAGAAGAAAGCTATTGTCTTGGAGTTCTTTTCCTCTTTCATTAAAAATTGTCCCTTAGCTTTCTGGTTTACAGTTATGGCTTTGCAACTAAAGGATGAAGCTGAAATTAAACAAAAACCTTTATGTTTTCAGCTTGAAGCCAAGATCTCAAAATGTGCTTTTCCCCATTTTTCTTATTCATTCTCAGCTTTTGCTGTCAATGTTGTTAATAACAAAATAAAATTAACCTCCTCTGTGGAATTATTTTTTAAAAGCTTCATTTGCTTGTTTGGCTAACATATAACTTTGCATCACTTCTAACAGTAGAGTTACTTTTCAGAATTTCACCAGTTACTTATTTGAGACTAAAAGGGTCAAGGAGCAAAGCTAGAATTCACAAATATTGTACCAATGCTCAGACCTGCCAGGCCAGCTACCATATATAACCCTTCTGTTGTACCCAGTAGGTCAACCCACAGACCTCAAATGACAGCCTTATGGCCCCTTCCAAATGCCCTGTGTGCCAAGGAAAAATCTTGGTATGTTAGATATATAGCCATTGATTCTCTTTTGTACTCAAGATGTGTTCGCATTAATAAAGCAAACCAACAGCAAATATTTCAGCCTTCTCTGACTACACTTCAAAGTTCAGAAGGAAGATTTTGTTTTAAAGAAATAATTCTGGATGAGTTCAAAATAACCTGAAACTATAAAATTTGGAGAAAGTTTTGGTTTTTATTTTAAGTTAAAAATGCTTGAAGAAGAGAAAATTTTAAGTTATGAAAATACCTCATTTATCTTTGTGACATTTATACTTTATTAGATATAATTACATTTTTATTAATGTAAGTTCTCAACTCCATCAAATGCTAATAAAGTAGAAGTTATAAGACCATATTTATTATCAGAGACATACAAACCATTTTTGATAGTAATATTTTCAAAAAGCTAACCTGAAGCCATGATGGGATAATTTTACTCTGCTTGGCAATACTATGAACTGATAAGATTCTTATATTTCTAATCCATCTCCATTTTCAATATCCAATCAAAATTTTAAAAATGACATTAAACCTTGAAGGTAATAATAAACCAGGGTCATTCCAAATTCCGTGATTGGATGGTCAATTGCATGTGAGTACATGCTTTGTTCAAAGTTTCCATCACGTTCAGGAGGAATCAGAGATGAGTAACAACTCTAATTTGGTTCTCCTTTTCCAAGGTTAACTGGTACTAGAAAAAGTACTTTCAAAGAATCTACACTTAAAACTGTGGCAAAGGCAATGCTTTGTGTTCACCTAATCCTGTTTCATTTTCTTTTCCTGAACACAAGAGAAAAGAGTATTTCATAACTTTCCTTATACTTAGGCCAGAGAATATGCAACTAATTCTGGTCAATGGCCTGTAAGTAGAAGGAAAGGTGCCTCTGCCACAGTAATTGAGGCCACGTGTTGAGAGTACAGCACCTCAAGATGGAAGCCACCTGGATCCTGGAGTCACCACATGCTAGACAGAATCCTTCTTGCATTGGAACTTTTATGAAAAGGAAAGGTTCTTTTGTTGTGTTAAGTCATAGAGATTTCAGGATATCTATCACAGCAGGATAGCCTAGCCTGTCCTAATGCAATTCAGAAACAAATTTTCAATATAAGTATGGAAAAAATTATATGATTGACACTTCATCTTAAAAGAAAATCAAAATTGTGAAAATGAGTTTATTTTCTCTTTAATTGTATAAAATATAGGTTATATTGTAATTATTATCGTATTTATGCCTAAAATAGAGAATGAATCAAATGTTGGACTTTTAGCAGGTTTTGTTTAAGGGCTCTTATATGTCTAATAGCCTTTGAAGGCTACTCTAAAGATGGAGTATGTCTCCTTCTCAATCTTTGGAATTACTAAATTGAAATGTAATACACATCCATTTAGGATCCCTCTTAGGTAAAAGTATGAAACTTAACGATTGGATATTAAAGAAAGTCTTACATTTAAAAAGGTTTAAAACAGTTCAAGTTCTTAGAAAATCCTTTTAGGAGTTGCATAAAAGTTCATATATAAGAAAATCACATTTTTTATGCTTCTTCGAAAGAATAGGTACAGTACTATTATTTTACTGAACTTCGGAGAGTTCATAAAAATTCCTGATTCTGGCTTTTTTTTTTTTTTTTTTTTTTTTTAACAGGGTGTTTCTGCTGTGAACAGAGGGCACATAGCAGCTGTTCTTTTTTTTTTAATACTTTAAGTTTTAGGGTACATGTGCACAATGTGCAGGTTAGTTACATATGTATACATGTGCCATGTTCGTGTGCTGCACCCAGTAACTCGTCATTTAACATTAGGTATATCTCCTAATGCTATCCCTCCCCCCTCCCCTCACCCAACAACAGACCCCAGTGTGCGATGTTCCTCTACCTGTGTCCATGTGTTCCCATTGTTCAATTCCCACCTATGAGTGAGAACATGTGGTGTTTGGTTTTTTGTCCTTGAGATAGGTTGCTGAGAATGATGGTTTCCAGCTTCATCCATGTGCCTACAAAGGACATGAACTCATCATGTTTTATGGCTGCATAGTATTCCATGGTGTATATGTGCCACATTTTCTTAATCCAGTCTATCATTCTTGGACATTTGCATTGGTTCCAAGTCTTTGCTATTGTGAATTGTGCTGCAATAAACATACATGTGCATGTGTTTTTATAGCAGCATGATTAATAATCCTTTGGGTATATACCCAGTAATGGGATGGCTGGGTCAAATGGTATTTCTAGTTCTAGATCCCTGAGGAATCGCCACACTGACTTCCACAATGGTTGAACTAGTTTACAGTCCCACCAACAGTGTAAAAGTGTTCCTATTTCTCCACATCCTCTCCTGCACCTGTTGTTTCCTGACTTTTTAATGATCACCATTCTAACTGGTGTGAGATGGTATCTCATTGTGGTTTTGATTTGCATTTCTCTGATGGCCAGTGATGATGAGCATTTTTTCATGTGTCTTTTGGCTGCATAAATGTCTTCTTTTGAGAAGTGTCTGTTCATATCCTTCGCCCACTTTTTGATGGGGTTGTTTGTTTTTTTCTTGTAAATTTGTTTGAGTTCATTGTAGATTCTGGATATTAGCTTTTGTCAGATGAGTAGATTGCAAAAATTTTCTCCCATTCTGTAGGTTGCCTGTTCACTCTAATGGTAGTTTCTTTTGCTGTGAAGAAGCTCTTTAGTTTAATTAGATCCCATTTGTCAATTTTGGCTTTTGTTGCCATTGCTTTTGGTGTTTTAAACATGAAGTTCTTGCCCATGCCTATGTCCTGAATGGTATTGCCTAGGTTTTCTTCTAGGGTTTTTATGGTTTGAGGTCTAGCATTTAAGTCCTTAATCCATCTTGAATTAATTTTTGTATAAGGTGTAAGGAAGGGATCCAGTTTCAGCTTTCTACATATGGCTAGCCAATTTTCCCAGCACCATTTATTAAATAGGGAATCCTTTCCCTATTTCTTGTTTTTGTCAGGTTTGTCAAAGATCAGATGGCTGTAGATATGCGGCATTATTTCTGAGGGTTCTGTTCTGTTCCATTGATCTATATCTCTGTTTTGGTACCAGTACCATGCTGTTTTGGTTACTGTAGCCTTGTAGTATAGTTTGAAGTCAGGTAGTGTGATGCCTCCAGCTTTGTTCTTTTGGCTTAGGATTGACTTGGCGATGCGGGCTCTTTTTTGGTTCCATATGAACTTGAAAGTAGTTTTTTCCAATTCTGTGAAGAAAGTCATTGGTAGCTTGATGGGGATGGCATTGAATCTATAAATTACCTTGGGCAGTATGGCCATTTTCATGATATTGATTCTTCCTACCCATGAGCATGGAATGTTCTTCCATTTGTTTGTATCCTCTTTGATTTCCTTGAGCAGTGGTTTGTAGTTCTCATTGAAGAGGTCCTTCACGTCCCTTGTAAGTTGGATTCCTAGGTATTTTATTCTCTTTGAAGCAATTGTGAATGAGAGTTCACTCATGATTTGGCTCTCTGTTTGTCTGTTATTGGTGTATAAGAATGCTTGTGATTTTTGTACATTGATTTTGTATCCTGAGACTTTCCTGAAGTTGCCTATCAACTAAAGGAGATTTTGGGCTGAGACGACGGGGTTTTCTAGATATGTCATCTGCAAACAGGGACAATTTGACTTCCTCTTTTCCTAATTGAATACCCTTTATTTCCTTCTCCTGCCTGATTGCCCTGGCCAGAACTTCCAACACTATGTTGAATAGGAGTGGTGAGAGAGGGCATCCCTGTCTGGTGCCAGTTTTCAAAGGGAATGCTTCCAGTTTTTGCCCATTCAGTATGATATTGGCTGTGGGTTTGTCATAGATAGCTCTTATTATTTTGAGATACGTCCCATCAATACCTAATTTATTGAGAGTTTTTAGCATGAGCGGTTTTTGAATTTTGTCAAAGGCCTTTTCTGCATCTATTGAGATAATCATATGGTTTTTGTCGTTGGTTCCATTTATATGCTGGATTATGTTTATTGATTTGGATATGTTGAACCAGCCTTGCATCCCAGGGATGAAGGCCACTTGATCATGGTGGATAAGCTTTTTGATGTCCTGCTGGATTCGGTTTGCCAGTATTTTATTGAGGATTTTTGCATCGATGTTCATCAGGAATATTGGTCTAAAATTCTCTTTTTTTGTTGTGTCTCTGCCAGGCTTTGGTATCAGGATGATGCTGGCTTCATAAAATGAGTTAGGGAGGATTCCCTCTTTTTCTATTGATTGGAATTGTTTCAGAAGGAATGGTACCAGCTCCTCCTTGTATCTCTGGTAGAATTCGGCTGTGAATCCATCTGGTCTTGGACTTTTTTTGGTTGGTAAGCTATTAATTATTGCCTCAATTTCAGAGCCTGTTACTTGTCTATTCAGAGATTCAACTTCTTCCTGGTTTAGTCTTGGGAGGGCGTATGTATCGAGGAATTTATCCATTTTTTCTAGATTTTCTAGTTTATTTGCACAGAGGTGTTTATAGTATTCTCTGATGGTAGTTTGTATTTCTGTGGGATCGGTGGTGATATCCCCTTTATCATTTTTTATTGCATCTATTTGATTCTTCTCTCTTTTCTTCTTTATTAGTCTTGCTAGTGGTCTATCAATTTTGTTGATCTTTTCAAAAAATCCTGCATTCATTGATTTTTTGAAAGGTGTTTTGTGTCTCTATCTCCTTCAGTTCCGCTCTGATCTTAATTATTTCTTGCCTTCTGCTAGCTTTTGAATGTGTTTGCTCTTGCTTTTCTAGTTCTTTTAATTATGAAGTTAGGGTGTGAATTTTAGATCTTTCCTGCTTTCTCTTGTCGGCATTCAGTGCTATAAATTTCCCTCTACACACTGCTTTGAATGTGTCCCAGAGATTCTGGTATGTTGTGTCTTTGTTCTCGTTGGTTTCAAAGAACATCTTCATTTCTGCCTTCATTTTGTTATGTACCCAGTAGTCATTCAGGAGCAGGTTGTTCAGTTTCCATGTAGTTGAGTGGTTTTGAGTGAGTTTCTCAATCCCGAGTTCTAGTTTGATTGCACTGTGGTCTGAGAGACAGTTTGTTATAATTTCTGTTCTTTTACATTTGCTGAGGAGTGCTTTACCTCCGACTATGTGGTCAATTTTGGAATAAGTGCAGTGTGGTGCTGAGAAGAATGTATATTCTGTTGATTTGGGGTGGAGAGTTCTGTAGATGTCTATTAGGTCCGCTTGGTGTAGAGCTGAGTTCAATTCCTGGATATCCTTGTTAACTTGCTGTCTCATTGATCTGTCTAATGTTGACAGTGGGGTGTTAAAGTCTCCCATTATTATTGTGTGGGAGTCTAAGTTTCTTTGTAGGTCTCTAAGGACTTGCTTTACGAATCTGGGTGCTCCTGTATTGGGTGCATATATATTTAGGATAGTTAGCTCTTCTTGTTGAATTGATCCCTTTACCATTATGTAATGGCCTTCTTTGTCTCTTTTGATCTTTGTTGGTTTAAAGTCTGTTTTATCAGAGACTAGGATTGCAACCCCTTCCTTTTTTTGTTTTCCATTTGCTTGGTAGATCTTCCTCCATCCCTTTATTTTGAGCTTATGTGTGTCTCTGCATGTGAGATGGGTTTCCTGAATACAGCACACTGATGGGTCTTGACTCTTTATCCAATTTGCCAGTCTGTGTCTTTTAATTGGAGCATTTAGCCCATTTACATTTAAGGTTAATATTGTTATATGTGAATTTGATCCTGTCATTATGGTGTTAGCTGGTTATTTTGCTTGTTAGTTGATGCAGTTTCTTCTTAGCCTTGATGGTCTTTACAATTTGGCATGTTTTTGCAGTGGCTGGTACTGGTTGTTCCTTTCCATGTTTAGTGCTTCCTTCAGGAGCTCTTTTAGGGCAGGCCTGGTGGTGACAAAATCTCTGAGCATTTGCTTGTCTGTAAAGTATTTTATTTCTCCTGCACTTATGAAGCTTAGTTTGGCTGGACATGAAATTCTGGGTTGAAAATTCTTTTCTTTAAGAATGTTGAATATTGGCCCCCACTCTCTTCTGGCTTGTAGAGTTTCTGCCGAGAGATCCGCTGTTAGTCTGATGGGCTTCCCTTTGAGGGTAACCCAACCTTTCTCTCTGGTTGCGCTTAACATTTTTTCCTTCATTTCAACTTTGGTGAATCTGACAATTATGTGTCTTGGAGTTGCTCTTCTCGAGGAGTATCTTTTTGGCATTCTCTGTATTTCCTGAATGTGAATGTTGGCCTGCCTTGCTAGATTGGGGAAGTTCTCCTGGATAATATCCTGCAGAGTGTTTTCCAACTTGGTTCCATTCTCCCCATCACTTTCAGGTACACCAATCAGACGTAGATTTGGTCTGTTCACATAGTCCCATATTTCTTGGAGGCTTTGTTCGTTTCTTTTTATTCTTTTTTCTCTAAACTTCTCGCTTCATTTCAGTCATTTGATATTCCATCACTGATACCCTTTCTTCCAGTTGATCGAATCGGCTACTGAGGCTTATGCATTCGTCAGGTAGTACTCATGCCTTGGTTTTCAGCTCCATCAGGTCCTTTAAGGACTTCTCTGCATTGGTTATTCTAGTTAGCCATTCGTCTAATTTTTTTTCAACGTTTTTAACTTCTTTGCCTTGGGTTAGAACTTCCTCCTTTAGCTTGGAGTAGTTTGATCGTCTGAATCCTTCTTCTCTCAACTGTCAAAGTCATTCTCTGTCCAGCTTTGTTCCGTTGCTGGTGAGGTGCTGTGTTCCTTTGGAGAAGGATAGGTGCTCTGCTTTTTAGAGTTTCCAGTTTTTCTGCTCTGTTTTTTCCCCATCTTTGTGGTTTTATCTACCTTTGGTCTTTGATGATGGTGACGTACAGATGGGGTTTTGGTATGGATGTCCTTTCTGTTTGTTAGTTTTCCTTCTAACAGTCAGGACCCTCAGCTGCAGGTCTGTTGGAGTTTGCTGGAGGACCACTCCAGATACTGTTTGCCTGGGTATCAGCAGCGGAGGCTGCACAACAGCGGATACTGGTGAGCAGGAAATGTTGCTGCCTGATCGTTCCTCTGGAAGTTTTGTCTCAGAGGGGTACCCGGCTGTGTGAGGTGTCAGTCTGCCCCTACTAGGGGGTGCCTCCCAGTTAGGGTATTTGGGGGTCAGGGACCCACTTGAGGAGGCAGTCTGTCCGTTCTGAGATCTCCAGCTGCGTGCTGGGAGAACCACTACTCTCTTCAAAGTTGTCTGACAGGGACATTTAAGTCTGCAGAGGATTCTGCTTCCTTTTGTTTGGCTACTCCCTGCCCCCAGAGGTGGAGTGTACAGAGGCAGACAGGCCTCCTTGAGCTGCAGTGGGCTCCACCGAGTTCGAACTTCCTGGCCCCTTTGTTTTCCTACTCAAGCCTCCGCAATGGTGGGCGCCCATCCCCCAGCCTTGCTGCCACCTTGCTGTTTGATCTCAGACTGCAGTGCTAGCAATGAGTGAGGCTCTGTGGGCGTAGGACCCTCTAAGCCAGGCACAGGATATAATCTCCTGGTGTGCCATTTGCTAACACCATTGGAAAAGAGCCGTATTAGGGTGGGAGTGACCCGATTTTTCCAGGTGCTGTCTGTCACCCCTTTCTTTGACTAGGAAAGGAAATTCCTTGGCCCCTTGCACTTCCCAGGTGAGGCAATGCCTCGCCCTGCTTCGGCTCACGCTGGATGCGCTGCACCCACTGTCTAGCACCCACTTTCCAACACTCCCCAGTGAGATGAGCCCGGTACCTCGGTTGGAAATGCAGAAATCACCTGTCTTCTGTGTCACTCATGCTTGGAGCTGTAGACTGGAGCTGTTCCTGTTTGGCCATCTTGGCTCTACCCCCTCCTGCCTTTTTATTAAACAATAAAATTAAAATGGAATTTATTTCATACTATTCAGGTAAAATTGGTTGTATATATATATATATATATATATATATATATATATATATATCTTATTTAGCTATAAATAAACCCAGAAAGGAGGATCTGACAGGTTGGATGTCCTCCCAAGACTGCTAGAGACCAAGCTTTTCTCACAAGGGGACTTTAATACAGAAAGAGATAGAGATGGCAGCAAATGGGATAGAAATATTTTTGTTTTAAGACACAAAACTTACTGTATGTAACCAATACATTTTAAAAAGTGTTTCAATAATAAGATTTATAATAATAGAGTATATCATATGTAAAGCCAGAAAAAAATCCTTGGTTTACCTGTTTGGATTGTTTGGAAACTAACACTTCAACAAATAATCCTTTGAAATCAGAATTCTATCATTTTCATTACCTCATTTCCCCAAATGGAAAACTGTCTTTTTAACATTCTTACTTTATTAGATAAAGTATGTGATGGACATAAAGATTTTATCCCTCCTTAGGTACATATAAATCTTGTATTTCTGTTGCATTTCACCTACCTTAAGAAAAAAAAAGAAAGAAAAGTAAAGTAAGAAAAGATTGCAGAAGCTTTGTAGCATTGAGAAAATGCATTATAGCATTTCAGAATATTTTGTTTGCTTGACTGAGAGCCAGAAATGATTAAACACTAAAATACAAATAAAATGTTTCTCAATCCAAATAGATGGGAAAAGATTTTCTGTGTTCCAATACAGTATAATTAACAAATGCAATAATGATTTTTGCCAAGGATTTCATCAAAATGTTGATTTAGATCATTTGACCCATTAAACCCAATTTTAATTTTATATAAAAATTTTGGAAGTTTGTGTATCTTGCTAATTTGATATGAATATTAGAGTATTATAGTTAGTCTAAATTTTTTCTTTCACTTATTTATTTTTAAAAAGTATTTAGATGTGGGTTCTCACTATGTTTGTCCAGGCTGGTCTTGAACTACTCGTCTCAAGTGCCTCCCCCTATCTCAGCCTCCTAAAGTGCTAGATTACAGGTGTGAGTCTAAATAATTTTGATTTAGTGTATTTAATACGTAATTCATTCACATAGTTCAAAACTCCAAAACTTTAGAAGGTATGCAAAATATAAAAGTCTACCTTCTGTACATGATCCTTAGCTGCTCAGGGCCACTCACCTCTATAAGTAACCACTGTTAGATTCTTATGAATCATTCTGGTGTTATTCTGTATGCAAATGAGCAGATACAAGTACAGACCAATGACGCATTCCATTTCTCAGTTTGCTTGTCTTCTCTGTAGCAGTGACTGGCACTTACCACGCTCTGCATGTAGAAACAGTTACCCCTTGGCCTTTCTCCTGGCTTTCTCCTCCCTCTCTAGCACTCCTCTCCCTTCTCCCTGGCAGGCACTGTTTCCTCTGTGTCCGGTACAAACCAGTTCTTCTGTTTTCACATGACATATTCTTCCTGAGTGATCTCATCTATTCCCATCAGGCATAAATAAAGGTATTAGCGTCAAAGCCATTTGTGGATGAAGAAAGTCTTTTCAGAAAAGATGAGTCTGCAGAATAAGGAGGAGATTGTTAGAAAAGAGCAACAGTAAGGGGATTTCTAAATGGAGGAAACAGCATTAGAAAAGCTAAATGGATAAAAGAGGGGCAAGACCACAAATGGAGTTACCAGCTCAATGTCTAACCTAAAGAATATTTGTTGCAAATGTTGAACCAAATAATGAATAATGTTCAAGGAATATTTTTTACCAAAAGTAATTATTTCGCTAAGTCAACCATACAAATTATGGAAACTGAATGAAAGGAAACTAAACTAAAAGAACTGAGTGTGCGTGCAAAGCAAAATGTGAATAAAATCGTAAATGAACACACGCTCTACGAGGAAACTAGTTTCTCAGCCTCCTGGTCATTGCCAGCATACTACTCTGCTTAGGTCACCTCTATGTGTGGAAAGGTCATCCAGACAGCTTTGCAGATTGGCAATTTGTGAACCTGTCTCAAGATCTATAAAACATATTGCACCAGAACTTCAAAGCACACTTTGCCACATGGGTGGGAGACCTTTGTTTCCTTTTTTTTTTTCTGCTTTTTAAGTCTGTAAACCATAATAAGGGCACATCAAAACCCTGTTGCTTTCTAATGTAACACAACAATGACATATTAAGTAGTATGAAAAGCATTAGCTTTCTTTTTGGATACCGTTTTTTAAATAAACATTTTCTTTTTCTTAGACTTGCCATTCTCTCCGCTGAGAGAATAGTCTTCCAAAGTTGCAAATTCTTGTTCAAAAGCCAGAAGGAAAAGAAGCCATTCTGAACATACTTTAGCTGAAGAACATTCCTGCCCCTGTGAGGACAGTGTTCTGACTACCTAGATCACAGGATTTTTGCCTTTAGCAGAATACTTTTTGTTGATAAACCTTTATAATCTAAATTGATTGTTTCCATGTCTGTAAGATTCCCTTAGCTATATCTAAAAAGGACTAGGAAGAAACCCGAGGAACTGGTTCCTACTGCAGGAACAGACTGTGGTCATAGTCCTGTCACTTCATTTCCCTGGATTCCATTGTCTTCCACTGTGCTAACATCACAGAACTCGTAAGAGAATCAGATAAAATAAAATTACTTTTAAATCACAGATGCTATCATACAGTTGTAGGAATCTTCTAAACTTGGACCTACCTCTTGTTTGGGGTGATACCATACTTATATTTCTTTTTATCGCAATGAGATGGCAATAGCAGAATACCAATAGATAAAGCATTTCATATTCCCTTAATTCTCTGTGTGGTGCAAATGATAAACAATAGCTAAATTGCCTCCAGTTCTCTGCCTAAAGGTAGGACTCTTCATCCATCTGTCCTGAGCTCCGGTACCAAGGTCTCTCAGTTGGCAGTTGGGGAATAGATGACAAAAGCTTTTTTCCAAAGTTTTACATCCAAGTCAATGTGGGGAACCCCCACATTAAAAAGGGTAAATTCTGATTCTTTTTATCCTTTCCCCAGGGCAGAACTATGACCTCAATGAGAAATACAATTATAGCTTCATTGCAGGAGATTTACAGATATTACCCACATATTCTCCCTATAAACATGTAGCCTCTCTTTCAGAAAAGGGCACGGTGACCATGGCATACTTTCCTGAAGAACAATGGTTTTGACCTAATGAACTTCAATGAGAAGAAAAAATCATGATATGGAAATGTCAGAGGTCTCAAGCCAATTTGCAAATTTTCAGGAAAGTGTTCTCATAACAAGAAGTAGCGTGGTATAATTAGAAAAGAGTTGTCCTAAAGTGAGATCTGAATTCTTGTCTGGTTACCCCATTTTGTGCTGTGTAATCTTTGTAAGTTACAACACTTGCAGGCTCTGTTTCCTTACCACCAATGCATGCCTACAATCTCTAAGCCCGCTTACAAGGCCAACACACTATGGTTTTTCTAATCATAGCTGTCTTTAATATTTTGAATCCTGATGTAACTTACTGGAGGGGAGAACAAAATGAAGTTTGAGTCTCTCAATCTTTTTCAGTGAGTTTTTAAAAACTGAACTTTTTAATCAGAGAGGCAAAATTTTAGTGGGGCTAATAAAGGCCTGACAATGACTTTCTTCTTTTCATTTAAATGTGGGAGGATGCTATCTGTATATGGGCTAATTTTGTCCACCACTGAACCAGAACAAATCCAACAAACTATGCCTGAATGTCTATCTCAGTGAGACTGCAAGGGCCACTGATGAATCAGAGTTAAGATGAGAGGAGATGAGGTCTCTATATCAAATGGATGATCTGTTTGCATCTAAAAGCCACTGTGTGCATAGGTCATGTTTTTAAAAGGGAAAAATATTCTCTGGCTACTTTAAATCCTATGAAGCAACTTTGGGGTTTCTATTCAACAGAACAAAAGGCAAGAACCAAGAGTTTTAAGTTCAGTTCAGACTTCAAATATCTGAGCATCAGCATGTCAATAAATACAGGCTAAAGTCACAGCTTCCCCAACATCACTGTCTCTCAGTTTACATACAATGTAAAAAAAGAATTTGATACAGCATCAGTCAAAGGCTTATCAACATATTATTTTAAGGTAATGAGATAAGGAGTTAAGTACACGGAAGTCATCTCACAGAAAGGTCGAATTTAACAACAACAACAAAAAATATGTTTTGATTTTCTCTAGACAAAGGCAATCTTAGTAAATTCAGAGAAACAAAAAATAGAAATAATAAAAATCAACTGCCAGTCCATCAATCTGTTAATATTTCCATGAGTTTCCTTATATTCTTTTTTCATGAATATATGCCTCCCAAAGTGCTGGGATTACAGGAGTGAGCCACTGTGCTGGGCCTGACTCAGTTCTAAAGAAGAGACTGCAGCAGAAGTGGCTTGGCATGGCTTCCAAAGCTAGATCATGACAGGCTTCATGACTGAAGTAAAGAGTATTCGCTTCTCTTTGCCGCGCTTTCCTTATCTGTGAGATGAGAAAACTAATACTATCAATTTCATAGAATTATTTTTATAATATCATGGTTAATATACATGAAAGCCTTATCACATGTGGCTTGTAAGCAATACAAAATTGCAATCTACTATTTATTAAGTTGATTTTTTACTTTTTAGAAATTTCTGCCTGTATTTGGTATATATTCACATGTGGTTAAAGCTCTGCAGGTAACCATGAGTATTTTCTTAGAAATTTATAAACGTAGAGTTGCTGGATCAAGATGTATGCATTCATTCAGAAAACATTGTCGAACTCGATTCTCACTTTGGAATGAGAAACTCTGTTCTATAAAAGGCACATGGCATCAATTATCCTGATTTTGTGGGTGGATATTCCCATCACTTCTGAATCAGCTTTCATATTTTTATTAAAAAACTAGAAATAAAAAAGCAAAACATACTTGAGTTAGCAAGAAATCTTATGAACTTCTATGTCTTTTGCTACAGAACTAACAAGACAGAGTTTTCAGTTATTTTGCATAAAGTATCTAATTATGGGCCTGGGAATGGATGTGAATACAGCATAAGAAGATGTTATAATGGCTGGGTGGCTCATGCCTGTAATCCCAGCACTTTGGGAGGCTGAGGCAGGCAGATCATGTATGGCCAGGAGTTCAAAACCAGCCTGGCCAACATGGCAAAACCCTGTCTCTCCTAAAAATACAAAAATTAGCCAGGTATGGTTGTGTACACCTGTAATTCCAGCTACTCGAGAGGCTGAGGCATGAGAATCTCTTGAACCCAGGAAGCGGAGGTTGCAGTAAGCCAAGATGGCACCACCACACTCCAGCCTGGGTGACAGAGCGAGACCTTGTCTCACAAAAAAAAGAAGATATAATTATATATATATATAAATATATACACACACACATATATATGCCTATGAATTAAAAGCCTATATAAGTCAGAGTGCCTTGAATTGCAATGACAGGTAACTCAACCCAAAATGACTTAAGAAAAACAAATTATCAACTTACATATCTATTCATATTAGCTCAGGCAAGGCTGGATCCAGTATTCATCAAATTTCACTCTGTCTCTAACGCTTGATCTCTTAGCCATGCTTTCTTCTATGTAACTTTGTTTCCAAATGGCCTATCTTCAGGCCAGAGCCCCTGAAATTCCCAGGTTTATGTCTTCCAGTTTTATAACATTATAGTCAAAGTTCTTATTTGTAACTGCTCACTCTGACCCTGAGGATTAAACAGAAAAGGAGTTCATTAAAAGACTACTTTGCAGGCTACAGAATTGTTGTAAAGGCCAGAGAACCTTGCCTGCAGCCAAACTTCCAATATGCACAGTTTAAAGAAACTACAGCCAGCACCACCACTGCTGCTGCCACCAACACTGAGGGCTTTCTTTGCACTGCTGGCAAGAGTTCAAATACTGCTGGCATCAAGGCCATTCCAGGCCGAGGAACTCAATCATGCAATCACTGCCACCCCCAAAGCCATACATCTCAGTTGCTATCCTCAACAGATAGTGCCCCAAGAGCTTCCTTCTGTAAGTTGTTGACTTCTCAATCTAACTTTACTATATCTGAGTGATTGGTGAAGTCATCTAACTCACAGATTTGTTTCCTATAGCGAAAAGGATGAGGATAGCAGCAAGTTTTCTGTGTTCTACCTCGGTGAGACAAGCCTCATTGGAGAAAATTCTCTGAAACTTAAGAATTTTGTTCAAAGTTGCTGGGCCAGAAAGAATGAGGAATGTCTGCAAGAATAGCTCCAGGAGAGAGAGAGTCTTTTAATGTATTCTGCCAAAACTCTCAGATCTAATTTTTATGGTCCTGGCAAAGGTCATGTATTACAGCTTAGCAATCACTCTCCTGATTTGGGAACCCCTGATTTGTCATATGCCCACTCCTAGAGCTTGATGTTGCAGCCAGTCCCATTTGAACTAATAACAGAACTGACAGTCAAGGAAGAATAGACTGTGACAGCAAAATCACCCAGCGTCCCCCACAAAACCCCGCCCTGGTCTTTACAGGGCTCCACCAAACCCCTCAGCCTGTCGTCTCTACCTGCTCCTCCCTGCTGTTCACTGAACTACAATTTGTGACTAATTCAGTCTGCAGACCCCTGGCCACACTGCTGCAGAGCCAGAACAGCAGCGTTATGCAAATCGTACCTATTCTGCCACCGGGGTTCTGGAAACCAAAGATACGGAGGTAGAAAGAGAGAAGAGAATTTCTTTGGAGGAACTACTCTGGGGGCAAATGAGAACTGAAGGGGCAAAAAAGAGAAAGAATGAAAAGTTTGTTTCTTAAAGGCAGAGATTTTTTTTCCCTTCCATAAGTAGCAAAGGTTTAGGCTATCTACTTTCTTGTTCTACTCTAGACACGTATTTAGGGCTCTTCGCAAAAGAGGAAGAAAGAAAAGCAGAAAGAGGTGAAAGAACAAAATGTTGATGGCTCTACTCAGAGCCATTACTGAGAAGGATGTGGCACCACCTCACACTGCTTCATATGCCTGTGGGTGTGTATATATATGTATAATATAATATATACATACACCACGATGTTCAATTTTATTTCTTCTTGCACACTGAAACATAAGTGAGATAGTAAGTGATAGCAGGTGAACTATTTTTACGATCACATTATAATAAACATTTTAAAAATTGCACATTGAAAAACTCAGCTAAAAATATGAAAAAGAAAAATCAGCATTATTTACATATTAGAATACTTCTAACATATACCAACAATTTAAAACTGAAGAATTGGTTTCTCTTGCTTAAATTCAAGAAGTATTCACATGTTATTATTGTGCAATTTTAGTTTATTTCTCTTTTGAAAAATCTGCAATTTTTTCTTTTGATCCAATAGTTGTTTAATGAAGTATAATTATTAAAAATTTGAATGTTGAAGAGCCTTTTAAAAGTTTGTTATTGGCTGGGCATGGTCGCTCAGCCTGTAATCCCAACACTTTGGGAGGCCAAGGCAGGAGGATCACTTGAGCCCAGGAGCTCAAGACCAGCCTGGGAAACATAGGGAGACCCTGTCTCTACAAAAATTAAAAAAATTAAAAATAGCCAGGCAGCAGCTAGCACCTGTGGTCTCAGCAACTTGGGAGGTGGAGGTGGGAAGATGACTTGCCCCTGCGAGGTCAAGGCTGCAGTGAGCCATGGCACCGCTGTACTCCAGCCTAGCTTAGGCTGGATATGTAATTCTAATACTTTGGTAAGCTGAGGCAGGCAGATTGTTTGAGCCCAGGAGTTTGAGATCAGCCTGGGCAACATGATGAATCACCATTTCTACCAAAAAATGCAAAAATTAGCCAGGCATGGTGGGCCACACCTGAAATCCCAGCTACTCAGAGGCTGAGATGGGAAGATGGCTTGAGCCTGGAAGGTGGAAGCTGCAGTGAACTGAAATCATGCCACTGCACTCTAGCCTGGGTGACAGAGTAAGACCCTGTCTCAAAAAAATAATAATAAATTTTATTATTAATTTCTAATTTTATTGCCTTATGTTCAGAAAGTACTATTGATATTATTTCAATTCTTTGGACTTTACTGAGATGTGTGTGTGTGTGCATGCATTTGTGTGGCCTAAGATATGGTAAATTTTCATGAATGTTCCCTGTGCACCTGAAAATAAGACACCATTTGATATAAGTTCTGTCTTATTTGTAATTTTGGACATGATCCAGCAATCTGTTACAGCGTGATATGTCACTGTGCAGTTCTAGGCATGCAGAGACAGGCCTCACCCGAGGATATTAAAAAGGCATATCGGGCTTCGGGCGGTGGCTCACACCTGTAATCTCAGAACACTGGGAGGCCTAGACAGGTAGATCATTTGAGGTCAGGAGTTCAAGATCAGCCTGGCCAACATGGTGAAACCTCATGTCTACTAAAAAAAAAAAAAATAAAATACAAAAAATTAGCCAGGCGTGGTGGCGTACACCTGTAATCCAGCTAGTCAGGAGGCTGAGGCAGGAGAATCGCTTGAACCTGGGAGGTGGAGGTTGCAGTGAGCCAAGATCATGCCATTGCACTCCAGCCAGGGCGACAGAGAGAGACTCCATCTCAAAAAAAAAAAAAAAAAAAAAAATGCATATTGGAAACTGGCACTGAAGTGGCACTCAGATAAAAATCTTGAGAATAAAGAAGAAGCAGAGAGAAAATGCAAACAAGTAGCTGAGGTATATGAAGTGCTGTCAGATGCTAAAAAACTGGACATCTATGAAAAATATGGCAAAGAAGTGATAATGGTATGGACAACTTCAAATCTATATCAACTTCTACTAAAATAGTTAATGGCAGAAAGATCACTATGAAGAGAACTGTCAAGAATAGTCAAGAAAGAGTAGAAGCTGAAAAAAGATGGCCAGTTAATGTCCTCACAAAAGATAGTAAGGAACAACTGCTGTGCTTGAATAACAAGTAATTCCATGCTCTCATTTAATGTTAAACTATAACAAGCACTATTTGAGGATTAACAGAAACATTTTTTGAAGATTTCAAATGAACTCAGCTTTCAATATAATTGCATCTAAAGTACTTATAAACAGCTATCAGAGCCCCTATTTATCACAGACTTTTGAATTTCTTGTTTGGACCACATATTAGGTTGGTGCAAAAGTAATTGCAGCTTTTGCCATTACTTGTAATAATAAGACCATTTATTCAGTCTTTAAAATAGTTGTGAATCTCTGCATGCACTTTGCTTTAAAAACAAATACTCCAAAGTGAGCCATGATCTTTAGCACTGGTTAGACAAGACTGTACACTAACACCAGCATGGATCTGTTTTTCCATTGTGTCTGAAACCTGAGCCAAGTAATGTCAGCCTGCTGTGAAATTAACATTGCAAGTCAAATCTTCTACAAAAATAATTTCAAATTTTTTCAGTATTTAGTAGTGAAAAATACTAATGCATTAGTGGTAATATATTTCTGGTTTAATATAAATTAAGGATATTTTCCAGTTGTGCATGAATGTTGGCAACTTAGTAAGTTCTGACAATTGTTTAATTATGTAATGTTAAGCTTAAGTTTAAAAAAATAAGGCTGGTAAATTGGGTCTTTGCCATTTGCTAAAAAAAAGAAATGCAAATATATTTGGTACATTAAAAAAAAAAACATGACAGGGGAGGAGCCAAGATGGCCAAATAGGAACAGCTCCAGTCTACAGCTCCCAGCGTGAGTGATGCAGAAGACAGGTTATTTCTGCATTTCCATCTGAGGTACCAGGTTCATCTCACTAGGGAGTGCCAGACAGTGGGTGCAGGTCAGTGGGTGCGCGCATCGTGCGCGAGCCGAAGCAGGGCGAGGCATTGCCTCACTCGGGAAGCGCAAGGGGTCAGGCAGTTCCCTTTCCGAGTCAAAGAAAGTGGTGACAGACGGCACCTGGAAAATTGGGTCACTCCCACCCAAATACTGCGCTTTTCCAACTGGCTTAAAAAATGGCGCACCAGGAGATTATATCCTGCACCTGGCTCGGAGGGTCCTACGCCCACAGAGTCTTGCTGATTGCTAGCACAGCAGTCTGAGATCAAACTGCAAGGCAGCAGCCAGGCTGGGGGAGGGGCGCCCGCCATTGCGCAGGCTTGCTTAGGTAAACAAAGCAGCCAGGAAGCTGGAACTGGGTGGAGCCCACCACAGCTCAAGGAGGCCTGCCTGCCTCTGTAGGCTCCACCTCTGGGGGCAGGGCACAGACAAACAAAAAGACAGCAGTAACCTCTGCAGACTTAAATGTCCCTGTCTGACAGCTTTGAAGAGAGCAGTGGTTCTCCCAGCACACAGCTGGAGATCTGAGAACGGGCAGGCTGCCTCCTCAAGTGGGTCCCTGACCCCTGACCCCCGAGCAGCCTAACTGGGAGGCACCCCCCAGCAGGGGCAGACTGACACCTCACACGGCCGGGTACTCCAACAGACCTGCAGCTGAGGGTCCTGTCTGTTAGAAGGAAAACTAACAAATAGAAAGGACATCCACACCAAAAACCCATCTGTACATCACCATCCTCAAACACCAAAAGTAGATAAAACCAAAAAGATGGGGAAAAAACAGAGCAGAAAAACTGGAAACTCTAAAAATCAGAGCGCCTCTCCTCCTCCAAAGGAATGCAGCTCCTCACCAGCAACGGAACAAAGCTGGACAGAGAATGACTTTGACGAGCTGAGAGAAGAAGGCTTCAGATGATCAAATTACTCCGAGCTACGGGAGGAAATTCAAACCAAAGGCAAAGAAGTTGAAAACTTTGAAAAAAATTTAGACGAATGTATAACTAGAATAACCAATACAGAGAAGTGCTTAAAGGACCTGATGGAGATGAAAACCAAGGCTCGAGAACTATGTGAAGAATGCAGAAGCCTCAGGAGCCGATGCGATCAACTAGAAGAAAGGGTATCAGCGATGGAAGATGAAATGAATGAAATGAAGTGAGAAGGGAAGTTTAGAGAAAAAAGAATAAAAAGAAATGAACAAAGCCTCCAAGAAATATGGGACTATGTGAAAAGACCAAATCTACGTCTGGTTGGTGTACCTGAAAGTGAAGGGGAGAATGGAACCAAGTTGGAAAACACTCTGCAGGATATTATCCAGGAGAACTTCCCCAATCTAACAAGGCAGGCCAACATTCACATTCAGGAAATACAGAGAACGCCACAAAGATACTCCTTGAGAAGACCAACTCCAAGACACATAATTGTCAGATTCACCAAAGTTGAAATGAAGGAAAAAATGTTAAGGGCAGCCAGAGAGAAAGGTTGGGTTACCCATAAAGGGAAGCCCATCAGACTAAGAGTGGATCTCTCGGCAGAAACTCTACAAGCCAGAAGAGAGTGCGGGCCAACATTCAACATTCTTAAAGAAAAGAATTTTCAACCCAGAATTTCATGTCCAGCCAAACTAAGCTTCATAAGTGAAGGAGAAATAAAATCCTTTACAGACAAGCAAATGCTCAGAGATTTTGTCACCACCAGGCCTGCCCTAAAAGAGCTCCTGAAGGAAGTGCTAAACATGGAACGGAAAAACCGGTACCAGCCACTGCAAAATCATGCCAAAATGTAAAGACCATCGAGACTAGGAAGAAACTGCATCAACTAACGAGCAAAATAACCAGCTAACATCATAATGACAGGATCAAATTCACACATAACAATATTAACTTTAAAGGTAAATGGACTAAATGCTCCAATTAAAAGACACAGACTGGCAAATTGGATGAAGAGTCAAGACCCATCAGTGTGCTGTATTCAGGAAACCCATCTCACATGCAGAGACACACATAAGCTCAAAATAAAGGGATGGAGGAAGATCTACCAAGCAAATGGAAAACAAAAAAAGGCAGGGGTTGCAATCCTAGTCTCTGATAAAACAGACTTTAAACCAACAAAGATCAAAAGAGACAAAGAAGGCCATTACTTAATGGTAAAGGGATCAATTCAACAAGAAGAGCTAACTATCCTAAATATATATGCACCCAATACAGGAGCACCCAGATTCATAAAGCAAGTCCTGAGTGACCTACAAAGAGACTTAGACTCCCACACGTTAATAATGGGAAACTTAACACCCCACTGTCAACATTAGACAGATCAATGAGACAGAAAGTCAACAAGGATACACAGGAATTGAACTCAGCTGTGCACCAAGTGGACCTAATAGATATTTACAGAACTCTCCACCCAAATCAACAGAATATACATTTTTTTCAGCACACACCACACCTATTCCAAAATTGACCACAGAGTTGGAAGTAAAGCTCTCCTCAGCAAATGTAAAAGAACAGAAATTATAACAAACTATCTCTCAGACCACAGTGCAATCAAACTATAACTCAGGATTAAGAATCTCACTCAAAACCTCTCAACTACATGGAAACTGAACAACCTCCTCCTGAATGACTACTGGGTACATAACAAAATGAAGGCAGAAATAAAGATGTTCTTTGAAACCAATGAGGACAAAGACACAACATACCAGAATCTCTGGGACGCATTCAAAGCAGTGTGTAGAGGGAAATTTATAGCACTAAATGCCCACAAGAGAAAGCAGGAAAGATCCAAAATTGACACCCTAACATCACAATTAAAAGAACTAGAAAAGCAAGAGCAAACACATTCAAAAGCTAGCAGAAGGCAAGAAATAACTAAAATCAGAGCAGAACTGAAGGAAATAGAGACACAAATAACCCTTCAAAAAATTAAAGAATCCAGGAGCTGGTTTTTTGAAAGGATCAACAAAATTGATAGACCACTAGCAAGACTAATAAAGAAGAAAAGAGAGAAGAATCAAATAGATGCAATAAAAAATGATAAAGGGGATATCACCACCGATCCTACAGAAATACAAACTACCATCAGAGAATACTACAAACACCTCTACACAAATAAACTAGAAATCTAGAAGAAATGGATAAATTCCTCGATACATACACTCTCCCAAGACTAAACCAGGAAGAAGTTGAATCTCTGAATAGACCAATAACAGGAGCTGAAATTGTGGCAATAATCAATAGCTTACCAACCAAAAAGAGTCCAGGACCAGATGGATTCACAGCCGAATTCTACCAGAGATACAAGGAGGAGCTGGTACCACTCCTTCTGAAACTATTCCAATCAATAGAAAAAGAGGGAATCCTCCCTAACTCATTTTATGAGGCCAGCATCATCCTGATACCAAAGCCGGGCAGAAACACAACCACAAAAGAGAATTTTAGACCAATATCCCTGATGAACATTGATGTAAAAATCCTCAATAAAATACCGGCAAACCGAATCCAGCAGCACATCAAAAAGCTTATCCACCATGATCAAGTGGGCTTCATCCCTGGGATGCAAGGCTGGTTCAATATACACAAATCAATAAATGTAATCCAGCATATAAACAGAACCAAAGACAAAAACCACATGATTATCTCAATAGATGCAGAAAAGGCCTTTGACAAAATTCAACAACCACTCATGCTAAAAACTCTCAATAAATTAGGTATTGATGGGACGTATCTCAAAATAATAAGAGCTATCTATGACAAACCCACAGCCAATATCATACTGAATGGGCAAAAACTGGAAGCATTCCCTTTGAAAACTGGCACAAGACAGGGATGCCCTCTCTCACCACTCCTATTCAACATAGTGTTGGAAGTTCTGGCCAGGGCAATCAGGCAGGAGAAGGAAATAAAGGGTATTCAGTTAGGAAAAGAGGAAGTCAAATTGTCCCTGTTTGCAGATGATATGATTGTATATCTAGAAAACCCCATTGTCTCAGCCCAAAATCTCCTTAAGCTGATAAGCAACTTCAGCAAAGTCTCAGGATACAAAATCAATGTACAAAAATCACAAGCAATCTTATACACCAACAGCAGACAAACAGAGAGCCAAATCATGAGTGAACTCCCATTCACAATTGCTTCAAAGAGAATAAAACACCTAGGAATCCAACTTACAAGGGATGTGAAGGACCTCTTTAAGGAGAACTACAAACCACTGCTCAAGGAAATAAAAGAGGATACAAACAAATGGAAGAACATTCCATGCTCATGGGTAGGAGAATCAATATCATGAAAATGGCCATACTGCCCAAGGTAACTTATAGATTCAATGCCATCCCCATCAAGCTACCAATGACTTCCTTCACAGAATTGGAAGAAACTACTTTCAAGTTCATATGGAACCAAAAAAGAGCCCACATCGCCAAGTCAATCCTAAGCCAAAAGAACAAAGCTGGAGGCATCACACTACCTGACTTCAAACTATACTACAAGGCTACAGTAACCAAAACAGCATGGTACTGGTACCAAAACAGAGATATAGATCAATGGAACAGAACAGAACCCTCAGAAATAACGCCACATATCTACAACTATCTGATCTTTGACAAACCTGAGAAAAACAAGCAATGGGGAAAGGATTCCCTATTTAATAAATGGTGCTGGGAAAACTGGCTAGCCATATGTAGAAAGCTGAAACTGGATCCCTTCCTTACACCTTATACAAAAATTAATTCAAGATGGATTAAAGACTTAAACGTTAGACCTAAAATCATAAAAACCCTAGAAGAAAACCTAGGCATTACCATTCAGGACATAGGCATGGGCAAGGACTTCATGTTTAAAACACCAAAAGCAATGGCAACAAAAGCCAAAATTGACTAATGGGGTCTAATTAAACTAAAGAGCTTCTGCACAGCAAAAGAAACTACCATCAGAGTTAACAGGCAACCTACAAAATGGGAGAAAATTTTCGCAACCTACTTATCTGACAAAGGGTAATATCCAGAATCTACAATGAACTCAAACAAATTTACAAGAAAAAACCAAACAACCCCATCAAAAAGTGGGCAAAGGACATGAACAGACACTTCTCAAAAGAAGACATTTATGCAGCCAAAAAACACATGAAAAAATGCTCACCATCACTGGCCATCAGAGAAATGCAAATAAAAACCACAATGAGATACCATCTCACACCAGTTAGAATGGCGATCATTAAAAAGTCAGGAAACAACAGGTGCTGGAGAGGATGTGGAGAAATAGCAACACTTTTACACTGTTGGTGGGACTGTAAACTAGTTCAACCATTGTGGAAGTCAGTGTGGCGATTCCTCAGGGATCTAGAACTAGAAATACCATTTGACCCAGCCATCCCATTACTGGGTATATACCCAAAGGACTATAAATCATGCTGCTATAAAGACACATGCACACGTATGTTTATTGTGGCACTGTTCACAATAGCAAAGACTTGGAACCAAGCCAAATGTCCAACAATGATAGACTGGATTAAGAAAATGTGGCACATATACACCATGGAATACTATGCAGCCATAAAAAATGATGAGTTCATGTCCTTTGTAGGGACATGGATGAAATCGGAAATCATCATTCTCAGTAAACTATTGCAAGAACAAAAAACCAAACACCGCATATTCTCATTCATAGGTGGGAATTGAACAATGAGAACACATGGACACAGAAAGGGGAACATCACGTTCTGGGGACTGTTGTGGGGTGGGGGGAGGGGGAGGGATAGCACTGGGAGATATACCTAATGCTAGATAACGAGTTAGTGGGTGCAGCGCACCAGCATGGCACATGTATACATATGTAACTAACCTGCACATTGTGCACATGTACCCTAAAACTTAAAGTATAATTAAAAAAAAAAATAACATGACAATGAGTTGATGACATTTCATACATTTAAACTTCACCTAATTATAAAATATTTGAGATTCATCATTACCTCTTACATGGAAAGTTCAAGGAAAGAAAAATAATGTATAGACACCGGCATTTGAACAGTTCTTAGTTGATAATATAATTCGTTTGGTATTGTTAACATTATGTTTTGACCGGGCGCGGTGGCTCACACCTGTAATCCCAGCACTTTGGGAGGCTGAGGGGGGCGGATCACGAGGTCAGGAGATCGAGACCATCCTGATTAACACGATGAAACCCCGTCTCTACTAAAAATACAAAAAAATTAGCCAGGCGTGATGGTGGGAGCCTGTAGTCCCAGCTACTCGGGAGGCTGAGGCAGGAGAATAGCGTGAACCTGGGAGGCGGAGCTTGCAGTGAGCCGAGATTGCGCCACGGCACTCCAGCCTGGGTGACAGAGCAAGACTCTGTCTCAAAAAAAAAAAAAAAATTATGTTTGGATCTTTCACTCCAATATAGGCTGTGGTCTTTCCAAAAAGTTTTAGAATATTAGTCATGCATTCTAAAAACAAATTTATCCTTATCTGATGCTGATCACTATAATTATTAAGATTAAAATGTATCAAATGTTAAAAATTAATTAAGTCACAGAAAACACAATGAGTGGTATTAAAGTATTGCTCCCCATCTAGGCTAAGAACAACTTTCTCCTTTGATTATTTTATAGATATATCTTTTATAGTTAATTTAATTTGACAACTCAACATTTTTTACCTGTCTGTTACATTTTATAATATAAAGAAAAATTTATGAGGCTATCATCTATCCGTTTCTTACAAGTTTTTCTCCATATAGCAACAAATTGAAAATGTTGTGCTTATGAGAATTTAGATGTGGTGTGTATTGAGAATTGTATATACCAGTGGCCCTCAAGAACTCAAAAATGATAGCAATAGAATTCTTAATTAGACTTCAACTGCAAAATGAGCACAATTACTAGATATTTTGTGTCCACAATCTCCTACAAAAATATCTAGTAATTGTGGACACAATCTCCTACAAAAGGGACAAGTTCCTAAACCTTCAGAATCATAATATAAAGGTGATACCTGTCAGGCATATACCTGTCTTATCAGCTAAAGAAATCCAGAAAGGGAAAGTCATGGAAAACAGTTTGGTACCCTTCCCAGCGCATATAAATGAGAGCTGTAGAGAATAATGTTGGCACTATCCATCTCAGCAGATTCTTGAGTAAAGGGAATCTTGGGTATCATATTTTGAGTACCTTGATCCCTGTAGCAAGACTATGTCCATAAAGATATGGACCTATCAGCCTTGGTAGTAACAAACATTTGATTTATCTAATGCCTGTTGTTAAGATTTCTATGTCTACCACATAACCTTCTAATCACATGTACCTTAAAGGCGAGAATAAGTTCTTCACTCTGATTATGAGTCTTCTTATTCCCATGATATTTTTCATTTTAAGTTGATAAATTCACATTCCAATGTTTCCTGTGGTCTCCTGGGTAGTTCAGATTTAATCAGTGACACAGGACTCCTAGAAATTGACAATTGTTAGCAGACTCTGCCTAAGCCCACTTATAAATGCTTGTCTGTTTGGGGATTTATATACTGAGATCAGAAACTAAGCCACCATGGCTACAGTATTAGAAACCAGAAAATATCTGTAAACAAAGTGAGAATCTACAGTTTACTAAGAATAAAGTAATCAGGAAATGGCTGATATCACAAGCTGGATTTCACCATCCACCACTATACAGAGGACCCAATCATCTAAAACCTACAAATGAACATCTTCTCAGAGCTGGGGACAGAGGTGAATGAGGCCCAAATGGCCTCTGATGTAAGATATTCTTCCCCACACACTTTCAATTTTATGATGAACAAGTAGTGTGTGTCAGAGAAAGGGACTCTCTTAATGGTTTTTCTTGATGATTACCCTAGAAATTAATAGCAGCCCAAACATGTCACTGCGGTGGCTGATATGATAGATATTGATCATGCAAATAGGAAAGAGGGAGTAGAGTCAGGGGAACTTTCAATCTAATTACATAGCATATATCTTGGGCCCGACCCAGTAAAGAACTTGTATGTCCTAATTCACATATAAATTCTTCTACTAACATGGCTGTTTCCACTATGCCTACCACACTGACTATTAACCTCTTTTCAATCTTCCTGACCTACAAGGGGACCATGTTTCAATTTCTGGATGGACTTTAGTTAATAATGATGTGTCAATATTGGCTCATTAACTGTAAGCTATGTACCATTCTAATGTAATAGATGCATGAATAGAAATTTTCTCATGTGTAGGTTTTACCACAGCCAGATAACAAGTTACTAGCTAACAATAACTGAGTGATTAGTATGTGTCAAATGGTTATGACTGATAGTTTTATTTAATTTTTTTGAGACAGAGTCTCACTCTGTCACCCAGGCTGGAGCACATGGCTCACTGCAGCCTCAGACTCCTGGCCCCAAGTGATCCTCCCACCTCAGACTCCCAGAGTGGTAGGATTACAGGCATGAGCCACTCTGCCTGGCACAACTGATAGTTTTAACTAGAACCAGAGGGATCAAGTGGGGTGAGAGAGCACTTTTTCAACAAAAGAGGGTGCTGTGTCCAAAATAGAAAAGGTTTTGCAAAGACAAACTAAAGGCTTTAATTTGCATTTCTCTAATTATGAGTGAAACTGAAGATCTTTTCAGATATTTAAGGGCAATTTTTATATCTTCTTTGTGAGTTGTCTATTTCTGTCTTTTTCCCATTTTTCTAATGATTAGTTATCCTCTTCCCCCTATTTTTTATTTTATTTAATTTTCAAAATAGAATTAGAAATAGATGTTTTAGAACAATTTTAGGTTTATGGAAACCTTGAGAAGATACTACAGAGAGTTACCATATACCCTACACCCAGTTTTCCCTATTATTAACATTTTACATTAGTAT
Source organism: Pan troglodytes (assembly GCF_028858775.2). Classification (NCBI taxonomy): domain Eukaryota; kingdom Metazoa; phylum Chordata; class Mammalia; order Primates; family Hominidae; genus Pan; species Pan troglodytes. The sequence continues at coordinate 107,154,440 of NC_072402.2, read as the reverse complement.
GGCACATAGTTTACAATTAAGGAGCCAGTATTGATACATTATTAATATGATATATTAATGTTATAAAGTCCATAGTTTATCCGAATTTCCTTAGTTTGTACCTAATTATTTTTCTGTTCTAGGATCACATCTGGGATACAACATAGCATTTAGAGGTGTATCTACTTAAGCCCCTCTTGGCTGCGCAGTTTCTCAGACTTTGCTTCTTTTTGATGATCTTGACAGTTTGGAGGAACTGGTCAGGTATTTTGTACGATGCTGCACTATTAGAATTTGTCTGTTGTTTTTCTTATTCTAAGACTGGGGTTATTGGTTTTGTGGGGCAAGACCTCACAGGTAGAGAGCCACTCTCATCACATCATAGGGTACATTCTACCAACAAGTGATTTATGAATGTCGATGTTGACCTCAATAACCTGGCTTAGGTAGTGTTTGTCAGTGGAGAACTACTGTAAAATTACTTCTTCCCACTTCTTTTATGCTGTACTCTTTGAAATGAAGTCACTATGCACAGCCCACGCTTTCAGGGTGGGGAATTATGTTCCATCTCCTTGAGGGTGAAGTAGCTAAATAAATTATATGAAATTCTTCTGTACAGAAGATTTGCTACTTCTCATCCATTTATTACTTTATTCAATCATTTATTTGTATCAGTATAGACTCATGAATATGTATTTTGTACTAGGCTATAATCCAAATCCAATACCCTTTTATTTATTTTGTTGCTCAAATTGATTCAGCTTCAGCCAGTAAGAACTCTCTCAAGTTGGCTCCTATGCACCTTTGACACACCCTCATCAATATGGGTTTCAGGTTTTCCTTGGGGGGTGGGGGGTGGAGCGTGTGTGTATGTGCAGCATTTCCTTACTTTCTGGTATTATAAGATGCTCCTGGCTCATCTTGTATAGTACTTGCCCAAGTGGTAGAGTCAGCCGTTTCTCCAAGGAGCCCTGGTTTCTTTCGTTGGAGAATGGTATTAGAAACTATGATCTGGGTATTAAGTGTGCTTTTTGATACTGGTGTGTTTTCCCTTCTATTTTACAGAAAGAGTGATTTTTATATTTGAGAGATAAGTCCTTTATCTCTCCTATATGTTTTATCTAGTGTGTCAGTTACCTTTTAAGGTTATTTGTGATGTTTCTGATGTGTAAACATTTTATATTCACCTAATAAAATATATCAACCTTTCCTGTTACTGCATTTTGACTCACAGAAAGCTTTTGTAAATACTGATGCTAAAAAGTGATTCACACATATTTTCTTCCAGTATTTGTATAGTTTCATTTCTTATGTATAAATCTATATGAGTTTTTAAATCAATTTTTCATTTTCTTCAAAAATAAAAAGCCAATTAGAATTATGAGTGGGATGAAACTGAAGATATAGATCACCTGGGGAAGGTTGTCATCTTAACAATATTGGGTCTTACACTCTGTAAACATAATTAGAGTTCTCCACTTACTTAGGTCTTTTTAAGTTACCTTTGCAATGTTCTATAGTTTTCAATGTACAAGGCTTGCATGGCTTTCATTAACTTTATTCCGCAATATTTTAAATTCTATTGTAAATGGAGTTTTAAAATTTTTTGTTCTTTGCTTATTGTTTGCTAGTATATAGAAATCCAATTTACAAATATTGATTTTGTATTCTGCAAATCTTAAATTCTTGTAATAATTCTAGTACCTTGTTTGTAAACTCCTAAGGGTTTTTTACATGTACAATCAAGTCATCTGCAAATGAGGACAGTTTAACCTTTTCCATTTCAATTTCTACAGTTTTTAACCCTGTTTTTGTTTTTGTATTATATCAGCTAGGCCTTTCAGTGCAATGTTAAAGTAGTAAGAATGGACATAACTTGGTTTGTTCCTAATTGTAGATACAAAGAATTGGGCTGTTTTCCACTGATAATGATGTTAACTGTAGGGTTTTTTTATAAGTGACCTTAGTTAATGCGAGGAAAGCCTCTTCTATTCTCAGTTTGTTGCAAGTTTTTAATCATAAAATAGTCTTGAATTTTAAAAAATGTTTTGGTGTCTGTTGAGATGATTATGTGGCTTTTTCCTTTTATTTTAATAATACAGTGAATTACATTGATTGATTTTCAGATGTTTAACCAACTGTGCATTTTCCAAATAAACCTACTTGGTCATAATGCATTGTTCTTTTTATATGTTGTTAGATTTGATTTGATAATATTTTGCTGAGGATGTTTATTTCTGTTTACAAGATATTTTTCTCCATAGTTCTATTCTTTGGTTTTGACGTCAAAGTAATTTTGGCTTCATACTTCATACTTTTTGGCTTCATACTCTTCTACTTTCAAAAAGAATTTGTGTGGAATTGGTATGAATTCTTCCTTAACTGTTTGATAGGATTTACCAGTGACTAATCTGACATGAAGTTTTCTTTGGGGTAAAGTTTTAAATTATGAATTCAATTTATTTCACTGATATAGAGCTGCTTAAGTTTTCTGTTCCTGTTTGGGAAAGTTTTATATTTTAAGTAATTTGAATTTAATGACAGAGGTTCTTTTAAGATATTTGTATATTCCATCTAGATTGCCAAATTTATTAAAGTATTATAACATTCTTCATAAGATCACCATAATATATATTAAATGTCTGTGGGATCTATGATCTACAATAATAACTCTCTCTTATTGCTATCCATAATTTATGTCATTCTTTTTATCTTGATAATTCTGGCAAGAGTATTATCAATTGTATTTATTCTTTAAAGAAATAGTTTTTTGTTTCATTGGGTTTCTCATTTTACCATTTTCTATTTTATTGATTTCAATTCCCTTATTACTTCCTGTGTTCTACTTGCTTTTTGTTCAATTTCCTCTTCCATTTTTTTTATTTTCTGAAGGTGGAAGTTTTTTCTTGATAATTGGTTTGAGATGTTTCTTCTTTTTGAATATAAATATTTAATGTTATACAGTTCCCTCTAAAAAACAGCTTTGGCTGAATATCAGGCTTTTTAATATATCCTATTTTTCTTATTAAGTTTAGAATACATCTCTAACTTTTTTGTACTTTAGAAGTATGGTGTTCAACTTCCAAAAGTTGGGATTTTCTTTGTCAACGTATTTTATTTTATTTTATTTTATTTTATTTTATTTTATTTTATTTTATTTTATTTTTTGAGACAGAATCTGGCTCTGTCACCCAGTCAGGAGTGCAGTGGCACAATCTCTACTCACTGCAACCTCCACCTCCTGGGTCAAGTGATTCTCTTGCCTCAGCCTCCTGAGTAGCTGGGATTACAGGCATGCACCACCATGCCTGGCTAATTTTTGTATTTTTAGTAGAGATGGGGTTTCACCATGTTCACCGGGCTGGTCTCGAACTCCTGACCTCAGGTGATCCTCCCACCTCAGCCTCCCAAAGTGCTGGGATTAAGGTGTGAGCCACGGTGCCTGGCCTGTCAACTTATTTTAAATTTAATTGAACTCCACTTTAATCAGAAAACATACTCTGTATGTGTGTAATCTTTTTAAATTCATTGAGACTACTTTTATGGCACATAATATGATCTATTCTGGGAAACTTGCCACGTACACTTGAAAAGAACGTATATTCTACTTTTAGTGGGTATAGTGTTCTCAAATATCAACTAAGTTAGGATGGTTGATAGTGCTCAGGTCTTCTACGCCTCTGTTGATTTTTGTCAAGTTGTTCTACAAATTTGAGAAGGAGGTGTTATAATTCATTAATTATCATTGTGGAATTATCTATTTCTCCTTTTAATTCTTGCATCTCTCACCTCATATATTTGAAGTTCTGTTATTGGGCCCTAATGCTTATATTTTTTATACCTTCCCGATAAATTGACATTTTTGACTTTATGAAATATCCTTCCTTTTCTCCAATAATATATTCTGTTATTAAATCTATGTAATCTGACATCAACATAACCACTCCATTCTTATGCTTACTCTTTACATGGTATATCTTTTCCATTCATTTACTTTCAACTTCTCTGTATCCTTCTGTTTAAAGTGCATTTTTTTTTTTAGGCAGAGTCTCTTTTGCCCAGGCTGGAGAGCATTGGCACGATCTTGGCTCACTGCAACCTCCACCCCCAGGCTCAAACGATTCTCTTGCCTCAGCCTCCAGAGTAGCTAGGATTACAGGCACCTGCCACCATGCCAGGCTAATTTTTGTATTTTTGGTAAAGATGGGGTTTCACCATGTTGGCCAGGCTGGTCTCAAACTCCTGACCTTAAGTGATCCACCCACCTCAGCCTCCCAAAGTGCTGAGATTACAGGAGTGAGCCACCGCGCCCAGCCTAAAGTGCATCTCTTGTAGACAGTTTATATTTGGAATCCGTTACTTTATTAATTATGACAAGTTCTGCCTTTTAAATAATGGGTTGTCCATTAATGATTAATGTCATTATTAATATACATGGGTTTGGGTCCAGTATTTTATTTTTTACTTTCTACTTATCTCTTTTGCTTTTTTTCTTCTATTTTTCTTTTATTAATTTTAATATATTAGTTTTCTTTAGAATTCTGCTTTAATTTTTCAGTTGGCTTTTAAGGTATACTTTTTTGAATTATTTTACAATTGATATTTTGTGGATTATAATATATACCCTTAACCTCTCACAGTTCACCCATAGTTAATAATGTATGATTTCTTGTAAAATCTTATTTTCTTGCAACTTTATTGTTCTACTTTTACTCTCCATTTAGTAAGCTAGAGTTGTTATATATTAGATCTACATATATGATAAACCCTGAAATTATCTCTTTAAAATTTAATAAAAACTTAAGGGAAAAAAAGGCAAATGCAGCCTTCAGGCTTTATCCAAACCTTTATCATTGCCAATTCTATTCATTATTTTTCTGAAAATCTGAGTTTTCTGCATCTATTGAAAGGATCATGTGATTTCTGTGCTTTATTCTATTGACATGATATATTACATTAATTAATTTTTAGGCCGGGCTTGGTGGCTCACACCTGTAATGCCAGCACTTTGGGAGACCAAGGCGGGTGGATCACCTGATATCAGGAGTTCGAGACCAGCCTGGCCAACATGGCAAAAACCCATCTCTACTACAAATACACAAATTAGCTAGGCGTGGTGGCACACATCTGTAATCCCAGCCACTCAGGAGGCTGAGGCAGGAGAATTGCTTGCACCTGGGAGGCGGAGGTTGCAGTGAGCTGAGATTGTGCCACTGCACTCCAGCCTGGGTGACAGAGTGAGACTCTGTCTCAAAAAAGAAAAAACAAATTAATTAACTTTTGTTTTGTTTTGTTTTGTTTTGCAATGGAGTCTCGCTCCATCACCCAGTCTGGAGTGCAGTGGTGTGATCTCAGCTCACGGCAACCTCCGCCTCCTGGGTCCAAGAGATTCTCGTGCCTCAGCCTCCCGAATAGTTGGGATACAGGCACACACCACCACGCCCTGCTAATTTTTATTTTTAGTAGAAATGGGGTTTCACCATGTTGGCCAGGCTGGTCTCAAACTCCTGACCTCAAGTGATTCACCCACCTCGGCCTCCCAAAGTGCTGGGATTACAGGCGTGAGCCACCGCGCCCAGTCTAATGAACTTTTAGGTGTTAAACCAACCCTGCATGCCTTTGATAAACCCCATTTGGCTATGGTATATAGCCAAATATACCATTTTTTATATGTTGCTGAATGTGGTTTGCTAGTAATTTGTTGAGAATGTTTATGTCTATACCCATAAATACAATTGACATGCAGTCTTCTTTTTTGTGATGTATTTGTCTGGTTTTGATATCTGAGTAATATTGGTTCCTTGAAATAAGTTGGGAAGTGTTCCCTACTATTCTATTTTCCTGGAAGAGATCGTGTAGAATTAGTGTTGTTTCTTCTTTATGTGTTTGGGAGATTTTGCCAGTGAAAACATCTGAGCATAAAGTTTTTTGGAAGGTCTTTAACTATAAATTCAATTTATTTAGTAGTTATGGGACTACTCAGATTATATACTTCATCTTATGGTTTTCAAGGAATTTTTCCATTTTATCTAAGTTGTTGAATTTATGTATGTAGAGTTTTTTTGTAGTGGATCTTTATTATCCTTTTAATTTCTACAGGGTCTGTAGTTATATTCCCTCTTGTATTCTTGAAATTGGTAATTGTTACCTCCTCTGTTTTCTTTCTCAGTCTCGCTAGAAGTTTATCAATTTTAAAAATCTTCTCAAACAACAGCTTTTATTTTAATTGATTTTATTTACTCTTTTTATGCTTTCAGTCTCATAATTACTGGCCTTAAATTTATTATTTACTTCCTCCTGATTGTCTTTGGTTACTTTGTTCTTTTGTTTCTTGAGGTGAGAGCTTGGATTATTCAGTTGAAACTTTTCTTATGTAAGTATTTAATACTATAAATTTCCCTCTAGGCACTACTTTAGCTGCATCTCACAGATTTTACTAGGTTGTGTTTTCATTTTTATTTAGTTCAATATTTTTTATTCCCCTTGAGAATTATTTTTTGACTGATGGATTATTTAGGAGTGTTTGAAGATTTTTCTGTTTTTCAAATTATTTTCTAGTTTAATTCCATTATAATCAGAGAATATATTTTCCATGACTTCAATTATTTACATTTGTTAAAGTTATTTTATGACCCAGAATCAAGTCTATCTTAGTAAATGTTTGTGTATTTCAAAAGAATGTGCATTCTGCGGTTGTTGGGTGAAATGCATTATACATGTCAACCAGATTCGGTTGGTTGATAATATTCAGGTTTTCTCTGTTCTTGATGATTTTCTGACTACTAGGCCTATCTTACTGAAAGAGGAGTGCAAAATTTTCCCTGCTTTCTTTAATAACAGAAATTTCAAATTATTGTTGGGCATTTTGCTGCCTTGCCAAAAGTCACATTCCATTCTCTAGCTTCCATACAGCTGGGTGTAATTTCGTGATTAAGTTCTGGCAATGAGGTGTGACCTGAAGAGATATATGTCACTTCCTAGTCATGCTAAAAAAGAAAGAGACTCTTATTCTTATCCTTTCCCTCTTCATGTCAGGAAATGGGAAGAGCTAGAGCAGAACCATCTTCATCCCTCAGATGGAAACCATATGTTGAGGATGGCAGAATACCCTGCACTATCCACTGCCGGACTATTACATAAGAAAGAAAACTTTTATCTGGTTTAAACACTCTATTTTGAGGGATTTTGTTACTGCTACTTAGCTTATACACTACTAGATACCAAAATTAGTAGAAATAAATTAGATTTACATATTTTATATGCATAATATTTTAAAACAATTTTCAGTGAAAATAAGTAAGTTGCTGAATGATTTATATGAAACTGTATCATTGATATAAATTTGAAAATGTGAAAAATATATATTCTTTATGTATGAATAACTAAATTATAAAATTATCATTGTAATTATAACATAATAAATTTAAAATAAATTATAAAACTATGCACAGGAATGACAAATTCAGGTTAGGAGTTAAATCTAGGGAAATTAGAAGGGAAATAAGATCAAGAAAACTACTCAAGAAACTATATTTGTTATGTTTTATTTACTTTTTAAAATACTAAAACTAATATTACAAATTTCATAATTTGACAAAACTGGGTGGCAAACATATGTATTAATGATAAATTTCTCTAAATTTTCTTAAGTTTTGGAATATTTCATAATTAAAAATAATAAAAAATAAAAGCCTTCAGGGAGAAAGTGGTATTTGCTTTGAAGGAAATGTAGGATTTATGCAGTCATATTTTGTGGATCTGTAGTAATTTCCTATTGCTGCTTTAACAAACTACCACAAACTTAGTGACTTAAAACAACACAAATTGTTATCTTACAGTTTTGGAATTCAGAAATTTACAATACATCTCACTGGGCTAAAATCAAGATGTTAGCAGGAATGCATTCTTTTCTTTGCTTTTTTCTTTTCTTTTCTTTTCTTTTTTTTCTGAGACAGGGTCTTTCTCTGTCACCCAGAGTGGAGTGCAGCGGCACGATCATGGCTTATTGCAGCCTCAAACTCACTGGCTCAATCAATCCTCCCACCTCAGCCTCCCAAGTAGCGGGGACTACAGGTATGCAAGACCACACCCAGATTTTTTTTTTTTTTTTTTTTTTAGAAAGGGTTTTGTCCTGTTGCCCAGGCTGGCCTCAAACTCCTGGGCTCAAGCGATCTGTCCACCTCAGCCTCCCAGAGTGTTGGGATTACAGGCGTGAGCCACCATGCCGGGCACCTTTTGCATTTCTAGTGGCTGCCCACATTCCTTGGTTCATGGTACCCCTTTCATCTTCGAAGCCAGCAATGGCTGGTGATGTCTTTATCACGTGTTGTTCTCTACTTTTTACTCTTCTGCTTCTCTCTTCCCTGTTTAAGTGCTGTGTGATTACATTGGGCCACCTAGACAATCCAGGATACATTATCTTAAAGTCATTTGATTAGCAAACTTAATTTTTGTTTTGTTTTGTTTTGTGTTTTTTGAGATGGAGTTTCGCTCTTGCAGCCCAGGCTGCAGTGCAATGGCACAATCTCGGCTCACTGCAACCTCCGCCTCCCAGGTCCAAGCGATTCTCCCTCCTCAGCTTCCCGAGTAGCTGGGATTATGGGAGCACGCCACTAAGCCCGGCTAATTTTTTGTATTTTAGTAGAGACAGGATTTCACCATGTTAGCCAGGCTGGCCTCAAACTCCTGACGTCAGGTGACCCGCCCGTTTCGGCCCCCGAGAGTGCTGGGATTACAGGCGTGAGCCACCGCACCTTGCGGCAAACTAATTTTATCTGCAACTTTAATTCTCCCTTGCCATGTAGCATAACATATTCACAGGTTCTGGGGATTAGGATGTGGAGTCTTTAGGGAGCTGTTATTCTGCCTACCACAGGGTCCATCAGTATTCTTTGTTTGCAAGCAACAGAAAGTATCTCTAACTGAAGCAGATACGGAACTTGTTAGGTGTATAAAGGCTTAGCTCATTGGATTACAGAAAAGCTGAATAATTTTGTGTTGGAAAGGATGTGAAATCTGGGTATCTAGAAAGTAGAAGATAATTGGCAATCTCTTTTAATAAACACGACTATCTTGATGAATCAGCTGAAACTGTTCGTATTATTATGCTGCTCAAGATTCAAATTCTAGGGAGAGAGAGAATTGGACTGGCTTATCTTGTGTAATGGATCCACTTTTATATACCAGGCAGGGGTGGAATGAACACCTTGACTGAGATACTAACCAAAATTGTTTGCAATGGGAGGAGGTTCATCCTCAATGGAAAATCTAGACATTATTACTAGAAGAAGAGAAAATATATGTCAGGCAGGTACAAAACAGAAATTCCCACTATACTGGAGAAAGGCATTTTGGGTGACAAGAGCAGTGTCAGCAAGTTTGTAGTGGAATCCTAATAAATTATATATTCTATAGACAAGTTTAGCTTGGCTAGCATAGTACACATAAATAGCCCTCACAGGATAACAACAGGAAATGTCCCATAATGCCCAGGGGAAAGATTTTTCCCAATGTTAGAGTGAATGGGCAGTTATCAAACATTTCAGAATAGAGGAATAATATGGTTTGAACTGTCATTTAGGAAATTCAGGTTGATGGCTTTATTAGCAAATGGAATCAGAAGTTAGATTCAGAGGTACAAGTATGCCACTAATAGCTACGAACAAATCTTACCTGTCTGTTAATATTTCAAACTCTTTCTTGTATTAGAAACTGAAATTCTGGTTAGTGACAAACTCTAGTACTTTCCTAGAAATCAATGATTTCTTCAACGACTACATGGAATCAACCCAAATGCCCATCAATGATAGACTGGATAAAGAAAATGTGGTACATATACACCATAGAATACTATGTAGCGAAGCCATAAAAAGGAATGAGATCATGTCCTTTGCAGGGACATGGATGAAGCTGGAAGCCATTATCCTCAGCAAACTAACACTGGAACAGAAAACCAAAGACCGCATGTTCTCACTTATAAGTGGGAGCTGAACAATGAGGACACATGGACACAGGAAGGGGAACAATACACACTGGGGCCTGTTGGGGGAGGGTGGTTTGGGGTGGAGAGCATCAGGAAAAATAGCTAATGCATGCTAGGCTTAATACCTAGGTGATGGGTTGATAGGTGCAGCAAATCACCATGGCACACATTTACCTATGTAACAAACCTGCACGTCCTGCAGGTGTACTCCAGATAAAATAAAATAAAATAATTTTTTTAAAAAAGAAAGAAGTACAAAACTTTCTGCGACTACATACCTAAAAGCCCCTACACACAGACTTACCATAACCATAACCTCACCTAATGACAACCACAGAAAGAGACATACATAAAACTCTATTCCTCCTACTGTTTATTTTTGTCTATCAGACCCCATAATTTTCTATCTCATTGTCCTTCCTATCCAGTAGGCATTTTTCCCAGTTATTCAGTGAAGGACCTATACTTTAATCCTAGTCACACTTGTAAATTAGTACATACTTCATATAAAATTGCTAGGTGATTTTCAAGGAAAGTAACAAAAAAATTCACGTTTGAAGGATAATCTTTCATCTTCACAAAAAGAAGTGACCAAAATAAATTATTTGAAGGCCAAAAATGTTTACAATTTACATACATGAGAAAGATAAAAAGAATTCTTGGTCAGAACTACTCTTGGGAATCTGGAAGCAATGTGAAACTCAAGCTGTGAATCTGTAAAGGAATACAAAGTATTAACAAGCACTATCAATGTACTACCATCATTGTGTAGAAATATTTTCCCGTTGCCTCTGAAACATCATTTTTTATCTGGATTATAACAGCTCCTCTTCTGTCTCCCTTGTTTTGCTGGCCAGTGGAAGAGATGAGTCATTTCACCATCTGGGCTAAAGGAAAGGGAGATGTATGGCTGAATAAAGCTGAATATTATCTGCATAATAATGGCCATACAGTCCAAAATATCTCTCATTCTCAGTGTCCTCATCTACACTTAGTCTCTTTCCAAAACAAAATTAGGGGGTATTCTACAAAAGCAATTTCTGGCTACTTATTCCCATCTCTAAGTCAACATTTCCAAACGTTTGGCAATAGAAACTCCAGGCAACATTAACTTTTTTTTTTTTTTTAAACAGAGTTTCAGTCTGTTGCCCAGACTGGAGTGCAGTCGCACAATCATAGCTCACTGCAGCCTCAAACTCCTGGGCTCAAACAATTCTCCTACCTCAGCCTCATGAGTAGTTGGGACCACAAGCATGCACCACCATGCTCAGCTAATTTTTTTATTTTTTGTAGAGACAGGGTGGCCCTATGTTGCCCAGGCAGGCCTTGAACTTCTGGCCTCAAGCAATCCTCCAGGCCTGGCCTCCCAAAGTGCTGGGATTGCAGGCATAAACCACCATGCCTGGCCAATGTTAATTTTCTGAGGTTTGGTAATGGCTGAGAAACCTGGATTAGATTAATTTAATAAAATATATAGCACCATAAGGTTTGTTTGTTTGTTTGTTTGTTTTAAAGTGCCAGTCAGAATTCTAAATAACACCACTTCCCGAAAGCAAGGTCAACATTTGAAAAGGTAAAGCCAGTTTTTGCTTGCAGGTGAAAATTAAGGTTACCCAAATGATGCATTTTCCACACTGTGTGTGTGAGTGTGCGTGTGTGTGCATGTGTGCGCATGTGCACATGTGTTTGCTATTACTAAATAGCAAGATATAATTGTGAAGAAATAGACATATATCTTACCCTCATAGAGTTTATAGATGATTGGGATAAAAATATAAACTACATGTAAAAGGTACATGTATTTCTAGGAATGAGACTTGTATTTAACATGTATTTAAAGCCTGAAATTCTTGAATGAACTTAGAGGAATCCTGGCTAAATGAACCCAACTGGGATTGAATTTGTGAAAGATCAGACATTGGAAAAGGGACACAAACTCAAATTGTTCCTAAATCTCCATTTGCCACCTCGAAGACAGGCAAAACATTTCAGGGATTTTCTGAGGATTCTGTACCAGTGGCATTCATGACTCCCATGCCAGTATGTAAGGGGGATAAAGTATCTGGATATGGGATAGGGGGTTTACTGGGGGATGGAGCAGATGGAGAAGGGGTAGGTGAAGTGGGGACAGGCTGAAAAGAGTGTGACAGGCAAAAGGAAGGATCATCTAAGACATCAAAATCAGGGACAGAGGAAGTTCCCTGGAAGCATGCATGACAATTTTCACATAATTTTGGGTTTTGGGATAAAGCCAAAAAGACCTGAACATATGGAACCTCTGAATACAAAAGAAAATTATATGCTTCTTTCTGAGAGTTTGTGAGTCAAAATGGGATTAATTTTTAAGAATACGATCTAAGGGTAAGTAGGAATGAATAAGGAAGTGCAAGAGCCCTAGGGCATCCTTTTGTCTCACTCTATTCGGGGACATCCCACGATGGATAGAGGGCCTGCTTCTGCCTGTATGACCAGACCAGCATGTCCTTGTTTGAGTGGTCAGCTCAAACCCAATGTGAAAGAGAACTCACCATAACTTATGATGTAGTGTTTGTGACGAAGTTGAATCCAAAATTGAGTGCACCACCAGTGGAGTGTGTCTGCGCAGAGTTGAGATCGCTGCTGCTCATTTCCAAGGCATGGTTTACAGAGCATTAAAGTGAAAGTGGCTGGGTGTGGTGGCTCACGCCTGTAATCCCAGCACTTTGGGAGGCTGAGGCAGGTGGATCACGAGGTCAAGAGATCGAGACCATCCTGGCCAACATGGTGAAACCCCGTCTCTACTAAAAATACAAAAAAAATTAGCTGAGTGTGGTGGTGGATGCCTGTAATCCCAGCTACTCGGGAGGCTGAGGCAGGAGAATCGCTTGAACCCAGGAGGCAGATGTTGTCATGAGCAGAGATCGCGCCATTGCACTCCAGTCTGGGCAACAAGAGCAACAAGAGCGAAACTCATTCTCAAAAAATAAATAATAAATAAATAAATAAATAAAGTGAAAGTGGACTTGCTACCCTGACAGGCAATAGCAAATTCGTCCTTTTGTCTTGGCCTTTGGGTAACACCAGGGAGTGACTTGGACCAGAAACCCTCAATTCCCAAAGAGTACTCAAGCTGGCTTACTGGCAGTCAGAAAATAGAAAAGAACCCTGGCCAGTCTCTCACCTCTAAGAACAGTGACAGACAGGTATCCCTTCTCTAGGCTTCAGGATCCCACCAAAGAGTGGCCTCAGCCAGGTACCATCAACTCCCATGAGTAGAGAACCAGGGCACTGAGGGAAGCAGGGAGAAAAAAGAAGGGAGAAATCTCAGTAAAATCCCCATACAGACTACCAAGATGCTGGGCAAGGTATCAGAGTCCCAGCATTAGAAAGTCGTCGACTCACGAGTTGGTAAGAGTTTACTGACAACAGTATAGGTTTGAAAAGGAAAGTTTTATTAGCATAACCACCTGATGGGTTCACCTTGCCCACTGCCTAGACAGAGCTAATTTATCAGGACAGGGGAACTGCAATAGAGAAACAGTAATTCACACAGAGCCAGCTGTCCAGGAGATCGGAGTTTTATTATTACTCAAATCAGTCTCCCTGAGCATTTGGGGATCAGAGGTTTTAAGGATAATTTGGTGGGTGGGGGACGGCCAGTGAGTCAAGAGTGCTGGTTGGTTGGGTCAGAGATGAAATCATAGGGAGTTGAAGCTGTCCTCTTGTGCTGAGTCAGTTCCCGGGTGGAGGTCACAAGATCAGATGAGACAGTTTATGGATTTAGGTGGTGACAGCTCATCCATTAAGTGCAGGGTCTGCAAAATATCTCAAGCACTGATCTTAGGAATAGTCTTGGGAGGGTCAGAATCTTACTTATAGCCTCCAGCTGCATGACTCCTAAACCATAGTTCCTAATCTTATGCTTAATTTGATAGTCCTACAAAGGCAGTCTCATCCCCAGGCAAGAAGGAGGTTTGTTTTGGGAAAGAGCTGTGATCATCTTTGTTTTAAACTATAAAGTATAAACTAAGTTCCTCCCAAAGTTAGTTCAGTTTACACCCAGGAACGAACAAAGACAGCTTAGTGATTAGAAGAAAGATGGAGTTGGTTAGGTCAGATCTCTTTCACTGTGTCAGTTACAATTTTGTAATGGCGGTTTCACAAGATAGAAAGAATGCTGCAGGAAAGTGCAGCAGGGCACCTCAGCAAGAGAGGACTGAGCACACCATAGTGGATTTTTCCTTAGGGGTGTTTATGGACCTTAAAGTGGGAGCTTAAGAGTAATTTGAATCATATTAGCCATTTAGGTAATGACAAATCATTACATTTGTAGACATTTTGGTGTTAGCAAGGGTTGCACAACAAGTCTCGACATGCATGCATTCTGGAGATGTATAGAAATTCTAGTAACTGGCCGGGCACGGTGGTTCACGCCTGTAATCCCAGCACTTTGGGAGACCGAGGTGGGCAGATCACGAGGTCGGAAGATCGAGACCATCCTGGCTAACATGGTGAAACCCCGTCTCTACTAAAAATGCAAAAAAAATTAGCCGGGCGTGGTGGTGGCCAGTGCCTGTAGTCCCAGCTACTCGGGAGGCTGAGGCAGGAGAATGGCGTGAACCCGAGAGGCGGAGCTTGCAGTGAGCCAAGATCGCACCACTGCACTCCAGCCTGGGCGACAGAGCGAGACTCCATCTCAAAAAAAAAAGAAAAAGAAAAAAGAAATTCTAGTAACTTAAAAAATTGTGGAAAAGAGGTCTGGAACTAGATCCCTGCTTCAGGTAATAATAAAGTCTAAGTACTTCTGAATTCCTCAGTTAAGGAGTTTTGCCTCTGGATGGTCTGCTTGATGGCCACCAGGTGATCTTTGCTCTCCTCAGTCATCATCATCATAATTATCATTTAATCAGTGATAATTGTCACTAATTATTGAATGCTCACTATGTGCTGGATACTGACCTAACTGCTAATTATTGCACTATTCCTCACAATAATTCTTTAGGGGTAGGTGCTCTTATTCTCCTCATTTTCCACATGTAGAAAGCAAGAATTAGGTCACCCAGTTAGTAAGAAACAAATACGGACTGCAGACAAAACTTTTTTTTTTTTTTGACAGAGTCTCACTTTGTCTCCCAGGCTGGAGTGCAGTGGCACTACCTTGGGTCACTGCAACCTCTGCCTCCTGGGTTCAAGTGATTCTCCGGACTCAGCCTCTCGAGTAGCTGGGACTACAGGCGCGTGCCACCATGCTTGGCTAATGTTTGTATTTTTAGTAGAAATGGGGTTTCACTGTGTTGGCCAGGCTGGTCTCAAACTCCTGACCTCAGGTGATCCACCTGCCTCGGCCTCCCAAAGTGCTGGATTACAGGTGTGAGCCACCGTGCCCAGCCACACAAAACTTTTAACTACTATATTCTATTCTGAATAACTAGAGCCATCAGATCTAAAACTCATGGGTGGATGATATAAAGGAGGAAGATTTTGGCTGGGCGTGGTGGTGCATGCCTGTAATCCCAGCTGCTTGGGAGGCTGAGGCAGGAGAATCACTTGAACCTGGGAGGCAGAGGTTGCAGTGAGCTGAGATTGCACCACTGCACTCCAGCCGGGGCGACAAGAGTGAAACTCCGTCTCAAAAAAAATTAATAAATAAATAAAGGGGGAAGATTTTATCTTACCTAAGTAAGAAATTTCTAACATTCTACTTCTAACAGTTCAGAGATGGAATAAAACCTTATCTCAATAAGCTCCCCAAATATTGCTGTGTTGAATAGACCTTGGGAAAGGATTTCTGCATTGAGTAAAAAGCTGGACCAATCAATATTGATTCTTCCTTCAAATTGTTCAGAATTTGTCTTTTCACTAACAGCTGATATCGTGCTGTGGATCTCATAGCCTATTTGTCTTGGCATTTTGCAATTACTACAATTTTTATATATATATATATATATATATATATATATATATTTTTTTTTTTTTTTTCCCTGAAATGCAGTCTCGCTCTGTCACCAGGCTGGAGTGCAGTGGCACAATCTCGGCTCACTGCAAACTTTGCCTCCCGGGTTCAATCCTTTCTCCTGCCTCAGCCTCCCAAGTAGCTGGGACTACTGGTGCATGCCACCACACCCAGCTAATTTTTGTATTTTTAGGAGAGACGGGGTTTCACCATGTTGTCCAGGATGGTCTCCATCTCTTTACCTCATGATCTGCCCACCTCAGCCTCCCAAAGTGCTGGGATTACAGGCGTGTGCCACCACGCCCAGCCTAGAATATACATTTTAAAGGTACTAAACATTCATATTTTTAAGAGTTATGCTGATTGTTTGTTCTGATATTGGCTACATGCCCTGCCACGGACACTTGTCATTCCTGTTGCCTTCCTGGATTCTGAACTTCTTTCCTGTTTGAGGAATTCCCTACCATACAAATCTTGAGGGGAAGCAGAACTTCCCATTATTGTATAGTAGCAGAAAATGTCAACTACATGCTCTCCTACCCTCCACTGGCACATGATTTAGGCTCGAGTAATCAGACATCCCTCCAAGGACTTTTACTCAAAAGCTAGTGGTGTAAGGAAGCATGGTCAGGGAAGACTGTTTTGGCAGAAGCAGCAGCCAGTTTTGAGTGGCAGAGTTGCCAGAAGCACCATCCTGCGTTGGTGCAGGCTGTGTCAGCCGTGCTCAGTGGAATGGCAGCAGTGTCCTCACCAGCCTCATTAGGCAGCTGGCCTCAAGCTAGGAGTCTAGGTACCCAGCCTCCCTCTGTTCCTGTAAGTCTCCCAAGTCTGATTTTTCAGTCTTCTGGAAGCTACCTAATATTTTTTCAATAATTTCCTTTTCTTATTTAATCAGCTGGTTTTGTTTAATTACAACCCTAAAGGATACTGTTCCCATCATAAGCAAATAGAATTCATCACTGTCAATTTGATTTTACAGTCTCTTCCTCATACAAGTGTGAGATTCATTAGAAGTTAAATGAATCTTTTCTGTTCACACAGTGCTCTGTGCTAGGTAGTGCTAATGACATACCTGGACATACAGCCTAGAGAAAATCCTCTAGGCTTAAATAATCTACAAATCAAAGAGTGTGTACAAGACAGCGTGTTATCTCTTCTTCCTCCTGAATCTACATTAAAATAGTATTTCAAAAATTTAAAAGCATAAACCCTAAGTAACAAACATAATGGGAAGAAGAATATCAGCACATGAGAGACTTCAAGAAATTTTAAGATAACAATTCAAATGGAGGACTATAACTGATAGGGCCAGGCAGAAAAACTTAAAAACTCAAGGATTCTTAGAAAGAGTTATAGCTGAGATGGGAAAGTGGCAAACTTAAAGGACACTAGAGATAGTCAGGATTTCAGAAAGCTAGGTATTAGCACTACAAAAGGCGGAAGTAAGATACAGAACTGTACACAGAGATCATTGAAATATTTAATCAAACTGAGCAATAGATACTGTAAGTCACATACATAAGTTTAAATTTTCTGGTAGCCCAGTTTTAAAAAGTAAAAAGAAACAGGTGAAATAATTTTTAATATATTTTATTTAACTAACATATAAGACACAAATATTTCAATATGTAATCAATATAAAATTGTCAGTGATATTATATATACATATATATATAGACAGAGAGAGAGAGCACACTAAATCCTCAAAATATGGTGTGTATTTTATACTTCCTTGCGTCTGAATTAAGACTAGCCTAGCCATGTTTCAAGTGCTCAGTAGCCGTATGTAGCTAGTGGCTACTATATTGGAAAATAGCTCTATATGAAATTCCACGTAGAAAAATACAACAGCTAAGTGTCTATTCTGCCATACAGAGAAGTTAAAGGTGTTTTTCTTCTCTAAAGAAATGTAACAGTCCTAGGCCAGGCACAGTGGCTGACGCCTATAATCCCAGCACTTTGGGAGGCTGAGAAGGGCAGATCACCTGAGGTCAGGAGTTCAAGACCAGCCTGGCCAACATGGTGAAACCCCGTCTCTATTAAAAATACAAAAGTTAGCCAGGCATGGTGGCGTGCGCCTGTAATCCCAGCTAATTGGGAGGCTGAGGCAGGAGAATCACTTGAACCCAGGAGGTGGAGGTTGCAGTGAGTTGAGATTGTGCCACTGCGCTCCAGCCTGGGCAACAGAGCGAGACTCCGTCTAAAAAACAAAACAAAACAAAACAAAAAATGAAACAAACAACCAAAAAAGACAAAAAGAAATGTACCAGCCCTGAAGCAAAGTTTTGGCATTCTAGTATTTATGGTTTTCCCAGCAAAACAGTTAGCTCCCCTTGAAGTAAAGCCTGACAATCAGCAAGTCCCACACATATTCATGGACCTTCCAATTAATTTATTATTCAAATAAGAACACAAATGAAGGATTATCATATATTTGAAGAAAGCTTGCAATAAGAAAGAGAAATATTAAAATTTAAAAATGCTGTAAATGACACCGAAAGAAACCAACATAGTTCAAGGAACAGAAGGAATCTTTGCAAAGGAAAAAAAAAAATCTCTAATTAGAATCTGTACTGCACTCCAGCCTGGGCGACAGAGTGAGACTGTGTCTCAAAAAAAACAAACAACAACAAAAAAACCAGGATCTTTGGAGAAATTCAAGAAAAGATTATATCCATAATATAACAGGAATATGGCATGAAAAAGAAATCATAGGAATTAAAAAAACGATGGTTGAAAAATTCTGGCCAGGTGCGGTGGCTCATGCCTGTAATCCTAGCACTTTGGGAAGCCAAAGCAGGCAGATCACCTGAGCTCAGGAGTTCGAGACCACCTTAGGTAACATGGTGAAATCCTGTCTCTACTAAAATACAAAATATTAGCTGGGCGTGGTGGCATGCGCCTGCAATCCCAGCTATTCAGAAGGCTGAGGCATGAGAATCACTTGAGCCCCGAAAGCACAGGTTGCAGTGAGCCAAGATCACACCACTGCACTCCAGCTTGGGCAACAGAGTGAGACTCCATCTCAAAAAAAAAAAAAAAAAGAAAAAGAAAAATTCAATACAAGTAATAAAATATAAAGTTTAAGAATTCTCCAAGAAATTCAAACAAAAAGAAGATGAAAGAGTGAGAGAAAACAATTGGAAGATATCTGGAGAGGAAAGAAAAGAGAATTGAGGAAATTATCAACGTAATAATACAAGAAAATTTCCCTGGGCTCAAAGATTTAAGTATTTATACAGAATAGGATTTACCCAATGCTTAGCACATGAGTCAAAAAAAAAAAAAAAAAAAGAAAGAAGAAAAGAAACACATTTAGAACAAATTGTTGCAAAATTTTAAAACACAAAGAGGAAATGTACTAAAACTTTTCTGAGAGGAAAAAAAATCAGGTTACCTACTGTTTTATTTAGAAATAGTTTTAGAGAACTTAATCCACTCTAGCAAGTTTGGTCAGAAAAAAAGTGTATTATTTGTTACAAAATGTCTCACACTACTGTTGGGAAGGCTGATGAAATAGGCTCTAATTTGAGCTTCCACGAACTACCCCTAAAGTCACACTGCAAAACTAGGACAAAAGAACTTATGCCCTTACCATAAGCACCAAGAGCTGCTTGGCAATTCAAGGAAAACTTCACTGTCGCTCCCAGCTCCAGTACCACACAATCTCTAGCACAATTCATACCAACAAGATGATGTCCCAACCTGACTCTGGACTGCCACAGAACTCAATATCAGATACTAGATCTTTGCCACAGCTGCTAGACATAATTCCAATTCCTCCAAACTGGGTCTGCAGCAGAAACAGCCAAAACAGCAGAATGGTAGCTTTGACTTATGAAATTCACTTCACCTTCCAAATCTCATGTGGGTGCATGTAATTGGCAGAACCTATGTGATATCTGGCAGTCTAACAGCTAAGGAATCCAAGAAATGGAGTCCTAACAAGCGCTGTCTCCCATATTTAAAGGCATGTTAAAAAGTTGTAATGAAGGTTGAAGAAGCCAGCTCTGATTGTCTATCACTGTGGTACTTGTGCCTGCAAAGTCTGTAACTCCAGGGAAAAAGGTTTGAAGACTATAGAATATTAGAGGTGTGTATTATTGTTACTGACTGCTTAGCAAAGTATAAGATGAAGGAGATAAGCTCAGGTGAGAAATGGCTATTTACAAATAGAAATGAAACAGAAATTCCAGAAGTTTGGGGCTGCAAATGACTGGGAAAGTGAACTTCCACTACTAGACCCTAAACTGTGAGCTAAAAAAAAACAAGAAAGGTTTTGATCAACAAAGACCAATTAAGACCAATCTTTATGAAAAAATTCAGTTTAAGAGCATGGCTTTCTCACCCAAGCCTGATGGAATCAAGGTATAATCACCATTAAATGGAAAGAGAGAGACACGGAAATGAGGAAGCAAAGAATTAAACCAGACTTGAGAATTAAATCTAGAAAGAAGTTTGAATATGGCTAATGAGTCATAGAACTACCTAAAAGGAAAAATATCAGAAATTTATTAAGAATTGGAAGGAATTATACTGCTAAAGAACCATGAGTCTAGACTTTAAAAATGCATTTTCCTATTAAAACTTTAAAAACAACTGTCTGGTGTGCTTCTGGTTGAATTCTGCTACTAATTAACTCCTATCAGACTAACCTACCCACTGACAGCAACAATAAACACTAGGAAAACGTATACAACAAATGTTTGAAGGCATAAAAAATTAGCAATGTTGGAAACACTTGAGAGCCTATGATCCTTGAGAAAAGGGTAACTCATGACGTGAGCTTCACATTCATACTGACTTTTCCCTAAGAGCAATTTGGTTTTTACCAAATTTACCAAATTGTGATACCAAGGAAGAGTTCAAACAGAAAGTGGATACACCAAGGACCCTTAGTACACAGAACAGACAGAGGTAAGAGTTCAAGGTTGCCAAAATGGCTGAACTCAAGAGGAAATACCCACAAGAGGAGAGAACTGCAAAGAAAGAAACTAAAAACTCTTTATACAAGTTTCCCTCAAGTTATTAGCTGACTCCTAAATGATTTATGCAAACAGCAAGGCTACAAGAAAACCAGCAGAAAATACCAACTGAGACTATAATAAAGAGCTGAGAAGGTTTCAGCAGTCATATGGCCCAGCAGACAAAGATAGGAATTTAAGTCCTGCCGAGAGAGAGGGACCTTGGTCAATATCCCAGGCTTTCTGTTGAGACCCCAGAAGGGTAGCTCTGTGAGTCAGGACCATGACCTGGGAATAAGGGATATATCCTAGCAATAAAGGCAAAGCTGAAATAGACCAACCCTAACATAGCCTAACAGCAATCCTCCACAGATTCAAAGTGATCTGCTGGCAGATCATGATCGCTAATGACAATGACTTGCCTGCTAGATCAATACAAATCTCAGAAATATTTCAAACTCACTTTCTCCATGCTTTCTCCATTCTGTTGGCTGGATATTGATACTCAGACTGATCATGAAAGATACACGTATTAAAGATGGTAGACCTCAGTTTCCTAAATGTGAAGCAGAGCATCCTGCTCATTCTGCTAAATGGCTTTTTAATAATAAGCAATATTATGTTGTGCTACTAAGACTTGAGAAGTTGATTTATTACAGTGACTAATATATAACTAATAAAACCTCTCTGTAGTCACCACCTCATTTAAATGCTATGACACACGTATTATGTTATTATCTCTATTTTCTAGCTCAGGAAACTAAGGCTCAGGAAAAGTAGATAATCAACCCAAGGACATACATGAAAAGGCTAAGATTAGATTTCCTATTTCTTCTTGAGTCAGTTTTGGTAGTTTGTGTCTTTCCAGAGATTTGTCATTTTATCAAGATTTTCTAGCCTGTCAGCTTACAAATGTTCTCAGTATTTCCTTATGTTAATCTTTTATTTCTGTAAGGTCAGTAGTAACGTCTCCTCTAACATTCCTGATTTTAGGAATTTGAGTCTTTTTTCTTTTTCTCTTGTTCAGTCTAGTGAAAGGCTCATCATTTTAAAAAATATATTTTTGAAGATCCAACTTCTGGTTCTGTTGAAAACCAGACATTTAAAAAATATGACATGGCAGCTCTGGAAAATGGAGTCTTTCTCCTTCCTGGGCTTTTTTTGTTGTTGCTACCATTTATTGTTGCTTGTTTAGTCACTTTTCTGAACTACTTCTATGAAGTCTATATTCTTTGTCCTGTGTGGCTACTCGCACTGCTTCGTTAGTTTAATGTTTCTGCTTGCTTAGCTTAGTGTTCTGCTAATGAGTAGACATATTTTCTGAAGACCTGGAAACAACATATCTCCCAGGGTTTAGTGAGGGTCTGTGTGTACTGGAGCATGGCTTCAACACCAAGGCAGGCAGTTAATAACTCTCCCTTAGCTTTCACTTCCTACTTATATAGAGCCTCAAGATCAGCCTAAGGTGAATGCTTAGGGTCTTCACAGGTCTTTCCTGAGTGTATGAACAGTTTCACACAGCTGTGGACATGTGTGTGAGCTTCTAGATCCCCAGGAATGTGTTGGAGTTGGTATTAGGCCATTTTCACACTGCTGACAAAAACATACCTGAGACTGGGCAATTTACAAATGAAGTGGTTTATTGGACTCACAGTTTCACGTGGCTGGGGAGGCTTCACAGTCATGGCAGAAGGTGAAAGGCATGTCTCACATGGTGGCAGACAAGAGAAGAGAGTTTGTGCAAGGAAACTCCCCTTTTTAAAACCATTGGATCTTGTGATACTTATTCACTATCATGAGGACAGTACAGGAAAGACCCACCCCCATGATTCAACCATCTCCCACCAGGTCCCTTCTACAACACATGGGAATCCAAGATGAGTTTTGGGTGGGGACACGGCCAAACTATATCATTCTGTCCCTGGCCCCTCCCAAATCTCATGTTTCAAAACCAATCATGCCTTCCCAGCAGTCCCCAAAAGTCTTAACTCATTTCAGCATTAACTCAAAAGTCCACAGTCCAAAGTCTCATCTGAGACAAGGCAAGTCCCTTCTGCCTATGAGCATGTAAAATCAAAAGCAAGTTAGTTACTTGCGAAATACAATGGGGGTACAGGCATTGGGTAAATATAGCCATTCCAAATTGGAGAAATTGGCTAAAACAAAGGGGCTACAGGCCCCAGGCAAGTCCAAAATCCAGCAGGGCAGTCAAATCTTAAAGCTCCAAAATGATTTCCTTTGACTCCATGTCTTGTATCCAGGTCATGCTGATACAAGAGATGGGTTCCCATGGTCTTGGGGAGCCCTCCCCTGTGGCATTGCAGGATACAGCCTCCCTCTCAGCTGCTTTCATGGACTGGCGTTGAGTGTCTGTGGTTTTTCCAGGCACATGGTACAAGCTGTCAGGACAGCTACCCTCCAAGGGGTCTGGAGGATGGTGGCCCTTTCTCACAGCTCCACTAGGCAGTGCCCTAGTAGGCACTCTGTGTGGGGGCTACAACCCCACATTTCCCTTCCTCACTGCCCTAGCAGAGGTTTTCTGTGAGGGTGTTGTCCCTGCAGCAAACTTCTGCCTGGGCATCCAGGTGTTTCCACACATCCTCTGAAATCTACGTAGAGGTTCCCAAACCTCAATTCTTGACTTGTGTGCACTCACAGGTACAACACCACATGGAAGCTGCCAAGGCTTGGGGCTTGCACCCTCTGAAGCCATGGCCTGAGCTCTATGTTGGCCCCTTTCAGTCACAGCTGGAGTGGTTGAGACACAGGGTACCAAGTCAGTAGACTGCACACAGCATAGGCACCCTGGGCCTGGCCCAGGAAACTATTTTTTCCTCCCGGGCCTCCAGGCCTACGAATGGAAGGGGCTGCCGTGAAGACATCTGACATGCCCTGGAGACATTTTCCAGATTAACATTCAGCTCCTCATTACTTATGCATATTTCTGAAGCTGGTCAGAATTTCTCTTCAGGAAATGAGATTTTCTTTTCAATTGCATTGTCAGGCTGCAAATTTTCCAAACTTTTATGCTCTGCTTCCCTTATAAAACTGAATGCCTTTAACAGCACCCAAGTCACCTCTTGAATGCTTTGCTGCTTAGAAATTTCTTCCGCTGGATACCCTAAATCATCTCTTTCAGCTTCAAAGTTCCACAAATCTCTAGGGCAGGAGCAAAATGCTGCCAGTCTCTCTGCCAAAACATAACAAGAGTCACCCTTCTCCATCTGAGACCACCTCAGTCTGGATTTCATTGTCCATACCATTATCAGCATTTTGGGCAAAGCCATTCAACAAGTCTCTAGGAAGTTCCACACTTTCCCACATTTTTCTGTCTTCTTCTGAGCCCTCCAAACTGTTCCAACCTCGGTCTGTTACACAGTTCCAAAGTCACTTCCACATTTTTGGGTATCTTTTCAGCAATGCCCCACTCTACTGGTACCAATTCACTGTATTAGTCCATTTTCACACTGCCATAAAAATATACCTGAGATTGGACAACTTACAAAAGAAAGAGGTTTATTGGACTTACAGTTTCATGTGGCCTGGGAGGCCTCACAATCATGGCGGAAGGTAAAAGTAACGTCTCATGTGGTGGCAGACAAGAGAAGAGAGTTTGTGCAGGGAAACTCCCCTTTTTAAAACCATCAGACCTTGTGAGACTTATTCACTATCATGAGAACAACACAGGAAAGATCCGCCCCCATGATTCAACCACCTTCCACCATATCCCTCCTACAACACATGGGAATTCAGGATGAGATTTGGGTGGGGACACAGCCAAGCCATATCAGAGTTTTCAAAGTTCCTGTGGATATCTCATTCTCCAGCTTTTCCTTTTGAGGTAGGAGATCAGCAGGATCTGTTTTTTGAGCGCTGGTCAATACCCCTGTCACTACTGCTCTTACCAGAGCAGGATCTGGTAGAAAACAGAGTGCAGTAAAGAAACCAGCTGAAACCAGCAAAGGGCAACAAAAGTGACCTCTAGCTGCCCACACTGTTCATTAGTATAAAGACACTCCTGCTGGGACCATGACAGTTTACAAATGCCATGGCAACAAGCCATGGCAACAGCCTGAAAGTTACCTTATATGGATCTAAAAACTCCTCACCTCTAGAAAGTTCTAATAATACACCTCTTAATTAGCATATAATTAAAAGCGGGTATAAATACAGCTTCCAACAGCCCATATGCTGCTACTCTGGGCACACTGCCCATGGGTTACCACTGCTTTGCAAGGAGCAGTATCTCTGCTGCTGCTGTACACTGCCACTTCAATAAAAATTGCTGTCTAACACCAGCAGCTTGCCATCGAATTTTTCCCTGGGTGAACCCAAGAACCTTCCTGGGCTAAGCCCCAGTTTTGGGGCTCTCTTGCACTGCATCAGTTTCAAGTGTTTGGTTAAGCTGTATTTGGCCCCACCTGTTTCCACTGCCTAAGACAGTGGCAAAGTTAATCAATGTTTTTGTTTTTGACAAATGACCCCTGGGGAAAAGTCTTTGCACTGGGTGAGCCTGGAGTGAAATCAAACAAAGGCAGCCTTGTAAAATCTGCAGAATCACCAGATAGGTCAAATAATGACAGTTCTCTGGAAATTAAGCTCTTTAAAGGAGCTCCAACACCATTCTACTTCCCCTACTGGCTACCAGCCTGCTCATTTTCACAATTGTGGGCTGTTGGTTTTCAAAGCTACAATGGAGCTGGACATGTGGCTGTTAGAGTAGGGCAAGTCAAAATGACACAAAACTGGCTGTTCTTAGAGATTCAGCTGTTTGAATAAATACTCCCTGGATTGCTGCAAACCTTTGGTAAATTTTCAGAGTTCTAAAAAAGTTAGTTCTGACAATTTTGCCAGTGTTCTCATTGCTGAAGAGAATTTTCAGAGGTCCTTACACCTTCATTTTGGCTGACATCACTTTAAGGCTATGATTAGAACATAGATCCTCTCACTCCTTGACCAAGCCTTCTTCTATTTAAATTAGTGGTCATCAAACTTTACGTATGTCAGAATTACCTGGAAGGCTTGTAAAAATACAGCTGAGCAACATACCTAGAGTTTCTGATTCAAGTCTGAGGTTGAACCTGAGAATTTGCATTTTATGTATTTATTTATTTTTTATTTTTATTTTTTTGAGACAGTCTCACTCTGTCACCTAGGCTGGAGTGCAGTGGCGTGATCTCTGCTCACTACAGCCTCTGCCTACTGGGTTCAAGGGATTCTCCTGCTTCAGCCTCCCGAGTAGATGGGACTACAGGCATGTGCCACCACGCCCAGCTAATTTTTGTATTTTTGGGTACAGACAGGATTTCACTATGTTGGCCAGGCTGGTCTTGAACTCCTGACCTCAAGTGATCTGCCCACCTCAGCCTCCCAAAGTGCTGGGATTACAGGCATGGGCCACCAAGCCTTGCCAGAATTTGCATTTTTAAAAAGTTCCTAAGTAATGCTCATGCTGTTGGTGTAGGGATTATAATACACTTTAGGAACCACTGCAGTATATCATGTAGTACTTTCAATCCATTGCCTTAGATAGTGCTTCCCAACCCTGGAATCAACAATACTACATATAAGCGAATAATACATACTATTATCTCTATATAGTAATACAATACATAAGCTAATATGTATTTAGTACTTCACTGTAGGTATGATATGCTTTACATTGATTAGGTTATTTAATCTATACAACTCAGGAATTGGTATTATTACTTTCCCATATTTATAATAAACTGGAAATCGAGGTCAGAGAACAAAGTAGATTGCCCAGAGGCACACGGCTACAAATGCAGGAGCCAGTATGTGAATATGTCTGCTTGATTCTAGAGTACAGGCTTTTTCAGCCTCCATACCAGTGTTTCTCATAGTAACATAGATCACTCATGATGCCTTGGTTAACTGTAGTTGGGACACGCATGCAGGATTAAAAACAATGACTCATATAGTGAGAAAGTGATTGCTATTCCGGCTCTATTTTTTCTACCCTTTGATGACATCATGATAAAAATACCATTTGAGTGCTGTATCTTTAATGTGTGTCTAATGCTTGGTAGCTTGCCCTTTTAACAAAGAGAGTTGTCTTTAGACTTAGAGCCTTTAGTGGACAACAGTTTCTAGCCACAATTTAAAAACATGTTTTGCATTCATTTTTCTTACAGTTACTTTCAACTTGTAATAGGTGATGCTAGTTTTCCATTTATAGTACTTTTATAAAGTCTCCTTCTTAAAGAAATTAAAGAAAATATACATTTATTTAAAGAAAAAAGGACAGTGAGTAGTATACACAGATACAGTATGAAAAAGGTTGAAATTTGGGAATCCCTGCCTTCTAGAACAGGTTAATGTATCCAGTTGGGCCAATCTGGAACACCCTAAAGGGAAACTAGGGAAATGTAATTAAAATATGAATTTGGTTTTTTTTCAAAGAGGTACTTGGATGGTTAAAGTCAGAACTCCTATAGCAACACGTGTAAAGGCAGAGTAATATCAAGCAAGGAATGGTTTTTTGGTAAGAAACGTACTACAGGAGTGGACTGGGATTCAGATTGGATTTCACAAAATGTCTGGCAAATTCTCATAAACCTAAATTTCTACAGTAAATTTTGGGTAATTTATTTCCATCAACAGCAAAAAAAAATTAGTCTCAGTTCACTGGCAAGAGAGTTCGCTGTTGTTAAGGGGACAGCACAAGAAGTGGGGCTCTTAATTCGTGGGGGAGGGGTCGCGATGAATATATCCTGGGCATCGGGCGACGGGTCGGGGGTGGGGAATAAGAGAAGACAGCGGGACTGTAATCAGATAAGCGGACACGTTTCAAGATGAATAAAGAGAATATGTGCAGAACGAAGAAACAGTTTTGTATCACTGACATAATTAACTAAACTGTTACCCAGGTTTAAATTAAGCAAGGTGTCCGGGGACTGCAGCTGTTGTATTTATTTTGGTTGCATGTGATGGGAGCTGTTACTTCCCGGCTTGACAAACAGCCTCAAGATGCAAGCTGGGAGGCTGTGGTCAGCCCAAGGCTATACAGAGGAAAGGCAGGCCTTCTCTGAACCCCGCCCCAGCAGAATAAGAAGCGAGGGGCAAGGGTCAGCGCGGAGAGCGAGGGTGGAAAGCGCCATATAGTGCCCAGGGTCAGGGTGGGTAAACAAGCCCTTCTTCGTTTCATTTTTTTTTTGTCTCGCCGATATCTGAATTGTAACTGAACTTTATGCCAGGAGACCTTAACCTTGTTAATCAGGTTTCCAGTCGAATCAGGATCGATTTTAATGCCTCCATTTTGGTTGTTGCTGTTGGAATTTCCGAAAAAGCCTAACTGCGCCAGTCTTTCTGTTAGTTCTCCACACCCCCCTCCCTTTCCCTGAGACCCCGCCCTTTTCTCTCAGCCCAAACCACAAAAGGCCGCGCAGTTTTAGCTCCTACACGGTGCTCCGCCCCCTCCCCAAACGTCGCAGTACTGCAGGGAAAGGAGGTGGGCTCGGCTGGGGCGGGGGACGGAGTCGGCTTCGTCTTTCCGCTCTTCAGCCAATTGGTGAACTCCCCCTGAGGGAGATGGGGGAGCAGGCTGTAGAGAAGGTCCAAGTATTTTTCCCTTTTTCTGCCACGTCCCAACCATTGACGTGAGCCCACTCCTCAGGTTCTGATTGGGCGTATGCCTTGTCCCCCAGCAGAGACCCTGTAAGCTGATTGGTCATCTCTGCTATGCGGGAGGGGCTTGCGTACTCTCCTCCTTCGCCTCCACCGCGGCGCAAGGGGCGGGACTCACCACCACCGCCTCTGCTTCCGCCGCCGCCACCGCCGCCGCCGCCGCCACAGCCGCCAGCCGCTGCGCGTTCGGCGGGGGAGGAGTTGGAGGCGGAGAAGAAGGCGGTGGTGGCGGGTGGAGGTTCGAGCGCTGTTCTCGCTCCGGAGCCGCTGCACATTTCGGTGAGGGTTTTTTTTTTTTTTTTTTTTCAGTCTGGCTTGTTCCGCTGTCGGGAGTGTGGGGGTCGGGGCGAGGAAATTGCTGCGTTCAGCTCCTCAATTTCTCTGTCTCTAGCTTCGGAAGGAGCGGGGCTTGTCCCTGGCCTGCTGCGCCGGCCATGGTGGGTGGGGTTGATGGCTGTGGGAGGCCTTCTTCGCCTCCTGGGCCCTGTCCAGCCCGGACCCGGGCCGCGCTCCTATCCGGGACGGTCGCGCCCGCCGCCCCCCGACGGATGACATTGGTTGGTATCGGGGTCTTCGCTGCCGCTCTTTCCTGCTGCCTCTTCTGCTGTCCTTGGTGACTTGGCCAAGGACCCCGCTGGCTTTCCCCTACACTCGCCACTGTACAAGAGTTTGCCCCCCAACCAACACCTCACACCCACCTTCTGCGGTTTCCCGTCACCCCGCGTAGAGCGGAACCATCTTACGCCACAGGCCTGCAGCCCCCCTCCCCCGAGGAGCCTTCCGTTGCCGTCGTTCTGCTGGGCGTCTGCATTTTCCCCGATTGTCAGTGAGGCTCGGCACGCAGACACCCCGCTCGAGCCGTAGCAGTCGCTCTACTCCCGGGATCAGCACCTTTCCGCCAGGGCTGCTCTCAGTTAGCGATGTCAGGCCAGAGCTCCTCTTGCAGATGCACCTTTAATTTGTCCTCCCTCAGATGACTGTTAATCATTTTGCGCATATTCAAAATGGTGAGCTTAAAGACGCTCAGACCAAGTTGAAGCAAAGGGGAGGTGGTAAATAGTCGTTTTGCAGGGAGGAGAGTAATCTGAGAGTTCCTTCTCCGGACATTAAAAAAAAAAAAATTTACATCCGCATAGGCGCTTCTTTTCAGTCTGCTGGTTCTGTGAAGTTTAAAATTTTCATTACAGGCTTAATGTATTCTGTTTAATCATGAAATACTTGGTCACATTTCTTTAAAATGGCAGTCACCTTTGCTGAAGGCTACGGATCATTTGAAGTGTATGTGAATAAACCTGAGGATAACAGTAATAAACGTTTAAACTATTTTTCAGTGTTGTAATTGTCTTTTGGGGTTCATGTCATTTTTATATGAGATGACCACTTAATTTTAAAAATTCATTACAGACATGCAAGTTTGATGTACACTTCAACAATATAAATAACGGACTGTTAGGTAAAATTTAAATATTTCTTTTCATCCCCCAGTCCCACTCCAGTGTAAAGTTGACAGTTTAGTGTTCATTTTTCAAAATCTTACAGATGCACTTCTAGACACATACACGTACACGTAAAGTTTTTTTTTTTTGAGGGAGGCTATACCGTATACCAAACATGTTTGCATACTGCTTGCTTATTGACTTAATTACATATCTTGAACATTTTTACTTTTTACATATAGGTCTCCCTAATACTTTTTAAAAGGCTAACTGGTATCTCATGAGTTTGAATGGGCTATAATTTATTCTATTCCCTTTTTGAAAGACATTTAATTGCAGTTTCTTTTTGCTATTACAAATAATGATTTATAATGAAAATAACTTTCTAATTTATTGATCGATGTTTAATTACAAATTTTAACTCATCCTTGATTTTAAAAAATTAAACAGTATGGAAGAATGTAAGGTAAAAATTACCGCTTCCACTTCTAGTCCTGCTTGCATCTTGATTGTCAGCCACTGTTAACAATTCAGTAAACTTCCTCTATGTGTGATTATTTCTGGAGCATGGGTTCCTAGAAGTGAAGTTGCTCAGTTAAAAGATTATGCATATTTTAAATTTTGGTAACCCTTTCTCCCTCTTTATTACTCCTGTTGAAAATATTCTTGAATGTTTCTTATGCATTTCTTCTTCTAGGTAAACTTTAGACTCAACTAAAAATCCTTAGCTATTTTGAATAAGGTTATATTGAAATTTTAGATTAATTTGGAGACAACTGATCTTTATAGTATTGAGTCTCTCTCCTCAGAAATGTGGCCTCTCCATTTTTATTCACATCTTGTTTTATATTCTTAGGGAAATTTTTATAGTTTTTCTTTTTTTTCTTCATACGTATAACATTCCTTCCCGGTATTCCTATTTTATGGTTTGATTCGTGTGGTGGATGGAAACTTTCAGTAACATTTCTCTCTCTCTGTTTTCTCTGGTTATAGCAAAACTTTCAAGTTTTCTATCATGTATCAGATTATTTTATTGAGTTGATTATCAGGAGATATTCACAGTTTTGTGGTTTCCTTTTCAGTTTTTATAACTTATGTGTTTTTCTCATTGCTTTTGCAATTATACATCTTATAAAATGTTGAGCACTGGTAGATTAAAAACTAATAGCACTGATAGCTAACAACAAACATGGCATTGTTTCTGACTTTAAGGGGGAATGCTTCTAATGTTTTAGCATTAATTATGATGTTTGGTGAAGCTTTCTGGTAAAGCCGCTGATATTAAAATATTTCCTTCTAGTCTTGGCTTTCCAAGATGCTTATGTTGTTGTTTTTGACATTTTAAAAAACCATAAATGAGTTTTCTTATATATATATTTTTGACATCTTTTGAGGTGGGTATATGTGGGCATCACCAGTATTCCCTGGTTTATATTTTCCTGACAGAGCACCCTCTTAGAAAATAACCTTATTGAGGATAACTTAGATACAGTAAAATGTACTTATTTAAAATGTACAGTGTATTTTGTTTTGACAAATATGTACTCTATGACCACCACCACAGTCAAGAGTGGAATATTTTCATACCACAATTAAGATATAGAATATTTTCATCTCCCCCAAAGTTCCCTTTTGCAGTCAATCACAATTTCACCCTCAGGACTAGGAAAGCACTCATCCTCTTTTTCTTGCTGTAAATTGGTATCATTTTGTCTAGAATTTCATGTAAGTGGAATGATGTAATACATACTCTTTTGTATCTGGCTTTTTCTCTTGGCATGTTTTTCAGGATTATCCATGTTTTCCTGTATTTAACGGGTTCTCATTTTATTGCTGAATAGAAGTCCTTGGTATTGATTTACTAGTTTGTTGACCATTCCACCTATTTACAGATATTTGGATTGTTTCCAGTTTGGGGCTGTTATTAATAAATAGCCTTCATTTATTGAACATTCCTTTATTCAATGAACGTTCATTTATTTTGAATTTTTGTGAACATCTTTTTTTTCCTTGGTAAATACCTAGACATGGAACTTGTTGGGTTGTATGATACATGGATGTTTATAAGAAACTGCCAAACTGTTTTCCAGAGTGGTTGTCACATTTTACATATCCATCAGCAGTGTATGACAGTTCCAATTGCTGCACATCATCCTCAGCACTTGGTTATTTCAGTCTTTTAAATTTTAGCCCTTTTAGTGGGTATGTAGTAGTATCATACTGGGATTTTGATTTGCATTTACCAGATGACTAATGGTGCTGAGAATTTGCTCTAGTGTATGTCTTCCTTTGTTAAGTATCTGTTGACATTTTTTGCTCATTAAAAAACAAACAAACAACAATGGGTGGGCCTGGCGCAGTGGCTCACGCCTGTAATCCCAGCACTTTGGGAGTCCGAGGCAGGCGGATCACGAGGTCAGGAGATCCAGACCATCCTGGCTAACACGGTGAAGCCCCATCTCTACTAAAAATACAAAAAATTAGCCGGGCGTGGTGGCGGACACCTGTAGTGCCAGCTACTCCGGCTGAGTTAGGATAATGGCGTGAACCCGGGAGGTGGAGCTCTCAGTGAGCCGAGATCGTGCCACTGCACTCCAGCCTGGGCGACAGAGCGAGACTCCGTCTCAAAAAAAAAAAAAAAAAAAAAAGGGGGGGGGGTTTGTCTTATTGAGTTGTAAGCATTTTTTAATACATTCTTTATACAACTCATTTGACACACAGAGATACATAAACACACACACACACTGCAATCTGACGCTTGTTTTTTTTTAATTTTCCTAACTTTAAAAGAAGAGCTTTTGATTTTGATAAATTCATCTTACCAACTTTTTCTTATGATTTGTGCTTCTGTGTTCTAAGAACTCTTTGCTTAATGCAAAGTTGTGCAGATTTACTCTTACGATTTTTCTATAAGTTTTCTAGTTTTGGCTTTCATGTCAAGGCACATTATCCATTTTGGGTTAGTTTTTGTGTATGGTGTGTAGTAAGGGTCAAGGCTCATTTTCTTTTCAAATGTATGTGTAGTTCTAGCACCATTTGTTGGGACTACTTTCCTTTCCCCATTGAATTAACTTTTGTCAAAAGTCAGTTGATCATATATGTAAATCTGTTCCTGTACTTTTCTCTTGATCTTTATGCCTATAATTTTGCCAATACTGAGTTGTCATGGTTATTTTTACTTATAAGTGTTGAAATTAGGTAATATGAATCCTTGAACTTTATTCTTTTTCAAAATTGCCTTGGCTATTCTAACTTTACCATAAAGCTTTTAGAGGCTGCCTGTTGGTTTCTACAAAAAGACCTGAAGGGATTTTAATTTGGATTGTGTCGAATGCATAGATCAATTTAGGAAGAATCGACATCTTGAGTCTTCCAATTCATGAATACAGGTTGTCTCCATTTTTGTAGGTCTTCTTTCATTTCCTTTGTCAGCATTTTGTAGTTGCAGCATGAAGATGTTGCTAATTTTGTTGGATTTATATCTAAGTATTTAATAATTGATACTATTATAAGTGATAATTTTCTTAAATTTTAGTTTCCAGTTATTCAATGCTATATGTAAAAATACAGTTGGTTTTTGCATATGGACCTTGATGCTTGCAACCTTGCTAAATTCATTCGAGTAAATTTTTTGTAGATTCTCTGGAATTGTCCCATGTAGACAATCATGTTATTTGCAAATATAGATCAGTTTTATTATTTTTGAATTTGTATGTAACTCCTTCCACCTTTTCTTCTTCTTAGACTGGCTAAGACCTCCATTATGATGTTGAATAGCAGTGGTGAAAGCAGATATCCTTCTCTGTTCCTGATCTTAAGAAGAAAGCTTTGAATCTTTCATTATTGAGTGTGATAGAGTGGTGCTATAGCTTGAATGCTTATGTCCCTTCCAAAATTCATAGCGTTGAAACATAATCCCCATTGTGAGGGGGGTCTCAAGGAGGTGATTAGGTCATGAAGCTTCTGCCTTCATTAATGGATTCGTGTGCTTATAAAAGAGATCCCAGAGAGCTCCTATCCCCTTATGCCGTATGAGAACACAGTGAAAAAACTGCAGTCTGTGAACCAGGAAGTGGCTCTCACCAAACACTGAATCTACCAGCACCTTGATTTTGGACTTCCCAGCCTCCAGAACTGTGAAAAATAAATTTATTTTATTTTTATTTCTATTTTTTTTTGACAGAGTCTTGCTCTGTCGGCTAGGCTGGAGTGCAGTGGCAGTCTCAGCTCGCTGCAACCTCGGTCTCCCAGGCTCAAGCAATTCTGCCTCAGCCTCCCCAGTAGCTGGGATTACAGGCGTATGTCACCATGCCTGGCTAATTTTTGTATTTTTAGTAGAGACGGGGTTTTACCATGTTGGCCAGGCTGGTCTCAAACTCCTTACCTCAGGTAATCCACCTGCCTCGGCCTCCCAAAGTGCTGGAATTACAGGTGTGAGCCACCGCGCCCAGCCGAGAAATAAATTTCTGTTGTTTATAAGCCACTTCAGTCTATGGGAGCTTGTTATAGGAGTCCTAATGGACTAAGACAAGTGGCCTTTTATCATATTGAGGATGTTCCCATTCTATTCTTGGATTGCTGAGAGGTTTTTGTTGTTGTTGTTGTTGTTGTTGTTTTTGAGATGGAGTCTTGCTCTGTTGCCCAGGCTGGAGGGCAGTGGCACCATCTCAGCTCACTACAGCCTCCGCCTCCTGGGTTCAAGTGATTCTTCTGCTTCAGCCCCCTGAGTAGCTGGGATTACAGGTACACGCCACCAAGCCTGGCTAACTTTTTTGTATTTTTGTAGAAATGGGGTTTTACCATGTTGGCCAGGCTGGTCTTGAACTCCTCACCTCGTGATCTGCCCGCCTTGGCCCCCCAAAGTGTTGGGATTACAGGCATGAGCCACTGCGCCTGGTGGAGAGTTTTTTTTTTGTTTTTTTTTTTTTAATCATGAGTGGATGTTAATTTTAGTCAGGTATTATTACAGTATTTATTGAGATGATCATATGGTTTGTTTCTGTGTTAATGTGATGAATTACATTAACTTATTTGCGAATGTTGAATCATCTTCCATTCTGTGGTTAAACCTCACTTGGTGATGGTGTATTATCTACTATCATTTTTATAAATTGGTGAAATTTTTTTTTTTGTTTTGCATCTATGTTCATGAAAGATACTTTTTCATATAATGCTGGTTTCATAGAGTTGCAAAGTGTTTCTTATATTTTTGAAAAAAATTTTATTAGGATTAGTATTATTTGTTTTATAATTTTTTTTAGAGTTTGCATGTGAACTCTTCTGGTCCTAGAGTTTTCTTTGTTGGAAGGCTTCAAAGGATAAGTCCAATTATCCTTTAATAAATACAGGATTATTAGGGTTATCTATTTCTTCTTGAAAGCTTTCGGTCTTTGTATGAATCACTTTCACTCACTAAGTGAGCGTTAGTAGTTTTTGTCTTTCAAGGCATTTGTCTTATTTCATTTATTCGTTGTCATAAAGTTGTTTCTTAATTATTTTAATGCCTATAACGTCTGTAGTGGTGTCTTTCCTTTCATTCTTGTTATTAGCAATGTGACCTCTCATTTTTATTTGGTTCCAGGTTTATTTTATTAATCTTTTCAGAGTCAACTTTTTATTTGATTGCTTTTTTTTTTAATTTTTAGTTTTATTGATTTCTGCTTCTTACTATTTCTTTCTATATGCTTTGGGTTTAAATTCCTCTATGTTAATTTATTAAGGTGTAAGCTTAGGTCATTGACTTGAGACCTTTTTTCTTTTCCTTCCAAGCACTGCCTGAGGTGCTTACACGAATTTGATGCACTGATTTTTTTTAAAGTTCTTATGTCACTTCCACTTTGACCCATGAAGGTTGCTGTTTAATTTCCAAATATTTGGTGATTTTGCATGTCTCTTTCTTTGTATAATTTATTTTAAATTATTTGATGTTTGTTTTATGACCAGAATATGGTTACTCTCAGTAAATGTCCCATGTACACTTCAAAATAATGTGTATTCTGCTGTTTAGCAGTGGAGTATTCTGTATCAAGTTGATTGATGGTGCTTGTTAGGCCTTCTCTTTCCTTACTGAGTTTTTGTTTGTTTCATTGATCATTGAGAGAAGAGTTGAAGTCTCCAAGTATAATGGTGAGTTTGTTTATTTCTCCTTTTCAGTTTTTGCATCATGTGTATTGAACCTCCTGTTAGGTGCATGTAAATTTAGGATTGTTAAAACTTTTTGGTGAATGAACCCCTTTATCATTATCTGATGCCCTCTTTATCTCTGATAGTATTCCTCATTCCAAAGTCTGCTTTATCTAATATTAATATAGCCTCTCCAGCCTCCTTTTAGTGTTTGTATATTATTTTCCATCCATTTAATCTGTCTTTTATTTAAAATGGGTTTGTTCTAGACAGCCTTTTTTAATTCACCTTGAAAAATCTGTTTTGACATTGAAGTGTTTAGACTATTTACATTTAATGTAATTTTGATGTAGTTGGATTTAAATATACAATCTTAATTGTTTTCTACTTATGTGCTCTCTGATCCCTATTTTTGAGTGCATTTTATCTTCACCATTGGCTCACTACTTACACTCACTTTTCCTCTCTTTTAAAAAGTTAATTGGCTTCTCTGTGATTTATATTTTACATCTTTAATAATAGACCATATGGAAGCAATATTATACCACATTTTATATAGTGTCAGAGCTTTACAACCGTATATTTACAATGTATATTTACAATTTCTCCTTATCTTTTGTGCTATTACTGTTTTACCTTTTACAAATGCCATAAATGCATAATACCTTGTAATATTTGTTTTATTCATGTGCTGTCTAGTATGGTAGTCATTAGCCAGTGTAGCTATTTAAATTTGAATTTAAAGTAGTTAGTACAAGTTAAATTAAAATTCATTTTCTGTGTTATAGTGGCCTC
This sequence comes from Pan troglodytes, assembly GCF_028858775.2. Classification (NCBI taxonomy): domain Eukaryota; kingdom Metazoa; phylum Chordata; class Mammalia; order Primates; family Hominidae; genus Pan; species Pan troglodytes. The sequence continues at coordinate 107,117,582 of NC_072402.2, read as the reverse complement.
TTTTCCAGTGCTTATTCTTTCTTCATGAAGAACTTCCTTTCACATTTCTTGGACTTCAGTTCTACTGGTAACAAAGTTCCAAAGATTGTTTCACAAATACTTTGTTTCACTTTTTCTTTTGAAAGATTTTGCTGGATATAAATTTATTGTTCACAGTGTTTTTCTAATATTAAGGATGCTATTTATTATCTTTTGACTTGCACAGTTTCGAATAAGAATTTGGCTGTGATTCTTATTTAGTTCCTTTTTTCTGCTGTCAGTATCAAATATGTTTTATCAGTGGTTTTTAAATTTTATTTTATTTGTTTTTTTTTTTTGAGACAAGGTCTCGCTCTGTTGCCCAAGTGGAGTGCAGTGGTACAAGCTTGTCTCACTATAGCCTTGAGCTTCTAGACTCAAGCAATTCTGCCACCTTAGCCTCCAAAAATCCTGGGTTTGTAGGCCTGAGCCACTGTGCCCAGGCTGTCATTGATGGTGGTAGCAGTTGTTTTTGAGACAGAGTCTCACTCTGTCGCCCAGGTTGGAGTGCAATGGCGCCATCTCGGCTCACTGCAACCTCTACCTCCCGGGTTCAAGTGATTCTCATGCCTCAGTCTCCCAAGTATCTGCAATCACAGGCTCCCGCCACTACGTCTGGCTAATTTTTGTATTTAACAGGGTTTCACCATGTTGGCCATGCTAGTCTCAAACTCCTGGCCTCAAGTGGTCTGCCCTCCTTGGCCTCCCAAAGTGCTGGGATTACAGGCATGTGTCATTTGGTTTTTTTGTTGTTGTTGTTTTGTTTTTTGTTTTTGAGACAGAGTCTTGCTTTGTCTCCCAGGCTGGAGTGCAGTGGCGCCATCTCGGCTCACTGCAAGCTCTGCCTGCCAGGTTCATGCCAGTCTCCTGCCTCAGCCTCCTGAGTAACTGGGGCTACAGGCACCCGCCACCACGCCTGGCTAATTTTTTTTGTATTTTTTTAGTAGAGACGGGGTTTCACCGTGTTAGCCAGGATGGTCTCAATCTCCTGACCTCGTGATCCACCTGCCTCTGCCTCCCAAAGTGCTGGAATTACAGGTGTGAGCCACCATGCCCGGCCATATCATTCGTTTTTTATAGCAGGTTAAAGACGTTAACATCTTGGGATATGTGTACATTTTTGTGTGTTTTGTATTTATACTGCTTTTGTAAGGGGGAATCACTGAGCTTCTTGGGATTTATGATCTTTTAAATAATGTATGAAAAATTCACAGCCTCTTTCTCTTCTAATGTTTCCACTGCCCGCCACACACCCCCGCCCGTCCCCCCCCTCCCCCCGCTGGTTTGCTCTCTTTTTGTGGGGTTCCAGTTAAACTCACGGCAGCTCATTTAATGCAGTCCACAATTCTTGGAGGCTCTGTTTTGGTTTTTGTTGCTGTTGTTTTTTAACATGTTTCTTTTCACTTAAATCACTTTTTATCTAGGCTTGGATCATTTCCTTTGACTTATCTTTTTCTTTTTTTTTTTTTGAGACAGTCTCAGTCCATCACCCAGACTGGAGTGCAGTGGTGTGATCTTGGCTCACTGCAACCTCTGCCTCCCGACTTCAAGCGATTCTCCGTACCTCAGCCTCCTGAGTAGCTGGAATTATGGGCGTGCACCACCACGTCTCACTAATTTTTTGTATTTTTAGTAGAGATGGGTATCACTATGTTGGTCAGGCTGATATTGAACTCCTGACCTAAAGTGATCCACCCATCTTGGCCTCCCAAATTGCTGGGATTACAGGTGTGAGCCACTGAGCCTGGCCTGATTTATTTTGAGCTCACTAAAAGCTTCCTCCCCTAGTTTTTTAAAGAGCCCATAGAATGCATTCTTCATTTCTGTTAACTGTTTTTTATTTTTTGCATTTCCATTTTCATCTCTCCTGAAATTTCTCATGAGTTGATGCATGTTCCTACCTTTGTGCTAGAGCCTTTAAAAGGGTAATCATAGTCATTTTAATTTTCTTCTCTGATAATTCTGTTAATTGCCTTATCTGGTTCTGTTTGTTGTTGTCTCTTGATAAAGAAGGTTTTTTCCTCCTCAGCTTTTTTGTCTTGTAATTTTTGACTGAATGGCAGACTTTGTATGCAGAACAGTAGAGATTGTGGCAAATAATTCTTATGTCTGGATGTGAGTCTGCTTCTGCATCTGCTAGGCTTTTAGTGTAGTGTGGGGTTGATTCCATCTAATTCGTGATTGAGATGGGTTTGGATTTCGTTTCTGTGGTTGCATTGTGCTTAGTGTTACCTTGTGCTTAGTGTGACAGCTGAAGTGCCTGATTTTTCTAAGTGTTCCTACTTCACTGTCAACTTTCAGCTTTCTCTGTGTGCCCATACCTCAGTGGAGAAGTTTCTCCACACACTGTCATTATCCCCAGCAGTAGACTGTTGTTTCTTGTTGCTGACTAGCCTGGAGATGGAGGCAGAGTTTTCTCTGTCTTCCTTATCTGTACTCAGTGTTACACAAGCCCTTTGTCTCTTGTTTTTGGGTATGGGCCAATGATGCTGTACCTTCTCTCCATGGTAGCCAAACTCTGCCTCATATCTTTTTTTTTTTTTTTTTTTGAGACAGAGTTGCACTCTTGTCACCCAGGCTGGAGTGCATTAGCGTGATCTCGGCTCACTGCAACCTCTGCCACGCAGGTTAAAGCGATTCTTCTGCCTCAGCCTCCCAAGCAGCTGGGATTACAGCCATGTGCCACCAAACCCGGCTAATTTTGTATTTTTAGTAGAGATGGGGTTTCACCATGTTGGCCAGCCTGGTCTCGAACTCCTGACCTCAGGTGATCCTCCCACCTTGGCCTCCCAAAGTGCTGGGATTACAAGCCTGAGCCCTGCACCCGGCCCCATTTCTTTGATAGGTTTTGTGCAGGAGAGATTTTCTGCTCCTTCCCCAGTGGTAGCAAATCTTCAGTGTACTGGTATAGGAGCCTGGACTATAAACTGTTTCCTAACTCTGCCCTAGGAGTAAAGGTCTTTTTCTTATTCTTTCTTTTTTTTTTTTAATTATACTTTAAATTCTAGGGTACACGTGCACAATGTGCAGGTTTGTTACATATGTATACATGTGCCATGTTGGTGTGCTGCACCCATTAACTCATCATTTTCATTAGGTATATCTCCTAATGCTATCCCTCCCCCCTCCCCTCACCCCACAACAGGCCCCGGTGATGTTCCCCTTCCTATATCCAAGGGTTCTCATTGTTCAGTTCCCACCTATGAGTGAGAACATGCGGTGTTTGGTTTTTTTGTCCTTGCGATAGTTTGCTGAGAACTAATGATGGTTTCGAGCTTCATCCATGTCCCCACAAAGGACATGAACTCATCCTTTTTTTATGGCTGCATAGTATTGCATGGTGTATATGTGCCACATTTTCTTAATCCAGTCTATCATTGTTGGACATTTGGGTTGGTTCCAAGTCCATGCTATTGTGAATAGTGCCGCAGTAAACATACGTGTGCATGTGTCTTTATAGCAGCATGATTTATAATCCTTTGGGTATATACCCAGTAATGGGATGGCTGGGTCAAATGGTATTTCTAATTCTAGATCCTTGAGGAATCACCACACTATCTTCCACAATGGTTGAACTAGTGTTCCTATTTCTCCACATCCTCTCCAGCACCTGTTGTTTCCTGACTTTTTAACGATCGCCATTCTGACTGGTGTGGGAGATGGTATCTCATTGTGATTTTGATTTGCATTTCTCTGATGGCCAGTGATGATGAGCATTTTTTCATGTGTCTCTTGGCTGCATAAATGTCTTCTTTTGAGAAGTGTCTGTTCCTATCCTTCACCCACTTTTTGACGGGGTTGTTTTTTTCTTGTAAGTTTGTTTGAGTTCTTTGTAGATTCTGGATATTAGTCCTTTGTCAAATGAGTAGATTCTTTTACTCTTACCCTAGCAGCAATGGAGGACAGAGATTGCTGCCCTTCCCTAGTGGTTTAAAGTTGTTGTTGGCCGTTCACCGTGGCTCACGCCTGTAATCCCAGCATTTTGAGAGGCCACGCTGGGTGGATCATTTGAGATCAGGAGTTCAAGACCAGCCTGGCCAACATAGTGAAACCCTGTTTCTACTAAAAAAAAAAAACAAAAAATATCTGGGCGTAGTGGCGGGTGCCTGTAATCCCAGCTGCTTGGGAGGCTGAGGCAGGAGAATTGCTTGAACCTGAGAGGCAGAGGTTGCAGTGAGCCAAGATCGCACCACTGCCCTCCAGCCTGGGCAAGAGAACGAGACTCTGTCTCAAAAAATAAAATAAAAATAAAGTTGTTGCTTTTTTTTTTTCTACTAGGAGAAGTGTTGAGGAAGGGTTTCATTCATTTCCCTTGTTGGCAGTCAGTCCGTTTCACAACTAAACTGGGAATGACACTCCAGCTTTCTATAACCCTGTAGAAGTGGAACTCCTACAAGTGGTGCATTTCTAAAATTAACTTTTTATAGCTGTTTACTGTAGTGACTTTTGTATCTTGATGTCATAGCTGTCTGTCTTAATCTGTTCCTGCTGCTATAACAAAATACCTCTAAGACTGGGTAATTTATAAAGAAAATAAATTTATTTTTCACAATTCTAGAGCCTGGATGTTCCAAATCAAGGTGCCAGTGGGTTTAGTGTTTGGTGAGGGCTGCTGTCTGCTTCCAATATGGCACCTGTTGCTTGTCTTTACACAGCAGAAAATGAAAGAGCGAAAAGGGCTAAGTAGTTTCCCCCAGCCTTTTATAAGGTACTAGTCCATGCATGAGGGCAGAGCCCTATGACTTAATCACTTTTCAAAAGACTCCTCTTTTTGATACCACCGCAATGTGGATTAAGAATTTTGGAAGATTTCACAAACATTCAAACCATAGCACTGACAATATCACTAAATTTTCTTGTACGTCTCAATTTTTTCTTTTATATTTCTTTTCACTTTCTTTAGTAGACTTTTAGTTTTACTTTTTACAGATTCCTAGTTTCATTGGTATCGGTTATTTTCCTCTTTCTCCCCCACCCCCACCCCCAACTTTTTTTTTTTTTTTTTTGGTCTTGCGATGGTTAGAACTTTACATGTTAGGCCGGGTGCGGTGCTCATCCCCGTAGTCCTAGCACTTTGGGAGGTCGAGGCAGGTGGATCATGAGGTCAGGAGTTCAAGACTAGCCTGACCAACATGGTGAAACCCCGTCTCTACTAAAAATACAAAATTTAGCCGGACGTGGTGGCGCATGCCTGTAATCCCAGCTATTCAGGAGGCTGAGGCAGGAGAATTGCTTGAACCTGGAAGGCAGAGGTTGCAGTGAGCCGAGATCGCGCCACTGCACTCTAGCCTGGGCCACAGAGTGAGACTCTGTCTCAAAAAAAAAAAAAATAAATAAATAAGAACTTTACATGTTAAGTAGAAGTAATGATTGGTATTTTAAGAAGAAAATGATACTGACATTTCACCATTCAGTATAATTTTGCCGTACCTTTTGGGCTGATTAGTTTTATAAGGCTTAGTAAATTCTTTTCCATTTTTGGTTTCTTGAGAGTTCTTTTAAACTTTAATGAATGTTGAATTTCATTGAATGCTTTTTCTCCATCCACTGAAGTGTTTACTAATGAAAATAGAAGTAATCATATCTAATGATGAGTCTTTTGCAGTAGACTCAGTATATACTGTTTTCAAATACATTGCTGTAATGGCTTGCTAATATCTCAGACTTTTTCTTTCTTTATCACTGGAGTTGACATCTAATTTTTTATTTTTGTAACCTGTCTGCTTGTCTGGCCATTTCTTTTTTTTTTTTTTTTTTTTTGAAATAGAGTTTCGCTCTTCTTGCCCAAGCTGGAGTGCAGTGGTGCAATCTCGGCTCACTGCAATCTCTGCCTCCCGGGTTCAAGTGATTCTCCTGCCTCAGCCTCCCGAGTAGCTGGGATTACAGGCATGTGCCTCCACACCCAGCTAATTTTTTGTATTTTTAGTAGAAATGGGGTTTCACCATGTTAGTCAGGCTGGTCTTGAACTCCTGACCTCATGTGATCTGCTGGCCTCGGCCTCCCAAAGTGCTGGGATTACAGGCATGAGCCTTGTCTGGCTAGTTCATGAAGATTTTACTCTGCTCTTAAAATGAGCTACATGTCTTTAAAACAAGCTTATGAAATCCTTTTCTATTCTCTGGACAAACAGGTTTAGCACTGGAATTATCTATTTATATATTTGGATAGAAATTTCTATTAAGACCTGTGGGCCTATTGTTTTCCTTGTGGGAAGATTTTTATTCCCTCCCCCGAAGTCAGGGCCTTACCCTGTCACCCAGGCTGGAGGGCAGTGGCACAATCACGGCTTACTTCAGCCTCCATCTCCCAGGCTCACGTGACCTCCCACCTCAGTCTCGCATGTAGCTGGGACTACAGCACACGCCACCATGCCCGTCTAATTTTTATATTTTTTATAGAGATGGGTTTTCACCATGTTGCTCAGGCTGGTCTTGAGCTCCTGGGCTCAAACTATCCACCTTCTTCAGTCTCCCAAAGTGCTGGAATTGCAGGCATGAGCCACTGGGCCCAGCCTAGTGCTGTCCTTTTAAGTTATATTTTTATTTTGTTAATTCTTGTCAACATTATTTCTCATGTATGTTACACTTTTTATTGTGAGTTCATATTCTTTGAAATTTTACATGTGAGAATTCTGACCTGGGTTGAAAGTGAGGTGACTTTCAACTGGGAGGAATTAGCTTTGCTTCTGCCAGGTACTTGGAACACTGCTCCCTAAGACTTAACAACATTCTGACTTTCTGGCTTGTTGGCTCATACAGATAGTATGAATTGCAGCCACAAATCTAATGAGGTTGAGTTGTGGCTTTGAATTGTTAGGCGAGATATTCCTCCTCTTTTCTACTATTCACCCCCTACCCAGAGTTAAGACATTTTTATTTGCTTTGAGTTGTGAGGTTTAAAAAAAAATTTTTATCTGCCATACTGTTAGAAATTGAGAAGTTGAATTTTCATGAGATCTTGTTTTATACATGTGTTTCTTATTCTCTAATGTTTATCTGTGTGGTTAGAAGAAGGATCTCATGTCCTAGGTTTCCCAGGATAATTCCACGTCACACCTTATATTTTTGTCTAATAATTAATTGTGTGTTTTTGCATTCTGAAGTGTCTTAGACAGCCTAGTTTTCAGTGGTCCATAAAAACCTGTTGCTAACACAGTGATTAAACATTTTTCTGCCAATTACAAAAGGAGCACAAGTGTGTGAAAGAAAAGTTGGAAAACAAAAAATGGAAGGCATAAAAATCACTCACAGACCCAAACTGAAATACAACTTTAACACTTGAATATATTTTGTTCCAGTGACTATTTAAAACTTTTTATTGCACTGTGCTTATAAAAATGGGTGTAACTTCAATAAATTAGCACAGACTGAAGTCAGTATAAACACCAACCAAGTCAAGAACTAGCATGTGGCTGGGCATGGCAGCTCACACCTGTAATCCCAGCACTTTGAGAGGCGGAGGCGGGTGGATCACTTAAGGTCAGGAGTTTGAGATCAGCCTGGCCAACATGGTGAAACCCCATCTCTACTAAAAATACAAAAATCATCCAGGCATGGTGGCGAGTACCTATAATCCCAGCTACTCAGGAGGCTGAGGCAGGAGAATTGCTTGAACCCAGGAGGCGGATGTTGCAGTGAGCCAAGATTGTGCCACTGCACACCAGCTTGGGCAACAGAGTAAGACTCTGTCTCCAAAAAAAAAAAAAAAAAAAAAAAGAGAATTAGAATGTTACTAGCACATCCTTCTGCTATAATACCTTAGTCTTTTTGTCTTCAGCATTTTGTCATCCTCCTCTCCAGAAAAGGTGATTATTCTCTCTTGGTATGTAACACCACAGATTAATTTTGCTTGTTTTTGAACTCTTATAAAAATGGAACATACAGCATGAATTTTTTTGTATTTGGCTGTTTTTCATTTCATTCATTTTTGTGAGATCCATTTGTGTTTGTAATACTCCTGTTGTGGGTAGCTATGGTTCATTTTTGTTGTGTAGTATTCTGCCTACAAATATATTCTGTTATATTCACCCATTTTGCTGTTGAACATTTGGGTTGTTTACAGTTTGGAATTATTATGGACATTGCTTCTATGAACATTTTTTTAAATTTCTTTTTTTTTTAGAGATGGGGTCTTGCTTTGTTGCCCAGGCTAGAATGCAGTGCCAGGATGATAGCTCACTACTGCCTCGAACTCCTGGGCTAGGGCAGTCACCCTCAACAGCCTGCCATATAAGTGGGACTGTAGCTGAACATTTTTATATGTCTTGGTATGCATTTGTAAGATGGACTGCTTGACCATATCATATGCATATGTTCAGGTTTACTAGGTGCTTCCAAAAAGTTTTCCGAGATGAATGCAGAGATGTATATTTACAGCTGTAATATGAAAATTGCCTAACATCCAGTTGCTTAACATCCACACCAACATTTGATATGGTTAATATTTTAATTTTCATCTCCGGTGTGTAATGATAACTTGTTCTAATTTATGACTTCAGCCAGTTTATGAAATTGATACCTTTTCATATGTTTCTTAGCCATTTGGGTAACCTTTTCTGGAGTGCGTCTCAGCAGGTTATCACATTTCTTTTGGATTATCTTATTCTTTTTTATATTTAGGAGTATGTTATATATCCTGTATGTGAGCACTTTGATACTTGTATGTAATGTACATTTCTTTTCTCATTTGTGGATTTCCTTTTCAGTCTCTGAATGCTATCTTTTTATGAATGGAAATTTTAAATTCCATTTTGCAGTTCATTGGCCCCTTATTTAGGAAATTTTAGTTTTTGTTCCCTGCTGTAAAAAATCTTTCTTTACTCCAACATTATAAAGATTTCTCCTTTCTTTGGATTTACTGTTTTGCCTTGTACATTTAGATCTACAGTGCTTTTGGAATTGAGTTTTGCATTTTGTGGGAAACAGGCCGGATTTCGTTTCTGCATCAGTATCCAATTAATCTAGTGTGTTCAGTGAAAAAACATATCTTGTCCCTAGAGCTCTGTAATGTAGCATTGTCATAAGTCAATTGTATGTAATGTGTATCAGTTTCAGGACTCTGTTCCTGTGTTGGTCCTATATGGTACTAGCCACATGTGGCTGTTGAAGATTAAAATTAATATAGGCTTGAACACTGCAGAATTTCATCATCACAGAAAGTTCTATTGTTTGACACTTTTTTTTTTTTTTTTTTTTTGAGATGGAGTCTTGCTCTGTTGCCCAGGCTGGAGTGCATTGGGGCAGTCTTGGCTCACTGCAACCACCACCTCCTGGGTTCAAGTGATTCTCCTGCCTCAGCCTCCCGAGTAGCTGGGACTACAGGTGTGCACCACCATGCGCGGCAAATTTTTGTATTTTTAGTAGAGACAGGGTTTCACCATATTGGCCAGGCTGGTCTCCACCTCCTGGCCTCAAGTGATCCACCCGCCTCGGCTTCCCAAACTGCTGAGATTTCAGGCAAGAGCCACCATGCCCGGTCTGTTTGACACTTTTTCTATCCTATTCCATTGATACATTTGTCTGCCTATTCCCTAACAAGCCTCTTATTATCATAAGTTTTTAAGGTTTGTCTTCTGAAAGAGTTACCTCTTTGTACCTTGTTCTTTTTAGTGATAACTTTGGTTATTCTTGGCCATTTACACTCCTATTTACATTTTAGAATCACCTTGTCAATTTCCCCCAAAAAAAATGCCTGCTGGGATTTTATTAGGATTACATTTAACCCATAGATTATTTAAGGAGAATTGAAATTCATAAAACTGAATCTTCCAAGCCAATGAGTATGGGATTTTTCTCCACGTAGTTATGTCTTCTAAAATTTCTGTGAGTAATATTCTGCATCTTTCATTGGGTTTATTTCTAGGGATTTGATGTTTATAGTTGCTCTTGTAAACGATATCCTTTTAAGGTAATATTAGTAATAAATTTAGTTTTCTCGCTATGTGTTGGAATGTGATAATACATTTTTATATTGACTTTGTATCTGTCAACCATCTAAAAGTTATCACTATAGAACTTTACTTGTAGGTACTTTCTTCCTTTTTTTTCATATATAATCATGTTATCTGTGAATAATGAGATTTTTCTTTCCTTTCCAATTCTTAAACTTTTTATTTTCTCTCATTTTTAATTCACTGACAAGCACACTCACTTGGTAGGTGTTTGAGTATATGTATTCAGCTCAGATGACATGGACTTCTTAATGGAAACTGTGGAAGCCAGGAAACAATAGGGGTACATCTTTATAGTGCTCCAAAAAAAGAAAAAAAAAGGCGTCTAATGTAGAATACTATTCTCATTTGAATATCCTTCAAAAACAAAGACAATTTTAGACAGACAGAAGCAGAGAGGGAAGTTGTCACCAGCAGACTCATAACAAACATTAAAATATGTTATTTAGGCTAAAGGAACATCAGACAGATGGAGGCATGGAAATGGAATAAGTAGACATTTTCAGAAAGGGATATTGAAGATTATTGGGTGTTTGAAACAGTCTTGATAATGTTTGGTGCGGCTTACATGTAGGGTGAGCTATGTGAAGATAACAACCATGGACATGGAGGAGTTAAACTGTTATGTGAATTTCTTGCATTTTTTTGGGACCTGGTAAAAGAACTACAGACAGTGCTCAACTGGTTTCGTTTATGATTTTTCAACTTTACAGTGGGTTTAGTAGGGTCTTTAATGCATTTTCAACTTAATAATATTTTCATTTTACAGTGGATTTGTCAGGGCGTAACCCCATTTTAAGTCCAGGAGCATCTGTAGTTTGAAGTAGACAGTAAGAGTGTAGGTTACACTTTGATATAAGGACAAGCTGAAATGGACTTGCCCAAACATAAACCAAAACCAGACTTCTGTGATGTTAAGACAATCTACTTGCAATATAATTGCCTGCCAAAAGAAAACTTAAAATACTCATTAGAGAAAGGTAAGTTATTTAGAGCTTCTAGGAAATATCATCCAGCATACATCAAGGATACATTTTGTAATTTCTAGGAAAGCCACTAAGATAATGATATTTTAAAGGATGTATCAAAAAAGCTAGCAGATGAAATGGAATAATAAAAAAATAATTACCAAGGAATTCAAGAAAGGAGGAATAAAGGAACAAAGGACAGGTGAGATGATTGAAAATAATAGCAAGATGGTAGATTTAAACCAGACTACATTGGTAATTATGTTAAATGTGAATGGATTAAATATTCTAACAAAAAGAGAAAGATTATCAGACATTATATATAAGTGAGTAAGACCTACCTATATTCTGTTTATAAGAAAAGCACTTTACAAGTAAAGGCACAGGTAAAATGAAAAGATGGAATCAGTATTGTTGCAAATACCAAAAGAAAGCTGATGTGGCTATATTAATACCAGACAAAATAGACTTAAGGAGAGAAGTGTTATGAGAGATAAGAGAAAAAAGATCATGATGAGTGGGCCAATTTATCAAGAAGACATAATTCTAAATATGTTTTCACATAGTAACACAGCTTCCAAATATGTAAGACAGAAGCTAAAATAGCTAAAAAGAAAGGTAGATCTGTATTCCTAGCTGGAGATTTTAAATACATTCAAAGTAACTGGTAGAACAATAAGATTAAAAAAAGTTTTAGTAAAGGAATAAGAAATTTGAATGGTATGATTAATCAACTTAACCTAATTGACATTTATAGAACATTATATTCAACAACTGAAGGCTTTACATTATTTTTAAGTGCATATGGGACATGTGCAAAAATATTCTGGGTCATAAAGTAGTATCATTAATCTTCAAAGAATTTAAATCATACAATGCGTGTTTTCTGATCACTATAGAATTATATTACAACCCAATAACAAAAAAAAATATGCTGCAAATATTTGGAAATTAAGCAAGACACTTCTGAGTAGCCTGTGGATGAAAAACAAAGTCACTGTGGAAATTAGAAAACATTTTAATCTGAAAAATAATAAAAATAATACATATCAGAACTTTTGGAATACAGCTGAAGCAATGCTTAGAGGTAACTATGCTTTAGATGTATAAATTAGTAAAGAACAAAGGTTAACAATCAGTAGTCTAAGCTCCTATCTCAAGGGAGCAATGAATTAAACCCAAGGAAGTAGAAAGAAGGAAATAGTATAAAAGTAGAAATCAATGAAACAGGAAAGTTTTACAGTCAGTTAAGAAAACTTTTAAAAAATGAAAACCTGTAATGACCTGATTAAGAAAAATGAGAGAAAACACAAATTACTAGTAACAGGGATGAAAAAAAGAGACTTCACTACAGATCCTCTCTATATTAAATTGTTAATGAAAGGGAATTATGTACAACTTGATAATACATTTGACAACTTGAATGAAAGGTCATAATCCCTGAAAAACACAGTTTAGTCAGCTGACATATAAAGAAATAGAAAATCTGAGTTGTTCTGTGTCTATTAAGGTAGTTGAATTTATCAAAAACCTTTCCACAAAGAAAATCCTAGACCTGATGGCTTCACTGACAAATCTGCCTCACATTTAAGTAAGATATAATCCTGGGTTTACACAGACTCCTCTAGAGAACAAGAAGAAGATAGAAAGATTTATTTGCATATTTTATGACTTTAGTATAATCTTGATAGGAAAACCTGACAAAAGCATGATGAGACCATTTTAAGCCAATATTTCTCATGAAATAGATAAAAGAATAATCCAGTGAGATATAAAAGGGTTAATGTATTGTGACCAACATGGATTTGTTTGGGGAATGTAAAATAGCTTTCTAATAACATTTGTCATAGTTTGTCATAAATGCATTTTGTCATAAAGTTTGTAGTTCTTAATTTATATCTCAGTTGTGATAATAGGTGTAAATTATCAAAATTCCGTGTGTCTAAGGAATTCATTCACTAAAAGGAATGCAGGGTAAGTTAATTATAGAAGACTGATTTAAGAGGAATTTTAAATGTTTTTAGGGCATTTTGGAGGCATATATGTAAATATGAGAGAGTAAAAAATATTCTAATGGACTTGGAAGAGTAACCAAGACTTCTCCTTCAAGTAAGGATCAAATTGTATTTGATTCTCAACCTTTTTTTTCTAGAAAAGATACTTTAAAAGTGAGTTATTTCTGGCTCCCAGCAGATGAGTCATAAGGGTGTAGATCCACGCTATCAGTTGAAACCCTTCTTCTGGAAGTTTAGCTGATTTTTGTCTCCCTGTGCCTAAATCTTCATTTTAATTTACATTATTTGTATTTGTTACCTGTTGCAGGATAAGAGAGTAGAGTAACTTGTTGTCCTGCAGTGGACATAGCAACTCAGACATTTATCATCACACAGTCCCAGTGGGTTCGAAATTCAGGAGCAGCCTGGTTGCTGATTTTGGTTCAAGTCTCTCAAGAGGTTGCAGTCAAATGTAGGCTGGGACTGCAGTCATCTGAAGGGTAATGCACTAGGGCTGAGATACCTGCTTTCCAGGTTGCTCATCCATGTGGCTGTTGCCGGAAGACCTTAGTTGTTGTGGATTTTGTCAGGAACGGTCAGTATTTCACCATGTGGGCTTTCTATGGGTCTACTTGAGTGATATCATGATGTGGCAGCTGGTTTCTTCCAGAAAGAGTGAGCAGAGAAATTAAGGAAGCCACAATCCTTTTATTACCCTATTCTTGCACATCACACACAGTCACATCCATCATACTGTCTTCATTAGAAACAAGTCACAAGAGAGGGCTCTAATACTGAGAGCAGTTTATTAACTTGCCTAAATGAAGTTTGAATCCATGTGTGCCCAAATACTTAGCCCTCTTTTTCCATTATATGACCACATTTCCATCAGAGAAAGGAGCACAGAATTATCTCATTCATTCATTCATTTGTTCAGTAACTGTTTAAATATACTGTCAGACAATGTACTAGACAAAGTGTATGTAAATAAAAAATAAACAAGGCCTTTGTCTTTAAATTCACTAGTTTACTGTGAGAAGTGTACCTTACATGTCCATGTTCTTCCTTGCATTCTTTAAAGATGATTCCTATTGTCTGTCCAGATCTGTTGGCATAATATCCTGGTTGAAATGATAAAGTGATTACTTCTAGGTTAATAATTGAGAGATCCAGAAATTAATACGTCCTTGATTGACTCCTTTAATTCTTAGTAACACGTTTATATATTTGTTTTAGTATTAGTAAGAAGTATGTAAAAACCCCGAATTGTTTGAAGTGACTAATTGTCACAAGTAGAGAGCAGTCTGTTATAAACATGTTAGGTGAATAGTACATGGAGGAAACAACTAATCAGCAAAGGAAATGTCTATTTAGAGAAAAACTAGGTGTTCCCAATTTACCTTAGCTACAAATTTGTACTGATTAATCATTTTAATCTTGACCCTAGCTATGGTCTTTATTCCCTACTTACCTCTTCCCTGTTTTGCTTTTTTTCTTATTTTTTATACTTAGAGATAGAAATGAGATAACACTGTGGTAGACGGAATATAGAGGTCTCGGATTAAATAGAAATAATTAGTATCTACAGAGAGATTCTAGTCTATATTCATAACACAAGAACTACTATTAAATAATAATCACAGAATAAGAAAGTATGAGAAATTAAAAAGATTGTTACAGAGAGTAATGACAGGCTAAGAGAATAAGGAAAGGCTAAGGGAAAGAAGTAAAAATGAGTGTAATCTCCCAGTCTGTAGAGTGAAAATATGAAAGGAAAGTTTAGAGACAAATGATTAACCCATTTGGGCCAAATAAAGAAAAAGTAGTGAGGAAAAAGATGTATTTGAGACGTGTACAAGAGTCTCTAAATTAAAATAGCTCTTCCAATGCTGTGTAGGAAAAATTTAAACATGGCCTGCCCCAAACAAGTCTTTGTGAAATTATAGAATACCAGCTATTTAGATAAGACCCTAAATATTCCAGACAGAAAAATTTGGTGTTTCTACAAAATGAGGATAAATCGGTAGACAGGTAGGACACAGTGCCTTTCAGAGTTTAGAAAAAATGATTTTGTCTTGAACTGTACTAAAGTATGAGGGAGATAGTATTTTCAGATGTCCAAGGACTCAGTGTTTGCCTCCAACATATACTTGTTGAAACCATTATTTGAGAATCTTCCAGTAAAGGGGAAAAAAAAATGATAAAAACATGGAATTCAAAGTACGGTGCTTAACCTGAACGGGTAGTACAATCAAAAGATTTCCACAGAAGTAGCTGATTAATAGCCCTTGAAAACAGGTAGACTAAATTTAGATCAGGATGTTAGACGGCTCCGAAGAGTATCTTTAAGAAGAAAAGTGGAATCACATTAAAGAAAAGTTTAAGAAACAGGGTGATTTCCATGATTTCTGTACTGTTTCCAATTCCTTTCCTCTCTTTAGTAGCATTCCTATCAGGTATTTGCACCAACCATGCTACCGAAGGTGCTGCCATTCGCCATTATCCTCCATGTTGCTAAGTAGTCAGTGATAGGCCTTCATCATACTTTAACTTTTGGCACGATCAGTTCTGCCTAAAACACTTTCTTCACTTGGTGTTCACACTTCAGTATTTTTCTTTTCTCTCACTGCCCTCTGTTATTTTTTCTGCTATAGTTAAGCATCCCTAATTCAAAAATTTAACATTTGAAAAATGCTCCAAAATCTGAAACTTTTTTTTTTTTTTTGAGACAGAGTCTCACTGACCTCAGGTGATTGCTTGCCTTGGCCTTCCAAAGTGCTGGGATTACAGGTGTGAGCAACTGCACCTGGCCACAAAATCTGAAACATTTTTACTGCCAATATGACACCATAATTTGAACATTCCACACATCAGTACTTAACAGAAGCTTTATTTCATGCACACAATTATTAAAAGTATTGTATAAAATTACTTTCAGACTGTGTGTGTAAGATGTGTAGGAAACAAGTGAATTTTCTGTTTAGACTTGGATGTCATCCCCACGATATCTCATTATGTATATGCAAATATTCAAAGATTTGAAAAAATCCCAAATCCGAAACACTTCTGGTTCCAAGCATTTTGGAAAAGGGATACTCAATCTCTGCTTCTTTTTCCCTGGCCTCTTCATATTTGATTTTCTCAGGGCTTAACTTTACTTCTCCATGTACACCTAGAGATCTCATCCAAGTTCATACCTGTTTTGGTATAATCTATACACTGACAACTCCCAAATTATACTAACAGCTCATAATTCTTCAGTCAACTCTAGACTCCTATTTAATATTTCCATTTGAATGTCTAATAGATATCTCAAACTTAACTCATCCAAAACTGAACTGAATATATTTTCTTCAAATCTGGCTCTTCCACAATTTTTCCTACATTAATTGAAATTTACTCCATTTTTCCCATTGCCCAGCCTGTAAAACCTGGAGTCAACCTCGACCTTCTTTCATATCCTATATTAGTAAATTTTGTTGATTCTATTTTTACAATATGTCCAGAATCTGGTCATTTCTTACCATCTTTATTTTAACCCTGGTCCAAACCACTATGATCTCTTACCAGTATTATTTTTATAGCTTTTTAACAGTGCTCCCTGCTTTAGACCTCATTCCCCTTCATGCTATTCAATACAGTAGCCAGAGCATTCTTCTTAAAACAGAAGTCAAATATCTCTTCTGTGGTCAGAACTTCGATGGTTTTCCATCTCAGAATAAAACGCACATTTCAGCCAGGCACTGTGGCTCATGCCTGTAATCCCAGCACTTTGGGAGGCCAAGGCAGGTGGATCACGTGGTCAGGAGTTTGAGACCAGCCTGACCAATATGGTGAAACCCTGTCTCTACTAAAAATACAAAAATTAGCCGGGCATGGTGGCACGCGCCTACAGTCCCGGCTACTGGGAGGCTGAGGCAGGAGAATCACTTGAACCCGTGAGGTGGAAGTTGCAGTGAGCCGAGATCAAGCCACTGCACTCCAGCCTGGGCGACAGAGCAAGACTCGGTCTCAAAAAAAAAAAAAAAAGTTAAAACACTGTTAATTAGCACCTATGTTTTTGCCAGTATGTTAAGATTATTATTTTTATATTCCTTTTCTCTTTAGCTGTTGCTAACAGCCTCTTTTGATTCAGATACTTTAAAGGATCATAACTTGTTACTGAATTTATAATTTATATGGGTGAATGTGGGTTTGTACTCTTACGTATGTTAATATATATCTGTCTGTGATTAGACAGGTAACATATAAATTAAACTCATTTGCAGAGCTATTGCATTAATGATGAGCAATTAGCAGTAGCTCAAGTGTTTAAATAAATAAGGTATTTAAATAAAAACTTAACCAAACTTTCAAAAAAACCACAGGTTGCAACTTCTCAAATAGTACTTTTCAAATAGTAAATAAATGCATTAATTTCAAAACAGAAGTTCTATTTGTATTTGTTCCATGATAAATTGTAGTTTTTCCTGATTGAAAATAGGTTCTTATTTGGGATTAAATTATCTGATCAACTGACTATTGCAAAGAATAAATACATCATTATTTACACACATTAATTATTGTTATAAGCCATTACACATTTTTAAAAAATGAAGTTTGTATTCTTACAGTTACCTTTTAGCAATTCCAGGGCTAAAGGAACTTTACTGCTTGACAGAGAAGCAATGATAGCACAGTGTAGTAGACTCCCAAATAGTTTGGTTACATACCTGAGTCAGTACTTCTGATATTTTTGTTTGTTTACTTATAAATTATGTATGTGTTGTTGTCATTGACAGTCTTAAGGATGATATATACTTAGGCAAGGTTTATCAAGAGCAGATGTAAATCTGTATTTCACATAGCCATTTTGGTATTTCTGAGGGTTTTTGATTGGCTTGTCAAATTGTGTTGTATTTTTCTTGTTTTTATTTATTTTTGGGACGGGATCTCACTTTGTCACCCAGGCCTGGAGTGCAGTGGCATGATCTCGGCTCACTGCAGCCTCCACCTCCTGGGCTCAAGCAATCCTCCCACCACAGCCTCCTGAGGAACTAGAGGTGTGCACCACCACGCCTGGTTAATTTTTGTATTTCTTGCAGAGACAGACTTTCACCATGTTGGCCAGGTTAGTCTCGAATTCCTGAGCTCAAACTGATTTGCTCGCCTTGGCCTGCCAAAGTGCTGTAATCTAAGGTGGATCACAGGCGTTTGCCACCGTGCTGGCTACATCACATTGTATTTTTCTAAGTTTTATTATAAGACTTCACTAGGAGGAGCAGAAGTATCAGTTTTGCTATTTTTGTGCTTTTATTAATATATTGTTCAATTCATTGTTTCTTTGTAGGAATCTTCTGCGGCTTGTCCATAGTGTGAATAAAAACTAAATCACATCTATAATTCTACTGAACTGGTCACACAGACGCTGCCATATATGTCACAGTACACTGAAAAGGAGCCGGCAGGTAAGGAAAGTCAGTTCTTCTACATTGAGTACTTCTTGTTTTTTCCTCTGGGTACCTTGAGTACCAGTAAGTGACATATGATCATCTGACCTGTGGTCTTACTAAAGGCTGGTTTTGATCCATATATTGAATATTTGTAAAGCTTAGTTTCTAATTTTTGATAGGTAAAAATAGAAATTCTGGTATTTTCTTTCCATACCCATTTAGCTTGGAAAGCTTTATGCTTTCCACTTTGGAGACTATTCTTTTGGTAGAATTGTTAAGGGCATTGGTTCTGGAGTCATACTTTTGGATTATTAGACAAGTTATCCAACACTTAATTTTAACTTTAATTTTTCAATTTTAAAAATAGAATACAATATCCACCTCAAGATTACTGATGGGATTAAATAAGTGTAACACTTGATATTATTTATACTGGATATGTGCATGTATTATAAATACATGTTTGTTTCTGTTTCCTTCTTGGAAGTGATTATATTTCTTATTTTAATGCAACTAAGAAATTATGTAACTGTTTCATTCATTCATTTATTCATTTTTTTTTTTTTTTGAGATGGAGTCTCGAACTGTCACCCAAGCTGGAGCGCAGTGGCACAGTCTTGGCTCACTGCAACCTCCGCCTCCTGGGTTCAAGTGATTCTCATGCCTCAGCTTCCTGAGTAGCTGGAATTATGGGCATGTGCCACCACGTCTGGCTAATTTTTGTATTTTTAGTAGAGACGGGGTTTCGCCATGTTGGCTAGGCTGATCTCGAACTCCTGGCCTCAAGTGATCCGACTGCCTCAGCCTCCCAAAGTCCCGGGATTACAGGCATGAGCCACCATGCCCAGCAACTGTTGCATTTATTGACTATACCATATGCTGTGAGAAAATATTTTGTTTAGTTGCTGTGTAGTACATGTAATGTATAATTGACTAAGCAGACTTACACTTAATATATATATGTGTGTGTATAATAATGTACTACTTAGTGAAAGTTGCTGCTGTTTACTACTGTATACCCCTCAGTCATCAAAACTTAATTGTCAAGTCATGTAAATGTTGATGGCTTTTCTTACCATAACATATACCATTTATTGGTAGTTTTGAAGGCAGGGTAGTATGTGTTTGACCTGGCTCATTGCTGTTTTCTTTTGGATAGTTTTATCTGACGTTAATCTTTGGAACATATTTATTGTGATCTAGTTGATTCTTCATGGTACAGATACCATTTAAAGAGGTTACTTGTTATCTTTGACATAAATGTTTTCATTCTTAAAGTAATTGAAACCATCATATCATAATGCTAGTAATTGATTCATCAAATATGTATTGAGCACTTATATTAATATAATATATAAGGTACTTAATTTGGAAGATCTCCAATCCATAAAGAGCTTTGGCAGTATAATAATTTGGCATATGAAAAATATTTTTTGATAGGTTTCATTATAAAAATCTGAAATACCTTAAAGAAACCAAATTTTAAAACATATTTTTTGAAGGGAAAAGGCCACTAACTCTTATTATATAGTACTTCATATTTAATTTTCTAGTGTGTGAAGAATAATGTTTTATAGTACTAGTAAGGTACACTTCATGTTCAGAAGCATATGATTTGATAAATAATAAAATATAAACTGAAGTAGTTTTCCCCAACAGGTTGCAAGAATAAAGCTCATTGCTGTTCCTGTTTTAATTTTTTAACTTTTTTTTCAGCAATGGACCAAGAATCTGGTAAGGCTGTCTGGCCCAAACCAGCAGGAGGGTATCAGACAATTACAGGCAGGAGATATGGAAGAAGACATGCTTATGTCAGTTTTAAACCATGTATGACCAGACATGAAAGAAGCTTAGGTCGGGCTGGTGATGACTATGAAGTGTTGGAACTAGATGATGTTCCAAAGGAAAATTCCTCAGGTGTGTAACATTTAATTATTTAAAGGTTATTAATAGTTATATAGGAATTGATCTTATAATTAAATTTTTGGGTGGGTATTATGCATGTCTGTGAGTGTAAATGCAGCACACTTCCTATCAAGAAATTCTATTTTGAAATTCTTATTGAATTTAATATTAATGGTGTATACATTTAAACGTAGAAGAAAATAGAATACAGCCAATCATTAAAATATAACCACACTCTCATAGTAGTGATTACGTTGTCATAACCTCCAGCCAAAGGAAATCATCTTTGAATCAAAAAGAAATTTTTTGAAATTTTTAAAAATGTGGATCAAGTAGAGATATTTTTTCCCTGCATATAATATTTAAATAACTTTTCTTCTTCTTCTTCTTTTTTTGAGATGGAGTCACGTTCTGTTGCCCAGGATGGAGTGCAGTAGTGCATCTTGGCTCACTGCAACCTCCATCTCCCAGGTTCAAACAATTCTTGTGCCTCAGCCTCCTTAGTAGCTGGGATTACAGGTGTTTGTCACCGCACCCAGCTAATTTTTGTATTTTTAGTAGAGACAGGGTTTCACCACGTTGGCCAGGCTGATCTCAAACTCCTGACCTCTCAAGTGATCCACCTGTCTTGGCTGGCTTCCCAAAGTGCTGGGATTACAGGTGTGAGTCACCATGCCTGGTATTCTTGTTGTTGTTTTTTTTTTTTTAGATGGAGTCTTACTTTGTCAGCCAGGCTGTTGTGCAGTGGCGTGATCTGGGCTCCCTGCAGCCTCCACCTCCTGGGTTCAAGTGGTTCTCCTGCCTCAGCCTCTCAAGTAGCTGGGACTACAGGCATGCGCCTCCACGCCTAATTTTTGTATTTTTTGGTAGAGATGGGGTTTTGCCATGTTGCCCAGGCTGGTCTCGAACTCCTGACCTGAAGTGGTCCGTCCAACTCAGCCTCCCAAAGTGCTGGGATTACAGACATGGGCCATTGTGCCCGGCCAACTTTTCTTCTTTTAATTTTATCCTAAATTTAACTTGGCTTGTTTATTTTTTCATCATTTTACAAAATCCAAAGAACAAGGAAGGCTTATTCAATTAAAATTTCTTAGTTATTCAGTGGTTTTGAAAAAGTATTTTGTAGCTATCCATGTACCATAATTGCACATTTTTGGACTGGATTTGTCTTCTTCCTCTTGTTCTAAGCAAACTTGACAAGACATTTCTAGATTATTTTTGCTGTCATATGTAAGAATCTGAATTACTAGCTAGGGTCATCCCATTGAAGAACCCTTTGTTCCCAGCTACTTGGGAGGCTGAGGCAGGAGAATGGCGTGAACCTGGGAGGCGGAGCTTGCAGTGAGCCGAGATCACGCCACTGCACTCCAGCCTGGGCCACAGAGCAAGACTCCATCTCAAAAAAATAAAAATAAAAAAAAAGAACCCTTCGTACCATATATCATGGCCGAACTTCAGTTATTTTACAATTCATGAATTTTTATTCCAGCAAATCTCAAATGTCTTCATTTTTTTATTAGTGGTGATGCAAGATAGTTATGCTTAAAGTAATTTATAGATATGATTTTACTCATGTTTCAGAATTCTCACAATTATGACAAGAATCAACATATTGATCTTTGTTGTTTTTCAGTCATAACTATAACACATCTAAAGTAAACTTATTACAAATGTATTACAACAATTCAATTTATAATCTGTCTAGATACTGAGATATAATTTTGTGAATTGCCAACAAAACACAATAGGGTCTAATTTCTCTTAAATCTGTAACTATAGTTATTATATCTGTCATAAGTACTTTTGAAGGTTTTTCGTTTTGTTGTTGTTTTTACCTGCATATAATAAAGAAGGTGTGTTTGGAAATCACTGGGAAGCAGATTGGTTACCCTAGACTCCACTTAAGAGAGGCTTCCCATTGTATAACCTCTCAAGAGCTTCTCCTTTATATGTCTTGCAGAAGGCATTAGATATTAGGATTTAGATAGAAAACTGCCAAAGACATGTGAGGGAGATGATAGTGAAAGGCTATACATTGACATAAATGAACTCATAGAGTAATCAGTCTGCATTCTCAGTTAAGTTAAGGAGCATAGAAGTGCTTGGTAAATAAATTTACTCATATATTCAAGTAGTAATAATTGGTATGATTTCCACTTAAGTGATAGTTATTACATAAAATTTTATCTAAGTTAATCCTTCAAAATATGTTTTCTTTTGTTTTTTATGAAGGTTCCAGTCCTTTGGATCAAGTTGATTCTTCTTTACCCAGTGAAACTATATTTGAAAAAAGTGAAACAGAAATTCCCACTTGTGGTTCAGCATTGAATCAAACCACTGAGAGCAGTCAATCCTTTGTTGCAGTACATCACAGTGAGGAAGGCAGGGATACCTTAGGAAGCAGTACAAATCTTCATAATCACTCTGAGGGAGAGTATACTCCAGGAGCTTATAATGCTTCAAGTGTCCAAAATGGAATTGCATTGGTTCATACAGACTCTTATGATCCAGATGGCAAACATGGAGAAGATAATGACTGTCTTCAACTTTCTGCAGAAGTTGTGGAAGGTAGTAGATACCAGGAATCATTAGGCAATACAGTATTTGAGTTGGAAAACAGAGAGGCAGAGGCATACACTGGTCTTTCACCACCAGTTCCCTCATTTAACTGTGAAGTAAGAGATGAGTTTGAAGAGTTAGATTCTGTACCATTAGTGAAAAGTTCTGCTGGTGATACTGAGTTTGTCCATCAGAATAGCCAGGAAATTCAGAGGTCTTCTCAAGATGAAATGGTTAGTACGAAACAACAAAATAATACTAGCCAGGAAAGACAGACAGAACATTCACCTGAAGATGCAGCCTGTGGTCCAGGGCATATTTGTAGTGAACAAAATATCAATGATAGGGAAAAGAACCATGGAAGTTCTCCTGAACAGGTAGTGAGGCCAAAAGTTAGAAAACTGATAAGTTCAAGCCAGGTGGACCAAGAAACAGGTTTTAATAGGCATGAGGCGAAACAAAGAAGTGTTCAAAGATGGAGAGAGGCTTTGGAAGTTGAGGAAAGTGGCTCAGATGACCTCTTAATAAAATGTGAAGAATATGATGGAGAGCATGACTGTATGTTCTTGGATCCACCATACTCAAGAGTTATTACACAAAGGGAAACAGAAAATAACCAAATGACATCAGAAAGTGGAGCCACAGCAGGAAGGCAAGAAGTGGATAACACCTTTTGGAATGGCTGTGGAGATTATTACCAACTCTATGACAAAGATGAAGATAGGTAAGGTCACATCCAGTACTTTTTCAGATTGTGTAGTAAATGAAGTGGTTTCTTTCTAGAACCATGTTTGATGGCTGGGCTATTTGATATGATCAGGGAATTAGACATTTTGACTAACCAAATATTTTTATTTACTGAATGCTAACCATACAGGCAAACTACTCATTATAATTTTTCACGAAAAAATGTTTTTGAGGTTTTTAGTAGTTTACAGAAGTAAGTTCAGATAATGATTATTATTATAAAGGGATAGAGATGCTAGTTAGTTCATGGTATTTCAATTAATAAAATGTAAAATAAACATTTGTTGTATTTTTTAAAAACCTACATTAAGCCAGTCTGGGTTTAAAAAGTGATTAATATCACAAATTATTGATTGGTAATACTTCATTAACATTGCCAGTAGTGACTAATATCACTTGTTTCCCTCTTTATCTGTTCTTCCTGTGGCTCTTCCTATCACTAAGTTTATTTTTTACTTATTTTTTCTTAGCATTCAATTCTCATTAACAACTCTGTGTGGTAGGTTCCATTATTTCCCTCATTTGTAAATAAAGAAACTGAGGCACAGAGCATTATATAACTTCCTAAGGTCACAGAGCAACTTAATGGTAGAGCTGGACTTTGAGTACCTAATTGGGTATTCCAGAGACTGTTCACCACTATTCTTTGCTATTTTCAACAGAACATAAAACTTATAATAAGCATTCTAATTGCTCTTACAAACCCGTATCTTTTTTTTCCAAACCATAAGACAACAGAAAAAGAAAAAAATGGAGAATTTCTTTGTTCAGTTGCTGAATTTCCATTACTCCAGTGTCCAGATTTTCGTGAGTCCTTGTAAGCTAATTGCATCCCTGACAGTGCTCAATTACAGTGCAATTGCAAGATTTTATTAGCTAGTGGAAATAATTGTGTGGTTTTTTTTAGCTAGAAAGTACTATAAAGGAAGAAATTTACCATTTTGAATATGAATGCATTTTAATTCATGTCATAAAACAATTCATTTGATTTTCTTTGGACATATGAATTAAGCTACTATAATACAGATTGTGTAATTTATTATAGAAAATATTTAAAATATAATTTCTGCTGCTCTGTCAAAGTCTGTAAACTTTAAGGGTTAGTAAGTAATTTTTGTATGATATACTGTTTTTAAGCTAAAGGTAAAGTTTTTTTCAGTTCAAGCCCACAGTCTTTTATTCAGTATCCACACTTCTAAAAACAGAAATTGGCCACAAAGCCTGACCTGATGTTAACTTCCTGGATAAGCAGATCTGGATCTGAATTGAAATGAGGGTATTTTTTCAAATATTTGTATATTTTACTGCAGAAATACAGTTATGTTTGATTACTGTGTGCTGGCCTGGACCATGTTGGGGTTTGTTAAGTAGTAGTTCTAAATCTGGGAAATATATATCAAAATTCCAAAACACATTTAGCCCTAAGATTTTGAAATAGATTGCAAGTCTCTAATATTATACCTCTAGTTTACTATTTTTAAAAAAAAGACAAAACTTACAGTCTTCGATAATTTGTTTTTTTGAAAGTGTAAGGTGCTTGTATTTTTTTTCCCCCAGTTACACTTTTTCTTCTTTAAGGAGAATCATTTAATTTGGCTATACCTTTGTCATTTTGGGCAAAATAAATACTTCTCTTCTGCTTGCTTTTTATAGTCAGTTATAATGTCTTATGATGAAGTTGATGAAATTGTTACATTGTTTGCCAACCCCTAGAGAAAGGTAGTCTTCCTGGCTCCTTGATTTTAAATTGATTTTCTTTGTTTTGGGGGTGGTCAGTGGTGGAAGTGTATTCTTTGCCTTGAAGGACCCTGGACTTTTGATAGTTATAAGGTATTTTCTTAGTTATTTGTAATTCTTATTCTTATTTTTAATTTTTTTCTTAAATGATGTCAATATTCTGAACAATGATAGATTTTTTTTTTTTTACAAACAATATATAGATGGGAAAAAACATTTACAGTTAATAGAAACTGTCCTTTTAAATTGCTAGTAATGTATTGACTACGGAGCCTGTGGTTAGGGTATGCCAAAATGATGGAACTACTTTAGGATCATTGTTTAAGACACATTGAAATGCTGAAAACACTTAAAAGTTTCTCGTTTCGTTTTGTTTTAAAGAATCATGGAATAAATTCTAAAGGATAATGGTTCTGCCTAGGACTGTACTTATATTTTTATCCATAGCCTTAAGATATGTTTTAGGATCTCAAAGTGTCTGTACAGTTTTCTGTACAGATTATTCTATTTCTGAACAGAAACTCTGTTTCTATGCTGCTGTGTCCTGTTCCTCTACCCTAATTCCCTGCAAAGGATTATAGTTGCCAGGGTGCCTTTTTAATATGGTGCCAGCTAAAGATTGGAATTTAATAGCTGTACACTCCTATTTAGTTTCATTTTGCCCTTGTTCATCTCCCTGATGTTTCATTGTCATCCTCGCTAGTTCTTGTATTTGTAGATTGGAGAAATGGTGATGCTAGTCTTCTCAGGTTTTGGATGGAAAGTATAAGAGCTGCTGCTTAACTTGGGTCTGTGAACTTTGAGTTTTTCTGTAAAGCTTAAAAAGTTGATATACTTGAAAAGTTTTTTTGTCATGCTTATAATAGCCAAAGTAGAACTCATCAAGAATATAACTAAAGTTCATTGTGGCATTTTTATTTTTTTATTATTTATTTATTTATTTCGAGACAGAGTTTCTCTCTGTTGCCCAGGCTGGAGTGCAGTGGCGTGATCTCGGCTCGCTGCAACCTCTGCCTCCTAGGTTCAAGTGATTCTTCTGCCTCAGCCTTCTGAATAACTGGGACCACAGTCATGCCATCATGCCCAGCTAATTTTTGTATTTTTAGTAGAGACGGGGTTTCACCATGTTGGTCATGCTGGTCTTGAACCTGTGACCTCAAGTGATCCACCCGCCTCAGCCTCCCAGAGTGTCGAGATTACAGGCGTGAGCCGCTGCACCCGGCCAGCATTTTTAGATGTAGGAACTTTGGCTACTTTTTAAAAATATGAATTATATATTCTTTTTAAGTAGAAAAGTATTTTAATGAATTCATGATTGCCTTCTTCCCTGAAAAATTCTAAATGATCATTTAATCACATCTGAAATGTTACACTCTGTGGGATAAACATTGCAGCCAGTAGCATTGCTCTGAGCTGTTTGACAGGTACTGAGCACCACCTTATTAAATTAGGACTCCAAGGGGAATTTTAATAGGCAGCATATAATTACCAGACTTAGAATTAGACCAAAGAGCTAAGGTTAGTACCCTGCTCTTTTGAAATATACCCTGAGAAGTTTAGTAACTGTTTGAGGACAAGATCTTGAGTTTAAAAAAAACCTTTCAGCAATACTAGCATATCTTAACCTTGGGCCTAACTGCTCTGAAGAGAGGCATGCCATCTACTGTCTGTTCCTTGTAGCATTTGAGGTTTCTTGCAGAATTTTTGTGGCCTTAGGACTTAACTTTGCTTAAAATTAAAAAACCTTACTTAAGGTAAAATGTTGGGACAACTTATTTTGTTGATGTTGTTGGGAAATAAAATGATTGTTAGCCATTTAGTTGACTTCAATATGATATATTAAAGGATTTGTTGAAATCTTAAGTGCCAGACTTTGTTCCAGGTGCCCTGTTAATACAAATCATAAGGGTCCCTGTTCCCACAAGGTTCACTAGCTTTATGAAGAAGACAAAATATACGTATTTATTATTGTGAGGCTGAATTAAGTGCCTTTCCTGTTCCGTGTAGGTTACCTGAGAGCCACAAAGAAAGACTTTCTCTGAGAACTTGGTATTACCCCCAACAAATAAAACATCTATATGCAGCCAAGGCACAGATCTTAAAGCGTATGTGCTGACATTTTAGCAAACCTTTTTATCTTGTTTTCAAGTTCATAGAAGTTTGGAAGGAGCACATTAGGTATAAATGTGTTTGTTCTGCAGATATGCTAGGGAGTTCATGGGATTACAATAACCTGATACTAAGGAAAAAGACCAGAAAGTGACAAAAAGCAGGCACAATTCAAAAATCATAGCCATCTTAATGAAATTAAGCAGACTTATATATTTGGACATAATCCATTCATATCACTGTATTACATTACAGTTCAGTGTTAATAGTGGTAAAAAGTTCCAGAATGTTTAGATTATGTCAGATAACAAAATATTTAAAATTTCACTTTTTCCTAGGCTCCTGTAGTTGAGTTTCTTGTGGCTGTGATAAATGCCAGGAAGAACAAAGTAACAAGTACCTTGGGGAATTATGGAACGAGAGATTACTTTTGGTTGGTTTTATGTTTCCATAGCTTATTTCTGCCTAGGATTTGTACCTAAATTTTGTCTATAATTTCATTCTGTATATCAAGTTTTTTAGTTCACAATGAATGTGTAGAGTGTAACATTAGAGTAAATTATAGTTGTCTGCTTTTTAAATACAACTCTTAGGTGCTAAAAGGAGTCAGTACCAGTGAAGGATCATATGAAGATCAAAGTAGTACTTAATTTAGTTTTTACTTTGAGAACTTTTAAATGTGTCATTCACCCGCTTTTAAAATCTAGAACAAATGGATCTTCACTGTTCCATGATCATTTTTGTGTCCTATTTGTTCTGTTGCTTACTCCTTAAAAAGTGATTTTTAAATCTTTTCCCTTTTTTCCTTCCATGTACTCCTGTCACTCCTAGTGGTTAGCTTCGTTTCTTATTTTCCTGTAGAAGTTAAAAATATGTAAATGTGAATTTTCTTATTTTCCTCTTCTCCATATTAGGGGATAGTAGTATTTATTTGTATTTTTAATTTCCTCTTCAATGAAGAGAGGTAGCCCCTCTCATTCTGTGCCTCTAGTTATTTCTGACACTTCATCTAATTGTCCTTACTCATAGGTTGCTTCCCTCTGTCTCTCAACCTTGAGTTTTTCTCAATCTTGAAGAAAACCTTTACTTTTTCTTGCTCTGTTATTTGCCTGTTTGTGTTTTCTTTTCTACTGCTGAATTTTAAGAAAAAGTTTTCCATACCCACTGTCTCTATTCTGTCACTATCCACTCTTCTTACTGCCTTGAAATCTAATTCCTAATATTATTTCTGTATTCTTTTTTATTGAGACAGTCTCGCTTTGTCACCTAGGCTGGAGTGCAGCGGTGCAATCTCAGCTCACTGCACCTCCACCTCCTGGGTTCAAGCAATTCTCCTGCCTCAGCCTCCTGAGTAGCTGGGACTACAGGTGTGCACCACCATGCCTGGCTAATTTTTTTTTTTTCTTTCTTTCTTTCTTTTTTTTTTTTTTTTTTGAGATGGAGTGTTGCTCTATTTGCCAAGGCTGGAGTGCAATGGTACCATCTTGGCTCACCGCAACCTCCACTTCCCAGGTTCAAGTGATTCTCCTGCCTCAGCCTCCTGAGTAGCTGGGATTACAGGCATGCGCCACCACACCCAGCTAATTTTGTATTTTTAGTAGAGACCAGTTTTCTCCATGTTGCTTAGGCTGGTCTCGAGCTCCCGACCTCAGGTGATTCACCTGCCTCAACCTCCCAAAGTGCTGGGATTACAGGCATGAGCCACTGCACCCGGCCCTATATTCTTTAATGTCAGTGGTGACCTCCTGATTTCCACATCCATTTGTCTTTTCTCAGTACCCATTTTCTTTGATTTCTCTGCACTATTATGAAAAATAATTGCAATGTTAAAGAAGCAGCTGTGTTGTAGTGAGCTGCACTGAGTAAACAAGACGTCTAGTTCATGAAATAATTGAAAAAACAAAAGAAGCGATTTTATACAGGAAGGTCTTGAAAGAAATAGAGTCTGATCTGTGTTTGGAAGTGGGGAAAGGTGAAGTGATTATAAAGATATTCCTGATGGCAAGAATGCCCACTTTGAGGACACTGTTTGAAATAGAGCATTCTTGAGTTGGATGCAAGAAAGTACTGGGATCAGATAGCAGTAAATTATAAGTGTTATTCAAAGACATTTAACTTTTTATTCTATAGGTCACTATTTCCAAAGTGGGTAAAATATATTAAGTGGTACACAATGTTTTTAATTTAATCATTATGTATTCATGTTAATGGAAATTAAGAAAATATAGGTAGCACATCAAATTCAGGACTTAATGGCTATTGCTTATCCTAACTAAATGTATTTGAGTTTAAAAAAATGTTAAAAAAAGACTCGCTAACAGTTATTGATGGCTCATTATTTATCAGGCATTGTTAAAATGTTTTATATATATTAACTCACTTACCCTTTACATGAACCCAGTGAACTATTAAATACTGTTGTTGTATTCACCTGATATGTGAGGCTAAAAAGGCATAGAGAGGTTTTCATAGCTAATAAGTGGTGGGTTCAACTCCAGGCAAGCTGACCAGGACCTGTATTCTCAACTATCGTACCTTAAGACAGAGGGTTAATGTGCAACTGCAGCAAAAATTGTGATAGTGATAGGCAAATGGCTTGTTTGTGAAACTAAAGCAGTAGCATTAGAAAAAAGAGCTGTTGAAGGTTTTTTGGAGTAATACTATAAACATACTGTTTGATATGTAAATTGAAGTGATGGTAGTATTCAGAATGCATTTTGAGGGAGTGGAATTAAATTTAGGAACACCAGTTAATAATTGACTATATAGGTCTAATTTGGAGAAAAGCATTTGAACTAGGGTTTTACATTTTAGGAGAAACGGAGAAAAAGGAGCTAAGACTACAAGAGCCATTGTGCAGAGAAAGAATGGAAAGTAAGAAAGGATTTGAATGTGGGGAGTTTGTGAAGAGTCAAAAAATAAGTGTTTGCAGAATGAGAGCATGGTGATAGCATTAAAAGATAACAAATCAAGAGAGGGATTCATCTGACAGATGAATTTTATAATAGAATTTTTGACAAGGAAGGTGAAAAATCTTAAAATGCTTAGAGGGTAGTTAGTGATTGCGAAAGCTTAGTGTGATGGTTGGGGCTGGCTGGGGATATACATTTAAAAGTTGTCTCCTTAGCATTGAGGGTTAGGTATCATGAGTAATAATGATATAGGCCTGGGGTCTGCAAACCTTTTCTTAAAGGAGCTGATGGTAAATATTTTAGGCTTTGGTGACTAAGAGGCAGAATTAAAGATAAACATGTAAAAACCATTTTTAGCTCACTAACCATTAAAAAACAGGCAGCAGAGTCAGGTTTGAACCCAAGCCTATAGTAGTTTGCCAATCCATAACATAGGCTTCTTGATTATTGATCATAGACATTCCTCTTGTATTGAAGTTTAGAGATATTCCATGAGTTATTTGATTAATATGGAAAAGTGAGGACTTTTTAATGTTATCTCTTTGGACAGGATCATATTCTGAGTGAAAATTTTTTTTTAAAAACTGAGCTTCTCTTTTATATATGTTAAGAATTGCCACAAATTTATATAGAAATCTTACCCTAATTGTTAAAGACATTAAAATAGGAGTTGGTAATTTAGCTTTGAATTTTAGAAGGTTCTTACTCAAGGAAACTTAGGTCAATAAGCTCCTTTAAAACTACTTTCTGTGTTGGATTTTAATACTTATATAAGTCTAGAAATTGTTTATATTAGATTATTCTTTGGGTCACAGAAAATTGTACCGAATACAAGGAACTTTGGCTTAGACCCAGCTGAAAGAACACCTTTTAGTTGCTGTGCCTAGGGTTTATAGCTTTCCTTCTCCGGGATGTTAGTGCCCTGCCATCCATTGCTTACTGGAAATTGGCAGTTGATTTTATATTTTTGCTTCTAGTAAACTTCTCAGAGCTTAGATTAGTGCTACTGTTTGTTAATAGCATCTTGATCTTTTGAGTGCATCTGTTAATAAAGGAAATCACTAACTGCATATTGACATAATAATCATCATTAAAAAATGTAATTTCCTACCAATTATCACTTCCTTTCAAAAACGTAAACTAAAATTGTTATTTTTGATTTTCCAAGTCTAGTGAACGTAGAGAGATCTTTGAGGAGATTCTTAACCAGAATGGTTGATACGGTTGGAGGGGGCATTTAAGACTTATTTTCAACATTGATAAGTAATATTTTAGCCTTTGGTAGTATAAGAGGACTAATTCTTTAAAAACTAAGAGTAGTTAATTGTAACCAAGTTGGCTAAAGCTAAATGTAATCAAAAGTAATTTTCTGTGCTTCTTTTTTTTTTTTTTTTTTTTATTTGAGAGGGAGTTTCACTCCTGTTGCCCAGGCTGGAGTGCAATGGCGCAATCTCTGCTCACTGCAACCTCCACCTCCCAAGTTCAAGCTGAACTCCTGCCTCAGCCTCCCAAGTAGCTGGGATTACAGGCGTGCAGCACCACGCCCAGCTAATTTTGTATTTTTAGTAGAGATGGAGTTTCTCTGTGTTAGTCAGGCTGCTCTCGAACTCCCGACCTCAGGTGATCTGCCCACCTCAGCCTCCCAAAGTGCTGGGATTTATAGGTGTGAGCCACCATGCCCGGCCTGAACTGAAATTTATTTTGTATTCACAGTCCTACCTAAGGACAGTAAAGTTTTGCCAGTACTGCTTT
The DNA here is from genome assembly GCF_028858775.2 of Pan troglodytes. Lineage (NCBI taxonomy): Eukaryota > Metazoa > Chordata > Mammalia > Primates > Hominidae > Pan > Pan troglodytes. The sequence goes on along the minus strand of NC_072402.2, from coordinate 107,085,499 downwards.
TTATGCATTTGAATGTCACTTCTTGAAAAGTTCTTTGGGAAAAAGGAAGGAAAAAGACAGTTAACTTTTTATTACATGGTAATAGTAGAAATTTATTCATAGAAAATATGTCATTAGTTGTCAGTATATAATTTGAAAGTTGTTTTAGTCATGTTAGATATGCAGTAAGTCTACTTACATTTATTCCAGGTAGCATTTAAGATTACCAAATTGTATTTAAAAATTTATTTAGAAATGTGTCTGAAATATGACAAGCCCCTATCTAGGTACCATGGATGTAGTGTAAGAAAAAGTAAAGTGATATATTCCATAACTTGCCATATGCCATATTCTTTTCAGAGAGTCACACTCTACTGCATGCATTTATTTGTTTAATAGTCTGAAGATTGAATTAGCACCTGACAAAACATATGTGGCATCAACACTCCACTCTATACTATGATGTCTGGTGTATTAGTTCATCCTTGCATTGCTATAAACAAACACCTGAGACTGGGTAATTTATAAAGAAAAGAGGTTTAATTGGCTCATAGTTCAGCAGGCTGTACAGGAAGCATAGTGGCTTCTGCTTCTTGGTGGTGCCTCAGGAAGCTTCCAATCATGGTGGAACGCAGAGCGGGAACAAGGCTTCTCACTTGGCAGGAGCAGGTGTAAGAAAGAGTGAGCGGGGAGGTGCCACACACTTTTAAACAACCAGATCTGGTGAAAACTCAGTATCACAAGAACAGTACCAAGGGGATAATGCTAAACTCTTCATGAAGGATACACCCCCATGATGCAGTCACCTCCCACCAGGCCCCATCTCCAACATTTTGGATTACAGTTCAACATGAGATTTGGTGGGGACACAGATCCAAACCATATCATCTAGTTAACACCCCAAATGATAAAAATAACTGAACACATTATGATAGTTTATTTCTCTTCTGATTTGCAGTTCTGAATGCAGTGATGGGGAATGGTCTGCTTCTTTGCCTCATCGATTTTCTGGTACAGAAAAAGATCAATCCTCAAGTGATGAAAGCTGGGAGACTCTGCCAGGAAAAGATGAGAATGAACCTGAGCTACAAAGTGATAGCAGTGGCCCTGAAGAAGAAAACCAAGAATTATCTCTTCAGGAAGGGTATGTTCAACAGTGAGATTTATTTTTCTGTATATTGTACAAGAGTGGTATATATTACATTCAAATGTTGGATATGCCATTAATTGTATTTATAAGCCTTATGTAGAACGAGTAGGCCCCCCTGATTTTTTCATTATGCTTTTGGTATTTTAAAAAGAACAATTAAGTTGAAAATGCTGATAATTTCAGTATCGTTTATGGAGATACAATATATGTCTCCACTTTGCTTTAATAAGAAAAGTTGGGCACCTAAAATGTCATTTTGGTTAAGTTAGGAATGGGTGAATTAGCACTGTCACTGCTCAAGGGAGAAAGGACAGCCTCAAGAGGGAAATCAGTGATTCATTCACAGAAATGGAGACAGTTAGTTGCAAAAGCTAGTGTTCATATTCTTGTCTAATTGCATTGGATGAGATCTCCAAAATATCAGTGATTGATGACAAACATTTTTGTTCTTTCCTCATTTTAATGGGAAAGCTCTAGTACTGTAAGGGTTGTCAAACATACCATGAAGGGCTAGATAATAAATATTTATGGCTTTGTGTCCAGTCTTTGTTGCAGCTACTCACCTCTACTGTTGCAGTATAAAAGTAGCCATAGACAAGATGTAAATGAATGGGTATAGCTGTCTTCCTACCTTTTACTATTTTATGGGTTTCTAGCAAGAATGTTTGTTGAATTTTATTAAAGTCTTTTCAGCATCAATGGAAGTGATCATGATGGTTTTTTACTTTTGCCCTGATCATGAAGAATTGTTCTATAATTAGATTTGCTAATATTCAACTTCCCTTGCTCCTTGAAATAAACCAAATCTGATCACAGTCATGGTTTATTGTTATTTTAATGGGCTGCTGGATTCTAATATTTTACATGGGATTTTTATAATGAGATTCCTAGATGCAAATTGTCTTTTAGTTTTTTGTTTCAATATCAGTTTGGTACTTGCTTTGCTAAAAGGACGTGTATGCTTTTTCTTTTTTTGTCCTTTGCATCTGTTGCTTAAATAGCTTATTTATTCCTTTAAAGTTTGTTAGTATTCCCTTGTGAAACCATCTAGGCCTCTTGTTTTATTGTAGAATATCTTTTTGATAATTTAATTTTTTTCTATGATAATTGGTTCTAATTCTTAGTCTCATGGGAACTATTTTGGTAAATTATATTTTTTTTTAGGAAAAGAACTTTTTCAGTGTAGACTAATATTAAAACTTGTACTTCTCAAAGCATATACATTTTCAGCTTGAGATTAATCCTATAAGAAAATCTAGGAATAAAATATATAGAAAAATCTATAAAGAAAGAAATTCACAAACATAATTGGTTTCAACAGTGGTAGGTTGAGGTGGCATTTTTTTCCTCTTCATGAGATATATATATATATATATATCATAAATATACATCATAAATATATATATATATATTTTGAGACGGAGTCTTGCTCTCTGTCGCCCAGGCTGGAGTGCAGTGGTACGATCTCGGCTCACTGAAACCTCCATCTCCCAGGTTCAAGTGATTCTCCTGCCTCAGCCTCCTGAGTAGCGGGGAGTACAGGTACCCACCACCATGCCTGGCTAATTTTTGTATATTTAGTAGAGACGGGGTTTCACCATGTTAGCCAGGTTGGTCTTGAACTCCTGACCTCAGGTGATCTGCCTGCCTTGGCCTCCCAAAGTGCTGGGATTACAGGCGTGAGCCAGCGCGCCTGGCCTCATGATTTTATATTTGATTGCCTTTAATCACTGTTAGTTTAGTTTACTAAGTATAAATTATTCATATGTCATTTGTGTTAGCAGTTATTCACTCAGCAAATATTTATTGAGCATTTACTTTGTGCCAGGCATTGTGTTGGATATTGGCGTTATATCAGTAAACAAAGACAAATAACATTCCTTCATGAAGCTTACATTGTAGTAGGAAAGGCAGATGATAACCAAGATACAAACCCAGTACATTACACATGTGATGATTACTGTGAAGGGAATAAAACACTAATGTGAAAGAAGGTAAATGATGAAGATATTAAAGTGGTCAGGGATGACATCTCTTTAGAATTGACTTTTGAGCTGAGTTCTTAAAGATGAGAATTAGGGTTCAGAAAGAACTTTCTAAGCAAAAGAAAAAGCAAGAGCGGAGATATTGAATGTTGGTAATTTAAGAAGCCCAGTTTTTCAAAAATTAGTCTTTTACATTACTGTAGTGCCAAATTATGGTTTTGCTCACACATTTTTCATCCTTAGACTTGCTCTTAGAGCTAGCAGCCTTGTTTTGATGAATCTATGATTACATATTTATTTTCTCTAACCTAGATTTTATTTTCTAACAGTGATTCAGACTATTTAGTAAGGTAGTTTTTGTATTACCATGATGTGTGTAGATCACAAGTCTCTTTCCAATTAATATATTTTGCATTCAGAATGATGTAGTACACCAAATGTCAATTGCATAATTATGACAACCTAATTAAATCTAGCCCAAAAAAACTTCTAATATCTGGGATGGAACAGAAAGAATAAAAAATGGGAATAAATTAGTACATTTTCAAAAGCTTGAGTTGTCTAGATAGACATCAATAGAGCTTTGACCAAAGGGAGAAAATAACCTGTACTTTGGTTGAAATTAAGAAAACCTTCAAGGTTTTAAAATTTGTTAAGCATCTGCTAAACATCTGTTAGTTTTAGCTATCTTTAGGCTAAATATACAAACAACTGTGTGACTCCTTAATAATTGGTCACATGACTCATGAAACTAAAAAAATTCTTTTCACTATTGTACTTTGCATAATTAAAGGGATGGTTTCTGAAATACCAGTAAGAGTGAATACAGATTTAATGACACAAGTTTGAGTGCTTTGGAAATATTTAATGAATTGCTAACAGTTTATTGCTTGGGTAGCTATTTCTGGTTGAACTTCTCTTGATAAACAGATGAAATTACAGTTGCTTTAAAAAAAAGGATTCATACAACAATAAAAAGTGAGTTTAGACAGTATGGAAAGACCAATTAAAAACCATTATAACCAGCTTCCTTTTTGAACTTCTAAAGATCTTCCGTACACATAAAAGCATATATGTGTACACGTTCCATTTCATTTTTTATGCAACCGGTAGCAAATTGTGTAGACATATGTGTACACCTTGGTTTCGTTATTTGTTTTGTTTATAGATCTGTTTTTTAGATTGTTCCATATTCACATAGATTTCCTTTATTCATTTTAAGTCTGCATAGTTCTACCTTGTTTTGCTTAAAGTCACAGATTCTAAGAAGCTCGTATAAAGTTAAGTCAGAACTTACTGTATAATACTACATGAGTATACCAGTTTCATTTGGTGGACAGTTTTGGCTATTGTGAGTAATGCTGAAGAAAAAATAAAAAACACATTGTACGTACTTGTTTAGGAGAAATAACTGGAAGCCGAACCACTAGGTCAGTGAGTATGCATAAACCTAATCTATAGCTATTGCCAGGTTTCTCTACAAAGAACTTAAATTAGTCACTTTCTTACCAACACTATATGAATTGCCTTTCTTCAAAGCTTTCTTCAAAGCTTCACCAACACACAGGGTATTATCAGAATTTTTTATTTTTGCTAATAGTTGAAACATATTTCAGTTGTTTTAATTTGCATTTTGCTTATTATAAATGAGGCAGAGCATCTCTTTATATATTTAAGGGCTATTTGAATTTCCTTTTCTGCTAACTAATTATATCCTTTGCCTCCTTTCTGTTGATATATATTGATGTTTTTCTTACAGTTTTTTTTTACATTTTAAGCTTCTATTGATTAAGGAAAAGCCCTTTGTCTCTCTTGTATTGTAGTTCACATTTCTCAGTTTGAGTTTTGTGTCCAAATTTTTGGTGTTTTGACTTTTCCATGAGTGTTTTCTTTAATGTGAGTGTTGTAGAATTTATCAATCTGTTTGTGACTTCAGGGTTTTATATCATGCTTAGAATGACACTGAAATTTTTATAAAATTTCCTCATGACTATTCTGGTACTGATTGTTTAAGTGAGGCGGGGAGTGCATATACACATGTACTTCAAAAAAGTATAGCTAAAGTTTATTTAAGGGATTTAACCTCCCTCCCTGCGGGCGAATACCCAGTTGTCCCAGTACATTTTGTTGATGAGTCCTTTTTTGTTTTTGTTTTTTGAGACACAGTCTAGCTTTGTTGCCCAGGCTGGAGTGCGGTGGTGTGATCTCAGCTCACTGCAACCTCTGCCTCCTGAGTTCAAGCGATTCTCATGCCTCAGCTTCCTGAGTAGATGGAATTAGGCATGCACCCAGCTAATTTTTTGTACTTTTAGTAGAGACAGCGTTTCACTATGTTGTCCAGGCTGGTCTCAAACTCCTGGCCTCAAGTGATCTGCCTGACTCGGATTCCCAAAGTGCTGGGATTATAGGGGTGAGCCACTGCACCTAGCCTAATGAGTCCTTTTTTTTCTTCCTGTTTTGAAATGCTTCCTTTATCTCCTCCTTATTTTCTTGATCTGTACCATTGATTTGTGTGTCTCTGTTCCTGTTTAGTTAGTTTCTAGTAGGAGTAGACTGACAGTAAACAAATAAGAAAATGTTAAACAAAAATAAATTTTATAGTTTAAATAAGCAGAGTTATGTGGTAGTCAGTAACTGGAGAGCTATTTAAACTGAATGTTCAAGACAGGCCTCCCTGAGATGGTGACTTATGAATCTGACATGAACATCAAGAAGAAAGTAGCAAAGTAAAAATTCAGTGCAAGAACATTTTAGGTAGAGGAAGTGGCCCCAAGGTAGAAATGATCTCCATGTGTTTCAAAAGTAGAAAGAACAGTAGGAGCATAGTAGCTGGGGAAGAGTGATGAGAGATGCTATTGGAGAAGTGAGCTGAGCAGAAAGCATGTGTTATGTAGGGATTTGAAGGCCAGGTTGAGGAATTCAGATTTAAACTGTGAAGGGAAAGTACTCAAGAGCATTGTTTCAAAATTCAAGTAGTCAGGGTTGGATTTTTCTTATGTTTCTCCTACAGAAGGAGAAAACAGCATAGATAATTTGTAAATCAAATAAATATGTTCCTATGTAATTAGGAACTATTTCTGTATACATATGACCCTATAACTGATTTCTTTCCTTTTTTACATAATTCTGCAGTTAAGGAAGACAGTTTTTTAGAATTATAAAAGTACCAAGAGCTTAGAACTCAACAGAATCCACTTGCATGGAATAGAATTAAAGACAGTGTTATGGTATGTTTTAAAATAATATTTTTTTCTTCCTTTAAAATGTTTGTACTAGGGAACAGACATCCTTGGAAGAGGGAGAAATTCCTTGGTTACAGTACAATGAAGTCAATGAAAGCAGCAGTGATGAGGGAAATGAACCTGCCAATGAATTTGCACAGCCAGCTTTCATGTTGGATGGTAACAATAACCTGGAGGATGACTCCAGTGTGAGTGAAGACTTAGATGTGGATTGGAGGTATGTAGCACGATTTTATTAGGATGCTTAATTAGGCTCTTTGAGTTCATGATTCTAATTTATGAAAATTAAATCTCTGCTAGCTGAGAAATATTATAATTTTCCCATCTGTTAGTCCTCCTCTTCTTCAAAGCTCATTTCAAATGTTCCTTCCTACTTGGACCCTTTCCTACTTCCTCCAGTCAGTGACCTCTTCCTTTGACCTTTAGCTCTCTTGAAGCTCACCTTACATCCTAGTTACTTACATACTTTTTTTGAGTTTTGGATTTCTGACGTTTAAAATTTTGCTTTATATGCCCTCTATCACTTAGCATAATTCTTTCAAAAATAGCTTCTTAATGAATACCACTTCAATTTTAAAACCTATGGTTGAATCAGAAAACAATAACAATAGTTTTCCTTCCCTATTCTTCCTTTTCCTTCTCTGTATGTAAAATATGGAAGATAAAATTTTACTTTCCAGGAGATGTTGAAAGCATTTAATTTACTTTATGCTTGACAAAGAATAGTCAGCTTCAAATGAAAGTAACATGTAAGTGAAGTGTGTTGTGGAATTGTTACTTCTTACGATACAATGCTCAGAATTTAACTGTTTTGGTTTATAGTATCTTTAAAGTGTATAGTAGCCCACTGAAAGCAGGTAACTATTGAGATATAGAAAGGATGTCCTAACTGATCCCTTTTTTTACTTTTTCTGGGGCAAAAAAGATATCTTGGTGTATTTACATTTTTCTTTCTCTGTACAAATATATTTTTAAGAATTTGTGTTGTTTTTCCAGTTAAAATTCCTTTACAGAAAATTCAGAAAAATAAATAAGAAAAAACTCATTTATATCTCCTGATATCTCTTCAGTTTTCCAGAACATATGTTTTAAGTCCTCTTTTGTGTCTTTAATTTCTCTTTCTGTGTGTGCTAGCTACTTCTCTGTACTTCTCCAGATTGTTCCAGATGGGAAACTGAACATCTTCTTGAGATCTTCCTTGCCTTTTCCTATTCTTACTCCCCAAGGGGGAAAAAAATGTGTGGAGAACAGACTTTTATCACCATTTTGGGGAAGTAGAAATGGGATTTCATTGCAGCCATGCAATTTGTAATTCTACCTTAAACATTCTCATACTCTAAAACACATTTTCTGGTTTCCCATGCATTATGGAGAATAAGTGGCTTTACCTAGTCCCAGTCTTGCTGATCTTGATACGTCTCTCTTTTCCTCCGTCTCTATGTCTCCCCATTACCTTTTTACTGCACTCCTTATTAATTCAGAAGTCTTCTGTCTCCATTATGCAAAGTAATTCCTCAAAGTGTTCAGCAGTTGAAAGAATCATCTGTTTAGCATCATCTATGCATGTTGGGAGGCAATTACGGTTACATATGAAGGAATGTTTTCTGTTACACATTTTCAAGACTCTAAAAATAATTTTTTACAGCTCCATTATGAAGATGCTCCTTCCTATAGGGGCACTAAGATTTAACAGATTATTGACTCATTGAAATAGTGCAGTGAACTTTTCTTCCCCATCCTCCATATAGAACAAGTATAAAACTTGTTCTATACTTCTGGTTTTTCCTTTAGGACAAATAATTGGAGGTGACATTGCTGAGATATGTAGTATTTTTCAAGGTATGGATACCTATTTCCAAATACTTCCAAAAGGGTTGTTTTACCTAAATATTTGAAGGAATAATGGAAGTCTTTACTGAATATAATTTGTTTGTTTGTTTGAGATGGAGTCTCGTTCTGTTGCTCAGGCTGAAGTGCAGTGGTGTGATCTCGGCTCACTGCAACTTCTGCCTCCCGGGTTCAAGTGATTTTCCTGCCCCAGCCTCCCAAGTAGCTGGGATTACAGGCGCCTGCCACCACACCCGGCTAATTTGTGTATATTCAGTACAGACAGGGTTTCACCATGTTGCCCAGGCTGGTCTCGAATTCCTGACCTCAAGTGATCCACCCTCCTCGGCCTCCCAAAGTGCTGGGATTACAGGTGTGAGCCACCATGCCCAGCCTCTGAATATAATTTGAACTTAAATTTGAGAAACTGTTACTTTAGGTTCGAATTCACTGATGATCTTTCTAGATATGGCTGTTGTGTTAAGGTTTTAGAAACCTTACTAGTGGCCCCGAAATGTCCAGAGCTTCAAAGTAGTTTTTTTTTAATTATAGAAAACATTTTAGCATTAATTTTAAGACACAAATTTTGAAGGTTGCTCTATATCAACACCTCATTATTTGCTTATGTGGTACTATATTAATTTATGTGGCAGCGTCTAAAGGTTGATAAGGTGAAAATGTGGTTTCATTTCCATATTAAAATAGCATGCTGTGGGGAAAGCTATGGCAAAGAGCAGCAGTTCTTGTCTCTAAAGTCAAACTTTGGCACATTTTTTTTTTGTTTTGCCACTGCTTAGAAAAAAGTGAAGCCTTTTGGTTCCTTAATTTAGTTTAAAGGAAAATGGAAAAAGTCCTCTATCAAGTTTGTTTACTTGTTTTCATTGAAGTTGCATTAGAGTTCAAAATACTCAAGAGTACCTGATAGCTTGGTGTGGTAGGAAGTGACACAGAGAGATCATCGTTTTAGATACAGACAAATCCCAACTCTACCATTTGTTTATTCTTTGATAACTCCTTAACTCCTCTGTCTTCCTGTAAGAAATTGAGTTTTTATTAATCTAATAAGATTGTGAGAAGTTAATTCTGTGTGGATATAACTGTGGCTTAATAGAATTTAAAAATAATTTTGATATAATTTTATACTTACAGAAAAATGGCAAAAATAGTACAAAAATCCTCATATATCCTTTACTAAGATTTCCTAAATGTTAACATTTTAAAACCACGTTTGTGTTACCATTCTGTCTTTCCTTTCTTTATACTTATAGTAAGGTTTTTTTCTGACCCACTTATGAGTAAGTTGCAGGCATGATGTCCCTTTCTTTACTTGTAATTATTCTAGAATGAATTTCTGACATCCAAGACCATTTTGTTATATAACACAGTAAAATTGTCAAAGTCAGCAAATTAATGCTGATACAATATTATATAATCTACAAACCTTATTTAAATGTTCGTAGTTGTTCCACCAGTGCTGTTAGAGAAATTTTTTTCTGGTCTAATCTTTGTATTAGATCTTTCATTGTATTTAGTTAACAAGTTTCTTTAGTCTCTTTTAATGTGGACATTTCCTCAGTCTTTGTTTTTCATAACCCTGACATTTTTAAAAAATACAGGTCATTTATTTTTTAGAATGTCCCTTAGGTTGTATTTGTCTGTCATGAATAGATTTGAGTTGTGAATTTTTAGCAGAAACACCCTGGAAGTGGTGTTTTGTCCTTTGCAGTACATATCAGAAAACACATGGTGTCAAACCAACCCATTACTGGTGATATAAAATTTGATTTGGTTATGGTGTTATCTTTCAGATTTCTTTACAGTTGTCATTTATCCTTTAATACAGCTGACCCTTGAACAACACAGGGGTTAGGGGTGCTGATCCCTGTGCACTAGAAAATCCAAGCGTAACTTTTGACTCTTCAGAAGGTTAACTACTGATAGCCCATTGTTGACCAGAAGCCTTGTAATAAAATAAACAGTTGATTGCCACATATTTTGTATGTGATATGTATTATATACTGTATTCTTACAACAAAGCAAGCTGGAGAAAAGAAAATGTTAAGAAAATCATAAAAAGAGAAAATATATTTATTCTTCATTAAGTGGAAGTAGATCATCATAAAGGTCTTCATCCTTGCTGTCTTCATATTGAGTAGTAAGCTGAGGAGGAAGAGGAGGGATTGGTCTTGCTATCTCAGAGGTGGCAGAGGTGGAAAAAAAAACTGAGTTTAAGGGTACCCACCTACCCAGCTCAAGCCCCTGTTCAAGGGTCAGCTATAGTCAATAGGCTTCTAGCGTGAAGATACTTTGAGACTGTAAATAACCTGTTTCTTTTTAAACTATCAAACTTCCATCCACTAGTTTTAGCATCTATTAGTGGTTCTTGTCTGAAACAATTTTTTGTTTTTTGTTTTATGTTTTTTTTTGAGACAGAGTCTCATTCTGTCACCCCGGCTGGAGTGCAGTGGCGCAAACTTGACTCACTGCAACCTCTGCTTCCCAGGCTCAAGTGATTCTCCAGCCTCAGCCTCCCAAGTAGCTGAGACTACAAGCATGAGCTACCAATGCCTGGCTAATATTTGTATTTTTTGTAGATACGGGCTTTCACCGTGTTGCCCAGGCTGGTCTTGAACTCCTGAGCTCAAAGTGATCCGCCCACCTCGGCCTCCCAAAGTGCTGGGATTTGCTGAGACCCGCTTGGCTGGGGAGACCCTAACCCAGCGGCGCTAGAGCAATTAAAGACACACACACAGAAATATAGAGGTGTGAAATGGGAAATCAGGGGTCTCACAGCCTTCAGAGCTGAGAGCCCCAAACAAAGATTTACCCACATATTTATTAACAGCAAGCCAGTCATTAGCATTGTTTCTGTAAATAATAGATTAACTAAAAGTATCCCTTATGGGAAACGAAGGGATGGGCCAAAATAAAGGGATGGGTTGGGCTAGTTATCTGCAGCAGAAGCATGTCCTTAAGGCACGTGCTGTTGTTTGTGGTTTAAGAACGCCTTTAAGCGGTTTCCCTCCCTGGGCGGGCCAGGTGTTCCTTGCCCTCATTCCTGTAAACGGTAAACCCACAACCTTCTAGCATGGGCATTATGGCCATCATGGCCATCATGAACATGTCATAGTGCTGCAGAGATTTTGTTTATGGCCAGTTTTGGGGCCAGTTTATGGCCAGATTTTGGGAGGGCCTGTTCCCAACAGGGATTACAGCCACCACACCCAGCCTGAAACAGTTATTACCATGGTGACTGCCAAGTACATGATCTTAGAATTTTTAACTGATTATTTGTAGGGGCCAAATTACAACCTGATATTATGCTTTGAGTGTCTAGATTTGCTTAGCCTGGAGAAGAAAAGAATCATTGGGAGATAGTTGTCTTCAATCGTTTGAAGTTTTTTTGCAAAGAGAAGGAAGACACAATTTATGTTGTTTCAGCAGGCAGAATTACAGCAACAGAGCAAAAGTTACAAGTAGGAATACTTCATATGTTTTAAACTTCTAGTAGTGCTCTCCCGCACTGGTACATACCACCTTAGAAAGCAGTGTATTTTCTGCATGGAAGGAATGTTTCTTCTGTTACTTGAATGTCTACTGTAGTGCCATCTCTGTGCCAGGCACCTTTGCACACCTACTCATTTAATTTGTTTTATAGATGAAGGAAGAGTCAGTTACAGGCTCTTTCTCTTTGTACTACATCTTACTGCTAGATGAGGGAGTTTCAGTATTTCAAGGGTGGATGGATTCAGTAATTCTTAATATTAATTCCAAAATCTGTGATTATATGTGCATGTCTGTTGCTTTGTATCATGTGATACTTGATTTCCAGATACTGCTAAACTATAACATTACTCTTTTCAAGAACCATTTCTGTGTCTCTTGGCAACAGATGGGTAATTTTAATTACGGCACATGGGTTGACATCAAAACTGTTTTTGAGCTAGGTTGTTTGTGGATGTTTAGGACTGTGATATTCAAATAGGATATGGAAGTCAACAAGTTTAGTTTGTCTTTAGACAAAAGCTCAGTTTTGGATATCTTGGACTTAAGAGGTGGTAGGAGTACATCTACTCAGGGTGCCCCCAGACAACTAGAAATGTAGGTCAAGAGCTTCAGGGGAAGTTTAGGAATTAGGTAGAGATTTAGGAATTACCTGCAGAGAGGATAATTGAAGAAAATGGGCTTGAATATATTAACAATTTCCAAGGGAGCAAGATTAGAGAAAAGAGGACCAAGGACATACTTAACGGTTTTCAAATTTTGAAATACGTAGTATTTCCAAGACTAGAGGAAAAGGAGGAATCTCGATATGTTCAGGGGTGGAGGAAGGAGAGTAGGACCAAAGTGAGACATGTTTTTCTTCTAGGAGCTTAATGGTTTTTTAGAGAAAATTATAATTAAAAATGAGCAGTTAGGAGCTAGATATTTTTCAAGCTGTATAATAATGGAGGTGGCCTAATCTTAGAAGAAGACAGATTAATGAGAAAGGCTTGAAATAATAAAATATTTTAAAATCCAGGGTTATTAAGCATTACAAAATGGAAAAAGAAAAAAGCCGTGAGTAATGATAGAATTAAAATAAATATAGTTATTTTCTTTATCATATTCTCACCTACATGCAGATTGGAAACTGAAAAACAGAAGGAGAAATATGTGGGAAATAATCGGGTGGGGAAATGTACTATATCCCTCACCTGAAATGTTTGGTACCAGAAGTGTTTGGGATTTGGGATTCTTTTCCTAGATTTTGGAATATTTACATATACTTCCAGTTGAGCATCCCAAATTTGAAAATTCAAAATCTAAAATGGTTCAAAATCTGAAACTTTTTGAGTGCCAGTATGATGTACAAAGGAAATACTCATTGGCACATTTTGGATTTCAGATTTTCAGATTTGGGATGCTCAACCTGTACCTTTAAGCAGTCTCTAGAGTTAGAGCTAGAAACACAAAAGAGAATTTTTCTACAAACTTTGTGCATTGAGTTTGGCAGCCTGTTGGATGAGGTAGTTGTATCTTAACTACTCATCTTTAGCACTTCACTTTTCTGTTGGGTCCCTCCTGCCCCTAACCCTTCAAGTTGGTATTGAAATATTTTAAGGTCTTCTGTTCACAGCATGTTTGTCGGCTTGTCAGTATGCTAATATAATTATGTCCTCAGCATAAGATTTCCCAAATCATAGTGGTGAGTTTTTTCTGTTTTTTATTTTTTATTTTTTTCAGCCTATTTGATGGCTTTGCAGATGGACTAGGAGTTGCCGAAGCTATTTCATATGTGGATCCTCAGTTCCTTACCTACATGGCACTAGAAGAACGCTTAGCCCAGGCTATGGAGGTATGTTCATAACTCTGATCTCCATATATAAGTTGATGGGATACAAAATGATAAAGGTTTAAAGTGATTTTTAGACTACTCTTAAGAAAAGGTGAATCTTTTTCCCATCAGTTTAGTAACAGTTATTGAATAATAATTGTCACCAGTATGTGCATACAAATTATACTTGATGTCCTGCTAGTTTGCCTTAAATTTCAGTATTTCTCAGTTTTTACTGCAGAATGGAAAATGTTTTGCTTACATTTAGAAAATATACTTTTTTCTCTATTGAATTATACAAGTATGAGAGTGAATATCTTATATACACACGCACAGGTGTATTTGTGAAATGCAGTTGAAGCTAAGGATATATTACAAATCTCTTTTTTTCTCATGGCTTCCAAATACTATCCGGCTGCCTAATGCAGTTAGGAAATTTGCTCCTCCTTATCCCAGCAAACATATACACACTTTAATAAGTGGGGCATATTTGCTGCCTAAGTTTCTCTTGCCTTCTTTTCATTATTTAACTAAAACAGAAAAACCTGTTCTTAAATGTATTTGCCTAAGTTCAAAGCCCAAGTATTTTCATGTTTGGGAACTACTACTGTACCAGTGGATTTCATTAAAAGAAGTCCTTTTAAATCACTATTTCCAAAGTGATTTCCAAAATATAGGTACAGAAATGACTGGTGAATGAGCCACAGATGAGAGAACAAAAAATTGGCAAGAACTTTTAGGAGCATTATAATATATTTTGTCTTTAAATTTTCTGAGATTAGAAAGTCCAGTTTGTGTATTTATTTATTTTTGAGACGAGATCTCACTCTGTCACCCAAGCTGGAGTGCAGTGGTGCAGTCATAGCTTACTACAGCCCTGAACTCCTGGGCTCAAGCAATCAGCCCACCTTAGCCTGTCCCAGGTAGCGGGGACTACAGATATGGGCCATCAGACCTGGTTTCGGTTTTTTGTGGGGTTTTTTGGTAGAGATAGGGTCCAATTATGTTACCCAGGCTGGTCTCAAACTCTTGCCCTGAAGCAATCCTCCCACTTTGGCCTCCCATGGCACTGGGATTATAGACATGAGTCACCATGCCCAGCCAGAAAGTCTAGTTTAGATTGACAAGTTAGATAGCAGGTACCTATCTAATATCGATATATTTAATAATATATTTATATATATAATATATTACCTCTCTCTAATATATAATATATATTAGATATATCTATTAGATAAATTTGTCTTTAAATGATCTCTAATATATTGTATATTATATATTAGATATATAACATATCTAATATATCTAATATCGATATCGATATTAGGTATCGATATCTAATATCGATATAGATATCTAATATATAGATATCTATAGATATTATAGATATCTAATATATAGATATCTATAGATATTATAGATATCTAATATATAGATATCTATAGATATTATAGATATCTAATATATAGATATCTATAGATATTATAGATATCTATAGATATTTATAGATATCTAATATATAGATATCTATAGATATTATCGATATCTAATATATAGATATCTATAGATATTATCGATATCTAATATATAGATATCTATAGATATTATCGATATCAATATATAGATATCTATAGATATTATCGATATCAATATATAGATATCTATAGATATTATCGATATCAATATATAGATATCTATAGATATTATCGATATCAATATATAGATATCTATAGATATTATCGATATCAATATATAGATATCTATAGATATTATCGATATCAATATATAGATATCTATAGATATTATCGATATCAATATATAGATATCTATAGATATTATCGATATCAATATATAGATATCTATAGATATTATCGATATCAATATATAGATATCTATAGATATTATCGATATCAATATATAGATATCTATAGATATTATCGATATCAATATATAGATATCTATAGATATTATCGATATCAATATATAGATATCTATAGATATTATCGATATCAATATATAGATATCTATAGATATTATCGATATCAATATATAGATATCTATAGATATTATCGATATCAATATATAGATATCTATAGATATTATCGATATCAATATATAGATATTATCGATATCAATATATAGATATCTATAGATATTATCGATATCAATATATAGATATCTATAGATATTATAGGTATCTAATATATAGATATCTAATATAGATATCTATAGATATTAGATATCTGTCCATCTGTGCACACACATGCATGCATATACATGTTCATGTACATTTATGCTAGCTCTGCTTTGTCATCACTTTTTTTACATATGTAACTGTCCATGGAGATTGCTTTCAATTACGCTTTGTGGTGAGTGTTTTTCTCAAAGTAACCATAGCAGAAATACTCTATACTAGGAAAAAAGTCAGAAAGAACATCATGAGATAGGATACAATTAGGATTTTTGCCAAATTATTTAACCTGCCTTGGCAAATTCTGACACATAAGAAATAATGGTGTAGCATGGTAACTTGCATCAGAAATACATAAAGATTAAGGATCACTCATTTCCTTGTACTAAATAACTCTTTGAGTGATCTGTTCTAGGGTCTGATTTCACAACATTTAGTCTTTCATTTTATGCTAGTGGTTTATGATTTCCTACAATATGGAGATAACTTTAAAAAGAAGTGTTGAGAATAAAATGTTTTAGTATTTATTACTAGTGGGGAATGTGACATTTGGCATCTTGAAAGAAGAGCCAGAGAGACTGGTCTTGAGAGGTCATGCTAGGTAAAGGCACTAGCAGTGAACTAAGACAAAAGGCAAGCAAGAGCTTACAGTCTCAAACATTGTTGGCTTCTACCAATAGTGAACTCAGTGGCATTATTCCTACCAGTCTATACTTCTGCCGCTGTTTAATGGCTTTAAGTATCTCTCTCCTCTAAAGCTTATCAGCTTCTTCACATTTTAGTGCTCTGATTCAATTTATTTGAATTTGATTGAGATGTTTCACTCCTAGAAAATCAATACAGTTGTCTTCCTGTCACTCTCCAGAAATCTGTTTTTCTGTGTTCAGTATGCATTTATTTAATCATTTTTTAAAATGAAACAAAAATAATTTATGATTATTTCTTTTATATTTAACACTAACACTCTTTAAATGAAACAAAAACTTTGTTTCTCAAGCAGCCCTGTAACTTTTTGGAAGTAGTTGCTTTCATTTCTGTTATTTTTCCAATACTAGATTGGTCATTGTTTTCAGGTAGTGGCTTTTGGTGAAAATACTGGCAGTATGTATTTGTCTCCTTATATCTGTGTCTCTAATTTGAGTGAGGAGAGGGTAAAACCTTAAACGTCTTTAACCTTTTGAAACTTTTCTACTTTTCAAAATGGATTTTGAAAAAATCCCCTTGCACATTTATGTTGACATCTAAAATTTTTCAGCATAAATCTAGGTAGTATTAGTTACTTTATCATACTTCTTCGCTAGAAAAATGTTTAAAATTTTTAATATAAAAAGTGGTTAAATTGAGTTACAATTAATAGTATCCAAATAATCAAAAATAAATTATGAATTTTGGTAAGTGTTTTGTAGGAAGTGAATCTAATGAGATGGAGGCATTTTCCTTTCCCAGTTATGAGTGAATTTTATTTATTACCGGAATGAGACATATTTCAGCATAAATTTACTTCTGATTTTCATCTTATGAATGTAAGGTTGAAAAACGTTGTTCGCCTAAATAAATTAATAGGAATGGAAGGAGTTTATTATGGCATTGTCACTGAATTCTTTTGAGATATTTGCCCAGAATCACATCAACTTGTCTAGATATTCTTTAGATTCCTTCCGTTTTTTTTTTTTTTTTTTTAAGCAAAGGATTGGAAGCCACCCAAAAGATTTGTTACTTAGTCATTAGAGTTCAGTTCTACCTCAGTACTTCAGATTGTCCCTGTGAGTGGGTAAGAAGTATGCTTTTATTTATAAAGTGGAAGAAAGGCAAGTATAAACAGAATGTTAGAACAGAGAACCAGCATGTTATACTGCAGGTGCATTCTTATGTGGATCAGTTCGAAGAAAGATTTTACCTATGAAAGCTTATTGAAACTGATTATCTTAAGGCTGTCCATACCCACAGGCCCCTGTAAAGTCTTTACATACTCACAATAGCACCTGTATACACCCAGGTGTAGGCACTAGGAAGGCTATAATGTGGAGGTTTAGAAGGTGGGCTTTTGTGTTAAAGAGTTAGGCTGTGTGACCTTGGACAATTCACTTAACCTCTCTGAGCTTTAGCGTCTTCATTTACAAAATGGGAATAATAAAATCTACCTGATGGGTTATTGTGAGATTGTGTTAAAGCCTTTAGCAAAATACTTGGTTGTATTGGGAAGCTCTCAGTAAATAGTATATTCATATAGGTTTATTCAAATCAATAGTCAACTAACTGGTGTAATCAGTGAACAAATCTGGATTCAGTGGTGATCATTCAGAATCGGTATTACTATCTTCATTCTTTAAAAACTGAATTGTATTTTATTCTTTAGAACAAAATTTTATGCTGATAAAGGATTATGCTACTTTAAACCTACATGTATTCTAGATAGGGTGATTTAGGCTAGTTGTCTTTCTGCCTCTTCGACTAACTATTGTAAATACATTGTACTGCCTAAAGGTATAGATAGTTTTTTTTTTTTTAATTTTTATAGGTTTTTATACTAGTGGCTTAAAAGGCTATCTTTTGCTTGTGTTGCTTATAAGTGATCCTGGATCATCTTGAATATATGACAGTACCAAGGCAATAAATTATTTTTACATATATGAAATTTCAGGTGTTACTAGCACTGCAAATATGTAGATAATCATTAGAAAGAGATAATGAACCCATTGAGACAAACATATATCAAAGCATAATTAGCCTGGAATAACCTCCCCAAATGAAAGTTACTATAAATAACATCCTTTATTTCTGTTTATGTGTAGCACAAATGAGTTCTTTCAAGCAGGTTCTATCTTGAGTAGTACATATGGGGAATTGGAGGAGATTCATAATTATAGCTATGTGAGAAGGAAAGGGACTGATAACAGGATCTTACCTTCCATTTCCTATCTTGCACTGGGAAAGTTCAATATAAAGAATTCTAAACTAGAACAAAGAAGTAGAGTAACAAGGGATTGGCTAGGAGGAAATAAAGATAATTACAAAGAATATGGGGAAAGCGCATATAAGGAGCAGCCACCACCTGTCAGGCAAAGCTAGGACAACCCAAGGAAGAGTCCCTAGTCCATCTCAGGGCTGAGGTCACCTTGATGGAAATGGCACAGCTGTGGCTTGCTGTATGAGAGAGAAGTCACTTGGGTATGTGCTGGTGAAACTTGCTGGAAGTCAGCTCTCTTAGGGTGCTGAGGAAAGCTATTCATAGGAAGGTGTCTAACTGGAAGCGCTGTGCTGCAGAACTGTCCAGCATGGATGCTGGGGGAGGCTGCCGCCTACTAAGTGCATTACAGGAACTGGCTGCTAGAGAAGCTGTGTGCACTGAGTCTAGTGCTAGAGAAAGCCACGAACATCACTCTAGTCCCAGTGTGCTCTGTCAAGCAAGCACACTGGGACAGAAGGAAGGCCCTTTCCTCCAGCAGTGTTCTTCAACATCCTCTGTGAACAAAGCTTAGCATCATGCCAGCTGTTAGGAGGGAAAGTATTTAAACAGCCCAGATTTTCACAGAGCCGACACAATAGTGAATTTGGATTTGTGGAGCAATAATTCCATAAATGGAACATTCCAGCACTTTGATAACTTGGCTTCCATATATACCTTTCAATGCACATTTAAATTTCCATCCATCAATAGAATTGTATTTCCACCCAACAAAATACAGCTATTACTTACTACAAATGAAGTTTCACCCATTCCCCAGAATGAGCAGATGGCTAGTTCCAAGAGGCATTGTATCCATCACTAGTTATGCATTACTCCACACATTCATAGTAACACTGAATATTCTCTTATATAAAGACTAAATTGCAAATTTAACTTCCAACAACTGGCATATTGAAATAGAAATGGGAAAGAGGAAAAGTAAACTGTTAACATATATAAATAAGCACATACATAAAACAAGCACATAAAATATGCAAAATTACTAATCCTTGTTCTGTATTTGCTCATGAGACTGTGAATGATAGCTATAACTTCCTTCTTCCATGACCCAGTCATATTTTCCCTGCCCTCAGCCAGAAGCTCACTCAGCTGGTTAGGATTCTTTACTTGGTACAGTAACCCAGACCTACACTGTTTATATCTTCAATTCTTTCTTTTTTTGTCTGCTGTAGTTCTGGTAACTTTACTGTTGGGCATGAAAGCAGTAAGAGATTCACACTCCAGGTGAGATTATCACAGGGTTTTCAAGCAGAGGAAGCCTAGTCTGTGGAGGGCACACTATTTCTACTGGTAACAGGAGGCTCAGAGTGACTTGGGGATTCAAAGTTATCAGTTTCCTCAGAGTTCAGCCAGATGTCTTCATTCCAGGTTTCAGAATCTTATTCCTTAACCAATCAATGGTAAAACTTTTGAGAAATTTGATGAGACTAAGAAGTCAACTCTAATTTTCATTTAGCAATCCACACAATTACATTCTGTGTTTGATTTTTAGGAGCAAGAGCATCTTTTAGGGCTGTCGTGGATGCTTTCTGGCTCTCATACCCTATTGTGAGGTTTAAGAGACCTGAGTTTGTAATTTTTTTCTGTAAGTGCACAAGGGCACTCTTAATAATCCATCTCACATCACGATTTTTACAGTTAGATCACTGTTGCCGTAAGATCAAGTATAGCAGCTATCTGGGCTTTCAAGACACATGCTTCAGTTGGACCTTCATCACTGTCAACCACAGTGATATCTTGATTAATTGTGATGCCACTACAGACTATGGATTAATAGCATCCCATTCTCATTGGCAAGGAGCTCAGCACTGAGCTCAAGCTCAACAGGTGTAACCAAACCAACCCCCAAATCCTTTTCTTGCCAGTTCTGTGTCCCGGGACCACTCTTAATATGAATTCTATACCAGTCTGAGTTCAGTCCCAAGAGAGAGAAATACAGTAATTTGAACAGGGAAAATTTACTGTAAATATTAACTGCAACGGAAGTTTAGAATACCAAGGGATTGGCTAATAGGAAGTAAAGCAAACTCTAAAGAATATAGGATTAGCAGATTTAAGAAACAGCTTTAGGGCTGAGATAGAGCACTCTTCTTCCCTCCTGTCTAAGGCTGAGAGCCAGACCTTATTGGGAAGGACACAGCCATGGCTTATGGAGGAGTATTTATGGTACTGTGCTGGCAGAACTTGCTGGAAATTTGCC
This sequence comes from Pan troglodytes, assembly GCF_028858775.2. Taxonomy (NCBI): domain Eukaryota; kingdom Metazoa; phylum Chordata; class Mammalia; order Primates; family Hominidae; genus Pan; species Pan troglodytes. The sequence goes on along the minus strand of NC_072402.2, from coordinate 107,064,640 downwards.
TTCTGGAACATGGCAAAAATCTGCCCTCTGGGGCAAGAGAAACTTCACAGTGATGTGACCAAGCCCCTAGGTACTCTGCTGCAGAACCACCTAAGATGAGTACAAGGAGAAGCTGCTGGCAACCTTGTCCTGTAATTACCAGTTACTGGATAAGCGGCATGTGCTTCAAGAGCCAGGCACTGGAGAAGCCACCCACACTGGAGGAGTCTGATGCTGGAGAAGCCATCTGTGCACAGGGAAGCCTGGCACACTGCAGGGGCAAGCCCAAGGGAACCATGAAGCAAAGTCCTTTCCTTGTGTCTCTCCAGCACCTTCTACTGACAAAACTTAAAATCATGTCAGCTAACAAAAGGAAAAATATTTAAAAGGCCCAAATCTGTTTTCAAAGGGCAGAAATGAAAGGTGTATTTGGAGCTGAGAAGCAATAATTCAATTACTGGAACAGTGTTTCTTTCTTTTTGCAGTGTTTCTCTGCATATCCAGAGTCAAATTTGGTGTTCAATAATATTAACTATGTTGATTAACTCTTTGTGAACCGTTTTGCTTTTTCCTTTTTCAGTCCTGATTTTGCTTTGGGCTTGGCCCAAGGCAAGTTGTAATCCCTATTATAAGTCATCTCAAATTCTTTTTGGGAATATCTATGGTAGGACCTTAGGCATGTATAAATATTAGGTTTGCCATCCAGAAGAATAGAGTGTTAGCTAAGCTATCAGGCAGAATTCTTCTTCTATATGGGAAACCTGGCTTGTTCATTTTCTTTTATTATGGTAAAATAAACATAACATAAAATTTACTATTGCTACAGTTTTTTAAAGTGTACAGTTCAGTGTAATCAAGTGTATTCACATTGCTGTAAACAGTAACTCCCCATTTTCCCATCTCTCCAGCCCCTGGCAACCACCATTCTGTTTTCTGTCTCAATGAATTTGACTACTTTAGGTATCTCATGTAAGAATCATACAGTACTTATCCTTCTGTGACTGGCTTATTTCATTTAGCATAATGTCTTCAAGGTTCATCCATGTCGTGGCATGTGTTAGAATTTCCTTCCTTTTCAAGGCGGAGTAATATTTCACTGTATGTGTACATCACATTTTGCATATTCATCCATCCATCAATGAACAGTTGATTTGCTTCCACCTTTTGGCTCTTGTGAATAATGCTGCAGTGAACATGGGTGTACAGATACTTGTTTTAGTCCCTGTTTTCAGTTCTTTTTGGGTGTATACCCAGAACTAGAATTGCTGGATTATGTGATAATTCTGTTTTTAATTTTGAGGAATTGTTGGGCTGTTTTCTGTAGCAGCTGTAATATTCTGCACTCCAACCAGGAGGGAAGGCCCAGTTTTGATAGTTGTCAAATTTCCTTCAGGTTTTTCATCCCTAAAAAGAAGCCAAGGTCTTTCATAGCTCCATGATCTTATGATGCTGTAATTAGGATATAATACTAACAAGTAATAATTAAACTGTGTAATACCAATTCTTTGAATACAGTAGCAGTTCAGAAGGATACTAGTGCAGTCTAGGACCACTGACATAGGCCTCATGGAAGCGACAGGACTTATGCAGTCCCAGAGGGAGTGATAGGACTTAAAGGATGGACAGAAAGCACCAGGCAGGGGAAGCAGCATGTGCACCAAGAGCAAGTAATTGTACAGGTTGCAGACAAAAAGACAAAAGTCTCAACTGCCGTTCTAGTCTAATTAGAGCCAGAAAGGATGAGGATGACGCATCCCAGATGATCACATGATCTGATGTTCTTTCCATCCTTCTTAGAACAGTAATTTGACACAGATATTTGAACCTGTAAATGAAATTCACAACCCAGATAACCTAGTAATACTTGTGAGCTGGTAATGTGGGTGCGCCAAATCCATGCCAGTGGTAGATGTAGCCATTCAGGAGTGCATTATTTGCTTCCATACCTGGAGCTTCTAGTAGCCTCAGCCACATTTTATCTTTCATGAAGTGAACCTTTCCAAAATGTTTATTATTTTCTTTCATGTTAGTGATCTCACATAGGAACCAATAGTTGGAAAAAGTAACCACTCCTTCAAAATATAAATACGGAGAAGTAGATGATTATTGAGACAAGGTAGATTTTTTTTTTTTTTTTTTGAGACAGAGTCTCGCTCTGTCACCCAGGCTGGAGTGCATGGTGATCTCAGCTCACTGCAACCTCTGCCTCCCAGGATCAAGCGATTCTCCTGCCTCAGTCTCCCCAGTAGCTGGGATTATAGGCACACACTACCACGACCTGCTTTTTTTTTTTTTTTTTTGAGATGGAGTTTCGTTCTTGTTGCTCAGGCTGGAGTGCGATGGCATGATCTTGGCTCATTACAACCTCTACCTCCTGGGTTCAAGCAATTCTCCTGCCTCAGCCTCCCAAGTAGCTGGGATTACAGGCATGTGCCACCACACCCTGCTAATTTTGTTGTTTTTTTTTTTTTTACTAGAGATGGGATTTCACCATGTTGGTCAGGCTGTCTTGAACTCCTGACCTCAAGTGACCCACCCCGCCTCGGCCTCCCAAAGTGCTGGGATTACAGGCATGAGCCATCGCGCCTGGCCAAGACAAGGTATATTTTTATTTCACATGTAGAAAGTTGGGCTCTGCGTGTATATTTAATGTTTTGGTTTGTTGGTGATGGTGGTAGTTCCTTCTGAAGAGGCAAAAGGAGCAAAGGACTAAAGCAAAAGAAACTAACAAAAAGAGAATAATGGTGATATAATTTTGGAGATACCCTAAAAATAGTTTTCTGTTACTGTTTTAAAGTATTTCTAACAAAGAACTGTACCTTTTGTTTTTCAGACTGCTCTGGCCCATTTAGAGTCTCTTGCAGTAGATGTTGAGGTGGCCAATCCACCAGCCAGTAAGGAAAGCATTGATGGTCTTCCAGAGACCCTTGTTCTTGAAGATCACACTGGTAAGGGCAAAGTTGATCTCAAATGTTGAAGAACACATTGTACATTTAAGTATATTATCAATATACCTAGATAATTAAATACTTGATTATTAGAAACTTTCACTAGATTTTTTTTATAGAAACCAGATGCTCACAAACTTTCACCTAGTACAAGAATATTTTTAATTTTCAAGTGATAGGCTGAGACAAATGTTCCTCTGTCAGCTTTTTTACAAAGCAGTATTTATTAGATTCCAAATTGCCAAGTATTAGACAGAAATGCCTGCCAATTAACTGGTCAAAGACTGGCTCTTTCGTCTTTCAGAGGTATCTTCTATGAGTATAATATGTTGCTTTTCAGTTTTATTAAAATTGAACTACATGTGATTGACCTGAATTATTTGTTGTTTTCAGCTATTGGTCAGGAACAATGCTGTCCAATCTGTTGCAGTGAGTATATTAAGGATGATATAGCAACAGAGTTGCCCTGTCACCATTTCTTTCACAAACCTTGTGTCTCAATTTGGCTACAAAAGGTGAGTGATAGAATAATTAATTAAAAATTTAAAAATTAATACTTTAATAGTGTCTTCTGCAAGTGAATAATAGTATCTTTTTTTTTTTTTTTTTTTGTGAGACAGAGTTTCGCTCTTGTCACCTAGGCTGGAGTGCAGTGGTTCGATCTCGGCTCACTGCAACCTCTGCCTCCAGGGTTCAAGCGATTCTCCTGCCTCAGCCTCCCAAGTAGCTGGGATTACAGGCACCCACCACCAAGCCCAGCTAATTTTTTGTATTTTTAGTAGAGACAGAGTTTCGCCATGTTGGTCAGGCTGGTCTCAAACTCCTGACCTCAGGTGATCCGCCTGCCTCAGCTTCCCAAAGTGCTGGGATTTCAGGCATGAGCCACCACGCCCAGCCAATGGTAGTATCTTTTAAACCTGTTTTATTTAGCCACAGATTTGTAGTACTTTTTAATTCATTGTTAAAAACCTGATTGCATTTAATGATTACAGCTCAGGGATAATATGGAAATATTTTATTTTACTAACATTGTCTAAAAATATAGACAATAATAACAACATGTTTTTAATCATTTTAGGAAGTGATTAAATATCTGAAAACTCATTTTAGAATAAAGCTGATTAGAATTTTAATCATAACCCTGAAATTTGGTGTTTTCAAAAGTATCTAAAGCAGAGAAGCCTTTGGCACTACTCAAAGTACTATAACAATATACAGCTATTCTGCTAATACAGGTTGGTGTTTCTGAAATGTATATGAGAGATACTTAATAATCTACCAAGTAGCTCCTATTCCAGTTTTTATATATTGTCTTCAAATATTTACCCAATAAATCGTAAGCATATTTGAATTATTTAAATAAAGGAAGTGTTTTATTTCAGTCTTCTCTGTGAACTCTATTTTTGCATAAAGGATATTTACCATCCAGTTCACTAGGAATTCCCAAGTCACTTTTCCAAATTATCTACTTAGGAATACAACTCCCTTTCTTCCCTATAACCAGTGCTTTTTTTCTCCTTCCCTTTTCCCATTCCTTTCCTTCCTTCCCTGTCTTTCCTTTTCCTTTCTTTGCTGTTCCTCTATTTCTATTTGCCACTTTGTTCTTCTCAAAATTCCACTTAAAATCTCTGAAATCCAGTTTAGAAATGTTCACTGTTCTTTTATAAAATCTCTCTGTATGAGATAACCCATAGTGCCTTTCAGGTAGTAAGTGCCCAGTAAATATTTTACAAATCATATCAGATGAAAGCTATTATTAGAAATTAGAGGTGTTTTTATTTTATTAACAACAAAATCACAAATAAAAACTTATGGTGCAAGTTACAAAGACCAGCTAGCAGTCTTCAGTAAACAGCACGTGCTAATGTGTATTATTTGAGGAGTATTGTCTGCATAGAGATAATGTGTGTCTCAAGTCTCATGAGACTTCCTGGTATTCTGGATTGAGGTATAATGCTGGATTCTGAATTAGTTTTAAAATACTGCTTTCCTTGCTCTGTCCCTTCTCCCAGAACATAATTTGGGAAATAATATTTTAGGTGATTTTTCTTAACCTGTTTATCTGGCATTTTGTTAATACAGCCTAGATGGCTGTGCTGTACAATATACCAACCTCTAGTGTTTTTATAAGAGTTGAAGTAGGTAATCCGTGATGAATTTAATGTAGTGTTTGGCACATAGTAAACATATAGGATAGGAAAAGTAATGGTAAACTTATTACTAATGAAAGTTAGAATTCAGTAGAAAATGACTTTTTCAGTGTCTGTACATGATGGTGGTAGTAGTGGAAGTAGGTGTTATTAAAATTATTGGGGAAGCAGAAAATGCAGAGCCACCAACTCTTAAAATTTTTGAGCATGGCTGAGTCTGTGAGGTCCATTCCCTCATTTCATTTCTACTCCCATACATTAGACCTTCAACCCTTGTTGTCTTAACTACTATTGTAGTGACCTACTTTATTTCCTTACTTCCTTTAGAGGTACTTTCTTTTCATTTCTTTTTTATTTGCATAAATCTGTGGGGTACATGTGCAACTTTGTTACATGCATAGGTTATGTAGTGGTCAAGTCAGGGCTTTTAGGATATCCCATCACCTGGATAACATACATTATACCCATTAACTAATTTCTCATCATCTTCCCCTCTTCCTATCCCCTCACTCTTCCAAATCTTCATTATCTATCATGCCATCATTAAAGGCATTTTCTGAAATGTAGTTCTGATAATGTACTTCCCTTCTCATAAAAGAAAGAGAGGGACCTCCAGTCACCTGTGGAATAATCTGAAGTTTTAATCTTGACATTCAAGGCCTTCTGTGATTTAGACCCCAACCTGTTTCTTCAGATTTACTTTTCTGTACACTTGCTCATGTTTCTATGCATTTGCTCCTGAAGTCTGGCATGATTTTTCCCTATACCATCTGTAAGATTAGATGATATAGGTAGGTGCAGTTTAAATTCCACCTTTTCTGTCCTTAATAAATACTGTCTTTAAATTCCCATGATAGCTTCAGAGACTTAAGAAGCAGTGTTTTGTGTGCCTGCTGTGTGTCAGTCACTGTTAGATGATTCCTCTTTAAAGATTCATGATTTCTCCTTTAATCCTCACAGTACTTTAGGACTTATTGTTATCTTTATTCCTGTTTTCTAATGATTGTTACTTGTCTAAGTTTAAATAGCTAGTATGTAGTTCATCAAGACCACACTCATCTATTTGACTCTAAAATGTTATTGTTGGGGCCCAATCTGTATGGCAAGTACACAATAAATGTTTGCTGAAATGAAATTTTTTTTTTTTTTTTTTTGAGACGGAGTCTCACTCTGTCACCCAGGCTGGAGTGCAATGGTGCTGTCTCAGCTCACTGCAACCTCCGCCTCCCGGGTTCAAGCAATTCTCCTGCCTCAGCCTCCCGAGTAGCTGGGACTAAAGGCGCACGCTGCCACGCTCAGCTAATTTTTTGTATTTTAGTACAGACGGGGTTTCACCATGTTGCCCAGGCTGGTTGCGAACTCCTGAGCTCAGGCAATCTGTCCACCTCGGCCTCCCAAAGTGCTGGGATTACAGGCATGAGCCACCGTGCCTGGCGTGAAATGGATTCTTAAACGGTAAACGTAATATATGTTGTACAGCCTTGAATTATACTTGAGACTTTGCTGTAACACAAAGTAACAGTCTCTTCAGTCTTTCTCCTGTCAGGAAATACCTTAGTGTGAAGCCTTTCCTGCTTTTTTTCTGGGGAGAATGTTCCCAAGATACAGTTCTTTGTTGTCTTCAACAGCATGATCTCTTCAGCCTCCCTTCCAGCAGGGAGTTCTCTTTGGGAAAAAGACCAGATTTGCAAGGGGATAATCTGTTATCAGATAACGTAGCTCTATAATCGTCCATTGGTCCTAGAATGTTGTGCTCCTAGTATAACTGCTTTCCCCTTCCCACCTTCTCTCCAAGGTCTGTGGTTGATTGTTTTGTCATTTAGAAGGCACCTAACACTCTTATCTCTTTTTGGAAAGAAATGTCATGGCTTAGAAAGAAAGTCTGAAGTCCATCTGCTTTGACATATCTGTGCTACCCTAAAATGAGGCTTTAATTTGCCATCGACCTACGTTAATTCATCGTAGACCTTCTTTAATTCACACCAATCATAAATGATTTGGTGTGAATTAAAGTAGGTCTGTGGTTTCTCTAGTAAATGCATAATAGACTAAATAATGATAATTCAGATTATTGTTGAGCTAAACTCTGACCTCCATGTGGACATGTGCCATGATTCTTTGCTCACCCTCTGCGATTGCATCACTGCTGAGTTTAGCAGCTCTTAATTAAAACTCACTAAATTAAGGAGGATGAATGACCTTAAAGATATGAACATGAATAAGAGACATCATTTACCCTCAAAGAAACTAGAGTCTGATTGGGCACAGAGGAAAAGATATTAAAATTATGTCTTTCTGCATTGTGTGGATTTGACGTTTGTTTTTTGTTGTTAAGAGTCTTATTATTAGGATAATGATACTGTTTTTTCTTTATTAAGTTACTTGTGTGGCAGTTAAGATGATTCTGGTGGCTCTTAACATTTTTTTTTTCTCCAGTCGGGAACATGCCCTGTGTGCCGCCGTCATTTCCCACCTGCGGTTATTGAAGCATCTGCAGCTCCTTCCTCTGAGCCTGATCCTGATGCCCCACCTTCAAATGACAGTATTGCAGAAGCACCCTAAACCTTGACAGTTGAAATGAGATCAGTGTATCAAAGTAAATCTGCAAATTCCTTCTAAATTTCATGTGCAAATAATTATATATAAATATATTTAAAAATGCTATATATAGTATATGCCATAGTTTAGAAAGAATATTAACCTTTCTAAACTAAATTTAGGTTTGCAGAAAGTATTAAACATTTTCAAGCTGAATGTTGAGACAGTGCATCCATTTTCTTTAGTTGAATATGTTTGTATTAATTGTAAAGCCAGGCTTATCAGTTGACTCTCTCCAGAATAAATAATCATCTGTGTGGCATATGTTATTGGCTTTGTCTGTAATACTGCCACTAAGTGATTATAATTAAGCTGTCCTGTTTGCATCAAATGTAAAGACTGTGTTCACAACAGTAGTAAAATTTGGTTTCATTGGAAATGAAACAAATTCTAAAGTATGCTTTTTCACTAGTCCCTTTGATTTTGCTATATCATAACCTCTTGGTTCATATGCTGAGAAATTTTTCAGAAAGTCCATTTTTGTTTAAAATTAGGACTTTTCAGAATGCCAAATGAAGGCTAAAATTTTGGCCAGAACATTACAAAAGTTTTAAATCGTAGACGTAACTCCCCCTGAAATAAAGTTAGGTAGTAAAATCCTTAATGAAACCAGTGGATGTGCTTAACGTAAGGTTAGTAAAGCATACAAAGAATCTAGTGTGCTCAGGGCTTGGTACAATGAGCTGAATTAGATGGCCTTATGAAACTCTTTCTAACCTCTTACCCAACCTGTTTCTCCTTGGTTAAAATTATACTTGAAGGCCCAGAACACTCATGGCACATTTGTTTAATATTGGTTATAGTTAGTTTAAGGTAATTTTGCTTCTACAGTATTTTGGAAGGTCTGAAAACTTGCACAGGGTCATCTTTGTAATTATATAACCCCAAACTAAGATGCACAATGTCTCCTTCAGGTGATTACACACAGTAAACGAGTATGTGCAAACATGGACATAATAGTTCACTTACAAATGTGATTTGATGTTAACACTAGAGAATGATGACTGTAGAACATTTGAGCAAGTAAAATAGTAAAGCACATAGTGAGTGTACGTCCATCTAACTGGTACATTGATAATTTAGTTTGGGCACATAAAAGGAATATTTATATGGCTTCCCAAATGCAGAGTTACATCTTATTTGTGTATTTCTCTGAGTATTTATATCCCGTCTCCTTTTTTCATTCTTAAAAATAAATGAATTTTCACTGTTGGCACATATGAGGCTTAAATATAAGGAACATAACACTTGCATTCTAATTTTTGCATATATTGTAAATGTGTCTGGTATTTACAGCAAAATACTGTGTATCCTTTTATGGGTAAAACAAAAGTGAACATTGCATGCATGTAATGTGATGAATTTGTAATTTAGGAGTTCTTTGGGGCTTCTGTGACTTTGGAAATGCTTACATTCAGGCCTTAATGTTGCATTAGCTAGCATGTTTTCCCTCTGATGTATATAGTCACTGTTGTATAAACTAATCTTTGCTTGTTTTCTACTCTGTGATCTTTCCATATCATATTTCATTAATGATCAGTTAGTGTCAAGGAGTCAAAACAGATTAAAATTAATTTCGTGTGTATATGGTGGAAATTTGTGGCTAGTGTGATTTTTGTTTGTTTCCTTTTAAGTACTGTTGATCAGTTGTGACACTTACTGGTTAAACTTACGTTGCTAAAGATTTCTCTATAATAAGCCACACATTATATTTAGACTATATTAAGGGACCTTGGTTTTCTTCTAGATAGCAGCTGTCCCAAAGAAAATATTTCTTCTTTGTATGTTAAGATTTAGCTATTATCTGCCAGTTGTTAAGAGGTTTTGGTTCCAAACTCAACCAGCAATGTTGAGAGCTGAACTTAAGATAGCTGTTGTACTTTTTGCTTTCCATCTGTTACTGTCCTTCATTCTTGGCTCCCTACTATCTATAAACAGCTGCTGTGAAGGAGAAAAGTTGAATAGGAGTTGGCTTAAATTTTAAAAAGGAAAAAGAAAATTGAGGTTTTAGGATTTTCATGGTAACAAGCTCTGGTATAAGCTAAGGCTGGCAAGTTCAGATACTAAAATATTATTTGATCATATCTCGGATCCTTTTGAAAAAGTTAAGACTATATGAAGGTAAATTAGAAATAAGTATGAATATTAATAAAATAGCATTTATCTTATTTCTCTGTTTTATGTTGTGACTTAACCTAATTTTATTTTTTTAACATTTTCTTATTTCTTATAATATGAATGCTGATATTTAAAGGTAGATCTATGTGGTATTCTTTGTGTTTCTTAATTGTTTAACTCTTAAGATTATTTGTGATCTGGATTTATGTATTTGTTAGATACATACGAATTGTTAAAATGGAATGCAAGTTTTTCAAAAGCCCAGGTCTAAATGTAATGGTTGGTTTATTGTTCTATAACCCCAGCCCATCATTTTCTGTGTAAATCATAAACAATAAACAGAATATACTCGGTGGTCATTTCTAATATTTAATTGTGTAATTGTATCACTTCTTAAACAATTTAGAGTTAATGACAGATAACACTACTGAGCATGTGATGTTAAAAGTCCTTGAACTATAATCTAAGAAAGCCCTAGAAAGAGCCAGACAGAAGTAGTTGATGGACTTCCTACTGCTGGAGGGTCTCTGAGTCCTTGCCCTCTCCTCCCTGACATCCTTAGCTATCCCGTAGGTTTCAGCAGAACCTGATTTCCACACTGACTCCGGACTGCAGAAACCCTTAATAAGGAAGGGAGCCCACCTCACGTCAGTGGTTTTCTCCAAATCAGGCATGGAAATATTATTAAATCTAACTGTTTAGCAAGATTCCTTGTGGTTCTCAAACAGTTCAGAGAACTCAGTCATTTCAGAAGGGTCAGTTGGGTGCTGATAAATTACGCAATTCAATTAGACAAAGACTAGCCAGGCATGGTGGTGCGCACCTATAATCCCAGCTATTCAGGAGGCTTGAGGCAGGAGGATTGGTTGAGACCAGGAGTTGAAGAGCAACCTGGGCAACATAGTGAGACCCTGTCTCAAAAAAATTTACAAAGTTGGATAAAAACTAATCATTTTGTTTAGATGCTTAGAAAGTTTAGAATTCTGATTCTCCTCTAATAGATTAAATATGTACTAGAAAAATAGTCTCAGAGCTGGAAACATCAGTGGTATACCTCTACTGTTGATGTTTTTATAATTTCATCATCATTTTCATTCAGCCACTGCCGGATGGAGCCATTCAGCACCCCTGCAAGGGATGAATTTCATTGTTGGAAGATTGTCACCAAATTTCTCTATAAAACAGCACACATGAAATTAGAAAGTCCTGTTTCTCCTGTGTGGTCCCCTCTTCATATCCTTCTTCAGGCTTCACGCTTTCTGAAATCTAACATGGTATCTATTCCAGACCAGCCTAGAGTTGGCTCTTTCACTCCTTCTCTTAAAGTATGTTGCTCAGAATTAAACACAGTTCTGTGGTCGAACTAGGGCAGGGTTCAGGAGCACTGTTGCCACCTTCAGAGTGATTCTCCTGTGGCTGTTACGGTTGGTATATGTTATTATTACCACCATCATTATTAGCCAGGCTGTCATACTGTTTGCTGTCTCTTGCTGAGCTTCCCAGGTATTGCTGGTAAGCCAAGTCCCCACCTTATCTTTACTTAAACAATCTCTTATTAACCTAATTGAAGGACAGCATTCATCCTTACTGAATTTGATTTGTGAAGGTTCTTGTGAATTCAGGTTTTTCGTCTTAGCCTTGCATCCGTTCCAATTTTGATAAAGCATACGTTTGGTATGTAGTGGCTTTGTCTAAGTTGTTGATACATGTTGAATTGAATGGGATGCAGTACAGACCCTCTTTAGAATGCCGCTATACACTGCACTTAAGGTGAGTGATCCGTTAATTAGTAATTTGGTTACAGTTGTTGCAGTAACTACCAGTCACTTCATATGCCCGTTTCTTCATCTTTCCTAAAAAGGACACTAAAAATTTTGTTGTGTTTGGCAGACAGATGCACTATGCACTGTCTTTGGAAGTAGCCTAATGTGCTAGTATATTAAAGAAAGGAAATTAAGTCAGCTGGTAACGCCTCATTCTTAGTGAAACCATACTGCCTCTTTTTCTAACTCCTTACGTGCCATCTGTTTAATAATCTGCCTTAGAATTTGTTAAGTGATCAATGTCAAGCTCATTTTAATAATTTTTGGAGTCCGCCTTTTCCCATCTCAAAATTGTGGTGTTTGAAATAACATGACCTTGACAAAGTCACGTAATCACCCTGCTTCTGTCTTCTCTTTAATGAATCTAAATTATAGGTTCAGTACTACCACTATTTGTGCATGAATAAGGGTTTGAAAAAAATGTTTTTCATTGATGTGCAAAGTCATAGGGAAATATGTTATACTTGGTTTCCATCATTGTTTATAGCACCACTTTTTGGAGAATGATGAACATTTCAGATAAAACACTCTTAAAAACATATTAATTACCTTTCAAGAGTTGCGAATTTGACAGGGGAACTTTATTAAGTCAAAATAAAATGTAATTTTCATAATATTAATTATGAAACCTAACACTAATAAAGATAGTTGGTAATTTATTGCATCTTATTAGTATATAATCAATATACAGTTTTTATAGTGAACATTGACAGGGAGGAGGTCTTTATCTTTTTAGAAAGATACTACTTCTTACTGTCAGTAATTTCCTTAGATTATAACAATGTTTCTTCTTACGAAGATTCATTTTTAAATGCATTTTTACATTATAATAATAGTTTCTATTTATGAAACACTAAATATTAGGCATAGTGTAGGCTTTCTATCTTATCTCATCTTCATAATAAGTCTGCAGGGTTGATTTATTGTCTCAACTTTACAAATTAAAAAAAAAATTGAGCCCCAGACATGGTCAAAGAGCCCTGGTTCTTAAAGGAGATGCTGTCGATTCTGTCTACTTCATGCTGCCTTCCTGAGTAGGAACAGCTTACCTGATCAGTGTTATCAGTGTTATTATTTAAGTACATTGCTTGAGATGCAGTCTGTTTTGTTTTTTTGTTTTGTTTTATCAGAAAAAATTAGGATCTGTTCAGAATTTTGAGAAATATTTTTTCCTTGCTATATTATTTTGCTAACATGTTAAGATATTTGTGTACTGATGACCAAGATTCTAATGTGGCCCTGATTAGTGAAGTTTCTTAGTCACCAGTAAGATCTAATGAGAACTTCCTACCTTTGCCTGGTAATCTGGGATTCTTAAACTGTTCTGCAGAGACTGTCCCAGGCCTGAAAGGTGTATAGCATCCTGTTGTCTCTTAGCCATCAAGAGCTAACTATGCAGACATCTTTCTACAAGCAATTTGTGCTACCCTTTCCAAAGGTCTGGATTTCAGTTCCTCTAGAAGCCATGGACATCTGCCCTCCACAACTGCAAATACTCCAAAGAGTACAGAACCTACTCCCAAGTTGTTTTATTTGTAGGAAGAGACACTTGACAGGGGCTTTCCTTTTGATTTCAATCCTTAATAAATGCCATTTTAAATTCTTTTTTAAAGAATTCTTTAAAAAATCCAGCCGTTTACATTGTGCCCTAGTTCTATTAGTCTAATCCCAATGACTTGTGAAGAGAACCCAACTGTTACAGACAGCTGTTAAAAGGGGCTTCTCTACATGCCATCATACCAACTGGCTTTTGGCCCCAACAAATAATTCTTCCTCTTTACCTGGACAAAGGATCCCCCAACCCTGGTATTGCAGTATTCTAGGTTTGGTGCCATTGTAGAATGTTAGACTTTTTATTTCCGTTTAAATTGACCTTTAAAGCAGATGAAGATAGGGATGAGGAGCTTACAAGATCAGCCTTGTCTGGGAAGCAAGCTCAGCCTCAATTGGATGACGAAGCTATTCACAAGTGAGCACCTTGGTTACAACCCACATCTAAATGAGTAAATACTACCTGAAAGAAAATGTTTAAAAATTTTCAAATTAGGGAGTTTATGAAAATAGTATATTAGGACATATAAAATGGGAATACTTTCTCAATCCACTGAAAAACACCTTCATTAAACCCAACAAATTAAATATTTGTATAACCTGAGCTGCTGTCCATTTAATATTTACAAAGTGCCTACTCACAAACCTGTGAACAAAATAGACAAGATCCCTGGCCTCCTGAAGTGTCCATTGTAATGAAGAGACTGTTACACGTGCCCACCCCCAGCACAGCTGGATTCACTCAGTAGAGAGGATTTCATCTTAGCTTGGGGAATGCCTGACACACAGGGCCTTAGTGTCTCTTCTGTGATTACCCAAGCTAGAAACAAAAGCAAGGAAAGAATGAGCCCCCTAAGGTGACTTTAGCTACCAGCACCTACTCTCAAGCCCAAAGGATCTATAGCTATATTGAGATAGTTATAGGTTGAAGGGTTGAACCCATCTCCTAAGAGGTTGTATGCCCTATGGACCACAGCAGGCCATGATGACTTACAACCAGGGAAATTTGAAAAGAATTTTTCTTTTTTTTCTTTTGAGATGCAGTCTCACCCAGGCTGGAGTGTCATGGTGCGATCTCGACTCACTGCAACCTCTGCCTCCCCAGATCAAGTGATTCTCCTGCCTCAGCCTCCTGAGTAGATGGGATTACAGACATGTGCCACCATGCCCCCCCTAATTTTTGTATTTTTAGTAGAGATGGGGTTTCACCATGTTGGTCAGGCTGGTCTCAAACCCCTGACCTCAGGTGATCCACCTGCCTCAAGCCTCCCAAAGTGCTGGGATTACAGGCATGAGCCACCAGCGCCAGCCAAGAGTTTATTTTCTGGAGATGGGGGTGAGTTGAATAGAAGAACCAAAACTCCAGTGTTTGACCTTATATCCTGTGCTTTATTTTTGCTTGTTTTCTCCCTGTGCTACAGCATTCACACATATGCATCCAGTGTGGTTTTATCCAGAAAATAGAACATAAAGCAGGCAATTCTGAAGCACGGCTTTTCTGCTGGTCATGTAGGCTCTGATACAAAATATTGTATAATTTTTTTTTGTAACTATGCTGGCGTACCAGCACTAACACAATGAACCCTGCAAACTGTCTTACTAAGGGCTTAATAATGAGTAAGCATCATTGTAAAATTGTCAGACTTGCTGTATTATGACTCACAGAAGCTGAATGGGCCAAGTTAAAGTGCACTGGACATTAAGGGAAATAAATGCTATGCAGATGCACAGCCATGTTAAGACAGTCCCCCCTCTCAACTTAGCAGCAGCACTATGATGTAGCAGAGGTGCCAAATCTGAGCATAACCGAGTTTCACTCAGGGAGGACAGAAATGTTGCACAATCCTTTGGGTTCTTCTTTCCCCAACCCCCATTACTGTATAATGCATTTTCTCCCAAAACTAAGGCCCTGAAGAACTGCCTAAAGCTTAATTTATATGTAGGTGAAACTCAGTAGAAGGGGAAGCAGAACAGAATGCTGCATTGGATGAATTTACCACAGTGCCTGCAAGGACCATTCTACCTGAAGGAGAATATCCCTTCTCATTGTCAAGGACTGCAACGGATTCAGGGTTTTCCCCTGCTTGCAAGCTAACAAATTTCCTAGGTCCCAGGAGTATATACAAGACCCCTGGATCAGAGACAAAGGACTTCATTTCTCATAGCACAGTGGACAGCATGAGTTTCATAATTACATCAGTTTGCCTTCCCCCCAATGTCCCTCAGGAGTGCTGCACACACACAGTGTGAGTTTAGTGCCACAGCTGAGGAAATTTGAGCTTAGGAAACCCCAATCTTAGGGAACTGCTAGAAATCTGCCCCAGGACAAGACATTATCCTCATTTTGCTCAGGAAACAAATCTGTCCTCTGACCTGGGAGGAGAGTAGGGGACAATATATCTGTCTCTTAAGACTATTTGCTATACAAACATCTTTGAAAAGGCAGGACAGAACAAAGCTGTTCATGCTTCTTGCTCAGAAGATGTGCAGAAATACGAGAAATCGAGGAAGAATTGTCTCTCAACACCATAGCCCCTGCTAAAGGGATGGGACAACATAGGCCTCAAAACCCCACTCCTCCCAGCCACAGGTGATTGGACTGTTGGGCACCTGACTCAAGGCTCCTGCACTCAGAGGTTGACCAGCGACCCGGTGCTGGAGATAAGGCAGGTCTATCAGCTTCTCTCACTAATTTATGTTGGGAAATAGGGAATTCTTAACAGGAAATGGGGAGGTGAAGCAAAAGGGTTGCAAGAGGAGGGATATTAAAGTCGTAAGGAGTCATGACATGCTGAAGTGATGAGGAAGCAGAAACTAAGAACAGTTAAAAACTGAATGGGAGAAAATACTTAAGAGTGGATTGAAGAGGAAGCCAACTGCAGTGGGAGAGAAGGAAGCTGAGCCTCATGACCAGTGGAACACCAGAATGAAGTAGTCATAGCTCCTTCCTTTCCTCAGGCATCTTTTTACTTCCTATCCCAATCTGCCACCCACATCAAACATGGATATCCTTATAACAACACACACAAGCCAGTACTGGAGAGAATTTGAGTGAGCCTCTGTTTTAGTTAAGTAAGCTCTTTGTTTATAAAGAACGGAAGAGATACAAAATAATGTTGCCGCACAGTGACAGTAAACTAGTTAACGTTTATTGAGTGCATACTATGTGCTGGGAATATTTTTGGGTCATTTTACATGCAACATCTTAGTTAATCCTTATATAATCCTAATAAAACTTAGAAGTAAACACTATTATAATTCCCCAAAGACATCAAAAGATTAAGTAGCTGCCAAGGCTCACATAGCGAGTAAGTAAGGGAGTCAGGATTCCAACCCAATGCCCTTAACTGCTTTGTTATATTGCTTACTGCATAGGTGAGTGAGTTAATACTCAAGGTAAGTACAAACAAAATAAATTTTAGTGACATGACTAATAGTTCTTGCAGACTAACTTTGTAAACTCAATAACCCTTTAAACATTATTACATCGGAGATGAAAACACTAAACATTTGGATCAAAAAACTTAGAAGTTGGTAATTATCTGTATTAACAATCACAGAGAATAATCCTGAAGAGGTTAAGGAGAGGAGCCTGAACATTAAATTGATTTACTCTCTTACCTGGAAAAAAAACCTGATCTCAGCAGATGCAATTTATGTTACTTTTATATCCACTGTAGACAGAATTCTGCCTCCATCATTTTCTTTCTTGCCAGCCCCTATGGTGTCCACAGTGTCAGTGACCACTGTCCGCACCTGTAAATAGGTAAGAACAATGATGTGGTCAAAGGAAGCCTGTTGTATTTCTAAAGACTGGTAAGGCCTGGGTAGAAAGCAAGTTGTGATTGACCAGGGATAAACATCGGGTCCCTGCTGTGTCTCACACTAAATCCACTCTACATGATCTTGTTCTGTCCTAATTGGTCTCTATCCCAGATGATTAATCCCTTTGGTTAATGAATACCCATAGCCTCATCATCTCTAGGAACAGGCACCTAACAGGAGTCTGAGAGAATGTTGCCAAAGCAACTTGGTGAAAGATGCTTGTCTGTTCATTGACTGCTTTGTGCTGAGAATCAATAAAAAATTAATGATCTAAATAACCACTATATTAGCTCCCTTAAGGAAGAAACAGTGGCTTGCCCAAGATCATACACAGCCAACCAGTGTTGGAGCTAGGACTTGAATTTAGTTCTTCTGACTACTAACAGTTTTCTTTACTATGCCAAATACTGTTCCTGCTTTCCTTTCACCTGTACTCACTGTAATTCTCTGGTGAGTCAAGGCAGCAGCTACGGTGAGGTCAGAAAAAATGGCCTTCATTGAATAGGTAGCATTTGCCTACAACCTACTTTGTCCCAGATACTCTTCCACCAGCAAAGTGGGAAAATAATGACTTAAATAAGCAGAGCAAGCCTTCTGTTTGTGAGTTTCTGTTTCTCTGCTTCGGTTTTGGGTCAGTTTTAAGACCTAAAACTTGGCGTGGGGAAGCAGGGACATTTCTGAGAGCTTGCTCTGCAGCCAGCACTTTATGAAAATAGAAGTACAGGATGAAATTTTGAGCTCTTTAAGGATGACAACACTGATTGATGATCACTAGGAGCCGGTAATTGCCTCCTGGTCTTAAAGTAGGAAACCTGCTGGGTAAAAAACTAAAGACAATGAAGGGAACATTTTGTCTTATAAATTGAGTAACAGCATTCTCTGGCAACTTGTTAATGTCAGAGATGATCTCTACAAAAGTGAAGATAAGCTTGATTGCACCTAAAACGAATATTTTTTCCTATCAAATGGGAATACCAATTTAGGTTGTTCTGGGCAAACTTCCTTGAGTTTAAAAAGAGGGAAGCTGAGGCAATATTTATTTACAGACTCCAAGTTGGAAGGAACTAAACAATCCTGCCAGTTGCTCTAGAGGTGACAGGCACTTGCCTTTTCTCACTTTTCTTTTTCCCTTCTTCCCTCTCTCCTGTCTCTCCTTCATTCCTTCTTTCCTTCATCAGCCAGGCTGACTGAGCTTAAATCCTAGTCCTACCACATTCTAGCTGTGAAGTCTTGAGCAGCTTACTCAACCTCCATGTACCTGTTGCCTCATCTATAAAACATGGACAGATGGTTTTCTATCTAGGGTTATTATGAGTGAGTTCACATATGTAAAGTACTTAGGATCTGGCACATAGTCAGTGTTGGGTAGGAACACGTTTTCCCCATTCCTGATGTTTCCTTCCACATGGAAGGACTTCTTCATTCATTATTTGATCTAAATCTTCATTGACAAATCACAGTATCACACATGGGCTCATGAATTTTGTAATATATTTTTAAGTCAAATTGTTTATGTAGACAGGAACCCAACAAAAATATTTCCCCAGGACCTTGCGCACCCTAGAAGTGGCTCTGGAGAAAAGCATTTGCCTACAGAAATAAACCATTTCCTTCCTCAGCCTATATCAGTAACAAAGGTGCAGCTTTGGCCACTATCTGCCACTCCTTTCTCTTATTCCTCTGTTTGTTTAGAAGCGGATCAGGAAAGAGGGACACCATTTCCTCGGATCCCTCAAAGTCCCAAAAAAAGAACTCAATAAGCATTAGCTGTTATCATTTTTCAAGCTTTCAGGTTGTGTTTTATTTTCTGTTTTTCTCCTTTCCTTTCATTCCAAAAAGCCTCTTTTCTTTAATTCTATAAGCTCTTCTTTGGTCCTGAGAGATTCTTGTTTGTTTATTTTTGTTTGTTTGTTTTTTGCAATTATTCCAGAGATCTGGACAATCTCTAGCACAGAAAAAAAAAATTCCCTTCCTTCTTAGCATCCTTCAGTAGTTGGACTCGGTGAAAATTCCACTGCCCCCAGCCCTTTGCAGCACTGCTCTCAAGGCCAGTAGGCTGTACCTGGGCCCTGACTTGAGAGGAAGATCACAAGAGAAGAGCATTCAGTGGGTTAAAAAAAACAGATCCGAAGGATGAAGGGAATCTACCTTCAGATTGGAACCGAAGGTCAAAGGTTCTAGGAATGAAGGTATTCAACATGGCAACGCTGGAAGCAAAGTAAACGTTCAACAGCTGGATGATGATAAAGTAAGTGACCTTGAAACCAATAGGACAACATGGAGCTCATTACGATTATGTTTAGGGAGACCAGGAGGAGACATGGAATAGGGCTTATGTGCAATAAAACAGAGAGGAAAGGAGGAGGCAATTTATAAATGCATGTCCTCTGATTGTGTAAAATTAGGCATCTGTTAAAAAGACGGGAATGATGTAATAATAGAGTTAACATGTTAGAGTAATTGGATAATAGTATTAGTTGTTTCTTTTCTCTAACTGAATATAATATATTACTTTTATAATTTAGTAAATTTGTTCTTTTCAAAGGAGGTACACCCATGCCTTTCTCCTGGCTATCTGCAGCTCAACAATGAGGGACTTGGGCTCCCCAGGCCTCCATCACACTAAACAGTCCTGGCTGACTATGATACCCTTCCTCTTTTCTCCCTAATTTGTTGTCTATTACAGTTTGCTCCGTGGACATGTGAAGCAATCTCTGGGGGTGGAGCTGAGGAATCTGCATTATTAACAGTTTCCTGGGAGATTCTTACACACACTAAAGTTTGGACAAAGATTGCTTAATTTTTCTGCCAAAAGTCTTAACCACACAGGGACTTGCACGATCTATGTTATTTCTTGAAGCAAAGTTAATCCACCGATATTATGCCTTGTGTGTATGTGTTTTAAGTGCCCAGTGAACACAGTTCCATTTATCCTCAAAGATTTTTGTGTAGAAATTTTCGATTATAATTTATTCATGGTTTTTGCTTAGAAAGCCACCTTATAAGCAAGGTATCCTGTCATAGGATCACTACTTTCTTTCCCTCTGTTTTGAGTCCTGCCGTAATTAGGGCTGAGTGACTTTTCGGGACACACTTTACTTTGTTTCTTTGATCACAACAGAGAACACAGGACTCTCGGGTCCTGAGGCTGGCTGAAGGGTTTCAGTTTTCCTTAATTCTCTATCATTATAGGACCTGGAAATACCCACTCATGATCCCACTGCTTCCAGCCCTCAAACTAAGAATGGAGTCTCTAGTCGTGCACATTCCTGGGCCTCAGGGCTCACAAGGCAGTGAGGCTGAGGTGGGGCGGCCTGTCTGCGTCTGCGCCCCAGCAGAGCCTCACAGGTCCTCGCTGGCACTGCAGGAAGGAGGCCCCTCTGAGGCGAGGAGTGTTCTGACCTACAAGGCTGTCCAATCTTTTGGCTTCCCTGGGCAACATTGGAAGGAGGAAAATTGTCTTAGGCCACACATAAAATACACTAATGATAGCTGATGAGCTTTAAAAAAAATGCAAACAGAAATTTCATAATGTTTCAAGAAAATTTATGAATTTGTGTTGGGCCACATTCAAAGCTATCCTGGGCTGCATGCAGCCGGTGGGCCATGGGTTGGAGAATCTTGCTTTATGATTTTACTCAAGACGGAAACTAAGTGCTAACATTTCCCCCAATCACAATTCTATTTTACCTTTTTAAAAACTCTAAAGGGCAAGAATTTTGCTAATCTTTTCTAGAAATATAAAAACAAGCAAATATGTTTTCTAAAACAAACCAAGGCTTTTCTCCTGGGGAATTTGCAGACATAGCACGAACTCCTTCCTCACTGCTATTTCTTGAGAGGGGCTGTTAGGCTGTGCTGTGCTCTGCTTAAGGACGAGAGGCCAGGTACACAGCCTGAGAGGCCAGTCATTGTGCCATGGTGTTGTCAGGAGTTCCCAGTGTCCATCTTGATAAGGCTTTGCTAAAACATACTAATACAAACTTCCATTACCTCCTGTGTTTCTAAATAAACATACCAAGTTATTTTAAAAGACTCATGTTTTCCTTTGTAATCATTTGAAATTTCTGCCTAGTGTGAAACAACCGTCTAGATTCTCACAGAATTCATGAATAATACTGAAATCCACTCTCCTAAACAGCAGCAGTTTCAAGTAAGTCGTGCACTAAACACAATGTCCAAATTTATTTTTAAAGCTTTGAAGATAAATGATGAAGCCTCCTATGAGATTATCTTTTATGTAGCGGAAGAAAAGAATCCTTGAGGGTCAAGTTGCTAGGGCAGTCACAGAAGCCAGAGCCATGGGCCAGGAGGTCCTGAGGCCTCTCTGAAGGATGTGCGTGATCATCCACTATGGGTGCAGCTGGTGTTGAAAAACTAAGCTGATGCACCACCTCTGTTGTTCCAAGGCTAGACCAACAGTGGGCATTCTCTAGACCTATTGTCTCCTTTACCTATTAGGGGGAAAACCACTTCTACTGTGCAGGGATCTGCCCCTTTAAACACATAAATACCACTTAATCCACTGCCCTCAACAGAGGAAATGACCACTGGCCTGGAGGCCTCCAAAATTCCTTCTCTTTTTCTTTCTTTCAAATCAAAGGTCATGGTTCATTTCGAGTTCCAATGCTATTTTCTAAATTTTGTTTTAATCCAGATCTCATGACTTCTTTCTCATTCTCTTTCCTTCCTGAACAATTCAGTGCTAAAACCATTAGGTAGGGCAGAGCGAAGACTGTATGGGCGCCAGGGTGAAGGAAACCACAGTGGCACAGAGTACAGTGCCTGCATCAGGACAGGGTCAGGAGGCAGTCCTGCAGAGGGGCAGCTCAGCATGGTGTGTTCAAGTCCTACAGAGTATTGGAGCCCAAGTAAGTATGGACAGTGTCCCTGAAGAGAATGGCCCAGCACAGAGAATCGAACCCCAAGCTGAGGATGCCAGGCAGTGGGAGGGAGAGGGTGGAAGTCGGGGGGGCTGCTGCAGGGTGTCAGAGCCACGCTGGGTGAGGAAGGCATCCCTGTAGGGGCAGCTCAGTTATAGAGAGCTAGGACCCACAAGAGGTGAGTACAGGGGAGCACGTGGCGATGGGTCAGTGGGAGGTTGGTTACATCCAGGGGATTTGATAAAATACAAAATATATTAATCATATGGAATGGAGATTTTTCACCATTAGTGAAGGGAGTTACAAATGTGGAGAGGGAGAAAATGAGATGGAAGCCACGGTGTTGAATGGGAATTTAATGTATCAGTGTGAATCCATGGTTTTCCATATCCATAGATGTATAAATGTAGCTCTAAATGTGTGTGTGTACACAGATGTTAGGGGTGGCAGGTATCCAAGTTACCCCCAAGTTACCAGCGGCAAATCTCAATTCTTGCCTCCTCAGAAAAAAGAATTTGACTGAGGGGCATAAGGTAGAAGGAGAGACCAAGGCAAGTTTCAAAGCAGGAGTAAAACTTTATTAAAAAGCTTTAGAACAGGGAGGAAAGGAAAGTACAGCTTGGAAGAGGGCCAAGCGAGCAACTTGAGAAACCAAATGTGCAGCCTGACCTGTTGACCTAGGGTTTTATATGTTAGCATACTTCCGGCATCTTGCTTTACTTCACCCCACTCCTGAGATCTTATTGGGAAGCTGCTGACCAGTTTCAGATGTTTTCTATCTATTAGGAGACTACCTCTCCCTGGCGCTGGCTGTGACCAATTATTCAGAGAAACAGTTAACAACCGCCTGACAATCACCTGCTGGTTGCCTGACACTCCTGGTGTGTGTTGAGGGGGAGCCCTCCGCCGCCCTGCTCATGCCTGCCTAGCTACCTACTGTAACACAGATCCAGTGCCTACCTCTGTCGGCTGAAATGCCTAGGAGTAGTGATAATCCTAATACCCAGATCTCGATCTCTAAAAATCACCTTCCACTAAAAGAAACCAGGGCTTATTGGAGAAATAGCTGATTTCAGGGTTGGGAAAAGAAAAGATGAGCCTAGGACATCTTGAGCCAGAAAAGGAAGTGATCAAAGAATGATGGAAACATATCACAAAGACTAGAAGCTGGCTAGAAAGGGCCCTTACTGGCCAAACGGGACAATTTGTGCAACAAACCAAATAATAATGAAAGGTTATAACCCGTTGAACAAAATAGGAAATGTAAATCCACTCAGATATAAAGAAAGAAGTGAATAAAATAAAGTTTGATAAATGGGATACTTACATAATTTCAAACGATTTCTCCACCAACACCTGTTAATTACAGAGGAGAAAAGTAACTTTACAATGGGAATGTCTGGCAGACATCACCTGACTCAAGTGTCAAAGTGAAGAAACATCATCAATGATGTTTCCATTAAATGGAAATCCTGTGCCACCTGACAAGAGGCATTTAGGACTTCTGTGATATTACCTCTAAAGAAGCATCACCTGAATCTGACTATGAAGAAACATCAGAAAAACTCAAATTGAGGAACACTCTGCAAGGTAACTAGCCTGTAATCCTCACAGATTCAAGGTCAGAAAAGACAAAAATGAGAAACTGTTTCAGACTAAAGTTGACCTAAGGGACGTGACAAATGTAGTGCATGATTCAGAACTGGAGCCTTTTGCCATAAAAGACACGTAGGAGACAATTGGCTAAAATGGAAGGAAGGCTGAGGTTTAGATGGCAACAATATGTAAGGGTTACTTTTCTGATTTTGATAGTTACATCATGTTTCTACAGGAGAATGTCCTTGTTTGTAGGAAATACATACTAAAGTATTTAGAGGTGATGGGAATCAGGTTGGTGAATTACAAATAGATCCAGAAAAAAGGAGTTATTTGTCACATACTTATAACGTTTCTGTAAGTTTGTGATTATTTCAAAATAAAACAATTAACTTAGAAGCACATTACACTTGTTCCCATCCTACACTGAGCCATTTTGAACCTGGGCCATGTTGATAACTAGGAGAGGAAATGTTACCTGCTCATAGAAGTCATCTGCCAGAATTTTCTTATTATTGACTTATGTAAAATTAGGTTGACAACTTAATCTGGGAAAAAACATCACAGCCACCTTTTCTTGTAATGCTTTCCTGAGTGTTGGCTAAATACAATGAAGTTAATACAACTTAGAAAAGCAAAACCCCCTTCAAAGAAGAACTCAAGGGATAAATTTTCACCACGATGTTCAGCATGAGATTATCTTCCATAAGCGTGCATCCCTCCCCTAATTAGCTTCCTGACCTTCTTTCTAGTTCCCTCAAAACCCTGGCAATGGCAACTAAAAAGATGGCTTTTGTGAGAAGAGCGATTGGTGTCCACACCTGCTGGTGCTGAGCACAAGACAATGTACATGTGTTCTCTTGAAGGAAGAAACTTTAGAAACGTCATCTTCAAGGTGTCAATCACTTGTCTACTACAGCTGCTGCCTCAGCGTCCACTTTTAGACCCAGCATCAGCTGTGTGAAACCCAGTCGCACCCTGCCACCTTTGGTCTAGGTGTGACTTCTCTTCCTTAGAGGGGCATGATAGAGCCCGTGTGTTTCTTTTCTTTTTTTTCTTTTTGTTTTTGAGATGGAGTCTTGTTCTGTCACCCAGGCTGGAGTGCAGTGGCACCATCTTGGCTCACTGTAACCTCTGCCTCCCAGTTCAAGCAATTCTCCTGCCTCAGCCTCCCAAGTAGCTGGGACTACAGGCATGAACCACCACGCCTAGCTAATTTTTATATTTTTAGCAGAGATGGGGTTTTACAATGTTGGCCAGGCTGGTCTCAAACTCCTGACCTCATGTGATCCACTTGCCTCAGCCTCCCAAAGTGCTGGGATTACAGGCATGAACCACCATGCCTGGAGGAGCCCATGTGTTTCTCATCTCACCAACCCAAAGCCCAACTCACTCCACAGCTGCTGACCATGAGGAAACCTAAGGTCAACACCGGAGTCAGGCAAATAAGCCACCCCCCCACCCCCACCCCCATACACACTTGTTTTATTTAAACTGGCCAATCCACAACTCCCAGAGGAAAGCCCGTGGGCCTTCATGGAGGCCTAGTCTCAAGCCCTCACTCTCCCTTCCCACCTGCCGATCGAGTGCCCTGCTGTCTCTGGACTTCCCATTGGCCCTCAGGGACGTGTAAGTAATAAAACGCTTCTCTCATTTCATATATTTTGTTTTGTGGCCCCCTCTGTGTCTCACCTGACCAACATACCTGAATCTAATTCTCCCGCTCAGGGTTTTCCCAGAGAGTGACTATCCTGGTAGGAATAAACTGGACCCAGGCCAGAAAAGAGCCACAAGGGCTTCTGCCAGTGTTTCCTGTGAGAGGGACACCTGGTCATGGGTCACACTTAGGCATTAGGCCGTCTACGAGGATAAAGAAGTATCCTGGCTGGGTGCAGTGGCTCATGCCTGTAATCCAGTACTTTGGGAGGCTGAGGCAGGTGGATTGCCTGAGCCCAGGAATTCGAGACCAGCCTGGACAGCGTGACAAAACTTCCCCACTACAAAAAATTAGCCAGGAATGGTGGCGCATGCCTGTAGTCCCAGCTACTCGGAAGGCTGAGGTGGGGATTGCTTGAGCCCAGGAGGGGGAGGTTTCAGTGAGCCAAGATCATGCCACTGTACGACCACTTCCCCTGGAGCCTCCTCAGGACAGGGCTAGAGTTTACAGACACTCTCCAGAGCAGCCTCAAGACCAAATCAGAGGAAAATCACAACATAAGGGTAGATAAGGTGCTGAAAGCGATGGCGGTGGTAATTAGCTCTGAGGAGGAAGGTGGAAATGAAGAGCTTATTTTGGTAACTGCTCCTACATGCTGATGGCTTAACCTAAGGTAATCTGTGCCTTCCAGTTTTAGGATCTCATCCAGAGTCATTATAATATGGGCGGGGGTACACTGACTTTGGGTTCAGTCCAAGGTTCAAATTCTGGCTTTATTTATTTTGCTGACTGTCTGCATTTAGTATCCTACTTAATCTTTCATCAGCTGTGCTAGGTACTGCTAGTACCTCCACTCTCCATTCACCACTTCTTTCTTCAGTCTTGTTCAGGTGATGCTATAGCTAGCCTTTCTGCCTCTGTGCTGGTTACATGAGAAAATAAACACTTTTCTTGTAGAAAGCCACTGTAGTTATATCTCACTGTGAAACACAAACATAACTGATGGGTTACATAACTGATGAGTTATCTATAAAAATGGGGTTAATGCGGGAGGCGGAGGTTGCTGTGAGCCGAGATTGCGCCACTGCACTTCAGCCTGGGCAACAAGAGCAAAACTCCGTCTCAAAAAAAAAAAGTGGGGGCGGTTAATGATGCCTACCTCAAAGGGCTGAATGAAAGGTTAGATCAAATAACATGTAAGTGCCTCTAAGTGGTAGAAGAGAAAGTTGGATACATGCTGCTGTCTCTATTCCTTCCCTCAACCAATTTAATCCTGTCCAAAGAGGGACATGCTTTCCGTTGATATCCTATTTCCACTTTCCCCAGTTCCATGCTTGATTCAGCAAGCTGGCTAAAGTAACCACATTCAAGTTTGGCTGGCTAGGAACCTGCAGGTGTTCAACAACACGAAGGGAACTCTAAGTGATGTCATTTTAGGGGATTATGAGGAGGACATTTTGTGGTAGTAGTTGGGGACTCGGAGAAACCTGTTGAAGGTTCTAGGAGTCCTCAGCCATCCATTTGAGCCACCAGTCATCCTGTAACTGGCATGATGATGAGGAAGACCTTGCCACCCAGCTTTGTAAACTCTCCTGAAGAAGCCTGCGCTTCCAATGAGTTTTCTCAGCTTACCAGTTAGGATTAAATCTGTGAGATTTTTATGGGGAGGACATATCTCTTAGAAATTCAGCCAGGTGCGGTGGCTCACACCTGTAATCCCAGCACTTTGTGAGGCCGAGGGGGCAGATCACTTGAGGTCAGGAGTTTAATACCAGCCTGGCCAACATGGTGAAACTCCATCTCTACCCAAAAAAAAAAAAAAAAAAAAAAAAACCGGTCATGGTGGCACGCACCTATAAACCCAGCTACTCCAGAGGCTGAGGCATGAGAATCACTTGAATCTGGCCGGGCAGAGGGTGCAGTGAGCTGAGATCATGCCACTGCACTCCAGCCTGGGTGACAGAGCAAGACCCTGTCTCAAAAAAAAAAAAAAAAAATCTGTCATTACTATTGTCTACCTTCAGCATTTTGTAAGGCAAAACTATCCATATTAAAGTAGTGGGCCAATGACCTAAAGTTCATATTTTTACTACGTATAATAAGACAAGTCTCACAGTTTCATAAAAATACACTTACAGGTTTCATGCTGGTTGTTTAGTTTTGATTAAGTGAAAATAGTAATACTTAGCTTACAAAATATTCTTGAACTGTAAGATCTTTTTCAGGCAGGATACACCTCAATTCTAATCCCAGGTTTAGTTCATTGGTTGTTCTCCCATTTTACTTTAGTGGCTTTTTTGGAAGATAGATTTCTCAGAGCCTCATTGACCAGAATTCCAGATTCCAGATTCCAGAGAACTGGGGTTCATGCCTTCTTGCACCTTCCTTAGGATTTGGGGAATCTCTTTGTTGGGTAGTCTCTGAACAGCACCCCTGGAGTCATGCAACACAAGCACCAGTTGTAGTTATTCTCAGCAGTTCTTGAAAATTGGTCAACTAAGAAACAGCTGCCTGATATGCTCATCCTGAAATATATTCAAAACTCAAGGGCAAGTACATTTAATCGGGATTATTTTGTTCTAAGTGATAGAAACTGAGTCTAAGCTGGAACTAAGCAGGCAATTTATTGCCTCACAGAGCTGAAGAGTCAGGGGTCACCTGGCATTCAGCATGGCTGGGTTCGGGGCTTAAATGGGGCCTCTAGGATTCAGTTTCTCTTCAATGTCTGACTGTCTTCATCCTCAGTCTTCTCCAGATGATGCCTGAAATCTCCCTGTTCTGCTTTCAAGGTAGTAAAGCAGCTACATCCTCACACCCTCCTAGGTTTGGCTCTAGAAAGTCTCTTCAGTAGCCTCCCAGAAAGTCCAGCGACTCACCGTCCACTCTGGTCACACCCATTAGAGTCACTGTAACCAAAAGGAGATGGTGTCATGATTGGCGTGAGAGTCACGTGTTTGAGCAGAGTCCACCCCATGGAGCCTTGGATGGCGTCCCACAGGCTGATAATGGAGAGGGGATGGATCCCAGTGAAAAATGGGAGCTACTACTAAAAAGGGAGAAATAAATGCTGGGGAAGCAAGTAACAGAAATGTCCATCCTTACATAGCCATTAGAACCTGCAGATGTCTTCTGAGACTGTTAATTTACTTTCACTTCAGTGTAATTTTTGAAAATCTGATTTTAATCTCATGGCAGTTCAATAGAAAGTAATTCCTATTGTCAGTTACTTTATGTTCAGTTTTAATCTAAATACTGGCACATACTTGAATTGGTAAATGATACCCCCCACCCCACCTTTTTTTTTTTTTTTTTTTGAGACAGTCTCACTTTGTTGCCCAAGCTGGAGTGCACTGGCATGATCTCGGCTCACTGCACCCACTATCTCCCAGGTAAAAGCAATTCTCATGCCTCAGTCTCCTGAGTAGCTGGGCTTACAGGTGTGTGCCACCATGCCTAGCTAATTTTTGTAGTTTTAGTAGAGACAGGGTTTTACCATGTTGGCCAGGCTGGTCTAGAACTCCTGACTTCAAGTGATCTGCCCTCCTCCGCCTCCCAAAGTGCTGGGATTACAGGCGTGAGCCACTGTGCCCAGCCTGCTCATTGTTCTATACAGCTTCAATCATTCACATGTCTCTTACCATCTGTTACGAAGTATGGTCTGCTCAGGAGCCCAACAAACTTGATCTCCTGGAGTCCTTTAAAATTCCAAAAATTTCTGAGAAATCAGCTCAGTAAATTGCTTTAACAAGTTTCCATGTCCTAGCCTCTGATTCTATTTGAATTAACAGTCTCCATAACCTGCTTCAAGTTTTTACATAAAGTTCTCAAACCTCACACTGACAGACAGGTTCTATTTGGCTAAGAGTGCTAAATAAAAAATAACAACTTCCTAAAACCCTTGGCTTTAGCCCATCCACCACTGAACCTTGTCACTCAAGCTCTCATGAGTTCAGCCATACACTAATGTAGAACTATCATGCCAGATTTCCCTGAGTCCCTCCATTCCTGATAAGCAGATGATGAATAAATGCAACTCAAATCTTCTAAGTCTATCAAAGGAGATTCTAAAGAGCCTTGAAAGTGGAGCTGGTCCATCAAAACAATTTATTTCTTCTATT
This sequence comes from Pan troglodytes, assembly GCF_028858775.2. Lineage (NCBI taxonomy): Eukaryota > Metazoa > Chordata > Mammalia > Primates > Hominidae > Pan > Pan troglodytes. The sequence continues at coordinate 107,035,394 of NC_072402.2, read as the reverse complement.
TGCTATTACAAGAATATCACATTGAGGTTTTCTTAGTTTGCTGTTTAGTCTTTAATAAAGTTACAGCTATGATGATGCCAAGGTTTGGAATAATTGTATAAGAGGCCAAGTTACTGTTCTCAGAAAGCCGACTCACTCTACCCATATTAAATAGTACATGCTATTTTTGTCTTCCTAGCCTGATGAGTACAATGATATTTTAGTCATAATTACTTATATAGGATAGTAGTTAGTGATGTTTTAAGTCCTTAAAAATAGATTCAGCTGAGTGCCCAGTATTTCTAATGATTAGCAATTGTATATACATCATTAAGTATTCCATACAGCATCCTGACTCCCCTGAAACCATAAACTCAAAAAATCTTTTTTCTTTTTTCTTTTCTATTTTTTCTTTCTGTTTTTTCTTTTCTGTTTTTTTCTGTTTTTTTTTTCTATTTTTTCCTTTTCTATTTTTCCTTTTCTATTTTTTCCTTTTCCATTTTTTCCTCTTCCATTTTTTTCCTCTTCCATTTTTTTCCTCTTCCATTTTTCCTCTTCCATTTTTCCTCTTCCATTTTTTCCTCTTCCATTTTTTCCTCTTCCATTTTTTCCTCTTCCATTTTTTCCTTTTCCATTTTTTTCTTTTCTTTTTTTCTTTTTGATACAGAGTATTGCTCTTGTTGCCCAGGCTGTAGTACAATGGCACCATCTCAGCTCACAGCAACCTCCACCTCCCGGGTTCAAGCGATTCTCCTGCCTCAGCCTCCCAAGTAGCTGGGATTACAGGCATGTGCCACCACACCCAGCTAATTTTGTATTTTTAGTAGAGACAGGATTTCTCCCTGTTGGTCGGGCTGCTCTCAAACTCCCAACCTCAGGTGATCCACCTGCCTCAGCCTCCCAAAGTGCTGGGACTTTGGGAGCCACTGCACCCAGCCTCTGTATTTCCGTAAAATAAGTTTCAAGGAGTTTCTGGAGAGTAGATTGTGTGTTAGAATAGATGGATTACCTACCTACGTTTCAACACTGACGACAGGTAACAGTTCAAAGACTTCCCCCTGCACCGCCCACCCCCCGCTGCACCCCGCATTTAATCTAATCTTCTACTTTTATTCCCCACTGAGAATTCAGTCAGAAACCAGAGAATGTGAGTGCTGGGAGCAACTTTAGGAACCATGTGAAAGACCTTAGATTCGAGGTTTGGACTCTTGAATTGAAGGAAATGTATGAGCACACGTCCTCAGAACATGTTCATTAAAGCGTTTATACAGAACCCCTTGGATCCCACAAAAATCTGGTTTTCTTGGGCTTGGAGGACAAAGTGACTTGTTCAAGACCAGAGTGCAAGCTGGAGTTAGGACTCAAGCTTAAAGTATAGGGTGTCCTCGATAAGTCCAGAGTTCATTACTTACAGCCTTGCTGCTGTTGCTCGTTGACATGAGGGACTTGAAAGATATTATCTAATAGACTGAACAGTCATGAAATTATTCCCTGTTCAAATATTCTCCATTTCGTGTTGATTACCACCAATCATATCAGTGTCTTTATTTAGGTTCCAGTATGATTGCTGGTCTGGAATATTCAACAATGCACTGTTAACACAATGTCAATTGATCTGCAAAATAAAAATGTAAATCTTGTGAAATATTCAGGATTTCATAGAAGTAATGTCTGATGGAAGTGAATGGAACTGCTCAAAATTGCACGTGCTGAGGCTTTGAAAAGTGAGGCTAAGTCATCCTCTTTGTGGTCATGTTGTAAAAAATCAAGCATTAAGTAAAATACGGTATATGCTGAACTACAATTTTGTTGGAAAGTTATACAAAAATCTAGTTTTTTAGTTCTATCAAACCTTTGTTTTCATCACGTACTATGAAATTCTGGTTGCTATTGTGAGTGAATTCACCTTAAGTAGCTTTTATTCTTTTACCCATTCTTAGATAATGAATATTTCCTGTGTTTCATTCCAACTTCAAGAAGCAGACCTTTTTATGTGTTGATCTTTAGCTACATCTTTCTTACTCCAAATCAAAGTTCCTTGAGAACTCATTTTACAAATCTCCAGGATTTTTTATCAGGTTCTTAGATATGGAGTGGTGGTGATGACCCCTGGGAAATAAAATTGTTGTGCTACAAATTGAGTACATTTTGATTAACTCAGAACATTTCTGAAATTCCATGTGCAGTGTCACTCAGTATTCTGAAAAGTGTCATTGAAACCAAAGGGCATAGACGGGAAATAGATGAATTCTAGGTTACTTATTGAATGTGTCTTACAGATTTTTATAAAGTCTTATGTAGTTTGGATAATTTGTGACTATGCATGCTTCTGTTTCTAGACATTTTAATCATTAATTGACAGTATAAAACAAAGACATGCTGTTTGATAATCTAAGAACAGATAACAAAATTACCTTTATAACTAGATTGTTTGGGTTTACTCAGCAGAATGGAATTTCCACTAATTTGAACCAGGAAATAACTAGCAATTTCTCACTGGGACTTCACAATGGCAATCAAATCCACAGACTTGAATTAAGGCATGTCAGGCATCTCTCTTGCTTAGCTGTTCAACATTTCCAAAGTGTTTTTGCCCCAAAACATTTAAGCCTGAGTGTCAGCGGTAACATAGGCCTATCGGTAGGGTACATTATAACTTATTTAAACTGGTGCAGTTTGGAGAGGGGCACTCTTAATTACACTGTGACAACAGCTGTAAACAAGGACTGTCCCAGCAAACAAGAACTTGTGACTACTCTACCTACTGATGACCTGTTTGTTGCTCAGCAACCAGAGAACCTGACTCTCATTATTTACAAAGCCCCCAATGTACACTCAACCCCATCTGCTTGAGACCCGGGTCCTACCTTATTTGGGTATACAGCCTTTGAAGGCAGTCCCCCCAGGAGCCCAGTATACAGAAGGAGGCAAGCTATGCTGTCAAAGGGTCAGACAGCGTCCCAGCCCTCTGGGCTCTCACCTCTGCTTACTTCCTTGTCCATTTTGATTGAAACACTTCTAAGACTGTTTTAATCACTCTTAAACTTCTAAGAGATCAAGGCTGAATGATGTAGCAGGATTAAAATTGGCTAAATATCATCTGAGCACAGAACATGAAGTGGTGTCTGTGTGTGAAATGATGAAATGGGGAACTAAAGTGGAATATTATGATTTCTGCTCTTTCACTAATGGTGAAAACCATTTCATTAAGGCTGGCCAATGGTGAACTTCTTTGAGCCCCTGTTTCTCCTATGTAAAATGGATATGGTGATAACCTGTATCTGATGGCTTGTGACAAGGTCTCAGACTGCTCATTGCCCCCTACATCTACTCTCCTCTTCCTTCTCATAACAAAACTCGCCAAGTTTTAATTGGGCACACATTCCCCAAACTAGCTTCTCCTATATCTCTTGTGAAGGCGGTGTGTGCAACTTCCCCATCATGTCTTCCTAAGGAAGCTTTGGGCTCTCCGCTCCCTCTTTCCCCCTTTCAACTGGCTAGGAAATGCCAACAACTGGGACAGCCAACTTGGATCCAGGGATAGACATCACTTTCTGACTGACAGACACTGAATTCTGTAATAACATGTGAGAGAAAAATGTTTATTTAAGCTACTGTACTTGTGGGGGTTGGGAGCTTCCCAATCACAGCCATAAAACATATAAGCAGCAATAGTGGATTTGTAAAGCCAATGACTTAGCTTCAAGAGGTGTATGTTATAGTCCTGTTGCTTGCATATCCTTGGACATCTTTAAGTTCTGGGATACATATGCAGAACGTGCAGGTTTGTTATGTAGGTATACATATGCCATGGTGGTTTGCTGCACCTATCAATCCATCACGTAGGTTTTAAGCCCCGCATGCATTAGATACTTGTCCTAATGCTCTCCCTCCCCTTGCCCCTTGCCCTACCCCCCCACGCCCCCCGCCAGGCCCTGGTGTGTGATGTTCCCCTCCCTGTGTCCACATATTCTCATTGTTCAAATCCCACTTATGAGTGAGAACATGTGGTGTTTGGTTTTATGTTCCTGTGTTAGTTTGCTGAGAATGATGGTTTGCAGCTTTGTGGTGATTCCTCAAGGATCCAGAACTAGAAGTACCATTTGACCCAGCAATCCCATTACTGGGTATATACGAAAGAATTATAAATCTTTCTATAAAGACACATCCACACATAGGTTTATTGCAGCACTATTTACAATAGCAAAGACTTGGAGCCAACACAAATGCCCATCCTTGGACATCTTTAAACTTCACTTTGCTCATCTTCAAATATAAGTACAAATAACACTTGACACATGGGCAAGTATAAAATAATGAATATACCCTACTGTTACTACTTTTCAGAGCCAGGTTTCATCTCCATGAATTCATTCATTTGGAAAACATTTAAGGATCCAGATACTACTTGAGGCACAGTTATCTAGCATTGCCTAAGATAGCAAAAGTTTCCAGCCGTCATGTGGACAGAGTAAACCAATAACAAATATCAGACAGTGATGAATCTTACAGTGACAATAAGACAAGGTGGTGATTCAGAGATTGAATGGGGAACCATGATGGGGCATAATCAGAAAAAGGACTCAGACATTTCTGTTGAGTGAATAACAGGAACCAATCCGTAAAGATCTACAGGGAGAAGATTCCAGATGGAAGACCTAGGGCAAAGAACCTATGGGGGAAAGAATGTAACTTGTCAAAGAAAAAGCCAGTGTGGCTGGGGCTGAGTGAGAACATGGTGGATAGTAGAAAATCTTATCAGAGGAAGAAGGGGGCCATTGTCTGTCTACACAGTTCATGGATTCCAGGCAAATGAGAAATCATTAGGGGACTTTAAACAGAGATAATACAGAGACAGCAGCCCATGCAGACTTCCTCAGATGTGAATACTACATACACCTAAGTGCAGGCAGCTCATGTGGAAACCAATTTTACAAGTCGGACAGCTTCTTAAAATGGGGACCAGGTTCTAGGTGCCAGGCATCTGAGAGCACATGAGGATATCAGAAAAATGTTTCAACCCAGGGCTGATACTGTTGCTAATTGTCCTTTATCCTTAAGGAGGTTAGTAGCTTGGAATTTGATGTCAGATTCAACTGGCTTTGAATCCAAGCTGCTGTACCACTAGATGTGACCTTAGATAAAACACCCTGCCTCTGAGAGTTTCACTTGTCCTCATCCATAAAATGTGGGAAATAACATCCATCAAGGCAGTGCTGTAAGGCCTTGACAAAAGATTATAGTAAATCGCCTGGCACATTGTAAATACTCAGTAAAAAGGTATGTGTAGTTAAAGTTTTTCTACAGTCTTAGAACTCATTAAAAAATCATGAGGCCAGTCCCTCACTCCACAGAGGTGCTGAGGCAGGAACTGAAGAGTTCAGGACTCTCCTGCCACCCCGCCTGGGACCTGTTAAAATCCTCTTACGCTCCCACCTGCACCCACCTTCCTCCAGAGCCCACGCTGCCTTCTCCCGCCTGTGAACTCCTGTCCCACCGATGAGCTCTGCAGTGCTCTGCCTGGCAGCTTAGCGCTTATTTTGGCATTCTGTGTGGTGATCCCTAGTCTTCCCATTCAATTAAGGGCACCCTGAAAGAAGGGACCATTTACCATGCTTCACCTGTGTCTTCCAAGGTGCTTTCACTTATAGAAGGTGTTTAGCAAGTAACATGTCTGAATGAAGGAATGAACACAGATGAATGGGAGCATTCAGTGGATCACCCCTGTCTCCCTCCATCCTTGTCACTTGCTGCATATCTTCCACTTGCCTTGGGATCCTGTGGCCAACCTGCTCTGTGCCCCTGGAGGCTACCTCAGCGGGCTCCCTTGCCTTCTGGCTTCTGATGGGGTTTGGCTGACAGGAGCTGCTGGCAGGAGACTGGAGAGTGGGCAGAGGGCGAGCTCTGGGCTAGGCCAGCTCCACTTGCAGCCGTTCTTCCTGGGGTGCTGTAACTGTTCCATCCCCCCTCTGACCAAGAGTAGTGACTCCCTGCTGTTGCTAGCCCTGGGAATTTCCTTCTAGTTCCTAACACCATGCCCACATCACTGTGAGTAGTTTTTAAAACTCTTCAAATTACCCAGCTTAGCTCTGCCATCTTTTCCCCCCCACAAAGAAAATGATACATCCCACACATTATGTCAGGCAAATATACCACACCAGGTAGAACTAAATGTACTCTAGTCTAGAGGAGGATTTGGACTTTTATTCTAGGAGAACAGATGCCACTGCTTCCCTTGGTAAACCAAGGGACACCCACCAGGTGTCTGTGAGCCTGCTATGACTGAGACAAACAAATTCAGATGAAGCTGTTCATTGTCTTGAACTGAGTTGTTCGTGGGAATTGCAGAACTTAGCAGACATGAACCATTGCTGACAGTTAAATGGTTTTTACAAGAATAAAATAAGTCACTTCATGGAATAAACTAAAAATACTCTTGAAAGCGTATATTGTGCGTGAGTTTTTCTACTCCAAGTTGCCAGGCTGTGGGCGTTAAACACTTTAGAAGATTTGGTCTGTCATGTTTAGACAGTGGGTGGCAAAAACTTCTAAGTTAAAAAAAAAAAAACCAAGATACCCACTCCATTGTCTCCTAAGTGTAAATTGTAAAAGATTGTTTACAAAAACTTTTTTGCTGGGCATGGTCGAGACTAGCTGACCACTCCCAAGGGAGGACAGGTTACCTGTGGAATAGATCTTCAAACCATCCCCATCCTGGCACTCAAGTCTCTACCTCAATCACTCTTGCAACTGATTGCCATGAAGACAGGGCATTCTCTGTCAAATACAATCTTAGAAAGGGCCAAGGAAGGTCCAGTGAATTTGGATTTCTACAGGGAAAATAGCTGCTTTTCATTTGTAACATTGATCTGTCAGAAGATGAGAGTGTTATTAGAGATCAATGAGAAGCAAAAGGAGGAAGAGAAGACAAGCAGGCTTTTGATCAATTAGCCCAGGAAGTCACATTGCACTGACACCGGCTTAATAAATATCTCTCTTTGGTTCCCTGACTTGACAGCACGGAGCTCTGGACACTGCATGGAGTACCTACTTGCTGTGTAGTGAAGAGCCCTACCCCACCTGGCACTGGCCCACCATCCGCTCTTCCCTACCACCTTCCCAGCTTCCTCATATGGATGATACGCAGTTGCCTGTGACTCAGTTTGAGGCTGACCCAAGTGACCTCTCCACAAGGCGAGCACAGCTCACAGACCACCAACTCTTCTTGGTGCTCATTGCTCTGATGGGGAGGGGAGGGGACCTTATGCTGGGTCAGGTGCTGCATTCACTCCACATTCCAAGTCTTGTGAGAAGCAGCCACAGGCTAGTCACATATTTCCCTTCTCTTCCCAGCTTTAAAGCCAGTTATTTTCTATTTATTTGATGAAAGTTCTAGGCATTGGGGAATATATCCTTGACCCAATCAAATTAGTTCTGTCTTATTCCAGGCAGGGGAGTTAGGTAATAAATGAACAGAACAACTATGAAGTCCAATCACCTCCCTGTTCCCTGATTTCAAAGAAAGACAAAAACAATTTTTTATATGTGAAAATTAAAGCCAGGCCCTTGGCCACCACTACAACAATCTCTGCTGCCAGACACAGCCACACCCTATCCTAGAGAGACACTGAAGTCAGACCTGAGGAAGCAGTCTAAATTGCAGATGCATTTGGGGGCCGAAAGTTAATATAGAATCTAGTGCCGTCGGAGCATCTGACCTGTAGGCAGGAATTAGCCCTCTTCAGCATGGAGAAACCCATATAGTTTCCAGAGATTCCTGGAAGGGAATATTTGTGTCTGTCCTCAGTAACATAGTTGAAGTTAGATGACCTTCAGTGACGAGGTACTTGTCTTTGTGTCTAAACCCAACTCATTTTATCTTGTGCTGTTCTCAGGAGGAAATGAGACCAGCTGCTCCCTTTCTATAAGGAAGCAAACTTTCATATAATTGTGGGTTAATAGCACATAATCCCCTAAATTTCTTCCTAGTTTCATGCATCTATATTATGCAAAACATAAGATTTTGGCAAATGAGTATTACTTGGAAGGGACTAGCCTGGAGCTGTTAGTTGTCAGTTTACCACCCCTTGGAGAGAGTCTGGCTGAAAGTAAAGCCAAGACCAAGGAAAGCAAAGCTCAGGCACGGAAAAAGAAACAGATCTGACGATGAAGGTATTACTGTTACTGTCGTAGGCATCTGGAGCAGAAATTCTGTCTGGAATGAGAGCTTAGAGTTCAGTGCTATGGGTGGTTCCCAATGCTGGTTGCCCATCTGAATTGCCTGGGGAGTTTATAAATGACATATATTTAGAGCTCCCATCTTGGATATTCTGATTATGAAGTCTGATGTGGGGCCCAGAAATCTTCAGTTCATAGAAATTCAAGTGATTCCGAAGTACAGCCAGCTTCAAGAACCATTGCTCTGGGCCAATTTCATCCTCCAATACAGAAGAACATCTGCGACACCCCACGGAAACATCAGTGCCATGGAGTTCCCAAGGTCATTCGTCCCACTAGTGGGCAACTCCAGGTACAAATTGCATCCTATTATAATGCTAAAATCAATCCCTTTGTACCTCTCCACTTTAATACTAACTCTGTGCCCAGGAACAATATGGGATCAGTTTTTTCCCCCTCTTTTTAAAAATCGTTTTTGTTTTGCAGCTAGGGTGGGCAGGAGGAAAGGCCCCTCAGCTCTTTCCTCATTGGCAGTGTTTCTGGACATTGTCCAGAATGGTAATGAGTGTTTGAAATATGCTCTATGAAGCCATGTTTGTGGGGTAACTTAGATACTATTTGGATAGTATTCCTAGTAACACCCACAATTCAGAACAGCCCATGCTCCTTAGGTCCTCTTCTCCAGTGCCCCAAGCCCCTGTTTCTCCTTGAATATCAACATTAATATTTCCATCTTCTCCAGAGCACACCTTTGATTAGAGTTATTGTGCCACAGGAGTGGCCATTCAAGTCCTGTTGCAGAAAGGTATTCAGCAAATGTATAAAAGATCGGACAAGGTGAAGGAGAAGCAGGAGAACTGTCACATGTAACTGCAGGACACATTACGGTCACCAAAGGTGTTTATGCTAAAAAGTATGATTACACGTAAACAGAGGGCCTTCAATGTAAGCTAATAAATACACTAATGCTGCATTTTAAACCCGAATCCAATAATGTGATAGAAAATATATGCTATACATTGTGGAAGAGCAGAGTTGTCAAAACAGGTCTATAAACAGACACCAATATTCTCACCAATAGACACATACTGTGCTGCTAACTGTATTGAAATGATAAAGCTTATTAGCATTGCTTTTGAAGTATAAACACTCCAAAGAGTACAAAAAGACAGAGATGTGTGTGAGTGGATTAAGTGGAGTTACTGAAACAAATGTAGAGATTGATTGCTGTCAAACTCAAATTGGATTTACTTCAAGTACTGGGATGGTTCTGTACTTTAGTTAAAAATCTTTAAGGAAAAATACAATTTCAACATCCTGTTGGTTGTGTGTGTGCACACATGTGCACATCTACACATGATATTTTGAGTTAAGAATGAAGTATTTCTGGATACATGGCAGTTTACCAAAACATACATTTTAAAAACACATAAAATGTCTGTTAAGGCTGAGTACAGTGGCTCATGCTTGTAATCCCAGCACTTTGGGAGGCCAAGGCAGGGGGATCACTTGAGCCCCTGGGCATTTGAGATCAGCCTGGGCAACATAGCAAGACCCTGTCTCTATAAAAGTAAAAATTAGCTGGGCATGGTGGCACATGCCTGTAGTCCCGGCTCCTCAGGAGGCTGAGGTGGGAGGATGGCTTGAGCCCAAGAGTTTGAGGCTGCAATGTGCTATGATTGCACCACTCACTCCGGTGTGGGTGACAGAGGGTGTCTCAAAAATAGAATGTTTAAGGCCAGAGTTGCCTATTACAGAAGAGAGAACAAAGAAGTCTGAGGAAGCCAGGCAGGGCTGCTATACCCTCTTGGTTTTAAATACAGCTCCACAGCCAGTCCCTTCAGGTAACATAAAAAGCCGTGGGCTGGTACTAGGCTTTGGCTACTTAGAGGAGCATAAGTCTCCAATAGTTGTTCAATATGAGGCAATATAATCATGGAATATCTAAATACAATCTGCTACATGTTTCCAAAGGCAGCAGAAATGGGAGCATCTGCCACCCTGTCTGTTATTAATACATGATGTACATTGAGGTATGTAGGTGCATGGAAGGAACAGGGAAATGTTGGTGTTAAGGCCAGGAAACAGATGGCATCTTCATTCAAACATGTTTTCTTGTCAACTTTGATAGAACAAATGCTCTTGCTGTACTTCATTTTGTAAAGTACGTATTTGTTTTAAAGGCAGGGATGTCTACCACATAAAGAAAAAAACTTAATAGCAGTTCAGTGTTTCTTAAAAATGATTTATCTTTCACGAAGTACTTTCTGAGCCAAATAACCAATTTTATTTGGAAATTGAAAAATGACAGAGGATTATTTTTAAAGCAATTTCTCTATTCATGCCCTGTAACCTCTGAAGAAGTCAGGCTTATGAGGACATACACAGACAGCAAAGAAGTTGTCATCATCTATATTTATTTTTTGAGGTGGACCATCCAATCAGATATTAGATAATGCCTTTATGACCACAATTCTCAAGTAGACGTGTTTCATCTCAACACTTTGATTTATGATTTACAGCTCCCTTCTGCTTATTTTTCACTCATTGTGTCTATTAGCTTTCCTTTTAAAGATTTTTTTTTAATTTGACTAAACACAAAACCAGAAAAAATATTTTGGAAGCTGGCAGAAAAAATATGAGGTAGAAAATCTCATGAAGGAACATAAATTTCAGATACACGGCTGCTATTTCTCCTGGGCTGTGATGTACTTTCTTCATCTCTATGGCCTGTAGCCACCAGCCTCAGAAGTCCAGAGAGGCCAGGCATGACCCGGAACTTGGAGCTGAGGGAGCAGCCTCCTGGGCTTCGGTAAACAGTCAACTTCACCTTCTGTTTTCAGTCTCTCATGGTAGCTGGACCTGAGGGGCATTCAGATCTGTGCACCCTCCTTCCATAAATGGGCTCCTCTTACTCCTCAGTTCTCAATATCTAAGGGACAACTGTACTGAGCCATTTATATGCTTGCTCATAAACATCCAATGACTTACCATAGCTGCTAGAGAAAAGCTGCCCAGAGCCCTGAGACTGGCCTTCAGGGTTCTCCCCTACTGAACCTGACTTTCCTTTGTCTTTATCTCCCTCTGCTACTCCTGAAGTGTGTCATGTGTTTTACTGAATGGAAAATCCACCATATTTTTCTTTCCCAGTATCTCTAAGTCTTTGCCCCTGCTGCCCCCTGCCAGGAATTAATTTCCCACATCCCACTAAGATCCTGCCTAGTCTCCTATATTGGCTTAACCTCCACCTCCTCCAAATAGAATTACTGTCTTTACTGGAAGTTGTATTGGCTGTCTGCATACACACCTGTCTTCTCCCTAAACCAGAAGCTCCTTGTGGATGGATCACCATGTCAACTGTTCTGACATCTCACATCCTGTAACACAGAGAAGCTGCTCCAAGAAGCTTGGCTCAATCTGCTGCCCCTGATACCTATTTTAGAAAGTTGAGAGTGAGGAGTTCTAACCCAGAGAATGCTAAGGGGAAAGGACAACCTTGGATACATCCATTGTCAATACTATAACGTAAGCTCATCTCCTGCAGGCACCACAGTGTCGCCAGTCACGCAACCTTGATGCAATCACAGGTTCCTGCCATTTTTCTTAGTTTCATCTTCCCTAAGGTCATCTGGTCTCTGGACCTAGACAGTTTACAAGGTATCCTGGTCTTCTTGCTCTGGCTCTCTCAGCACAATTGAAGTCCAACACAACTCAAACTAAATGCATCCGCAGCAACAACCACCTTCCCTGCTTGGAACTCTGTCAAGCATTCTGAATTAGTTACTGCCTTGTGTCCAGCTGTTCAGTAGATCTGTGTGCAATTCTGCTTCTTCCCCTTCACCATTATCTCCTGAATCTATCCCCATCCAACTGATTTTTCCAGCTGGGCTTCCAACTCCTCCTTTCCAAACCCACCCTACTCCATCATGTGATCTGTCAAAATTATGGTTTCTGGAAATTGAACCTCTTTGGTCACTTCGTGCAAGGGTCAATTTTTCGCTGAGATGCGAAAACACACGAAGAGTGTAGGTAGAGCTGGAGGTGTTTTATTAGGAAAAGACAACCTGTCAAAATTTACTTTTTAATGCATTTTTACTTCCTTATATCTACCTCCCTTTTATTCATTTATGCATGCAATAATGAATAAATTGAATACCTGCCGTGTACCTGACATTTGCTCAGCACTTGGGATAAATATTGGAGAGATGCAGATTCCCGTCCTCATGGTGAGGCATTGGAGATAGACACTAAGCAAATAAACTTAGTAAATAAGTTATATAATTTGCTATGGGCGAAAGGATAGAGTCAGAATCTGGGCCATGGGGAATTCTGGGGCAGAATGTGCAGGTTGCTGGGGCAGAGGGGAAGTTTAAGCCAACTTGACGGAGGTGCAGAATGAGCCCGGGGGAAGGGAGAGGAAGAGCAGTGCAGGAAGAGGGAGAGGGATTTTGGCGTGTCTGAGAACAGTAGGCAGGCTGGGGTGGCTCCCTAGCCTAAGAGCGGGAGAACAGTATAGGAGGTTTGTGCAGAACAATAACAGGAATAGGGCCTTATAAGCAGTTGTAAAGACTCCAGGGTTTGTCTTTTTAAAATAAGAACAATGGAAAGGAGAAAGAAAGGGGTGTTTTGAGGTGGCTGCCCTAAATGGAGACATGGAATCAGTCTTCACTCACTCTAGAGAGTGCCATGTAAAACATACCATGCTCTCACAGAATGCACAGGTATTTTTTTGGTAATCCTAGAAAGCAGACTCGGGGAAAAAAATGCAAGTTATTGGAGTGGGGACAGGTTTGGGATACAACTAAAATATTTACTAAGCACCACAGTGTACAAGAAGGGCTTTCTAGCAGAGAAGACTGTTCGATAACAGTGGGCTACACAGCAGAAGGAGAATAGGCATTAGGAAAGAAGGCAAATTGCAAAAATGACTACCTAGGTGCTTAGGAGAAAATGAGAAGGTCACACAGAATGATGCTCATGGTCTCATATAACTACATGCCAGAAGCTGTCTAGGGAAACAAAGCACACTGTAAAGCGAGCAAATTGATGACTGCAATTCTATAGGTGCCACAGAATGCTAGCTGGATTAGAGGCCATGGCTATAGCATGGTGCAGACGAATACGTTGGCAAGGGTAAAGGCAAAGTCTATAAATCAGAAGTTATGGCTAATTAAAGATATTCATTAGGCTGGCCAGGGGTATGATGTGGAGGAAGGATATTTGACTGAAGATAAAGAGGGGGAAACAAATGATAGCTAATCCTGCCTAGTTCCATCAGCTAAAATGTTTGCTAACAATTTAGCATGTTATGTTTGATACACTTACCATAAACTCATCTGGAAGGATGATGCCCTTATTTTTGCCTGTTGCCTGGAAACTGTTGTCCTATCCTTACTCCAACGGGAGAATTTTAAAAAGGAGAAAGGGGATAAAAAATACATGCTGCAAAGCTAGTTTTGGTTTTTCCTTCCCTCAACACACAGCATAGGGTGTCCCAATGGGATTTCTAGCACCAGCATGGGCAGAATTGTGAGAGGGTGATGTGTATTTCATGACTCTAAATCCTTATAGCCTCCTAGGACCCACTTTGTATAATCTCCCTCAGTCAGAGGGAGCTGCTGCCTTGACCTGCCAGCTTCTGCCTCATCCTAGTGAAATCCCAGGTTGATCAAAAACACCCAGAGTTGCCAAGAGGTCGAGTGAGATTCAGACTGAAAGGTGTCTGTTGGATTCAAAAACAAAGAGACTGTTTGTGATCTGCGCAAGAGCGGTTTTCATGGAGTGGCAGGTCAGGCTGCATCTGGGTTAAAGAATGAATGAGAAGTGAGGAATTAAAGCCAGCGATTGTTGAATCCAACTGTGAAAAGACAGAAGAGCCTTGAGCATGGCATGTTTAAATGTTTAAAGTTAATGGAAATGAGCTATTTGCAAGGAGCAGGTTGATGATGTGGGGCAGGTGGCAATAAACAGCATGAGGTCCTTGGCATGGCTGGGATTTTAGTACACGATGAGAAGTGATTTTGGCCTGGCCTTTTGACCTGTTGCTGAGATCCAGCAAAGAAGTCCAGGGAATCATTTCTAGCTATTCCATTACATTTAAGAAGCTCAAGCACCACCATTAAATAGGATCCTGAGTATTGGAGCCACTTAATAAGTCTAAGGGAAATGACAGGTCATCTGCATCTAAAGTTATATGGTCAAGAAAAGACTCCCTGTACTCTAATACATGTGTAACATTTGCTTAATGTCCTCTGAGGTCTGATTTGTATCATGATAAACCACTCAAACCATTTCTGAAAGCCATTTCCACATGCTAATATTATCCAATTGATTTTCATTACCCTGGGAAATTTTTTTTTTGAAGATCTATTACATTAGCTCTGCCTTTAATTGTTTTAAAAACAAGCATCATCTCAAAGCAAGGTCTTTACAGAGGCACAAATTAGTTTGACCCAAACTCAGAACTCAAGATTTCAAGAGGGCTCAGCCCTGACAAAGACCTGGGCCAAAGAGACACTGGTCAGCACTGTTATTTAGTTATCTCAACATTAATGATTTCATTGCCAACGAGAATCCCACAGATAGTGCGATAGAAAAGAATCACTGAGCCATCCAAAATTGAGACTGTAATTAGTCCCAGATTTCATATTCCAGTAGCTTTTTGTTTTTAATTTGTGAGCTTTGAATACTACTCACCTCTCACCTGAAAGCGAGTATGGATAATTTTAAAATAAAACTGTCTCATGATGGCAGCATGGGTGGCTTCATGAGGACACAGACGTAGGGCCAATCTGTCCCACATTGCAGTAGATACGCTGTTCCCGGCTGTAACCAGCAGCCAGTGAGTTGTAGGGCACAGTGATGGAAAGCAGAGTACTCTTCACAGTCTAGCAGAGATTCTGTCATCATGAACACTGAACTGAAGAAGCTGAGAATTTTCTGCAAGTGAATGAGGAGCCTCAGAATGAACAGGGATAATGAGCACATTTGACAGCTGTGGGACATCCACAGAGCTTGACAACAAGAGACTCCTGGTCCCACCCGGAAGAGGTGTGAGTCCCCAGTCACAGTGGACCCAGTGTTCTCAATAATTCCTCAGTGATAATGTATGAGATACTAATATATGAATGGCGAGGACAGTTATTGATGCTAATGCATGTCACATATGGTTCTCATTTCAATGTGGATCCAGCATTCCTGTTTCTTTCTTCTAGTAAGAATCTTCTTCAGCTATTAGTAATAGCAATTGCTGGATTGAATGTACTCAAGCTTGTTTCAGGCAAGACTCTGTTTTGTATAGAATTTGCCTTATTTCTAAGAGTGCTACATGCTATGCTAGACATTGATTTCCGTTTTTCAAGAGAAGACTTTCCTACTAAAGCTCAGTGAAGCATTTATAATTCTTTCCAGAGCACCATGTTTTTATATCTACAAATAATGTCAAAGCTGGGTCATGTTGCATTATGGATTCAACTTGATACAGGCCAGTAAAGAAGGAAATTTTACTGTATTAAAAGTGGACTGAGACTCATGAAGTGTATATGTCAGAATTTGTTTGATACTAGACTGACCCTTGCTGTGAGAATCTTGTCTGACTTTCTCAAGGCATTCTGCCAGTCTGTTAGATAAATATTCTTGTCTATTTTACTTGGGAGAGTACCTGGGTGAATGTTGCATATGTGAACAATTGCTTTGGTTTGCACTTTGGTGAAGGTCCCTGAAAATTTTGTCCAACGTGTAGTGTGCTATAGCCACTCACGGCAGACTCAGATGCTGCTTGGCTTTGTGCGAAGCTGTCGTGCCAGACCCAGTGAATTCCCTTGGGTGCTGCTACATTTGGCTTTGAATTTTAGAAACAACCAGACCTGGAACCGACTGTGGAAGCGCCCTGTGGAGAGCAGCCCAGAGTGCCCTGAGAGGATGGCTGACATGATTCCAACAAAGCCTGACACCAGGTGCCACAACAAGTCCTCCTGCCTCTGTTGGCACCGACCAGAGCTTTCTCAGAAAAGTGTTCAGGATTTGGCTTTTGTTTTAGACACAGGGAAAGACCATCCAAAAGAATGTAAAGCAAATTGTCTTGATGTGGGTTCTTCCAGGAACCAACCCTGAGATAAGTATTTAAGTACAAGTAGTTTATTTGGAGGCTGATCCCAGAAAGCCCTGATAAGGAAGCAGAAGAGTAAGAAAGGGAGAAGGAAGACAATAAGGGGCCTGTACAGCCTGTTACTGCTGTGAGAAATTGGGGCTCAGTACCGCCAGAGATCTCTGGGAGATGATGTAGAACGCACCTCAGAGTTAGCACACCCTTGAGAGGGAGTTGTCTAAAAGGCAGAGATACTGATCCACCAACTCCCCATCCATCGTTTGTCAACAAACGATGGGCTGCCTCCATGAGCATTAACTCATTGGCACTTGCCACTTAGTTGGTGCACAGGCTCTTGCAGCAAGGAAAATGTTTAGGCAGAGTGGCAGGCATTGGCAGTAAGCAGCCTTGATGTGCAGAGATGGTGCTGGGGGGAACCTGCCTCACCTGGAAAAAGCTAAGGAAATGGTAATCTCTTTTCCTTCTCTCTCTCTTTCTCTCTCTCCCCCTCTCCCTCTTCCCCTCCCACCTAACTCACACACATATGCATAGTTGCTGGCGCATTCTCCATGGCACCAGCACAATGAAGGGGAAAATCTTTAAACACAAAATTTGATTAGACAAAATATAAACAATTATTGAGCACTTATATGCAGGGCACTGTTACAGTAAGAAAACATTTTTCCCTTCTCTCAAGGAGCTGGACATTAAGCAGGAGAGATAAAACATTAAAAACAACTTTTCAAGATGCCCAAGTTCTCTATTAGAGGTAGTGGTGCATGTTAAGAAATCAGTGTTTTCTAAAGATTGCAGAGAAAAGACAGCCAGTGAGAGAGAGTGAGCACAAGCTCTAGAAAGTGTGCCCAGTGGCCTTTGGAATGGGTCAGGGGATGGAGGGAGGTAAGGGTGGGCTTCACAGAGAAAATGAGGTTTAAATTTGGGCCTGAAGTGACAGTGGGATTTAGATGAGGGAGAGGGGCATCACAGCAGAGTGGTGGTGGTGGTGGGGCGGGGGGGATGAGTTTTTCCGATATAAGAAATAAATTGACATTTTTTGGAGGATTAACCACCAAAAAAGACATACCATGAAACAAATGAAATAGTGGGATCTCTGCCTCCAGACAACGTTCAATATTCTCCTGACATCCTTTGGTCTTGTTGCTGATGTGTGTGGCTGTATCAGAACTGAGGTGCTGGCTGGGACAGGGTGAGACATAGAATGGGCAGCCAAGATACACATTCAGAACTAAGTCAAAACCCCAAAGTAAATGCACTGGCCCATCCATGTCAGTGAGGGTAAGGGCCATGTGAAAACCGTCCAGGCTACTGCCCAGGTGCAGGGGGCAGGGGATTGCCATCAGGGAGGCTGCCAGCCGGTCCTACAGACTGTGCTCTGAGGAAGAGGGCAAAGGACGGAAAGCTCAAACCGGGGCCAGGGCTTCATGGACCAGAAAGTGTCAGAAGCATCATGAACCCTGCACGGAGCTGCGACGCTACTCTCCGGAACCAGTGGTTTCACACTCTGCCTCTTGCCTCCAGCAGACCTTGAGTCCCAGGGTGCTTCAAGAGAAAACTGTGGCAACTCAATAACAAAATTAGCCACCCAGTAAAAAGGCACAAAAGAGAGAGAGAGAGAAAAGGCACAAAAGATTTGTTTTTGTTTTAATTTTTGTGGGTACATAGGTGTATATATTTGTGGGGTACATGAGAGAATTTGATATAGGCATTTGATTCGTAGTAATCACATGATGAAAAATGGGGTATTTATCCCCTCAAGAGTTTATCCTTTGTGTTACAAACCAGTTATGCTCTTTTAGTTATTTTGAAATGTACAATTAAAATATTTTGATTATAGCTACGCCGTTGTGCTATCAAATACTAGGTATTATTAGGTATTATTCATTCTTACTATTTTTTTTTTACCCATTAGCATCCCCCTCACCCCCACCCCCACCCCCGCCCCCGCCCCGCCACTACCCTTTCCAGCCTCTGGTAACCATCCTTCTACTCTATATCTCGATGTGTTCAATCATTTTGATTTTTGCATCTCACAAATAAGTGAGACCATGTGATGCTTGTCTTTCTCTGCCTGGCTTATTTCACTTGACATAATGATCTCCAGTTCCATCCATTGTTGCAAATGACAGGATCTCATTCTTTATGCTGAATAGTACTCCATTGTGTATATGTACCACATTTTCTTTTTCCTTAATTTTTTAAAATTTCAGTGCTTTGGGGGTACAAGTGGTTTTTGGTTACATAGATGAATTGTATAGTGGTGAAGTTCAACATTTTAGTGCACCCATCACTCGAGTGGTGTATGTTGCACCCAATATGTAGGTTTTTATTCCTTACTCCCCCTCCTATCTCCCCCTTCTGAGTCTCCATATTTCATTATATCACTCTAGGCTTTGTGTACCCATAGCTTAGCTCCCCCTTGTAAGTGAGAATGTGCAGTATTTGATGTTCCATTCCTTAGTTACTTCACTTAGAATAATGGCTTCCAGCTCCAACCAAGTTCCTGCAAAAGACATTATTCCATTCTTTTTTATGACTGAGTAGTGTTACATAGTGTATATATACATTTTCTTTCTTAAGTTCAGTGGTACATGTGCAGGTTTGTTACATAGGTACATTTGTGTCTTTGCGGTTTGTTTACAGATTATTTCATCATCCAGGTATTAAGCATAGTATTCATTAGTTGTTTTTCCTGATCCTCTCCCTCCTCCCACCCTCCAAGGATCCCCAGTGTCTGTTCTCCTCTGTGTGTCTCTGTGTTCTCATCATTTAGCTCCCACTTACAAGTGAGAACATGCAGTATTTGGTTTTCTGTTCTGTATTTGCTAAGGATGAGGGCCTCCAGCTCCATCCATGTCCCTGCAAAGGACAGGATCTCATTGATTTTTTATGGCTGTGTAGTATTCCAGGATGTATATGTAACACATTATCCAGTCTATCATTGATGGGCATTTAGGTTTGTTCCACATATTTGCTACTCTGAATAATGCTGCAATGAACATACATGTGCATGTGTTTTTATAATATTATTTATATTCTTTTGGGCATATACCTAGCAATGGGATTGCTGGGTTGAATGGTAGTTCTATCTTTAGGTCTTTGAAGAATTGCCATGCTGTCTTCCACAATGGTTGAACTAACTTACACTTTCACCAGTAGTGTATGAGCATTCCTTTTTCTCCACCATCTTACCAGCATCTGTTATTTTTGACTTTTTAATAATCATTCTGACTGATATGAGATGGTACCTCATTGTGGTTTTGATTTGCATTTCCCTAATGATCAGAAATATTGAGCTTTTTAAAATGATTGTTGGTTGCATGTATGTCATGTTTTGGAAAATGTCTGTTCATGCTCTTTGCCCACTTTTTAATGGGATTGTTAGGGTTTTTTTTTTTTTTTTCTTGTCAATTTAAGTTCCTTTTAGATGCTGGATATTAGACCTTTGTCAGATGCATAGTGTGCAAAAATTTTCTCCCACTCTGTATGTTGTGTATTTCCTCTCATAGTTTATTTTGCTGTGCTAGAAATCCTTTAGTTTAATTAGATCCCATTTGTCAGTTTTTGCTTTTGTTGCAATTGCATTTTTTTATTTTTTATTTTATTTTATTTATTTTAGACGGAGAGTCTCGCTGTGTCACCGAAGCTGGAGTGCAGTGGCGTGATCTTGGCTCACTGCAACCTCCGCCTCCCAGGTTCAAGCGATTCTCCTGCCTCAGCCTCCCAAGTAGCTGGGACTACAGGCATGTGCCACATTGCCCAGCTAATTTTTTGTATTTTTAGTAGAGACAGGGTTTCACTGTGTTAGCCAGGATGGTCTCGATTTCCTGACCTCGGCATCTTCATCATGAAATATTTGACTGTACTTGTGTCCTGAGTGGTATTGCCTAGGTTGTCTTCCAGGGTTTTTATAGTTCTGGGTTTTACATTTAAGTTTTCAATCTATCTTGAGTTAATTTTTGTGTATGGTATAAGGATTGGGTCTAGTTTCAATCTTCATATGACTAGCCAGTTATCTCAGCACCACTTATTGAATAGGCAATCCTTTTCCCATTGCTTGTTTTTGTCAGGCTTATCAAAGATCAGATGGTTGTAGGTGTGTGGTCTTATTTCTGGATTCTTTATTCCATTGGCCTATGTGTCTGTTTTTGTACCAGTACCATACTATTTTGGTTATGGTAGCTCTGTGGTATAGTTTGAAGTCAGGTAGTTTGATGCCTCCAGCTTTGTTCTTTTTGCTTAGGATTTCCTTGACTATTGGGGTTCCTTTTTGGCTCCATATGAATTTTAAAATAGTTTTTTCTAATTCTGTGAAGAATGTCAATGGTAGTTTAATGGGAATAGCATTGACTCTATAAATTACTTTGGTCAGTATGACCATTTTTATGACATTGATTCTTCCTATTCATGAGCATGGAATGTTTTTCCATTTGTTTGTGTCACTGCTTTTTTGAGCAGTGGTTTGTAGTTCTCTTTGTAGCTATCTTTTCACCTCCCTAGTTAGCTATATTCCTAGGTAATTTATTCTTTTGTGGCAGTTGTGAATAGGAGTTTGTTCCTGACTTGGCTCTTGGCTTGCCTGTTGTTGGTGTATAGGAATGCTAGTGACTTTTGCACATTGACTTTTGTATCCTGAGACTTGGTTGAAGTTATCAGCTTTAGGTTTTGAGGGCTGAGCCTATGGGGTTTTCTAGATACCGGATCATGTCATTTGCAAACAGGGATAGTTTGACTTCCTCTCTTCCTATTTGGATGCCCTGTGTCTTTTTCTCTTGCCTGATTGCCCTGGCCGGGACTTCCAATACTATGTTGACTTCTAATACTGTGTTGAATAGGAGTGGTGAGAGAGGGCATTCCTGTCTTGTGCCAGTTTTTAAGGGGAATGCTTCCAGCTTTTGTCCATTCAGTAAGATGTTCACTGTGGGTTTGTCATATATGGCTGTTATTATTTTGAGGCACGTTCCTTTAGTACCTAGTTTATTGAGAATTTTTAACATGTAGGGATGTTGAATTTTATTGAAAGCCTTTTCTGCATCTATTGAGATAATCATGTGTTTTTTGTCCTGTCTTTACATGATGTCACATTTATTGAATTGTGAATGTTGAATCACCTTGCATTCCAGGGATAAAGCCTACTTGATCATGGTGGATAAGCTTTTTGATGTGCTGCTGGATTTGGCTTGCCAGTATTTTGTTGAGGATTTTTGCATCAATGTTCACCATGAATATTGGCCTGAAGCTTTTTTTGTTGTATCTTTGCCAGGTTTTGGTAACAGGATGATGCTGGCCTCATAGGATGAGTTCAGGAGGAGTCCTTCTTCCTCAATTTTTTGCAAAACTTTCTTTAGGAATGGTACCAGCTCTTTGTACC
Source organism: Pan troglodytes (assembly GCF_028858775.2). Taxonomy (NCBI): domain Eukaryota; kingdom Metazoa; phylum Chordata; class Mammalia; order Primates; family Hominidae; genus Pan; species Pan troglodytes. Next base: position 107,013,762 of record NC_072402.2, on the reverse strand, counting down.
TCTGGTAGAATTCAGCTGTGAATCTGCCTGGTCCCAGGCTTTTTTTTTTTTTTTTTTTTTTTTGGTAGGCTATTTATTACTGCCTCAATTTCAGAGCTCATTACTGATCTGTTCATGGATTCAGCTTCTTCCTGGTTTGGTTTTGGGAGGATGTATACGTCCAGGAATTTATGTATTTCTTCTAGTTTTTCTAGTTTATGTGTGTAGAGGTGTTTATATTATTCTCTGATGGTTGTATTTCTGTGGGGTCAGTGGACACATCCTGCTTGTCATTTCTGATCATGTTTATTTGAATCTTTTTGCTTTGCTCCTTTATTAGTCTAGCTAGTGGTCTATTTTATTTTTTTCCAAAAACCAGCTCCTGGATTCACTGATTTTTCTTTTTTGAATGGCTTTTCCTATCTCTTATTCAGTTCAGCTCTGATTTTGGTTATTTCTTGTCCTCTGCTAGCTTTGGGATTTGATTGCTCTTGGTTCTCTAGTTCTTTTAGATGTGATGTTAGGTTGTTAACTTGATCTTTCTACTTTTTGATGTGGGCACTTAGTGCTATAAGTTTCCCTCTTAGTATTGCTTTAGCTGTGTCCCAGAGATTCCGGTATGTTGTATTTTTATTCTTATTAGTTTCAAAGAACTTCTTGACTTCTGCCTTAATTTCATTATTTACCTAAAAGTCATTTGGGAGCAAGTTATTCACTTTTCATGTAATCGTATGGTTTTCAGTAAATTTCTTAGTCCTGATTTCTAATTTGAGTGTGCTGTGATCTGAGAGACTTAGGATTTCAGTCCTTTTGCATTTGGTGAGGAGTGTTTTACTTCTGATTATGTAATCACCTTTAGGGTATGTGCCATGTGGCAATGAGAAGAATGCATATTCTGTTGTTTTGGGGTGAAGAATTCTGTAGATATCTTCTATCAGGTCCATTTGATCTAGTGCTGAGTTCAGGTCCTGAATATCTTTGTTAATTTTCTGTGTTGATCTGTCTAATATTGTCAGTGAAGTGTTAGACTCCCACATGGTAATAGTGGGAGACTTTAAGTCTCTTTGAAGGTCTCTAAGAACTTGCTTTATGAATCTGGGTGCTCCTGTGTTGGGTACATAAAACCCTTTATCACTATATAATGCCCTTCTTTGTCTTTTTTTGATCTTTGTTGGTATAAAGTCTATTTTGTCAGAAACTAGGATTGTAACCCACGCTCTTTTGTTTTCCATTTTCTTGGTAGATTTTCCTTCATCCCTTTATTTTGAGCCTATGTATGTCATTGCATGTGAGATGGGTCACTTGAAGCCAGCATAGCAATGGGTGTTGTTTCTTTACCAAGCCTGCCGCTCTGTGTCTTTCAATCAGGGCATTTAGCCCATTTACGTTTAAGATTAGTATTAATATGTGTGGATTTGATCCTGTCATCATGTTCGCTGGTTATTTTGCAGACTTGTTTATGTGGTTTCTTCACAGTGTCACTGGTCTGTGTACTTCAGTGTGTTTTTGTAGTGGCTGGTAAAAGTCTTTCCATATTTAGTGCTTCCTTCTAATAGAAAAAAAGAGCTCTAATAAGGCAAGTCTGGTGCCTTACAAATGCCCTCAGCATTTGGTTGTCTGAAAAGGATCCTATTTCTCCTTTGCTTGTGAAGCTTAGTTTGGCTGGATATGAAATTCTGGGTTGGAATTTCTTTGAATGTTGGCCGCCAATCTCTTCTGGCTTATAGAGTTTCATCTGAGAGGTCTGCATTAGTCTGATGGGCTGCCCTTTGTATGTGACCTGACCTTTCTCTCTAACTACCTTTAACAGAATTTCTTTCATTTCAACCTTGGATAATTTGATTATGTGTCGTGGGGGTGATCTTCTTGTGAAGTATCTTACTGGGGTTCTCTGCATTTCCTGAATTTGAATGTTGGCCTCTCTATCTAGGTTGGGGAAGTTCTCATGGATGATATCCTGAAATGTTTTCCAAGTGGTTATCATTCTCCCCATCTCTTTCAGGTACACCAATCAGTTGTAGGCTTGGTCTCTTTACATAATCCCATATTTCCCAGAGGTTTTGTTCCTTTTCATTCTTTTTTTATTTATTCTTGTCTGCCTGTCTTATTTCAGAAAGCCATTCTCCAGGCTCTGAGATTCTTTCCTCCACTTGGTCTATTCTGCTATTAATACTTGTGATTGCATTATGAAATCCTTATGTGTTTTTCAGCTCTATCAGGTCAGGTATGTTCTTTTCTATACTGGCTATTTCGTCTGCCAGCTTCTGCAATGTTTTATCGTGATTTTTAGCTTCCTTGGATTGGGTTATAACATACTCCTCTTGCTCAATGAACTTTGTACCTATCCATATTCTGAATTCTACTTCTGTCATTTCAGCCATCTCAGCCTCAGCCTGGTTCTGAACACTTGCCAGAGAGGTGATACAGTCATTTAAAGAAAAGAAGGTACTCTGGCTTTTTGAGTTTTCTGTGTTCTTATGCTGACTCTTTCTCATCTTTGTGGGCTATCTACCTTCAATCTTTGAGGTTGCTGACATTTGGATGGGTTTATCTTTTATCCTATTTGACCTTGAGGGTTTGATTGTGGTATAGGGTGGATTCAGCCAACTGGCTTTGTTTCTGGGAGATTTTAGGAGGCCAATGCTCAGCTCCCAACTCTGGACAGCATGCTCTAACTTTGGCGGACTAGTGTTGGGCCCCAACTTTGTTCTCTGGCTCAAGGTTTGGAGTCCACTGCACTGGGCAGGGGGTGCGAAGTGTGGCGGCTTTAGCAGAGTGCTAGCACATGCGAGGGTGCTTGCCTCCCTGCAGGCATTCACCATAGTGGTGGCAGAGGCAGGGAGCAGGGGGCCCCTGCTGGAGACTGTTTACTGTTGCACTGGAGGTGGTGTTGGCTTCGGGCATGGGACTGGCCAGCATAGGTCTGGCTGCCTTATCTATGCCCCTCAAGCAGGAGTGATCACTCAGGGTGTGGGAGGATCCCATTTTCTGTGCAACATCAGCACAAGGGCAGGGTGCTGGCAGAGGTGGGGCTTGCTGACTGTGCCCACCAAGGCTTCATCTGCAATGGTGGTTGCTGGGGGTAGCGACATACAGCACTCTTACATGCTGGCAGGGCAAGTGAAGCAAAATCCACCTATGCAGACACACACCAGCAAAGTGATGTGGGGACTTACTGTGGGCTTGTGGGAAGCTAGAGTATGGGGAGGGAATGTGAGGGCTGCTGCATGGCAACAGGAACCACCTCACTGGAGCTCTCCACTGGTCAGGCATGGTCCACTGACACAGAAACCTCACTGTGGGCCCCCTGGACACCCAAGACTACCCTGTAAGCAGGCATGGTCAGGCTGGGGCCCCAGGAGAGGCCAGCAGACCAAGGAGTGCTCAGGTCATACCAGCCCAGACTGATGACCAAGACCGCCCTGCAGAGATCAGGCTCAACCATTCCCCTAGGGTCAAAGTTTCTTATGAGAGCAAGTTGAGCCTAAATTGATGACTGTCCCTGGCCATGCTCCACTACAGATGCTCCTGCACCAAACCCTTTGGGCTCCACATCAGCTGGCTTGCTGCTTTACCACTTTGCTTGCCTCCTGGGGGCTCTACCCCAGAGAGATGTGGGTCAGCAACCACTCGGGACTATCGACCCGGGATGGAGGGTCTGTGCTGTGGGCCCAAGCCAGGGGTTCCCTATCTGATGACAAGCAGTAGGGGGTGTGTGGGACCCATAGGAGATGGACTGGCCCCCTCTGCTTGGGCCAACTGCAGCTTGTTGAAGGTGTGGATAAGGCACTTAAGGTATTTGCTCCTTATTAGTCCAAGGGTTGCAAGGATGGTTCCACTGCAGAGGCAGTGGCAGAGAGGCTTTCAGTTGCCCCTGGAGGCTCTGTCCAGGGAATTTCCAAGTTGCTACTGGCCTAGTAGCTCTGGCAGAGGGTGCCTGGAGGCTCAGGCCTGGAGGACCTCCCCAGTGAGGAGATATGGGAACAGGTACCCATGTAAGAGCCTGGACACTTTTCCATAGGGCTGCTGTGATATGCTGAACACCCACTCCAGTCCCACTATAGTTGCCTTGGATTTTCCAGTACCTGGAGGTATCACCAGTGAAGGCGGTGAAACAGTAAAGATGGCAGCCTGCCTTGACCTCTGAGAGCTCCCGCCCAGGGAGATACAGACCTGTTGCTAGCCCGAACGCACCTGTAGGAAGTCACTGGAGACCCCAGTTAGGAGGTCTTGCCCAGTGAAGAGGAATGGATAGCTGTGCTGCTCTGCTGTGCTGTGCTGGGGGATCCCTTCTGCCCCTGGTTGGCTTGGACTCTGTAAAGCCAGAAGGCTGGAATGCCAATTTGCCCAAACAGCAAAGATGGTAGCCTGCCCCTCTCCCCAGAAACTCCCACCCAAGAAAGCACAAGGCTGCCACCAGTAGCTGACTGGAATTCCAAGCTAGTGGTATTATCCTGTAAGATGCCATGAAAGTGGGGCCCTGCAGACTGTCACTGCTTGGCCCCCTGTATTCAGCCTCTTTCCTAGTGGTATGTACAGGGGTCTAACCTCCTGCTTTGCTAGACCCTTGTGGTTACTTTTGCTGGGAAGCCCTGAACCTGAGTATCTAAGGCTCCTACATCTCCAGGTGTGCCCGAGCAGCTGCTCTACCAAGACTCCACATCACTGTGTGTCAGACAGAAGGCCCTGTGGAATGGATTCACGAAGGTATCTCCTGACCAGAAGGTTGCAAAGATCCGTGGGAGAAGCCTGGGTTCTCAGAGTCGCCCATTCAATCATCACTTTCCTGGGTGGGGGAGGTACCCTTGGCTCTGTTGCTCCTGGATAGGCTGTTGTCTAGCCTTGCTTTTCTCCATTCTCTGTGGGTCGAGTTGTTTCCTTCGTTATTCCCAATGTGAGTAGCTCTGATGTGTGGGCACTGCCTAGCTGCTGCTGGTACCTATAAGGTGGAATGATGAGGCTGGCTCTGGCAAACTAGAAAAAAAATTAAGGCTGAAGTGAGATACTGCTACTGGGCCTCTCTGACAGAACAGCAAGAGCGACTGCATTTTCTTTATCCACTCGCTGGTCGCCAGGCACTTGGTTTCATATCTTTGCAATTTTGAATTGTGCTGCAATAAACATGTGTGCAGGTGTTTTTTTGATATACTGACTTATTTTCCTTTGGTAGATAGCCAGTAGTGGGATTGCTCGATTGAATGGCAGATCTTTTAGTTCTTTAAGAAATCTCCATATTGTCTTCCATAAGACGTTGAACTAATTTACATTCTCACCAGCAGTGTATAAGTATTCTGTTTTCACCACTTCCATGCCAACATCTATTGTTTTTTTGACTTTTAGTAATGGCCATTCTTGTAGGAGTAAGGTGGTATCTCATTGTGGTTTTCATTTGCATTTCCCTGATGATTAGTGACATTGAACACCTTTTCATATGTTTGGTCATTTGTATATCTACTTTTGAGAAATGTCTGTTTGTCATTTGCCCACTTTTTGATGGGATTATTTTCTTGCTGGTTTGAGTTCCTTGTAGATTCTGAATATTAGTCCTTTGTCAGATGGATAATTTGCAAATATTTTTTCCCAATCTGTGGGTTTCTGTTTACTCTGATTATTTCTTCTGCTGTACAGAAGCTTTTTACTTTAATTGGGTCCCATTTTTTGTTTTTGTTGCATTTGCTTTTCGGGTCTTACAAATTCTTTGCCTAGGCCAAGGTGCAGAAGAATTTTTCCTAGGTTATCTTCTAAAATTTCTATGGCTTCAGATCTTAGATTTAAATCTTGGATCCATCTTGAGTTGATTTTTTTAATAATATGAAAGATGGGGATCCAATTTTATTTTTCTAAATATGGCTAGCCAGTTTTCCCAGTATTTATGAAATAGGGTGTCCTTTCCTCAATTTATATTTTGGTTATGCTTTGTCAAAGGTCAGAAGGCTGTAGATATTTGGCTTTATTTTTAGATTCTGTATTCTGTTGCATTGGTCTATGTGTCTGCTTTTATACCAGTACCATGCTGTTTTGGTAACTATAGCCTTGTAGTATAATTTGAAGTCCAGTGATGTGTTGCCTCCAGATTTGTTCTTTATGCTTATAATTGGCTTTGGCTGTTTGTGTTTTTAGGTTCCATATGAATGTTACAATTGTTTTTTCTAATTCTGTGAAAAATGTTGGTATTTTAATAGGAATTGCATTAAATCTGTAGATTGCTTTAGGCAGTATGGTCACTTTAAAGATATTGATTTTTTTCCCCAATTCATGAGCATGGGATGTATTTCCATTTGTTTGTGTCACCTAGGATTTCTTTCAGCAATGTTTTGTAATTCTTCTTGTATAGATCTTTCACCTCCTTGGTTAAATATATCTCTAGGTATTTTTAATTTTTTGCAGCTGTTAAAGGGATTGCATTTTTTTTTTTAATTTTTGAGACAGAGTCTTGCTCTGTCACCCAGGTGGGAGGGCAATGGCGCGATATTGGCTCACTGCAACCTCTTCCTCCTGGGTTCAAGCGATTCTTCTGCCTCAGGCTCCTGAGTAGCTGGGATTACAGGTATACACCACCACGCCCAGCTAATTTTTTATATTTTAGTAGAGACGGGGTTTTGCCATGTTGGTCATGCTGGTCTTGAACTCCTGACCTTCTGATCTGCCCACCTCGGCCTCCCAAAGTGCTAGGATTACAGGTGTGAGCCATCACACCTGGCTGGGATTGCATTCCTAATTTGATTCTCAGCTTGGTTGTTGGTGTATAGCAGTGCTACTGATTTGTGTAGATTGACTTCATAACCTGAATTCTGTTGTGGGAAGTCAGGGATCCCAAATGGAGGGACCAGCTGGAGCCACAGCAGAGGAACATAAATTGTGAAGATTTCATGGACATTTACCAGTTCCCAAATACTTTCATAATTTCTTATGCCTGTCTTACTTTAATCTCTTAATCCTGTTATCCTCATAAGCTGAGGATGTATGTCACCTCAGGGCCACTATGATAATCGTGTTAACTGTACAAATTGATTGTAAAACATGTGTGTTTGAACAATATGAAATCAGTGCACCTTGAAAAAGAACAGAATAACAGTGATTTTAGGGAACAAGGGAAGACAACCATAAGGTCTGACTGCCTGTGGGGTCAGGCAAAAAGAGCCATATTTTTCTTCTTGCAGAGAGCCTATAAATGGACGTACAAGTAGGGAAGATATCGCTAAATTCTTTTCCTAGCAAGGAATTTAATAATTAATACCCTGGGGAAGGAATGCATTCCTAGGGGGAGGTCTATAAACAGCTGCTCTGGGAGTGTCTGTCTTATGTGGTTGAGATAAGGACTGAAATACACCCTGGTCTCCTGCAGTACCCTCAGGCTTACTAGGATTGGGAAACTCTACCCTGGTAAATTTGAAGTCAGACCAGTTCTCTGCTTTCAAACCCTGTTTTCTGTTAAGATGTTAATCAAGACAATACATGCACTGCTGAACATAGACCCCGTCAGGAGTTTCTGATTTTGCCCTGGTCCTGTTTCCTCAGAAACACGTGATCTTTGTTCTCCTTTTTGCCCTTTGAAGCATGTGATCTTTGTGACCTACTCCCTGTTCTTACACCCCCTCCCCTTTTGAAATCCTTAATAAAAACCTACTGGTTTTGCAGCTCAGGTGGGCATCACAGTCCTACTGATACGTGATGTCACCCCTGGAGGCCCAGCTGTAAAATTCCTCTCTTTGTACTCTCTTTATTTCTCAGCCGGCTGACACTTATGGAAAATAGAAAGAACTTACATTGAAATATTGGGGGTGGGTTCCTTCGATAGAATTCATTTGTCAAATCTAGGAGTCTTTTGAGAGGAGTCTTTAGGGTTTTCTAGGTATAGTGTTATATCACTGGTGAACAGCAATAGTTTGACTTCCTCTTTGCCAATTTGGATGCCCTTTATATCTTTCTCTTGCTCTATTGCTCTGGCTAGGACTTTTAGTACTATATTGAAGGAAAGTAGTGAAAGTAGGCATCCTTGTCTTGTTCCACTTCTTGGGGAATGGTTTCAACTCTTTCCCATTCAGTATGATGTTAGCTGTGGGTTTGTCATATGACTTTTCTTATTTTGAGGTAAGTCCCTTCTATGTCTAGTTTGTTGAGTGTTTTTATAAAAAATGGATGCTGGATTTTATCAATCCTTTTTCTGCATATATTGAAATGGGTTTACAGTTTTTGTTTTTAATCCTGTTTGTGATGTATCACAATTATTTTTGACTCGCATGTTAAACCGTCTCTGCATTCCTGGGATGAAACCCACTTGATCATGGTGTATTGTCTTCTTGATATGCTGTTGGATTCAGTTATTTTGTTGAGGATTTTTGCATCTATGCTCATCAGGGATATTTGTAATTTTCTTTTTTGATGTGTCCTTTCCTGTTTTCAGTATCAGGATGATACTGGCTTCATACAATGAGTTAGGGAGAATGCCCTCTTTTGCAATCTTTTGTTATAGTTTTGATAGGATTGGCACTAATTCTTCAAATGTCCGGTAGAAGTCAGCTGTTAATCCATATGGCTCTTGGCTTTTTTTTTGTTGGCACTTTAAAAAAATTACTGACTCAGTCTCACTCCTTGCTATTTGTCTGTTCAGGGTTTCTATTTCTTCCTGGTTTAATCTAGGAGGGTTGTATGTTTCCAGGAGTTTATCCATTTTTTTAATACATTTTTGAGTTTATGTGCATAGAGGTGTTCATACTAGTCTCAAATCATCTTTTGTACTTCTGTGGTGTCAGTTGTAATGTCTCCAGTTTTATTTCTCATTGAGTTTATTTGAATCTTCTCCCTTCTTTTATTGGTTAATCTAGCTAATGATCTATTAAATTTATCTTCTCAACCAAAGAACCAACTTTTTGTTTCATTGATCCTTTGTATCTTTTTGTTTTAATTTTACTCAGTTCTACTCTGATCTTTATTTCTTTCCTTCCACTAGCTTTGGATTTAGGTCTTGTTGCTCTAGTTCCTTGAGGTGTGTGACATTAGATTTTCAACTTGTGATCTTTCAGACTTTTTGATGTAGGCATTTAGTGGTGTAAACTTTCCTTCTAGCACTGCTTTTTGCTGTATCTCAGGGGTTTTGATAACTTGTGTCACTAGTATCATTCATTTCAAGGAGTTTTTAAATTTCCACCTTTATCATTGTTAACCCAAAAATCATGCAGGAGCAGATTGTTTAATTTCCATATATTTGTATCATTTTGATGATGCCTTTTCTAGTTGATTTCATTTATTCCACTGTGGTCTGAGAAGATACTTGATACAATTATTTTTTAAATTTATTGAGACTTGTTTTGTGGCCTGTCCTATGGTCTGTCTTGGAGATAGATGTGCTGTTGAGAAGACTGTATATTCTGAAGTTGTTGGGTAGAATGTTCTGTAATAACTGTTAGGTCCATTTGTTCTAGAGTGTAGTTTAATTCCATTGTTTCTTTGACTTTCTGTCTCTGATCATCTAGTGATGTCAGTGGAGTGTTAAAGTCCTCCACTATTGTGTTGCTATGTATCTCATTTCTAGTAGTAAATGTTTTATGAATCTAGGAGATCCAGTGTTAGGTGCATATAAATTTAGGATTGTAATATCTTCTTGTTGGATTGATTTTATTATAATTACCATCTTTGTCTTTTTTTTAAACTGTTGAAGTCTGTTTTATCTGACAAAAAATAACTACTCTCATTTGCTTTTGGTTTCCATTTGCATGAAATGTTTTTCTACCCCTTTACCTTGAGTTTATATGAATTCTTACATGTTAGGTAAGTCTCTGGAAGCCCACAGATATTTGGTTTGTGATTTTTTTTTTTAATTCTGCTAATGTGTGTCTTGTAAGTGGAGAATTTGGGCCATTTACATTCAGTGTTAATATTGCTGTGAGACACTGTTCTAGTCATCATGTTAGTTGTTAGCTAGATACTTTGTTTTCTTCATTGTGTTGTTTTATAGGCCCTGTGAGTTTTATGCTTTCATGAGATGTTATTCTGGTGCGTATTGACCTTCTGTTTCAGGGTTTAGAACTCCTTTTAGCATTTCTTTTAGGGCTGGCCTGGTAGTGACAATTCCCTCAGCATTTGTTTGTCTGAAAATGTCTTTATTTCTCTTTCATTTATGAAACTTATATTTACTTGATTTAAAAAATTCTTGGCTGACAGTTATTCTGTTTTAGGGGGCTAATGATGGGACCCCAATCTCTTCTGGCTTTTAAGGTTTCTAGTGAGAAGTCTGCTGTAAGTCTGATAAGTTTTCCATTTTAGGTTACCTGGTGCTTTTATCTTACTGCTCTCAGAATTCTTTCCTTCATGTTGACTTAAATGGCTTGATGACTATATGCCTTAGTGAAGTCCTTTTTGTAATGAATCTCCCAGGAATTCTTTGAGTGTCTTGTATTTGGATATCTAAATCTCTAGCAAGGCCAGTGTGATGGTTAATATTGAGTGTCAACTTGATTGGATTGAAGGATGCAAAGTATTGTTCCTGGGTGTTGCCATAGAGGATTAACATTTGAGTCAGTGAACTGGGAGAGGAAAACCCACCCTCAATCTGGGTGGGCACCATCTAATCAGCTGCCAGCATGGCTAGAATAAAGCAGGCAGGAGAAGATGGAAGAGCAGACTTGCTGAGTCTTCTGGCCTTCATCTTTCTCTTGTGCTGGATGCTTCCTGCCCTCAAATATCAGACTCCAAGTTCCTCAGCTTTTGGACTGGTGTAGGCTGCACTGAGGCTGCACTGTTGGCTTCCCTACTTCTGAGGTTTTGGGACTTGGACTGATCCACTACTGGCTTCCTTGCTCCTCAACTTGCAGATGGCCTATCATGGGACTTGACCTTGTGACCATGTGAGTCAATTCTCCTTAATAAACTCCCTTTCATATGTACATATATCCTATTAGCTCTGTCCCTCTAGAGAGCCCTAATACAGAGATGAGCTTCTCGTATTTGGATATCTAAATCTCTAGCAAGGCCAGGGAAGTTTTTCTCAATTATTCCCTCAAATAAGTTTTTCAAACCTTTAGACTTCTCTCTCAGGAACACCAGTTATTCTTAGATTTGGTCACTTTACATAATCCCATATTTCTTAGATATTTTATTTCTTTTGATTATTTATTTTTGTCTGCTTGGGTAAATTTGAAAGCCTTGTCTTCAAACTCTGAAATTCTTTCTGAATACTTATTCTAGTCTGTTGTTAACTTTCCACTGCATTTTGTAATTCCTTAAATGTGCCTTTCATTTCCAGAAGTTCTGATTGGTTTTTCTTTAAAATATCTATCTCTTTAGAAAATTTTTCATTCAGATCCTGAATTGTTTTTAAATTTCTTTATGTTGGTTTTCACTTTTCTCTGGTATCTCCTTGAGTAGCTTTATAATAAACCTTTTGAATTTATCTGGTATTTCAAGGATTGCATCTTGGTTTGGATTCATTGCTAGAGAGTTACTGCGATCTCTTAGGGATGTTGTAGAATCCTGTTTTGTCATATTTCCAGAATTATTTTTCTGGTTCTTTATTTGGGTAAACTATTTCTCCTAATGATTCTTGAATTTGTTTTTGATTTTTTAAAAAATATTCCTTTCCCCCCCTTAAATATATGGCTTTAATGTTTATAGTTTTTTTGTCACTGAATTCAGCTCTTGGTGCTTTCAGGGGAGAAGGATGAAGACTCTGTATTTTATGAGTTCCTTGGTTATAGAGAGTCTCTGTATGATGGCTTTCTCAGGTAATTGTTGCAGTAGCAATGTGCTCACTGTGTGAGCAGGCTCACTGTTTCCTATGGGATCAGAATGACAGAGGTCTCTTGAAGCTTACCTCATTCCCCCATGGTGTGAACTTTTAATTTTTTCTCCAGTATTTAATTTACTGGGCTGAATAGTCCAGGCTTGAATAATTCACCTCCCAGTAAGAGGAGGTGTCCCTGGGTAGAAACCAGTTAGTTGTGGCTAAAGCAGTTTGGCAAATGCAATACCCAATGGTGGGTCGAGGTCACTAGTGGCTGGAGGAGCTCTCAGTGAAACACACTGGGGCCTTTTCAGAGGGAAGGGTGGGAGCCACCTAAGTTCCCCTGCCAGGCCAGCAGAAAAGCAATCTACCTCTCAGACACACTCCTGACCCAGTGTTCCAGCTATTCAGATCAGACAGGCACCTCTTTTCATATGCAGAAATGTTGATATTCCAAGTAGAGAGAAACTGTGACTGTACATCTTATTCAAGCCTGAACCTGGAGGGCACTCCACCTGTGGAGAATGCAGTCACCCTGAAGTGTTCCAAAAAGGTTGTCTATAGGTGTGCCCATGCTGAGCTCCCATGAGAGAAGCCCCATTTGTTTCTGCTGTAGTGGTTGAGGTGGAAAATAAGTCTCCTCAAGATGCTTCTTGAGCAGCAGGGCTGCCATTAGCAGAGAGCTGCAGACTTTCCCTGCTGAGCCCAGCACTGCACCTGTGCCTCTACTGAAAGAAACTTTTCACCAGTGGAAAGATCTGGGACTCAAAACCTGCCATCCAGATTCCTTTGTCTCAAAGGGTATTCCCTCGATATGTTTCCCTCTCTTCCTCCAGGAGTAGGAGTCCCTGAAGGCCAGACAATATGAATGCTGCTGTTCCTCTGGGTCTAGCCACCCAGTAGGGCTGCCACACTCCAGGCTGGGGTGTATCTGAAAAGGAACCAGTGACGTGACCAGTCCTTAACTCTCCCAGCAGTGGGTACCAGCACCTTCTCTGATAGGGGCAGTAGGGGAGTGATGTAGACTCGATGAGATTCCTTGGTTGTAAATAGCCTTAGTGTGTTGGCTTTCTCAAATGCTGGTTGTATTGGTAATAAACTGGTTACATGGACAGACTCAGACCTCCTAGTTAGCCAGGGTGGTGCAGACAATGGTGATAGCTGAGGTCATGTACAAGTTTTCCCCTTCTTGGGTGCAGTGTTGCGCTACCTGTAGAGGCTGTAATGGATCTGTCACTCGGCCTCCAGCCAGGAGGTGGTGTTTGCAAAAGAGCACCAGCTGTGGTAGAAGTGGTAGGATTTGTGCTTGCCTTATGTTACCCAGGGGAGGTATCCTGGTTTCTCAGGTGATGGGTGGGGCTACAGGGCTCCCAAAAGTTTCTGTTCTTTGTGTTAAGCTACCAGGGTGGGTAAAGGGGCAAAGCCAGGTGGGGGCTGGGTCAGGCAGGTCTGCTGGCTCTCCACATGCAGGGCAAGCAGAGGCCCCTGTGGGGGTTGAGAAGGCAGGAGGTTCTCTGGCCACTGGGGTAATGTTCCAGGAAGGAGTGTAGCTGCTTCTGCTGGACAGAAGAGTTCACGCAGGGAGTGGGGTATAGCAGGTGGCAGCAAGCCTCACCCAGCTCCCACACACTTGACAAGGCAGGTCTCTCACCAACAGTGTTTGCTAGCAGCAGCTTGCTAAATTTCCAGGCCATCTATGCTCAGAACTGAAATGGACAAGGCCGTAACATAAGCCTTCCCATTAGAGACAGCAACTGTGGCTTTCAGGCCATGCCCCTCCTCAGCTGCCTACAGAGCTGGGGTGCCCAGCTCCTGTGCCCATGGTTACAGCACACTACTTCCCACTCACTTGCCAGTTCTGGCCAAGGGAGTTCATCCCCACTTGAGATTATATTGTGAATTTCAGTTGGGAGCTTCTTTCAACCTGCAACCGCTGCCTGCGTTAGTTGGCAGACTTCTGTGAGGTCCCCTGTGATGCAGAATCAGGAATGGCTTCCCTTGGTCCATCCTGGAGACTGGGAATGTGCACAAGACCATTCTCATTGCTCCTACTTTTGTATTCCTGACTGTTCCCTGTATCAATTCCAGCACTGGATAGGGTTAAGGCTTCCCCCATGGACTGGATTTCCAGGTTCCCTGGTGGGGGTGTATAACCTGGAGGCAGTCTCTCTCCCTCTCACACTCTAGGAACTTAGTTTTTCACCTGGCTCATGGTGTAGGCTGCAGCTTGCTGCTGCTTTCAAAGATTCTGGTTTCATTTATTTTTCCTAAGTTTCTGCATTTCTTCTTGGAAAAAAGTTCAGAGTGTGAATCTCTGCTCACTATTTTATCTTTCCAAATGGGAAAGGCATGCTAACACTACCTCTAATCTGCCATCTTTAAAATTGTTTTAGTAAATGAATCCCACGTTATTCATCTGTTGATGGATACTTAGGTTGCTTCCAAATCTTGGCTATTGTGAACAGTGCTGCAACAAACATAGGGGTGCAGATATTGTATTGATACACTAATTTCTCTTCTTTTCAGTATTTACCCAGCTGTGGGACTGCTGGATCATATGGTAGCAATGTGTTTTTAGTTTTTTTAAGAATATCCAAACTGTTCCCCATGGTAATTGTACTACTTTATGTTCCCACCAACAGGGTAGAAGGGTTCTCTTTTCTCCACAACTTCACCAGCATTTCTTATTGCCTGTCTTTTGGATGAAAGCCATTTTAACTGAAGTGAGATGATATCTCATTGTAGTTTTGATTTGCATTTCTCTGATGTTCAGTGATGTTGAGAACCTTTTTACACACCTGTTTGTCATTTATGTCTTCTTTTGAGTAAATGTTTATTCAGATTTTTTGCCCATTTTTAAATTGGATATTTAGACTTTTTCCTATAGCATTGTTTGAGCTCTCCTTATACATTCTGGTTATTAATCCCTTGTGAGGTGAATAGTTTGCAAATATTTTCTCCCATTCTGTGGGTTACCTCTTTGTTTCCTTTGGTAACAAAGGCACAAAAGATTTGAACAGATACTTCACAAAAAAAGATTTATGGGTGGCAAATGAGCACATGAAAAGATATGGGAAAACTGACTAGGACACTCAAATATTCCCCTCTCATACTTCCAGCTATTTCCCCACCTTACCAGAGACTTCGACAGTGGCAAGTGCTCACAACACTCCTGAGGCTGAGGTGCATTCACAAGGCTCTGATGGTCAGGCTGAGCCGGCTGGGGAGGCAGTGCTGCCACACAGTTGCCAGTCCCTTTATCCCCATAGCCTGTGTCCTATGACAATGTGCTCATCGCTTGGACCAGATGGCGTGAGGTTAGGCTCTTCAAAGGTGATCCTAGGCTGGCTGTGGGCACAGTGAGGATTAGCTTGCTTTGGTTTCTTTGTAGTGATTTCTATCTACTCATGGTTGTTTATGTCTCAGGAAAACCTGGAAAACTTAAAATGAATGGAGAGAAGGGGTCTCTGGTCAAGAGTAGAGGATCACGATGATTTTCAGGTTGCTGTCATCTAGAAAACTCAGCTAGAAATGTCGGTTTTGCATGGATATGTCACTCATTTCTAACCTGCCTCTGACCTGGTCTTGAATCAAGGGAGGAAAATATAACATTCTGTGACAGTGAGCACCAACAGGGAAATGTCAAGAGAAAAGAACCCATGTAAATAGTGACACGATTTTCTCAAAGAAGGCAATTTGGGGGAACTTAGTGGAATTCTGACAGAATGATTGGGTGTAAATGCACATATGGCTCCAATGTTGCATTTCTCATTTGCACCTTTGTGCCATCTCCCAGAAACAGGGAGCATAACTGTAATCTCCTAATAAATACATGTTTTTCATGTACTGCAATCCTTCAGTTAGATGCTGCATCTTATCTGTTCAACCTGAATTCCATTTGCTGGTTATATTTGTAGGTAGCACACTACTGAAATGCAAAGAGGCTTTTCCAAATATAACCCTATGCAATTGCTTTCTTTTACCACTCAGGTTAATGGAAACTTATTTTGCTTTCTATGGAACTTGGGGTTGATTTTGCTTTCTTTTACTTTGTCTTTCATGAAGGAAGCCAAGAAATTTTAAATGGTGCACATTCAAGACCCAAGATTACCAGTCTAGCAGCAGCTCTGCCTGATTCTCTGCGTTTTACACATTTGACAATTATCTCCCTTTATGGATTAGAGAAAGCACATCCTTCTCAGCAAGTGGTTCAGTGAAACTTCCATTAGTGAAAGAGGCACTTTGTCACAGAAGCAGAAGTGTTCTTGCCATAGTGGAAAGGAAAAGATGCATAACTTCTCATATTAAAACAGAGGCTTGCTTTAAATGGTAAGGAAAGAAGAGGATGTAGAGAAATTGGAACCCTTCTGAGCTGTTAGGAACGTAAAATGGTGCAGCCACTATGGAAAAGAGTATGGCAGTCTCTCAAAAAATAAAAAATAGAACTACCATGTGACCCAGCAATCCCACTTCTAGTATATATCCAAAAGAACTAAAAGAAGAAATATACATATCCTCCATGTTTATTGTGGCATTATTCATAATAGCCAAGAGGTGGAAACAATCCCATGTTTATCGACAGATGAACAGATAAACAAAATGTAGTGTACACACACAACTGAATATTATTCAGCCTTAAAAAGGAATTAAGTTTTGATACATGCTACAACATGGATAAATCTTGAGGACATATGCTAAGTGCAATAAGCCAGTTACAAAAAGGCAAATACTGTATTATTCCATTTATAAGAGGTATATAAATTAGTTGAATTCATAGAGACAAGAAGTAGAATGGTGACTGCTGGAGACTTGTTTTGTAATGAGTAGAGAGTTTATTTGCAAGATTAAAAAGTTCTGGAGATCTATTTTAACAATAATGTGAATATACTTAATGCTGCTGAACCATACACTTTAAAGTGATTAAGATAGTACATTTTATGTTATACGTTTTGTGAAGTTTTTATTTCTAGAAGTTGAGGAAAAAAGAAATTGTTTGCTTGCATTTTGTTCTTCTCATATTGACAATCAATAGTCACTCACTCCATGAGTAACTTCAAAGAAACAGGTATCTCTGAGCCTACAGCTCCAAGCACCTAAAACTGTAAAGAATCCTTGAAGAAGATAAAACAGTTCTATGTTCTCCGAACAAAGCTTCCAACTTCTAGGGCATTGAGGGTGCTAAGTTTTATATACAACAGGCTTGTCTCATACAATTGTGTCATTGCATCTTTTTTCTTTGTAATTGTCATTTTTTTAATTATATTTTAAGCTTTAGGGTACATGTGCACAATGTGCAGGTTTGTTACATATGTATACATGTGCCATGTTGGTGTGCTGCACCCAGTAACTTGTCATTTAACATTAGGTATATCTCCAAATGGTATCCCTCCCCTCTCCTGCCACCCCACAACAGGCCCCAGTGTGTGATGTTCCCCTTCCTGTGTCCATGTGTTCTCATTGTTCAGTTCCCACCTATGAGTGAGAACATGTGGTGTTTGGTTTTTTGTCCTTGCAATAGTTTGCTGAGAATGATGGTTTCCAGCTTCATCCATGTCCCTACAAAGGACATGAACTCATCCTTTTTTGTGACTGCATAGTATTCCATGGTATATATGTGCCACATTTTTGGATGCGGAGAAATAGGAACACTTTTACAGTGTTGGTGGGACTGTAAACTAGTTCAACCATTGTGGAAGTCAGTGTGGCGATTCCTCAGGGATCTGGAACTAGAAATACCATTTGATCCAGCAATCCCATTACCTGGTATATACCCAAAGGATTATAAATCACACTGCTATAAAGACACATGCACATGTATGTTTATTGTGGCACTATTCACAATAGCAAAGACTTGGAACCAACCCAAATGTCCAACAACGATAGACTGTAATAGTCTATTTTTGTTTCCACATTCCATTTGTGTGTATTTGGTAGAGTTCCTTCCTTGGAGAAGAAGCTGAGTATCCCATAAATTTCCTGGTTACACTTATGTGACAAATCTTGCAGTTATTCTAAGTTTCAGCACAGTCTTTATTTATAAATTATAAGCCCAGTACCCTGTAATCAAAACTATGAACTTCATTTAAAATACAGGCATCCCCCAGTGCCAAGCTTGGGTCAGCTCCAAGTAGAAAGCAGAGGGGATAATGGTTGGTTTCTGTCTCCCCTCCTAGAGCTATTCTACTCATCTCACCTCAGCTGCCAAGCTCAGTTCATCATAGCTTCCTGCCTTGCTGTTGCTAATGTATAAGTAATTAAGCACTTTTTAATGAAAAAACAAACAAACAAACAAACTAGGAGCAAGACAATGATTTATGTCACTTTGTAGCCTGGAGAGGCAGTGGTGGATAAGACCCAAGATTTTGGAATTAGGGTGCTTAGCTTTGAATCCTGACTACAATTTAGCTATGTGATCTTGGACATATTAACTAATTTCTCCACATCCTCAGTTTTCCCATCTGTGGAATGGGCCTAATAACAATAGTACTATAGCCATTGGGTCCCACTAGAAAAGCAGAACCAGTAGCAAATATAGTTTTTAAAACATGTATTAATCAGAACTGGCTTATGCCATTGTGGCTGGCCAAGAAAGTGCAAAATCCATAGTTGCTGTCCTGTCCGTGGTTGGAATTCTGCCCCTAACCCCCATGTCTCTCTCTGAAGCCTGAGCCTTGCCCTTAAGATCTATCCAGATAATCTAGGATATTTCCATTACTTAAGGTCAACTAACTATGAACTTTAATTACATCTTAAAAAAATACTTTCAAGGCAACAGATTACTATTATATTCCTTTTTCTTTTTAAAATTTACCAATACAAATATATTAGGAACAACATGTTCTGAAATATGTACACATTGTGGGATGGCTCAGCTGAGCTAATTGACATATGTATTACCTCACATTATTTATTGTTTTTGTGGTGAGAACACTTAAAATCTACTCTGATCGATTTTTAAAGAATGCATTGCTATTAACTGTAGTCACCATGCTGTACAATAGATCTCTTTAACTTACTTTTCTTTTGAAACTATCCTTTGACCAACACTCCCAAACTCTCTCCCTGTCCCCAGCCTCTGATGACCACCACTTTATTCTTCTACATAGATGAGTTCAATGTTTTTAGAATCCACATGTGAGATCATGTGATATTTGTCTTTCTGTGCCTGGATTATTTTAGTTTGTCTTCTAGTTTCATTCATATTGTTGCAAATTAAAGGATTTTTTTCTTTTTAAAGGTGGAATAGTGTTCTATCTTGTATATATACCATATTTTCTTTATGCTTTCATCTATCGATGGGCACTTAGGTTGGGTCTATATCTTGGCTATTGTGAATCATGGTGCAATAAACATGGGAGTGCAGATATTTCTTTGACATACTGATTTTATTCCCTTTAGATATATACCCAGCAGTGGGATTGCTACTTCATAGAGCAGTTCTTGTTTTAATATTTGGAGAAACCTCCATACTGTTTTCCATAATGGCTGTGCTAATTTACATTCCCACCAACAGTATACACGAGTTCGCTTTTCTTCACAGCCTCACCAGCACTTTTGTTTTCTTGATAATAGCAGTTCTAACAGGTGTGAGGTAATCTTTGTGGTTTTAAAATGCATTTTCTGATGATTAGTGATGCTGAGTGATTTCTCACATAATCATTGGTCATTTGTATGTCTGTCTTTGACAAACGTCTATTTAGGTCCTTTGTACATTTTTAATAGGGTTATTCTCTTACAATTGAGGGTATTTTTTATTCCTTATATATTTTGGATATTTACTCCTTATCAGATGTATAGTTTGTGAATATTTTCTTCCATTCTTTAGCTTGTCTCTTCACTTTTATTTCCTTTGATCTACAGGAGGTTTTTAGTTTGGCATAATCCCATTTGTCTACTTTTGCTTTAATTGCCTATGATTTTGGGGTTGTATCCAAAAGACTCAATGCCCAGGCCAATCTCATAGAGCTTTTCCTCTGTTTTCTCATAGTTTTCTATAGTTTCTAGGCCTTATGTTTAAGTCTTTAATTCATTTGCAGATTTTTTTATATGCTATGAGATGAGGTCTAGTTTTCTTCTGCACATGGACATCTAGTTTTCCCAACACTATTTATTGCAGAGACTGTCCTTTCCCTATTATCTGTTCTTGGCAACTTTGTTTTAAAAAATTGACTATAAATGTGTGGGTTTATTTCTGGGTTCTCTATTCTGTTCTGTTGGTGTATGTACCTATTTTTATGCCAGTATCATGCTGTTTTGATCACTGTATGTCTACAGAATATTTTGAAGTTGGAGAGTGTGATGCCTCCAGCTTTGTTCTTTTTGCTCAAGATTGCCTTGGCTATTCAGGGTCTTTTGTGGTTCCATACAAATTTTAGGGTATTTTTTTCTACTTCTGTGAGAAATGTCATTGGAATTCTGATAGCGATGGTATTGAACCTGTATTTCACTTTAGGTAGTATGGACATTTTAATAATCTTCCAACCCATGAACACATATCTATTTCTTTTTCAATTTCTTTCATCAACATTTTATAGTGTTCAATGAGAGATGTTTTACTTTCTCTACTAAATTTATTCCTAAGTGTTTTTTTTTTTTTTGTAGATGTTGTATATTGGGTTAGTTTCTTGATTTAATTTTTGAATAGTTGTTACTGTATAAAAAAGCTACTGATTTTTATATGTTGACTTTGTATCCTGAAACTTCACTGAATTTGTTCTAAAAGTTTTTTGGTGGAGTTAGGGTTTTCTATATGTAAGATGATGTCATCTATAAACAGGGACAGTCTAACTTGTTTTTTCTTAAGTTTTTTTTGTAATGTTCTTGTCTGGTTTTGGTACCCACATAATGCTGCCCTCATAAAATACAGAAGTATTTCCTTTGATTCTTTGGAAGAGTTAGAGGAGGATTTGTTTTTGTTCTTTAAATGTTTGGAAATGAAAAGTGAAGCCATCAGATTCTGAGCTTTTCTTTGATGGGATACTTTTCATTACTGATTCAGTCTTCTTATTATTGATCTGTTCACATGTTCCGTTTCTTTATAATTCAGTCCTGTAAGGTTTTATGTGTCTAGGAATGTACACGTTTCTTCTAGATTATTTAATTTTAAGTTCTGGGATACATGTGCAGAACGTACAGGTTTGTTACATAGGTATACACATGCCATGTGGTTTGCTGCACCCATCAACCCGTCATCTACATTAGGTATTTCTCCTAATGCTATCCCTCCCCTAGCCCCCTACACCCCGAAAGGCCCCAGTGTGTGATGTTTCTCTCCCTGTGTCCATGTGTTCTCATTGTTCAAGTCCCACTTATGAGTGAGAACATGCGGTGTTTGGTTTTCTGTTCCTGTGTTAGTTTGCTGAGAATGAGGATTTCCAGCTTCATCTATGTCTCTGCAAAGGACATGAACTCATTCTTTTTTATGGCTGCATAGTATTCCATGGTGTATATGTGCCACATTTTCTTTATGCAGTCTATCATTGATGGGCATTTTGGTTGGTTCCAAGTCTTTGCTATTGTGAATACTGCTGCAATAAACACATATGTGCGTGTGTCTTTATAGTAGAATGATTTATAATCCTTTGGGTATATACCCAGTAATGGGCTTGCTGGGTCAAATGATATTTCTGGATCTAGATCCTTGAGGAATCACCACACTGTCTTCCTTCATGCTAAAAACTCTCAGTAAACTAGGTATTGATAGAACATGTCTCAAAATAACAGCTATTTGTGACAAACCTACAGCCAATATCATACTGAATGGACAAAAACTGGAAGCATTCCCTTTGAAAACCGGCACAAGACAAGGATGCCCTCTCTCACCACTCCTATTCAACATAGTGTTGGAAGTTCTGGCCAGGGCAATCAGGCAGGAGAAATAAATAAAGGGTATTCAAATAGGAAGAGAGGAAGTCAAATTGTCTCTGTTTGCAGATGACATGATTGTATATTTAGAAAACCCCATCGTCTCAGCCTAAAATCTCCTTAACCTGAAAAGCAACTTCGGCAAAGTCTCAGGATACAAAATCAATGCGCAAAAATCACAAGCATTCCTATACACCAATAATAGACAAACAGCCAAGTCATGAGTGAACTCCCATTCACAATTGCTACAAAAATAATAAAATACCTAGGAATCCAACTTACAAGGGATGTGAAGGACCTCTTCAAGGAGAACTGCAAACCACTGCTCAAGGGAATAAGGACACAGACAGTTGGAAAAATATTCCATGCTCATGGATAAGAAGAATCAATATTGTGAAAATGGCCATACTGCCCAAGGCAATTTATAGATTCAATGCTATCCCCATCAAGCTACCAATGACTTGCTTCACAGAATTAGAAAAAAACTCCTTTAAATTTCATATGGAATGAAAAAAGAGCCCATATAGCCAAGACAATCCTAAGCAGAAAGAACAAAGCTGGAGGCATCACACTGCCTGACTTCAAACTATACTACAAGGCTACAGTAACCAAAACAGCATGGTACTGGTACCAAAACAGTTATATAGACCAATGAAACAGAACAGAGGACTCAGAAATAATGCCACACATCTACAACCATCTGATCTTTGCCAAACCTGACAAAAACAAGAAATGGGGAAAGGATTCCCTATTTAATAAATGGTGTTGGGAAAACTGCCTAGCCATATGCAGAAAACTGAAACTGGACCCCTTCCTTACACCTTATACAAAAATTAACTCAAGATGGATTCAAGACTTAAACATAAGACCTAAAACCATAAAAACCCTAGAAGAAAACATAGGCAGTACCATTCAGGACATAGGCATCGGCAAAGACTTCATGACTAAAACACCAAAAGCAATGGCAACAGAAGCCAAAATTGGCAAATGGGATCTAATTAAAGAGCTTCTTTACAGCAAAAGAAACTATCATCAGAGTGAACAGGCAATCTCTACAGAAAGGGAGAAAACTTTTGCAATCTATCCATCTGACAAAGGGCTAATATCCAGAATCTAAAGGAACTTAAACAAATTTCCAAGAAAAAAACAACCCCATCAAAAAGTGGGTGAAAGATATAAACAGACACTTCTCCAAAGAAGACCTTTATGTGGCCAAAAAACATGAAAAAAAGCCATCACTCGTCGTTAGAGAAATGCAAATCAAAACCACAATGAGATGCCATCTCACACCAGTTAGAATGGCGATCATTAAAAAGTCAGGAAACAACAGATGCTGGAGAGGATGTGCAGAAATACGAACGCTTTTACACAGTTGGTGGGAGTGTAAATTAGATTATTTAATTTACTGATGTGTGTTAGTATTCCCTTATTCCTATTTCTGTAGTATTGTAATTTCTCCTTTCATTTCTAGTTTGTTAATTTTGTTTTCATAAAACCAACTTAGTTTCACTAGTCTTTTTATTGTTTTTCTAGGATCTATTTATTTCTTCTCTGATCTTCATTTCCTTATACCAACTTTGGGCTTAGCTTGTTCTTTGTCTAATTTCTTGAGGTGCAACTTTAGATTGTTCAAATAAAATCTTTTTTGATGTAGATGTTTATTGCTATAAACTTTCCTCTTGAAATTTCTATTGCTGCATCCTATAAGTTTTGGTATATTGTGTTTCCATTTTTGTTTGTCTCAAGATATTTTAATTTCTTCATTGACACATTGGTTGGTTGGAGTTTAATTTCCATGTATTTGTGAGTTTTCCAAAAATTTTCCTGATATTGATTTCTAGTTTTATACCATTGTGATTGGAAAAATACTTGATATTTCAATCTTCTTTAAGACTTGTTTTGTGGCCTAACACGATCTATCCTAGAGAATGTATCATTTGCACCTGAGAAGAATGTGTTGGATGGAATGATCTAGTTCATGTCTGTTAGTTCCATTTTTTCTAAAGTTTGATTTTTTTATTTCATTTGGATGACCTGTCCATTGCTGAAAGTGGAGTACTGAAGTCCCCTACAGTTGGATTATAGTCTGTTTCCCTTAATAGCTATTAATATTTGTTTTATATATAGGTACTCTAATGTTAGATGCATATATATTTAAAATTGTTATATCCTCTGAATTGACTCCTAATCACCATAGAATGACCTTCTTTGTATTGCTTTATAGCTTTTAACTTTAGTCTATTTAATCTGATGTAACTATGTCTACCCTTGATCTCTTGGTTTCTATTTGCATGGAACCTCTTTTTTCATCCCTTCACTTTTAGTATATGTATATCCTTAAGTGTGACATACATATACTTGTAGGCAGCATATAGTTGGGTCTTGTTTTTTATTCCATTCATCCACTCTTTCAATTGGAGAATGTAATCCATTTACAGTCAAGGTAATTGATAGGTAAGAACTTACTACTGGTTGTTTTATAGATTTTTTTTTTTTTTTTTTTTTTTACTGCGTCTTTTGCTGTCTTCTTTTGTGTTCAGGTGATTTTTCTCTAGCAGTATGCTTTGATTCCTTACTTTTTACCTTTTGTGTATCCACTATAGATTGTTGCTTTCTAGTTACCATGAGGCTTACATAAAACATCTTATGGTTATAACAGGCTATTTTAAGCTGATAACAACTTAACTTTGATTGCATAAAAAAACTCTACACTTTTACTTCCTCTCGCTCCACATTTTGCTGTCACAATTTACATCTTGTATTGTGCATCCCATACCAAATTATTGTATCTATTATTTTTAATGGTTTTCTTTTCATCTTCATACTAAAGATATTATTGATTTACACATTATCATTACAGTATTAGAGTACCAAGAATTTGACTATGTACTTTTACCAGTAAGTTTAATACTTTAACACATTTTCATGTTACTAGTGTCCTTTTAGCTTGAATTCCTTTTAGCATTTCTTGTAAGACATGTCTGGTGATGATAAATTCCTTCACCTTGTTCATCTGGGAAAGTCCTTATCTCTCTTTCATTTCTGAAGGACAACTTTGTTGCACTTTTGTGTTTTATAATATGTCTTAGTGTAATCTTGTTTGGATTGAATCTTCTTAGAGATCTTTGGCCTCCCTGTACCTGGATATTTACATTTTCTGCTTTTTTTTTTTTTAATCTTTCAACCTCTTTCTTCTTCTTTTTGACCACCTACAAGTTGAATATTAGCTTTTTTGATGGTGTTCATAAATTCCTTAAACTTTCTTCATTCCTTTTCATTTTCTTTCTTCTCTGGCTGTATATTTTCAAATAGGCTGTCTTAGAGTTCAGATTCTTTCTTACGTTGATCAATTCTGTGGTTGATGCTCTCTATTTGATTTTAAATTTCATTCACTATATTTTTCAGTTCTAGAGTGTGTTTTTTTAAAATATAATCTTACAGTTAAATAGATAATTTTGGTTTATTTTATTTCATTGAATTGTTTCTGTATATTTTCAAGTGTGCTAACTTTCTTTTTTTTTTAATTTATTTTTTTTTATTATTATACTTTAAGTTTTAGGGTACATGTGCACATTGTGCAGGTTAGTTACATACATATACATGTGCCATGCTGGTGTGCTGAACCCATTAACTCGTCATCTAGCATTAGGTATATCTCCCAATGCTATCCCTCCCCCCTCCCCCTACCCCACAACAGTCCCCAGAGTGTGATGTTCCCCTTCCTGTGTCCATGTGATCTCATTGTTCAATTCCCACCTATGAGTGAGAATATGCGGTGTTTGGTTTTTTGTTCTTGCAATAGTTTACTGAGAATGATGGTTTCCAATTTCATCCATGTCCCTACAAAGGACATGAACTCATCATTTTTTATGGCTGCATAGTATTCCATGGTGTATATGTGCCACATTTTCTTAATCCAGTCTATCATTGTTGGACATTTGGGTTGGTTCCAAGTCTTTGCTATTGTGAATAGTGCCGCAATAAACATACGTGTGCATGTGTCTTTATAGCAGCATGATTTATAGTCCTTTGGGTATATACCCAGTAATGGGATGGCTGGGTCAAATGGTATTTCTAGTTCTAGATCCCTGAGGAATCGCCACACTGACTTCCACAATGGTTGAACTAGTTTACAGTCCCATCAACAGTGTAAAAGTGTTCCTATTTCTCCACATCCTCTCCAGCACCTGTTGTTTCCTGACTTTTGAATGACTGCTATTCTAACTGGTGTGAGATGGTATCTCATTGTGGTTTTGACTTGCATTTCTCTGATGGCCAGTGATGGTGAGCATTTTTTCATGTGTCTTTTGGCTGCATAAATGTCTTCTTTTGAGAAGTGTCTGTTCATGTCCTTCGCCCACTTTTTGATGGGGTTGTTTGTTTTTTTCTTGTAAATTTGTTTGAGTTCATTGTAGATTCTGGATATTAGCCCTTTGTCAGATGAGTAGGTTGCAAAAATTTTCTCCCATTTTGTAGGTTGCCTGTTCACTCTGATGGTAGTTTCTTTTGCTGTGCAGAAGCTCTTTAGTTTAACTAGATCCCATTTGTCAATTTTGGCTTTTGTTGCCATTGCTTTTGGTGTTTTAGACATGAAGTCCTTGCCCATGCCTATGTCCTGAATGGTAATGCCTAGGTTTTCTTCTAGGGTTTTTATGGTTTTAGGTCTAACGTTTAAGTCTTTAATCCATCTTGAATTGATTTTTGTATAAGGTGTAAGGAAGGGATCCAGTTTCAGCTTTCTACATATGGCTAGCCAGTTTTCCCAGCACCATTTATGAAATAGGGAATCCTTTCCCCATTTCTTGTTTTTCTCAGGTTTGTCAAAGATCAGATAGTTGTAAATAAGCGGCGTTATTTCTGAGGGCTCTGTTCTGTTCCATTGATCTATATCTCTGTTTTGGTACCAGTACCATGCTGTTTTGATTACTGTAGCCTTGTAGTATAGTTTGAAGTCAGGTAGTGTGATGCCTCCAGCTTTGTTCTTTTGGCTTAGGATTGACTTGGCAATGCGGGCTCTTTTTTGGTTCCATATGAACTTTAAAGTAGTTTTTTCCAATTCTGTGAAGAAAGGCATTGGTAGCTTGATGGGGATGGCATTGAATCTGTAAATTACCTTGGGCAGTATGGCCATTTTCATGATATTGATTCTTCCTACCCATGAGCATGGAATGTTCTTCCATTTGTTTGTATCCTCTTTTATTTCCTTGAGCAGTGGTTTGCAGTTCTCCTTGAAGAGGTCCTTCACATCCCTTGTAAGTTGGATTCCTAGGTATTTTATTCTCTTTGAAGCAATTGTGAATGGGAGTTCACTCATGATTTGGCTCTCTGTCTGTTGTTGGTGTATAAGAATGCTTGTTATTTTTGCACATTGATTTTGTATCCTGAGACTTTGCTGAAGTTGCTTATCAGCTTAAGGAGATTTTGGGCTGAGACAATGGGGTTTTCTAGATATACAATCATGTCATCTGCAAACAGGGACAATTTGACTTCCTCCTTTCCTAATTGAATACCCTTTATTTCCTTCTCCTGCCTGATTGCCCTGGCCAGAACTTCCAACACTATGTTGAATAGTGGTGAGAGAGGGCATCCCTGTCTTGTGCCAGTTTTCAAAGGGAATGCTTCCAGTTTTTGTCCATTCAGTATGATATTGGCTGTGGGTTTGTCATAGATAGCTCTTATCATTTTGAAATATGTCCCATCAATACCTAATTTATTGAGAGTTTTTAGCATGAGCGGTTGTTGAATTTTGTCAAAGGCCTTTTCTGCATCTATTGAGATAATCATGTGGTTTTTGTCTTTGGCTCTGTTTATATGCTGGATTACATTTATTGATTTGCATATATTGAACCAGCCTTGCATCCCAGGGACGAAGCCCACTTGATCATGATGGATAAGCTTTTTGATGTGCTGCTGGATTCGGTTTGCCAGTATTTTATTGAGGATTTTTGCATCAATGTTCATCAAGGATATTGGTCTAAAATTCTCTTTTTTGGTTGTGTCTCTGCCTGGCTTTGGTATCAGAATGATGCTGGCCTCATAAAATGAGTTAGGGAGGATTCCCTCTTTTTCTATTGATTGGAATAGTTTCAGAAGGAATGGTACCAGTTCCTCCTTGTACCTCTGGTAGAATTCGGCTGTGAATCCATCTGGTCCTGGACTCTTTTTGGTTGGTAAGCTATTGATTATTGCCACAATTTCAGCTCCTGTTATTGGTCTATTCAGAGATTCAACTTCTTCCTGGTTTAGTCTTGGGAGAGTGTATGTGTCAAGGAATATATCCATTTCTTCTAGATTTTCTAGTTTATTTGCGTAGAGGTGTTTGTAGTATTCTCTGATGGTAGTTTGTATTTCTGTGGGATCGGTGGTGATATCCCCTTTATCATTTTTTATTGCGTCTATTTGATTCTTCTCTCTTTTTTTCTTTATTAATCTTGCTAGCGGTCTATCAATTTTGTTGATCCTTTCAAAAAACCAGCTCCTGGATTCATTAATTTTTTGAAGGGTTTTTTTTGTCTCTATTTCCTTCAGTTCTGCTCTGATTTTAGTTATTTCTTGCCTTCTGCTAGCTTTTGAATATGTTTGCTCTTGCTTTTCTAGTTCTTTTAATTGTGATGTCAGGGTGTCAATTTTGGATCTTTCCTGCTTTCTCTTGTGGGCATTTAGTGCTATAAATTTCCCTCTACACACTGCTTTGAATGCGTCCCAGAGATTCTGGTATGTTGTGTCTTTGTTCTCGTTGGTTTCAAAGAACATCTTTATTTCTGCCTTCATTTCGTTATGTACCCAGTAGTCATTCCGGAGCAGGTTGTTCAGTTTCCATGTAGTTGAGTGGTTTTGAGTGAGATTCTTAATCCTGAGTTCTAGTTTGATTGCACTGTGGTCTGAGAGATAGTTTGTTATAATTTCTGTTCTTTTACATTTGCTGAGGAGAGCTTTACTTCCAACTATGTGGTCAATTTTGGAATAGGTGTGGTGCGGTGCTGAAAAAAATGTATATTCTGTTGGTTTGGGGTGGAGAGTTCTGTAGATGTCTATTAGGTCCGCTTGGTGCAGAGCTGAGTTCAATTCCTGTGTATCCTTGTTGACTTTCTGTCTCATTGATCTGTCTAATGTTGACAGTGGGGTGTTAAAGTCTCCCATTATTAATGTGTGGGAGTCTAAGTCTCTTTTTAGGTCACTCAGGACTTGCTTTATGAATCTGGGTGCTCCTGTATTGGGTGCATATATATTTAGGATAGTTAGCTCTTCTTGTTGAATTCATCCCTTTACCATTAAGTAATGGCCTTCTTTGTCTCTTTTGATCTTTGTTGGTTTAAAGTCTGTTTTATCAGAGACTAGGATTGCAACCCCTGCCTTTTTTTGTTTTCCATTTGCTTGGTAGATCTTCCTCCATCCTTTTATTTTGAGCCTATGTGTGTCTCTGCATGTGAGATGGGTTTGCTGAATACAGCACACTGATGGGTCTTGACTCTTTATCCAGTTTGCCAGTCTGTGTCTTTTAATTGGAGCATTTAGTCCATTTACATTTAAAGTTAATAGTGTTATGTGTGAATTTGGCCCTGTCATTATGATGTTAGCTGGTTATTTTGCTCGTTAGTTGATGCAGTTTCTTCCTAGTCTCGATGGTCTTTACATTTTGGCATGATTTTGCAGCAGTTGTTACTGGTTGTTCCTTTCCATATTTAGCGCTTCCTTCAGGAGGTCTTTTAGGGCAGGCCTGGTGGTGACAAAATCGGTCAGCATTTGCTTGTCTGTAAAGTATTTTATTTCTACTTCACTTATGAAGAAGCTTAGTTTGGCTGGATATGAAATTCTGTGTTGAAAATTCTTTTCTTTAAGAATGTTGAATATTGGCCCCCACTCTCTTCTGGCTTGTAGGGTTTCTGCCGAGAGATCCACTGTTAGTCTGATGGGCTTCCCTTTGAGGGTAACCCGACCTTTCTCTCTGGCTGCCCTTAACATTTTTTCCTTCATTTCAACTTTGGTGAATCTGACAATTATGTGTCTTGGAGTTGCTCTTCTCGAGGAGTATCTTTGTGGTGTTCTCTGTATTTCCTGAATCTGAACGTTGGCCTGCCTTGCTAGATTGGGGAAATTCTCCTGGATAATATCCTGCAGAGTGTTTTCCAACTTGGTTCCATTCTCCCCATCACTTTCTGGTACACCAATCAGACATAGATTTGGTCTTTTCACATAGTCCCATGTTTCTTGGAGGTTTTGCTCATTTCTTTTTATTCTTTTTTCTCTAAACTTCCCTTCTCGCTTCATTTCATTCATTTGATCTTCCATCGCTGATACCCTTTCTTCCAGTTGATCGCATCAGCTCCTGAGGCTTCTGCATTCTTCATGTAGTTCTCGAGCCTTGGTTTTCAGCTCCATCACCTCCTTTAAGCACTTCTCTGTATTGGTTATTCTAGTTATACATTCTTCTAAATTTTTTTCAAAGTTTTCAACTTCTTTGACTTTGGTTTGAATGTCCTCCCATAGCTCAGACTAATTTGATCATCTGAAGCCTTCTTCTCTCAGCTCATCAAAGTCATTCTCCGTCCAGCTTTGTTCCGTTGCTGGTGAGGAGCTGCGTTCCTTTGGAGGAGGAGAGGCGCTCTGATTTTTAGAGTTTCCAGTTTTTCTGTTCTGTTTTTTCCCCATCTTTGTGGTTTTATCTACTTTTGGTCTTTGATGATGGTGATGTACAGATGGGTTTTTGGTGTGGATGTCCTTTCTGTTTGTTAATTTTCCTTCTAACAGACAGGACCCTCAGCTGCAGGTCTGTTGGAGTACGCTGCAATGTGAGGTGTCAGTGTGCCCCTGCTGGAGGGTGCCTCCCAGTTAGGCTGCTCGGGGGTCAGGGGTCAGGGACCCACTTGAGGAGGCAGTCTGCCCGTTCTCAGATCTCCAGCTGCGTACTGGGAGAACCACTGCTCTCTTCAAAGCTCAGGTGGAAATGCAGAAATCATCCATCTTCTGCGTCGCTCAGGCTGGGAGCTGTAGACCGGAGCTGTTCCTATTCGGCCATCTTGGCTCCTCCCCTATTCGCTAACTTTCTTAAAATTATTTTGAATTAGTTGCCAGGCAACTTATAAATCTCCATTTCTTTTGGGTCAGCCATTGGGAGATTGTTCTACTCTTTTGGTGGTGGTATATTTTCTTGGTTTTTCATGTTTCTTGTTGCCTAAATTGATGTCCACACAATTGAAGAAATAAGAACTTACTGCAGTCTTTGCAGAATGGCTTTGTTTAAGAAAGCTCTTTACCACTCAGCCCATGCAGAGATTCTAGGTAGGCTATGTGGCATGGTCCACAGGCTGGTTTGCTGTTGGAGTCCTTTTTTTTTTTTTTTTAATTTTAAGTTGTAGGGTACATGTGCACAATGTGCAGGTTTGTTACGTATGTATACATGTGCCATGTTGGTGTGCTGTACCCATTAACTCATCATTTACATTAGGTATATCTCCTAATGCTATCCCTCCCCACTCCCCCCATCCCACAGCAGTCCCCGGTGTGTGATGTTCCCCTTCCTGTGTCCAAGTGTTCTCATTGTTCAATTCCCACCTATGGGTGAGAATATGTGGTGTTTGGTTTTTTGTTCTTGCAATAGTTTGCTGAGAATGATGGTTTCCAGCTTCATCCATGTGCCTACAGAGGACATGAACTCATCCTTTTTTATGGCTACATAGTATTCCATGGTGTATATGTGCCACATTTTCTTAATCCAGTCTATCATTGATGGACATTTGGGTTGTTCCAAGTCTTTGCTATTGTGAATAGTGCCGCAATAAACATAACGTGTGCATGTGTCTTTATAGCAGCGTGATTTATAATCCTTTGGGTATATACCCAGTAATGGGATGGCTGGGTCAAATGGTATTTCTAGTTCTAGATCCTTGAGGAATCGCAACACTGTCTTCTGCAATGGTTGAACTAGTTTACAGTCCCACCATGCTGTTGGAGTCCTTAGGTCAGCTGTCCTGGTCCTTGGTCAGCAGGTGGGTGGGCCTGAAGCCTAGAACCATGGGGGTATATCTGCTAATTGGGTTTAAAGGAGTAGGCCTTGAGGCTGGGTCAACAAGTATGAGCCTGTATCCTATGTCTGGGGGGGCTGACCTGGATCCTGGGTCCATAATATCTGACCTGGTGCTGGGGTGGGCCTTGAACCTAAGTCTATAGGAGCCAGCCAGGTACTGGGACGGACCTCACACCTGGGCTCACTGGATTGGGCCTGGAGCCTGAGCCCATGGGGTCTATCCTGGCACTGGGACAGGCCTGAGTTTGAGGGGGTGGGTATAGGTGCTGGCTCTGTAGGAATGGGCCTGGAGCCTTAGTCTGTGGTGGCTGGCCTGGGACTATGGTCTACTGTGGTGGACCTAAACTCAGTCCACTGGAGACCTGGACCCTGGGCTGCTAGAGTTTGAGGCTCCAGGGACTGGCCTGGCATTGGGCAGGCCTGGAGTCTGTGTCCATGGGTGCCAGCCTGATGCCTAAGACCAGGAGCACAGACTTGGTATGGGGGCTCTAGTGGCTAACTTGACTCAAGGATAGTCTGGAAATGAGCTGGGCTGGAGCCTGGGGCTCTAGGGGTTGGCCTGGTGCTAGGTAAGCCTGGAACCTGTATCCACAGGGAGCCAACCTAGAGGCTGGGTCTGCAGGTGGTGGTCTGATGACTAGGACTTCAGGGGCTGGCTTGGTGCTGAGGTGGGCCAGCCTGGTTCTGGTGGTAGTCCAAAGTCTGGGGTCACTGGGGCCAGCTTGGCCCTGAGGTGGCCCTACAGTCTGAGTCCATGGGGGGCTGGCTTGGCACTAGGGAAGGCCTAAAGTCTGGAACTGCTGGGACTGGCCTGGTGCTGGGGCCTAGGGTCACTGGGGTCAGCCTGGCAGTGGGACAGGCCCAGAGACTGCATCTACCAGGCAGGCCTGGCGATGCAGGATCAGATCTGGCACCAGGGTAATCCTGGAGGCTCAGTCCACAGATACTGGCCGAGAGTCTGGGGCTGTGGGGGTCAGCCTGTGGCTTTTAGGGTGGCCTGGAGCCTGAGTTTGTGGGGCTTGGCCTGGAACTAGGGTAGGCTTTTGAAGTTCAGGGATGCTGAGGTTGACCCAATGCTGAGGTTGGTTTGGAACCTTAGGCTGCCAAGGTCAGCCTGAAGGTGGGAAAGGCCTGGAGATGAAAATCACAGGGCAGGCCTGAAACTGTGGGATCCCCCATGGCAACTGGGGTGAACTTGGAAGCTCAGTCCTTGGGTGCCAGTCTGAAGCCTGGGGCCGTGGGGACCTGCCATGTCCCCATGTTGGTTTTTACTGGGGTGGGCCTGGTGTTGGAGTCAATGGCAAAGTCCAGTGCTTACCTCCCTCTTCTTCCCCAACACAGGAGGTTTCTGTCTACATGTTGTGCTGCCTGGGGTTGGGAGGAACGTGGTGAGGGTAATGTAAAACTGTTCTTCCTGCACTCTTTAATGCATCTTCTCTTATTTCTGTGTTACCCCCAGATGCTGTAATCTCTCTCCTGATTCCTTAGTTCTTGTGAAGGCATGTTTGTGCATGAGTAGTTGTTCGAATTGTGGGGGACAAGCACGAAAGAGTCCTATTCTGCCATCTTCCTGATGCCAGTCCTCCCAGAATAGCAACTTGATTGAATAATTGGAGACTGGACTGGCCAAGTTGACATATCAAAACAACCATCACATATACCTACCTTTTTAGTCACTGAAAGGATTTTAATATTTGTAAATCCCTTTAGCAGTGTCTGGCACATAATAAATAATTTTTCACTTATTTACAGAATCATAATTGTAATTACACTCATTTAATTATAAATATTACCAGTTATATGACCTTAAGCCAATCATGTAACATGATTAATCTTCAATTTCCTCATCTGTAAAATGAGGGCATTGGAATACAAAGTTGCTAGTACATCTTCATTCTCTTAAAGTCTATGGTTTTTTTAGCCATGTTTGAGGAATGAAGGCTAAACAAGCCAAAATTGGGAAGAGAAGTGAACTGGAGTGACACAGAGATAGAAAAAAAGGAAGCGGTCATGGCATAGGTGGAAGAATGACAACAAAGAAACTTCTAAACTCCACAAAACACCTTGTGAATGCATAGATTGTTCCAGATGTCTTCAAATAGAATAGCCTATGTCTATGGTCCTGACTCCTGGGTGCTCTGGTCCAGCACTGGACAATTCATGTCAGTGGTAATAAGAGCCCAACTTTCCTGCGGGTTAGACTTGTTCAGGTAACACTCAGCCAGCACCTACTCTGTGTCAGCCTGGGTTGATGCTGCTGTGATAAACTTGGGAGAAGTTGATTCTAATTCTTCATTAGCATGAAACACTTCCCTCTGATAAACTACTTTTATTCTTCCTTGGCATCATTTCCACAAAAAGTGTTCTTTCCAAGAAAGAGCCTCCAGGTTATATGCCAACCTGGGAGTCTGGGTACAATTAAGGCAAGCACGCAATGTTCCCAATTCCACCTTGAAGATATTATCAACCTTGAAAGATAGTGCCATTTAGATTTCAAAACAAAGGTCCTGACATTTCCCCAGTTATGACAAGAAGAAAAGATGCATCAGAAATCAGTGGCTAAAAATGAGTCAAAAAGGGCTCAACCTGCCAAATTGTCCCATGAGGAAAGTTGGAGTGCTGGGTTTGTAGTGATCTAAATCCTCAGCAATTCCTCATGTCACAAGGAAAGATGGAAGCTAAGGGAAAGGCGATGGTGGACAGCCTGGAGGAAGAAGGAAAAGGAGCTGCTTAGATATCTGATTGTTTGGAAAGTCACTACTCAAAAATAAAATGAGACACCATTCTTATTTCTTAAAGAGAAATATTTTACTTGTGGAATTAAAACTCAAATTACAAAAACATGAACTACTCTGGGCTGGCTGACGTTCTGGCAGATGCTCTTATGTAAGCCTCCACTGCTCATGGCTCAAGGATTTCAGGAAAATGGGACCCCAGCTCTCTAGGTTGCCCAGTCTCAGCTTAGGTCATATTAACAAAAACTCACATTTCATAGGCCGTGGCTTCACCTTCACACATGGGCATGATCCCTGTTCCTTCTCACTCCTCTAGTTATTTCTGGGAGACTCCTAAGGGAATCAGTCATGTGCTTATGACAAGATCAACAAGCCTTTTGAGTTTCCTTTGGCTTTCCATTCAGTGAGGTTTTTTTCCAAGAACTCTGTGACCATCCTCTAACAGATGCTGAATGCCAGCTCCCACAGCTCTGGTCTTGATCTCCAGGTTCCACAAACCGCTCCCTCCCCATTTTCCTTCGTGCCAAAAGGCGGTAATAGCTTCTGCTCTTATAATCTCTGGGGGACCACACCATCCTTAAGAGTTTTCTACACTCAGCCCACACATTTGTAAATAGTTCCTTATTAAACTCTTCTCAAAGCATCCCATATGAGCATGCCATCCATTTCTTCTGGGTCTCCGTGCAATATACCAGATGTGTCTGAATCTCAGTTTGAGCCTTAGGCTAAAGCCTCTGTTATGCCATGAAGACACTGCAGGTCCTATTGAACTGTTTGGTAAAAGTGATTTAGAAGACGGAAAGATGATGCTTAAGACATTTTTACAGTTGAAATCAGAATCGTGGTGTTTGCCTCATGACCTCTGAAACTTAATCTATTGGGTAAAAAATTGTCAGCAGCACAGCAAGACCAATCATTTTTAAGTCGCCAAAGAAGTCATATGTTCAACAGGAAACACAGGTCCTCCCATGTCTGAGCACACAGAGGCAGTAGGATTGGCAGCTGCTGTAGGAGATGTTTTCAAAACACAGTGACCAGCTGGCCTGGCTCTAGCACAGCCAACACCACAAGGGATTGGAGGGTAAAGCCATGACAGGCAGTGTCACTATCTGCTGCTGCTTAATTCCTGCAGATTCAGGGACCATAGATTCCAATTCTCCACCTCGACTCACCTCATCAGAAACTTGGAAAACCTCCACATTGTCTGTGTTGACATATTGACCTTACTCCAAGTGTATGGGTAGCATGTGTTTTAAAATCCACTGGACATAGAATTATAGGCTGACCATATGATTTTTAAATTTCTTTTATCATTTAAACGTGTTTTTCTACTTCCTCCTGGCCTCTATATTTTCCTACAAGAAGTCAGCCATTCATCTGTTCATTGTTCCTCCACATATAGTTATCATTTTTTTCTTGCCCCTTTGAGATTTGCTCTTCATCTTTGGCTTTCAACAGTTTGAGGATGTGCCTCGGTGTGGACTGACTTATATTTATTCTCTGTTTTGTTGTATTAAAACAGAAATGGCTTTTGCTTCCAGGTATGATAGAAAAGATATTACTAAACAAAACATGCTACAGAAAACAGCAATAAAACCTGGACATATTAAGCAAGCATGTAAAGGTCATGCAGGGTGAACAGAAGCAGACAAAGTGTAGAGGACAGAGTCACATATCCAGACTTATACACTCAATTAGAAAACTCAATTGTAAGAAGACAACTCATTGTTTAAAAATGAACCAAAGATTTGAACAGGTACCTCACTAAAGAAAATACACAAATGGCCAATACATACATGAAAGTATTCCGTATCTCTAGTCAAAATTAGTAAACATATCACTAGTAAAATCATCGCTAATAAATAGAAATTAAAACCGTAATGAGATGGTTTTATATACCTACTAGAATGGCTAAGGTTTAAAAGACTGACAACACAAAATGTTGACAGGGATGTAAACGACTAGAACTCTTACCCCCTGCTGGTATGAATGTATGATGGTAAACCACTTTGGAAAACAGGATGGCAGTATATTTATAAAGTTAGACATACACTTAACATACAACTCAGCAAGTCCACTCTGGGTAATTTTTTAAGAGAAACAACATATATCCGTACAAAGACAAGAGCATATTCATAAAAGCATCATTCACAATATTCCAAACTGGAAGGAATCTAGATACCATCAAATGGTAAATAGAGACACTGTGTGACATACTGATACTATGAAACCCTACACAGCCATAAAAAGGTGCAAAATATTAATACATGTAACAACATGAATGCATCTCAAACATGCTAAGTGAAAGAAGTCAAACACAGCTACATACTTATGAGTCCACTTATGTGGAATTCTAGATAAGGCATTACTATTATGACAGAATCAGATCAGTGTTTGCCTGGGGTAGAGGATGGGGGTTTGGGTCCAAAGGCAACTTTTCAGGAGTGAACTGTCCTATATCTTGATTGTCTGGCTACATGATTGTATACAATGACCAAAATTCATCAGACTGTACACTCAAATAGGTGAATTTTATATGTAAATAGTCTTTATAAATTTCCACCTTAAAAAATACACATTATCCCTGCACCCCACCCCCAAAAAAAGATCCTGCTACTTTTTCCATGGAGTCAAAAGAACATCAACTTGACTCTGGATTCCCAGGGTCTGATTCCTAGCTCAGGCAGTTTCTAGTTTCCTACACTTCCTGTGCTTTATCTCACCCATAAGATAAAGACAGTATTACTAACCTCACTGGGTTGCTGGGAGGATCAAATGAGGCAATAAACACATGCTCTGCATTAGCTATCACTGCAGTCTTTTTTCTTAAGAAGAATATATTTCTAGAGCTCCCTCTGGGACCCTGAAGTGGTATCCAGTGCTTCAGTTGGGCAGTTCCACCAAATAAGGAACTTCACGCTGTGACCTACAAAATTACAAGCCCTCTGGATCCCACTGAACCCAGCAGGGTGGAGTTGGGTTTTGGTATCTGGGATTTAGCCAGAATTTCCTACTTCTCTTCCTGTTTCATGAAACCCCAGGCACCAATGTCAGCTGTTTTTTAGGGTCATCTTCTCAGGTCAGTAGGACTGATTTAAAAAGGTATAATCTGAAAATTCCACGACATACAGTTCTTTTATCTGTTGTCCTCATATTTGCCTCTATTTTGTGGTATAATGCAGACTTTTACAGCAAGGAAATAGCCATCTGATTTTTTTTTTTGTAAGTAGCCCTTTATTATGGTTGCATTTATCTTATAGTTATTGTTTCCACTTTCAGATGGGGACGCTAAGGCTTTCATCTAACTATAACTCTAATATCGCTATATTAAACAATAGTATAAAGATTATAAGCAAGGTTTAAACAAGACTATAAAGCATGGTTTCCATATGGGCTTTATTCTCTCCTCTTCCATACTTTCAAGCACAGATTTTGGGCTTGGGCTCCCTTTGTACAGCTGCCTTGGATGATTTATGTGGAGTCCAGGCAGGAACCCCGACTCCCATGGCCTCTGAGGCATCTTACAGTGAGTTACCTTGTTCCTTGTTTGCATTACACTGGACAAGGAGTTTGGTCCTCTGTTGCATATATAATGTAACTTATTTATACTTTATATTTATGTCACACTTCTACATTATAAAATATCAGACCCTCTAAGTTTTCTACTTACAATTTCAGAATTGTTATTGTAAATGAATTAACTTGCATTTTCTCCTTTTGCAAGGCTCAGGTGAAAACTAATGACGTAGATAACAGATTTTTTTTCCCTTGGTTATTAGAAAGGTTTTAGCTTCATTATTTAATCCCCAAGGACAGGGTAAGTGATTCCGCTGTATGAATGAGTTGCAGTCTACAGTTCCATTTCAATTAAATTTTTTTTCTCAATATGGTTTGTCAAATATCAACAACATGAGTGCTTGAGGACAAATTGTTTTTAAGATTTCTATAAGATTATTACCCTATCACACTGATTCTCAGGAAATTTATTAAATTTACAACGGGAGCATTATTTCCCATAGTTATATTTTGGTGATATTTATGTTCTCATCTATTTTGTTCTGCAACAAATGGAATTGTTATACGTGTTAAGGAACTGCCCCTTTGCTCCAGGAATTCCATTTCTAAGAATTCATCTCAAGGAGGTAGGAACCTGGAATTAGACGTTTATGGGGCAAGTGTATCCCACTGTCCACTTAGAAGTCTCTGAGAACTGATGAATGGAGATCCGACTTAAATATCTCCCATGCTGGGCCTTGGCACATGTTGGGCTCTGTGTAACTTCCGAGGGCAATGTGAAGAGTGAGAAAATTACATCTGGCGTTGGTTTTGGTGAGGCATTTTAAGCAAACGCAGGCCAGATTAAATCTATTCTGCCAGAGACTGGATGCCAATTTAGCTGTTACCTGAATCAATGAAACAAGCTGAATTTTTAAAGGTTGTGGAGACTGCGATTAGAAAGCAGGTAATTGGGTAAGTGTCTGTTAGCAGGACAAGCCAGATATATATTGATCAAGAAAGGAAAAAGTCTGACTTGATTAATAAACCTTCTCTGTGTCAATAAACTAATGGTTGGTTTTAAAATGTAATTTTGCTTCCATTCTTCAGTAAGGGGCCAAACATAGCCCAGGGAGGGGCTGTGGAGAAAGTTAAAGTGTTTCTAAATAAGGAGCTTCCACTGATGTTTGGAGAAAACTGGTAATGGAAAAGGAACAGATAGAGTATCTGTCTCAGGAAGAGGCTTTTCAATCCCTCCAATGGCATAAAACAGAATTCAACCAAGTTTTACACTGAAGGCTACAGCATTAGACTTGTGGCTCCACATTCAGCTCTAAAGTGATTTTTGCTGGAGGCAAATGTGTCAAGAAAGAGAAATATTTCTCTCACAAAAAACCTCTTACACAACTGTATCCCTCCAGGGACTCTCAGAACAATCCCTGCATGGGGACCTGAGACACCAAGTCATGGCTTTTCCTTCTCTGGAAAGCAAATGGGATTGATGTATGTACTGGGAATTCTCTCTCGTCCTGAAGCAAAACACACCCAGGTCCGTGAGCCCTCTTCCCAGATGAGGCTCCCTGTCTGCAGAATGGGAGAAGAACAGATAGGCTCTGCAGATTCCCCACTCAGTGCCTCCGGGTTGGAAATTACAAGTACTGACTTCTTAGGTTTCTAGTAAACAATAGGAAAAACCTGCCCTTAGATGTCCCAAAGAAGTTAGAGTTTTGAAACTGGATATGGAACCCAGCCTGCAGCTTGGGACTTGAGGAAACTAGGAGGAGGTGTCTGGGCCCCGTGAGCCTCTGGTCTCTCCCTCCCACCACCCACTGCTGTAGAAGCAACACCATCAGGGCCAGTGCTGATTCGATGAGTAAAGAACCCCCCTCTTGGCAGGGAGCAAGAGCAGTGTGGGTGCTCCCTGGGCATTAAATTGTATTTGACAGCGAATGAAGAGCGTGGTGAGCTCTCTGCCCACATCTGTCTTTGTGACTTCTATCTCATCGCATGAAAACAGAATTGGTTTGACTGAGAGCAGAGGCTCTGAGTCTGATAAAACCCAAAACAATAACATTTTATTCTAATGGGAGAGTTGAGATGGAGAAAGTGGAAGAAAAGTAATAAAAAGAAGGTAAATCTGGGGGAACATGACTAAGTTGTTTTGTTGCCAACCACAACAAAACATATTGCAAGGATAATAATTGGCTCCACAAAGGACTTTCTTATTTGAATGCAGCTGGGAGAGAAGGCAGGAGAGGGGAGAGAACCTATAAAATTCCTAGACCAAAACGTTCTGGGTGCTCATGAATCTTGAGTCAGTACTTACTGTTTTCCTTCCCCACACCATCATTTGTCCAATTTTTTTTTTTTTTTAATCTCACAACGTGGTGATTTTGCCAGCACTTAGGGAGATGTTCTCAGTATCCAGCCCTCTCCAGAGTGTGTGGTTGCACAATTCTGTGACAGCAGCCATGCCCCTACTTCGGCTTATCACAGCCACCACCGACGCCACCTCCAAAACTGCAGTGGTACTCTTCACGGTCATCACCTTTCACCTTGAACAGCTTGGACATTAGCTCCTGAGATATGTTGGGGTGTTTAGTGCCTCAGGAAGGAACCCTTGCTCTCTATGGGTCTGGCCTTCACACCATAAGGTATTTAATGAGAATGTCCCAGCATTGACAATAAATGGAAGCAAATGCCTTTTTCCTTTCTTTGGTGGTGGTGGTTTTGCTTTTGATGTATTCAGTATTCTAGAAGCATGGCACATAAAATTTCCTAGGAAAACGTTTTCAGGAAATGCTATGTGAAAATGGTTTGGAAGGCAGGAGGATGATGACTGGTATGCACAAGCACTTTCACCCCAGCTCCCAATACTTCCTGCCGTTCCTCTCCTTAGGCTAACATTTTGGCACAAACATTCCCCTGTTTGCACAGACATTCCCCTCTCCCCAGAAAAAGAGGCCCAGGAATTTCTGCTAGCTATCTCAGACGGCAATCAACTACATTATGCTCTGAGGTGGGCTAGGAGAGACTGGTCAGCTCTGTCACTTGGGGCGGCAGGAAGGGAATTGGATGGCCGATGGTAGCAGGGGAAGGCCTTAGGCAGAAACTGGCTCTGTGAGCCACATATGTGGATAGGAACTGGCCTGAGGAAGGGGGCTTGTTCTTCTTGGAGGGTTGAGGAAGCCCATTTGGCCCAGGGCTGTGGGGTGAAGGGAGGCTCAGTCTCCTTGTCTCTGGTGGGCCATCAGGTCAAGGCTTAGAACAAAAAGTGCTAACCAACGAGAGCCCTTGGAGAGCTGGGTCTGGCTGCTGGGATATGGGGAACTGTGTCAGAGTCTAGCGAGGAAGGGAGGCAGCCACAGGTGCCTGGGTGAGGGTGTGCAGCAAGGCAGAGCTGGGCTGGCTGTGACAATGGCCAAGTTCAGGATGATGAGACCTGGGAGAAGATCCCTTGTGGGGAGGGCATGGGCGCCTCATGCCTATGTGAACCTGGCTCAACTGTTCCCTCTATTCAAATGAGTCGCCTGGCTCCACACTGCCCTCCCACCCCCAGCAGAACAGAAGGCAGAATCCAAGCCACTTGTATCCCTGGCTGTGGAGCAGTGCAGCCTGCTTTATGGAAGTGCTAGAAGTCAGCACCAGCACAAGTTGCAGGAAAACAAGGACCGGTGCTTTGCTGTGTATCACCAGCAACCTGGGAACCTATTCTCAACTTTAGGAGCCTATCTTCTCCAGGGCATGCTTGTTCAGGTGGCCTAGCAGAGCTGCAGGAATGGCTGGGTGGTGGCCCTCAGGCCAGTGACCCATCCTCTGCCCCTCATTCCCCTGACTTTGAAAGCAATTTCATTGGAAATGATCCCTAGGGAATTTTCATTTCGGGATGGGGATGACTTATCCTGCCCATAAGGAGGAGATGGTCCATAGAGGAGGCTGGTTAAATTATCTGGGAGGCGGCACATTCTGTATGATTTTTTATAATTTAAATAATGCAGATAAAAGAACCTTCTTCCTTCTATAGAAATATAACTGGGGTGGAAAACGCCTTAGGCTTGGGGTCAGGACACCTGTGTTTAACTTCTGGCTGTGTTAATTGCCGACTTTGGGTCCCTGAGTTAAAGACTTCACATCTTTAAGCCTTTGGGCCTCAGTCCTTCCATCTATAAGATGGGCATAATCAGGCCTAATCTTCCTCTCTTAACAGGTTTAATCAAATAATGATAATGATGCTGTTGTTGATGCTGATGATTTGTATCACTTACACAGTGCTCCCATGTTTCAGGTACACCATATCTATTCATTTAATCCTCTTACCAATTCTATGAGATAGTTACCCATACAATCCTTGTTTTATAGAAGAAAAAACTGAGGATAGCAACTTACTTGCCTGAGGCTGAACAGCTGGCCAGCAGTGACAGAGGCAAAACTGAATCCTGGGCAGCCTGGCCCCAGGGCTATGCTCCCCGCCTCACACTGCATCTTCTCCAACACAATAGATATGAAACTGTCTTGGAAATCTCCTGCCTCCAGAAAGGAGGTGTTCAGCACATTGCATAAAGAATCGAAGACTAAATGAATACATAAAGTACTAAACACATATGGAGATTTCATTTTTATTATGACTAGAAATTGGGCAGTTGTGACCCCTCTACAATAAACCCAAATGTGAATTCTGCTCAGTGACCAAATGCCATCTGGTGGAGATGAGTCCTTGGCCGCAGGCGGCACCAGACCAGGAACAGGTTGGTGTGTGGGAGGGGAAAGGGTGGGGCTCTGAAGGGCAGACAGCCCAGCGCCGGGCCTGGGAGCATGCTGGTGGCTGCCCCAGAATGAATAGGGAGTGCTCAGGCCTGAAACCTTTTTCTTCAGCTGGCTGGGAAGGGGAATCTTTCATTCCAACAGACCATTATTCTGATTGATGAAGAGAGTAGCTTCTTTTAGGAGACGCTGACAAAGGCCATTTACAAAGAGGCTAGAGAAGGAGGAATTGAGCCGTGCGCTGACACGGCAGACGGTGGCCAGGCGCAGTCCCTGGGGGCCTCGGCGCCGCATTGCAGACACATGTCAGCCCGCAATGTAAATGCGGCGGCAAGGGTTGTTTTACTCTTCGGCTATGACTGGGATCAATGGCCAGCCGCGCAGAAGCCATCCATCACCCCGGGAGCAGGCTATGAGATATGAGGCTGAAATTCCAGCACTGATCCTGCCGACAGCCACCTTTGCAGAGTGGGTGATGCATGTGTGGGCCAGTCAGCACCCCAGACTAGGGGACGACCCAGGAGGGAACTGGGTCAAAGGCCAGTCCCGAGGCCTTGCTCAATGCCTAGAAGCAGTCAACCCTGTTTTTGAAAGACAGGAGATACCACAGAGGAGCCAGGCTGCAGAGAGACCCCTTGGGGAAGCACCATGTTTCCCAAGGACCCTCTATCCCCATACCACATATAACCTCTGCCTATTAGCCTATCCACAATTATAAAGGGATCTTAATCCCCCCCTCCCTATCCAGTAGTTTCTGTGCCTACCTCAGTGAATGCAGCCACCACGTTGGGGGACCCTGAGATCTGGGAGCCACTCCTGGACTTCCTTCAGTCCTCACATCCCATCAGCCATCAGGTGCAATAGAGCTCCCTCCGCATCAGCAGCTTTGAAATCCTTCCGTGACCCACAGGGAGAAGTTTGATGTTGTGACCCTTTATACCATAAAACACGTGCAGATACACACATACCTGAAACAAATACTGTATGAAGCAATACTTACCCTTCCCACATGTGGTGCCTTCTCAGGTTTTATTTCATTCTATTTCACTAAAATTCTAGTCACAACTGAGTAAACTTCATGCCTACTAATGTGGCAAGACTCACAGTTTGAAAAAGATCATCCTTTCAGTCTCTTGGATCTAATGCCTTCTCTCCATCTCCACTGACAGCTCCCTGTGTCAATACCCATCATCTCCTGTCTGGGTGACCCTGACAGCCTCCAGACTGCTTTCCCCTTGATCATTCTTGCTCTCCTTCAATTCACTCCCAATCTTGACTCGCAGTGAATGAAACTACTGAAGATGAGGTATAATCATGCTGTTTCCATGGTTGGAACCCTTGACTGGCTCCCTGTGCTTCTGTATAAAGTCTGACCCCCTTACCATCCTCCAGCCCCTGTATGATATGGCCTCCACTTCTCGAGCCTTATCTTTGCCCATTCCCCCGTCCCTCTCTTCAAGCTGGTCATGCCGAATGTCTTCCAGGTCCTTGAACTTGCCATGCGGTGTTGGATGTGAGTCTTTGTACAGTCCTGGTTTCCTCTTTCTGGAACACTTCCTCCTCTCCTCTTCTTTGGGCATAGTGGTCTACGGTAAGCAACAATGAGATGATACATATGCCTTGGTGTAATGCAGGGGGAGACTCCAAAGACTTAGGATATGGGAAAGAATATTGGAGTCACATTATCACATGCTCCCAGCTCACGTGCTTCTGTGTCCCTTGAAGGAACCAGAGTCCACTCCTTCACCACAGCATGGAGCATGAGTAAGGGATGCAGCTTTTTTTCCCACAGCATGCAGCATGGGTAAGGGAATGTTCCCATGGTGGATACTGCTGGTGCTGTGCCAAGATTCCCCTCATGAGGCGGGAGCTTCTATTGCCCAGCTGTTTTGAGTGCTATTGCCTTCTCCATAGAATCCCCTTCCACCAAACAGGAGCCATTCACCAGAGATCATGCCACTCCAATCATGTTCCTAGGCAACCAGAGGCCAAAGACTGTCCCAAGGTCTCTAACCTGGCCCCCTCGCCTCAAAGTGGTACCAGCTCTGTGGCACAATTCACATTCCAGCACTCTGGGGACCAGGCAGGAATGAGTGTCCAGCTCCCCCCTGCACTGTCCTGCTTCCCTCACTCCCCTTCTCCCATGAGCAGGTCCCAGTAAGTGATTTTCACAGATAAACCCTGTTCTGGCTCCATTTCCAGGGAACCTGAACTCTGATAGCCCACATCTTGGAAAAGCATAGAGATGGCTGTCCTCTGAGGGCCAGGACAAAGAAGGGAGAT
Organism: Pan troglodytes; assembly: GCF_028858775.2. NCBI lineage: Eukaryota > Metazoa > Chordata > Mammalia > Primates > Hominidae > Pan > Pan troglodytes. The sequence goes on along the minus strand of NC_072402.2, from coordinate 106,968,902 downwards.
GCTGCCATTGAAAGAGCCTATTTAATGGTTTCAATGTGGATATTTAGATTCCTGAGTGGTAGAGGCCAAGGAGCAGCAATTATCTGCTAGATGCAAAGCTGGTGAGGTCTCTCATGAGTATGTGGCCAGGTGGCATATAGAATGTTTGACCTTCAGGGACCTTTGTTGGCAGCTGATAGGTCCCAGTATCCCTAGGACTAAGATGGATGGGAAGCCCGTGGAGGTGCTGCGTGGGTTGTGAAGCTGGAAAAGCTCTGTGCCTCACAAACAGGAGCCAAGCTTATAGATCAAGGTCCCCCACCAGTGCCCAGGGCTGAGATGGGTCACAGATCCAGAGCTTCCTGAGCAGAGAGGTGTGACATACTCCTGAGCAAGGACCCAATGACAAAAGGATCCTGTAGGTTTCCTTCCCACCCCCAGCCTTTTCCTCAAGGGCCTGTAGCCACTCACCAAGAGAACCATGCACTGGAAGAAGGAAATGCACAGCCATTCAGTGAATTACTGGTCTTTGACTCTTAGAAGGTCACTGTGGTCTACCAGTCAAAAGGTGGGGATCAACAAACAATGATGTTTTGGTCCAAGTTCTTGTTTTGATCAAGGCTCTTGAGTGTGTAGTAAGAAAAGACACAATCAGCAGCAGGCAGAATCTCTCTATTGGCTGTCTGTCCTGTGCAGCAGGATTTATTTTTAGGTAAGGAGAATGGAAGCCCTTGGAATAGTCCCTCTTTCACCAAAATAGAAAACCAAAAGCAATACCCCATTTCTGGGAATCCCCAAGGGCCAGCTATTTACATGCACCCTCTTATTTAATGCATATGGCCACCATGCAAGGCTGGTATCACTAACCTCATCTTGTAGATAAGAAACCTGAGTTACAGAGAAGTTGAAGGTGTTTCTGGAAAAGTGTCCAGTTTTCCATTCCAGACCTTGGCAAGGCTGCAGGTGCTGTATGGCCCACTGTGGCCTGGAGTCAGTCTCTGCCCATGATGCTGTTTGGCCACAGCAACTGGCTGTTTGTCAGCCCCCTAACAGTTTGTCAAGTACTTTACTCCTGATTAGATTTCTAATAAGAGTGGTGCTGAGGACTCTTTCTTTAATAGATATTATCATGAAACATCATATTCCACACTTGCCTCCTGCTTGAAAACTGATTGTGGGGACTGCAACGAATTGTGGAATAATCTTCACTAATGCATAATTAATACATGCTGATTCAATTAGAGTCCCCCCTACTATTCTTGCTAAAAAAATTTACATTTATATTATAACATTGACAAGAATGTGAGAAGGGAATAAAACTCAGGCTCTTCTGATCCTCTTCTCTTTGTTCTATCAGATGTGTTTTCTCTCTGCTCCTTGTGTTTTATTACTTTAAAATGCTGCAGAAAGCTGGGTGACATTCTGGCTGCAGTACCGTGGCAACGGGCCACCCTCCCCAAATCTAGAATCAGCCAGTCCACTTAGATGTCCCTCTCCTCCTCCCCAAGCACAAGTAGCTTTTGCAGCATGCTTATTCTTCTTCCTACACACCTCTTCAGTGTGACATCTCTCCTCTAGCCTCACAGCCCTCTCCAGTTCATACCTGGACTTCACAAGACTCAAACCCATCTTTCTAGCTGCCATTTCCCCCATCCCATCCACTTTCTACACTCTTGACAGTGACCATCCTTCTAAAACCATCAGTAATACATCCCTTCAGTAGTTCCCTATAAATATGTTTTTTGCCCCTCAGTTTCACTTTGAGGAATTATCTGCCACCCTCTTCCCAACTCAAGGGGTGGGCATCGTGACCAGGCCTGTCCCAGTTTACTCCATCCCCACTGGCTGGGTCAGGGATGCCCTGCCAACCCCACCAGGGTGAATCCAGTTTTTCTTCTGGGATTTTCACTGGAGCTACGAGTGATCCCTCCCTTGAGGATCAACTATCTGAGAAAGACCCCAAGACCAAGGAAATGTGGGCTGAGGGAGAAGAAAGAAGTAGAGAAAGCGGGTGATGATTTTGCTGTTATCTGCAACCACAAAGTGCTAATGAACATATTCCCTAGAACTGATAGGACAAATTCTAAGTTTCCTTGTCCTAGATTGCAGGACCCTCTCTGAGATTTGGCCCTTTCTCCTTGTCCATCTCATTTCATGGCCTCCGCCCCATCAGGCCCCCATCACACACTCTGCTCAGTCTCCTGGGTGTGATATTTGATTTCAGCACTCTGTGTTTTTTGCTGTGTTCCTCCTCTCAGAAACATGGTCTCCCAGTTTCTGCCTGGCTATCTCCCTCTTCTCCTTTCATACCCAGCTCAAATGTCACCTTGCAGCTCCGTAACTCTCTGCTATCACCACGGATTAAATAAAGACCCTCATCTGTGCTATAACACCATCATGACTATCTCTGTTATTAAATCATAATTTCTTAAATTCCATTGATATGTTTCTTTTACAGCCATATGTTAAGTGTATATTTGTAATTCATTATTCCCAGGTCTACTTAATGTACTTATACTTGAGGCACAAATTACATACAGTAAGATCCACAGATACTAACTTTTCAATGAGTTTTGGAAACCGTATATAGCCATGTAACCACCATGTAAAATGAGATCTAGAACCCATTAGAAAGTTGTCTGGGGCCTCTTGTTCTAGTCAGTTCCTACCCCACCCCCTCTGGCACATACACAGGCAACCACTTTATAGCTTCTATCCCCATAGATTAATTTTTCCTGTCATCTGACTTCATATAAATGAATTTATGCAGTATGTACTTTTTGTATCTTGCACGTTTTGCTCATTTTCATGTTGAAAATGTTTTTGAAATTCATCCATGCTGCTGCACATATCAGCAGTTGTTTCACTTTATTGCTGAGTAGTATTCAGTTTTATGAATATGCCACAATTGGTTTATCATGACTTGTTCATGGATATTGGAGTTGTTTTCAGATTTTGAATGTTAAGAATAGGTTGCCATGAACTTTCTTGTTGTGGACCCATGTTTTTGTTACAGGCTGGGTTCTCTGGAAGCAGATGCAATTGGAGTTTGAGATACGAGATGTTTATTAAGCATCAATATCTGAAGAAAAGGAAAGGGATCAGGAGCACAATTGGGCTGAGGAAGAAGTTGAACTCCCAGTGGATTAGGAAGGAATGCATGTAGAACCCACGTGATGCACTTGGGCCTCTCATCCTACTCCCTGGCCCCACTGTGTCATCTATCAGACTATCCATGCTGGGCTGTAGGCAGGCCTCAGTACCCTTGCCTCATTCAGTTACTGGCTAAGAGCTACACAGGAGGAGGAGGATGTAACCTCTGGAGAGGTGGCCCCCTCTGTAGCTGCAGTAGATCTGGAAGACACAGACAGCTGGAGCTGTCTGCCTACTACAGCCCCCACAGCTTGGCAGCAGGTCCTTTCCTGATGGGAACTCTGGTTGGCTCATCTCAGTGTCTGCCACAGGCTACTCCTTGGGCCACCTGGGTTCACTCTATATAAATCCAGACAGCAGGACCCTAGTGGGCCTCTTTTCCTGAGGGAAAACAGGTTAGCTGAACAGATGTACCCTCACTGCTGCAGTTGGTCTTGGGGACACAATGTATACTCACCAATACCCTCTTCTGTTCAGAGTTCTTCACAATCTCAGATGTATACACCACCTCCACTGGCCTCAGGGCTTACAGTTGGGACAATTCCAATCTTCATGCTGGAAACCCTGCTCTTCTCAGGGGAGGGCTGCTCTACTTGTCCATTTGAACTCACAATTGAATACAGTACAAAGAGGTGCCTGAGAGAATCACGTGGGATCCACAGGAATTTCTCTCTCCTGCCATATATTACAGGAACCCTGCTCTCCACTGATAATAGGGTCAATTATCCCTGCCTAGACAGTGACTCTTTTTTGTGTGTGTGTGCTTGCTGGCCCCTGCATACAAGGAATACAAAATACCCAAGTGGCAGCTGTAGTTACTATTCTGATGGGACTCTTTTCATGCTCTCCAGACAAAGCATGCCCCTTTGGGGACTAGAAATTACTACCCTGCAGAACCCAGAGTTGCAGGAAGGAGAAGTACAAATTTCCAAGTTATGAGGGGTGATGGTTGGTGGGAACATTCCTATTTCTACCTCTTGGTTCCTCAACCTATATAGTCTTCCTGTTGGGGGCAGAGAACCATATAAAATCTTTGGTTCAATTCACATACTTCATGCTGGCTGGATAGTACTGCATTCTGCAGAATATTGCCTTTAAGCAGGTATCTTGGGCAGGTAGCATGTTGATACAACCAGTAGCTGTTTTGGTTGTAGACCCTATGTGAATTTTTCTATTGCCATCATAATGAATTAACACAAACACAATGGCTTAAAACAACACGAATTTATTACCTTACAGTTCTGGAAGTCAGAAGTCTACAATGACTCCTCATGGCTATTGTCCCTTCTGGAGGTTCCAGGGGAGAATCCTTGCTCTTTCCAGCCTGCAGGAGTTGCCTGCCTTACTTGGCTTGTGCTGTTCCTCCCTCTCCAAAGCTGGCAACATAGCATCTGCAGGACTGTTTCTCTCTGTCCTCTGCTTTCATCATCCCATTGCCATCCCTCTTATAAGGAGCCCTGTAGTTACACTGGGCCCACTGCATAATCCAGAATAATCTTCCCATCTCATAATCCTTAACTTAAGGTAACATATTACAGGCCCCAGGGATTAGGGTGTGGCCATGTTTGGGGGACCATTGTTGAGCCTACCATAGCCCCAGCTGGTTTCCCTTTGCTATACAGCAGTGGTTCTCAACTGAGGGCAATTTTACCCCCCAGGGATCATCTGACAATGTCTGGAGACATTTTGGTTGTCACAGTGGAAGAGGTGCTCCTGGCCTCTAGTGGGCTGAGGACAGGGTGGTGGTAAACATCCCACAATGTGTGGGACAGACCCCCACAACAAAGAACCATTGGGCCCAAAATGTCAATAATGCTAAGCATAAGAAACTCTGCTGTCAAGTGAGTCTCTTGGATCTTAAGAAAAAAGAGTCAGAGTGTTAGGTCAGTTTTCAGCACCAATGTTAGATGTGTCTTTACAAGACTGTCTTTAGAGTCCTGAGGAAAAATGAATTTAGTCCTAGAGTTTTATGCCCGGCCATAGTATCAATCAAGAGTGTGTGTATATGAGCTGGATGGGAAGGTGTGCATGTTTTAACATGAAAGCACTTGTGAAGTCTACCCCTTCCCCCATGCAGTAATTTGAAAAAACTATTTGAGGTGGTATCCCTCCCTCACAAAAAACACAAGGAGTCTAGAAGATTAATGGCATTGGAAACTAGATGGAGAGAGTGGAATATGAGGCAAGGCACGTGAAGAAAACTAGAGCAGGAAATCAAAACAAATCCACTGGGCCTTATGCACACAGAATCTTCAAGAGGATGATGTAAATTCAGGAGCCATCAGCTGTAGATATTTAAAGTCATATAAACATTGTTTAAAGTTATGATGAAAGATCAATAGAGGAATAAGAACAGAAAGATAACACTGGGAAGAGATCATCTTATGCCCTACTCTATAATTAGTGGTTTTTAAACTTGTCAATGTATTATATAATAAAAACAGATTAGTTTAAAAATACCTGTTTAAAAAACAAAACTCTGAATCCCTATAATTCAAAATATACAATGAATCTTTATAAAGATGCCTATTGTTATCTCAAAGGAAGAGAACTGGATGCAACCTACGTTGCATCCAGTAACAGAGAACAGTTACATCAATTATGATATACTGGCTCCATTATGGTGTTATTAAATAATGGCCTCACTGAAAACTAATGTAGAAATATAAAAAATGTTAAGAAATAATGTCAAAGATATATGTATGTTTTATAAAATTATTCCCATTTGAAAAGATTTTCCTAGTGACATGAGTACCTGTATCAGACTAATGGGCTTATAGATAATACGTAGTTCATATTTTTCTTTTAACCATTTTCCCCATGTTCTATCTATACTGTTACTTTTATGATTAAAAAGCAGTTTCCCTTAAAAAGAATAAGTCAGTACTGTTTTTAGACAGCCCAAATGTGTCACAAGGCACACAGCTCTGGTAATTCTTGTTTAGAGGAAGGCCCTCTGTCTCTTCTTAAACAGGAGATTGGAAAATGACTACCTTCTGGTTAAAAAAGAAAACCACAGGCATTCTAGCAACAAACCACATCTTTGGTTATATCTTTCTTTTTTCTTGGATGAATGAAAAGAAATTCAGAAGGCTGTGTGTGTGTATCTGCTATCTGAGTCAAGATATTATGAACTAGACTGCTAGTACTGTTATCTGATTAAGAAAAGCTAGTGGGTTTCAGTGGGAAACACAATGCTAGACACTGGGGGAAATTTCAAGAGATTCTGATCCAATTTAGAAGTTTTGGAGTCTGTATGCAGCCTCTGGGATGGATTGGATTTGCGCACAATAATGATTAAAGATAATTTAATGTGATAATATAAAAACATCTATGTTGTGGGGAATGGAAGAAATGGTGTGTTGCAGACACTACTGAATGTTCTAAAAAATATCCGCTCATCCTTATTCTATAATAGAATTCCCTCCATACTTTTTTTAAGCTAGGCAGAGGATTCCCCAGAAGAAAAGACTGTATTTCCCACCCTCTTGAAGCTGCTGTGGCCTTGTGACAAAGTTCCCCCACAGAGATGTGGGCAGAGGCATGAGTTGCACATCATTTCTGAGAAGCATCTTCACAGGAGAGGGCATTCCCGATCCCCACGTTTCTTCCTTGGGACTGAAATGTGAACATGACAGCTTGATTGGTGGCCTTGGGGATGGAAGCCACACGTAGCAGAGTGGCAAGACAGAATGAGCCTTGGGCCCTACTTGGCTGAGACCCCCACACAAACTCTGGCTTACCTAATTCCAGACTTGTATGTGAGAAAGTAAACTTCTACCTTGTTTATGCCACCACATTTGCAGTTTCTGAAACCACGTCCTAGTCACACCAGGGAGGCGGCAGTGCAAGGTGGTTTCACTGTACTGCTTCAGAGTGATGATGGTCTGCCCAATGTCAAATTCACTCTTAGAACCCCTAAGAAAGGTTGCTTTACAAAACAAATGAGAAATAGCAGCATAGACTTTTTCCCAAGACCACAGACAGAAAAATGACACTGAGACTATGTGGTTTGGGGACTAGTGTCAGTCCCTGGCAGGGGATACGGGGGTGGGGGGTGGGGAAGAGAGTCTCCACTGAAGTTAGTGCTTAAGACACTCAATGCATTTTGAGTTAGGATGCATTCTGCATTCGTGGGCACCTGAAGCAAAAACACATCATCCCAAGGCATTCTATGCTGGAACAGAGCATCGGGGGGAGACAGGCCATGGGTGTGAGGAGATGAATCTCCTGAGGGCTGAGTTTGCAAATCAACCTTACCAACTGATGGCGAACTGTACCATCAATAGCAGCACTGCAAGGGAAATGGAGGAGTAGAGGGGAGGAGAAGGAGAAGGAGAAATGAAGGGAAACTACGCTATGTGTGGGGTCATTCACCCTGCAAAAGTCAAGAGGTACTGGTTGGCTATCATGTCTTCAGTGTTTACCCACAGACTCTTTATAGCATGCCTGGGGGATAATCTCATTGGCTCAGGTTGTAGTTATTTTGGGGACCACAGTAGAATCAGTGGTACATCCTGAGTTTCAGAGCCGGGAGGTGTTCAAAGAAGGCCAGGTGTTCTGCAAGCCCAAAGTTTCATTCCCTCCACTCCTCCAGGAGTTCATATGCCATCTTACTGCTTAACTGTCTGCAGCCATTTCCAGGCATTTTGCAGATCACTTCCTGACTCCTAGTCTCTCCCAAATGGATGACTAAGACCTAATATTCTCAGTGCTCTTGGTTTTTATGACCTCTGTCCTTTCCCTCATCTGTTTGTACAGTCAAAAGTAGGAGAAGCCCTTGAAATTATTGCTTCAAACAAGCTTGGATTATTTGTGCATATCCTGAACAGTGGCTCTTACGGAGCAAAACCTTTTTCCATTCGCTGCTGCTTTATTTTCTGCTAATAGTGAGTGCACTGTCTCAGACAAGGTTCTTGTGGGAGCTGAGCAATAGATATTAAAAATCTATCTCCTGTGATGAATGGGACCATCCAGGGTCCTGGCAGAGCAACTTGAGTGTCTATGTTCCCCCTTGGATCTAACGCCTGTTTCCAGCTCTGCTGCAGGCCCCTTCTCATGGCAGGCTGTTCCCATGGCTTTCACACCCCTGGGAAGTAATGCAAGTGAGTCTCCCTTTCCTGGAATCACTGTCTGCTTGGGTGAGGCAGGGGTCTGCAGCCACACAAATACCTGATGCCTTTATGGGCTGAGACTGTCACATTGCCATTTCTCAGAGAACCAAAAGGAGGAGAATCAACAATCTCCCATGAATGTTTTGAGATCACTTTGGGTAAGAAGGCAGTGGTAACATTAAGGCAGCTCAACAATTCCAAAAGACTCTTTAACAGCAGCCATCCACCCCCAAAACAACGGGAATGGGCAGGAACATTTGAGGGCAGCGTAAGTGTGAAGCCTCATGCTGTTGGAGAAGTTTTACACAGAAAACTAGATATGAATACACTGTTCTAGGGGTAAGTAAAGCACCTTAGAACAATATAACCAGCAAGGAAAAATCAAATTGTCAAGGAAGATGTTAACGTCTAATTGGGAGGTAGAAGCATCAAACTCAAAGCTAATAAACCAAAAAGCTGTAGTAACACTTGGGTTTCTATACCTGTAGAGGCATCTGAGAGGAAGGAGAAAGGTTTGAATAAGAAAGAAAATGGCCAGGTAGAGCTGAGTTGTTTTTCCCCTCTGGGTCAAGCAGACTGAAGAGGACTTCAGTTTCTGGCTGACACCAGCTGACTCAGGGTGCCTCCTGAACAAATCATTTTGGGGTGCTGGAATGCCAATACCAGCATCTGTGCAAGGCCTCAGCCAATGGAGCTACTCAGTCATGGTATGGTAGGGGTGCAATTAGGGTTTCCAAATCTGTCTGGGCCAGGATTCACTTACACCCTTGGTTGGAGGCCCACGGCTCCAGCCACCATTCCTGAAAGCTGCCGTGGAAGAGGTGGCCGCTGAGGAGATTCTGCTGGGAGTGAGGGCAGGCAGAAGAGGATTGTGATGAATGCACTCTGGTGAGCTTGGCCAGCTCCCTCCGTAGCCTCAGGAGCCTTTGAGCACATTTATCTCCACCCCATTGTGTTCCTGGAATGTGTCCCTTGGCTGTCAGGAGCCGAAGCAGGAGGGTCAGACCTGCTGCTGGGTGAGACCATCCTACAGCTGTTGGAAAGAATCCTGGCTTCTTTATCCTGTTTTTTCCATTGCTGACTCATAGCATGTGGCCAGGGTGAACTGTGCTGAGGGAGATATGACATCGTCAATGGTGGTTTCCTGAGGGCAGGCGGGTCAGGGGGGTCACTCAGGCCAGGCTCCTGGCCCTCATGCTTTTGCCAGATGACTGGTCATCTCTGGAGAACATAAGGGGGCCTGAAAGGAACATCAAAAGATTTCAAGGCTGTACAGAGGGGCATGACCCAGCAACTACCACCTTCTCCCAGGTGCGTCCTGACAGGAGAAGGACAGGTTCGTCATTATCTTGGGATCAAGACCCAAGCTCTCAACTCCCATTAGGAACTTAACAGTGGCAGAGCTAAGAGCTCAGGCCCTGGCCTGTCTCATAATTCTTTCTAGAGCTTTGTAGAAACTGTACAAATGCCAGAGTAAACACGCAAAACAGCATATAGGGACCACCCCCTTATAAACAATAAAGCTCTTTGTATACTTGTTTCTAATCCACTTCAGTGTCTCATGGTGGTGACATGGGCTTTCTTCTGTGGAGATAAATGTTCAGACCCATTACTTGTGCTACCCTCCCACTCCTGCTGCTTGAAATGCTGCTGCTTGGGTGCCTGTCCACTTCATTAGCTAGGAAACCCATACTAGGCTTGAAGACCAAGTTGGAAGATTTGCTGAGTATAGAGCAATCCTTGAAGAATAATCTTCAAAGAAATTAATTTAGTCTTTCAAATTTAACCTGTGCTATGTATAAAATTCAGGTCTCAGTATTTCAGAATTCTGAAGAGGAAAGATTAGAGTCACAAATGAAGTCTTGAAGAAGTGGTACCCAGCCAGGGAAGCCCATGGCTTCCCACAGAACAAAACTGCAAGGACTGAGAACAGTTTTGTTCTCAGCTGAACAATTGGATTGTAACTGGGATCATTCATTCTAAGAGAAGCCAAATGACATTAACAGGCTGATGCCCTCTGCAAAGGCAATTGGGTTCGACTCATCTTGAGATTAGTATTCTTCCTTGGGGCTTTGTTCAGATTTATTCAGGGACCCACAAGAGAACTTGAGCCCAGGGTTCAGCAGTAATTATACAAGATGGATGGTTAAGTCAAAAAAGATGGCAATGGCACTGGGTCCCAGTGGAGAGAAGAATTTCCCAGCTGACCTGTATTCTTGTGTGAATCCTGTGCAGAGTTCATGTGGGAGCCACCAGGCAGGACAGGAAGGAGGGAGGGGAAGCCCGCCGGAAGAGGAACCTAGGAGGGAAAGACAAACTGATGGGGAGAAACAAACAATGTTAGATCTAGAAAGAAATTCAGATGGGAAGGGGACCGGGGAGAAGCAGGAGCCTCAAGTCACCAGCGCCAGCTGGATGCTAGCGTTGTGCCCTACAGGTTGGCAATTGTAGTGGGATAAATATCTTCAAGACATTGCTGATGTTTTTCCTCTCTCTCCACTCAGAAGTCTGCCCCAGAGGAGACTTGACACACCAAAAACAAAACTTCTGTTTCAAAAATCCAGTCCCTGAAGGCAATCGGGAAAAAGTGTGAAGAACAAGGGCAGAGCTTCCCAACTTTGAGCCTGAGTGGTGAAAGGAAGCAAGAAGAAAAGGGGTTTGTGGGTGCTGGGGGGAGCCGCACAACTATACCCCCATCCTCTCCAAGATCCACCAGAACAGATACCTACATAAACTAGAGGTATTTGAGAACGAAGGCCTCTTGCCCCCGAGGCAGCAGTAACAGACTTGTATGGCCCACATGTATTAGTCTGTTCTCACACTATTAAGACATACCTGAGACTGGGTAATTTATAAAGGAAAGAAGTTGAATTGACTCACAGTTCAGAATGGCTTGGGAGGCCTCAGGAAAGTTACATCATGGTGGAAGTGGAAGCAAACAGGTCTTTCTTCACACGGTGGCAGCAAGAAGTGCCAAGCAAAAGGAGGAAAAGCCCCTTATAAAACCATCAGATCTCATGAGAACTCACTATCACGAGAACAGCATGAGGGTAAATGCTCCCATGATTACATTACCTCCCACCAGCTCCTTCCCACCACATGTAGGGATTATAGGAACTATAATTCAATATAAGATTTGGGGTGGGGACACAGCCAAACCATATCAGAGGATGAGCTAGGGGTGCACAGGGGGAGTAGGCTGTGAAGGACATGTAGTACCCACATCTCTAGGCCTGCAGGTGCCTTTCAGACAGGAACAAGAGGAATGTGGTAACATTCCAGTGTGGCCTGGCCAGCAGGCACAGCCAGGCAATGTATGGCGCAGCGGGCACCAATGTGGCAGGGGAGGGCCAAGTGCTCCTGTGTCTACCCCAACACAAAGGTGCTTCTCCATAACCACTCTTACCCGCCTCCCCCAAAATTGGCTGAGTTTAAGTTTCTGCAAACTGGCAAAATGAGGGCTTGAAATAAAAATTGTCTGTGGACTAAATTTTATACATGCTACAATATATTATCTCATTTAATCCTAACATTGTCATTCAGAAAGGGTTATTGTTCCTATTTACAGACAATATCAAACAAGACACAAACATTCCAAGTCATTTGATAATTCCTGTAATTCAAGCAATATATAATGAGTCCCTTGTAAATGCCGGATACTGGAATGACCAGTTGTAATAGTTTTCTATTGCCACATAAGGTTGACCACACTTTAACAGCTGAAAACAACACTCTTTTGCCAGTTCACAGTTCTGTTGGTCTGATGTCTAGCACGGGTTCTCTGCTCAGGGTGTCACAAGGCTTAAATCAAGGTGTTGAGCAACTGGGATGAGTCTTTTGTCTGGAGGCTCTGGGAAAGAATATGCTTCCACACTCATTGGCACAATTCAGATCCTTGTGGTTGTAGGACTGAGGTCCCCATTTCCTTGCTGGCCACCATCCAGAAGTCACTCTCAGAGCCTAGAAGCTGCTCCCATGCCTTGCCCTGTGGCTGCCTTCATTTTCAAGCTTTGACCCTCTTCTTCCTCATCTGCAACCATCTGGAGAAAGCTCTCTGTCCTAAAGGGCTCCTGCAATTAGGTCAGGCCCCTGTTTTAGGGTCAATTAGTTTGGGACCTTAATTAAATCTGCAAAATTCCTTCACAGCAGCACCCAGATGGGTGTTTTCTTGAATAACTGGGAGGTGGTATGTGTGCATCGGGTGCTGGGTATCTGGGAGGACCACTTTAGAATTCTGTCTACCACGCTATTTTAGAGGACAATGGTGAACAAAGCAGATGAGGTGGGTTTTGCATTCCAACTGTGGAGACAGACTATAAACAAGCATACAAAGGAATAAGATCATTCCAGGCCACGGCCAGTATGTTAGGCTGTTTTTGCATTGCTATAAAGAAATACCTGAGACTGGGTAATTTATAAATAAAAGAGGTTTGATTGGTTCATGGTTATGCAGGCAGTACAAGCATGGCACTGACCCCGTTCGGCTTCTGGGGAAGCCTCAGGGAGCTTTTACTCATGGCGGAAGACAAAGTGGGAGCAGGCATGGTCATGGTGATCATGGTGAAAGCAGGAGCAAGAGAGAGTTGGGAGAGAGAGGTGCCACATGCTTTTTAAACAAATGTTTATTTCAATAGTTTTTTGGGCAACAGGTAGTGTTTGCTTACATGAAATAAGCTCTTTAGTGGTGATTTCTGAGATTTTGGTGCACCCATCACCCAAGCAGTGTACACTGTACCCAATGTGTAGTCTTTTGTTGTTGTTGTTGTTTTGAGACGGAGTCTCGCTGTCGCCCAGGTTGGAGTGCAGTGGCGCGATCTCAGCTCACTGCAGGCTCTGCCCCCCGAGGTTCTCGCCATTCTCCTGCCTCAGCCTCCCGAGTAGCTGGGACTACAGGTGCCCGCCACCCCGCCCGGCTAATTTTTTGTATTTTTAGTAGAGATGAGGTTTCACCGTGTTAGCCAGGATGGTCTCAATCTCCTGACCTCGTGATCCGCCCGCCTCGGCCTCCCAAAGTGCTGGGATTACAGGCATGAGCCACCGTGCCCGGCCCCAATGTGTAGTCTTATCCCTCATCCCCCCTCACCCCATTCCCCCAACTCCCCAAAGTCCAGTGTAACATTCTTATGCCTTTGCATCCTCATAGCTTAGCTCCCACATATGAGTGTGGACATACAATGTTTGGTGTTCCATTCCTGAATTACTTCACTTGGAAAAATGGTCTCCATTTCCATCCAGGTTGCTGTGAATGCCCATTATCTCATTTTTTTTTTTTTTTTTGAGAGATGCCACACACTTTTTAAAGACCAGATCTTCCCTATTGTGAAGCCAGCACCAAACCATAAGGGATCCGCCCCCATGACTCAAACACCTCCCACCAGGCCCCACCTCCAGCATTGAGGATTACAACTCAACATGAGATTTGGGTGGGGACAAATATCTAACCTATATCATTCTGCTCCTGGACCTCCCAGATCTCATATCCTTCTCACATTGCAAAATGCAATCATGCCTTCCCAATAACCCCAAAAGTCTTAACTCGTTCCAGCATTACCTCAATCCCAAGCCACATCTGGAGATGAGTTCCTTACACCTATAAGCCTGTAAAATCAAAACAAGTCGGGAATTACAATTCAATATGATATTTGGGTGGAGGACAGATATCCAAACTCTGCCAGCCAGTGCCATGAAGGCGATGCCATAGGTCTCCAGAAGGCATCAGCTACTTTTTCATAAAGGGGGAGAACCCACAGTAGATTGGTCCTTGCTCCTCCTACTCCTTGTCCCCTGGAAACAGGTGCTGGGACACACCAAGGTCATCCAGTGAGTTGAGGCTGCATTAAGACTAAAGTCTCCCAAGCCTGGGCATTTCTAGTGCTGCCCCCTGGGGCTGGGGCTCACCTGCACCCACCACCTGCTCCCACCACCTGCTCTCACAGGCAACCAGGCTCCTGCGAGAACTCAGATCTCAGAGCAAGGACACTTGCTGTGCCACGTCTGACCCAGGCCAGAGGTGGCAAGCAGACAGGCTAGGAATGGGAGTACTCCATCATACCTGACAGGTAGACTTTAGGGCACCATGACCTAGGGGAATTCAATTTTGAGAGGAAAGCTATGCCCAGCAGCTGAGCCTTCAGTGGTTGTCAGTCTTCCCTGACCCCTGCCCTCCCTGTCGCTCCCCTCTAGGACCTCTGTGCCCCTCGCCACCCCAGACATTTTTGTGAGCCAGCTCCTGAACACACAAAGTTCCCAGGGTGTGAACAGTATTTCCACACCACCTTGGCACTGCTGCAGGGACAGGAGGTGTGAGCTCCTGTCACCCACCAGGGAGACAAGAGCAGGGCTTGCAAGGACAAAGTGTGGTTGGGATCAGAACAATGGCTCTGTCCTCTATTGGAACTCTCAAAGATTTTTTGGGAGAAAGTTATAGATGCACATATGTGATTCTGTCAGTGGGAGCACCAGACTTCTGAACAGATTTGACTTTTTGAATGAAGGTTGAGATGATAGCCATTATTTTAAAAGTCAAAGATCCATCAGCAAAGGAGCTTTGGGTCTCTTTGTGCCTACAGAACCCCTGGCACACTCTGCTTGCCACTGAGTGAGCAACTGTTGGGGAGGAGAAGAGAGTCCATGACCTCAAGGAGCTCTGGATATGTAGAAAGGGTTGAGCTGCAGCCTCTGAAATTATTAGAGACCAGTCAATCAGTCCTGTCAGCCACATCTTCAAAACCTATCCCAGTTCTGGCCTTCTCTACATGTCCACTGCTACCCTCTTGATCTGAGCCACCATCAGGTCCCACCTGAAGAAGCTTTCTGAATGAACTCTGTGCTCCTCTACCACTGAAGTATATGTTCTCCACACAGCAGCCATGAAATATATAAAACAGA
The DNA here is from genome assembly GCF_028858775.2 of Pan troglodytes. Taxonomy (NCBI): domain Eukaryota; kingdom Metazoa; phylum Chordata; class Mammalia; order Primates; family Hominidae; genus Pan; species Pan troglodytes. The sequence goes on along the minus strand of NC_072402.2, from coordinate 106,953,768 downwards.
GACATATCCGCACTTAAAGGCTTCTCATAGCTCCTTCCACACTTGGAATACAACCAACATTTGTTAAGTCTATTTGGGGAACATTGGCATCTTAGCCATATTGAGTTTTCCAATCCATGAGCATCGTATCTCTCTGTTTATTTAGGTATTTCCTTAATTGCTTCAGCAGTGTTCTTAGGTATGTTGAGGTATTATTTACATGTAGTCAAATTCTTTCTTGTTAGGTATACAGTTTGAATTTTGACAAATGTATACGGTTATATAACCACCACGAGGCCTGGTTAACATGGTGAAACCCCATCTCTACTAAAAATATGAAAATTAGCCAGGCATGGTGGCGGGCACCTGTAGCCCCAGCTACTTAGGAGGCTGAGGCAGGAGAATCACTTGAACCTGGGAGGCGGAGGTTGCAGTGAGCCAAGATTGTGCCACTGCACTCCAGCCTGGGCGACAGAGCATTATTTCAAAGTTTCCCCCCCTTTTTAAGTCCATCCTTTCCTCCCCTTTCAAATCCTATAGTTTTGCCTTTTTCTGGATGCCATATAAGTGGACTCATAGTGGGTAGCCTTCTGTGTTTTGCTGCGTTTGCTTTGTGTGATGCCGTTGATGCTTATCCATGCTTTCTATGTGCGAATAATTAATTATTTTTTAGGGCTGAGTGGAATTCCATTGTAAGAATAGGTCACAATTTATTCATCTTTGGATGGACATTTCAGCTTTTTACAGTTTTTAAGCTATTACGCATACAAGTACATGATTTGAGTACAAGACTTGTGACAACAGGTGTTTTCATTTCTCCTGGGTAAATACCTAGAAGCGATATTGCTGGGTATGGTGGTAAGTGTATGTTTAACAATATGAAAATGTCTTCCAATGTGCTGTACTATTTTCTCATTCTCACAAGCAATGTTTGTGAGTTCCAGTTGTTGAACATTCTTGCTGGCACTTTGTATTGTCCAGCTTTTGTTTTTTGTGATCCACTGCAGTAGGTGTGTTTTATACCTCATTTCCCTACAGACTGATGATACTGAGCTGCTTTTTACATATCCCTTTATTGGGAAAGTGTCTCTTCAAATATTTTGTCTTTTGCCCATTTTTTAATGTACACTGTTTATCTTGTTATTGAATTATAAGTGTTCTTTTATGTATCTTGGATTAAGTCCTTTATCAGATATACATTCCACAAATATTTCTTCTGGTCTGTTTTTTTCTAGAATTTTTATAGTTTTAATTTTTATGGTTAGCTCTATCATCCATTTCAAGTTGATTTTTGTAAATGTGAGAAAAGAGTTAAGTTTGGTGAGGGGGGGTGGTTGGTTTTTGCAAATGAATGTCCAGTTGTTGCCAGCATCATTTATTGAATAGGCTATTCTTTTTCCAATGAATTGCCACAGCAGCTTCATTTAAAAAATCAATTGAGCATATATATGTGGACCTATTTCTGGTCTCTCTTCTGTTCCATTGATTTATATCTTTGTCTTCACACTCATGCCACATGGTCTTGATTGCTGTAGCTTTAAGGCAGGTCTTGAAACCTCATGGTAAGAATGCTCCAACTTTGTTCTTTTTCAAAATTATTTTGGCTGTTGTAGGTCCTTTGCAATTGCATATAAATTTTGTTCTCAACTTGTGAATCTCTACCAGAAACATCCTGTTGGGACTTTTATTGAAATTGTATTGAATCTGTAGTCCTGTATCTATTAAGTTGAACCTGTAGTTAAAAGCTTGCCCACAAACAAAAACTGTAGGTGAGCATAGATTCACTGATGAAATTTACCAAACATTAAAGAAGTCATACCAATTCTACACAAGCTCTTCTAGAATATAAAAGAGAATGGAACACTTCCCAGCTCATTAAATGAGGGACAACATCCTGACTAAGCCTGAGACCAAAACACTATAAGAAAACGAAAACAAAAGATTGATATCCCTTATCAGAGACAAAAATTGTTAACAAAATTTTAGCAGATGTCATCTTGTCCTAGCTCTAAGCTTTCCTTCCAAGATATTCTGAAAGAGCTACAGATTTATAGCAATACAAATTCCTTCAGTCTCCTGGGGCAGCTGGAGCCCCTAGGTCAGTTGCTTCCAGCTGCAAGCAGTCCATTTACCTGGTGTGCCGCTAGGTGCAAAAGGTTAGGAAGCACTGCCTGGATCTCACGGTTTATCACTTCAGTGCCCCTGACTTTTGTTCTAAACTGTCTTGCCCTCAACCCTCATAGTTTCCCTTGTGACTGCCCTCCAGTACCCCCAGCCCCTCTATTCACCTTCAGCTTGATGTCTCTGCTGCTTCCCACTACTGAGCACTGGTTAGGAAACCTTATTTATGTTTATATAGAGAGACAGACAAGGTCTTGCTCTGTCACCCAGGCTGGAGTGCAGTAGCACAGTCCTAGCTCACTGCATCCTCAAACTCAAGCAATCCTCCCACCTCAGTCTCCCAAGTAGCTAGGATTACAGGCAGACCACCATGCCCAGCAGGGCATCACTTTTTATATGGGTCATAGTCACCAACCTTGACTAGCCCTTGGTGCTAGACAAGCTTTCCATGGGTCTCAGCCAATGACCCCTCACATTTTCCTCGGTTATTTTTCTATTCTCAATTGCTTTTTTAAAAGCCTCCTCTCCAACTGCAGCACCCTTTCTTCTCAGATAACCTTACTTGGTACTTTACTGAAAAGAAAAATGGAGGCCATCGGATAATAACATTCTTAGCTATTTTCTCAGCCAGAAGCAAGTTCATCAGTGTTGGCATACATATGAGGAATGATTCTCCACGAATCCCTCAAGTCATTAGATGTCTAAGCGCCAACAGCCAATTAGATTTAGACTGTCTTCCCGAGAATGTTAGGATAAGCAAGAGCCTTGGAAAGATAGAAATGTCTCTTACACTACAAATTAGTAAAAATAGAGACATCTCCCTTGCCTCCTCAGGGCAGATTTGCTTATATTTCTGGGTAACGAAGATATCTCTTTCTGGAAAGGAAGATGGGTGACTTTCTCTTTCTGGAAACCCTTATAGGAGATCACGGCTTCCTAGTCTCAGGCTCCTTCCCCACAATGCAACCCACCACATGTGCTGGCAACAGTTAGCCCTGATCATGTTGCCCTGTAAGAACTGGGATTCGGGGAACTGGTGCCAGATGTTACTCTGCCTACTACTGTTCCTGAGAGTAATCATCTGTTTTTTGCCTTCAACCCAGAAGCCTGTGTTTTCTGCCAATATTTATGAAATGTGGCAAGCTGTCTTGTTAACTTGCATATAGAACAGAATCTTAGACTCTCATAGCTCTGGACTTGGCATATACTCTTTGCACCTGCCCTTCAGTCTCAGGAGAGTTCTGGTCCCTCCTCCTTTACAAGGCTAGTCCCTTCTCTCGGCCTTTGGTTCCATCATTTCTCATCTCTTCAAGGACTTGCTGCATTGATAGTCACTCCTGTCTGGCTTTCCCCCACCATCATGCTAAACATCATCAAGTCTCTCCCAATTAAAAACAAACATTTCCTCCCTCCAGCTACCATCCTTCCTGTCTTCTTACTAGCAAGCTTCTTGAAAGATAAGTCTCTTAATGTCATTTCCTACCTCCCATTCATTCTCCAGCTCACTGCAGTCTTATAAGTCTCCTTTACCTGGGTCTACCACAAAAACTTATCTCTATATTGCCTAATACAATCAACGTTTTATGTGGTAATCCTACTTCTTAGTGACATTTGACAATCATGCTTCTTGATTTGTCCCCTGGACATTGTGACACATCTCTCAGTTTACCTCCTTTTCATTTTCTTTCATGGGTTCTCTTTTCTTCCTCACCTTAAGCATCCATGAGGCTTAGTACTTCACCCTCTGCCTCCTGCTCTTCTCACACCACACCTTTGCTCTCTGGAGACTCTCATCCAAACTTATCCAAATCCATAGCTACCCTTACCCTCAGGAAGCAGATAAATCCCAAATTTACATTTCCATTCCCAACTGCAGACCCATATACCCAACTGCCTCCTGATCATTCCCATTTGGATGCCCCAGATTGTACTCATTGCTTTTTCCCACACCTGTTCCTCGCTTGCCCTCATACCCATCTTAGTGATGCCCACAGCCCTGCCAGTCTTGAGACAAGAGACATCAGCATCATCTTCCATGCCCTCATTTCGCTTTTTTCCATACTTAATCCTGAAGATTTACCCTTCAGATGTGCCTTGAAGTCATGTCTTCCTCTCTATCTGCACAGTCATACTTAAAGAGTTGGGTGCTAAACGCTCTGTTTCTTCCCCCCTCAAAAAATGTGGTCCCATCCAGCACTGCTTCAAATTCTTCAAAGTTTGTTGGTGTGATGATTAATTGTATGTGTCAGCTTGAGTGGGTTACAGGTTGCCCAGATATTTAATTACACATTACTTCTGGATGAGTCTGTGAAGGTGTTTCTGGAAGAGAGTAACATTTGAATTGGTAGACTGAGTAAAGCAGACTGTCCTCCCCAATGTGGGTGGGCCTCATCCAAGCTGTTAAAGGCCTGAATGGAAGGCCTGAGTAAGGGAGAATTATTTCTGCCTATCTTTGAGCTGCAATACCAATCTTTTACTGCCTTTAGACTTGGACTCGAACTAGAACTTATACCATTAGCTCTCCTGGTTCTCAGGCCTTTGGACATAGCCTGAAACTATACCAGTGGCTCTCCTGGGTCTCCAGCTTGCCAACTATTGATCTTGGACTTCTCAGCCTACATAATCATATGAACCAATACCTTACAGTAAATCTCTCTAGATAAATAGATTGATAATCTTTCACCCTCTCTCCTTCTCCCCCTCTCCCCTTTCCTCTCCCCGCTGCTTCCCCTACCCCCATTGGTTCCATTTCTTTAGAGAACTCAGACTGATACTAATACAGATGGATTTTCTATCCATCCACACATTTCATATTAGCATGCAAAGCCCTTTGTGTGTGATCTCTCCAGCATCTTCCCTCTAGTCTCATTGCCTCCCCTTCACAAAGGCCCTCACCAGATCTGTGGAACCCCTTCCAGCTACCCTGTGTGCCTGGCTTCTCTGCCACTGGACATGGCATTCTTTTTACTGGGGCTGCTCTTCATTCTTCCTTTACTACCTCCCACCCATACTTCAAATCTCAGGTCAGGAGCACACATTAAGTCTTTTTGAAACCTTCTGATCTATTGCCCCTCAGCCAAGTCCCAAAGTTCTTTGCCCTGCTCTGATATTTCTCATACTTGGTAATCATGGTTGATTCATTTTTGCCACTCTCAACACTGAAAGTTCCTTGATGATGTGAATTTTGTCTCAATTTTTTCTATCCCCTGCACCTAGAAAATTCTTGACTCATATCAAATGGTTTTAGTTATTGGTTTAATGAAAAAAATAGAAGTCACAGCCATGCCCAGAGCCAACCTGGAGCCCAGCAAAGGAGATAGGAAGAGGTAACACTGGTGTCCCTTCCTCTGGCTCCCTTACCCTTCAAATCCATCTTCCACACTGCCATGGGGTTGGTATTCATAAAAGGAAATGGGCATCTAAGTTGGTCCTTCTGAGTGGGCTCTACTAATTGGATACCATTTGAATGACAGACTTGTGGAACCTGAAATCGCTCCATCCTCCGGCACCAACTCATGACTCCTTAATCATCTGACTAGAGCCCCACTAGGGTTGCCCCACCAGTCCCGCCCCACCAGTCCTCTAATTATCCCTACATTTGCCTGAGTCTTTTAGGGGCCCAGTATGAACTAGAACTGATGCCCAAATCCTACAGGAGATGCAGTGTGACCATCTGTGACCCCTGCCACATGCAGATAAGACACTGACGCTTGGGACACTGTGTCACTTGCTCACAGCGGCCCCACTCCTACCCCCAACAGCAAGCTATCTTTCTCCTGTGCTAGCCAACCTCCTCACCCGCTTTGCCCCCTCTGCCCCTACCTTCAACCAGCAGGGTGTGCCAAGTCCTCTGAGCAGCCCCTTGCCTTATAATCAATAATGAACAAAGTAGCCCAAGATGGCTGCCCTTGGGCTGACTAGATATTGAAAGAGAAGCAGTTTATAGTGAAATATTTCTGTATTTCAACAGCATTACATTTCTGGCTCTGAATTACATTGCCCATACCTTTTCATATAGTTCAATTTCAATGAGCAATACATTTCTTTTGCCCAGATGCCTTTTTAGATGAATTTTCTGGAAGGCTGCACCTCTTATCCCAAGTGTATTGCATGCACCTCAAAAAATCTCAATTTGTATAATCCCAACATCACAAAATAAATCTGTTGCAGAAAAAAGACTTTGAGACAGGCAGGGAAGCAAAGTCGAGCAGGGTTCCTGTGATTTCGAACCGGTGACCATACTTCCGGGATAGTCCTGTTGTCCCAGCTTGACTATGAAGAGTGTCCCCTTTCACTGTCAGTATTGTCCTGTAAACCTTTAAGACCCCCTCCCAATCACCTTCCCAACATCCCTTCGTCATCTGTGGGCCACCCATCTGAAGACATGGCTTCACTTGTGGCCAGAAGGTAGGCTAATTCTTGTGGACTCCATCAGTTCATACCACCTCCTTATAGATTCCCAAACAAGTGAGGTCCTTGAAAGTGTCTGTGCTGGAATTGTTTTGGACCAATGAAACAATGGATAGGATAGGTCCTTGAAATTTAACTCAAGCTGCACTGGTGTAAAATATTCCAGTAACTGTTATTATTATGACTAGCATTAAAAAGCTGTAAAGTACCTTCATAAGGCAAATATGTTCCAAAAAATTCCAACAGTGTTGTAAATGAAAGGAAAGGTTCCGAAGAAAAAGTGCATCGGCCACCTCCCTCTCCAACTCCTTGGTTCTCTGTCTCCCAGGACTGACAGAATATTCATTCCCACTGTGAGCTGTGCTGCTCTCCTCCTCTCCTGGGAGTCCAGGCGCCCAGAGGGATGTGGCAAAACAGGAGCTGTGAGCCCAAGGGCTGATCACATTAGACCAACACACACTGAAAGCCGGAGCTGCTTCAGGGAGCTTAGAATTTAGGAAGCTGAAAGCAAATCCTAGAAGCATGGAGGTTAGAGGAGAAAAGATGGTGGAAGAAGTTTCCAGAATGACATTAAGTACTGGAAGGGTAAAAAGTATTCCACATCTTTCAGAGAACTGAGCCAGGTGGCTTTCCTGTTACCAGTTCTATTTTTCTCAAACTTTAGCACATTTTGCTTTGCAATAAATAAGCAGATGTCAATTGTCAACAAGCCATTAGCAATGCCTTTGCCTTTGTGCAATGCGAATCTCCCTCTTCTTATTCCCCAGGCTGAGGCCGAGTTCCAGATGACCAGCCTTGAGCATCCCCTCTGCCCACCACGCCTGCCTCCCCGAGAGGTGCATATGATAATGAGGTAGCACAATCCCTCTGGACACGTGAAATTGTGGCGTTGCTCTCCTGGAGTTGCTGTGAGGCCCTTATTCATTTCCAGTCTCTTGGGGAACTCTAAGGCCAAAAGAAAGATTTGTTTTTTTACCTCATCATCTGAGTTGTTAAAAAGTATTTCCAAACTATTATAGATAGAAAATATCTCATCCATAAGAGATATAAAGTTACCAATTTCCTCCCTTTAAAAATATGCTTCAGAGGGATAGAGCCAGTGCAAATCAATCAAGAGAGCACAACATGGTTCCCTGCTCAGAGCCTGAGCGTGTGCTGAGCTGGCAATGGGCCTGTGGATGTGCCCCAGACAGACCTCATTTGTTTCTTTTATCTCCAGCGTCAAGACTCCAGGCTTATTTTGTACTTTTTCACTGTCAAATTCTTGCCAGGAAAAATTCTGAAAAAAGGTCTTTAAAGCAGGCATGGTAATGCATCACCCAGAGGAGGCTCAGGGGTCACATCACGGCAACAATCAGTGGGTTTTGAGTGAAACAGCCTTGTGTTTGATTGTTAGTGAAAACAGTACCATTAGTTTTTAAATCTCAAGACCAAACGTTCCTGACCACTGTCATGTTTTAGTCTGTAGTCTGACACTTGACGGCAACTCATAAGGATGAGAAACTCATGCTCATATGAAGCTGATCAATCCAGCACATAGAAGTCGAGTGGCTGGCGAACCAGAGAGGCTGTTCTGAGCACCATTCTCCAAGCATGTCTAGGAGCCCTGTTTATTGTAGAAGCTAAGAGTCACTGGAGTGGGTATGTGTGTGGCTCTCCTGAGAAAGAAAGTGGAATCCTACAGCATCACAGCATGTAGGGGTGAAGTGTCCTTGGGGGTAACAGCCAGGGTTCCCTAGATGCCGGTCATTTGTAGTTGGCCCTGACAGTGCCCCTGTGGCCGCATATCACCTGGACTGGTGTTTATTTACTCCCAGAACAAAATTCATTTTGTTTATTATAAATGAAAATTATCCCTTAGGTTTGATGGGCTAGTTGCAATTTTTTATTACCACATATTAGAATAAATGCACACCTATAAAACTGATATACCACCTGAATCATCTCCAGGAATACCCAGTAGCTCACATACCACTTTGAAGAAATATCAGGTGTGCCTGGAAGGCTGCACCAATAGTACTGGGTGCCATCAGCTTTCTTCAATTCTTGAGGTCTTGCCTTCAGCTGGATACAGCCTGGCTGGCTGTGCCAGGCCAAAGCATTCACTTCTCAGTGTCTGACTGAAAGATATCAACTCTAGTTTAATACTGCTGATTTCATTGGAAAATCAATTGACTGTTTTTTCATACATGATTTGGAAAGACACGCTATCAAAATGTGTGTGTGTTGGGAGTAATATAAATGGGTTTTTAGTGGTGGAAGTTTAGTTCAGACAACACAGAATGGGTAGATGAAGAAACTAAGCTTTAGAGAACTCCAGGAACACACAACGGGAGAGAGGCCTGAAGCGCATGGGCTCTGATGCCTGGCCACACACACCCCTTTCCTCTGTGTCACTGGCTTCTGCCACTTCCCTCTCCCTCTCCCCAGGGCGAGTTGCTCCTGGCCACATCTGCATTAAATGGATGACCACAGCTCTTCCCAAGGAGCTGCAGTTCCCTGACCCAAAAGAGGTACAAGGCTGGGAAATGGGCTGTGTTGCACTGGAATGATTCAAATGCTGGCATCTGTACCCAGTGTGAGTGGTTAGGGAGCTCCATGCAGGGACCATGAGGCTGTTTCTTACTCTTTGGTCCCCATTCAGGGCCATATGAGGGCCTGGATGATAGAAATTGTTCGATAAAAATGTGTGGAATAAGTGAGTGGAAGAGTGAGTAAATTAAACAGAAAGCACCTCCCATGTGTTGTCTACCTCTCCTCATGGGACCCATCTCCCCTAAACAACAAAGCTAGTGTTGCCCCCCATTTCTTCCCAGAGCAAATGTCTTCGGAGGCCGGCACAGAATTAGAGCCAGGAGTTTTAACATTGCCACACAGGCCACAGTTGACACACCTGGGCATATTTAGCATGGAGAAGAGAACTCTTGAAGGGGACATGCCACTTTTCCAGGCTGCAGCAGACATAAGCTAAGATGACCACCGTGAGTCGTGCCCCTGTCTGATAACCTTGTCTATAATGGTGTGGGTGGAAACTGCAACTGGCTTTTATTCAATGGAATATGGCAAAATTGACGGATGCCCCTCCCTTGATAGACTACTTCATCTGGCAAATGCCGCTCCTATGATTATATCTCACTCTGACACTGTCTTCTCAGACTAGAGAGAAACCTTGCTGCTGTCTCTGAAGGAGCAAGCTGCTGTCTGCCACGCAAACTGCTGTGGAGGGGGTCAGCATGACAGGAAACTGGGTGGTCCCTGGCCAACAGCCAGCAGTGAAACTGGACCTCAGTGCTACACTTGCAAGAAGACGAATTCTGCCCACGATGAGAGACTGTGTTTTGACCCTCTTATGACACTGCAGCCCTGCTGACACCGGCATTGCCGCCCAGTCAGCCCCTAGAGCGGAGGCTCCAGCTAAGCTGTGCCTCCTGCTGGAAACAATGTTTGGAACTTAGAAAAAACAAATATATGTTGTTTACTGCCTCTAGGTTTAAGGTGATTGTTATGGCAACAGAAAACTAATGCCAAGGCTTTCTCTCGGCCACATCCTGTGCTAGACATTTAAAAATGGATCATCTCACTTAATTTTCATAAGAACCATAAGAAGTAGGCACCACAATTTCACTGGTTTTACCAATGTGGAAATCAGTGACAGATTTGAGCCGTGGTAAACTTCAGGTAACTAAATACTTATGACTAGGCCGATGGTTCCCAAATTGTGCACTGAGCTTCCCACCAAACCCCCAGGGTGCCGCAGAAACTCACAGGCATCTCCATGGAACATTTTACATTTTTGAGGAAAACCTCTGTTGGGTATTGTTTGAATGACTAGCTCAATGTGGTTTAGTTTCAATATTAAATCATACTATATTCCATTTGATGAGATCGTATCTTTGTAAAACTGGGTTTTCAGTGGTTGCTGCAATAAAAAGTATTGAAATTGGGGTGGTTAGTCCAAACCGATCAAAGTTTGAGAAGCCGTGCAGGGCCCAACATGCACACATCCCATTACTAAGTAATTGTGGTTATTTAGGAACAAAACCAAAATATTTTTTCCTTCAATTTATGAGTGTTTTTATATCAAACAGCTACTAAGCTGTTAGAAGATAAATTTCCACCGAGCCTCCATCCAGCCAATCCCTGAGAGTCTCCACTTAGAGCTCACTCAGCTCTGGGACTCTCTGTTCTTCCCAGAGCCAGGCATTCCTAGGGAACCTGGAACTCGAGGATCTGGGCATTGGAGGTAGAATGTCCATATTAGCCCAATGGTAGACTAATACGATGCCATAAAAAAAAAAAAAAAGAGGCCCCAACCACAGTAGATTTAACATGTTTCTCTTATTTGACTCCTTAAGAACACAGGACTGTAATCTAGGGTTGGAGGAGACCTCTCCACCATTTTCAACATGTTGTTTCCATCCCTGTCCACTGTCCAAGGAAGCTTCTCTGCTTATAGCCATCTCCCAGCCAGCAGGAGGGAGGCAAAAGGACACACGGAGTGCAAGTAGCTTCCACTTGAAAGGCAAGACCTGGAAGCTGCCACGCAGCTTCTGCTCACATCTCACATCCTGCTGGCTCCAACTTTGTTTTATGGCCCAACCCCACTGCAAGGAAGGCTGGGAAATTTAGTCTTTCATATGTTTAGCTATAACTAAAAGAACTCTATTTCTAAAGTGAAGGAGAGAATGAATATTGTATTAGTGTGCTGGGGCTGCCATAACAAAATACTACAGGTTGAGTGGCTTAAAGGATAGAAATTTATTTTCTCACAGTTCTGGAGGCTGGGAAGTCCAAGATCCAGGGGTCAGCAGGTTGGTTTCTTGAGAGGCCTCTTTTCTTGGCTGTCTTCATGTTCACATGGCATTCTTTTTCTATGCATGTCTGTGTCCAAATTTTCTCTTCTGAGAAGGACATCAGTCATATTGGATTAGGGTTTACTCTCATTACCTCTTTTTAACCAAATTGCCTCTTTTAAAACACTGTCTTCAAAAATAGTCACATTCTGTGGAATCAGAGGTTAGGACTTTAACATATGAATTTTGAAGGAGCATAATTCAGGTCATAACAGATATTGAAGGACAATTCTCAGTCTTCCACAAATGTCAAGGCCCAGAAGCCTCAGAGATACCCAGGCTGTAGTGATCACAGCAGAAACTGAGAGGAGGAAATGAGAGGCAGGGAATATTCAAAGGCACCTGTGTCAATCCCTCAGTTAATTCTAGTATCAGGTAAAGGAGCTTAGAAAAATGAGCACTAGAGATTTAGAGATCAGGAAGCCCATCTAAACTTATTCAAACTCAAAAATTTGAAAAACCTACTTGGAATACAATGTAACTATGGGTAGGATTTTGCCTGAAAGTCACCAAGGATAGAGCCTATGTCTGCCAGTTTTCCAGCCCTGACATTATGTGGTGTGATGGCCTTTGGAAGGGCTGATGATGTTATAGGTCACAGGCTTTTTGGCTTCTCATGTAATGAAAATTAACATGGGGCCAAGCAGATGTCCCAGACAAGGCTTTTATTTCAGGGCCTGTGTCTGAGCACAAGGAAGACAGTGGAGGTGCAAGGATCCTCTGGCAGATTCTCAAAAAAAAAAAGCCGGTAGGGATCTTTGATTAGGCAAAGTGTGGGAATTGACATGGGGGTCGGGTTGCAATGGTTATCTTAAGTAATGGACCACCTGATGGTCTGGCCAGGAGCACCAATGCTGTAAGGCAGTTGTTTAGCATTCCTTCCCTAGGTGAAACACTCCATGACTTTGTTTGGTATTTGGATTTTCTAAGGCCAGTTTCTGGAATTCTTTTAGGTAAGAGGCATGGTTAAACATGGCATCAGTGAGGCAGTGGTGTGGGTTTTGTGATGAGTGGGGATGTGTGAAAGAATGTTCTAGCAGGGTTGACCTGAAGCCAAACCACATCCTACCTTGTCTCAAAGATAACTCATCTGTTACTGATGGCTATGATTCCTTGAACAGAGATAAATGGATGACATTTACAAGCATTTTGAAGAGGAAATCTCTGGAAAAAGTTGAGGAAGGAGAGAGGAAACATTTATGGAGCACTTGTGGGTGATTGTTCCACTGGGCACCTTTACACACATTGCTCCTAATTAAAGTACATATCAATAGGATGGGTATTATCTTTATTTTGCTGATGGAGGATCCAAGACTCGAGATACTGCATTATTTTTTCAATGCTTCACGGTGTGTGGAAGAGCCAGGATTTGAACTCGGGTCCATTTGATGCTGAAGCTCATGTGCTTTTCATATTTAAATTTTTTATTTTTTGACCCCTTGCTCCTCCCCTTCATGTGCTTTTACCATGCCCTGCTGTTTCATTTATGTCGAGGTGAAAATAATTGAGAGCTGAATTTCCCTGATAGAAGACATTGCCAAGATAGACAAAGAGTCAGAGTGGCAGGCTTCAAAAGCCCTGGGAAGGGTTCAAGAGAATGAAAGAGTAGGAAGGTCTACTGCCTGCTTCTCCTGGCACAATTCTATTTTCCCCAGAGCTAGCACTGGGCGTGCTGAGACTTGGCTGTGCTTTCTTTCTTTTTTATAAAGAAAATAGATAATTATTTCCTTATAAAAACATCAACATCTACAACAAAATCATTATATAGCTAGAGACTTGTAAAGAAATTGATAGGCTAAGAGAAAACATTCTTAACATAAGAAAAAGGTTTAATATTCTATATTCATCAGTACATATTAAATATGTATACTATATGTCAGGCACTGTTCTTAGTTGTGAGGATATTGAACTGAACAAAATTGATTAACCTTCCTGACTTCTATGCCTTTAAACATTAACAAATAGTTTCTTAAAATTAATTTTAAAAAAGAGACAACCCAAAAGAAAAATGGCAAATCTCAGAAGAAGAAATGAATATGACTGAAGGTAAAGATATGAAAATGCAAACAAAATAAGGATATATCATTTCTTTTACATAGATTGGCAGAAATGAAAGGAATGATAATATCTAGTGTAGGCCAAAGCATAAGGCTTTAGGCTGCCACAGCTGTGCTTTCTTGAGAGCCAAGGCTTTCCCAACCTGGCTGAACAGGGAGGCTGGGACAGAATGGTGCATCTTCTATAGCAGCTGTCCTCAACATTTTTGACACCAGGGACTGGTTTCATGGAAGACAATTTTTCCATGGACAGGGGGTAAGGTAGAGGGATGGTTTTGGGATGATAATTCAAGTGCATTACATTTATTGTATACTTTATTACTATTACATTGTAATATATATAATGAAATAATTATACAACTCACCATAATGTAGAATCAGCGGGAACCCTGAGCTTGTTTTCCTGAAACTAAACAGTCCCTTCTGAAGGTGGTGGGAGATCATCAGGCATTAGATTTTCATAAGGAGCGTGCAACCTAGATCCTTCGCATGCACAGTTCACAATAGGGTTTGCCTGTCTATGAGATCTAACGCCACCACTGATCTGACAGGAGATGGCACTCAGGTGGGAATGCGAGCAATGGGGGTAGCTATAAATACAGATGAAGCTGCCCTCACTCACCTGCCACTCACCTCCTGCTGTGTGACCTAGTTCCTAACAGGCCACGGATCAGTACTGCTATGTGGCCCAGGGACTGGGGGACCTTTGCTCTACAGGAATCCACAGGCTGACAGCCAGAGAAGACCCAAATGTGGGACCCTGCAGGGTGCAGGAGGACCCCCACCCCACCTGCAGTCTGGGTGCTGCAGAGAGCAGCTTTGTCCCACAGCACGTGGGGCAGCCCCATCATGTGTGTAGAACAATCCCCAGAGCAGCCCTCGTCATTTTTGTCCTTATTCTTTAATTCCTTTCCTTCCTTCCAGTGATTTCTCTTCCCCAGTCTTTGCCAAATGGGCACTGGCTCTCCCAGAGCCCAGGCTCAGCTCCAGGAAAGAGGAAGCAGAAGACTGGGGCTGGTTCCGGCAAGGCTCACTGATTAATTTCACACATCTCACCCCTCCCAAGAGGCTAGTTTCTAAGCCCAGCCTCCTCTTAACATTCTTCCTATTTCTGTATTTTCCTGGCTGCCTTCCATGGAGATTCGGATTTCATTAGTGATGTGAGCTGATAAAGACAGACAGCACATCCACAATTTTAAATTCGCTGCTCTAATTTAATCTGTCATTTGATGTTTCTGCTTTACAGGCATGATAATCAGTTGGATTTTCTTGGCTGCTGTTCATAGCTCTAATTTTTAGCTCTGGGGTCAATGTCTTTGCCCTTCCTTGACCTTTCCTCAGAGTAATTGGTCTCAACAAGCATTCCATCCACCTGAGGAAAATACTTTCTCTCTCATCTTCTAGTCTCATAAATTCCTAATCTCTTGTTCCATTATATGCTGTGGGCATCTGGTAGACCAATGAGCCCTGACTGAGGCCGACTATGTCAACTGTGGTTGCCCTTGAGGTTCGTGCCTCACTGGTGTTCAAGCATTCTCTGGTGAATCTAGGCTGGCAGCTAGGCTGGGTGCTCACTTTTGAAGGGATGTGAAAATGTGTTGCATGATAGAGGTGAACATAATCATATCAATCTTAGGTTGCTGAGCTTTAGGAAAACTCCTGTACACGCTGGTGATGACTTCCCTTTCCAGTGTCATGTTGTCACTGCAGCTCCACCTCATTTCCAAGCAAAACATTACACAGCAGCTCGCTTAGGGAGGATCCTTGCCTGAGAAACTAGATGAGGTGGGTTAGAGGGGGCATTTACATGAAGATATCTGCACACCACCACTGCCATCCTGTGTACCTGATTGAAAAACGTTGTCCTGAGGAAAGGAGGCCACAGGGACACTCTGGAGATGGCTCCCTGAGATCACTCAGCATAGCCCTATATGGGTGAGTATATATGTCAGTGTGTGTGAGTGTGGGGTGGGGACAGGAGGCTGGATAAAGGTTTGGCTAAGACAAATTGCACTAGAAAACCCATTTTGAACTGATTAGAGACAGAGAGAGGGAGTATTATAGTTTTGTTGTTAAATTCTACAGTTTCAAGGCAAACTTCCCAGGAGCTCAACCATCTGCCTTTTCTCTTCCAAAAACCTAAAAATGAATGGATTTCAAGCACAGAGGGCATCAGAAGTGAAGAGCTGGTCAACTAGACTCCCTAAGCCTTTAATTCCTTCCTTGGGCAAATGGTCGTCTTTTTAAAATTAGTTTCGAATGGGTACATATTTACATGATTCAAAGAGCAAAATAATATCAAAAGGTACATACTGACAAGTCCCCATCTACCCTGGTTATCTTTCTAGTATCTCTCTAGACAAATGTAAGCAAATGATGATATATATTATTTCCTGTTTCTTAAATAAAAGATAGTACATTATAGATATAGTTCTGCACCTTGCTTTAAAAAAAAAAAAGTTACAACAGACCTGGCGCGGTGGGTCACACCTGTAATCCCAGCACTTTGGGAGGCCGAGGCGGGCGGATCATGAGGTCAGGAGATCGAGATCATCCTAGCTAACATGGTGAAACCCCGTCTCTACTAAAAATACAAAAAATTAGCCATGCGTGGTGGCGGGCGCCTGTAGTCCCAGCTACTCGGGAGGCTGAGGCAGGAGAATGACGTGAACCCGGGAGGTGGAGCTTGCAGTGAGCCGAGATTGTGCCACTGCACTCCAGCCTGGGCGACAGAGCGAGACTTTGTCTCAAAAAAAAAGAAAAAAAAAGTTACAAATTTCAAACAGAAGAGTTGAAAGATTTTAACAAAGATCAACCATATGCCTACCACCTATATTCTACAATTACATATACACAATTATATATATATCTACACTTGTATACATAGAGTTGTCCTATACTTTATCACATACCTAATCATTTTTCCATTCCTCTACCCTCTCATCAGTTCATAGTTTTTGCTGTATTTCAGAATAAATTAGATAATAAATTATGTCCTAATATAGTTCAGTATGCTTATCATTAGAGTTCAATATTTGTGTACTCTTTTCCTTTGATGTAAAATTTATAAACAAGGAAGTGGACAAATTTTCACTGATTGTTACAAGTAGATGTCTCCGTGAAACCCAAATCCCTGTCAATACATAAAACATAGTGATTTCCATACAATGGTCCCACGTGTCTCTTACTCATTCCTTGTTCCCACCCAAGAGGGAACTGTTCTGATTTTTTCTCCACAGCAGAGTACTTTTTCCTAACCTCATGAAAATTGAATCTCATAATATATACTTTGTAATGTAAGACTTATTTCATGTAGAATAATGCTTTTGAGATTCATTCTGATCAGTAATTTATTCCTTCTTATTGTTGAATAGGATCCCATTGGGATACATTATACCACATGCCAGTTTATTCATGTTTGTGTTTATGGACACCCAGTTTTTTTTTTTTTTACTAGTTTTTGGATGTTATGAATAACATGAACTTTCTATTTTTTGTTGACATATGATATATGTTTTCATTTCTCTTGGGAAAATACCTAGGAGAGGTTGGGTTGTAGGGTAGGTGTAGGTTTGCTTTTATTCAAAACTTCAAGATGTCTTGTAAAGTAGTTGCACCATTTTGCACTCCAACCAGCAACAGATGAGAGTGCAAGTTGTTTCATATCCTTGTCAGCACTTGATACAGCCAGTCTATAATTTTAGCCATTCTGCTGATGTCTGGCAGAATTTCATTATAGCTTTCATTTGCATTTCCCTGATTAATGATGATATTGAATGTCTTTGCAGTGCTTATTCACCCTTCCTATATATCTTCTTTCGTGAATTGTTTAGATCTTTTGGCCAAATGTTTTCTCATTTGTCAATACTTAGGCCAATACAACACTTTACTGTATGTCCTCCTACTTTATTCTTCTTTGATAGGACTGCTTTGGATATTCCAGGTCCTTTAAATTTTCACACATATGGCTATTTAGAATCTGCTTGTTGTTTCTTTAAGTGTGACATTTTGCCAATCTGTTAGGTAAGAAATGGCATTTCAATGCAGTTTTTATTTTCATTTCTTTCATTAGATGTGAATTTGATCATTGAACAAACTTTCTAATAGTAATTAGAAAAATGCAGCCTAATGCTTTGGAAGAAGGGAGTGAGCTGGATCAGGTAAACTTTTGACAGAGAAGTATAGTCATGCATGGTGTAATTATGGGAATACATTCTGAGAAATGTGCATTGGGCAATTGTGTTGCTGTGTGAACATCATAGAGTGTACTGACGTAACCCAGATGGGATAGCCTACTACAAACCTAGGCTATGTGTTATAGCCTGTTGCTCCTAGATACAAACTTGTACAGCATGTAACTGAACTGAATAGGCAACTGGAACACAATGATATTTGTGTATCTAAACATATTTAGACATAGAAAAGGTACGGTAAAAATATGGTGTTATAATCTTAGAGGACCACTGTTGTATATGCAATCTTTTGTTGACTGAAATGTCATTATGTGTAGCACGACTGTATTTGTGAGAGGACTCGTAATTGCCTGGCTTCCCACTCCCATCATTGCACCATTTTCATCACTTTCATCCCTGCCTGTAACCTGCCTCAGCCTCTGGTCTCTTCTGGGAGGTAGGGCTATAGGGTGCTTTATGGCAGCTCAGTAAAATAGCAGCTTAAAAATAAATGTGGAAAGATGGACAAATTCACGGGAATCAAGTAGATGGCACAGGTCTAGACTTCTGGGCAGGGGATTCAGAAGTGGGGAGGAAGGCTAAATGCCAAACCCTCCCGTGTGAGCTGTCCAAACTAGGACATTTGCTTAGCACTCTCCAGGCCTCTGTGCACCCTCTCCATGGCCTCTTGGAGTCGCTTTGACTTGGCTGGACTAAGATGGCCAAACGTGTTACAGCCTGGGTGTTGGAATAAAGGTCAACAAAGGATCACGCTTCACACTCTGAACCTTGCTATTTAAGCAAAGCTTTGGCATGGCTGAGATAAAACAGGGAGATGGAATTATTTTCAGATAAAGAGCAGCCCTTCCAAGTTTCCTGTCTGTCCGCATGCCAGCCAAGTAAAGACAGTGCTCTTTAATGTGAGTGGCAGTCTTGAGATGGTTCCCTAAAAGGCATTTTAGGCATAGAACATGCCATCTAATGGGCCTGCTGTCCCATTTCAGTAGAACATTCTGTCTGCAGATAGAAAACACTTATTAGAGAAACAAGGTACTACAAGCACTATGTCCCTATAGGAAAAATATTAAACCAATAAATACTTATTTTATATAAGAAAACTGATAAAATGTCTCTTTAGTTGCCTCAGCACAGGAAAAATTGTTCTAACACACAAATTTATAACTCAATTTATTTTCCTTATTACTTTTAACACCCATTGTATTATGAAAATATACAGAAATATATACTGTGTAAGAAATAAAGAATAACAATATAGGTATCAGTGTAGAGAGCACTCACCTTAAGAAGTAGAGGATTGAGTGTGGTTCCAAGATGCCCGAATAGGAACAGCTCCAGTCTACAGCTCCCAGCGTGAGTGATGCAGAAAACGGGTGATTTCTGCATTTCCAACTGAGGTACCCGGTTAATCTCACTGGGGCTTGTCAGACACTGGGGGCAGGACAGTGGGTGCAGCCCACCAAGTGTAAGCCGAAGAAGGGTGAGGCATCGCCTCATCTGGGAAGAGCAAGGGGTCATTCCCTTTCCTAGCCAAGGGAATTCCCTTTCCTAGCTCAAGGGGAATTCCCTTTCCTAGCCAAGGGAAGCTGTGACAGATGGCACCTGGAAAATCGGGTCACTCCTACCCTAATACTGCACTTTTCCAACAGTCTTCGCAAACGGCACACCAGGAGATTATATCCCGTGCATGGCTAGGAGGGTCCCACACCCATGGAGCCTCACTCATTGCTAGCACAGCAGTCTGAGATCGAACTACAAGGTGGCAGTGAGGCTGGGGGAGGCGCGCCCACCATTGCTGAGGCTTGAATAGGTAAACATAGCGGCTGGGAAGATCTAACTGGGTGGAGCCCACAGCAGCTCAAGGAGGCCTGCCTGCCTCTATAGACTCCACCTCTGGGGGCAGGGCATAGCCGGACAAAAGGTAGCAGAAACCTCTGCAGACTTAAATGTCCCTGTCTGACAGCTTTGAAGAGAGGAGTGGTTCTCCCAGCACAGAGTTTGAGCTCTGAGAATGGACAGACTGCCTCCTCAAGTGGGTCCCTGACCCCTGAGAAGCCTAACTGGGAGGCATCCCCCAGTAGGGGCAGACTGACACCTCACACAGCCAGGTACCCCTCTGAGATGAAGCTTCCAGAGGAAGGATCAGGCAGCAACATTTGCTGTTCAGCAATATTCACTGTTCTGCAGCCTCCACTGGTAATACCCAGGCAAACAGGGTCGGGAGTGAACCTCCAGCAAACTCCAACAGACTTGCAGTGGAGGGTCCTGACTTTTAGAAGGAAAATTAACAAACAGAAAGGACATCCACACCAAAACCCCATCTGTACGTCACCATCATCAAAGACCAAAGGTAGATAAAACCACAAAGGTGGGGGAAAAACAGAGCAGAAAAGCTGAAAATTCTAAAAATCAGAGTACCTCTCCCCCTCCAAAGGAATGCAGCTCCTCGCCAGCAACGGAACAAAGCTGGATGGAGAATGACTTTGACGAGTTGGGAGAAGAAGGCTTCAGACAATCAAACTACTCCAAGCTAAAGAAGGAAGTTCAAACCCATGGCAAAGAAGCTAAAAACCTTGAAAAAAGATTAAACAAATGGCTAACTAGAATAAACAGTGTAGAGAAGTCCTTAAATGACCTGATGGAGCTGAAAACCATGGCACGAGAACTACGTGACGAACACACAGGCTTCAGTAGCTGATTCGATCAACTGGAAGAAAGGGTATCAGTGATTGAAGATCAAATGAATGAAATGAAGCAAGAAGAGAAGTTTAGAGAAAAAAGAGTAAAAAGAAACGAACAAAGACTCCAAGAAATATGGGACTATGTGAAAAGACCAAATCTACGTATCATTGGTGTAACTGAAAGTGATGGGGAGAATGGAAACAAGTTGGAAAATACTCTGCAGGATGATATTATCCACGAGAACTTCCCCAACCTAGCAAGGCAGGCCAATATTCAAATTCAGGAAATACAGAGAATTCCACAAAGATACTCCTCGAGAACAGCAACTCCAAGACACATAATTGTCAGATTCACCAAAGTTGAAACAAAGGAAAAAATGTTAAGGGCAGCCAGAGAGAAAGGTCGGGTTACCCATAAAGGGAAGCCCATCAGACGAACAGCTGATCTCTCAGCAGAAACTCTATAAGCCAGAAAAGAGTGGGAGCCAATGTTCAACAATCTTAAAGAAAAGAAGTTTCAACCCAGAATTTCATATCCAGCCAAACTAAGCTTCATAAGTGAAGGAGAAATAAAATACTTTACAGACAAGCAAATGCTGAGAGATTTTGTCACCACCAGGCCTGCCCTAAAAGAGCTCCTGAAGGAAGCACTAAACATGGAAAGGAACAACCAGTACCAGCCACTGCAAAAACATGCTAAATTGTAAAGACCATCGAGGCTAAGAAGAAACTGCATCAACTAATGAGCAAAATAACCAGCTAACATCATAATGACAGGATCAAATTCATACATAATAATATTAACCTTAAATATAAATGGGCTAAATTCTCCAATTAAAAGACACAGACTGGAAAATTTGATAGAGTCAAGACCCATCAGTGTGCTGTATTCAGGAGACCCATCTCACGTGCAGAGACACACGTAGGCTCAAAATAAAGGGATGGAGGAAGATCCACCAAGCAAATGGAAAACAAAAAAAGGCAGGAGTTGCAATCCTAGTTGCTGATAAAACAGACTTTAAACCAACAAAGATCAAAGAGACAAAGAAGGCCATTACATAGTGGTAAAGGGCTCAATTCAACAAGAAGAGCTAACTATCCTAAATATATATGCACCCAATACAGGAGCACCCAGATTCATAAAGCAAGTCCTAAGAGACCTACAAAGAGACTTAGACTCCCACACAACAATAATGGGAGACTTCACCCCACTGTCAACATTAGACAGATCAACAAGACAGAAAGTTAACAAGCATATCCAGGAATTGAATGGAGCTCTGCAACAAGCAGACCCAATAGACATCTACAGAACTCTCCACCCCAAATCAACAGGATATACATTCTTGTCAGCACCACACTGCACTTATTCCAAAATTGACCACATATTTGGAAGTAACGCACTCCTCAGCAAATGTAAAAGAACAGAAATTATCACAAACTGTCTCAGACCACAGTGCAATCAAACTAGAACTCAGGATTAAGAAACTCACTCAAAACCGCTCAACTACATGGAAATTGAATAACCTGCTCCTGAATGACTACTGGGTACATAACAAAATGAAGGCAGAAATAAAGATGTTCTCTGAAACCAATGAGAACAAAGACACAACATACCAGAATCTTTGGGACACATTTAAAGCAGTGTGTACAGGGAAATTTATAGCACGAAATGCCCACAAGAGAAAGCAGGAAAGATCTGAAATTGACACCCTAACATCACAATTAATAGAACTAGAGAAACAAGACCAAACACATTCAAAAGCTAGCAGAAGGCAAGAAATAATTAAGATCAGAGCAGAACTGAAAGAGATAGAGACAGAAAAAACTCTTCAAAAATCAACAAATTCAGGAGCTGGTTTTTTGAAAAGATCAACAAAATTGATAGACTGCTAGCAAGACTAATGAAGAAAAGAGAGAAGAATCAAATAGATGCAATAAAAAATGATAAAAGGGATATCACCACCGATCCCACAGAAATACAAACTACCATCAGAGAATACTATAAACACCTCTACACAAATAAATCAGAAAATCTAGAAGAAATGGATAAATTCCTCGATACATACACCCTCCCAAGACTAAACCAGGAAGAAGTTGAATCCCTGAACAGACCAATAACAGGCTCTGAAATTAAGGCAATAATTAACAGCTTACCAACTAAAAAAAGTCCAGGACCAGAGGGATTCACAGCCGAATTCTACCAGAGGTACAAGGAGGAGCTGGTACCATTCCTTCTGAAACTATTCCAATCAATAGAAAAAGAGGGAATCCTCCCTAACTCATTTTATGAGGCCAGCATCATCCTGATACCAAAGCCCGGCAGAGACACAACAAAAAGAATTTTAGACCAATATCCCTGATGAAATTGATGCTAAAATACTGGCAAACCGAATCCAGCAGCACATAAAAAGCTTATCCACCATGATCAAGTGGGCTTCATCCCTGGGATACAAGGCTGGTTCAACATATGCAAATCAATAAACGTAATCCAGCATGTGAACAGAACCAAAGAAAAAAACCACATGATTATCTCAATAGATGCAGAAAAGGCCTTTGACAAAATTCAACAATGCTTCATGCTAAAAACTCTCAATAAATTAGGTATTGATGGGACATATCTCAAAATAATAAGAGCTATTTATGACAAACCCACAGCCAATATCTACTGAATGGGCAAAAACTGGAAGCATTCCCTTTGAAAACTGGCACAAGACAGGGATGCCCTCTCTCACCATTCCTATTCAACATAGTGTTGGAAGTTCTGGCCAGGGCAATCAGGCAGAAGAAGGAAATAAAGGGCATTCAATTATGAAAAGAGGAAGTCAAATTGTCCCTGTTTGCAGATGACATGATTGTATATTTAGAAAACCCCATCATCTCAGCCCAAAATCTCCTTAAGTTGATAAGCAACTTTAGCAAATCTCAGGGTACAAAATCAATGTGCAAAAATTTCAAGCATTCTCATACACCAATAACAGACAAACAACAGAGAGCCAGATCATGAGTGAACTCCCATTCATGATGGCTTCAAAGAGAATAAAATACCTAGGAATCCAACTTACAAGGAATGTGAAGGACCTCTTCAAGGAGAACTACAAAGCACTGCTCAAGGAAATAAAAGAGGACACAAACAAATGGAAGAACATTCCATGCTCATGGATAGGAAGAATCAATATCGTGAAAATGGCCATACTGCCCAAGGTAATTTATAGATTCAATGCCACCCCCATCAAGCTACCAATGACTTTCTTCACAGAATTGGAAAAAACTACTTTCAAGTTCATATGGAACCAAAAAAGAGCTTGCATTGCCAAGTCAATCCTAAGCCAAAAGAACAAAGCTGGAGGCATCACGCTACCTGACTTCAAACTATACTGTAAGGCTACAGTAACCAAAACAGCATGGTACTGGTACCGAAACAGAGATATAGACCAATGGAATGGAATAGAGTCCTCAGAAATAATACCACACATCTACAACCATCTGATCTTTGACAAACCTGACAAAAACAAGAAATGGGGAAAGAATTCCCTATTTAACAAATGATTCTGGGAAAACTGGCTAGCCATATGTAGAAAGCTGCAACTGGATCCCTTCCTTACACCTTATACAAAAATTAATTCAAGATGGATTAAAGACTTAAATGTTAGACCTAAAACCATAAAAACTCTGGAAGAAAACCTAGGCAATACCATTCTGGACATAGGCATGGGCAAGGACTTCATATCTAAAACACCAAAAGCAATGGTAGCAAAAGCCAAAATTGACAAATGGGATCTAATTAAAGAGCTTCTGCACAGCAAAAGAAGCTACCATCAGAGTGAACAGGTAACCTACAGAATGGGAGAAAATTTTTGCAATCTACTCATCTGACAAAGGGCTAATATCAAGAATCTACAAAGAACTCAAACAAACTTACAAGAAAAAAACCCATCAAAAAGTGGGCGAAGGATATGAACAGACACTTCTCAAAAGAAGATATTTATGCAGCCAACAGACACATGAAAAAATGCTCCTCATCACTGGCCATCAGAGAAATGCAAATCAAAACCACAATGAGATATCATCTCCCACCAGTTAGAATGGTGATCATTAAAAAGTCAGGAAACAACAGGTGCTGGAGAGGATGTGGAGAAATAGGAACACTTTTACACCATTGGTAGGACTGTAAACTAGTTCAACCATTGTGGAAGACAGTATGGTGATTCCTCAAGGATCTAGAACAAGAAATACCATTTGACCCAGCCATCCCATTATTGGGTATATACCCAGAGGATTATAAATCATGCTGCTATAAAGACACATGCACACGTATGTTCATTGCAGCACTATTCACAATAGCAAAGACTTGGAACCAACCCAAATGTCCATCAATGACAGATTGGAATAAGAAAATGTGGCACATATACACCATGGAATACTATGCAGCCATAAAAAATGATGAGTTCATGTCCTTTGTAGGGACGTGGATGAAGCTGGAAACCATCATTCTCAGCAAACTATCAGAAGGACAAAAAACCAAACACCGCATGTTCTCACTCATAGGTAGGAATTGAACAATGAGAACAGTTGGACACAGGAAGGGGAACATCACACTCTGGGGCCTGTCATGGGATGGGGGGAGGGGGGAGGGATAGCATTTGGAGATATACCTAATGTTAAATGACGAGTTACTGGGTGCAGCACACCAACATGGCACATGTATACGTATGTAACAAACCTGCACATTGTGCACATGTACCCTAGAACTTAAAATATAAATAAATAAATAAATAAATAAATAAATAAATGCTACATGAAATTTAAAAAAAAAGAAATAGAGGATTAGGAGGACTCTAAAGACCCTGTGAACCTCTCTCCATCATGCTCATCTCCTCTTCCCTCACAAGTAACCAAGATTTAAAATTGTGCATTTATTTTCTTGGCTTATGTTGTAGTGTTAACTGCATGCTTGTGTATCCCAAAACAAGGCTGAAAATTTTACATGAAGTTTGGATCTTTATATAAATGGGCTCATATGACGTATCTATGATTTGGTTTTCATTAAAATTTTTGCTTGGTTTTTTGAGGTATAATTTACATATAATAAAACTCACCTTTTTAAATGTACAGTTCAAATGAGTGTTGAGGACTGTATACAGCTGCATCATCATTCTGTCACTAAGAGGGACAGTATTTCCACCATCTCACAGTTTCCTTGGACCCCTTGTAGTCAAACATCATTCTCTGGCAACCACTGATCTGTTTTCTGTTATATATTTTTTGCCTTTTCTAGAATGTCATATAAATGGGATGATATGGTATAAAGTCTTTTGTGTTTGGCGTTTTTTCCTCTTAGCATAAACCTTTTGCACACAGGTCATTGTGTGGTCTTTTGTTTTCATTTCTTTCCAGAAGTGGATTTTCTGCATCACATGGTAGGTAGATTTTTAATTTTACCAGAAATGCTCAAAATGTTTTCTGTGCCGTTTTGTATCTGCACTGGCAATATGTGAGAGTTCCAGTTGTCCAGCATCCTTGTCAGTGGTGGTAATATCAGTCTTTTAAAGTTTAGCCATTCTATTGGCTGTGCAGTATTAAGGTTTTAATTTGTATTTCTTTGACAACTAACAATATTGAGTAACTTTTTATGTGCTTATTGGTTATTTGTAGTTTTTCTTTGGAACATTGGTTCAATTTTGGGGGTCTATTTTTGAAAAATTGAGTTTGTCTTATTAGTAAGGTATAAAAGTTCCATGCATATTCTGGAAACATTTTTCAAATGTGTTTTGTGAATATTTTCACCCAGTCCATCATCTGTCTTTTCATTGTATTAAAACTATCTTTCAAATAGCAAAAGCTTTTAATTTCAAGGAAGTCTAATTTATAATTTTTTAATGGTTTGTGCTTTTTGTATTTAAAAATCATTTGCCTAACATATGACTGCAAAGATTTTCTCCGGTGGTTTCTTTTAAATGTTTTATAATTTTACCTTTGTGTTTAGGCATATTTACCTTTCTGTTTATGATCCATTTAGAAATATTTCTTATTTGGTGAGAAGTAAGGGCAAAGGTTCCATGGCAAATGGCAAGGGTTTTTGCATAGGAATATCCAATTTTTTGGGCACCGTGAGCCTATTTTGGCATGTGAGTCTATTTTGGAATCACAATTTGGTTTTGTTGATCTGTACATTTATCTTTATGCAAATACCAAATGCAAATACAATAGTGTTTTGATTACTTGTAGCTTTAAGTAAATTAGATATTATAAGTCTTCTTTCTTTTTCAAATTTTTTGACTATTTTCAGTCAGTTGTCTTTACACATACATTATAGAATCAACTTGACCATATCTAAAAGTGACCTGCTGGAATTTTGATTGGGGTTGCATTGAATCTTTGGATCATCTGGGGGTAACTGACATCTTAATCTTGAGTCTTTCAATCTATGACCATGATATCTCTCTCCCTTAATTGCTCTCAGCAACTTGTATGTTTTAGTGTACAGTTCTTACATACATCTTGTTAAATTTATCCTTAAATATTTCATGTTTTTGATGCAATTGTAAATGGTTTTTGTGAAACTTGTTTCCAGTGTTCATTTCTAATATATAGAATCAGATTGATTTTGTATGTTGACCTTTTATTCTGTGACCTTGCTTAATTCACTGAATAGTTCTAGCAGCTTTTTTGGTAATTTCTTAGGATATTTTATATGGATGATCATTCTCCTGCAAATAAAGACGATTTTACTTTTTTCCTTTTCGGATTTTTTTTTTTTGAGACAGGGTCTTGCTCTGTTGCCCAGGCTGGAATGCAGTGGCACAATCATGACTCATTGCAGCCTCAGCCTTCTGGGTTGAAGCACTTGTCTTACCTCAGCCCCCAAAAGTATTAATAGCTGGGGCCACAGGCAAGTGCCACCATGCCTGGCTAATTTTTGTATTTTTTGGAGAGATGGGGCTTTGCTGTGTTGCGCAGGCTGGTCTTGAACTCCTGGATTCAAGGAATCTGCCTGCCTTGGCCTCTCAAAGAGCTGAGATTACAGGTGTGAGCCACTGTGCCCAGCCTATTTCTTTTTCTTACATTAGTATAGTGATTATGACCTCTAGGACAATTATAAATAAAAATGGTGAGAGTAGACATCCTTGCTTTGTTCTTGATCTTAGGGGAAAAGACTTCTTTTTTTAGCATTAAATATTATATTACCTGTAGGCCTTTCATAGATACCCTTTATCAGTTGAGGATATTTCTATTCCTAGTTTAAGCATTTTTATCATTAGAGGATATGGAACTTCGTCAAATGTTTTTTGTGCAATTAATGAGACAATCATATAGGTTTTCTTTTTTGGTCTGTTGATGTGGTTAATTCCTTTTTAAAACAAATTTTATTTTTGTTGAAGCAACCTTGCAGTTCGGGACAAAATCCATTTGTTCATGATTTATTATCTTTTTTACATATTGGTAGATTTTTATATGCTAAGAATTTGTTAAGTTTTGTGTCTATATTCCTGAGTGATATTGGTCTGCAGTTTTCATGAAATATCCTTCTATGGTTTTGGTATCTGTGTAATGCTGGCCTCTCAAAATGACTTAAGAAGCATTTCTTCCTTTTCTAGATTCTAGAAGAGTTCGTGTAATATTGTTACTATTTCTTCCTTTAGTGTTTGGTAGATTTCATCAGTGAAGCCATCTGGCCTAGAATTTTCTTGGTGGGAAGATTTTTAACTATAAATTCATTTTATTTAATAAAGAGCTATTTGGGATTATCACTTCTTGACTGAGCTTTCATAGTTTGTATCTTTTAAGAAATTTGTTGATATTATGTAAGTTGGCAAATTTACTGGCATAAAGTTATTAATAGTGTTTCCTTATACTCCTTTCAAGGTATATAGAGTTGCAGGAGTTGTCCCATTATTACTGATATTGGTAATCTTTGTTTTCCCCTTTTTCTCCTTGATCAATCTGGTAGGCCTTTGTTGTTTTCACTGATTCTGCCGCCCACCCAAGGAATGAGCATACTTTCATTGATTTTTCTCTTTTGATTTTCTATTTATTTCATTGAGTTCTGCTCTTATCTTATTTCCTTCCTTCTGCTTACTTTGGCTTTGATTCTCTTTCTCTTCTAGTTTCTCCAGGTCATTGATTTGAAGCCTTTCTTCTTTTTAGTGTAAGCATTGAATGCTATAAATTTCCCTCTAGGTGCTGCTTTAGCTACATCCCACACATTATTTTATGTTTCATTGAGTTCAATGATGAAGTTTTCTCAGCATTCCTATCCCCACCCTGACGGGAGACCACTTTTCCTTCCCCCTACTCAATGTGGGCCTAGCACACAAGGGGGTTTCCTGCCTCAGAGGCAAATTTTTTTTTTTTAAATCACAGAAATGAATAATGTTTAGGGGGTGGCCAAGTTCCTGCCTGTCCTTTAGCAGCAACCACTTGTAATCTTGTATTTCCACTGGGTTAAGATTGTAGATGGGTTTCTCCTAGTACCTCTGTTCTACTCTCAAATCTTGGCAGTCTCTCATGCCACCAAGAAGGGCTTTCTCAGGTCTCCCACTCTCATGAGCACCTGGTGGATACACATGGAGAAGAGATGGCAAGTGTGTGCAGATGCCCTTTGTGGCTGGAGCTCCAAGACTGCCACATGATTTCATACTTTGCCTTTAAGTGCTTGTTATAATTTCAGTTGCTTTCTGTTTAACTGCAGATATGACTATCTCTTCTTCCTGTGCTCTGCCAAAAGTGAAATAGTTTGTGTGTCTCATGTCTTCTCCTAGGATGTGTTACTCGTTGCAATTTAATTTACTTGGTTATATTACAACATTAGTTCTCTGAGGGTCTACAAAAATTTATGGTTTTGTGGATTTTTCAGGGGTTTTTTCATTGTTTATGGTGAGAGTGACATTTTCTTGTGGCTTCTATGTCCTAAGCAAAAGTAGAAGCCTTCAAAATTTTATTTTTGAGATTTATTCATGTTGATTCTACTAAACACAGCTCATTAATTTTTATTGCTGTACAGTATTTCACCATAAGAATATATCACAATTTATTTTTCCATTCTCCTGTTAATGAACATTTCATGTTTCTTGTCTGTTTCTATTTCTTTCTATTCTATTTTCACAGAACAGTGTTACTATGCACTTTTATTTTCTATTTATTTATTTAATTTTTGAGACAGGGTCCTGCTTTGTGGCCTAAGCTGGAGGGCAGTGGTGCAAAAATGGTTCACTGCAGCTTCAACCTCCTGGGCTCAAGCAATTCTTCCACCTTGGTCTCTCAAAGTTCTGAGATTACAGGTGTGAGCCACTGCACCCAGCCTGAACTGTGTGTTTGAATGCCTGTTGGAACGCTTGTGCAAGTATTTCTCTCAGACATATACCTAGGAAAGAATTTTCTGAGTTACAGGCACAACCCATCACTCTCTAAGAATTACTCTTTGTTCCCTTTCTTCATCTACGCATGGTATTACCCAACTTTTAAATTTTGCCAACCTTGTAGGAATCAAATTTTATGTGCTGGTAGTTTTGATTTGCATTTCCCTGATTACTAAAGAGGTTGAGTTTTTTTTTCCCCCTCATGTGTTTATGGGTCATTCATCTTTCTGTGAAATGGGTTTCATTTTTCTCTTGGGTGGTTTGTCATTTCTTATTGATCTACAGAAGTCTTTTGTATATTACTGATTATTAATTCTCTGTCAGTTGCGTGTATTGTAAATATTATCTAACAGTTTATGGTTTGTCTTCACTTTTTCATGATTCCTCTGCATTTACATGTTTTATTTTAATGTAATTGTATTCAGCAGTCTTTTCCTTTTGTGTCTTGTTTAAGAATCATTTCTCTGCTCCAGAGTTGTAAAGATATCTATATTTTCTTCCAAAAGTTTCAATGTTTTGCTTTTTATATTTAAGCTTTTAATCTAGTTGGCATTTTTTAAGTAGGTAGAGTATGAGGTAAGAGTTTAAGCTCATTTCCCCCTCATATGGGTAAGCTAATCTCCCTGCACCGTATAATGAGTAGTCCATCTTTTCCCCACTGATCTGCAGTGCTGTCTTTGCAATGTATTAAATATTTGCATTTGTTTGGGTTTATTTTCGGTCTCTCTATTCTGGTCCATCTTCCTGCTTGTTCATCTCTGTGCTAATACCATACTCTAGCTTTATGGTAAGTCTCATCTCTTTAGGAGTGTCATTGCTATTCTTGATCCTTTGTTCTTCCATATACATTTTAGAATCATCTTAATTTATATAAGGAATTCTAGACATTAAGAATTACATTTTATTTGTAGTCAATTTAAAAAGAATTGATATTTTTATAATATCTGAGTAAAAATGCACAATATCTTTATAAACTCTAAGTAAAAATGTACAATATTTTTACAGTATCTGGGTATTCCTAGCCATGAAAAGATATGTCTCTCCATTTATCTAATGGTCATCTTTAACGTTTTGAAAACTTTCTCCATAAAGGGCTTACATATCTTTCATTAGTTTATTCCAGAGTGTTTTGTAGTTTTGGTTGCTATTGCAACCAAATTTTGAAATTTACATTTTAAATAAAAATGGTATCTTAAAAATACCATGTGTCTTCTCCTTTGACTGGTATACAGAAAATTTTTTTTTTCATGTTGATCTTGTATCTAGAAATTTAGCTAAACTCTTATTCACTCTAATAATGTGTTAGTTTTCTGAGGTTCAAAATGTAAGCAATCATATTATCTGTGAATATGAAGTTTTCTTTCCAATTATTACACCTTATTCAGAATTTATTTTTCTTGTCTTTCTGTACCGGCTGGAGTTTCCAATACAAGAGTGGATAGAAATGGTGGTTGATGTTCCCTTTTCTTGTCCCTGATTTGTGTGTGTGTGTATGTGTGTGTGTGTGCGTGTGTGTGTGTGTGTGGTAGAGATGGGGTTTCACTATGTTGCCTAGGCTGGTGGTCTCCAACTCGTGGCTTCAAGCAATCCTCCTGCCTAAGCCTCCTGAGTAGCTGGGTTTATAGGCACAAGCGATCATGTGTGGCTCTTGGTCCTAATTTTAAAAGGGATGCTTCTAATGCTTCACTGTTGTGTCCAGTGTTTGCTGTAGATTTTTGTAGATCTTTTTATAATTTTAAAGAAGTTACATTTCTCCCCTAGTTTTCTAAGTTTTTTTGATTGCCTGGCAGAATTTTATGTGTTTTCTTCCTTGTTCTGTTAATGTGCTAATTTATATTAATAACTCATAAAAATCATCCTTTTATTCTTAGAATAAATCTAATTCAAAATTGATATTTTATATATTTTATTCATTGCTGAGTTAACTTTGCCTTTACTTTGGGAGAAGTTCGTCTGTATTCATGATTAAGATTGGTTTGTAGTTTTTTTGTATTTTCCTTGTACTTTGTTTTCAAAGTTATCTCATTAGATAGATTGAAGGGTCATTGTCATCTTTTTTTCTTTTTTTCTGGAAGAGTTTGCAAGAATTATCCGTCCCTTGGAAGCATGGTGGATCACCTCCAAATCCTATACCTCTTGGTCTGTTATTGTTTTTGTGGGAAGATTCTTGCTTCCTTATACAATTTTTTAAACTTTTCACTTTGAAATAATTATATATTTGCAAGAGGCTGCAAAGGAATGCACAGGGAAATCTGTGTGTTTCTCCTGGCCACCTCCAAGAATTTGACATGGGTACAACCATAGAGCTTATTCAAATTTCATTGGTTATACATGCACCCATTGATGTGTTTGTGTGCATGTAGCTCTATGAAGTTTTATCATGTGTAGCCTTGTGAAACCAGCACTATATTATGATACTGAACTGTACCATCAGCACAAGACTCTTTCATGCTACTCATTTATAGCCACCCTCACCCCTTCCCCATCTCTAGCTCCTGGCAATTGCTGATGTGTTCTCTATCTCTGTTGTTATTTCATCAATATTACATAAATTATGCAGTATTTATCCCTTTAAGATTGGCTTTTTTTTTTTCTTAGCATAGTTTTCTTTAGGTTCATCTTGTGTGTATCAATAGTTTATTGCTTTTTATTACCGAGTAGTATCTCATGGATATACCACAGTTAATGATTCACCTACTGAAGAACTTTTGGGTAGTTTCAAGTTTTTGGCTGTTTTGAAGAATGCTTCTATGAACATTTGTGTACAACTTTATGCATAAAAATAAATCTTCAATTCCCTGAAATAAGTGCTGTGGGAAGATTTTAGACTACTGATTTCAGTTTATTAATGGTTATAGAACTACTCTGAATGTGTATTTCTTCTTGAGTTTGCTTTGGTAAATTATATTTTTTCCTAGGAATATGTCAATTCTTTTTAAGTTTTCAAATTTATTGGCATAAAGTTCATAGTATTCATTTATTACCTTTTCAATCACTGCTATTTCTGTAGTTCTTTATACCTTTTTTTTTTTTTTTTAATTCCTAGTATGTTTTTTTTTTTTTCTTGGTAAATCTCATCAGAGGTTGGCCTTAAAGAACTAAGTCTTGGCTTCGTTAATCCTCTAGATTGTTTCTCTGTGTAAGCAATATATCAAATATGTCAACTTATGGGAAATACCTTTTAAAACATTCTGATTTTTATCTTCTCCTGTTCCTTTAAAGTTTGTCCAGTTAAAGTCTTCCCCTGATTCTGGATAGAAATTCAGATAGGCCCCATGACTGAAGTTTTCTCAATCATGCCACTACCGACATTTTGGGTCAGATAATTCTTTGATGTGGGGTCTGATCTGTGCACTAGAGGATGTTAAGTGGCATTCCTGTCTTCTGTCTACTAGATGCCAGTAGTACTCCCAGTAGTGACAACAAAAATGTGTCTGCAGACATCGTCAGATGTCCCCTGGGGGACAGAATGGCTCCCAGCTGAGGATCTGTGCCATGACTTGTGTTCAATCTTAGAAAACATAAAGTCATAGAATAACTTTTTTTCTGACCTTTTAAGTTAAATGCCGAATTCATTTTTCTGCCTTTTTCATTTTCTAAAATAAGTACTCCTCATTGTTTGTTTTGGTTGTCAAGAGATCCAGTGCCATTTATTGCCTAACTGCAGTAATTAACATATTCCAGATACTTGTTTTTTTGTTTTTTTTTTTTTTTTGCTCTTTACAGTTAGATTTTAATTCTAATTCTCCTCTTTTACCTTATGATTAATCTTGTGAATGATCTCTGGTCTTCCCAATATAGACCAATGATGATATTCATGGAACATCTGCTTTGGGGTAAGAAACTGTGGTGTATACTGATAGAGGACTCATTTCAGACCAGGAGAAAGGGTGTGTCTGAGAGAGAAGAAAAGGAAGAATGGGAGGGAGCAGTGAAGCAAAGAGGGGTAG
This sequence comes from Pan troglodytes, assembly GCF_028858775.2. Taxonomy (NCBI): domain Eukaryota; kingdom Metazoa; phylum Chordata; class Mammalia; order Primates; family Hominidae; genus Pan; species Pan troglodytes. The sequence continues at coordinate 106,920,171 of NC_072402.2, read as the reverse complement.
GGACGGTGCTGGAAGTCAGCTGGTCTCCTAGTTCCAAGTTTCTGTATGCATTAGACCTGCACAGGGGAGCGGCTGGTATTAGTTTGACATGAAAAGAAGTTTAGGGGTTAACCTGGCTGGAGCAGACAGCTGCTCCTTCACTTTACTTGGTCGAGATGAAAAGTAATGCCAAAACAGGTAAGATGTCCCCATCGCTGGCATTCCCTGGAAGATGAATGAAGTGTCCAATCCTGGAGGAGAAAATAAAAGCCAGCTTCTTACATTTTTGGCTGGCTGTGACAGGGTCTTCACTATTCTAAGGCTGTAAGACTGTGAACCTGGATGGGTCACCAGTGAGCAAATCCTTCACCTGCCCCACTAACTTCCTTTCATCAGGCTCATGTATCCTAAGTACCTTCCTCAGAGACCCACTGTGCTGCATCGCTGTCAGAATCATTCCTTGACATTTGGCAGGAGGACAAGAAGTGAGTGGCAGGCAGAGGGAAGGGCTCCAGGGGCTACTTGGGAAATCAGCTTGAGTTGAAATACCAACAGGCTCATTTATTGGCTTTTACCCAGGCTTAAAAGGAGACATTTTGTGAGTTTGTTTGTTTGTTTTCAGGAGAGGGAAAAGCCCTTCTGAATGTGGACTAAGACTAAGCCCTGCTGAAAGCTGGGAGACAGAGGCCCTAAGAGGGGAGCTTCTAAGGCTGTCAATACCTCAGCTTCCTATGACATTTGTTTTTCTATTAATTCTTGGCATTTATATTGCTGTGATAGATCAATTAGGCCATCACAATGTCTAGTCCATTGACCTTATCATTTATCCTATGGTACCACTGGTTACCACAGGGAGACTGCAAAAGAAACATTTATAATTTTGAATTACTTAAGTCCAGAGCTGGGGAAATATGAAAAAGCTTAGTTTGGATAATCAGCAGCACATTAGGTGAGGGAAACTTTAGGGAATTTTCCTTTTTCTCATCACTCTTGAATTTCAACAGCCATGTTGTATGAGGAAAGGAACAGAACCCACCCCATATAGCGTTGGTGTTTGGATATCTGAAATGACTCAAGAAGCCTTGGGAGATCACACAATCTCAAAGCTCGAAGGTGTCTTAGAGATCGTCATATTGGTCAGGATCCTTGGCTGCAGACAACAGAAATGGACTATGGATGACTTAGGTTAAAAAAAAAAAAAAAAAAGGGAATTCGCTACAAGGCTGACATGGGCTCCAAAGTTAACGGGGGAGGCTAGAGAATGAGGTTTGGGAATGGAAAAAACTAAGGGTGTCCTGGAGAGTTGGGTAGCAGGAATTATAGCAACACTTTCCTAGGGAGAATGGACTCTGCTTTAGTGAATTCTCTCAGGCTGTTCTTTGTCCTTCAAGTGTCAGCCCTGGGAGAAAGGATCCAATTGGATAAGTTTACAGACTAGTGAGAGTCCAACCAGGAATGAGATCCTGAGTTTCCCAGCTCCCAGCTTGGTGCTTGTTTCAACACCATACAGCTTTGGAACCCAGCACCATCAGCCTTCCTTGGGCATAATCACAGGTCTGACCTAAGTGTGTGGGCCAGTCCACGTGTACCACCACATTTTGGAAGTTTGAAAAAGCACTTCATTTAGATTCAGTTTTTATTGAAGGGGCAACCATTGATGCTGTTAATAGAAACTAGTTCTTACATTTATGTGTGTGTGTGTGTGTTGTTTTTTGTTTTGTTTTGTTTTGTTTTTTTGAGACGGAGTCTCGCTCTGTCTCCCAGGCTGGAGTGTAGTGGTGCGAACTCAGCTCACTGCAAGCTCTGCCTCCCTGGTTCACGCCATTCTCTTGCCTCAGCCTCCCGAGTAGCTGGATTTACAGGCACCTGCCACCACACCCGGCTAATTTCTTTTTGTATTTTTAGTAGAGACGGGGTTTCACCATGTTAGCCAGGATGGTCTCGATCTCCTGACCTCGTGATACGCCCACCTTGGCCTCCCAAAGTGGTGGGATTACAGGCGTGAGCCACCGTGCCTGGCCTTTTTTTTTTTTTTTTTTTTAACAAGCAACATCACCATTTGCCTGAAGAAATCAGCTAGAAGGGGGAGTGTGAAATGAAGTGTAGGACTTCAAACACCAAAAGAACTCCAGGATTTCAGAGATGCTATTTATTCATCTTGGGGAATGGGATTTAAGTCTGAGAGCCAACCTTCTTTGGTGATGAATGTACCTCATCCTAATTAATTGAAGTCAGTGAAAGCACAGGTTGTCTAGGAGACTGTGCCAGATATCAAACCTGCTGGAGCAGAGGATGCAACTCTAGACAGACAATTACGAGCTATGGTGAAAATGAATTCACCAAGGGCCCGGAAGCACACAGCTCTGGGTAGGGTGCTGTGGAAGCAGGAGGGTTAAGAGGATTGTATGGATTCATTTTGTCTATCCTAAGGAGCTTGTGGCCTACCCCATGAACAGTAAACACGTGTGTTTTTGAGAAGCAGTGGAGGTTGACTCATCTAATCCAAGCTCAGGGATGAGGAGGGGGCTTGGTTTAATGTAAGGGAAGTGTATGTTGCCCAAAATCCATGTAAATAACAGCTGGCAGTTTTAGGAAGGTTACTGATTTGCCAACTGAAGGGTACCTAGAAGTTAAGCGATGGCTCTGTGACCAGCTCAGTCCTGTACTGGACAGGCAAGGATACACATCTGAACTGCTCTAGGGTAGCAGGCTTCAGCCTCTGTTTCCAAACATCTCTCAGCCATCTTTCTCCCCCAAATCCTTGTGTTATGTCAAACAAATCTTGTTATGAAAAGCAAAAAAAAAAAAAAAAAAAAAAAAACCCAAAAACCCAAAAGTAAAACACAAAAATCCAGGCAAATAGCAAATCCACCCAGATAACTGGGACTTGAGCTCCATTACAGTTTTGATTTCTAAACAGGAAGCAGTGATTGGACTGTAAGCAACACACACCCATTATCATCAGAACTCATAAGCTTAATTACAGAGAAACTGAAAGCTAATAATTTTTATGCACTGTTATATCCCTAGGAGGCCAGTTACCATGGAAATCTTGCCTGCCTTTTCTTCCACTTGGAGCATATTTATATGGAAAAGGAAGAGAAATATAAACATGATGGAAAGATTAAATAAGACACGGCACAGTTTGCTACAAATATTTTACATTTATTATAAGAATACAATAAAGAGGTTCTGCAGACACATGAGTGGTAACTGGTCTATTGGAAAAGAAAAGGCAATTAAAAAATGATCTAAGTTTACAAAAATGATGAATCATGCTTTAAAAATGTAGAAACAATTAAAAAATATCCTACAATGTTAGCCAAAGTTCAAAGTGTATTTCTTTTGAATGTAAAAACTAACAAATAAATAAGTGTTAAATACAGATCTGAGTAAAAATGACAAAAGATAGACAACCAACTGCTTTATATATTTAGCTTTCATCCATTTTTCAGACTTGTTTATAAAGCCAGATAAACCCGCCAAAGCCTTGTTTGTGTTTTACACTGAACTTTCCAGAAGAAGCACCCTATTTCCAGTGTTTATCCACTTCACAAATACATTATCTTAAAACAACAGAAATGATTAAAGGTGCTTTAGCCTGACATTAAATGGACCATAAATCGGCAAACCACAGCAGTGCTTTACTCAAAATGCTGCTTGCAGGTGGAATGTCTTTACCAGAAGTGCCTGAGGGCCCCACTCCTACTCCATCATCTCAAACTCATCTATCAAAAGGAAAAGGAAGGAACTTAGAAAAATCATATTTCCACATCCATTCACTATGAGAGCCCTAGACTAGAGGGCCACCCACAGTCAAATGAATGGCATGGGCACCATTTGTACATTTTGTCTTGGCTTTCAATTTGCTTGGGTTCCTGAAGAAGTCAGGGCTGTTGCTGGAACTTTGACAACTTGATTTTATTCTTCCATTTTTTCATCTGGGCTTTCCCATATGGTTCTATGTCTATGACTTTATATAGTGTTCCAGTCTTTTAGGGCACTTGCCAGAAGAAGCCAGACAAAACCAAGAAAAAACACAAAGAAAACCATAACATAAAGCCAGCAGAATTTGCACCACCACCAACCCCCACTATATTCATTCAGATGCTCAATTGGGCCATCTAACTTAATACATTTAAATGTAAATTTATGTAAAATCTATAGACGTCTGACTAAAGAAGCTGTTTCAGTGGGAAACCTCAATGCTCTGTAAAGAATGATGAACAGAAATGGCCCATAAATATGCTCCTGGCCACTGGTCCACATTGACAGTCTGATCATGTCACAGGATGCAACTGGGTAGCTGACATTTTGTATAGTAAAGTGAAATGCTCAGCAGGTGTAAGAGTTTCATGTCTTTGGCCACTTTGGTCATGGATTTGAAATAACTAAGACCCCTCTTGACCAGTTCCCCTTTATCTGTGATTTTGATTTGATGCTTAGAATCTATATTGGGGATTGAATTTAGAATCATAGGATTATAAAATTTACTTGTTATGGGAAATCAGATGAACCTTGTAGAACCAATCTCTTTGACACTAAAGCCAAAGATAGTGAATTCCGTTGGAACATGTACATATTCTGTACACTGCAGGTATGAGAGGTCTAGAATCTAAGATGGAATTATGACAAGTTCTTTTCTGTTGGACTGGTCTTCTGATTGTTACTGAAGCAAAGCAATTCACATTGGCATGGCATGGGATAGACCTCCATAGCATCTTACAGTCTAAATACAAGCAACGTACTTTAAGTAAGGAGAAAATATTCAAAGTCCTATCAAGCATGGCTCTGGGCACCTTTCCCTCGGCATTTGCTTCCAACAGTCTGGCATTTAAGAGCAGGCAGGCAAGTTTATTTCTACCAGGTCAAATTATTTGTAAAAGGGAAATTCCTACATAAGAGGGCGTGTTTATTTCTTTCTTTTGGGTTTAAAAATAAAAGCACGGACCGATGAGCTGGGAAAGACTGCCAGGCTGGTTCTTTTACCTAGGATCTCAGTAATACCAGATTCCAGATTCCCTCTCGGCCTCTAAGACTCTGAATCCAGGTTAGAGGTCTGAACCACCCCCCTCCCCAAATGGGGGGCATTTAGTTTTTTGTTTCATAAATACTGTCCAGGCAACTCAAAGAAGACACCAAGGTTATGCTATTTGACAACAGCTATATGAAAAATGACTTTGGACTCTGTTTTCTTTACTGCTCAGTTTTTTGCTGCTCCAGTGTATGAATTGAGATTTATTTTTTAAGGCCCTCTTACATTTATCCTGTGTTGCTCAGAACGCCGACGTTTCCCACTGATATCTGTCCTATGCTTTCAAAAGAAGGTATGATCTTCTGGGATCAGATGAATTGCTTAAGTGGTTACAGTTTTTGCAAGGGTGTTCTAACTGATGACAGTGGGGTAAAGTGGGATTTCTATTGCCTTCTTTGGTTACAATTTGAATCTGGCTTCTTACTATGTCATTTTAGCATCTGCTTTGGATACTATTTACAACGTGCTTATTCTGATTCTTAGCAAATAGGAAAATAGGTGTGGTGTTTGGCTTTTCAGGAAGAATACTGCTTTGAGGAACTGCAGAGTACAGGTATTTTCATGCAATGTGCTCGGGGGTCTGTATTTCTAGGTAGAATGACTTATTTTGAACTTAAGGCTTCATATTTGCTGCCCTCTTTTCTGAAGCTATGAAAAAATCCCTTAACATTACACAATTGAAATACTTTCAGACATTTGCTGCCAAGAGGAGTGTGAAGAAAACAACAAAAGGTATTGGCAATAGAACAGTGGAATGGAAGAACTGAGTATGTCCAGGAGTTTAAGATAAAGCAATTATTGCTAGTGTTTACACATTTCTTTAGTGGGTAGAGGAGGCCACCTGATCAGCTTACTTGGTCAAGTCAATAGGCTGCCTCCCAGGATACCTCCCAGGATACCTCTACTCACAGAAATCTTGCTGCGTTAGGAAAATCTCTCAAGAGCTTCTACTGATAGTGTTACTCATCTAACAAGTGCGACCTGATCATCCTGTCTCCACATCTAGGACTCCAACCAGGTCTTTGAATTCTAACCTGCACCCATCATGGGGCTTATCACATACTGAGTGTGTAGCTGGCCTTGTTAAGTAGGTGCCTAGGAGTTCCTTAGAAGGCTAGGGTCCCCCAAGTACCTGAGGAGAAACTTTGATGGAAGCCAATTACAACATTATTCAATATAAGCTGATGATAAAGGCTTTACTATTTTGGTAAAGCAAAATCTTGAAAAACTAAAGGTGAGAAAAGGAAATAGTAATCAGAAGTCAAATACTGGAAAAACTAGCACCTGGTAGTATTCTCTGCACCTCATGTGGCAGATGTTCAAGAAAAACTTTCTGAATCAATACAGCTGAGCGAAAACATAACATTCCACTTCCAGCATCAACACTGTCACTTAGAACAGTTCATTATTTTGTAGAACACTTGCATCTTGCTGGCCTCAGTAATATTTGAGAAGATAGTTAGAAATTCAGGATTTGTATCTCTTAGAGTGAATTCCAAATATTCATTTGTTTTGAGGTTTTTACAAATTTGCTGACAAGAGGGAAGCTAAATCTGTCTTCGTGTCACAAACCTGAAAGACTTTTTCTTTATTAAAATTAAAAACAGGAGGTTCACAGCAATTTTCCTGAATGCTGGCTATCCTAGCTGAGTAATGTGTGCCATTACTCAGCTTGCTACTGCTTAGGGAGAGGGCTGAACCACCGTTGTGTCTGAGGCCTCACAGAAAAACAGAGCAAGGGTAATTCTGATTAAACAATGGTTACCTCCTGAGATTATAGGGAGGGTAGGTAAAAATTAAACCAATGTCCAATTCAATGCCCTTTAAAAAAGTGTTGTAGAGACTTAAGAGTCACGCACTGTTTAAGGACACACAGCAGGAAGCTCCTCAAACCCTTTGTGAAGGTTAGTTTCCTTTATTGTTATTGCATTTATTGTTGGCTTTGGGTCATTTTACATTGGTGCTTTGTTACTGCCCTTCTTCATTTCCTTTCAACCTTCCTTTCTGGATGTCTCTTTCTTTTTGTGTCTTACCTTAGGCACCCTGACTGGCTTTAGGATTTCTAGATTCCTTTCCCTCAAATGTTATTGAAGACAAGGAACATTGCTACTTGTATTCTTCCATTTCTCTGTTGAATACTATGTTTCCCCACAGTAGCTCTCATCATAGTAAGCTCCCTCTGTGGGTAACTCTAGGAGTCATTTAGTCAACGTTAGTCCAAAGGTGAAATAGGGCGGATCTAAGTGTAGTCTCATTTAGGAGACTTTAGCCCAGGTTAAGCCTCACTGTAACCAAAGATTTCTAATAACGTGTGGATAATCAGTGATCTTAGCTTAAGAAATATTAAATATAACCAATGCAAATGTAAAGAAGCTTTGGGTAGTGTCTTTGAAAAACTGGAATACATATGTCCAAATGCATTAGTTGGGAAATAATGAATATAAGCATTTCCCAGAACACAATCATCTCTGAGCTGGGAATATAACACTGCTCCTAACACAAGGAGAGGTATTTGGTTTACTCTTTGCTAAGGCCCACACACTGGAGATGACTGCTTTTGCTTTAGTTCTGCTAATCTTTTTTATTTTCCATAGGACAGGATCTGGCCTTGTAGCATGTTCTCCTCAGGCTTCCTAATGACATTGTCCAAATCTTTGTTTCACTTTAATTTTTCCACACTCTGTGTGGGGGTGCATCATCCTGCCTTGGAATAACTGGTTCCTCCCTCTTTTGCATTTGAATCTGCTGCCTCAGCACCTTATTAAATATACTGAAGCCTATGCTCATTACTTCTATGCAGTTTAAAGTGACTAAGAATCTAGCACACCAGGATTTTTCTGCCACCCAAGAATCTCGGTCCTTATTAAGTGGCTAAGTGATTCCTAATGCCTACACTAAAAGTTCAGAATTTAATTTCTGAATCGGTATGAGGCAGGAGGATGGTTTTTAATGGGGTAGTAAATATTTCATTAAATTGAATTATGGCTAAGGTATAGTTTATACACCTTCTGTAGGACAGCATTTTTTTTAAAGGGGAATTTTTGGGACTTTAAGAGTGTAGCAAAATCTCCTTCAAGTAGGTCATTCTTGGTACGTGAAATCCTGACTTTTAAAATCAGTATCTTCATATGTGGTTTTGGAGTCTTCCAAAATATAGTATTCAGACTTGATGTGAAACTAATCAAAACATAGAAAAATAAATGAAATTAAAATATTTAATGAATATCATTCTGATATGTATAAGGAAATCAGAGTTAGTCATAAAAGAAGTAACACTATTTTGATGGTAAACTTTCACACTGACTTAGTAGTATAATGGAAATGCAATATAAACTCATTTCCATACAAAATCTGATTCCATTTAATTAAGATATTAATACCTAAAGAAAACATGTCTTTTCCAATTGTCTGTCTCTCTGCTGCTTATTTTGCACTGTTCTGTTTTGTGGGAGGGTCTGGCTTCCTAAATGCAAAAGCAAGTCTTGCAATGACTCACAGCACTAACCAGGGCAGCCAATTTTGTTGATAAGAAACAAACATCTAAAATATCAATGATAAAGGGAGTATACGTAAAAAGAAGAGGGCTGAGGCAAACAATGCTTTTTCAGAAAATATCAAACTTCAAAAGATGCATGGCCATTAAACAGTGTACACAGTATACTAAGTAAGGTTTTCAGGTACATTCCTACATCTGATGACTCACCAGAATTAATTATAAAGTGGTGTGACTGAAATAACCCTGAAAAACTGTGACTTATGATTCAGATATTTGTATTGTTACATTATAATTTATTTGGATTGTTGCATTTTAATTTTTGTTTATCCCACTACAAGGTCCTCAGTGGGTGGCGTATGTTGTAACTAAAACACTTTCTTCTTGACATAATCTAACACTAGTATTGTGAAGCCATAGTTATTTTGTGGTACTAGCCAATCTTCACAAAAGTTATATGGGAAAACTGAACTGAATATAATATAGATAGAAAAACCAAATTATGGTTTAAAGGAAATTAAAACTATTTCAATTACAAAACATTTTTTCTTCTCAAAATAATCCTAAAATGAAAAACAATTGTGAAATGTGCACTGAAAATATCTAACACAATTAGGCTCCTGGTCTATACTTATCTGCTAATAAGATGTTTCAGTAATATCGTATTTGTAATAAAACAGTGAATTATGAAAGGAGAATTTTGTTGCCCACATTAAATTTGGGAGATAAAAGAGAAACAATTACATGAGACCTTTCACTGGAGACCTCTCACTGGAGACCTCATGGCAGGACAGGCTGAAATAAAGCTTCAGTTTCTGAAGTTTAAACAAAACCTGTCAATTTTATTTTCCCAGAAGAGAAAGAATATGTTGGCTTTGGCCTTAGATTACATGGAATGCAAAATTAATTTTAGGTTTCACATGTTGGTAATAAATGTTAATTTAACAGTGAAAAATTTCTTTCCTTGTGAAATGATGAACAACCTAAACTGTCTCATAAAGGCCCCTTAGTGATTCAAGGTAGAAAGACACCAGTGAGACACAGACTGCTTGTGTTTACCTCCCCCCATTTTAATAAATTTAAGGACTTATGAGAGGAACTATGCAGTAGTAAGAATAAATATATATCTTGAATAACCCATTAACAACACAAAGATTTGTGACTGGACTAATTACATCCGGACCAGAAGAAATTTTGGTTACAACTCTTTTCTTACTAAACAAATCACAGGATTTTGTACATTTCTGAATCTTCCTTTCCCTACATCAACTTGCACATTCTGAACAGTATGTTCGTGCTTCCTGGGCATGGATTAGCCTCCTAAAGTACATAATTCCAATAATTATCATCAGTGACAGAAGGGATGAATAAATTATGCTTCAAGCACAACAAAATTAACAGTGAAAAACTGTTTGCGTAAGTTTTTCTTAATGCATGTGACTATATTAAATTTAATATTCTATATGACTGAGAGACTCCCAATAAGTTATTAATCCTGAACTATACCACTGCCTGCTTTAGGACAAAGAATAAAATGGAATTTAAATGCTACACATGTCACGATGTTTTGAAGAGCTTTTTAAATTTAAGCACAGAGTAATGATGTGAACTGCAAATTCTAACAGCCTGGATAAGTGAAATATCAATGCTGTGTTCATTCTTAACACCAGAATGTCAGGATTAAGCTTTAGGTCTTGTTCATAAAACTAAAGCCAAAACCATCATTCTCTCTCCTTGCTGAGAGCTTAGCATGAAGCCACTATGTGATGGGAGGCTGTTTTCTTTAAACAGACAAAGAATATTACAGAGATTCACTTAGAAATACTAAAAAAAGGGGTAGGAATATCCTATTTTACTCTTACTTTTGAAGGTTGGTAAGTGCCTCAATACCATAGCGCTTCTGAGTTTGCGCTTTGATTTACCATAGTACGTGCCATCAAAATAAATTTCCCTTTAGTCTGAATGTACTAATCATTAAGTATGTATGAAATCTGCAAGGAGATTGAAATGTTAGATACAAGTCACTTTTCAGTATTATCTTTCATACTCTAAAGTACTGGTGTGAGTTCTGTGCGATGGTACAGGCAGCAAACAGCTGGAGAGGGCAGGAGGCATTTTCTATCCCTAAGCTCTTCCAATGAATGCAGACCAAATAATCACTAAGGTAATGTTTACCAGGACACAGGCCTGAGAACTTATAAAAGGCTTCCAGAACATATTTAGCCCTGAGCATGACCTTCTTCTATATATGTATTTATCCTGAGAGGCAACTATATACAGATCATGGGGTAAGTAAGTTCCCTAGATAAAAGATACAGAATCCTAGTTTTAACTGAGTTACATTTTATTCACATGAGACATCTTCAGCACTCTGCTTGCACACCTGTCAGCTAATGGTAAGAATGTCCAGGGGGCAGTATAATGGTCAATGAAGGTGGAAGTAGAAATGGGAGGGCTGTCCCTATGTCATATTTCTCATTAATATTCACCTGACTTCTAGACTGTCTACTTCATTCACATCTGTCTTGCACCTTGGTGGTGTGTGTGTGTGTGTGCATGTACACACGTGAATGTGTTGGTGAACTAGAATCATGAAATTCTGACAGCTCTAAAAACTGGTACAAATAAAGGAAATTACATTTTGGAATGCCGCCTCTAAGGTGAAAATGCTTAACTGAAAGTATGCTGTTATTTCTGTGGATTTGTGCTTTGCAGTTTCTCTCAAAATTTTTGTTGCCATTACGAGGACTCTATGAACTCCTGAAACTTTTCTTAGGACCTTTCTGGTAAATTCAGACCATAAAATAGAATATGTATTATGTGTTTTTAGAATAGAATATGTGAATGTTTGTTTAGATGTTTAGAAAGGCATAACTCTGATAAGGTGGTTTTATATTTTCACTTTCTTCTTTACTCTGATAATCATTCTTTAGCTGCTCTTTTCTCCAGCCCACCCTCCTGTTCAAATCTGTTTCTTGCTTCACAGCTCTCTGTAACATCCTTGAAAAGCAACTGCCTCAACTCTAACTTTGACGACGTTTCATGCGTTGTGTGTGTGTTTCTTTTTTTTTTTTTTTTGGTAGAGACAGGGTTTCACCATGCAAGCCAGGCTGGTCTCGAACTCCTGACCTCAGGTGATCCGCCTGCCTCGGCCTCCCAAAGGAGGGAGGGGGCTGGGCACTGTGGCTCACGCCTGTAATCCCAGGCATGTAATCTCATGCCTGGGATTACAGGCGTGAGCCACCGTGCCCGACCTACGTGCATTGTTTTCTGATGCCCAGACAAAGGAGGAGGAAAATGACAACCTTACAAATAATGTAGGAGCATGATGATTCTTACATTGGGCTTATACCTGGCAAGAAAGAAAAGAAAAACCTCAGGAGGTCCAAATAATTCCCAATATAAAATTCTGTTTACAAATATAATCTTGCTTTGGCAGAGGAGAAAGCCAGCTGTGGTTGGAACATGTCCTGCAAACATGGCATTACCAATGCTGTTTATAGCACCAACTGAGTAGGGTCTGTGGCATAGGATGGCAGCCCACAAACTGTGCCTGAAGTAGAAAAAAGGTGTGAAAAGGATAGATCTTTTATCCTTCACACACTTAGAAGCCTGTGCTTTTCTATCTGCAATGGTCTGAAATGGTAGGATTGCTATGGTTAGCTAAGAAAGCCCTTGGTAGGACTGCCTATTTCTTTAACAAATTTGCCTTTGACTTTTTACAAGTGGAACGTACTTTTAAAACACCCAGTTAATAAAAAATAATGGTAGAAGACTGTCGAAGGTAATGTGGTATAAATTCATTGTTAATGAGAACAATAATGTTACTCTGCTGGAGGACAGAGTCCTGAAGGCTGAGTTTGGCGCCATCCTGTCACTATGTGAGTTTTCTCTTGATGATAGTGAGCTCTTTCTGAAGTTCACTGAACTTAGGGCGATTTTCAGGTTTATAATCCCAACACTTCATCATGATTTTGGAAATATCCTCTGGACAGTGCTGGGGAGCTGACATCCGGTATCCTGAAGACCCAAGAGAAGGAGAACAGAATTTAGAATGGAGGTAAGACACAAAATGTTCACACAGGGCATTATGCAGTTATTAACTTTTGGTACCTTACGTTGTAGTTATATGGAAACAAAACATCAATTTCTGGGGAGGCTGAGTTTTTATTTTCTACAGGTGATGCAGAATTCAATATTACAGAGTCTTAAGACTTCTAATTCAAAGAACATTTTTTATTTGTTCATTTCTCAGAAAGTCTGATGTAAGATACATACAAATGCATATTATAGTTGCTCTAAGTATTCACTTTCAGAATTAGACCCTGTGAACAGTTTTAAAAAATCATCTGTACAACCTATGTTTTTCAAGATGAAGAGGAGGATTTTATAAATGTGAATTCAATAGGGAAATAAATAAAAATGAATATGAGTCATATTCTTTTACCGTCTGTTGGTTGGCAGTGTTTCAGCAGTGCATTGGGTAGTGTGTAAAGGTAGGAGAAGGTAGAAAGGAAGTTAGAAAGGCATCTTCCTTCATCCACTTCTACAACCATGCCCCTCACTGGGGCCCAGACATTAGGGCACAGTATTTTATCACGAGCTTTCTTTTTGTCGAGACTGTACGCTACACAAGTGCATGCAAGCCTGTCACCATTACTTAGTTATTCCCATCTATGGTCTAGGAACCCCAAAGGGTTTCTTCAGAAGTGCTACAATGTTGTCACATTCTCAAAAACTTCCTGAAGACTAACTGCATTTCAATTTGGAATATTATTTAAAAGGAGGTTTATCTGGCATAGAACACAAGAGTTTGAGAAACACCACCCTATTTCTCTTAACGACAGCGAACAGCCCAATCCTGCAGCTGTCATGCCAGACAGGGAAAGGGTGGAAGAAAAGCCTATATACCTCTCTCTCGCATTGAAATCCTTCAAAGTGTTTGGATAAAGAGCAGAGATGTTAGATAAATCTGCTTCTGAACCCCAGAGATGGTCTCATAACACAACCAAACAGTATCTAACACACCCCTCCTCAAGCAGACACACTATAAGCACTGCCTACCCCTGGGGCTGGACATGAACACTAACAATGAATGTATTTGGCTCACCTCTTTCTACTTGCTCTCTTGCTTGTTGATTTGTCATTCCAGGGTATGGACAAACCCCTAAGCTGAAGGTCTCCCAGAGAAGGATGCCAAAGCTCCACACGTCACTCTCTGAACTGTATCTCCCTGGAAGGGGAACAACAACCATAACCACATGAGGCACAGTAGACAAGTAGGTGACCCTTCCTGGTTATGTATGTCTGTGTCAGTCATGCACCACATAATGATGTTTGGTCAATGATGGAGCACATATATGACAGTGGTCCCATTATAATGGAGCTAAAAAATTCCTATTGCCTAGTGATGTGGTAGCCATGGTAATGTCATAGTATAACACATTACCTTTTCTATGTCTAGATACACAAAAACTTACCATTGTGTTAAAATGATCTATAGTATTCAATACAGTAACATGCTATATAGGTTTGTAGCCTAGATGTGTACTTGGTTTCTGTAAGTATACCCTATGATCATGGAATGATGAAACTGCGTAATGACGCATTTCTCAGAGTGTATCCCTGTCATTAAGCGATACATGACTGTATTTAAACTTACCAAATGAGTTCGACATGCAGTCTTCCTATTCTCTTTACTGGTTTTACATTCCAGGTCTAGTAATATTACCAATTAAATAAATATTCTTCAGGCTGCTAGTTTAATCAAACTAGCCTCCAAATCACTCTCCCTCCCCCCAAGAATAAATATTCAGCCAGTGTGCAAGCTTACTTTCTCTGTGGTATCTGAATGAGATAGATGGTTTATATTAAAAAGATATACATTTTTACGTTATCAATCCTAGGAGATTAACCAAGTTGGATTCCTGCAATTTTGTCTTATGCCTACTTCGTTTTCTTTCCATTAAAATTACAAACAAACTTAAAGCAATTAGGAAAGTTTCTTCATTTTTTCACTCATTGCTGTTTACAGATGTTCTTACATGCTTAAAGGTCTCATTTTCTCTGATAGTTTCATTTACGAAAAATATTTATGTGTGTTTTAAACAGTGGAAATTAACATAGCTGGCTAACAAAAACGTCTTTAAATTACATGGTGCGCCTTGTTTTGTTGAAATACCTAGGTGCACCTGTTTTACTGAGCTACATGAGCTAAGCTCTTAGAATTTTTTTGGTAGTCTCCTAGAGAAGCACAAAGATACAAACCAGCACAAGGTATCTTCTGGAGATGGACGTGGAATAAAGGAGGAGAAGCAGATCAGTTTTTTCCAATCTCCAGCCTCTCCAAGGAGCTAAGAGTTTCCAAGATGTTCCCAACATATTTGTATTTTTTACTTTTACATATACTATCATAACTAACTCCATTTACAGTGGTGTTAAAGATTTCTTAAGTTATTTCATTTTCTATCCCTCATGTGGTTTCCTGTCTTAACTCTGCCACTGCAGGATTTATAAATGCTCCTCCTCCAAAACTGTCATGTTACTTTAAAACAGGATGGCCTTTCTTAAAAAAAGAAAAAAAAGTACTTAGTGAAAACCAGAGTATGCCTGCTATAATAACTGCTCTGACATCAGAGTGGCGTTGTACTAACTGATTATCAGCTCCAGCTGTGTGAAGTAGCGTCCTTCTTAGTAGATAGTAATTATGGACATTTTTGGGTGGAAGATTAATTTTCTTGTCTGCCTATCATTTCATGCTTGGCATTCAATAATTTAATACTTTTCATGAAAGTCATTCTATGGCTACAAGTTAAGACTAATTCTTTAAGAAAATGTAGGTTATACAGACTCATATCTTATTTTGTAAGATAATATCTGGGCAGAGATCAATAAAGACATATTACATATAAACCAAGATCACACTCTGGAAGTAAAAGCTTATAACCTAGCTCTGAAACCTGGATCTTTGAACCTGGTTTTGTTGGGTAATTTTAACAGACCAAGAGTAACTTACAATTGTATAGCATTTTGCTACTTTTCTATGTCTCACTTGATCTTCACTATACTCTATAGGGAAAAGGTCCTACTGTTCTTATCTTACAAACTGATGGCTTGCCAGGGTCATGCAGCTAATGGCATGGGAAACCTGCTCACTAAAAATTCTGCCTCCCTCCCATTTCACGGTACTTAGTTACATCATGCTAATATAACTAATTAGAGGATATATCAGCCCCAAATACCCAGGTGACAAAAGGAAAATTTCTGTTCAATAATTGATGATAAATAGATGATTTATGATTTCTTAGTTGGAGATCAGTATTCTATTTTCCCCTTATAAAAACAGTACCTTTGGTGACAGCTGTGACTAAGGATGGTAGCAATATATGCCAAACAGGCGTTGAGTATTCTACCATTTTGTATTTTTTTTTAAAGTAAAGTATATGAGAAAGACACATACAAAAAGATTTCTCAGCCACTTATGAGAAGAGTATGAGACTGTATCAAGAGTATTTTCATCTAGGAAGGAAAGTGATCTGGCTAGCAATAGGGCTGGGAATGCCCTTTAGTATTGCTTGATTTTTTTTTTAAAGCCAAATATACAAAAACAACACTTATGATAACACAGTGACAATAGGTTTAATTCTATGCCCCACCCCCCACTTTTCTTGAGACAGGGTCTCGCTCTGTTGCCCAGGCTGGCGTGTAGTGGCATGATCATGGCTCTGTGGCCCTAAGACAGTTTCAGAGAGGTTCCTTGGACTGGAGGTTTCTTTCATCCACCCTGACCCCATACTACATGGGAGATTTGAGTGTTTCACCTATTCTGAGTGAGACAAGAGTGAAGAAAGAGTATATACTGCTTTCATATATGAAAGAAGTATTGGATTGGGCACGGTAGCTCACGCCTGTAATCCCAGCACCTTGGAAGGCCAAGGCGGGTGGATCACCAGAGGTCAGGAGTTCGAGACCAGCCTGACCAATATGGTAAAACCCTGTCTCTACTAAAAGTACAAAAATTAGCTGGGCGTGGTGGCGGGCACCTGTTGTCCCAGCTACTGGGGAGGCTGAGACAGGAGAATTGCTTGAACCCAGGAGGCAGAGGTTGCCGTGAGCCTAGATCGCGCTGCTGCGCTCCACCCTGGGCAACAGAGCAAAACTCCATCTCAAAAAAAAAAAAAAAAAACCACGCTAGGATTTAGAGTCAATCTTCAGTAATTGTAGTCTGTGGGAACTAAACTTCTCTGGATTGCTAGGAGAAGGCTTGTAGAGTCTTTCAGGAACTCTCTCATTGGACTGGGTATTAAATACTATAAACGTCTCCTATATCAAAATCTCTCCTTCCTTGTCATCTAAATTGTTCTACGTTTCATAAAATTTACTAAAGTCTACTAAAAAAGTCCCTCACTGTAGATCAAGGATCTTCAGAGACTGGGCGCAATGGCTTATGCCTGCAGTCCCAGCTACTCCGGAGGATGAGGTGGGAGGACTGCTTGAGCCCTGGAGGTTGAGGCTGCAGTGAGCCATGATTATGCCGCCGCACTCCAGCCCGGGTGACAAAGTAAGACCCTGTCTCAATTATAAAAAATCTTTAGACTTGACTTGTCCTTATTACTTACTTAAAATGCTTTGGGTCTGGCTGTTAGATATATCCAGAATTGAAACTTTAATTTGTAAATACAACACTTTAGTCAGCTTGAAATTCAAAAAATACACCGTGGTCAAGAGGCAGAATTTTACTTGGCAAAATTGTTTAAGAGTAAGAGGACTTTTAAAGGCTATATAACACAGAGAATCTGGCAAACAGAGTTAAGAGCAAATTCTAGAGTTGGATTTTACTGGTAAAGACTTTAAGGACTCCCAAGCCCAGTTACAGCTTCCTTAGTGCTTGAAAATGTTTTGTCATCTAACAAAAACCTTTGTGTAAATATTGAGTATTATAATCTATCTTTTATCCTGTGATCATCCCCCTTAGTAATATAATCTGACCCTAGAGTTAATAACAACAATCACCCCAGAGAGGAATCACTATGGAAAATAGCAGCTCTGCCATTTTTTCTAGATTCTAAGGAATAGTGGAACTGGCTTGCAATCACTAGAAAGCTCATAAGAAAGAACCTCTCTTACTGACACGCTGAAAGACAAACTAAGGGTGAGGGTTAGTATCTGTGGTAGCTGGGTCAGCCCCAATCAACTTCCAAACCAATTACATTCAAAAGCTTTATCTGGAAAACATTTGGTGGTTCCTCAAAAAGTTAAACATAAAATTACCATATGACTTCTAGTATATACCCAGAATAATTGAAAACTGTTCAAATACACAAAAATGGATAAATGGTTGTATATCCATACAATGGATTATTCAGTCCTAAAAAGGAATGAAGTACTGATACATGATACAAGATGGATGAACCTCAAAAATCTTACGCTAAGTAAAATAAGCCAGACACAAGATATCGCATACCGTATAATTCCATTTGTATGAAATTCCCAGAATAGGTAAATCCACAGAAATAAAAGGCAGATTGGTGGCTACTAGGGGACAACGGAATGGAAGAATGGGAGGAGGATGCTTATTGGTGACAGGGTTTTATTTTGGATTGATGAAAATGTTTTGAAACTAGAGGTACTGGTTATACAACATTGTGAACTGTACTAAATGCCAATGACTGTTCACTTTAAAGTAATTAATTTTATGGTATGTGAATTTCACCTCCATTTTTTAAAAAAGCTTTCTCTAATTTAGGAATTAAATTAAGGCATTTATAAATGCTTTACAAATTAGTTTCCATAATGAGGTAATTTTTCATTTTAAATCAACAAAGAATCATTTTACATTTTTATTCAAAACATACCATACCCATTCACCAATCCATGGCTCATATGCTGCTTCCCTTAATGAAAATATAATTTCTAATTTTATTTAAAGCACACTTTTTTTTCCTCTTAAATTCTTGAGTTGTCATTCATCTTGTTATGGCCCATTTCATCCCAACCACAGATAATGCAAGTTATATTTATTTCCAATTACAATGACACATAAAAATTCAAGTGAAAAAAAATCCCTGCTGTTTTAAAATGTTATTCCCATCTCCTTCTTTGCTCAAGATTTATATCAGTTCCACAGACTGAGATGCTAAGAAACCATGTCGATTTCAGAGTGAGAAACTAAAGAACTGATTGACTTAATATTTTAGGAACCTAACATCAGATGAGGTTATTGGACCAATTATAAGACATTCGAAAGAAATGGTCCAGAGCCACAGCAACGCTTACTCTGTATAATCTATTACGAAGTCATTTTTTTTGGTATAAAAACTCTTTCTCAGATGTATAGTCATATTTAAAAGTACTTATATCTACCTTTTTAATATAGCAATGTTACATATAGAAATCTGATCAATAATTTCAACAAATTAAAAGGTATGAAATTCACTTATTTGTGTTGATCCTCAAATCATTCTAACTTGCATTCTGTGCTACCCCTGTAAATATTGCTTGTGAATGTTTTATGCTGATGCCGTTCATTTTTACCATAAAAAAAAAAGTGGTCTATTCTTACCATAATTAAGAGCCTCCGGTGCTGTCCATTTAATGGGAATCTGCTTTAAGCCAGAAGATGAATACACTCCACCATCCTCTTGACGAGACATTCCAAAGTCACTGATTTTCAGAACATTATTTTCACCTACCAGGCAGTTTCTTGCAGCAAGGTCCCTAGGTTACAGTAAGACACAGAAAACGCCTATTAAAACAAATTTAAAGCCACTTTCACATTTATGATTTCCACACTTTGCATTTTTACATTTGCAATGTATTTATAATGAGGTTAAGAATGTTTGTGATTTACCAGTCCTCATCTTTTCTGTCATAGGTAAAAAACATCCATGAGAACATATGCATATGGAATAGGCCACATGCTAGTTTTCTAGGTACCACATATATTTCCATTTAAATAGAAAAACACCGATTCTAGCTTTAAAAGAGAAAATTACAGAGAAGAGGCTAAGCAAACTTGGCATTATTTCTCCTTTGGCTTTCCTAGAGCAGCATTGTCCAATAAAGTAGCCATCTGCCACATGTGCTACTGGACACCTGCAATGTGGCTAGTGTGACCAAGAAACTGAATTTTTCATTTTATATACTTTTAGTTACATTAAATAGCTGCATGTGCCTAGTAGATACTGAGTAGACTCTGATAGACAATTCTTAGGGCTTCCCAAAGGTTGGAAAGTGGCTGAGGTACCAGAGAGGTTGGCAACTCTTTTTCTGCTGCATCTGGCCCCGTCTCTCTCTAGCCCACCTCATCTTGTCCAGTCTCCCTATCATTTACTATATCCCATCCATACTGGGCTTCTTTTTGTCCCCAAATGCAGGACGAGTTCCCTAAATGAGGCAAGCTTGTTTGCACTGTATACCCTTTGCACTTAGCTGTTCCCCTTTGCCTCCAGTGTTCTTCCAGTTTTGCATAGCTGGCTCCTCTTCATTCATTCTTAGCCCAAACACTCTCTCTTCAGAGAGTTCTTTCCTGACCACTCTAATCTTCCAAAGTATTTCTGGTGGGGAGGACATTCAATAACCAAATTCATATACAGCCATCCCTTGGGATCCATGATTGGTTCCAGGACCCCCCCTCAGATACCAAAATCCAAAGATGCTCAAATCCCTGATACAAAATGGTGTAGATTTGCATATGCACATGATCCTATATACTTTAAATCATCTCTAGATTACTTATAATACATAATACATTGTAAATGCTATGTAATAGTTGTTATATTTAGGGAATGATGACAAGGAAGTTTGTATGTTTAGTACAGACACAACTATCCATTTTAAAAAAAATCTCTGGATGGTTGAATCCACAGATGTGGAACTTACAGATACAGTCATATACAAAAATAACAAATAACCAAGTGGAGCTTGTCCTAGTAACACAAGGTTGGTTTAGCATTTTAAAAGTAATCGATGTTATTCACTAGAGTAACAGAACATAGGAGGGAAAAACTTGATCATTCCAACTGATGCAGAAAAAGCATTGGACAAATATTCAAACCCATTGGTAAAACGCAACAATCTAGAAATATTAAGGAATTTATTTAACCTGACAAAGGGCATACACAAAAACTTAAATCCCTAACATTACACACTTAAATGGTGAAAGGCTACATTTTTTTCTATTGAGGTCAAAGCAAGGATACCTGTTTTCACCACTTCTAGTCAAAGGGTTCTCTTGGAAACAATTTTACTACTTTTCTGATATCTGCCTCTCAATTTTGTGTTTTCTCTTATGTCTTTTTCAATATGAAAATCTGATGTTTTTTACACAGAATATCTTTGGGAATGTTTATAACAAGAACTAGAATTAATGATTTACAAGGCTGCAAAAATACACAAAGTATTCTTGTAAGCAGCAAACAACTGGAAAATAAATTCCATTTAAAGTAGTTCCAATAAGGCAAATATCTAAAAATAAATCTAACAAAAGACAAGTCCTTTATACTACAAAACTTGACTGAAAAAAATCATGTGAATATTAATTTAAAAATATGTGAATATTAATATGGCAATTCTTCCCAAATTAATGTATAGATTTAATGCACTCACAACCAAAATTTCTGGCTGATGTGTTGTAGAACTAGATAAATGGAGTCTAAAATGTATATGGAAATGAGGGGTTCTACAATAAAGTAATTTTAAGAAAGGTGTACAAAGTTGTAGGACTTACCTAACCTGATTTCAGATCCCACTAGAAAGCTACAGTTCTTAATACAGTTTAGCATTGGTAGAAATGTTTGTAGCTCAATTGACTAGAACAGAGAGGATCTAGAAACAGACCCACATATGTATAGTCAACTAATTTTTTTGGCAGAGGTACAATGGCAGTATAGTATGCACCTCCCAACTCTAGTCAGTGGGCCAAATGCCATCATCCTTGGTCAGAATGAGTTTTCAGTCACTGCAACACTTTAGTCGTGTATAGGATTTCATTGTTAGTACTTTCTTCAGAGTAATATCTATGTTTTATAGCTACATACACTTCTGTTGTCATAACTATCTTCATTGCATCACCAGTTTAGAGATTTGTCCTCTGAAATGAGAATTACAGTTCTATGAGAGGCAAATCTAAAACTAATTTAGAGATACCTCAATTCAGTGTAAATAAAATTTCAATAACATTTACAGAAAATGCTACTTCCTTTGGGCTGCATTAAGTTCAAGTGAGTGGAAATGGGATCTTTTTGAGATAATCTATGCATTAAATAAAACCTTAGGCCTTTAGGCCATAAGCATGTACTGCATACTGTTTGCAAATATTCTAATAAGTATTAAAGGAGACAGAAAAAAGGATATGGTGTCTGGGCTAAGAAGCCAACAATCTAATTTGGGAGATAAGGCAATCATACACCTTTCTTCCTTCTTTTCTCTCTATTCTCCTCTTTATTAAGCCTACTATTGCCCAGTTCTGAGTCACACTTTGGGAGACACACTAGTACTCCCAGCCTCTTCACACATAAAAGTGCTAGAGAACAATCAGTGTGAACCTGTGTGTTATAGACTGCAAATCCGACATGAATTCAGAGGTGAGAAATCTCATAATAGGCTGGTGTTGTCATTCACCTGAGGTATCAGAGACAGCTATATCTCACCACATGCAGAGGGATATAACAGCAAATGCTGCTCACTGCCAAAAGGAGATGGAAGTGTTCCATTTATGTCTGCCGAGTAATCTTATTTGAAGATTCAAACTTCTGAGTGTGTAACAGAGGTGTCTTACAAGTCATACATAATATGAGACAGACAGGTTAATTAAGGATTAAATGAGAACAGAGAGCAGTTACAGGAATGCCAAGGCCAGCAGGCAATGGAGATGAGTAAATTTTCTTCACTGTCTAGAAAGCACATGGTGCACGTCTTGTTCTGTGGCTATGTTCACTCTTACAGCAAATCGTACAGTAAGCCAGGAATCACCATGAGGCTGAGCCAGAGTTCTCCTTTGCAATGCTGTTATGTAAAAAAAGTTAGAGAAATTTTTGCTTTTTTTTTTTTTGGCATAAAAACTATTCCCACTGGGTCTGGATAATATTGAGCCACAAATAACTACTAGCACTTATGAGGAGAAAACCTCTTTAAGGCCCTGGAGTTTCCTGATTCTGGCTGAAACATGGCATAAAACCAACAACCCAGGGAGTGAGGATTAAATGAAGCATACATCATTTGCTCTACTATATTCTGATAAAAAGGGGAGAATTATTATACAAAATGTATTTATATAGTTAGCTGCAAGCATATTTGGGGGACATTACGGTAGTTAAAAGCACCAACTTTTAAAAATACATGAATTACGTTATTTTCTAATAATTTTTATATCACTTATACACTGATACATGTTCTTTAAAAATTTAAACACAAAAGAATGTGACCAAACGTTTCCCATCAGACTTTGCCAGTTTCATTTGACTCATTGTTATAAATTTAGATACATACATTCTTATTATAAAAACTTGTACTACATGTATATATTTGTTTACAAACCTGACTTTAATTGTACATTTCTTGTTCTGACATTTATTCTAATATCATTTGATGTCCTTCAGAAAATGTTAATAATTTCCTCCACACAGGCCAAGTGTACTGCTTGGCAGATTTATTTACTTTTTTTATTGACAACTGCGAGTATACGGTTCCATTACTTCTTTACCCTATTATTCTTAGTTGACATATAATAATCGTACATATTTATGGGACAGTGATATTTTGATATGTGTATACAATATGTAATGATCAAATCAGGGTAATTAGCATATCTATCATCTCAAACATTTATCATTTGTGTCATGAACACTGAAATCTTCCCTTCTGCCTTCTTGAGAATATAGAATAAATTAACCTTATTCATTCTACACTGCTACAGAACACCAGAACTCTTTCTATATAGCTATATTTTTGGTATCTACAAACCCAATCTCTTTCTATCCTCCCCACCTCTCTACCCTTCCCAGTCTCCTGTACCTTTCAATTCTGCTCTCTTCCTTCACGAGCTCGATTTTTTTAGCTCCCACATGAGTGAGAACACGCAGTATTTATCTTTCTCTGCCTTACTTATTTTGCTTAACATAATGTACTCCAGGCTCATCCATGTTGCTGCAAATGACAGGATTTCATTCTTTTTAAACGGGTAAATAGTATTCTATCATGTATGTATACACACCACATTTTCTTTGTTGATGGACATTTAGGTTGATTCCTTATATCTTAGCTATTGTGAATAGTGCTTTAATAAACATAGGTATCCCTTTGATATACTGAGTTTCTTTCCTTTGGACAAATATGCTGGATCATATGTTCTACTCTTAGTTTTTTTTCTTAAGAAACTTCCCCACTGTTTTCCATAATATATATATATTAATTTACATTCTCACCAACAGTGTATAAGAGCTTCCTTTTCTCTGCATCCTTGCCAGCATTTGTTATTTGTTTGTTTGTTTTTTGGAGATGGAATCTTGCTCTGTCGCCTGGGCTGGAGTGCAGTGGCACGATCTCGGCTCACTGCAACCTCCATCTCCCACGTTCATACGATTCTCCCACCTCGGCCTCCCAAAGTGTTGGAATTACAGGTGTGAGCCACCGCACCTGGCGTTATTTGTCTTTTGATGATAGCCATTCTAACTGGGGTGAAATGGTATCTCACTGTGGTTTTGATTTGCATTTCCATAATGATTAGTGTTGAGCTGTTTGAGTTTCTTGGATATTCTGGATTTTAGTCCCTTGTCAGATGAATAGTTTGAAAATATTTTCTTCCATTCTACAGGTTGTCTCTTCACTATGCTGATTGTTTCCTTTGCTGTGCAGAAGCTTTTAAATTTAATATAGTCCCATTTGTCTATTTTTGTTTTAGTTGCCTGTGCTTTTGAAGTCTTAGCCATAAAACCTTTGCCTAGACCAATGTCCTGAAGCATTTCTCCTATGTTTTCTGAAGTAGTTTTCTAGTTTCAGATCTTATTTTAAGTCTTCAATCCATTTTTATATATGGTAAAAGCATCAACTTTTAAGTATTACATCATTTATTAGCTCTTGGAGGTTTGGAAATTTACTTACTCTTAGCTTTAGTTTTCTCATTTGTGAAATGGGGATAATAACTGTACCTACAACATGAGGTTTTTGTGAGAATTAAATGAAATATATAAACCACTTAAACAGAAAGTAGTCAGTGTCAATAAATGTTAGTCACACACACATACAAAACTGTACGTTCATCATAGGAAGACTTGAATTTAGCCTCAGAAACAATGCATCGGGGAATCTGCCTCTTTTCCCTTTCTAATAAGATTCAACTAAATTTGACAATTTTCTCTTCACATGAATATAAAAGACACTCAGTTTAGTTCTCCTAAAACCAACTTAAATAGTATTTACTATATGCCGGGTACTATTTGAAGCACTTTTTATATGTTAAGTCACTCAGAAATTACTGTACTTATGATCTCCATTCCTATAGATGATAAAACTGAAGCCCAGGAAGCTAATCAACTTGCCCAAGGTCACAAAGCCCGTAAGTGGAGGAAAGCAGAAACTGAATCCCAGCAGCGTAGCTCCAGAGTCTGTAATTTTAGCCACCTACTATGCTTCTCAATTTAGCTAATAATTCTCTTTCAGAATGTAATCAAATGACACACACCTTAACCCATGGCCAATGGCTATAACTTTTGAACTTTAAATAAGAGCCAGAATGGATGACCTTTAGGAAAGGAAGTGACACTTCAAACTCCCTCCCTGCCCCCTAAAAAACAACAAAACAAATAACCTATATAATACACATATAAAAATCTGTTTTCTAATGAAGCAGCCAAATGTCACCAACAGCTTTGAAACAATATGAGTGTCCTGATGAAGGACAGTAGGATTGCCTGTTTCTTGCAAAATTTTGCACACAGTAACAGAAGTGGAACCATAAACTGTCTCTTAGAGTACACCAGGAAACTGAGGTTGGGCAAGGTGGGGTGTCTTTGGCAATAGAGGTGGTATGTTGAGCCCTTTTTTAAAAAACAAAAAAACAAGGCAATACCATAGCCACTATTTAGCTGAAAGTGATGGGATCAGAGATTGATCAAAAAATAAATGGCTAGCCAGCTTCTTCTGCATGTCAGATGTTGCTTATTTCCATTTCAGAATCTACCTTATTTCCTTTGAACAGAATACATAAATATGAAATCTCCCTACATTTCTCATTTTCAGTGCACTGCTGATTTCACTGTGTTTTCCATTCATCATACTGTTGCTCACCTCTTCTCTTCCCTTTGCAACCTCCTTTACCGCACTTCATACCTCTCTCTGGTAAGTTCTGTGCCCGTTACTAACGGGGCACTTATTTCTAAAAGAGGCCCCAAAGGAAGCCTGCAGCTGTAAATCAGTACCATTATGGAAGCGTGTCTGTTCTCTCTCTTTGAAGAATTGTTCCAGTGCCACAGACTTCTGGGAGGATGAAAACAGAAGTCCCGCCTCTTTGAATGCAGCTATCAACTGATGTAGAGTGACAGCATAATTTGTGCTTTTTTGTTCAGGGTTGGTTCAATGCCCTACAGATATTTATTGTGAGAGCAAATGGCTGCTTATTCTTGAAGGATCTCTCCTGCTACCTGTCAGGACGCTCAGAATACAGTCTTCCCATTTACTTAAAGCCACCGTTAAAATGCATATATGTTACTTGTGGGGAGGGAGGTACATATTATACCACTTACTCATATTTTAGCATAAATTATTTGGATAGATAACTGAATAGACATCACAGTCTTAAGGGATTAGGAGGACAGGGCTGATATGTTCTGACAGTGGGAAAAAATAAGAGAAAACTGGCTGAGCAGGCCTGGGTGAGGCATGAAGTAGGCTTTTAAGGAATAGTCAATTTGGGCACTGGGAGAATTCTGAAGGGTATGACAGAGCACTGGGTGGGGACAACAATGCAGACATAACTTATAAAAAAATTTGTATAGGGCTAAGCCCTGATGTATTTATTCTCTATCAGGTTATTTCGTCTCAATAGCAGGGGAAGATCCTACTGGTGGCTTGGATGCCTCAACCATTGAGTCCATTTACTATATTGGAGTAAGATTCCTCTCTCTGGAGAAACAGAGGCCTGTGGTGATTCCCTTCAATGAGGTTGCTGCCTAATGGCTGGAACACAAAACAACCAAGTTGTTGCCTGACACAGCTGACTGAATGGGAATCACTTATGGAAAATACTGCAAGTCATCTGGCTTTCCTTAAAATGGCCATGCTCAGCACAGAGAAGTGCTTGCTGCTTTTGGATCTTTTATCTCATTTCCTTGGGTGAGTTCCCTGTAAGAGAATTCTGGTTGGACATTTACAAGTGCAGATTCCACATATTCTTTTCTTTAGCTTAGAAACCATATTCCTAGATAAAGAAAGAGAACTCATACTAAATATGAATGTTGAGATAACTCGGAACCAAACATATAGTGATGAAGCTTGTCTTAAATTTACCTGAAAAACCCAAGTGGACCTTTCTTTGCATTTAATTACTGTGATTAATCTGGATGGTTTATAGTTTATGAAATGGGTACTAAATTTGTATAGTCAGATATAAATTTCTCTCAGTCAATATTTCTGCTCCCTATCACTTGTGGGCCACATTGTGAAATGAAATACCAAATCTCCAGGCACAAATTTTAAATAAATATTGATCTATTGTTAAACCTCTTAATAAAGATTCTGGTCTAAAGGAACTTGGTGGGGGTACAGATTAAAAACATTTAAGTAAATGTTTTAATCTCTTCAGTTCACAGAAACATATAAAAATTTTTTTTCTTTTTATTTTATTATTATTATACTTTAAGTTTTAGGGTACATGTGCACAATGTGCAGGTTAGTTACATATGTATACATGTGCCATGCTGGTGTGCTGCACCCAGTAACTCGTCATTTAGCATTAGGTATATCTCCTAATGCTATCCCGCCCCCCTCCCCCCACCCCACAACAGTCCCCAGAGTGTGATGTTCCCCTTCCTGTGTCCATGTGATCTCATTGTTCAATTCCCACCTATGAGTGAGAACATGCGGTGTTTGGTTTTTTGTCCTTGCGATAGTCTACTGAGAATGATGATTTCCAGTTTCATCCATGTCCCTACAAAGGACATGAACTCATCAATTTTTATGGCTGCATAGTATTCCATGGTGTATATGTGCCACATTTTCTTAATCCAGTCTACCATTGTTGGACATTTGGGTTGGTTCCAAGTCTTTGCTATTGTGAATAGTGCCGCAATAAACATACGTGTGCATGTGTCTTTATAGCAGCATGATTTATAGTCCTTTGGGTATATACCCAGTAATGGGATGGCTGGGTCAAATGGTATTCCTAGTTCTAGATCCCTGAGGAATCGCCACACTGACTTCCACAATGGTTGAACTAGTTTACCTTCCCACCAACAGTGTAAAAGTGTTCCTATTTCTCCACATCCTCTCCAGCACCTGTTGTTTCCTGACTTTTTAATGATTGCCATTCTAACTGGTGTGAGATGGTATCTCACTGTGGTTTTGATTTGCATTTCTCTGATGGCCAGTGATGATGAACATATCAAATTTTACTGGGTAATTTAATAACGAAACTGAGCTCTGTCTTAAGCAAACAAATTAAAGGCCACTAGCTGTCTGAGGCTACAATAAAATGCACTACAAGGACCTGGCTCAGAAGTTAGTCTCAGTATTGATGGCAATAGCGTCTACTCCTAAAAGACTTCTGGAAGAGAGATTTAAAAAACATACACCCACTCCCATTCTGAGACTATGAAGTGAAAACAGAAGTACTTGCCTGAGTGACAAATAACATAACTTAAAATGTTATACTTGGATGCAATAAGTTACCTGAGCAACAGACAGAAAAAAGTGACAAAAACCACTTCTTACTGAATAGCCGTCATGATAATGGCTGTCATTTATTGAGTCCTTTATATGTGCCAGATACCATTTTAAATGTCTTTCATATAACCCATGCTCTTTCAATACTCAACTTCATGCATACTAATCTGTACGCTAAATACTTCCACAGATTTTTTCCATAAGCAGTGATACAAACATTTGCATTGTTGGAAGTTCTGGACTAGGGATTAACAGAGTTTTCACCCAGTGTTTTCTTTAATAAGCTGTATAAGCTTATATGTTCCATATTTTCCTGGACCCTGGAAATGAGAGCACCAGTTCTTGATTTTCTGAGCATGAGGGCTGCTGAATGATGTCGAACAATTTTATGATCCTTTGCACCACACATCAACCCTGATGTCATGTTTTATAATGGCTGACAGCAAAAATACAACATGATGAAAAGCTACTAAGAATTTGACAATGTTTTGAAGTGAATTTACACTCTACTAATCACAACAGTAAAAGAATAGTGCATATAGATAGATATATGCAAGACATTATTCTGTATCAGGTGATGCTGAATAGACACTTGGAACACTTGCAATAATTTGGAGGAACCAGGGGTCCATGGTGCACCAGCTGGTGGCCAGCATATGACCCTTTCAACTCTAACGTCCTGTATACTCCAGGTTAAAGGCACTGTCTTCCTGTAACTAGCCAGATGAATCTAGCCTCACAGAGGTGGTAGATGGTCCTGGCAAAGAGCTTTCCATGTTGCCAATACAACAGTGGGTGTCAGCAGCTAATGAATGCAAGTCACACTCAGAGGGTAAGTTAGAAGATTTCCACTACCCAGGAGCTCAACTATAGCAATGGAAGTATCCTCTAGCTTGCCTTTGCTGAGTAACTGTGGGTTACAACCAAGAAATCACACTTCCCAACCCTGTAAGAATATTGGTAACCATTGATTGACACCTATTATGTGTCAGGCACAATGCTAGGAACTTAACCTATTATCCCTAATCCTAACAATCACACTCAGAGGCATAGATGTCTTTGTATATGGATACAGAAACAGGCTCAGAGATTAAATAACTTGCCCAAGATCACATAGCTGGTAAGTGGCTGAGTATGGAATCTGTTTTGCTCCAAAGCTCTAGTTCTTTGTTTTCCACAGTGTTTAGTGTTCTTTTGGTTTCTTTGAAATACTATTCATTTTATCTTGATAAAAGTTATACTCTTTAATCCCTGAGTAGATAGATTTCTGCCATTTTGTTCCTGGGAACTATTTTCTTTCCTGTTTAAGATGAATGAAATAAAGCCCCTGACTTGGCACTTAGGCTATGGAATAAGAATATATTGGGAGGACTAAAATATGCATTTTTTTCTATTCTATTTTCTATAAGGGCATATAACAATTCCTCCGTAATCATTTGTTATGGTTTATAATTTCATGAAGAGATATAGTCACACTAAGACCTAAATTAAGATATAAAAGGCACATAAAGATACAGAGCAACTGTGTAATCTGTGATGCACAAGGTGCCATAATGAGCCTCAGGAACATTTAAATTTTTATAGTCTGCAAAATGTTCAGCTACTAATGAATAAATACACCCTAATTATAGTGGAATGCACCTAGATTTAGATACTGAATGTTCTGCAGTGGTTAACTCTTTGCAAGATTTTCTTCTTTGTACAAGGGATGCCACTGACTTACTTTGTACTTTACCAAGAGTGCCAATAATGGACTACGTCCCCTAAATTCTCCCAACCAGACACAGCTACATGGTCAGCTTGCACATTTACCTCTGGTTTTCTGACTCCTAGGCCACACTCCTGGGTGGCAAATGGCAAACTCTTCATCTGGCATATCATCACAGAGAGCATTTTTAGAGTAGTTTTGGTCCCAACATACAAAGGGGAAATATATTTATTGTAGCACCAGTATTCTGTTAATGGAAAACAGTTTTCAGTATTTATAGGAATTCAAAAGAAGTAATGACTTTTTTATGTATCTCAACAGTTCTTTCCTTGCCTCCCATTTACATTCTTTTAAAATGAAATTTTCATTATTCCCATTTCAATTTCTAATGTTGCTTTCTATGTTTATGAAGTAATATCCCAGGTGACTTTATAATAAATTTCCCTTCAGTCCTATGATTGCTCGCAGTGTAGAAAACTGAAATAGAGTCTAAGTTATGAATACAGGTCTATTTTATAATAATTCATTTTTATCTTGAAACAAAGATCTGAAATTCAATTTCTTTTCTGTCTCTATATATTTTCTTTCCATAGTCAGGAAAGCTTTCTTTATCTTTGTTCAATTTTAATTCTGCATTATATTTGATAAGACTTTATGGTATTAAGACTTGATTTCATATGCATAGCTACTTTTCTTGTAGCTCTACAAGATAAAGGTTTTTAAAAATATTTACCTAAAATATTCACCCAATGTCCTTCCATGATTGTTATTCATTTTGTGATTCTTTGATGTAATCCACAAAAAATCTGCATTGTGCATTCATGAAGGATTATTTGTCTGAGCAAATATTAACTTTGCATATACATGTGTCCTTTTGGTCTCTTAATGAAATTTGCTTTTACTAACTTGCAGACCACAGTTACATAAAAGTGTCTGAAAGACTCCAGGTGGACAAAATAATTTCTATAAATGTAAAATTTATCATGCCTGAAGGGTTTGGAAGAATTTTGGCAAATTTATAGCAATTTCCAAACTACAGGAAGAAGAATGTGACAGCTGCTTGACAGCATTCGGCAACAGTGTACAGCAATGTAGGCAAGTGGGTATCATAGGATCTTGGTGAAATTCAATGTGAATTACTTATGTAAGAACTAAGACAGGATTTTAAAATTCTATGAAACATCAAATGGTCATTTTAGTGCTATTAGGTAGTAGGCCTTTTAGATTATTCAAAATATTTTTTATACATGCCAGTTTATGATAAATAATATCTTCAAGAATACAAATGAAGAGGTATGGGGAAGGGGATTCCATGCCCTCTCTGGGTGCACCACCCTCCAGCACCTCCCTCATCTTTAGCTATCTGGAAGCTCTGGAAACACTGTCCTTTTGGGTTTTTATGGAGGCTTCAATACACAGGCATGACTGATTAAACCACTGGTGAACAATTTACTTTCAGCCCTCCTTCACTCCCCAGAGATTGGGGGATGGAGACAAAAGTCCCAACCCTCCAGTCATGCCTTGGTCTTTCTGGTGACCAGGCCCCATCCTGAAGCTCCCTAGGGGTTGCCAGCTGTCAGTCAACTCATCAGCATATAAAAAGACATCATTTATACCAGGAAAAGGGGACAAAGACCAATATATATTTCACAATATCACAGTCAACTCCCAGTCTTCTAACGGGATCTGTTACATCCAAAGGATATATGACTTAAAAGATACCGGGACATTACTAGAATTCATTTAGTCATTAATACTGTAATTTGTCCAGTCCATCACATTGTATGAATATGTCTCCTAAAGTGAGGCCACTCAGGTTTGCAGGTTTCCAAAGAAGGAGTGGTCTCAGAAAACATACAGGTTCACTCTTTCAGGCATTTGGTATAATTAAGCTAAGAGACAGTGTCATCTCTTGCTCTGAGCCTCTTTTAAGGTAATATAATATTGGATTTCTCTCATATAATTCATTTGTTCATTTCTTTACCCTCAGCTACTATTTTTCCTTCTGTTCATTCATACTGAAACTTTTCTACCTTTGGAAGGGACACTAGGTTCGACTACCCTGCTTGTCTAGACTATAGGCAACAATCCTAGTCCACAAGTACCTCCCCCTCAGACCACTCCCATTCAGATAGGGTAAGGTTACACTGGGGCAGAACGAATAGGCTATTTTTACTATCAAGCAATATAGTTGCATTCATTGTTAACTCCAATTCTGGCAGAAGGCCCTCAGGAATTCTGACATAAGGTTTAAGAACTGTAGTTACAAAGTAATTTGGGTCTACATTTGCAACCACTTTTAAGACCTTGCTATTTTGGCACAAATGGTAATGAATCTGGCCTTAAATACACGCCAAAGACAAAATGTAACTTGGACTATAAAAGGTCCAACATATTTGACAATGATGGTGGAGAAAAGAGATGATCATTTCTGGTTATTTGATCTGGGAACTGAATCAGGAAACATTACTAAGTCTCTATTATGCAGATGAATTTGTATGTTCTAGGAACACTGCATTCTATGGTTATTGACTGACATATACACAAAAACTCCTACTATTTTAAAATGGAAAAGACATACTTCCAATTTACTTTGGAGTTTTTGCAAAGTACCATTTCCGTTAATCTTATAATCACAGAATTTAGCCATGTAAAACAGGAAATTCATTCATGTATATGTATGTACATATCAACCAGCTGGCACACTATTCATTTATTGAGATCTTACTCATAACAAGTCCTCTGTTATATACTGCAGATATAGATAAACTAATTCCCTCAAAGAGTTCAATTCTATAAGAAGAGATAGTTATGCAAACCCATAAATCACAATATTGAAAATTTCAAGTTTGAAGGTAATGCTGAGAGGTAGGCTCTCAGAGACAGGTGTGGTATGAAAAATGAAGCCGTAACATTTTGCACTTCTCCACCCTTTTGTATCTAGGCTAACCTAGCAGAATGTAGTAGAAGTGATGGTATGAAGTTCTGGAGTGTAGGCCACAAGAGACCTTGCAGCTTCCAACTTTTGTCTTTCTGGAACATTCCTGATACCATGTAAAGAAGCCCAGGTGAGAAACCATGTCGAATGAGAGGGACTCAATCTACAGCCAGCATAAAGGCCCCAGACATGTAAATGTGAGGGTATGTTATACTCTCCAGCCCTAGTAAGGCTACCAATGACTGAAGCTACAAAAGTGATTCCTGAGTAGAACAGTGGAAAACTATTCAGCTGAGCCCAGCACAAACTGTTGACCCAAACTGACAGAAAAATAAGAAATAAACAGTTGTGTGTTAAGACACTATACTTTGAGACACTATACGATAAGACAAAATACTTTGGGGTGGTATTTTATGAATCAATAGATAACTGGGACAACAGATTTATTAATAGTGCAAATGATAGCTCAACAGTAAGAATGGGCAGAGTTGGGGTTAGAGATGGAAGAAAAATGATCACTGTTCAGGGAGGGAGCAGAGCTAATTACTTGCTTCTTTCTCATTCACACCTGATAGAAAGCTGTTGTAGGTGCCTTCTCATTGGGGTAATAATGTCTTCTGTCTTGGCTTCTCATCTTCAACTTTGAACTCATTTTAACCGGCTTGTTATGAATTACAAACCTAAATTTTCCCTCTTCCAAGCTTTGGTGCACTGATATCTGCCAGGCTATTAAGTCATAACTCTGTTAAAATATAACCCAACAGACAGACAAGATGGAAACCCTATGGCTAGGCTAACATGAGAAAATGAAAAAAAAAAAAATCTCATGGCTAGCAGGATGAGGGGTTGGTCCCAATGTTATGCCATAAGTTTTCCTGTAATCAAGCAGAAACCAGCTCCTGAGAAGCATTGCTGAAACAACTATAGCTGGAAATTTTCCCAACCAACCCTGATAGACTGCTGGATGCCTGCTGACAACCCCTTTCCCCTGCCTTGTGGTCCTGCCATAACTCCAATTAGACAGAGGACCTGTTTTATAAACATTGTTTATTGATAGACAGCCAGTTTTGGTCAGCTGAAGGCTGCACACAAATTGCCTTTATGTCAAAAAAGTGAACTACAGGGCACGAAGAGCCAAGTTCCACCTTACTTTAATACTAAAACGCCACCATAGAATGAACATGGGATGTATGTTACATATGTTTACCACCCACTATCCAAGTGCCTGACTTCCCTCATGAATAGTCATAGATTTTCCCCAACTCTGCTCAATATGTACATAAGACTGAGTCTGTGATATATATGTGTGTATACACACACACACACACACACACACACCAGTTCCCTCCTCCCACCTGTGTGGTGTGCACTTTATTTCCCTAAAAGTGACCCTTCCCTCATCTGAGGATAGTTCCTCCCTCTGAAAATCATGTTGTCTCCTTTCCTTCCTCTCTGGATCTGATGACCTTTTGTTAACATCTTCTAGGAACTGCTTCTTGGAATACCTCTGGCGCCAGCAAATGCCATACTCCGAGGATTCTACTACTACCACTTTTAGTCTGATATAAAGAGAAGAAAAATTTAAACCTGGAATATTGAAACTATTTAATTTAGAGGCACTCGAATTAGAGCAATAGAGATAACGATGACCCTGAGTCATCAATAATGATCACCTCTTGTAGGGGTATACCTGGTGTCAGAAAGTAGTAACATGTGATTGACAATTTATAATTGTTTCCATAAACAATTTATTCATTCAAAAAATATATATGTAGCACTTACTATTTGCCAGGCACTGTTCTAGGCAAGGCAGGGAACAACAAAACACAAGAATTCATGTCCTCATGGAACTTTTATGTTCCTCTGACAGGACCTAGTTAAATAATACATCATCAAATAGCACACATAAAAAAGAATTACTCAAGG
The DNA here is from genome assembly GCF_028858775.2 of Pan troglodytes. Taxonomy (NCBI): domain Eukaryota; kingdom Metazoa; phylum Chordata; class Mammalia; order Primates; family Hominidae; genus Pan; species Pan troglodytes. The sequence continues at coordinate 106,885,217 of NC_072402.2, read as the reverse complement.
ATCTATTCCTTATAATGTAAAAAGGGAATCTACAAAAGGGGAAGAAATGGGGAGGAAAAACAGGAGCAAAGAAGTGAGACAATTATGACTACATAATTGTTGATTCATCTGTTTAAAAAATGGAGACAAAATTTTAGATGGCGTCAACATGCTAAGTGGAAGGGAGGAAGTGAAAAGTAAAAATATGCCAAAGTTGCTCTCCTGTTCACATACATGAAAATAAGGATTAGGATGTAAAAGGCAAGACTGTTAAGTATATGCTACCAAACGGAAGGTGTGACAATATTGCTATCAGGAAATGAAATTTGAGGAAAAGGCATCAATTAGAATAAAAGGAACCATATTTCTAAAAGGTGGAATTCATGAAAAAGATATGTTAATGATACTAAATGGCAAATGCAGCAAATATAGTGAAAACAACAAGAATCAAGACACATAGTTAAGAGCAAGAATAAAAGAAACACAATTCAATACAGATATAGACATGATTCAGAAAGGAGCAATGTATAAAACATGTAATAGATGGAATGTCAGCAGTATCAGCACAAATGGAGTAGGCAGCATTAGAAGCAAGTATTAAACAGGGACCAGAGGACCTCCTTCTAAGCAAAGAGCAACTTAGTTAACAATAGTAAAGGAAAATGGAGGCCACCTTGGACTATCTTAATACTATCACTAATGGAAGACAGGGTCATTCAAATTCTATCCATGTGAAAGCAATCAGCAATTATGGAATAACACACTATGCCAGCGTGTGGTCTAATTATTAAATAGGCACTGATGTCATTTTGGGGAAGTTGTGTCTGCTTCACTGCTCAGCTTATTTGAAGCAAGACTGACGAAGGCCTCTGAAAACACCTTACTGGGAGCAAATGTGTCTCTGAGAAAGAATGAGCCAATCTACTAGGACTTTCCAGCTATAATCTCAAACACTATTTTTAAATGTTAACTGGTTTAGGTTTTATGCAGCTTAGGTATTTGGGTGACTGACTACTAATACAACAATAGGCAAAACAACCATTATGCAATAAGGAATTCACTTTATTTTCTGAATGTTTTCATAATCTATTAGCTATAGAATAGACAAATAAACCTCATCAAACTGCCATGAAGTTATTGTCTAAAACCCTATCAGACATCCAGAATAGTGTATTAAGGTTTTCCTTATATTCCAAATCATATTTATGTTAGATGATCAAAGAATACACTAAGTAGCAGAAATGTTTTAAAAAAAATGTTTAATATTTTATTCAAAAATTTTTAGGCCGGGTGCAGTAGCTCATGTCTGTAATCCCAGCACTCCAGGAAGCCGAGGCAGGAGGATCGAGCACAGGAGTTCAAGACCAGCCTGGGCAACACAGTGGGATCCTGTCTCTAATTTTAAAAAAATGTAAACCACAATGAGATATCACTGCACATACCCACCAGAATGACTAAAACTCAAGACTGACGGTAACAAGTGTTGACAAAGACATGAAGAAATAGCAGCTGTCATACATTGTTGGTGAGAACATAAAGTGGAACAACCACTTTGGAAAACAGTTTTGTAGTTTCTTATAAAGCTAAATGTAAATTTTTTCCATAGAACCCAGCCACTCACCTTCTAGATATTTTCTCAAGAAAAATAACACACTGACACAAAGACTTACATATGACTATTCAGAGCAGCTTTCTTCATAATGGCCCTAAACTGGAAATAACCCACCTGTTTATCAACTGGAGATTGGAAAACAATCTGTAATATATTCATACAATGAAATACTCAGAAATAAAAAAGCATAAACTAACATACGCAATAATATGGATAGATCTGAAAAGCATTATAAGTTACAAAAAAAAAAAGCTAGAACAAAACATACTGCATATGTTTTGTTCTAATGAAATGATCTAAATGTCGATCATTTAGACATTGGAGATCATAGCTCGATCTAAATGCAATTTTAGAAACATCTAAGCTACAGTGACAGATGAGTGGTTCCCTAGGGCCAGAGATAGGAAAAGGATACTGACTGCAAAACAGTGTGAGGGAACTTTTGGGGATGATGGAAGTGTGGTAATGATTACATGACATGACTATATGTATTTGGCAAGACTCATCAAACTGTACCTTAAAATTGGTGCATTTTATTGTATTTATAGTGCAATAAAGGTGATTTAAAAAATAGGCACCTTAAGATTCTTACAAATATATAATATGCAAGTCTTGTGTGAATCTGTTATTTTTCCTGAGTAAATATCTATTTGTAACTATATAAAATTATAAAGTTACTGGTGTTACTAATAAAGAACTTGGGATGGCATGTTACTGTGGATTTCTTTACATGGGATTGCAAAACAGGTGCCACACAGTCAAATTTAAGTTAAACTCCAGAAAATAAATGTATTAAAATGCTTCTGAGGATAAGTTAAGTTTTCTGCTTTCTAAAAATTATCTTGGTGGGATTTTTGTTCAGTCATTTCCATAAGACCAGCACCCTTGTGGACCGTATTTGTGAGAGAAAAAGGCTTGCTGGGGAATGTGAGGCTCTAATGTAGCCTTTTCTAATACAAACAGGATCTAGATGGCACTTAGCTTTTCATTTTGGCCTTTATTTTTGGTAACACAGTACAAGTAAAATTCAATAAACTATTTTTGTATTTTAAGATATTATCCCATGGAAAAAATGGCGTTTCTATTAATATCCAAATAATGATATGACTGTCTTATGGGATTATAATGACCAATTCTTTCAAACGAAAGAACTCTTACGAAACAGATTGAGTTATACCATGAAATGTTACTCATTTGGAGATTCCCTCTTTGTTTTAAAAGCTATTAACAGTACAAAAATGACTTGAGAGTAAAGCATTCCTGAAAAAGTACATACATATTTTAGACCACTAAGAAACATTTACAAGAAAAAACCAAACAACTCTGTTAAAAAGTAGGTATAGGACATGAACAGACTTTTCAAAAGACAACATACATATGGCCAACAAGCATATGAAAAACTCATCATTGATAGAGAAATGCAAATTAAAACCACAATGAGATGCCCTCTCACACCAGTCGGAATGGCTATTAAAAAGTAAGTAACAGATGCTAGTGAGGTTGTAGAGAGAAAGGAAGGTTTATACACTGTTGGTTGGAGTGTAAATAGTTCAATAATTGTGGAAGACAGTGTGGCGATTCCTCAAAGACCTAGAAACAGAGCTACCATTAGACCAAGCAATCACATTGGGGTTGCGCTGGGGTCTAATGTACCCATAATGGGCATATACCCAAAGGAATAAAATCGTTCTACCATAAATACACATATACGTGTATATTCACTGCCTCACTATTCACAATAGCAAAGATATGGAATCAACCTAAATGCCCATTAATGGTAGACTGGATAAAGAAAATGTGGTACATATACATCATGGAATGCTATGTAGCTGTAAAAAGGAATGAGATCCTGTCCTTTGAAGGAACATCCTTAGCAAACTAATGCAGGAAGAGAAAACCAAATACCACATATTCTCGCTTATAAGTGGGAGCTAAACGATGAGAACACATGGATACATAGAGGGGAACAATACACACTTGGGCTTATGAAGGGTGGGAGGAGGGAGGGGGTCAGGAAAAATAACCCAGTAAGTCTAGTGGGTACTAGACTTAATACCTGGGTGACAAAATACTGTGTACAATAAACCCCCATGACACAAGTTTAACAATCTAACAAACCTGCACATGTACCCCTGAACTTAAAATAATATTTCAAGATTCTTATGGCCTCATAATTTTAAATCTACAAATATCACTTACAGAAGCATCCTACAGACACTATTTGAAAAGGATATTTAAATAAAGAACCTTTTATAAACAACGAAGCTGTAAGAGGAACACATTAACAACATTCAGCATCTTACTTTAAGCCATTGCTCCTATTTTTAATCTTACACATTACTTTCTCTTGATCTTTGCATTTAGTGTTTATGTATGACAAGTACTCAAAAGCTTTTAGTGCACCTTGGAGAGACAGAATTTGAAAAAAGGTCATTATGCTAAGAATGGCAAAGAATAAGATAATATATCAAGGTGTGGCTTTTCTCCAACTCCCACATGTAGCATCCATCATCAGTCTTTCAGATTCCCAAGAGAAAGTTGAGGTACTAGAGGTCTATTTTTATCTTAAATTCAGAGTTTAGATAGAAAAATTCTCTAGGTGTTTTTATACAGCTACACAATTGGTCTGGTCCCAAAGGTTGGTTTGTTCCTTCTTCTATGACCCAGACAGTTGACATTCTGCTTACAAAAACAGACTCAGAGAAGAGCAGGCAGTGCTTCTCAAGGGCTGCCAAATTGTGTCTACTTCCGCATTTTACAATTAGACAAAATTAAAGGCAACAGTAATGAAAACAGTATCTAGACATAAGAAGGAGGTTACTTGAACCAGGATTGGATGAATTTATTTAGCATAGAGAACCGAAATTTAATAGCTCTAAGAATGAATAAAGTAGGGAAGACATAGTATTTTGCACAGCAAGTTACGACTGGATGCTTCCAGCACAGGATTTTTCTTCTTATGAAACACTGACAACACCATTTGCAATTATGTATATATTTCTTCAAGAAAAGTTATTGATATACTAATAGAGAAAGGAGATGAGAGAAAATGAACTGAACCAGTTTGCATTTAGGACGCAGCAAGGTTTCCTGGTGGACAGGATGCCTCATGAATCTCTTTTCATCCCTGTCGTTTGATTCATCACTGTTTCTTCCCATGAAGTCTGCAGATGTGCCAGTCAGTATCACTGAGTCTGGAATCTGACTGAATCCTGAGAGTTACCTGTATAGTTCCATAGGCTAATTTTTAATTTTAGGGGAAGAAATCTATTCGGGATGCCTTGTTTTTTTATACTACATCTGAATGTAGTAAGCATGAATGACATTCCAATCTTTCACTAAATATTTACTTGATTTGAGACAAAAAGATATCTTTGGTTCATTTCTTTCCTCCCAGCAGATGCTCTTACAAGGTTTAAGTTGGGATCCCCACCACCACCAAATGTAGTCTTTCTCTTTGTCACTTTAATAACCATCACTAAGAAAACAGAAAAGGTAGGTAAATTAAAACTAGTCAATGGTTTTTTATCAGTGCAGATCATCTGCTTAGTAGATTACTGCTGCCACAGACTATTTTTGTGCAGAGCCTCTATGAGAGGCCTGGGGAGGGTGGGCTGCGACTATTCGCAGACTCTAGTCTGTGCCTCTGCATTCATAATTTTGACCTTCAAATGTTCCTGAAGTATTTTTCCAAGTAAAACTACTTCCTTTTGGCACCTATCTCAGCCATAATCCCTGAATCTCATTTTATGAAAGAGGATTCTACTGACAGTGTTTAAAGAAGTCCTTTAGTACTGACCGTACTATACACCCCACATTTATATACTACTTGACAATTATTGTCTTATAAATTAACATCTATTTTATATTTTTCTTGACATGTATTGTCTCTCTAATAAGGTTTTAAGCCCTTTAAAGAAAATAACTACTTCAAATTGCCATTAGCATGAATTCATTCATTCAACAGAGTGATCCCTGTTCATGGTACCAACTGGTTACTGTGGGAGTTCTAGCATGTAATTAAAATATAACATAGAATGAGAGATGCTGCTATAAACACAAAAATATGTGATAGAAAAGGTAAAGATTATTTCTGATTGGTGAATGGCAGGAAAATCTGTGAAGGAAAGACTAAGTTGAGCCGCTTGAAAGAAGAGTAGGGTTTTTAGAACTATTTTAAAAGTTGAAAATAACATCTATTATTTTGTTTTCTTACTGTAAAAGCACAAGAAGTTTACTAATAAAATATAGAAAAGCCAAAACGGGGGTAGGGAGAAGAGTAGCTTTTACCCAACTGGCCAGAGATAATGACTGTTAATACCAGGTTGAATATGCCTAATGTTTGCTAAGCAGTTTATTTTTTAAAAATGTGATTAAACATACTATATTATATCCCTTTTATCTAGCAATATATCTTTTCATAATAATCCCACAAAATTCTTTTTAATGACTGAATTTAAAATTATTTTAATAATTATTTTAAATGACTTTCATTATTGGTATTCATGAACATACTAATAATTATTTCAGATATTTTAGGTTGTAAGAATAGGTATGATTCTAAGATATGGCAGAAAAGGCAGACAGAAAGGAAGAGCATTCTAAGTAGAAGGTATAACCTGAGCAGAGGTGGAGATGAGAAAGTGAGAAGTGAGTTCAGGGAACAACGAGTACTTCAATTTTTGAGAGGATCAGTAGGTCCTAAATTAATGAAGACACTCAAGCTAGATTCTGGAGAGTCTCGAATGCTAGCTATCATCCGAAGGCAATGTTGAGCCACTAAAGATTTCTCAAGAGAGGTATGATGAACAGAGCTGAGATTTAAAAGAATATCAAAGCAAAAGTAAATGGTAGATTGAATGACAAAATGGAGGCTATAATTCTAGGAGAAGATTGGTATTCTTAAGTGAAGCATTCTCCCTGCCATCAGTTTTTTCCAACTCATTTCACAGACTCCCAGCTTCTTTATATAAAATATAGACTAATTTTTATTTTTATTATTTTTTGAGACAGGGTCTCACTCTGTCACCCAGGCTGGAGTGAAGTGGTCTGATTAGAGCTCACTGCAGCTTTGACTTCCGGGTTCAGGTGATTCATCTGCCTCAACTGCCCCGACCCCGACTTCTGACCCCCAGTATATGGGACCTACAGGCATGTGCCACCAAGCCCGGCTAATTTTTTGGTATTTTTTTTTGTAGAGACGGGGTTTCATCATGTTGCCTAGGCTGGTCTCTAAGTCCTGGGCTCAAGCAATCTTCCCACCTCGGGCTCCCAAAGTGCTGGGGGGTTACAGGCATGAGCCACCGTGCCCGGCCTATTTAAAAAATAGACACACGCCTGTTTTTTTTCTTTTTTCTTTTAACTTAGCTCTCTCCCTTCTTCATCTAGCTAAATCCTATGCATTCTTCAAAACCTAACTCCAGCATTGTTACTTTCAGAAAGCTTTTCTATGTTACCATAGCAATATTCATCATGTATCTCATTGAATAGGAATCATAGCTTTGTCTGACTCTGTCTCAAATGTCAGCTTCGTGCAGAACTTCTTATGTGAGTTGGAACCTCAAAACCGAGGTAGATGCTGCTATACAGTAGTTCTCAATACATGTTTGCTGAATAAATGCATCAAAGTTCTCAAGTCCCCAGTATTCAAATGCCACTTAAATTTTGAAACTAAATTTGTATCAGAGAAGTTCTGGGTAGGTAAACTAAAATCCACAATTTTAGAAATAATGAAAATTCCATAAAAATGGAAAGTCACTAAGGAAGATAAGTCAATTATTTTTTGGAAGCATATCCTCACAATAGGAAATCTATCGAAGTTAACAGCACTGGAGCACAGAGGCAGACTCATTAGGGAACAGTTTGAAATGCTCGATATCAGAAAAAAAAAAAACAGAACTCATCGCCAGTGATCGAATAAAACACTAGCAACAGCAATGTACACTCCAGCAGAAAATTCCAACAAGAAGATAATGGTTTACAAAAATGACAGTCCAGGCATGACAGAGCAAAGGGAGTAGAATTTAGAACAGTGGAAATTTTACAGCCTCCCCCATTACTGATCACAGCAGTAAATTGCATTTTAAAGTGTTTTCGTAGAAACCGTCACTAAGAAAATCTGTGTAACACTGAACTGCCAGCAGATTTAAAAACACAAGTGTCTCTCAGAAGGTAATAAAGATCAGATTCAATTTAATTGTGTATATATTTTTGATTGATTGAGAAATAGTAAGTCTACAGTTCTGATTGACTTGTGGAGAGAGCAAGGGGCTATACCAAGCTTTATCATGATGTAACAAGCATGAAATCCACATAGCTTGGCAGTTTTCAAAAACCACTATGATATTCCTGTGATTTATGGCCTAGGAGAAATAACTGGCTGGGTCTCAGTTTAGCATAATTTACTTACCAAGTGTGGTCTACCTCCTCTTCTCCATTGACTCCATTAGCATCTGAGCATTAAAAAATCTTACCTTTGAGCCCCTTCCAGATATCACCCCATTCTCTCTTTCTATTACTTCACCTCCTTTCTTGGCCCTGCATAATATTAACATGATTTTGCCCCCATTACTTTATTGAAACTGCTCTAGCTTCATTGTGGTTACATGCTATGCATACTCAGGGCCTTCTTTTTCTTGATTTTTCAGTACCACTTTACATTACTGACCACTGCTTCTTTGAAACTATTCCTTTAGTTTCTAATCACTAGACCACCTTTGACTACCCCCTCTTGGTCTCTTCTGCCCATAAATTCCTTAAACATTGATGTTCCCCCAGGTTTGGCCCCAGGTGCTCTTTTCTTTTCAATCTATAGGGTCTTTCTAGATCATCTCATATACTTCTATGGTTCTTACTGTCATCTATATGCTCATGACTCCTAGAGATCTAGACCTAGATCTCTGCCCTAAATTCCTCCTTTGTTCCAGGGCTTAACTAGGTGCCTCCAGATAGCTCTAGTTTGCTATCCTACAGCTACCTAAAATTTATCATAATCCAAATCTGCTTTATCAGCCAATGGTACCACTATTCACTAATTTGCTCAAGTCATCTTCCTGAGTGTAGTGTTTGGTGTTTCACTCTATTTCCACTCTGACATGCTATTAATGAAAAACCCTGTCCACCTTATGAACTTAAGGCCTTTCAAATCTATCAACTACTGTCTAATTATACTGCAACTCTCTCAATTCCGTCCACCATCACCTCTTACCTCCTGGCTTGTCTCTGGTATTAGCTTCCTTTAAGCGTTGTCTACACTGCAGAAAAGTGTTATTTCTATAACACAAATCTTATCATTTCTTAGCCTTAGTAAATACAGATTATAATTTTAAAAAGTCTAAATCCCTTAATATCGCTTATAAGGATTTTCATGATTTGGCTGTAGTTTATTTTTCTATTCTTACTTTTTTAAAAAAACTTTCTCTTATTTGCCACTTGTTACAAATCCACTTAACTGTATTATCAATTAGAACCCCTTTCCTCATCTGGTCCTCAAGAGATATCATGAGAAGCTTTCTCAAAAACCTTAGTGAAACCCTGATATAACCACACTGTTTCCCTTATCTACCAGCGTATAGGCTCCCTCAGGAAATGAAGAGAAAGAAATGTTTTTGAGTTCATGCTGGCTTCATTTGACCATCACTTTCCCTTCTATGGACTCACAATCTATTTTATCATCCATTTCAGAATTGTGTAAGAGAGTATCATCAAGCTCTCTGGTATAAAGGTTTCAGAATCTATGTTTTCACTCTTGTGAAAAATCAAGACAATATTTGCAGACTTTAGTGCTGTAGTTCCCTTTCTATTCTCCATGAGTGTTGAGATCACTATCAACAGTTTAGTGATCTCACTTGCAGGTTTTCTTTTACTTCGGGCTACAATTAATCTTAACCAGGAAACCCACTCCAAGCAATTAAAGTTTCCTAGTCACTCTTGAATTACAAGTACCTCTATGCAATTTCTCTTCTCTCCTGATTTGCCCTATCTCTTGTTAAAATGATCACATCTTTTCTAAGTATCGGCTCTATTCTTCCTAGTTTGAACACTAACCCCCAAAATGTTCATCTTACTTTTTTAACTTGACTACTCTTTATATTTTTCAATGACCTCAGCTCATTAAAAATTTTGAAACCTGCTTATGCTAGTCTCACAGAAAGTTTCTTGCCAGATAGGATCCTAGGCAGTAACATATCAGTTACTTAAGAGACATCAATATCTGGTTCTTCATTCCCAAGCACATGGAATACACTTCCTAGCTTCCTTAGGGCTAGGTGGGCCATATGACAAGAGAATATGAATGTGTGACATGTTACTTTTGAACTAGGGAGTAAAAAGCTTCCATGTAACTATTTAGGGCTCCTCTTGCCATGGCAAATGTAGGGTACATATCGAGATGACAGAGTTATAAGATTAACCCACACTGGTTTCTCAGAGTTCCTGCTTGAGATGGAGATGCTCTGTAGTTATAGGACTCATAAAAGATATTCCATGAGCAAGAAATACTGTTTTATACACGAAGCTACTGAGATGTAGTATTTATTTGTTATTATAGCGTATGTCTAACTTTTCTTAGCTAATATTGGATCTTTCACTATTATTTCAAAATTTCAGTTTTGAAGGTCCCTATTCCAACTGAGTCATTTTTTCATTTTAGGGTCTTAAGATAATGTGGTAGGTTGAATAAAATTTGTGGTAATTTGTTACAGCCACAACAGGAAAAGTGATATAGATGTCGAATAGTACTTTTCCTTTCTCTGAACATTTTGAAAGTGGCTAAGGTACAAGTAAACTATGTCTTAAACGAGATTCCTCTTTCCTTCCATCTTTATCTAAATGTTAATGGTTAAGGGCTATAGGATGTGAGTTTTTTCTTCCTGTATTCTTTAACCCACTCATTCTTCCATGTTCATCTTACAGGCATGGATTTGGTTTCCTTTTTATTTTCTATAAAAAAGTTTCTTTCCTACTTTCAGTTCTGAATTATTTATCTTATCTTCCCTAATAAATTGGAACACAGAAATCATTTCATCAAGGCTTTCACCTTTTACATGGTAAAGATCAGCTTCCATTTAATGTTCCCAAAGCTGGTGATACACTTCATCAAGGAAGATAAACATAGCACAGTCTCTGAAGGTTTCTTCCCTGTTCCTTCAGTTTTCGTATTTCTGGTAAAGGTTCGTAACTGTTATAGCTATCCATGACACCTGCTGTGAAGAAGTATAATGTCAAAACATCTGTTACACTTGTTTTCTGGTTCCAATTATGAGACTTATCAGAACTAAACTCCTATGCAGGGTGGACCCATTCTTTGAGCAGCATGGGTTTTTTTTGCGTAAGTATGCATATTAACTATACTCTTGCTAGTTTCTGCAAACCTAGAGATCCTTAAATATAAGACAATGACTTGAGAAAGATCACTGAGAATATGGTAATTCACTGCTCCCTGCCACTTGATTCTTTCTGTGTTTCCAGGCAAACTGTCTATAATAAAACATTCTGGAGCCAGTCGCTTTATTTTTGAGATGAGAAAACAGAGGCTCTGATAACTGAAGTGACTTTCCCAATATGAGAGACGGTATACTGCTTATGGTTAAATACAAGGACTCTAGAGCCTGGGTTCAAATTCAGAGTCTGCCACTTATTACTAGCTATACATCACTGGGCCTCATTTTCCTTATCTGTAAACTGGGGATAATGATATCACTTGCCTCACAGTGAGGATTAAATTAGTAAAATTTAGAATAGATCCTGGCAAATAGAAAGCAATACATAAATGTTGATAACTACTGTGTTATGCAGTGAATAAATGATAGGGTTAGTATTAAGAAGTGATTCTGGTGCTCGCTCTTCCCACTGCCCCAACCCAAGATCTTTCAGTCAAATATGATATACTGGAATTGTTAGCACACTTTATTACTGAAAATACAACCGATAAGTCAAACCTTTTTTTCCCTAGTTTTAGAATGAATTTTGTTGCTGTTGTAAAATAAGGCATTTTTAAAATAAAAAATCAAGCAATCATAGAAAAGCACAAAGAAAAACAAACATATCAAATCCTATCACTTGAAATATCTCTGTATGTATATGTACAACCAGAAGATGTAACTATATCGATGGATAATGTGATTGATCATAACATAATGCTGCTTTTTAATAAAAACTCAAATGAGTGTCCAAATTGATTTTTTTTTTTTTTTACCATAAAATCCTGGTTTAATAGTTTGCTTGAGAAACAGCACCACCATGGTATAATGAAATTTTCTCTGCTTCATGAGATCATAAAAAGGGCCTCATGTTCATCTTCATTTTGACTCTGTGGCTAATGAATAGATTTTCCTAATTCTAAAGACTAAATCACTTGAGTTTAGCTATACACATATACCATGTATATAGCTATGGTATCTTCTTCCATACTCTTTTTTGATACTCTCTAGTTCTAATCTATGTTTTGTTAATCCACTGTTAATCTATTTTTAAAAGACAACATGAACGTTTTTAAAGCTCAATAAAATATCTCCAAAATGGCTTGTTCTTAACGGCTTATTTTACAATGAAAGTTTTATTACAATGGTGGTAATAAGACAGGTAGTGCATAAAACTACAGGTTCCACATTTCCTTCCTTGACACAGTTTGAAAAGTCCCCTGAAAGGGCTTTGCTTTCCTGAACATGATAGCAAAACTGAAAATGTAGCCATAAGTATAATAAAGGCGTGTATATACACATAATTTCACCGTGAAGTTATTCTATAAATACTAGCAATTCAGTATGTATCTGATTATATTTGTTTTATATATTGTATACCCACACCTATAAATCAGAGACATATGTTGACCTTTCTTTTTCCTGACAGCAATCATAATTCAATACTTTTCCAGAGGGCTACACGAGTCCTAAACCTGACATTTATATTTATTAATGATTTCTATACAGCCTAATTCTAATGGGTTTATGGTCTTGGCAATATTTCTAGCCTTATGTTGTCTTTTTGAAAATTAAAACTGGTCTCCCCTCTGGGTAGGCAAATGGATTGCAGTCTACATTTATTTCCCATGTACCCCCTAATGCAGGGCACAAATTAGATAACTATATGATGAGTCTGGTAGATTAAAACAAAGATTTGGGATTTAAAAAAAATCTAGACCATCTTAAACTAAGAAGAGGAGCTAGCTGATGATATAGCAGATTTTATAACTCTCAGGAACTGACTTTGATTTTACATTTTTGGCAGCTATGGCAGAAAGATAAATATGTAGGGTTACATAGCCTTGTTTCCTCAAGTTCATATATATGTACAAAATCATCTGTATAAATGTACAGGCAAATTTTTCCTGGAATTAAACTCAAATGGAGATATTATTTACATCATGGAATAAAATACCTTGACTATCTACAGCTACGGTTGCCCGAAAGTCTCAGAAATGCTGTACAAACTGAAAATTCTTGCATTGATCCTAAGAACAGGAGGCATGACAGTAAACCATAACTCTATAAAGATGCATCTTTGTGGAGCTAAAAATAATGTAGTCATTTGCTTTCTGATTTTGCGAGTTATGAGACAAAATTTGGAAAATCTTTTTCAAATTTTGTCACATAACTTGTCTGTAAACTTTGTCTCATAACTTCATCTGTAAAAATGTCCACTGGACTGTTTCTAAAACATGAGAAAGATGAAATGCATTTTGAGTAGGTGCTGGGCTGCTGTCAGATTATGCTTTGACCGCAGGTCTTGTGATGTATTTTCCAGATCATTGTAGCTGTTGCTGTAATGACACCAATCTGTTTCTAAAAGTTTCTTTACTGGAACCATCTCTTCTGGAGTCAAGTTCTCCAGTAATTTCTACTACAGCAAATGCCCTAATTTACCAATGAAAGAAAATACATCCCATTAGCAAAAGCAAAACAGAAATCACACACCCTGGTCACGTTATCTAACTTTGCATATTTTTCTCATCTTTTACCTTGGGTGAAAGATGTATGTCTGTAGCTTTTGTACCAGTCTGTAAATTTAGTAATCTCTGCATTTTCTTGAGTTTCTTGTTTTATGGTCTTTGGAGTGAAAATTTAATATACTGCATATAAAGCAGAAAATCTAATTTTTCATTTGAATTTAGTAGTCTTGCCAACAATTCATCTGAATTTAACCTTATGATTCCAGTTCTTGTGTCTCAAAGTAATGTGTAGAAAAATATTACCTCTAATACTCAAAAATGGATAAAACAAATGTAAAAACAAAGTGATTTTTTAAAAAATCTGAAACCTCCATCAAAAAAGTATAGCACGGCAGGAAGCATCATTCAGCGAATTACAACAATTTTCTGTTCAGCAAAGCCATTTTACACTATTTTTCTACTTTCAAAGGGAAAAGAAACTAGCCAAAGATACAAATTCTTCAAAATACTTGGTCTATATATTTCATTATTTTAGAGCCCATTACTTATTTCCAATACAATTGTATTAAATACCACTTTGATTAACTTAACATTATTTAGTAATAATTAAATTATAATGTATTCTGTTTTGATGACTCGGTTACGTAAGATAAATTTGCAAAGGGCTCTAATCCAAGGTCAAACATTTAGAATGTCACGAATAAATGACAGATTGTTCTGATAACAATAATATAGCAAAGACACATGAAATTTCATTTTCAATAACGGCTCAGTAAATTTCTATGCAAGGAGAATGTTAATCACAGGGGAGAAACATAAACAACTATAACGTTAAAGATATATTGTCTCCTGGAACCCAAAAAGAGACAACTTATTGTTTTATTTCCTCTTATAAGAGCTAGCCAGGCCAATGCCATGCTATTCTATGGCTGTGTTTGCTGACCACCTAGTTCCTAGTTAAGTTACTATTTTGTATTCCAGAGCAGTGTCAGAAAAGTCTGAGGGAGAGAGGTAGCTATGTAAACAATCATAATTAGTGCAGTAAGTGCTATGAGAGAGTAATAAAAGGGGAAGCTAAACAATTTTTGGTAGAGAAATGGGGCTTGCTAAGGAAAATGAGGTCTAACTGGAACCTAAAGGAAATAACAAGGTGAGATGGGTATAGGATGCTCCAGAGGAAGTGAAAGTATGTTTAAAGTTGATGGAGCAAGAGAGGTATACTGGGAAAGGTGGGTTCAAAGGAAGGAAGCGATGACTTAGAGAAAATGAGAGCCAGCTGATCAAATAGATGCTCAGTCTAAGGCAGTGGTCCCCAGCGCTTTTGGCACCAGGGACAGGTTTCGTGGAAGGCAGTTTTTCCACAAACAGGGGTGGCGGTGGGGATATTTTGGGGATGAAACTGTTCCACCTCAGACCATCAGGCATTAGATTTTCGTAAGGAGTGCGCAACCTAGATCTCTCGCATGTGCAGTTCACAATAGGGTTCACACTCCTTTGAGAATCTAATGCGTTGCTGATTTGACAGGAGGTGGAGCTCAGGCGGTAATGCTCCCTGGCCTTCCGCTCACTTCCTGCTGGGCAGCTCAGTTTCTAACAGGCGAGGAACCCGTACTGGTTTAAAGTAAATATTTTTCACCTCTGAGTTCTGTGAAGTAACGGAACTTTTTCAATTCATGTTTACTACTGTTCCTGGAAATTTTATTCCCAGCCACATGGTTTTGTTGTTTTCCTATTTATCTTATAAACGTGTTTCCATATTCTCCTAAAACTACTTACCTACATTACTGCTTTTTAAAGTAATCCTTTACAAGCTTTGTTTACTAGAATTTCCAACACTTGCCATTGTGAGGTCATACCACTGTGAGTTTCTTGATTGATATGAAATTTGTTTCTCTATTGGTGTAGGTATACAAAACTAGATTTGTTTGAGGTCCCTTCAGGATAATATATACTCTCCAAGCAGTTCTTTGTAGTTCAAAATAAAGAAATTGAGAGCTCCTCATAAGATAAGATTTATAAAGACTCAAATAGAGCAGTTTTCTTCCATTAGAGGTGGGTTGGGGACCCCTGGTCTAAGGGATCAGACTGTAGGCGCTCAGAGAAGCTTAAGGTGTCTCATGCTCCAGATACTCTTTTATCTCTTCTCCCTCCCATCCCTATTACAAGTGAACTACTCTTAGTCTTGTACTCTTTGTAGTAAGGGGAAGAAGAGAAGAGCCATTTGTCAGAGACCTTTTACATTTAAGAGAGGCCTCAAATTTAGACTTTTAAATCATCATCTTTAAATAACGTTACACATACGGTCACAGAAACATTCACATAAGATTAGAGAATAAAAAGATGTCACAATTTTAAAACCAGGTTTTGCATTTTTTTTTTAATATATCAGAAAAAAGGAAAGTGACTTGACTATTATTTGGACCTTTTAGAGACCCTGATTGAACTAGGTTATGTGACAATTGCTAGCAATGGGTAAGACAGATGTAGTTTGGTCATATTTTACTCTCTTAAGTAATATTATAACTTAGGTTAAAATGCAGGTCTCTACATCTACATCATCTTTATTTGATGATCTTTCTAATCCTTAGCATCTCCAAGACCATCTTACACACTCATTGCTATTCTGGTACTTACAATGCCAAGCATCAAAGCCTATCGCTAGCCACTTGCTCGGTGAGAATACATACACACATACCCATACCAAAGCCCCATTTTGACTGTCTTGGCCAAGAAAAAAAGTATTTTACATAAGGAAATTATCCAAGTAACTGAGGGGTAACCCTTTGAGGAAAACCTTTAAAAGTTTTAACCACTTTTAGTGAAAAACTTTCTAAAATGTAGCACATACTTTTTTATACTCTTAAACAGAATGAAAATAGTATCCCAGTGTCCCACACAACTCTAGGAAATCATTATGAATAGAATGACTAAACTTTGGTGTAAGAGAGTTGATACGTCAGACAACTTAAAAGCAGGTTTCTTCCCACATGCTATCTGATGCTTTAAGAATCTTGTCCCTTTCCTTTACTGTCTTTTCAATCTTTTTAAAAAGCATCTTTGTTTCTTTTCTCTCTGGACTGCACCTTCCCTGACAGCCTTTTTCTAACTTGCAGATTAAAATCTATGAGAACCTGAAAACCAAATTTATGAGACTTATGCTTAAAGTAAAAATAAAGATGCCTCAAAAGAATCTCCTATATCAAACTGTCAGTATCAGTGCAGGTAACTGTATGGCATACATTTAGGCTTTAGAGCTCTTTCATGGATTAATTCCCATTCTTAATTATTCACTGGAGAGTTGGAGTTGCAGGATAATTATATCCCAGGTAAGTGAACTATTAAACAGATTATAAAATCTACATGCACCCAGTTAAGACAGATGCCCCTACTACATACTTAACCATCTATATATATATGTACAACATTTAAAAAAACCTATTAAACAAATACTTCATTGAAGAAGGAGTGACATGTAATTCAAAAATAAATACATTTTTGAGTATGGATGAAAAAATTTAATTTTTCTCTAGTTACGAAAGTGATTGGTCAATGGAAAAAAAGAACAAACTTATTTGGAACCTAACTAAAAATATCACTCAATATTTTGGTGTGTTTCACTAGTATTTCTCTGTCTCTGTCTCTCTCTCTCTCTCTCTCTCTATATATATATATGTATGTGTGTGTGTGTGTTCTCTTTGTATAGAACATACATGTTTGCATGTTTGTATGCACTGATACTTTTCAAAAAGTTACATCATAGATTCTAACATCTGGCCTGCCTTTTTCAGCTAGAAATATAGTGTGAACATTTTCTGCCAACAAATTTTCTTATGGCACAGGATTTATAATGGCAGCATTTGTATTCTACACATGGGCATACTATTGTTTATAGAACTAATACTTGATTGTTGGATATTTTATCTTTTCAGGATTTAATTTTTTTCTTTTTTTGAAAACTATCATGAATGATGTTGCATGTCTGTAGTCTTTCTGCATGCCTGTAATTTCACAGAATATATTCCTAGACATAAAACAGCTGGGATAAAGTAAAGGCAAATTTGCATGGTTTTAGAAATATATTTCTAACTTACCGCCCAAAGGGGTTGTGCAATTTACACCCCCACTGCCGGCATATGCATGTCTGTTTTCCCATATCCTTATTCACATTGATTCATAGCATTCTTTTAAATTCTTGCCAATTTGCAGTACACAAGTATCTTATTTTTATTCTGTATTTCTTTAATGACTATTCAATTTTAACATTTTTTAAATGTTAATTTTTTGTATATTAATATGTTCAATTTGTTTTCAATTTTTTTTTGAGAAGTCTGTGTAATCACTTTTCTGTGACTTGCCTTTCATCTCCTTTACCCATTTTTCCATTCAGTTGTTTATTTATAATCTTTATGAATGGAAGTGGTCACTTATCACATATATTCTGTATTCCTCAACATTTTTGCCTCCATTTATTAATGCTTTAAAAAATACATTGTCTCTTAAATATTCCCTTATCATATTACTAAATCTTCTGATAGATTTCTAAGGCTCTTCTCTATTATTATTTTTTTTAATCTCCTTTGGATTTTCTCCCAGTCCATCAGGTCTGAGGTAATGACGCATACAACATAGCAAAGTCAAGTCTTGCCAATGCCATACTTACCATATGGAGCAACATATTAACCTCTGTGGTTCATTCTGTCAGTACTGCATCTCTGGCATATGGATATTTAAATCATTCAAATCGATGTGTCACTTTGGGGAAGAACTTTGTCTTTTGTGAGGCACACATAATTATACGATATATATGATGTCTTATAGGTACTTCATCCATGTCATGTCATACATGTCATATATGTTCATAATTTAAAAATTTTGCCATACAAGGAAATGTTACTGCATGTAGAAATAAACAAGACAGCTAAAACAATTATAATAATAACAACAGAGGAAATGTGGATAAATATGGCTAGAAGCATGTAAAAGATTAGTAGTTAATAATAATACTTGAGTCAGTAACTTTGGAATTTAGATATTTAACCTCTTTAACGCCAGCTGGATCAGGGGATTTCACTTGTGCTCCCAAGGGGAGAAAGAGCTGGACCTGGTTCTCCACTTCACTGGTAAACAAATTCAAAAACACTAGAAAAGTGCTACCCAAGATTATATATATATATAATAGATAGATAGATAGATTATATATATATGTATTTTTTTGCTGCAAAATTCTGTAATTCTATCAGTCCCCCTCTCTGTTGTTTAAATTCAGACAATTAAAAGGGAAAACTATATTTTATAAATTATCTTAATTTCATTGAGAAAATCTCTACATTATATAGTTTTTTATTGGTTGCCTGGTATGTCATCTGTACGTATCTTAAAAACTGAATACCACAAGACGTAAATCACCTAAGTTTCTATCTCTATATTATTCATGCAAAATTCTGGGAGATTATTGATTTTTTAAAAAAATAATAACATACAGCTTATAAATTGTAAGATATATTTTCTAGGCAGCCAAATAGCTTCAATATTCAGCACATCTACTCAAGGCCTTAAAAAAAGCAAGTAGAAACACATTAGCATATATTTCCTGAGAAATGTAACATCAATGTGACAATAATAAAGTTCCAATAATAACATTCTATATGCATACAGCCTCCCTTCCACAAATCTGAAGCTTCCTGAATGATCTCAGAAAATGTTTTACCACACTTGAATAAAGATCTTCTTTTTAAAAAACATTTATTTTTGAATGTTAGATCTTGCTGGCAATCAAGATGCCTCCTAGTCTGCCTCCATCCAAAGATACTGCTTGATGCCAAGCAATGCAAAGCACAGAGTAATTTAAACAGAGGGGAGAAAAGTTGCGGGGGTTGGGGGAGCAAATTATTTACAACTCAGGCAAGAAAAAAATTGTAAAGAAAATATAAAACACTGAAGCACATAATATGTAGGTAAATTTAACTTCATAAAATGATATGAGAAAGTTTCTGTAATCATCCTTTTCCTTCCTCATCTTGTTGTAAAGCTCAGCAAAGAAGATGATTGTGCTATTTTGAAGTCTGGAGATTTCAAAGACAGCATTTTCTTTGGGAACAGAGTCACTTTCTCTGCTTTGGCTGTGCAAGTCCAAGTGAGAGTCCCTTGTTCTTCAGGACATACTGGGTGAAGTCAGTGACTTTATGCATGTGCAACATTGGAGCTATCAGAAAGTTTACCAGGAAGGGAGAGAGGGAGCTTTGCTAGGCAAAGCTCTCTATAGCTGAGTTTGCCATGCATTATTAACACAAAGGCATAACTCTTAATTTGAAACATAACAATAAAGCTTAACTACATTTTCATAAAAAAAAAACAACTAAAGAAATGAAACAATCCTGGTCAGATTTTTTTTGACCTTGAAAAACAGAGAAAGGAGATTTGAAGGAGAAAAGTGGCAGCACATATCTCTTCATAGCTTGAAGATTCTTCATAGATGGGAGGAGAAACTGTAACAAATTAAATACCACATTTATTCTCATGTTCTCCAATTTTCTTGATTTGGAATTAGAATCAATACAAAAGATATTTGTATTTGTCCTCATATCTGCTAAGGTTCCTTTCTTGCTCCAAGATCCAAAAACCTCTTAAATGCTTTGGGTCCTAGGTCCATCCAAACAACATTTGGTAACATCTCTCTGGCCCTTAGCTACTCCAAGAATGGAGGGAAACTGGCTAGGTCCTGAAAAGGCCCTTGTGTTCT